>NC_066275.1:10000000-11365625 GCF_905404315.1 Leptidea sinapis | reverse complement strand
TTACGCTCTCTTGCAACCCCAGGGGAATGACATGTGCGTTGCCGGCCTTTTAGATAGGGTTACATGCTTGTTTTAAAGGTACCAATAACGTTTCGTCCTGGAGATACCGGGAAAGGAAGTTTCTTCTAATCTTTAGAAAATGGTAGAAAGTTCCTTGGAAGCCGTACTGTGGATTCTACAACTCATACAGATGAGGATGATATTTAATTTTGTGGCGTGCGGTGCGAAGTGAAATTGGTCAACAGGGTCAAACAGGTCTTCAAAACACTCCCCGTGATGATAGTTAATGTTGTGGAGTGCGGTGCGAAGTGAAATTGGTCAACAGGGTCAAACAGGTCTTCAAAACACTCCCCGTGATGATAGTTAATGTTGTGGAGTGCGGTGCGAAGTGAAATTGGGCAACAGGGTCATAACACTCCCTTTTGTGATATATGTGATATTAATGGTAGAAGACACAACGAACATTGACTTAACCATTGTAAATATATATTAATGAATCATAGTTTATTTCTGGAATTACGGAGTACGGATTGTTGGAATAATGACGTAAATTATTGCTTCAAATTCTATTCTATTTTCCTTTATGAATCACCTATTGGAAATAAAACCTGCACACAACGGTAAATATAGCAACTAGTGTTTTATAAAAACTTTGCAATCATTCGAAAGTGCACTTGCACACTCGAAACATATCAAAGGAAATACGATTGTATTGAGCCTTTTTCCATTTTCATAGCTCTTAATATCATTATTTATTCATTCTTTAAATGCAAGACTTCTATTGAATAGAAAGGACTAGTCTGGAAGTTGTGGCATGATAATTGTTGCAATGATATTCGATGTAAGTTTAAAATTTATTAACAGTCGGCAACTGCTGGTGGAGTAACGTTATTATTGTGGGAAACCTTGTTGTGTCGGCAACTCGGCTCATTTCTTATGCATTCAACGCGACCATAATAACTTCATTATAACCAGTAAATTAAACAATTTCTGGCAAATATTAAGCATATTTTGGAGTTATTTTGAATAGTGTAGAATGATATAATAGATATGAGTATAATTTCTGAGTTTTTGGGGTGTTAGGGGGTATATCTATTGAAACGATGTTGAAAATTCTCTTACAAATTATTTGTGAGTATTGTGGGTATAGTAGAAAATAATTTTTTGTTGGAGTCAGATTTGCATAGCAAGTCAAAGGAAAAGGAAAATTGAGAGATGTAATATGAATGTTTAGTATAATATACATACGGCAGCATTAGAACACCAACTTACATGGTAACTGTTAAATGCCGAGAAAGTCGCGGGAAACAG
Organism: Leptidea sinapis; assembly: GCF_905404315.1. NCBI lineage: Eukaryota > Metazoa > Arthropoda > Insecta > Lepidoptera > Pieridae > Leptidea > Leptidea sinapis. The sequence continues at coordinate 11,364,314 of NC_066275.1, read as the reverse complement.
CTAGTAGTTTGTTACAAATGTGCTATATTGGTCACTAAACTCGTGTAGGTATAAAAATTCGATAAGAGAGCCGAGAGGGTAACGAATAATTCGGCTTTCGGGCTTAATGCGACGAGAGAAAGCGCTCAAACAATATACGAAACGTGGATAGCCTTTTTTTCTAAAGAAGGCAAAACTTATAGATACGTACAGGCAAACCAGGGGATACAATAATTATTTATAGCAATTCTTCTGGTGTTGGAAGAGAGCAGTAATCGTTATCATAAGGGGAGTTTTTATGTTTTTGACTTTCATGAATGTTATCAGGAATTATTTCGTAAAATATGCTCCCTGTTGTTATAATGAAATTGTTTCACAGCAGAACTGTCAAACCCTGCGTCAATTAATTCTCTCATAGTAAATATGTCCATACAAAACAAATATTGGAAATAAAAATAATTATGGGTCCCAAATCGAAAAATAAAAAACTATCCTATCTCAAGTTGCACTAAACTGTACTCTATGAAGTAATTCCCATTAAAACCCGTTCATTAGTTTCGAAGTTCACTGGAAACAAACATCAGGACACTGGATTTATATATATATAAAGGTGTAAAAACGCAATTTTAATAAACTAAGGTACGGATATATTTAAACCAGCAAATAAAATTTGACAACGAGAAGATTCTTTAGTATAATCTATTATTTCGCACTGAATTTAGTTGAAGTTACGTTCGTAATGATGGTGTCTGTTAATTTGTATGCTTAGTTTAATGACGTCATAAGAATCGAAATTGACGTAAAAGGTAGGCTTTATCGTAGAGTTGGGGCACTTTAATGGTCATGTAGAGCTTTAGGAATTAATGGTTTCGTTACGTTTTTATTAAGGTGAAACTTCAAAGTGAAAGCGTTAAGGAAAATGAAAAATTCAGTTCAAATATTTAACTTCTACACGTTTACGATTCCTAAATATATTGAAATAGTCGAAAATATATTTTCTAGCAATTTTAAAGAACGATTACAAAGAATGTCCCGTAAGATGTTGCCCAACGGAATAGTGATGATAGGAGGTCCTACTTAGAATTTTATTGTTCTAGGTTAAGTGGTTTTTAATCTTATGGCCTTTCTTAACATTTTGCTGAAAATTTTATACAGTTAAAAAAATATTGTGATCTTTTGAAGTGTATTTGCAAAACTATGCATGGTATCGACATTGTAATCTAAATTTATTTTAAATCTCTTCCACTGAGCCAACCGTTCGAGTGACGTAACGTTCATAAGATTTATGTCTGTATGTCTCCGTTCAACTCTCAGGTTGTGGCTTCATCTACAGGATCTACTACAGAGCGCTCGCACGGAACGCGAGAGGTCGCGGGTTCGAGTCCCGCATCGCTATTGTTGATCGAAGCCCGCATCGTTCAAAAATTTTGTTTTTAAACTTAATGTGTGTAATTAATCCCAGAAGTGAGGGTTATCACTTTAAAAAATAACAAATTCCTAAATAATTGACAAATATTAAATGTTTCTCTTTCTTTCTTTCAAATTGTTTAAGTATAAAAGTGGCTATTTGAACATACAGATGTGTAGTAAAATTTAAATTATTTTAACCCTATCGTTTTCAAGAAAAATTTCAACGTTTAACTGTATTTCTGCCATATCGTTCGCTACCTTCTATTGTGAGCTTTTAAATTATGTTGATAATTACTAGTATTCTTTGATAAGGTTGCGATGGCCAGGATTGTTGCTTCTCATCAGAGACGTGCTGATTCGATCTCCACCGATGCGTATTAGTATGATTTCGATTTATCTATATATATAGTGAATTCATATAAAGGAATCATATAAAGGTCACTGCTGGCGTTTCCGCACAGGCGCACTAATTTGGTCAAGAATCAAGATGGCGCCGCGCTAGCGCGCGCGCTTGGTTAATGTCGTGGCGGAGCGGATCGACCTGTTTTCTAATGCACTCTGAGTGACCTCACAACGATTGCAATGTCGGCTATATGTTATGATAGTAATAAATAAAAATTATTTGGTTCTTAATTATTAAATATCCGGACGACCGAGCCTTGTTCGGATTTTTAAGATTGTAAAAAATTTGAACAAAAATAAACTAATAGGACATCTGGATTCGAACCGGGGTCTTCTGCTTTCCGGAACACCCACTGTCCCATCTAAGCTATTATAGTCTTGTATATAGGTGCGTTTGCCGTTGTATTCTAATGTTATTGTAGCTGTTTCTCATTTAAACACGGATATCAGTACAATTTTTAAATTTGAAACCTAGCTACATCGGTTTCTCGCCCCCGAAACTACCTATATACTAAATGTCAATCCCTAGACGTAAGTGTTGAAAAATAAATAAATATATACGTTTATTTGACGGTCTTACGGTAAAAGATAACACTTCAAAGGTTGCGTATGACCTAGAGAACTAACACTGGGCCAGCGTGGTCACTTAAAAGCAACTCCAAAAACCGTTTTCACGCAAAATAAAAGTCGTATTTCCTAGTCATTCTATAAGACTATCTTATATTTGGTTAAATTAAAACACGAGTACTTGAATTTTCGATTCGAACTTCAGTTCCTGTTGAAATAATGACGTAACGTGACGAAGTGGAAATAATAATGCTCTTGTCAGTGACGTATGCGAGTGCAGCGTGATCGTTTTAAAAGCGATTCGAAGCTCCGACACACTCGGGTTTTACTCGAACTTACATACATGTTAACTATTTTTGAAAGTGTAACTCACTATCGACGTTCTGGCACTCAAAGTAAGACACATTACAAGTGCTTATAATAACTATTAACGACGAAATGATGTATTATATCTATATATATATATATATATATATATATATATATATATATATATATATATATATAAATGAATTGCTGTTCATTAGTCTCGCTAAAACTCTAGAACGGCTGGACCGATTTGGCTAATTTTGGTCTTGAATTTTTTGTGGAAGTACAGGGAAGGTTTAAAAGGTGAATAAATATGAAAATGCTCGGAATTTATTAGAAACAACGATTCAAATTTTTTAATTTGATGTGTCCCCCGTCGTTCAGAAATTAAATTAAAATAATAGTTTTGAAATAAAAACTAATTAGAATTTTTATATCTTTCTAACTTTATCAGGAGGTAAATACCGAGCATTTTTTTTATTTGTTTTAATAAATAAACGGATTCCTTATGTTTGTTTTAAGTTTATTTTATACAAAAGTTTAGGTCTTTTTTATCGATTGAGGCAGTACGAAGTTTGCCGGGTCAGCTAGTTATAAATATATATATTATTGAGAAAGATATATTATGGATACCACAACAGCCTGTATTTATGCCATGAAACAAAAATGTGTAAGCATTATTGTTTTTCGGTGTGAAGGGCGCCGTAGCTAGTGAATTTACGGCACTACAATTGCGCTCGTCACCTTGAGACATAAGATGTTAAGTCTCATTTGTCCAGTAATTTCAATAGCTACGGCGCCCTTCAGACCGAAACACAGTTATGTTTATACATAACTGCTTCATGGCAGAAATAGGCGCCGTTGTGGTACCCATAATCTAGCCGGCTTCCTGTACAAATCAGCCTCCCACTGGTAAAAACTCAATAATCTCTATCTGTAGATAGTATATTGGGAACCGCCGTAAAGTAACAAACCTGGCCTGTTTTTATCGGTTGTCTAGCAGCAAGAGGCTCTGTCTAGACGTATAAATTATCTAAGTATCGTAGGTATATATAAGTTGGTTCATTCTTTCAGAAACAGCTTAATCGATTTGAAAGTAGTTTTTAATGGTGTTGTGACCAGCTCTACGTAACAATTATCGTTTGTTTCATTCCCATGGGCTAAAATTATAATTAATAACTAGCTTTTACCCGGGACTTCGTGCACGTGCATTACTTTCTGCAGCATTTTTTATTTTTTAATATACTCACTTTGCAAATAGTACACACACAAACCGCTGTGGTTAATACATTTTTATAAGCTACCAACTATAGAAATTATTCCTCTTTTTCATCCCACACAGGTCTAAATTTTAAAAACGCTAAAACAAATATTTATTTATTTCTTATCAAGTGTCTAAATACAAATTTTCATGACATCTTCGATAATGACGAACTTTCATACAAACTGCCACCCCCTATTTCAACCCTGGCAAGCCTTCTATTCGCGATAAAAGGTAGCCTACGTCCTTTGTTAAGATCTTGTCTCTCTCTATACTAAATTTCATCAAAATTCAGTGTCAATCAAGTCGGGCATAGATACGGGCGCCCACTACCAAAATATAATCATGTCATGAAACGTGGGCACATCATGTTGCCAATGTTGCTGAACAGCCTACACGAATAGTTAGGCCACCCTGCGTTTTCTAGTCTCATAATCACTAGAATAAAATACAAATACGTTTATTTCCTCCAAATAAGCAGTAAGTTTAGTTAAAATAGTATAGCAATAATTATTTCTTAGAATATTAAACTACAATTGGGAGACAGGAGCTCAAAGTCAAAATCAAAGTCAAAGTAGGTAAACCCACATAGCACACTATTAGTCTACTGCCCGCCCCACTCTTAAGTAAATATATTATCATCATCATCATCAGCCGGAGGACGTCCACTGCTGGACAAAGATCACTACGACGATCAGCCCTGCGCTGCCCTCATCCAACGTATTCCGGCGATCTTGACCGGATCGTCGGTCCATCTTGTGCTACCAACACTGCGTCTTCCGGTACGTGGTCGCCATTCAAGGACTTTTCAGCCCCACCGGACATCTGTCCGACGAACTATATGCCCTGCCCACTGTAATTATATAGTTGCATTTTGTTGTAAATATTGTGTGTATGTCTGTGTATGATATAAACCAGTGGTGGGCACCTTTGCACAGGATGCCGGCTAGATTATGGGTACAATAACCACAAACCAATTTCTTCCATTAAGCAGTAATGTATTTCGGTGCATTACTATGTTTCGGTCTGAAGGGCGAAGGAGCTAGTGAAGTTACTGGGCAAATGGGAATTATCATCTTTTGTGACGGGTTCGGTTGTAGTGCCTCTCAGAATTTTTGGGTTTTACAAGAATCCTGAGCGGCATTGTATTGTAATGGGCAGGGCGTTTCAATTACCATCAGCTGAACGTCCTGCTCGTCTCGATCGTTGTTGTCATAAATGAAAACCCTTTAAACCCTTATTATCATAATATTGCCACACACACAGATAAATACTGTCTCACCTCAATTCTTTACTTAGTTCATTCCAGTCTCAAAAACATTTTTTTCCAGTAATGAATGTCTTTAGATTTTATGAAATCAAACATGATTTCATAATGAATTTTCTACGCCGTTGAAAACGTATAAGAGATAGCAAGTAAGCTTTTGAATAAAATAGATGGCAAACAAACGGTCTTACGATCACGAGCTGGAACGATTTAATTAAATACAATAATTATTTCGATATATGGAAACAAACCAGTCTGGTAAAATTTATTATTCGCGGTCACCGATGCTCGGTTCCGCAGAATTTATGACAAATATTATGCCATTGTAACAATAATATGAATATGAAATAAAGCTTAGGCTCAAACTTAAATGATATTTTTGACAAGCTTTTTAATATACTACTGAAAAATTGATGGAAAAGAAACTAGGAATCGCCGCCTGGTATCAGTAGGTACCGTTATCACCACAGTTACCATAGAGTAAAGCTGTTAGTGTACAGAAGCGTCAAGCTGACTAAAGTATAACATTGTTATTTAATTTGTAATAATACAAATAAAATAAATTTAAGATATTGAAATAAACTTTAACATCAAACATTGCGGTTGTTGTAATTAAATGTATTTACATATTCGAGTTTTAGTTCTTGTAATATTCTAATAATACAATAAAAATATTATAAATGTGAAAGTTTGTATATCTGGATGCCTGGATGTATGTTTGTACTTCTTTAACGCAAAAACTACTGAGTGGATTTTGATAAAACTTCACAATAATATAGCTTACACACCAGAATAACACATAGGCTATAATATATAAAAATATTGTGTGAACTATCCAAAAATATAAAAGAAGTCTGAAGTAAGTAGAAAAGAAATCAGCAATCTGCAAGCTATGTTTGCTTGCTCCGCAAAAATCACAGGATTTACAAATATATATATTATAATGTTTAATGAAAATGTTTATCTTAAATAATCCCACAAAAAAGTGGATCATAAATACAATAAAAATTATTAATTTATTTCTAACGCAAATTTGATAGTAAGTGCTTTTATCGCATCTGGTATTAAAAGTAGATGATTTTTGTCTTTATGCTACATTACTTTACTTTATACTAAACAGTTACTTACAATAATATCACGACATCTTAAATGTTTCTGGTTGTTGCTTATAAGTATTTAGGATTTTTATTTTAATAACTTAGGTTGTTATTTGATTTTTATAGATATAACTACTTATAATAAGACCACGGAAGCGAAATTTGTTTGTGCTGAATAGTTAATTATAAGGGATTACTTGTTATTATTGTTCCCCACAAACTGCACTGTTCTTTATTGCCCCACTTAAAGAGCGAAGGGTTTATTTTGATATGATATACCTTTACAAAGTAATAAATGGGCTCACCAACTCTTCTTGCCTCCTTTCAAAAATTAATATCCGAGTACCCTCACGTATTGCTCTTCGATCTCAACGCAGTTTTACGTCTAATTTGTCACTAACAAATTATACTAAAAACAGTTTAAGTTTGTGAAATGAAGCTCTAAGCATTTAAATAAATAATCTTTCTTTCATATTATGTTTCGTTTTTTATATGTATCAAAAGGTGTAAGTATTTTTGTTGCTACCTTTTTCTAAAATTAAACATTTTGTTTCGAGCACTACACAATTTATAATTTCTGTTACAAAATGTGGAACTCCATGTCTATTTGTTTTCATATATTTATTGTCATATTTGTTTAAGACTGTATGTTTCCCAAATAAAAGAAAAAAAAAACTATCGAGATTCCTACTCAATGTGCTGTAAACTTAATTACAATTTTAAGCGTAATATAGATTACGGCCTTGTTCCCCAAAAATAAAAATGTCTTATTCGAGTAAGCTTGCATACTTATGAATTGTTTGAAAGGAATCCGAGTTTTGTTCGTTGTCACCGTTGTCACCGTTGTCACCGTTGTCACCGATGACACCGATGACACCGTTGTCACCTGCACTTGCACTTGCACGTAAGATATAATATACAATAACAATGTTGAAGTACTTGTCGAAGAAGCTGTCGCAGTACTTGTCAATACGAAAAACTTGGTCCGAGCAGTTCAGTGCTTGGCGCAGTACTCGGCGAAAAACTTGTCGAAGTACTTGTCGAAGTGCTTGTCGAAGTACTTGTCGATGTACTAGACAAAGTGCGTGATAAAGTACTTGGTTGCACTTGCACTTGCACATGTACTTGTACTTTATTAATGAAATGTATTCTGCAAAGTGCTTGTCAAAGTACTTGGCAAATTACGGGGCGAAGTACTTGACAAGATTTATTTATTATATGTGCAATGGTTATAATGTTTTGATTATTTTATGTTAAATATGTGCATGATCTGTGCACTTTGCACTTGCATTTGCACTTTCACTTGCACCTGCACTTGCACTTGCACTTGCACTTGCCCTTGAACTTGTACTGAATATTCTTGTACTCGGCGAAGTACTTGGCGAAGTACCCGGCGATCTACTTTGCAAAGTATTTGGCGAAGTACTCGGCGAAGTAATTGGTGATTTGTTCATTGACCAAAGAAACAAGTCATGTGCCAAATATGTATAGAGTTGATAACGAAGGTAAGATTATAGCGAAAATAAATCTGTTATAAGAAAAATAAGAGATCAAGAAATGTATATATCAGATCCAAGCATTAAAAGAGTTGCAGATTAAGATTTAAAAAAAATGCTTTTTTTTAAATCTTCAAGAAAATATCCTGTGTATAATTTAACGGCTTTTGATATAATATTAATATTCGTTATTTCAAAGAGAGGCCCCGATGAAATTTCAAGTTGCTTCTCACTATTTACTTCTATCACTCTTTGGCGAAGAACTTAAACGGGATAGAGATCAGCTTTCTTTCTATTCCGATAACTGTTCTTTATGATTTTTTAATTTATAATTATTTTTAATGATTTAATTATTTAATTTTATTTTTTAATGCAAATGTTTAATAGTTCACCAGAATTTAAAATACATATTGGGCACAGGTTTTTACTAATAGTACTTATACGCTTGATCAAGTGTACGGAGTTATTACTAATTCTAGATTTCATAAGAAGTTTATAGGTAAGTATAATGAGTGAAGATGATCAATCTAACATTTACAATTTTAAATCTATTTCAACAGAATACAGAATTTGGGCATATGAGGTAGAGTGCAGAAACAGTTTACTGTTGCTTTTAAAAAAAATAAAAGTAGCGCCGAATTTGCAATTTTGCGAATTTCATTTATAGACCATAAAAGGCATACTGGATACTTTTAACCGTTCTTCATCACCCCATAACGCGTAAATCGAATGGAACCTTCTGAAGTTGAGATAAAACGTGCATTACAGTGCGTTACCTATCAAAAAAGATCTAAATAAATAAAGATTAAATAGTTTGTGTAAAATCAAGCCATACCGGCTCTTTACCATTTGATTCGTTCTTTAACCGCAGAAAATTAGGTACATACTGCAAGACACGTCCGGAGAGGATGAGTTTTTTTGTAAACTTATTAATTTTACAAATTTTTATTATATGTCAGCAGTTTATTCAGTTAATAAATATTTTTGAATTATGTGAGTTCATTTCAGACTAAATATACAGATATTAATGTTTTAATATTATAATTTTATTTTAGGTGAGATTTTATCTCATTGGTGTTTTTAAAATAGTAGATAAGTTTATGTTGTCAAATAAAAAACAGCATTGTCTGGTTTTTTACATGTTTCTTTAAAAATACACTTTACTTTAAAAAAACTGTCTAATGAAGAGTAGCGTAATTTACAAAACAGATAATTATTAATTAAGTATAAACTTTTACTGATAGCTTGTATAATTAGTGAAAAGAAGATTTTTTGACACAATTTTTCAGTAAAAAAGTGGATTCGACAGATTACTAAATTAAAAGATATACCAATTTAAATAGCTTTTTCGCTCTTCTGTAAAACACACTTTATTATCAAATTATCACATATTGAAACTCAAAAACTAACACCCATTCCAAAAGGCACGCCTCAGACCTGAGAAGAACTTCTCGGCTTCTTTTTTATAAAAATATGGTTACAAATTAAATTCGTGCATAATTAGTGCATTTATTATTTAATAGCCTGGGGGCGGTTGCTCCATTCCTAGTCTGCGGTATCCTTAAGAAAGTCATTTATGCCATAGTAACCTTCACACTCAAACATTTTTTAATAATTCTTTTGAATTTCGTTATACATTTTGTTTTGAACATTTTCTGGGATCTTTTATTCCTGGTGGTTATTACAGTTTCTAGCAAATTCACTTATATGCCTATGTACATATATAACATTATCGACAATATACTGCGAGGAAACAGTCAAGATGTTTATTTCTTTTAAATTGTCTCTCAATTATTCTTTAGGACCTAGGTTTTAAATAGCGCGAATCGCCCTTTTCTGCAGCACAAAGATGGAATTGATATCGGTAACATTCCCCCATAGGACATAAAACAATAAAAATAATATAAGATAGTAAAATCACAACCCAATTTGTATGAGAGCGTTGGAGACAATAATTATATCTTAGATTATTTCTACGTCGAAAAAAAATAGCGGCAAGCTGTTAGCCTCTATTTTCAGAAACGCACGCACACTAAAACAAAGTGAGTGACGTAAGACGTAGCTGTCATGCACACTAAAGTATTAAATCAAGGCTATTGTCATGCGATGTCTAACAGCGAGAGGCTCTATTTAGACACATATTTAATTACCTAAGGATTAAACTTACCATCAGGTTACTTGTAACATCATCAAATGAAATGTATACCATTGTTTACCAATAACAGGAGTAGGATTATATTATGTGTTGACACAGCTTGTGTAAATAACAAAATACGACCGGTAATTACAACCCTTCTCATACAAACACGTGTAATTATTACCAAGTGTAACATATTAAGTCTGTCGCCGTCCTTCGATTCAATATTGATCTATGTAAACTATTGTTTGATGACATTCGTGTGTTCTGCTAATGTCAATTTGGAATATTATCTAGAATATATTATCATACTTTTCTTTCAATTTTGTTTGCTTAGATTAAGGATTGGTATCCGGTGTGCTTTAACGGAAGAAGAAGGACAAGTTGGAGGAACTGGAGGAAGCTATGAGCAGATTACGATGGGATGTCGTGGGGTTATCTGAGGTCCGAAGACAGGGTGAGGACTCGATAATCCTAAATTCCGCACACATGCTCTACTTCCAGGAGGGCGACCAACTGTCCCAGGGTGGTGTCGGGTTCCTCGTTCACAAGTCTCTCGTCAACAACGTAACTGAGGTGGGGAGCGTGTCGACTAGGGTAGCGTACCTAATACTCAGAATTACTGAACGGTATTCGTTGAGGGTCATTCAGGTCTACGCTCCGACTTCGACACACTCGGACTACGAGGTGGAGGCCATGTATGAGGACATCTCAACAGCCATTCACACTTCGAAAACCTACTTCAACGTTGTCATTTCACGTTGAGACTTCAATGCAAAACTGGGCAAACGTAGCGGCGATGAGTTGAGAGTGGGGAAATTTGGTTATGGAAATCGGAACGCCCGAGGCCAGATGCTGGCTGACTTTATGGAGAAGGAGGATCTCTATATGATGAACTCCTTCTTCATGAAGCCAGAACAACGCAAATGGACTTGGATCAGCCCCGATGGTGCCACTAAAAATGAGATCGACTTCATTATGTCAACCAAAAGATAAATTTTTAATGATGTCTCCGTGATCAACTCAGTGAAAACTGGGAGTGATCACCGCTTAGTAAGAGGCACATTGAATATCAATACAAAACTGGAGCGGTCTCGACTGGTAAGGTCTACGATCCGACCCGCACCCATCCAGATCCAAAACCCCGAAAACTTTCAACTCGAATTGTAAAACCGCTTCGAATGCCTCGGTGACTGCGTAGATATGGACGAGTATAACAACAGGTTCGTGGCAACTGTACAAACGGCTGGGTCTAAGTTCTTCAAGGCCAGCCGTTCAAAAAGAACCGGAAAAATCTCAGATTATACCCTCCAATTGATGGATGTAAGACGTCAAATGACCCTTCAGTCCCCGGACGATGTTTCCCAGTATAGGCAGCTAAATAGACAGATCTCCAAGTGATTGACTCGCGATATACGCCGCCACAATAGACATTGTGTGAAAGCGGCCATAGAGCGTAACAAGGGCTCAAAAATATTCGCACGAGATTTGTTTATCGGGCAGAGCCAACTGACAAAGCTGAAGACCGGTGACGGCAAGGTCGTTTCGTCTAAACCCGAACTTTTGAGGGAGATCGAGAAGTTCTATGGACAGTTATACACGACCGCACGGGCACCTGTTACCAACAAGGCTGAAGACCCAAGAGCCAAATTAACCCGACACTATACCGAAGATATCCCAGACGTCAGCCTGTGCTAGATTAATATGGCCCTAAAACAGCTTAAAACAACAAGGCGCCGGGTGATGATGGAATTACAACTGAGCTTCTGAGAGCTGGTGGTACCCCTGTACTTAAGACCCTCCAGAAACTATTCAATTCCGTCATCCTCGAGGGCAAAACGCCACAAGCATGGCACAGAAGTATAGTGGTGCTGTTCTTCAAAAAGGGCGATAAAATGCTTTTGAAGAACTATAGGCCCATATCACTTCTGAGCCATGTATTTTCTCTAGGATTATCCCGAATCGTCTCGTGCGCAGGCTCGACGACTTCCAGCCTCCCGAACAAGCTGGATTCCGGAAAGGCTTTAGCACCATAGACCACATACATACGCTGCGGCAGGTTATACAGAAGACAGAGGACAAAGCCTTTGATTCGATCGAGACCTGGGCGGTGCTTCAGTCTCTCCAGAGGTGCCACATTAATTACCGATATATCGAAACATTGAAGTGATTGTGTAGAAACGCCACCATGTCAGTCAGTCTCCAGGATCAGATCTCGAATCCTATTCGACTGCAGCGGGGAGTCAGACAAGTCGATGTCATATCGCCCAAGCTGTTCACCGCTGCGTTGGAAGATGTCTTTAAGATTCTGGACTGGAACTGACTGGTCATCAACATCAACGGCGAATACATCACTCACCTTCGATTCGCAGACGATATCGTAATCATGGCAGAGACCATGGAAGACTTAAGCCATATGCTCGATGACCTCAATACAGCTTCCCAAGGAGTAGGGCTCAAAATGAACATGGACAAGACGAAGATCATGTCAAATGTCCATGTCGCACCTACTCTCATAACAATTGGGAACTGTACTCTGGAAATTGTTGACGAGTACGTCTACCTCGGATAAACAATCCAGTTAGGCAGGTCCAATTTCGAGAAGGTGGTCACTCGTCGAATCCAACTCGGATGGGCAGCGCAGCAAAGTCGAAGGCTTTCAACCAATGTGTGTTGCCAGTGAATACTTACGGTACACAGACGTGGTCGCTCATTATGGGCCTTATGAGAAGGCTTATGGTCGCTCAGAGGGCAATGGAGAGGGCTATGCTCGGAGTTTCCCCGCGAGATCGAATCAAAAATGAAGAGATCCGTAGGAAAACCAAAGTAACCGACATAATCCAAACGATTGCGAAACTGAAGTGGCAGTGGGCAGGGCACATAGTTCGACGGACAGATGGCCGTTGGGGCAGTAAAGTCCTCGAATGGCGACCACGTACCGGAAGACGCAGTGTTGGCAGGCCCCCCACAAGATGGACCGACGATCTGGTCAAGATCGCCGGAATACGTTGGATGAGGGCAGCGTAGGAACGATCGTCGTAGAAATTTTTGAGGGAGGCCTTTTTCCAGCAGTGGACGCACCAGCAGCAGATACCGCAAAGTGCGGCAAATAATACTACACCCAAGTAAGCGTACTCGAACCAGTCTCGGACAATGTGTGAATTTGGCGTGCCACATGTTCTGTTAATTAGTTAATTAAAGTATTGTATTTATTATTAATATCTACCTCTAATATGGTCGTGGGAGGCGATGGCTGGCCCGTGCGTCATACTCGTCAACGGGCGCTTCTTTTGGTGGCGTTAATGGTGGAAGTTTCATGTCGATACGGTCAGTGGTTTAGGCATGAAAGAGCCTCAAAGAAAAACCACTAAAAACAATATATATTGTTATTATTCCTTATAAAATGCTCGCAAAATACCTTTATTAATTTACGGTGTGTGTGGATGATGCAGCTACTATCCTCAATAACTTTTGTTTTGTATTAATTCACATTTACTTTCTTGGCTTACTCGTGTAAGGCATTGACTATATGACGTTTGAGTATATTTGTTGCATCACTTTACATATTATATTGTAATTGAAATGATTTGTAAAACGATGAAAATGTGAATTTTGATTTAAAAGAGTGGTAATGAGTTTCTTGCTACTTCTCCTCATTAGCTCAACCCTTTTTTTGACATTATATATTACAAATATTTAACAGTGATACTATATAGCGAAACGGTGTTACTATTGCATATATTAAAATAGTATCTAAAACGTGAAAGTGTGTGCAATATTATATTACAAAAGAAATCAAATAACAATCTTTGTTTTGCGGTTATCCTATCAAGTTGTTGAAACAAAGAATGAGATAAAGGAGTTTTGAATGAACGCTGTCTTAATTTTCCTTTCCCTTTTCTTGCCCTTCGCTGTATTACTGCTACTCCATTTTACTCAATCAAGTAATAAATTCATTTGAAAGGTTAGTGAGTCGTCGAGGGTGTGATAATGACGATAAACTGCAGAAATGGTTACGCGCTTTGATTTTATGTCTTGGTTTCACCATTGACGACCCCTATAGCCCAGTCGTTAGTGACCCTACTGAGCTAGAGGTCCTGGGCTCGAATCCCGGTAGGTACAAACATTTATATGATGAATATGAATGTTTATTTCCGAGTCATGGATGTTTATAAGTATTTATGTATGTTTAAGTAAGTATATTGTAAATATACATATATATAGGCTAGTTTGGGGCAAGATAATTTTTGTAAAAGTGTTTCAATATAAAAAAAATGATACTTCAAACTTAGTTCAATAAAACTCAGTTTTACGTAAACGAGCTCAAATGCCAGTCTTGATCTCGATTAAACACAAACCCCCTTATTCATAATAGTCTGCTAACTTAAAGCATTACTAATTCTCATTCTGTCTTCTTCTATTGACCTAAGTCAGAATGAGAAAAAACACTCCTTAGCGGCTGTTTAAAGTTAGTGGACCATTATGAATAAGGGGGAGAGTGATTTCACCAATAACTTTTGAGCGTGTTGACGTAAACTGAGTTTACATGTCATAAACAAAAGAATGTATCAAATATCAGAATTGTTAAATGTCAATGTTTCTACAATTTTATAACTCTTGAAATTCCCCGTCCTACATCATATAAGTATCTCCTTTGCCTGGTTTTTACTCCATTTGTAAATATTTTATGTAAATATATTAAGAAAAATAATATTAAGTTTTAAATAACACTCTTAATACTAACGTAAATATTTAAAATTATAATATGCCTGTGTTATTTATTTATCATTCTCATTTTAATAACAGCTTGTATAGTTTCAGATTTAATAAAAAATTATAAAACTGTTATAAATAAACACTGATTGACCTGTTAGCCTAGCTGACATTGTCTCAGTTCTTGTGATCTTTCCACAAAAATGAATAGAATAGATTAGAACCATAGTTACAGCTATTGAACGCGTTTAAATAATATGTAGAACATCCTAAATTCGGCGATCAGCATTTAAACGCGTTTAGGCTATAACTGCATTCAGTTTGTATTTGTGAAATCAGAATTGAATCTGTTTACTCGTTTACAGGCGTAAGTTTAGTTCAATGTGTTCTAATCGCGTTTAACTTCTATGGTGAAATCGAGATTTAGTCACATCAAGCTCTTTATGGAACTCTACCATATATCTAAATAAAAAATAACCCTATTGTTTGTTCATTCATCCCTGTGTTTGTACTATTTGCCATAGACTTACTTAATATACTAGTGGTAAGAAGACCTAATAGTGGAATCATGTGTGTTCAATTATGATTCATATCTATTTATCCTTCTACTATATAAAATACTTCTAAGCATGGCTGATTGTTTAAGACTTGTCAATTAAAAATTTTAACAGTCATATGTCAATAAATTCTCTTTCCTTTTCTCTCCTGCTGTATGTTCGTTAGAGATGTTTTTCTCTTTATTTTTATGACAATAACGGATGAGACGAGAAGGACGTTCAGCTGATGGTAATTGCTAATACGCCCTGCCCATTACAATGCTGTACCGCTCAGGATTCTTGATGAATGTTTAAAACCCAAAACTTCTGAGCGGCACTACAATTGCGCTCGTCACCTTGAGACATAAGATGTTAAATCTCATTTGCCCAATAATTTCACTAGCTACGGCGCCCTACAGACCGAAACACAGTAATGATTACACATTACTGGTTCTCGGCAGAAATATGTGCCGTTGTGGTACCCATAATCTAGCCGGCATTCTGTGCAAAGGAGCCTCCCACTGATACTTTTGCACGCTTAGCAACAAACGCTTCGTGTTACTTTACATTGAAATTAATAAAATACAAATTTACTTTATTCAATTTAATATATACTTTAATATACGTGATCCCAGTATCTTTCTTATTTCTTGTAGTATTCTTTTAACAAAGTTTTACTGCGTAGCCCGGCATTCTAGTTTCAATTATTAGCAAAGTTTAACAGGACACGTGGCACGTCAAAATCACATAGAGACTGGCTTTAGTACGCTCACTTGGGCCGTAGACTTAATTGCCACACTTCGCGACTACGCGTGCGGTATCTAGTTGGAGATTAATTCCGATTGATTCTATTATACAAAAGATTGTGTTATGTTTCGATATTCATCGTCTTGGAACAGCTGTTATCAGTTAGAGGTTATAATATTATATTGATCGTGTATTAGATCAAAGGCGACATCGTCATTTGTGTTTCACTGCCAATTATTCACAGATTTGGTTACGAGGCAAGCCGTAGATTGTTAACACGTTTGTCATTGCTTGTTATCTCTTCTTGTATTGATTCCTTAATAACTGTTACATTAAGAACATTGATTATTTCTGATGAATCATTAAGAACAAAATTTAAAGAAATGAATAAAAATAAAGAAAGTTTTTTTTATGAAAATACGGTACGAGACGAGCAGGACGTTCAGCTGATGGTAATTGATACGCCTTGCCCATTACAATGCAGTGATGGATTCGCATTCCGCACAGGATTCTTGAAAAACCCCAAAAATTCTGAGCGGCACTAGAACTGCGCTCGTCACCCTGAGACATAAGATGTTGAGACTCATTTGCCCAGTAATTTCACTAGCTACGGCGCCGTCAGTCCGAAACATAGTAATGCTTACACATTACTGCTTCACGGCAGAAATATGCGCCGTTGTGGTACCCATAATCTAGCCGGCATCCTGTGCAAAGGAGCCTCCCACTGGTATGGAATGAATATACGTAATAAATAGTCTCTTATTGTAATAATATGATGAAAATACTATCCTTACAAAGGATGTCTCGTCCCATTGACGAGTTTGATTGATTTAGATAGAGAGTTGGACATTTATGAAGGATAATACAAATCCTTTTTACTATATCTATTGTTGACATAAACCCTCTATTATATACGGCCCTTATGTGCGAGAGAAATGAATACCTTATTATTCAGGATTATTTTTCTACTACATCTATCTTGCAACAACTAACTACTGGTGGCATAGTTTTGTAAATATGTGTATGACTTTGTACAACTAAGGGCGGATACAACTGGATTTATAAAAAAAAATATTTCATTTCCGTGTTTCCAACGTACTTGCGGAGTACGCTATCTCTGTATTAGTATATATAGTAATATAGTATGGTTTAAAAGTGAATGATGAACAAATAGTGACCGAATGCTAAAACCGACAAGAATCCATGTTCAATTGTATCTTCTAACGTGACATGAAATGCCATAGCAATTCAGTTTTGTAGGAAAATACACTAGAATGTCAAATGTTGACAGCCTGCTTATTTTTTTTCATATTCTAGGTGACAAGTGACATCTCTGCTCTGACATCTGTTATTCTCAGTTAAACCTTTTATACCGCCAAAATTGTCCGTGTTAACATTTACTCGCGTATAGTTATCACGGACGAGTAAAAAAAGAATAGTTATATTATTCTTAGATTAGTGGTTGGTTAAATAAAAAATAAGCTTTAATCTTAGATTATGGACGTAGAAATGGACTCATCGACTCTTCTTGCCTCTAATTTTACCTCTAATTTGTCATTAACGAATTATACTAAAAACAGTTTCTGTCGACGTGCCTAAGACATTTATAACTCTTTATTTTGTGATGTTGATATTTTTCATTTATCCTTAAATGAATTTAATAAACAGTATTGGTGAAGCTCTAAGCATTTAAATAAATAATCTTTCTTTCATATTATGTTTCATTTTTTATATATTGTACCAAAAGGTGTAAGTATTTTTGTTGCTACCTTTTTAATTTTGTATTGCATTTTGTAGCATAAAATAATATTTGTTAATCCTGTAATCTTTGTTTTCATTATTCTTTGTATTATGCTGCCGCATTGTAAATTTTATATAAAAATATGATCTTTTGTTAACTTTTTTATACATAAAACAATTTATATCCTTTCCTGTTATAATACCCTTCACAAGTTAATCGATTGTATCGGTAAATTATGTAAACTTGATATTTTCATTTATCGGTTTATGTAAATCGGTCTACTATAAGTATTTTAGTTGCTAGCTTTTTTGAGCACTACACAATTTATAATTTCTGTTACAAAATGTGGAACTCTAGGTCTATTTGTTTTCACACATTTATTGTCATATTTGTTTAAGACTGTATGTTTCCCAAATAAAAGAAAAAAAAATTAGCAGTAGTTACTCGCGAGTAAAAAGCTACTACAGTTTGGTTGAATCCACCGTAAACGTAGTGTCAATACTGCAAAAGAAAGATTTTCTTTTAAGTACGTTTAAATCACAAAATGTAACACACTAACTAACCAGTTAAGGGAGGTTCCCTTGGTTGATAAGAGATAGGTATATAGAGTATTTCATTCCTTCCCTAGTCCTACAATGATCGTTGTGTTTCATGGAAGCTTTGTTTCGTAAGTAATAATGGTGTCTGTTAATTTGAGTGCTTAGTATAATGACATCATAAGGTTCGAAATTGATGTAAAAGGTAGGCTTTATCGCGCTCACTGAGTTCAAGTATATAATGACTTTACGTATTATAAATTAATGGTATTATTATTATTTTATTTTGCAATTTTAAAGAACATTATCGGATTGCGTTGAAAAGCAGGTTTAATTAAAAATACTGGAGTTATTTTGAAAAGCGCAGAGTAATAACAACTTTTAAAGCATTTAATTCCATACTTCTGGGAGAACTGTTTCAGCCGTCTGGAAGTTCACTTTTACAACATTATGATCTGTCGTTGTTCCTCTTTCATTCAGATTGGTTTCATTAGAAATATAATCACGTGGAATTATGAATCCAGACAATTTTGGCCTGGATGGCAACAATTCTCTTGACGGGAATTATATCTTCTTATATGGCTTCCAGCCATCGAATAAATATAAAATCTGTTTCCAGTTTATATTATGCGCATAATAAATCGGTCTCAGTGTGTCTTACATCTTTGTGCCGTTTGGTGTCAAGACACTTGGCCCGTGGGGCCCTAGGGGCTCTAAGATGACGCATCATCGCGGGGAAATCGTTCATCCGTGGCGCCGCTTTAGGAATTGCTTTTCAACGAGAAATTAAATAGAAAATAAATATCCGCGGTAACTCATTACACCATTCCTTCAAAGTCAAAGTCAAATCAACTTTATTCAAATAGGCTTAAACTAAGCGCTTCGGAATCGTCACTATGATATATATATATATATATATATATATATATATATATATATATATATATATATATATTATATTGCTTTTAAATTACCTACTGAATTTATAATATATTCGTGAAAGTTGAGCTCGTGAGAAGAACATATTATAAGAAACTCAACGGCCACTTTTTCAATCAAATAGAGTATTTTACAATGGCTGTAATATACATAACAAATTAGTTTGTAAGGTTTAGAGCTTGAACTCATTGTTTGTGTAAGTAAGGATGCTTCGTGAACATGATGGTCGTGATTACTGTCACAATTGGTAATTGCATCCAACAAACACAATCTTTTATCCATCAACTTCCTCTTGTAATGTTTCCTGATCCGTATTGTCCCCATGGACGATTCCTAACGTAGTTTAAATATTCTATGTCATAATAGTTTATTATTATTGTTAATAGTATTACTTATTGCGAAAAGTCGAATTCAATTGTACGTATTGTTTTTATTGAGTTTACAGCACTTTGGAGATGTGTATTATCGGTTTATGAAAGTGCAGGTTAGGTTTAAAAAGTCTAAATCTAGCAGTGTCGTTCTGATGAAAAAGAAATAATAATGTATATTGGTTACTTTAAACGAATTCTTACAGAAAAAGTTAATAATAACTTGCCTTCATTATTATTAAAGGTGGATACGGGCTTGCACACTAGACACACGGACAGTAAATCAGACTGCGGAATAGGAAAATAATTTAACATAATGAATATAACATTCAAGCTAAAAAATCCGAGTGAAGCAAGAGATTTAAGTTCGTAAAATACATATGCTGTTATTATTAGTACTACTTATTTTAACGTAGATGTCCAAAAATAACATTTAGTCATCCGCAGGGCATTCGCCGCTCTTAATATACTAGCTGTTTTAGAGCCAAATGGTGTTACCCGCCGCGATGCCAAGCGTCCGGAGGGTGGCTTGGACACGGGGAAGAGCGCTGGTGTCGACACTCTGACTGCTTCTCGTGTCCATGTTACGTCATATGGTGCTGGGGCTGCTGCCTCGACTGCCGAAGATGGCAAGCTTCGCAAATATGTCGGTCTCGGTGAGTCTCATTGTGCCGTTTGGTGTCGAGATACTTGGACCGTGGAGCCTAGAGGCGCAAATAATGTATAAAGATAACAAAATTCTCCACATTTGAAAAATAATACGTCGAATTTTTTAAAATAGCATTTCTCTGATTAGCAGGAAAAATCCCAGATTTGGAATTGTGGGGATGATATTGAGGAATATCGTGCGAAGGGTTCTAAAAGAAACTAAAAGAATTCAGCGGCAGGTCAAACAGCTGTCCGGAAACTTCGGAACGATCCCCGTGATAAATACGGTATAAGACACATAATGAAGCGACATCTCTTAGCAATGCCAAGTGATCTAGCCGTTTACAGAGCACTGGGTCACCGAAAATTCGAACAGCTCTGCATTGCCGCGTGCAATAGTTAGAGAAAAGCTTGGATGAGACAGACCAAAGATGACAGCAATACTCCATAACGTCGCCGGACCTGCTCCTTGTAGAGCGCTAGAATGTGCGTCGGCTTGAAGTATTGCCGTGATCTATTTATGACGCCCAGCTTCATCGAAGTCAATTTGGCTTTACCTTCCAAGAAACTGTGGATTTGTCAATCGCTTGACATGTTGAGCCCCAGTATTCCGATACTAGACGAAGCCTTAAAGGAAGTGTTGTCGAAGAGCGGTGATACGACAAAAGGGGTTTTCAGTGGTGAACGTGCAAACTTGAGTCTTCTGGTTAAATAGGACAAGGCACATTTTTACCCAATATCGCGACCTTCTCAAGATAAGACTCGATAGGAGTTTTTAATATCTACACTAAATGATAATAATAAGTTAAGTTAATAATAAGATAGATAATAAGTTTGTTTCACTGATAACAAAAGAATACAAATATACAGATATGACAACAGAATAAAATAGGTAAACTAAACAATAATAAAATAGTATAATATTATTACGTAAATAACAATACCTAATGTAAAAGTTAACATCGCAGCCAATATTGGTTACATTTTTAACTTCCTATTCTTTCACAATCTAAATGAATGATGTGTGATTGGCTGACTAGTAAGTAATTAAGCTTAGTCTGTGTATATTAAGTGTAGTAATTTATTAGCATTATAGAAATTAATTTGTTACATTATTACTAAACTAGGCACCAAACGAAGCGATATTGATATTCATTGAACATTAATTATAATATATTGAATTAAATTACAATATAGGAATGAAATCATTTGTTGATAATATATTTGGCAAACGCAGACATTAATTAATATTCTATACAATATTTAACTCTATGTATTTGGCTACTTATTAATAAGTATGAGTTCTTATTAACGGTGTGTGTGGAGTGATGCATCTATCTAAAGATCGCCAATTTCTTCTCTACTGTCACTAGATGGCGCTCTTTCGAAGTCATACAAATCACGCGATCGAAGAAGTAAAAAATCGCACTTGGCACTCTATACTCTTGTGTTTTTACTTATTTATTTACATATTTTATATTGACTTACTCGTTTAAGGTCTCATTCAGTATTTGACGTTTCTGTATTTCTGTTCCATCACTTTAGATAATATATTGTAAAACGATCAAGCTATAGGTAAATGATGATATAAAAGAGTGGCAATGAGTTTCTTGCCATTTCATCTCGTTAAGGCTCAAACTTTTCCGAAGTGGTGTTAAATGTAAAAAGAAAAGAAAACTTTTGACATTCATAAGTGTCATTTCCTTGACTAAAATGATTTTGATTTGATTTGATTTAATTCATCTGCTTCACTTGGAGCTGAGACGTAACATGCACATTTATTTCACACATTAGCTAGCGGGGTAAATGTACTTACGTGTGAAGAAGTGTGGCATAATCTAGCGTCAAGTTATAATAGTCGGTGTCAGCCAGGGTAGGCTTATAACTACATACATAGGTGAGATGTGCTTGAGTCGCACGCGCGACGTGAGGAGGCGAGAGGCGATAGCGGGCCCGAGGCGGGAACGGAACGATTCCAAAAATTACAATAATCGTAAGTAGAATCAGATTAATAATTAGATTGTTTAAAAATCCGCAATTAATTTTATATTTTTTAGTGCTTTATAGCTATTCTATCAGAATAGTGTTTTTGAAGCCGGTTGTTTTTTTGTTATGTGGTAAGTTTATGTTGTTCATTTTTCTTTCTTTTTATGCTAAATTTGTGTGTATTATGTGCTGACTGCTATACCTATCTATAATTACTGCTACGTGATACGTGCATATGGGTATACTCTTATTAAAAGCGAGAACCTGTTATTTTTTAGATATAGTTTAGGCTTATGATGTATTTTAATTGAGATCTTGCTGTTTCTTCAAAGTCTGTCAAAAATATTATCAGACCGTCCAAACGAATGTATTTTATATTGAATGTATAATGCGTCCAGTAATAAGGTATTTTCAATTTAAATCAACGTTAAGTTTCGCTAAAGTATTCAAACGTAACTGCGGGATAAATTGAGGTTTCACTGCATTTGCGTGGTGCGGTTTTGACCGTTTGCCATTTGAACTTTAAATCTACTATTCCGAGCTCATTCAACTCTACACAGCTTATTCGAATTACCTATGTACTTTGTTTACTTTTAATATATTAGATTTAGGCATGTTTTCTACGTGCTGATAGAACGCTATCAGTGCCTCTTCGGGATTGGTAAAAGTGAAACCTCTAATCAAATCTTTGATTTTGGGAAAAATACAGAAACCACAGGGTAGCTAGGTCGGAGCTATGTCCATAATGGGTGACGAGTTGTACTTTTTCGGAAGCTGAAAATGACTTAGTTTTGTTGGCCGTGTGTGAAGAAGCGTTGTCATGATGTAGGAGGACGCGGCCTTTTGGTCGTCTTTCACGAACTTTTTTTAACACCCTGGGTAAACAAATTGTAGAATACCACTCGGCATCAACACTCTTTTGATGTTCAAATGGAACTGTGCAGATGGGAAACGTAGCTGAGAAAAAAATGCGATCATTTTTTTTCTCAGCTACGTTTGTTGGCCAGTTCTCATTTTCAAACACCCATTCACAAGATGATGACCCACGCCCAATAACATGTCATAACCAGCATTAGAATGTCCGTGGTCGTACTTCATTAGCATCTGTGAGCACCATTCCACACGAGCCCACTTCTGCTCCGCTGTCACTTCATGAGGGATCCAATCATTACAAAGTTTCCAAACTTTCAATTCTCTGTGTAAAAATTTCTGAATTTTATTCATACCAATCCCCGATAGTCCATAGATAATCCGCGAGGTAAGATTTATGGTGCTTGCAACATTTAAATTCATTAAATCAACGTGGCCTTCTGGCACGGGTATTCCTCACTTAACAGAAGGTCACATCCACTATTATGTTTGTACCATTTTTGTTACTGAAATAAATATTTTTCAATTTCAATTAAACCAGTTGTAAACAGTGGCAAGAGACGTTGTATTGCCATATAAAGTAATAAAAAATATCAATAATCAAAATTTTTGGGGTATAAAAATAGATGACGACCCATTCTTAGACCTACCAAATATTATATCGTACATAAAATTTATCGTACTTCAATAATCATTATATTCGATCGCCATCTTCTAACTCTATGCGTATCTGTGGATGCAATAGAATAATATAAAAATGGCTATACAAATATAGGTGTTGATCGTAGACGGGTGAAAATTTGAGGGTTGAAGTATGTATTTTTTAAGTAAAGTGAATAGAAGTATGTAATAAAAAATTGTCAAAAACTGCTGCGGGGAGTCAGACAAGTCGATGTCATATCGCCCAAGCTGTTCACCGCTGCGTTGGAAGATGTCTTTAAGATTCTGGACTGGAACGGACTGGTCATCAACATCAACGGCGAATACATCACTCACCTTCGATTCGCAGATGATATCGTAATCATGGCAGAGACCATGGAAGACTTAAGCCATATGCTCGATGACCTCAATACAGCTTCCCAAAGAGTAGGACTCAAAATGAACATGGACAAGACGAAGATCATGTCAAATGTCCATGTCGCACCTACTCTCATAACAATTGGGAACTGTACTCTGGAAATTGTTGACGAGTACGTCTACCTCGGACAAACAATCCAGTTAGGCAGGTCCAATTTCGAGAAGGTGGTCAACTCGTCGAATTCAACTCGGATGGGCAGCGTTCGGGAAGCTCCGTAAAATCTTCTCGTCCCAAATACCGCAGTATCTAAAGTCGAAGGCTTTCAACCAATGTGTGTTGCCAGTGAATACTTATGGTACACAGACGTGGTCGCTAATTATGGGCCTTATGAGAAAGCTTATGGTCGCTCAGAGGGCAATGGAGAGGGCTATGCTCGGAGTTTCCCCGCGAGATCGAATCAAAAATGAAGAGATCCATAGGAAAACCAAAGTAACCGACATAGTCCAAACGATTGCGAAACTGAAGTGGCAGTGGGCAGGGCACATAGTTCGACGGACAGATGGCCGTTGGGGCAGTAAAGTCCTCGAATGGCGACCATGTACCGGAAGACGCAGTGTTGGCAGGCCCCCTACAAGATGGACCGACGATCTGGTCAAGATCGCCGGAATACGTTGGATGAGGGCAGCGTAGGAACGATCGTCGTGGAAATTTTTGAGGGAGGCCTTTTTCCAGCAGTGGACGCACCAGCAGCAGATACCGCAAAGTGCGGCAAATAATACTACACCCAAGTAAGCGTACTCGAACCAGTCTCGGACAATGTGTGAATTTGGCGTGCCACATGTTCTGTTAATTAGTTAATTAAAGTATTGAAGTTATTATTAATATCTACCTCTAAGATGGTCGTGGGAGGCGATGGCTGGCCCGTGCGTCATACTCGTCAACGGGCGCTTCTTTTGGTGGCGTTAATGGTGGAAGTTTCATGTCGATACGGTCAGTGGCTTAGGCATGAAAGAGCCTCAAACAAAAACCACTAAAAATATAATATATATATATTGTTATTATTCCTTATAAAATGCTCGCAAAATACCTTTATTAATTTACGGTGTGGGTGGATGATGCAGCTACTATCCTCAATAACTTTTGTTTTGTATTAATTTACATTTACTTTCTTGGCTTACTCGTGTAAGGCATTGACTATATGACGTTTGAGTATATTTGTTGCATCACTTTACATATTATATTGTAATTGAAATGATTTGTAAAACGATGAAAATGTGAATTATGATTTAAAAGAGTGGTAATGAGTTTCTTGCTACTTCTCCTCATTAGCTCAACCCTTTTTTTGACATTATATATTACAAATAGTTAACAGTGATACTATATAGCGAAACGGTGTTACTATTGCATATATTAAAATAGTATCTAAAACGTGAAAGTGTGTGCAATATTGTATTACAAAAGAAATCAAATAACAATCTTTGTTTTGCGGTTATCCTATCAAGTTGTTGAAACAAAGAATGAGATAAAGGAGTTTTGAATGAACGCTGTCTTAATTTTCCTTTCCCTTTTCTTGCCCTTCACTCTATTACTGCTACTCCATTTTACTCAATCAAGTAATAAATTCATTTGAAAGGTTAGTGAATCGTCGAGGGTGTGATAATGACGATAAACTGCAGAAATGGTTACGCGCTTTGATTTTATGTCTTGGTAGACTTCCGCTCGCGATTATGTTGCGTGGATTTAAAGCCCAATTTCACCATTGACGACCCCTATAGCCCAGTCGTTAGTGACCCTACTGAGCTAGAGGTCCTGGGTTCGAATCCCGTTAGGTACAAACATTTATATGATGAATATGAATGTTTATTTCAGAGTCATGGATGTTTATAAGTATTTATGTATGTTTAAGTAAGTATATTGTAAATATACATATATATAGGCTATACCTAGTTTGGGGCAAGATAATTTTTGTAAAAGTGTTTCAATATAAAAAAAAATGATACTTCAAACTTAGTTAAATAAAACTCAGTTTTACGTAAACGAGCTCAAATGCCAGTCTTGATATTGATTAAACACAAACCCCCTTATTCATAATAGTCTGCTAACTTAAAGCATTACTAATTCTCATTCTGTCTTCTTCTATTGACCTAAGTCAGAATGAGAAAAAACACTCCTTAGCGGCTGTTTAAAGTTAGTGGACCATTATGAATAAGGCGGAGAGTGATTTCACCAATAACTTTTGAGCGTGTTGACGTAAACTGAGTTTACATGTCATAAACAAAAGAATGTATCAAATATCAGAATTGTTAAATGTCAATGTTTCTACAATTTTATAACTCTTGAAATTCCCCGTCCTACATCATATAAGTATCTCCTTTGCCTGGTTTTTACTCCATTTGTAAATATTTTATGTAAATATATTAAGAAAAATAATATTAAGTTTTAAATAACACTCTTAATACTAACGTAAATATTTAAAATTATAATATGCCTGTGTTATTTATTTATCATTCTCATTTTAATAACAGCTTGTATAGTTTCAGATTTAATAAAAAAATTATAAAACTGTTATAAATAAACACTGATTGACCTGTTAGCCTAGCTGACATTGTCTCAGTTCTTGTGATCTTTCCACAAAAATGAATAGAATAGATTAGAACGATAGTTACAGCTATTGAACGCGTTTAAATAATATGTAGAACATCCAAAATTCGGCGATCAGCATTTAAACGCGTTTAGGCTATAACTGCATTCAGTTTGTATTTGTGAAATCAGAATTGAATCTGTTAACTCGTTTACAGGCGTAAGTTTAGTTCAATGTGTTCTAATCGCGTTTAACTTCTATGGTGAAATCGGGATTTAGTCACATCAAGCTCTTTATGGAACTCTACCATATATCTAAATAAAAAATAACCCTATTTTCATCCCTGTGTTTGTACTATTTGCCATAGACTTACTTAATATACTAGTGGTAAGAAGACCTAATAGTGGAATCATGTGTGTTCAATTATGATTCATATCTATTTATCCTTCTACTATATAAAATACTTCTAAGCATGGCTGATTGTTTAAGACTTGTCAATTAAAAATTTTAACAGTCATATGTCAATAAATTCTCTTTCCTTTTCTCTCCTGCTGTATGTTCGTTAGAGATGTTTTTCTCTTTATTTTTATGACAATAACGGATGAGACGAGAAGGAAGTTCAGCTGATGGTAATTGCTAATACGCCCTGCCCATTACAATGCTGTACCGCTCAGGATTCTTGATGAATGTTTAAAACCCAAAACTTCTGAGCGCTACTACAATTGCGCTCGTCACCTTGAGACATAAGATGTTAAATCTCATTTGCCCAATAATTTCACTAGCTACGGCGCCCTACAGACCGAAACACAGTAATGATTACACATTACTGGTTCTCGGCAGAAATATGTGCCGTTGTGGTACCCATAATCTAGCCGGCATTCTGTGCAAAGGAGCCTCCCACTGATACTTTTGCACGCTTAGCAACAAACGCTTCGTGTTACTTTACATTGAAATTAATAAAATACAAATTTACTTTATTCAATTTAATATATACTTTAATATACGTGATCCCAGTATCTTTCTTATTTCTTGTAGTATTCTTTTAACAAAGTTTTACTGCGTAGCCCGGCATTCTAGTTTCAATTATTAGCAAAGTTTAACAGGACACGTGGCACGTCAAAATCACATAGAGACTGGCTTTAGTACGCTCACTTGGGCCGTAGACTTAATTGCCACACTTCGCGACTACGCGTGCGGTATCTAGTTGGAGATTAATTCCGATTGATTCTATTATACAAAAGATTGTGTTATGTTTCGATATTCATCGTCTTGGAACAGCTGTTATCAGTTAGAGGTTATAATATTATATTGATCGTGTATTAGATCAAAGGCGACATCGTCATTTGTGTTTCACTGCCAATTATTCACAGATTTGGTTACGAGGCAAGCCGTAGATTGTTAACACGTTTGTCATTGCTTGTTATCTCTTCTTGTATTGATTCCTTAATAACTGTTACATTAAGAACATTGATTATTTCTGATGAATCATTAAGAACAAAATTTAAAGAAATGAATAAAAATAAAGAAAGTTTTTTTTATGAAAATACGGTACGAGACGAGCAGGACGTTCAGCTGATGGTAATTGATACGCCTTGCCCATTACAATGCAGTGCTGCACAGGATTCTTGAAAAACCCCAAAAATTCTGAGCGGCACTAGAACTGCGCTCGTCACCTTGAGACATAAGATGTTGGGTCTCATTTGCCCAGTAATTTCACTAGCTACGGCGCCGTCACTCCGAAACATAGTAATGCTTACACATTACTGCTTCACGGCAGAAATATGCGCCGTTGTGGTACCCATAATCTAGCCGGCATCCTGTGCAAAGGAGCCTCCCACTGGTATGGAATGAATATACGTAATAAATAGTCTCTTATTGTAATAATATGATGAAAATACTATCCTTACAAAGGATGTCTCGTCCCATTGACGAGTTTGATTGATTTAGATAGAGAGTTGGACATTTATGAAGGATAATACAAATCCTTTTTACTATATCTATTGTTAACATAAACCCTCTATTATATACGGCCCTTATGTGCGAGAGAAATGAATACCTTATTATTCAGGATTATTTTTCTACTACATCTATCTTGCAACAACTAACTACTGGTGGCATAGTTTTGTAAATATGTGTATGACTTTGTACAACTAAGGGCGGATACAACTGGATTTATAAAAAAAAATATTTCATTTCCGTGTTTCCAACGTACTTGCGGAGTACGCTATCTCTGTATTAGTATATATAGTAATATAGTATGGTTTAAAAGTGAATGATGAACAAATAGTGACCGAATGCTAAAACCGACAAGAATCCATGTTCAAATGTATCTTCTAACGTGACATGAAATACCATAACAATTCAATTTTGTAGGTAAATACACTAGAATGTCAAATGTTGACAGCTTGCTTATTTTTTTTCATATTCTAGGTGACAAGTGACATCTCTGCTCTGACATCTGTTATTCTCAGTTAAACCTTTTATACCGCCAAAATTGTCCGTGTTAACATTTACTCGCGTATAGTTATCACGGACGAGTAAAATAAGAATAGTTATATTATTCTTGGATTAGTGGTTGGTTAAATAAAAAATAAGCTTTAATCTTAGATTATGGACGTAGAAATGGACTCATCGACTCTTCTTGCCTCTAATTTTACCTCTAATTTGTCATTAACGAATTATACTAAAAACGGTTTCTGTCGACGTGCCTAAGACATTTATAACTCTTTATTTTGTGATGTTGATATTTTCATTTATCCTTTAATGAATTTAATAAACAGTATTGGTGAAGCTCTAAGCATTTAAATAAATAATCTTTCTTTCATATTATGTTTCATTTTTTATATATTGTATCAAAAGGTGTAAGTATTTTTGTTGCTACCTTTTTAATTTTGTATTGCATTTTATAGCATAAAATAATATTTGTTAATCCTGTAATCTTTGTTTTCATTATTCTTTGTATTATGCTGCCGCATTGTAAATTTTATATAAAAATATGATCTATTGCTAACTTTTTTATACATAAAACAATTTATATCCTTTCCTGTTATAATACCCTTCACAAGTTAATCGATTGTATCGGCAAATTATGTAAACTTGATATTTTCATTTTTCGGTTTATGTAAATCGGTCTACTATAAGTATTTTAGTTGCTAGCTTTTTTGAGCACTACACAATTTATAATTTCTGTTACAAAATGTGGCACTCTAGGTCTATTTGTTTTCACACATTTATTGTCATATTTGTTTAAGACTGTATGTTTCCCAAATAAAAGAAAAAAAAAATTAGCAGTAGTTACTCGCGACTAAAAAGCTACTACAGATTGGTTGAATCCGCCGTAAACGTAGTGTCAATACTGCAAAAGAAAGATTTTCTTTTAAGTACGATTAATTCACAAAATGTAACACACTAACTAACCAGTTAAGGGAACCTCCCTTGGTTGATAAGAGATAGGTATATAGAGTATTTCATTCCTTTCCTAGTCCTACAATGATCGTTGTGTTTCATGGAAGCTTTGTTTCGTAAGTAATAATGGTGTCTGTTAATTTGAGTGCTTAGTATAATGACATCATAAGGTTCGAAATGATGTAAAAGGTAGGCTTTATCGCGCTCACTGAGTTCAAGTATATAATGACTTAACGTATTATAAATTAATGGTATTATTATTATTTTATTTTGCAATTTTAAAGAACATTATCGGATTGCGTTGAAAAGCAGGTTTAATTAAAAATACTGGAGTTATTTTGAAAAGCGCAGAGTAATAACAACTTTTAAAGCATTTAATTCCATACTTCTGGGAGAACTGTTTCAGCCGTCTGGAAGTTCACTTTTACAACATTATGATCTGTCGTTGTTCCTCTTTCATTCAGATTGGTTTCATTAGAAATATAATCACGTGGAATTATGAATCCAGACAATTTTGGCCTGGATGGCAACAATTCTCTTGACGGGAATTATATCTTCTTATATGGCTTCCAGCCATCGAATAAATATAAAATCTGTTTCCAGTTTATATTATGCGCATAATAAATCGGTCTCAGTGTGTCTTACATCTTTGTGCCGTTTGGTGTCAAGACACTTGGCCCGTGGGGCCCTAGGGGCTCTAAGATGACGCATCATCGCGGGGAAATCGTTCGTCCGTGGCGCCGCTTTAGGAATTGCTTTTCAACGAGAAATTAAATAGAAAATAAATATCCGCGGTAACTCATTACACCATTCCTTCAAAGTCAAAGTCAAATCAACTTTATTCAAATAGGCTTAAACTAAGCGCTTCGGAATCGTCACTATAAATATTGCTTTTAAATTACCTACTGAATTTATAACATATTCGTGAAAAGTTGAGCTCGTGAGAAGAACATATTATAAGAAACTCAACGGCCACTTTTTCAATCAAATAGAGTATTTTACAATGGCTGTAATATACATAACAAATTTGTTTGTAAGGTTTAGAGCTTGAACTCATTGTTTGTGTAACTAAGGATGCTTCGTGAACATGATGGTCGTGATTACTGTCACAATTGGTAATTGCATCCAACAAACACAATCTTTTATCCATCAACTTCCTCTTGTAATGTTTCCTGATCCGTATTGTCCCCATGGACGATTCCTAACGTACGAGTAGTTTAAATATTCTATGTCAAAATAGTTTATTATTATTGTTAATAGTATTACTTATTGCGAAAAGTCGAATTCAATTGTACGTATTGTTTTTATTGAGTTTACAGTACTTTGGAGATGTGTATTATCGGTTTATGAAAGTGCAGGTTAGGTTTAAAAAGTCTAAATCTAGCAGTGTCGTTCTGATGAAAAAGAAATAATAATGTATATTGGTTACTTTATACGATTTCTTACAGAAAAAGTTAATAATAACTTGCCTCCATTATTATTAAAGGTGGATACAGGCTTGCACGCTAGACACACGGACAGTAAATCAGGCTGCGGAATAGGAAAATAATTTAACAGAATGAATATAACATTCAAGCTAAAAAATCCGAGTTAAGCAAGTGATTTAAGTTCGTAAAATACATATGCTGTTATTATTAGTACTACTTATTTTAACTTAGATGTGCAAAAATAACATTTAGTCATCCGCAGGGCATTCGCCGCTCTTAATATACTAGCTGTTTTAGTGCCAAATGGTGTTACCCGCCGCGATGCCAAGCGTCCGGAGGGAATGACACTGGTGGCTTGGACACGGGGAAGAGCGCTGGTGTCGACACTCTGACTGCTTCTCGTGTCCATGTTACGTCATATGGTGCTGGGGCTGCTGCTTCGACTGCCGAAGATGGCAAACTTCGCAAATATGTCGGTCTCGGTGAGTCTCATTGTGCCGTTTGGTGTCGAGATACTTGGACCGTGGAGCCTAGAGGCGCAAATAATGTATAAAGATAACAAAATTCTCCACATTTGAAAAATAATAACGCATAAAAATAAAGCATTTCTCTGATTAGCAGGAAAAATCCCAGATTTGGAATTGTGGGGATGATATTGAGGAATATCGTGCGAAGGGTTCTAAAAGAAACTAAAAGAATTCAGCGGCAGGTCAAACAGCTGTCCGGAAACTTCGGAACGATCCCCGTGATAAATACGGTAAAAGACACATAATGAAGCGACATCTCTTAGCAATGCCAAGTGATCTAGCCGTTTACAGAGCACTGGGTCACCGAAAATTCGAACAGCTCTGCATTGCCGCGTGCAATAGTTAGAGAAAAACTTGGATGAGACAGACCAAAGATGACAGCAATACTCCATAACGTCGCCGGACCTGCTCCTTGTAGAGCGCTAGAATGTGCGTCGGCTTGAAGTATTGCCGTGATCTATTTATGACGCCCAGCATCATCGAAGTCAATTTGGCTTTACCTTCCAAGACACTGTGGATTTGTCAATCGCTTGACATGTTGAGCCCCAGTATTCCGATACTAGACGAAGCCTTAAAGGAAGTGTTGTCGAAGAGCGGTGATACGACAAAAGGGGTTTTAAGTGGTGAACACAAGAAAGAAGAAAGGCACATTTTTACCCAATATCAAGACCTTCTCAAGATAAGACTCGATAGGAGTTTTTAATATCTACACTAAATGATAATAATAAGTTAAGTTAATAATAAGATAGATAATAAGTTTGTTTCACTGATAACAAAAGAATACAAATATACAGTCATGACAAGAGAAAAAAATTAAACAAAACAATAATAATATAGCATAATATCACTACGTAAATAACAATACCTAATGTAAAAGTTAACATCGCAGCCCATATTGGTTACATTTTTAACTTCCTATTCATTCACAATCTAAATGAATGATGTGTGATTGGCTGACTAGTAAGTAATTAAGCTTAGTCTGTGTTTATTAATTGTAGTAATTTATTAGCATTATAGAAATTAATTTGTTACATTATTACTAAACTAGGCACCAAACGAAGCGATATTGATATTCATTGAACATTAATTATAATATATTGAATTAAATTACAATATAGGAATGAAATCATTTGTTGATAATATATTTGGCAAACGCAGACATTAATTAATATTCTATGCAATATTTAACTCTATGTATTTGGCTACTTATTAATAAGTATCAGTTCTTATTAACGGTGTGTGTGGAGTGATGCATCTATCTAAAGATCGCCAATTTCTTCTCTACTGTCACTATAGGCGCTCTTTCGAAGTCATACAAATCACGATTTATACTTATTTATTTACATATTTTATATTGACTTACTCGTATAAGGTCTCATTCAGTATTTGACGTTTCTGTATTTCTGTTCCATCACTTTACATAATATATTGTAAAACGATCAAGCTATAGGTAAATGATGATATAAAAGAGTGGCAATGAGTTTCTTGCCATTTCATCTCGTTAAGGCTCAAACTTTTCCGAAGTGGTGTTAAATGTAAAAAGAAAAGAAAACTTTTGACATTCATAAGTGTCATTTCCTTGACTAAAATGATTTTGATTTGATTTGATTTAATTCATCTGCTTCACTTGGAGCTGAGACGTAACATGCACATTTATTTCACACATTAGCTAGCGGGGTAAATGTACTTACGTGTGAAGAAGTGTGGCATAATCTAGCGTCAAGTTATAATAGTCGGTGTCAGCCAGGGTAGGCTTATAACTACATACATAGGTGAGATGTGCTTGAGTCGCACGCGCGACGTGAGGAGGCGAGAGGCGATAGCGGGCCCGAGGCGGGAACGGAACGATTCCAAAAATTACAATAATCGTAAGTAGAATCAGATTAATAATTAGATTGTTTAAAAATCCGCAATTAATTTTATATTTTTTAGTGCTTTATAGCTATTCTATCAGAATAGTGTTTTTGAAGCCGGTTGTTTTTTTGTTATGTGGTAAGTTTATGTTGTTCATTTTTCTTTCTTTTTATGCTAAATTTGTGTGTATTATGTGCTGACTGCTATACCTATCTATAATTACTGCTACGTGATACGTGCATATGGGTATACTCTTATTAAAAGCGAGAACCTGTTATTTTTTAGATATAGTTTAGGCTTATGATGTATTTTAATTGAGATCTTGCTGTTTCTTCAAAGTCTGTTAAAAATATTATCAGACCGTCCAAACGAATGTATTTTATATTTAATGTATAATGCGTCCGAGTAATAAGGTATTTTCAATTTAAATCAACGTTAAGTTTCGCTAAAGTATTCAAACGTAACTGCGGGATAAATTGAGGTTTCACTGCATTTGCGTTGTGCGGTTTTGACCGTTTGCCATTTGAACTTTAAATCTACTATTCCGAGTTCATTCAACACTACACAGCTTATTCGAATTACCTATGTACTTTGTTTACTTTTAATATATTAGATTTAGGCATATTTTCTACGTGCTGATTGAACGCTATCACTGCCTCTTCGGGATTGGTAAAAGTGAAACCTCTCATCAAATCTTTGATTTTGGGAAAAATACAGAAACCACAGGGTAGCTAGGTCGGAGCTATGTCCATAATGGATGACGAGTTGTACTTTTTCGGAAGCTAAAAATGCCGTGTGTGAAGAAGCGTTGTCATGATGTAGGAGGACGCGGCTTTTTGGTCGTCTTTCACGAACTTTTTTTAACACCCTGGGTAAACAAATTGTAGAATACCACTCGGCATCAACACTCTTTTGATGTTCAAATGGAACTGTGCAGATGGGAAACGTAGCTGAGAAAAAAATGCGATCATTTTTTTACCACCGTTTCTCGCCTGCCTCACTTTTGTTGGCCTGTTCTCATTTTCAAACATTCATTCACAAGATTGCTGTTTTTTTCGGGTTTTTTGAACCCACGACCAATAACACGTCATAACCAGCATTAGAATGTCCGTGGTCGTACTTCATTAGCATCTGTGAGCACCATTCCACACGAGCCCACTTCTGCTCCGCTGTCACTTCATGAGGGATCCAACGATTGCAAAGTTTCCAAACTTTCAATTCTCTGTGTAAAAATTTCTGAATTTTACTCATACCAATCCCCGATAGTCCATAGATAATCCGCGAGGTAAGATTTATGGTCCTTCAACATTTAAATTCATTAAATCAACGTGGCCTTCTGGCACGGGTATTCCTCACTTAACAGAAGGTCACATCCACTATTATGTTTGTACCATTCTTATAACTGAAATAAATATTTTTCAATTTCAATTAAACCAGTTGTAAACAGTGGCAAGAGACGTTGTATTGCCATATAAAGTAATAAAAAATATCAATAATCAAAATTTTTGGGGTATAACAATAGATGACGACCCATTCTTAGACCTACCAAATATTATATCGTACATAAAATTTATCGTACTTCAATAATCATTATATTCGATCGCCATCTTTTAACTCTATTGCGTATCTGTGGATGCAATAGAATAATATAAAAATGGCTATACAAAAATAGGTGTTGATCGTAGACGGGTGAAAATTTTAGGTTTGAAGTATGTATTTTTTAAGTAAAGTGAATAGAAGTATTTAATAAAAAATTGTCAAAAAAATGTAATAATTAACATTTAGGGGTAATATAAACATTGAGGTATTATCCAGTATCATTTACGGGTATAAAAAGTAGATGTTAGCCGATTCTCAGACCTACCCGATATACACACAAAATTTCAAACAAATTGGTTAAGCCGTTTCGGAGGAGTTTGGTAACAAACACTGGGACACGAGAATTTTATATATAAGATATCGAAAATCATAAAAAAAAGCATTGCACGAAAATTTTCTTTCATGCTGACGTGACGCATGTAATTTTAAATTTCCCACCAAATCGTTAAACAAATGAAAAATTAATAAAATATATACTCATGTTGGCAAAGAGCAATGTTTGCAAAATTTAAGCTTTTTTATTATATTGTTTAAAAGTGCT
This sequence comes from Leptidea sinapis, assembly GCF_905404315.1. Taxonomy (NCBI): domain Eukaryota; kingdom Metazoa; phylum Arthropoda; class Insecta; order Lepidoptera; family Pieridae; genus Leptidea; species Leptidea sinapis. The sequence goes on along the minus strand of NC_066275.1, from coordinate 11,328,353 downwards.
ACGAGTTCTTTAAACTTTCAGTGTCACCCCTTGTATAATTTCCACGAGTTTCAATGCTTATAAAGCATTTTTTTTGATCAATGGAAATTATATTTTCGTATGTTTTCTTGGAACTTGGAAAAGGGGGCTTTTAACGTCGTGGTATACTAAGGTTTCATATTTATATTTCTTAATATTTGTTTGAAGTTAACAATTAATACTTTTTAGGTACACTTTTGAATTTCTTATCATTGGGTAATTCAGGTTACAATATATGGCCTTCTTTTATGAATTTAAATATATCCTCATATAAAATTTTAACATTTCTTTCAATTTGTCTTGGATTTCATCCGAATATCCGATTTTGTAGTCAAAATGTAGATCATATGTAACTAACATTAAATAAATACCTACATAAAAATAAACAACTTCCCAAATCTATTTGTCTGTTGATAAAATACATTTAAAAAATTTCATAATTAATATATACTATTCGTTCTAGCTCTCGGGTGGCTCTCCATGCGTGAACAAAATCATACCAAGATTTACGGATAACGCGGCATGCGGACGGTTGACAGTTTGTAGAGCGCTGGGATGTAATCCGAAAGAAATCAAATCCCGCGTAGTCCATAAATTTTGGTAAAAATAATATTGTATTGTATTAAAAAATAAATTTATATATTTAATCCAAGGAGTGAGGGAAATCACTTAAAAAAATAAAAAATATTACCAAGTTACTAACTTAAAACATTACTTACATAGTATATGCTGAATAAACATACAGGATTTCACATTTTTTCATGGTGAATACTTAATATATAAAATCTAATTTAACAGCATTATTGTTCGAGGAATTAGTGAAATATATGGAATGAATGATCTAGTATACATAATGTAATGTAAATAATTAAATAATTAATTATAATTTAATTAATTAATTATATTTAATTAATCTCAGCTTTATGTTAACTTTATAATATTTACATTATTATACTACAATACCATCTTTTGTCTTTTTGCTCCGGCTAATCTCCGACCTAGCTGTACCCATTTAAATTTAACTTAATAAGTTGTAATGGAGCTTTTTCAATGTAATTTACGTGGTATACAAATGTACCTGTGTCATAATGTACTTTCATTTCTTTATGTTGTGTTTTAAGAATATTTAAGGTTTATAGAAAATGTTTTTAGTCATTATATTTTGTTTGGTAATTTACCTTTATAATAAATTTTATTTAAACAAAACAAATCTTATAACTATATTTACAATACTATGACTTCATAAAATTAAAACTATCATTACGAGGAAGCGTACCAAGAATACTGGCAGCATTTCCGCGTTGGATAGCAAGGCTGATCCGTTGACCGGAATAGCTGCCAGCGCTTGGGTTTCCAGCAGCCTTGTTGAAGCGCGAAGATATAACTTTGAACACTGTTAATATAAATATAAATCTAATATATAAAATTCTCGTATCACGGTGTACGTAATTGAACTCCTCCGAAACGGGTCGACCGATTTTCGTGAATCTTAGCCTGCATATCGTCTAGGGTGGAGAATCGGACATTTATTTTTCACCCCCCTAAATACCAGTGGTCCACCCATTTTTTTTTTTTAATTATTTGACATATTTTTTTAAATTTTCACCCATCTACACTAACTTTTGTATCTCGATTTTAATATTATTCTAATCCATCCACAGACACGCAATAGAGTTGCAATATGGCAATTGAATATAATGATTATTGTAGTATGATAAATTTTATGTATGATGTATTTGGTAGGTCTGAGAATTGGTCGTCATAAATTTTTGTACCCTAAATATTTAAATTATTGAATTTTTATATTACTTTATATGGCAATACAACGTTTACTGGGTCAGCTAGTTGCAATATAAATTCTAATTGATGTGTATCAAGATAATGTATGTATATTGGTCATTATCATTTATTATAATTGATCAAATGTAGGCTAATTATCGGATTATGCTAATATTGTCTGCGATGTGTTTGCAGAGTTGGGATAAATAGCAAAATGCACCCGGCAATGACGATCCAAACATGTAATTACCGAACAAACCATGTTATATCTAGCCACTGTCCTTGCCCAAGTCAATATTGATTTATGTGAACCCATGTTGAACAATCCCATCCCAAGGGAGTATCAGCTACGAATAATATTGTGAATGTCAGAAGATATTATATTTAATAACCAGTAGATTGATCAATTTGCTTTAATACTTATTAAAATTACTTTTATATTATAATATTTATTGTTTTATAAAAAAAATCTTTTAATAATTTTATCGGTTATTATTTCAATTGATATAGATTTTGGTCAGAATTTTATACGTGATGAATGGGATTTTCAATTAATTGCGTATATTTTCAACAAAATTTTTCGAATTCGGTTTCAATATTGAGAGATAGGAATCTTGGACAACACGATATATTCACAACATAATTTTCACAAACTACTTCGAAGACGCATTCAGACACGCCGAAAACCAAGTATCTAATTGAAATTAATACAATGACAATCCCACATAATAAATGGATTTCAAATTCATTATCAGTCATCCCGAAAACGTAGGAAATAATATCCATATTGGTACAAAAAAAATGGGCAGCAGCCATCTTGATGTTCCAAAGGTACTTAGAATTGGTTCAATTGTTTGTACATTTGTTTGTTACAGTGACAATATTCAAATTTTCAAACTTGTTCTTCTAAAAATAAATATTGTGTTACTTGTGTACGCACACCAGAGTTAAGAAGCTATGCTTTTTCAGTGGTCTAAGTAATACAACCTTTCATCGGATGAGGCCTATCAGGTGAGTCCTACCATCGGTTGAGTTTTATCGTGAGTCGTCAGATATTACTGCTATGATCTATAAAACAAAAGACCACACAACGCTCAATCTCCGATTTCCATGACTGTTCGTGTCAAATTTTACAAATTGTGAGTTAAACGTCAAAATTCAATATTAATGTACAGCCCTCAATCTGAACTGAAGCAAATTTATCTCTAAATTTAACCAGCATTAAAATTTGAAAAAAAAAAACATCCTCAAAACTGATTGTTTTAAGACTTAGACAGATATGAAAATATTTAAATCGATTATTGTTCGCTTTTCTTTGCTAGTATCTAATCTAGCAGTTAATGTGTTACGTTTTTTGTAGTTTTTACAAAGACGAAACCATGTTTTGTTGTACAAATTGATAGTAATATCTTAAAATCTGTGTTACATAAGTCTTGGACTCTTGGTGATTAAAGACATAGATAATAGACATTCACGCAATGATACAGGTCCATAAACTATATTTTGTGGACTATAACAAAGCTTGTATTTATTGAATCATTGTGAGAAAAATTTAACGAAATAAACATCTCGACTCTTGCATCTCAATATGCTCTTGATAATTTTATGTATCTTCATAGGCGCATACGTGAATTTAGAATTTTTTTTATCTAGAAACTGTCATAACCATAACGTTAACACCAACAACAAACATAAACTTTAATGCCTACTACTCGGCTAAGTCGAGTTAGTAAGCCTATTGTGGGGCGTTGTATATGCTTTTAAAACAAGATCCCAGAAAATGTTCAAAACAAATGTACTACGAAATTTAAAAGAATTGTTAAATAACGTTTGTGTGGTAAAGGTTACTATAACATAAATGACTTTCTTAATGATTGATACCACTGATTGATTGGAATTGAGCGACCGTCCACATTTAGCTATTAAATTTTATTGTACGATTTTACATTGTAACCATGTTTTTATATATTATATAATCAAAATTAAACTTTAAGGCACACATAGATTGTATAGTTTTAAAAGGTGCACAAATGCTGGCTTTTGTAAAGCGAAACACGAAAGACTTCAGACTAATCAATACTAAAATCACTTTATATAATACTCTAGTTAAAAGTATTTTAGAATATGCTTGTATAGTCTGGAGCCCAAGCTATAGCATTCACTCGCAAAAACTGGAAACCATACAAAGGAGATTTACTAAATATTTAGCATACAGTGCTCAGGGTATATCCCACAGAAGCTCTTATAGTGACAGAAGTAATTTTTTTAAGTTGAACACCCTTTATGACTGACGTAAGAATTTAGGTTTGGTTTTCTTATATAAATTAATAAATGGTATTATTTATTGTACTAAATTATTAGAAGCTGTTAAAATATACGTCCCTCACAACATGCCTCGTAAAGGTAATTCGTGTATTATTGATATACCATGCTATCGAACAAACTTAGGCTCATTTTCACCAGTACCACGACTAGCTGCTTAGGCAGTACAATGAAATAAATAAAGAAATAGTGAACATAGACATATTTTCCAATAGTCTACAAGAATTTAAACGTAATCTTCGGAAACTTAACAATAAATAAAAAACACTCGGTATTTATAGAAATAAATAAATATCTTTTTTCCTTTTATATGTAATAATTAAACTTATGTAACTTAAAGTCTATAATCAACTTTAAATTGTTATTAAATTTTATTTTAAATTATATTGGTAATTAGTTAATAGTTAGTAATAATAAGTATGTAATAATTAATAATAGTCACAGCAGCAACTGTGAATGTTGTGTACATCTATTATTGGTACTCGCATCAGTAATGTAATTTCCTAGATATTGTTGTATTTAATTGTTATATGTGTGTACTGTTGATGTACCTTTTAATAAATAAATAAATATATAAAAAAAAGAAGCCCGTTGAGTTTGTTGCGCTCGTTCTTCTCAGGTGTGAGGCATACCTCTTGGAATGGGTGGTAGTTTTTGACTTTTAAAAGTGTTTTAATATCCTGTTTGAATAAAAATATTTGAATTTGAACTTTTTGAAGAATCTAGATAATATATGGGACGCTTTAAACTCTTTTTTACAAGGAGTACACCTTAGAGTGTAATAACATAATATCCTTATGTATATTAGAATTAAAATAAAAAGTTTATAAACACTCAACAGCAAAAGTCCTGACAGAAAAGAAAGGATTAGCGTTCAACATGAATAAGGGTTCGCAAAGAGTTATCTCTCACCGAAATTGTCTTCATCTGTATTCTACCATACAGTTAGGAAATGGAATAGGAAACATTTAGAATAAATATAGATACTGTCAGGTTTAATTTCTTAGTATTTGATGATTTTTTTTTTATGTCGAAATAGAGTTTAAAATCACTTAATGACCGTCAATTACTCATTTGATAAATTATGGCTCAGTCCGGCCGCAAGAAACTCAGTAGGCTTCTTCCTTTTTTTTAAATAATATTTCTCTACAATATAATTTCGAATTATAAAATTTCGTCTAACAAAACAGTTTTTTACTCGAGTTTAGCGAGTAGTAGGCATAACAAGTAATGTACCAACAGCTTTCAACGGCTTGAGCTTTACGGACTGTTTGATAAATTAGTTATGATCAAGACACATACATATTTGAGTCCTGTATGTTTGTTCGGAAAAAATTTAGCGAATTCAGTAAACATGATTGACAACACTTTTACCCATCCAGGGATCCCACCAAACTACAAGTACCTTGCTGTAGAACTAAATTATTTCAGAGGAACTGTATGTGCATAAAAATCTATAATCATATCCCAAATATAATAAGAGAGGTATCTTCAAATAGGAATTTCTCATCTACATTGAAAAATACCTTAGTAAAAACTGCTTATATTCAGTAGTTCACCAGTGGGAGGCTCCTTTGCACCGGATGCCGGCTAGATTATGGGTACCACAACGGCGCCTATTTCTGCCGTGAAGCAGTAATGTGTAAGCATTACTGTGTTTCGGTCTGAAGGGCGCCGTAGCTAGTGAAATTACTGGGTAAATGAGACTCAACATCTTAGTCTCAAGGTGACGAGCGCAATTGTGGTGCCGCTCAGAATTTTTGAGTTTTTCAAGAATCCTGAGCGGCACTGCATTGTAATGGGCAGGGCGTATCAATTACCATCAGCTGAACGTCCTGCTCGTCTCGTCCCTTATTATCATAAAAAAAAAAAGTTACAGGAATGACGCACGTCAATCAAACTCGCTAGTCGGTTGCACACTAATTTATTAGTAATAGTAAATAGAATAGTAGCTATTAGCTAATGCGGGAGGGAACGCGCGGGACACAGCCCGCGCACACATACAAACATTTAGGTGCACATTCGCAACTACCTAACTTATAACTATAACAGGTTGTAAGTATATTAGTATCCCTACTAATATTATAAATGTGAATGTAAGTATAGAGCTTTAACCAAACCACTATAAGGTTTAGTTTGCCATAGCAATCTACCCCGATATAAGATTCATATAATATGTTGGGAACGGGAGCGAAAATGTAAACCAGGACTGGAATAGGAAATGAGATAATCTTCAATTCCAAACTTACTTATTATTTTTAAAAACCCTTTATATACGCGGAAGAAGTCGTGGGCATCAGCTAGTCATATATAAGGAAAAGCGCGTGAAATCACACACAGTAAATGAATTTTGCATGAATGCAATCGCTCTTTACTACGATTGCAAAACGTTTAAACTCTTTCTATTTTGTCAATACAATTACAATATTCAGATTACATGTACATGATTTTCAGCGAAACAGTAAGAAATACCTAGTGTTTTAGTAATTATAAGTTAGTAAGAATTCAAAATGGAATTTGGTTTGGTTATGGAATTTTCTATAACAAAATTTTGACTAGCACATACCTCATATTATTTTAAAACTCTATCTTTTTTTATTATAATAATAAGTAAGGGTTCCACAGAAAGGATCACAAAAGGACTATGAAAAACATTTGATTCAATTGTGAAATCTACCCGGGCAAAATCACAGGTGATCGCTCGTAAAATGAAATACTCCAATCACGCACCCTTAAATTACACAATGCGGTATTTTTCATTCAAAAGCCAACATTAATGTAAAACGCTCAGCCTACTTGTTATTAATAATTTACTCTGAAAGCACAATGCATAGTCATGAAAATTTTAACTGAACATCACATATATCTATATGGTTTCAGGGGAGGTAGCGGTGTGCCAGGGTAGTGATAATGTCTTTAATTTAGACGAAGTGTATATTAAAGAAATAAAAGTATTCAATTAAAATTTATCAAAGCAAATCTTTAATTCACAGTCAAAATAAACCAGGCATGCAGCCTTATTAATTGCAATTTAGTGCGTAAGAGTGGAAACGAAAACACAGATATGAAACCAGTTATTAAACTTTTTAATTTTCGAACAACCCATAATACTCTATGATTTATCATAAATTCATTTTTTTTTCATACAGAATGCATGTAGTCTTCGATTTCTTATTAAAATGCAAAATAAGGAGAGACAGCTTAGAGGCTGAGAGCTGGTATGGTATGAGGGTTCCTGTTTCCGCAAGTAGAATTGTTGGCCAGGTACTTAAATCATACCAGCCCCTTTCAGAAGTTTAGAACATTCCTGGGATGTTCGCAGTCTTCTCGGAGTGACCCCGTACTTTCAAATGGTTTTGCCCATTAGTTTGCCACTCCTGCACATTACGTGAGAGATCGATTAATACTCGACCAGACATCCTTTGCTCAGGTTTGCTCATCGGCTATTGTACGTAGGTTGTCGGTGTGAGAACGTGTCTACGATACTATTTGGCTGAACGGCATCATTCGTTGCATCGTTATTCAATGAACCACCGTGTCCCTTAATCCATTGTAGAATCAGAAGAGACTCGTTCTTGATGACAATCATAGATTAGGGCTAAGGTGAAGGTGTTGTTCTTCAAGGCAGTTATCCCCATACTATCGGATAGAATTCTAACATTGTAGCCATGTACTTTCATTATTAGTATAGAGGCTGTGGCTTCCTTGATAGCTATACACTATTATAGGAACGTGAAGCTATGTGTGTCGACGGGTATTGGTTTGTGTCTATAGATGACCGGGCTAGTTCGAGACTCAATATTTGAACCGTTTGCGTAAATTCTCAATTCATATTTTTCTATATAAGAGGAGGGCTAACGAGCGTACGGGTCACCTGATGTTAAGTTATCTTACCTACAATTTCATGCAACACCAAAGGAATCTCAGTAGCGTTGCCGGGCTTTGAGAAAAGTGTATGCACTTTTTTTTAAAGCAAACATACTGTATCGTATTAGAAACACCACGCAAGGCAGCTCATTCCATAGTTTGGTTGTACCTACTTCGGCCTTGTTGCAGGTAGAGGAGACGACAACCTTGCGCGGTTGATGGTGACGGGGAAAGTAGAGGGTAAAAGACCTAGAGGCTGTAGTCCTAAACGGTGGTTGGATCAAATCAAAGCCGAAAATCTGAAGATCCCTATAAGCCCTGCACTCCACCAGGCGACTGAGCAAAACTGATGGAGACAGCTTGTAGACCAAATGAATATGAGTCTCGATCCTCAGCAGTGAGGGAACGACTACAAAGAGGACAAAAGTTCTTTGAAAACTGCATTGTAGGGGAACGCCATACATCTAGATGATGGGAAAGATCTCTAAGTGTGTAGCGTATTACTCGAAGGTGGAATTCGGTGGCATATCCACTGATTTGACCAATAACTCTAAGAGGAATACTTAAGGAAATAAAATTGTCAGACACCAAAATTTTGCCAGGCTTGATCTCATTACCAAAGACGTATTAATAGAACTAACAAGGAAAGTAGAAGTTTATACCCCAATATGTAACGATTCACAAGGTAGGTAAACCAGCACTTGATGTTCAATCATATCGACCAATTGCTCAGCCATGTTTTGACATGATAATAGTTTTGGCTATTGGAGAAGCTGATGATGTAGAGTAGAATATTTCCTATTTTGGAACAAATACACATTATACCTGATCATCAGTTTGGATTTCGACAAAAACGTGGAAGAAAAACGTTTGAAGAAATGTGTGATAAAATAAGTGAGAGAGAAAAAAAGGTGTGCCTCAGTCTTTTTGTCTGGTCTTTGACTAATTCATATCATGAGGGCTTGCTTTATAAAATATAACGATCTCTTTTTAAGCACATATTCTGTGAAATTATTAGGATTTTTATTATTTGAATCTTTCAAGTAAGAAAGGACGATTGTACATGTCATTTTTATGACTATGCAATCCTCGATAAGCCTATTTAGTAAGGTTTTCGTTATGTGAAATCGATATGAAGAATTTATCAGAGGAACCGACGGATTTAATGACTCCTTGAGGGTGGCTTAAGGCTTTTAAACAGCCCATAAATAACAAAGTATGTACATATAAGAAATACATTATGCTCAAGATATCGTTTGCGTAGACCTCAAATTCAATGTATCATGTTGATAAAATTTATAAAAAGTATTATTAAAAGAGGATTGATAAGGAGAAATTAATGTAAAACCCCACTGAGGAGGACCACTGCATATCATGGTCAGGGATAAGGTCAGGAATACCGACGAATTGAGAACCTCCTTCTTTTTTGAAGTCGATTAAAAAGTACCTTGATCCAGCAAGACTGCATCACATGGCTTAGGTAGCTTGACTGGAAGAAAACATTCCGGACTTTATATGAACAGAAGACTGGCCCTCATCTAGCCCAGATCGCACCCAGTTGGACTACATTTTTTTAATTAAGATTACTTATGACATAAAATTATATGTATTTTAGCTGATGTTATGTGAGTTTCGATGTGCATAAACTTTATTACAAATTTGTATTACAGAAAATAAATTAAATTTTTAATTTAAAATATACGTATAGTAACATTATATTAATTAACGACTGAAAGTTATTGCCAACTTTCAGTTAAAATCCTCGTTAACGTTTGAAAAGGCTTATCCGTTTGAAATAATGGTCTGTATTGATACTGTGTATGAGATCAAAGGCGGTGTCTTTCACTGCCAATTAGTCGCAGATTTTGTTACGAGGCAATCCGGAGATTGATGTCACGTTTGCTGACACTGGTGATATTTGTCTAAGTAGTTATATCTCTTACCGTTTCATATTTTCTTACATCTTTGTTGTTTCTTCCATTGTTTTTATGTTAAATTACGTATGATTTTGAAACATTTAATTTCCGTTTATATTTGTTACCATAATATGAATTATTATAATAGTCATTCAATTTACTTACATACAGATAGTTATCAATTTTGAAGTTAAACCTCTTTAGGCCCGACTACGAGGTAACTGGATGACGGAACCGGAAGACCGTAACGGCAAGATGGCGTCACGTTTCTGTATCATCCGAGGTTTGGTGTCTTCGTCCATTATTACGACAGGCAAAGAGTTCGAGCCCATACAGTCATATTCGTTAATATTGATATGTGGTAAAACCTGTATGAAGAGTAATTCTTTATTTTCTAATGAATAATATCAATATAACTCAATATTATTCTTTGTAAAATAAATAAAATCCCGCTTAAAAAATATATTAATAAAGATTTTTTTATTCTACGTAGAAAATGAAATGCTTTGCCAACTTTGCTCAAAACATGAGGTTATATCGTCAGCGTTTCCGAGAAAAAAAAAAATAGCACAAAGATCTTACAAGTTGGTAACACGGCTTTAATTAATGTAGATAATTATAATGTATTTATGTATCTGTTAATTCATTTTTTTTTCTTTTTGACTACTTTAATTAATGTTTGTTAATTAACTATTACGACGGTTTTTTACTTCGGTTATTTTTCTTTATATTCTTTAATACATATTTTTTGGTTATACTGCAAAAACAACTCAACCGATCGGAATAATACACATACCATAAGTGTTTCGGAGAGGGTTTTAGTATAATATCCTAGTTTTTGGCTTTGAAGTACCTACATATTCAGAAAATAAATAATTCAGAGATAATTCAAAATATAAGCGGGGGCTTTCTAATTAAAGATACTTAATTTATATGGCACAACAACGTTTGCCGAGTGATCACTTGTCGTACTATATTTAGAAATGTGCCAGAAAAAAACCTTATAATCATCAGTTAAGTCTTTCTTGGATTTAATTTTTGCAGTATTTTTGGAAGACGAGGACAAACGAGCATAAATCCCGAGCACCCGATAAATTAAAGGTTCATTATTCATTCATTATTATTCAATAAAATTAATAAAAACTACAAAAAACTAAAAACACGCTTTGGTTGAAAAAATGGTTGAACAACAAAACAAAAATTTTATTATGCAAATTGAAAAATGGAATAATTTTATCAAATTAATGTATTGTCATCGATCCTTGATAAATCTACGAAGTTTGAACGAAATCTGGCCGTATAAAGTGGGTCAAAATAGCGACCAAATGAGTCGATTACAAACAAACATACATACAGGTGAAGATAATAAATAGCGTATAAAAGAAGGTACGACGTAATTTTATTTGAAGTTTTATAAATGATTTACTTTCCCAAAATTTACACACTGTGGGTACTGTGGGTTTATAGAGAGATAATTAAATACAGACACCTATTGTTTGTAGTCACAGTCTTCGCATTCTGTGGCTTCGTGAAAGTGACTGGTCGGGTTGGCAAACACAGTGCGGTCAACAAACATATGTCTTAAGCAATAGCTCCACGAAATCTAATACCAGATCCATGAAATAATATAATACAAAAATGCTCAGTCGTCTTCTTACATTTATAAAAATGATTTAACAATATTATTATGTCAACTTATAGGTAAGTTATAATTGTATTCTAAATGGGCGCCAATTTCTGTAGATAATAAATAAATAATTTATTTATTAAATATTGACGACCCACTGTCTAATGCTAGTAACATGAAAAAGCTTATCCCTCGCTTCTAGAGATTTATAAGCCAGTAAGACATTAATAGACAATATAAATGTACTAAGTCGAGCCAAGCTCCAGCCAAGCAAAAGGGAATTGCGACGCAGCAGCCGATTTCTATAAAATCATTTAAAGCAACTTTCAATCCCTTATTAAATCGAAATATTTGTGAAAAATTTTTTTTTACCAAATCAACCACTCTAGGTAAGCTATTTACTTTTCAAACGTGTCTAAAACCGTTTTGTTGTAAACTGAAACGATGACGGCGTGTAAAACATAGAAACCTATCATGATATATTTCTATATAATTCCTTGATACCCCATTACAAGTATAAATTGCATAAAAATACAAACTAATTTTGCTGGAGATGAAATACTAGAATGCAGTGTTTTGCGAAAGGCGCATAATTTAAATTTATAATAAAATAAGTTTAAAATGCGAAAACTATTCAATCGATCAGAAAAATAAATACCATAAGATGTAGCGTGTTTCTCAGAAGATTTTGATGTATAATATGTTGGTGATAAATTTATATTTTTTGACTTAGAAATACCTATATACTTGCAATACAAATCATTCAGTGAAGCAACTTAGATGAACGGGCGCGGGGTACTTCATTTATACGGCAAAACAACGTTTGTCAGGTCAACTATACTTTAAATAACGAAATCCATAAGAAATTTTCGGAATGAGAAATATTAACAGCAAAGATTCCCTTGTAAGTTTGATCAAAGCAATCGTTGGCAAAAAGGTGTCATGTTGACTTATAACAATCAAGTTATATTAAGCTTGCTGAATCACGCAGAATTATGGTTCGACCTACCTAGCATCAATGTTAATGTCATTCAGGGGGAAAGTAATAGATTAACCGTGAAGTTGAATAGTTATTTATACAACTGTTGTGTAATAAGGGGTATTAAAATACGAATGTAGGTAATACATGAGTGTTTTAATACCTGATTATCAACAGTTGCATACAAGACTTTATCTACACCCATAATATGACTCCTCTATAAAAGATTCTGAAACAGTTAGCTTACTGCTAACATTAAAAATGACAGTCCTAGTAACCATTGTATCATCCAAAGGAGTGTTATTATGAAAACGGATGATGTAATGTTGTACTGAATTTCATTACAACACTCGTTTGGATGATATAATGGTTATTAAGACATTGGGTGTTTAATAGAAGTTCTATTAATAGAAGATTTAAAGCATGGGTGTAGATAAAAATTGTTACGCGTTACATTGTCTATGGAGAATGTAATTTTTTGATTACCTAGAGTTAGATCATAAACTGATTTCCGCTAGTTTATACGAAAGATATATATTAAATTTGTTTCTCTTAATAAAACCTGTTGTACCTAAATGTACGTGATCACTGCCAATACCAGAGAAACTACCTGGAAAAACTGGGCAAGATAATTTATCCCATTTGTTGTGCATGGGAACAGTATCAATAAAACCGCACTGTGGAAGAACGCCACTATCTTTGTCTGTTTCTCCGCTAACTTCGTAACTACACAACGGTTTGTTAAGTTATGACTTAAAAAGCAATAAACGATCAAGTTTTGTCCGCAGTATATGTCCCTTTTTTGCATCCTATCCTTGGTGTGGGGTTTGTTTCCCTTCATATTATGATCTAGTGTTTGCACCGTTGGAGTAGCCTTACAAAGTTAGTAAGTAGTAAGGAAAAGTCCTTAAAAGTAGGAAGGAAGTAGAAGGAGTACTTCAGGTGCTCTTTATCTTTAGGATTTATTATGATCTTCAAGATTATTCATGTCCGACAGTTGGAATTGGTTCAAATAACCAAACTCTTCAGATTTATAATATTGGAATCAATTACAATTTAATTACGTTCTTTTTGTTTTGTTTTGTACTTTTATCTTATAATATTAAATGGTTTTCTTTCTTTCTTATACTAGTAAATTACTAAAATTGTTCGGTTGTATTAATACATAAAACAATTAAATGCTGTGACTTAAAGACACATATAATTGTATAAATTCTACGTATATTACAAAAAAAAAAACTACTGGAACTGATGAAAGTCCATATGGTTATAACAAATAATAATATGGGATATGGTACCTATGTTATGCGATATAGTGAAAAGGATTTGTATTATCCTTTATAAATCTCTCCATCTAAATCAATCAAATTCTTCAAAAGGATGAGACATCCTTTCTTCGGATATTGCTTTTTTGTTATGTTCCTTTAATGCTTTGATCAGTTCTTATTAAAATATTGTATAGATATTAGTTGAGGCATAAATTTATAACAAAATAACATTGTTTTCAATTAAATCACTGTATGCTTGTACATAAACGTCAACTGTTGCAAAAACAAACTAAATATAAATGTAAGAATTGTGTTATTGTGATTCAAAGTAATAGAATAGAATATTTACTGTATAATCTATCGAAAACTATTACTGGCCTACTAAGACTTAAGAGCGACCAACCCATCATAAGTTTTACTGATCTTGTGCATTGTATCGAAGTTTCTGTCGACGCAGAAAATATAAATTTTAAGAAACAATTTCAGTATAACCCTTTGCACAGGATGCCGGCTAGATTATGGGTACCACAACGGCGCCTATTTCTGCCTAAACAGTAATGTTTACACATTTCTGCTTCACGACTTAACATTACGTCTCGAGGTGACGAGCGCTATTGTTGCCACTCAGAACTTTGTGTTTTTCAAGAATCCGCAGTGGCACTGCATTGTAATAATAAAATTAGGCTAGGCGTATCAAATACCGTCAACTAAACTTACTGCTCGTCTCGTCCCTTAATTTCATAAAATAAATAAAGCTCGCGCATGTAATGGAGATTCTATATGATAAACATTTATTTCATAAAGTAAGAATTACTCAAAAACACGTATTCCCTGGAATTTTAATAGATTTATTTGAATGTTTAGTTCTGCACACTTTTTTCGTTCAATGTTATTACTTTTTCTTTCTTGTCAACAGGCGGTATGCGTTGAATGAAACAACATACATACCGCGTTGAAGATGGACAGGGCCGGGAAGGGCCCTTTTAATTTATTATGTCTCAAGGTTGTACTATTATAATATATTCTTTGCGAAAGTTGACGAGCGCAATTTCCGCGTCTCTCCGAAATTTGGATTTATCAAAAACTACTACAATCAAGCGAATATCTTGCTCGTGTTCTCAATTTTTTTTACTGACAATACGGGACGAGAGGAGCAGGGCGTTCAGCTGATGGTAATTGATACGCCCTGCCAATTATAATGCAGTGCCACTGAGGATTCTTGAAAAAAAAGAAGATGAATAAGAAGAAAGAAAAAAACTCCTCGAAAACTGTGGAGGAATTCCATACGGGATGATATTATAAATTGTGGTGGGTCTTGCGAAGGTGGAATTCGATTGCAGGTTTCAGGTGAAACAGCTCTTCGGAACACTCCCCGTGATAGATGCGGTAGAAAACACGATGAAAAGACATCTCTACGCACTGCCAAGTGATCTAGCCGTTTACAGACAATTCGAGCAGCTCAATTTTATTATTATTATTATGACAATGAGGGACGAGACGTACAGGACGTTCAGCTGATGGTAATAGATACGCCGTGCCCAGTACAATGCAGTGCCGCTCAGGATTCTTGAACAACCCAAAAATTCTGAGCGGCACTACAATTGCGCTCGTCTCCTTGAGACATGAAATGTCTCATTTGCCCAGTAACTTCACTAGCTACGGCGCCCTTCAGACCGAAACACCGCAATGCTTACACATACCTGTTTCATGGCAGAAATAGGCGCCGTCGTGTTTCCCATAATCTAGCACACACAGGTACACATACAAGATATTTGAAAAGTCACAGAGATGTTTCAAAATGTTTAAAAATATTTTCATACACATTTTTCTTTATTTTTTCAACAACAGAAATGCAAGAAAATTTCAGTAGCAACAATATTCTTCCGAGATTGTTTAATTTACTAGTCGTGATGAAGTAATTATGTCCGCCTTGAATGCATAAGAAATGAGCCGGGATGCCGCCAGAACAAGCTTCCCACAATAATAACGTCATTATACCGGTACCAACTTTTAATAAATATTAATATTACAACTTGAATATTATTCTAGGAAAATATTCCAAATATATTATAAATATTTATTTTATGCTGATACTACTAAAATAACGTTACTTTTTGTTACTGTAGATGAAATAACTAATCTTTTTATTTCAAATTACAGTAGTTTTAAATGAGTACATATTTGACGATGTTACATTTTGTTTATATTTTATTTAAATACAATAACATTAAATTTAACATTATAGGTACCACAACGGCACTTATTTCTGCCGTGAAGCAGTAATGTGTTACGGTCTGAAGGGCGACGTAGCTAGTGAAATTACTGTGCAAATGAGACTTAACATCTTATGTCTCAAAGTGACGAGCGCAATTTTAGTGCCGCTCAGAATTTTTGTGTTTTTCAAGAATCCTGAGTATTTCATAAAAAATATCCCTGGGTTCTTACTGTCAAAGTCAAAGTTCTTAATTTGTAATCGTATCGTATTCCTATTTTAATTAATTTAACTATTTTTTATGTCTGTACGTAATTATAACATTACAAATTTTATTTGCAGAAGCTTTACACTTTACGTTAGTGAGTTTGTTTAGTCAATTAAAAATATGGAGAAATACTTTTCAACTATTGAAGCACGTTACCACAAAAGTGGTTAAGGTCCCATACTTTTATCTAGATAACGTTAAATTAACAGGATAACAAGCTTTGAAACATGATTTCAATCTCCGGATTACCTCGTAACCAAATCTGCGACTAATTGGCAGTGAAAGACAAATGACTACTTCGCCTTTGATCTAATACACAGGATCAATAGACTGTTATCCCACTTATAAACCTTTTTAAACGAGGATAATACTAGAAAGATGACAAACCATTCCTATTATGGATATTATATATTGACGACCTGTATAGCCGAGTGGTTAGCGATCCTATCTACTAAGCTAGAGGTCCCAGGTTCGAGTCCTGGTAGGTGCAAGCATTTAAATGATGAATATGGATGTTTGTTTCCGAGTCATCGATGTTTATATGTATTTATGTATGTTTAAGTAAGTATATTGTATTAAATATATCGTTGTCTTGCAACCCATAACACAGGCCTAATTGCCTATATATGCCTTATTTGGGGCAAGTTAATTTGTGTAAAAAGTGTGTCAATATATTATATTATATACCCCAGTTTATTACTTTAGATTGCGTGACAACTACGTCGTTGCTACGTCTTGCACTTGCGATTTGTATGTCACTTTGTGTTAGTGTGCGTGCATTGCTCAAAATAGAGGTTAACTGTCAACCTCAATTACATTCGACGTTTTGATATCTGTCACAGTGCATCTAGACGAATAAATGATCTAAGTTATCATTATTATTATGTAGATAAACCTAGAGAAGATCTTTACGTAACTAGGTATGCACAAATGAAGATATTCCTGCTAATGCTGTTAAAAATTAAGAAGATAATTCAAATTCAAATATTTTTTATACAAAATAGGAAATATTTTGTCACTTATTGAAAGTCAAAAACTACCTACCGATTCGAAAAAGTATGCCTCAGACCTGAGAAGAACGGGCGCAACAAACTCAGCGGGCTTCGTTTTTTATATAAAAATGTGGTTACAATGTAAAATCGTACATAAAAAATTATTATTTAATAGCCTGTGGGCGGCCGCTCCCTTCAAAATCTGTGGTATCATTAAGAAAGTCATTTATGTTATAGTAACCTTTACCACACAAACGTTTTTCAACAATTCTTTTGAATTTCGTAAAACATATTTTGAAACCCCCAAAAGACTTAGCATTTATTATAAAAATACTCATAATAAAAAAAAAAAACCTTAATTTAGCTGAAAAAATATAATGTCGATTGTACTATCATATTTGTACATATAAAATATATTTAAGATCACAAGCCTAATTCGTTACACTTGTAGCTGATATATATACATTTCGGTGACAGGATTTTGGTGACGGAAATGTAACATGTTTCCTTCTCGAAAGTTCTCAACGCACATTAAGAAGTTATTATCACTTCAAAACTAATCTAAACACAGAATAGTACAATTAATTAAGCAGACGTACATTTTCTCTCTGTTTTTATTTTCTACTTCCTCTTTAGTGCTAAGCTGTCCTCAACATTAATTGTGGAACTTGTTAGCGAAATTACTCCTTATTCCTTGGAATGATTGCGGTGCTGATGCTGCCTTTGTTACATACAGTGGTGAGAAGCTTTAATCTAACTTTTTTCCTTTCTCAAGAAAACAAAAAGTTTCACACACACACACAAAGATACATGATTCAGCCTTAAGTTAATTGGCTTTGCAGTAGAGCCAAAAACACTTGCACTCTTGATAAAATTTTACGATGCCATTGGTCGATTACACTATGGCAATGGATTCTGGGTTCGATTCCAGAATTTGATATATTTTGAGTTCACACGAATGTAAGCACAATTTGAGTGCAATTCCGACGGCACAAGGATGATTAGTTTATAACATAATATAATTTCACATCACTGTTTATATTTTCACGATTTTCGTAAAGTTTGATGCCCAGTGACTGCTGTTACAGAAACTTATATTGACATCGTACGACAACTATTTCTGTCGTGAAGCAGTAATGTGTAAGCATTACTGTGTTTCGGTCTGAAGGGCGCCGTAGCTAGTGAAATTACAGGGCAAATGAGACTTAACATCTTATAACTCAAGGTGACGAGCGCAATTGTAGTGCTGCTCAGAATTTTTGGGGTTTTTCAATAATCCTGAGTGGCACTGCATTTTAATGGGCAGGACGTATCAATAACCATCGGGTCAACATCCTGCTCATCTCGTCCCTTATTTTAATAAAAACAAAACGACTGAAACTAATAAAAAAATTTTAGCAAAAAAGAACCGCCTTCAAAAACACTATTTCAAAACAATAGATATAATGTGCACTAAAAAGTCTGAAAATAATTGCGTATTTTTATACAATCTAAATTATTAATCTTATTCTAGTTACGATTATTGTTATTTTTGGAATCCTGGTGTCCGTCGTCCGCAACCCGCTCTCGCCTCTCGTCTCCTCACGACTCAAGCACATCTCACCTATAACTATGTATGTAGTAACAAACCTATCTTGGATGACACCGATACCAAAAATTACAATAATCGTAACTAGAATTTTCTTTCTTTCAAAATGGAATGGTATTACAGATTCTTATTTTCAGTTAAATTTACAATTCATTTCAATTACAATAATATATGCAAAGTGATGCAATAAAATACTCAAACGACAATTACTAAATGCCTTACACAAGTAAGTCAATAAATGTAAATTAATAAGTAAAAACATAGTTATGGTTATTGAGTAAATACTTAAAGTACAATACATGAAAAGGGGTTCACTTACGGGCAGATATATATATTGGTTGTATGGTAAAAATATTTATTTACTGAAGGTACTAAATTAATCTATGACACACTAAGTAGCTATAATTAATGGTTCTGCTTGTTCTCTACTATTAATTGGTTATAATGGTTACTCGGCCCAGTACTGTAATGGTTATAGACACATGGTTAATGGTAACTAGGACCGGCCCGGTCAATGGTCACCCGCGTACTGCCTTACAAAATGCAAAACATGGATTTATTACAATTAATTTTATCTACTAAGCAATATTTGTAATATAATGCTGTTCGATGGATTTACTTCGAACATTACAGTTGATGCATCAATCCACATATAGCGTAAAAAAAATAAAGGCATTATGTATTAGATATAGGGTATATTGTGCTAACATGAAGTTTCATAAGCTTTGCACTCGATGGATATTGCATGTCTTAGCGATAAACAGAAACGACTGCGCCGTGCACGTACCGTGAAAATACAACGCAGTTAAGTATAATTTTCTGTATATTCACTTGTGACGTTGGGTATATTGCGTTCAACCTGAAAGAAAAGGTCAATCGGTGGAATGAGTCTTTCCTTTAGAGGAGTTTCGAAGAAGAAGAAAGTTAAAGCATTAGCAATGGTTACTTGTTTTTCGGCAAATCGGGGCATTATAGTTACGAATGAAAATTAAAATAATGTGATTGCTGATTTAATATGCTTTTGATGTTGAAATATGGTTCTAACTTGAATCTTCCCGAGTATGATCGGTATTTGACACAGGAGCAAAATAGAAAAATATTTAAATTAAATACAACTTTTAACTCTAGCGACATTCCACAACAATGAAAATTAATTTTAATTTTATTTGACACAAATAAATTCATTAAAATTTAAACTGAAAATAACCAATGGTAACCTATACCTACCATTTAGAGTTAAGGGACAGCTGGCTACTTTAGTAGTTTATAGTCTTAGTCAACAAACTACTTCCTCTGTAGTATTATTTAATAAACATGCCTCTATTGGGCAAAATTGTAAAATTATCGACATACAAGCCTCTATTGGGGAATGTATTAGTACTAATGTACAAAAATATAACAATGAAGATTTTTCTTCAATTAATTTAAATTAAGTTATTTGATAAGGGAGAACAACTCTTGCAATATCATACAAAATAGGCAACATTCACCAAATATAAATGTTACTGCTATAGATAATCATAATATAAAGCTCATAAATATTGTTCACCAGAATATACAAGGTATCTCAAGTAAGTAATTAGAAATTGAACTGTTTTTGAGCTGCTGTAATATAGATATATTATGTATTACAGAACATTGGCGTAAGAGTCATCAGCTCCAGTTTAGTTTTAGAGAACATAAAGTAGTCAGTTCGTTTTGTAGAAGTAGGGCAATACATGGAGGTTCCCTAATTATTATTAATAATAGATTAAAATGTAAAAATAGAAGAGATATTGTTAATCTCTCTATAGAACAACTAATTGAGATAGCTTGTATAGAACTAGAGAAATTTATTATTGTAAGTGTATACCGCCCCCCCACTGCATCATATGAACAATTCCAACATAGAATGGAGGAGGTACTATCAAAATTTAGCAAAACCAGCAAGTCAATTATAGTGTGTGGAGATTTTAATATAAACTTGTTTGAACCTTCGGCCAATTGAGTTTTAGCCTTAAAAATTTATTTCAAAGTTTTAATTTGTTCAATGTATTTTGGGAACCTACTAGAATCACTTCTACAACAGCAACCTGTTTAGATAATATTTTTACAGATGTTACGATCACTAGTAAACTCGTAATTAATAATCTTCAGTCCGACCATAGTGGGCAACTTATAAAAGTAAATACAATATTGGACAATGTCAGACCAAAAAAGGTGACGATTATACCAGTTACGGGTAGCCGTCTTGAGAGGTTTAGAAATAATTTGGTAAATACGATACCATTTTTACACTGTGGTAAAACTGCTAATTTTCACTATAACTTAGTCTTCAATTCCTTCTGTGAGGAATTTGACAGGATTTTTACTCCAGTAACGGTGACAGTAAACAATAAACATTGTTTTAAGGATTGGGCAACAATGGGTATCCACAAAAGTCGTAAAAGCTTATATGATGATTATGAGAAACATTACAATAATAGTGAAGAATTTAAAATATATGTAAAAAAATACTCCAAGCTCTATAAAGTAGTTTGTCATGAAGCAAAAACACGTTTCATTGCAGATAAAATTAATAAAGATAAATAAATAAATAAGATAAATTAATTAGTAATAATAAAGTAAAAGCAACTTGGAGTGTAATTAACAATGAAACTGGTAGATCGAATTGCCGTAACACCTCTATGTGTCTAAATAGTAATAATCGCGTTATAAATTCGAAAATAGAAATTGCAAATGAATTTGATAAATACTTCCCCGAAATACCGATTGTCACGACCAAAGACCTTAACTCTTCGCCAAAAGTAGAATATGATATGCTTAAATTACACGTACCAGTATCTTCCACTGATTTGAAATTTAAGTATGTTACAGGTAGCGATATAATAAAAATATTCAAGTTAATTAACCTAAACAATACAAAAGACCTATGTGGCCATTCGACTTATATTGTAAAATACATACTTGACATTATAGCACCTGAATTAGCAATAATATTTAATGAATGCATAGATGAGGGTGTGTTCCCTGACCTCATGAAATACAGCAAAGTTATACCTTTGTTTAAATCGGGCAGTTCTTTTGACCCTGCTAATTTCAGACCTATTTCAGTGTTGCCTGTTTTTAGTAAAATTTTTGAAAAACTTTTGCTTCAACAGCTACAAATGCATTTTTGTAAATTAATGAACAAAAATCAGTTTAGTTTCACTAGGGGCTTATCAACAATTAATGCGGGTACTAGACTCATTGAGCACATCTTTGACGCCCGGGAAGAGTCACAGGATGCATTGGGCATTTTTTGATTTGTCCAAAGCATTTGACTGCGTCCACCGTGAAACTTTACTCCTAAAACTAAAACATTATGGAATGAAAAATAGAGCCCTAAAACTGTTAAAATCATATTAAAGCGAAAGAGTTCAGATAGTCGATGTAAATGGCAAACGGTCTTCGGGTAAACCGGTGGGAATAGGTGTTCCACAGGGTTCTATTCTCGGTCCTTTCTTGTTTCTTATATAATATATTAACGATCTACCGTTTGTGGTAGATGACAGCCATGAGATTGTATTGTTTGCTGATGATACTTCACTTATTTTTAAAGTGAAGCGACGTGCGGATATTGAAGACGAGGTAGACAATGCACTCTCAAAGATAGTGCGTTGGTTTGAGACAAATAATCTGCACTTAAACAGTAAAAAAACAAAGTGTTTACGGTTCATTACACCAAACACAGCGGAGGTACAAACCAACGTACTTATAAATGACCAGAGATTGGAACTTGTGGCATATGCAGTTAGAAAGATTAGAGAGTACACGAATGTTGCGACCGCTAGATTAGTGTATTTTAGTAATTTTCACAGCATCATGACGTACGGTATATTACTATGGGGTCATGCTTTTGACATTGATATAGTGTTTGCACTGCAAAAGAGAGCTGTTCGTGCTATATATCAGCTTGGTTATAGACAGTCTCTCAAAGAAAAATTTAAAGAAATAAATATTATGACTGTTCATTGTCAGTACATTTATGAAAATTTAATATATGTTCACAAAAATCGTCACCTTTTTCTCTTAATAGTGATTTTCATTATTATAACACTAGAAATAAGGGATTGCTTGTAACTAATTCTAGTAGGCTTCATAAGATACATAATAGCTTTAAGGGTAAATGTATACACTTCTATAATAAAGTCCCAGCCACTGTTCAGGCATTATCTATAAATTAATTTAAATGTTTTATAAAAAAATTGCTCTGTCGTAAATCCTATTACTAGCCTGGGACTAGATTGTGATTATTTTATAGCGATAGAAATGACTGTACAATATTGTATATTTTTATTGAAAAGAGCGCAAAAAAAGAATGCTAGAAGAGTTTCTTGCGCCGCTTCTTCTCTCTCAGAGCGCCATTTGTTTTCGAAGCGGTAGTAGTATCTAGTAGTATAAGAAATGACATCAAAAAGAATTCTAAAGGAATCAATTTTGAGAAAATAAATGCCTTTATGCCTTTATACATGTTATATCGGTAAGCATTTTTAACAAAAGTCATCGACATAGCCCAAATGATTGCAAAACTGAAATGGCAGTGGGCAGGGCACATAGTTCGACGGACAGATGGCCGGTGGGGCAGCAAAGTCCTCGAATGGAAACCATGTACCGAAAGATGCAGTGTTGGTAGGCCCCACATAAGATGGACCCAAGATCCGGTCAAGATCGCCGGAATACGTTGGATGAGGGCAGCGCAGGACCGATCGTCGTGGAGATCTTTGAGGGAGGCCTTTGTCCAGCAGTGGACGTCTCCAATATGATGATGATAATGAAAGTCTGTGCGGTACAAAAGGGTCCTTGCGAATCGGGACCTCAAATATTACAATTAGTTTTCTATTAATATTTTCTAAACAAACACTAAACATTACGAATTCCAATTTTTAATAGGTCTGTTTCATCTATCAAAATTAAATTACAAATACATGTTATTTATAGTATTTTAATAAGAAATACGAATTCAATGCTAATTTGTTATAAAAATTTGAGAATTATTTATTTTTTCGAAATTAAAAACAATTATTTTATTATCTGTCACGTGACCGAAAGTGATGACCACCATGTTGTGACGTCACTATAGCAGAACTGTCAGAAACAATTTGATTTTAGCAACACACCAACGATACAGATTATGAAAGGTTTTTTTTATTATTAGAAAAAACAATAAGGATTGCACTACATATTTGAAGTTTCTTTGTTTATGTTTTTAAGACATTTTAGAATATATTATTAAAAAAACATCGAAGACAAGCCTAGTAGGTTAACTGTTATTATTAATTAGTAATTTACTGTCTAAGGTGTAAAGTACTTTGTAGAAGTCCAAAGAATCACACAACAAAAGATAGGTTGCTACACTTCACATATTCTCGGGGACACAATACATTTATTTCAATATTCCTGTTAATCGATTGCTGCCGATTCGTTATTTGCGCAGAATTATCATAACAATTTGTATATTTACAAATTTGATGAATAAAAACAACATCAACCAGAATGGTTTAAATTGTTTTATTAAAAGGCGTGTGAAATTCTACAACATTCACATCGTTTTATATTATTTCGAGATTGCTTTATATTCTGTAGTCTTATTTTTTTTTTAATAAAATTATTTGTGGTATCATCTATGCAAAATTAAGATTATTGCAAAAAGTATAAATTTCACGGTAGATATTTTGCAAATTAATAATAAATTCAAAGAAATAAAACCAGTAAATATTAAATATATTATTATTAGACGGTATTAAAAACCTATTTTGTATTTATAAAATAAAGGGTAGTAGTAGTTACTCATAACTTACTATACACATGTTATTATTTGTTATTTATAACGTAATTTGGCACTATTTGAAGTATTCCATTGGTCCTGTAATGTAAGGTGGTAATTAAGATCTCGCCTCCTAAAATAAATTCAATAAAAATCTGTAAATTAGCCCTTAATTGATCGTTTAAATTTGTAAATCTTTTCAAGTATAGAATCTTTTGAAACCAATTGTGGTATAATAATATTGACACACTTTTTACACAAATTATCTTGCCCCAAGTTAAGCATATTTAGCCTGTGTTATGGGTTACAAGACAATGATATATTTAATACAATCTACTTACTTATACATACATAAATTCATATAAACATACATAAATACTTTTAAACATCCATGACTCGGAAACAAACATCCATATTCATCATATAAATGCTTGCACCTACCGGGATTCGAACCCGGGACGCGCGATTCGCTTAGTTGGTAGGATCGCTAACCACTCGGCTATACAGGTCACCAAAATTTTATAATTAATTTAATTTTTAGTTTTGGGGGTTGGCGATAATACAATATATTATCACATATTTATAAAAACGATTTTTTTTACATAAATGGGGGCTAAGGGGCAAGAGACACTCGTGATGGAAAATGGTGAGGCCTGAACCTCCCATGGATATGCGCAAAACCAGGGGTCATGAAATGCGTTGCCGGCCTTTTTGTTGGGAGTACTGGCCGTTATTTAGCAAATGCCTCTTGAGATACTTTCGAGGCAGTTTGCAATTAAACAGTTCAAGAAAATGACAGATCAGATCACTATTGAATCATTGTTATATTGCTGTGGAAGTCAAAAAAGGTTTTATAGCAAACTCCTTTCAAACAAAGCAATCTAGTGCGGATCCTTCCTACATCTTATCGAAGTCTTGAGGCCAGCAACACTCCTGTGGTTCCTCTGGTATAGTAATAGAATGTAGACAGCGGTGATCACTTAAAATCAGGTGACCCGTACGCTCATTTGTCACTATCTTCCATAAAATTGAATAGAGGCTTGAAAATTACGTAAAGTAAAATAATTTTATTAGTGTTTATTTAACGCGTTCTATACATAATCTCTTTTCACATAACGTTTACACATAAAATAACTTTACGTGCAAATGCATTGAAAAATATTTATATATAATCGCGTGTACTTAGCACATCCGACGTGTAACTAAACTGCCTGAGGAAAGGTTTTGCATATTTCGTGCGTGTATAACACTGATAAGATTTAAAGTGCCTAAATAACTTTTCGTTTTAAAGTTGCATATTTTATATAAAAAATGTTTTATGAATTTAGGTTTTTAATATATACATAATATGTATTTATAAGTAGATATGATTTTCTGTTTAAAATATGCATTGGCTTACTTAAGACGTTAAGTTAAATTAGTAAAGAATATATAGAGTCTTTTGTTTTGAATGAGACTTTTGAAAGATATTTAGCTATATAGTGAAAAATAGTTCAGTATTCTAAAATGGGGTTAGATTTAAACTAAATTTAAAAAGGCAGAACAAAGTTGTAGATACAATAGTGTTAAAAGCAATCCTACAGTAGCGGATTGGCTTGCAGACTTAATTTCGTTTAACAAAATATTCATGTTAGTAAATTGATATTATACAATAATGGAATTAACATTTTTAAAACTATAAGACTTTCAACAAACATAAGCCCGCAATTCAGTAAAGCGCTCGCTAACTAATTGAGGCCATGTTGGTATCTGTGAAAATATCTTTTCTTTGCGCGTGAAGGAAAATAATTAAGAATGAAGCAGGATTAAAAGCTCATTCTCACGATTGTATGTTCTTAAGAAAATCAGTTTTAAAAAGAAATTGGAGATTTAGGTTGACAATATCTTAGCACTAAAGAAGAAATTATAAATGCAGCCGAAGTTTTTTTTTATGACGATAAGGGGCGAGACGAGCAGGACGTTCAGCTGATTGTAATTGATACGCCCTGCCCATTACAATGTAGTGCCGCTCAGGATTCTTGAAAATACCAGAAATTCTGCTGTCACTGTATCATTTGCCCGGTAATTTCACTAGCTACGGCGATTATTAGATTGTATGAAAATACGCAATTATTTCTATACTTTTTAGTGCATCTTATAATCTATTGTTTTAATAGTGTTTTTGAAGTCGGTTGTTTTTTTGTATTTTTTTTTATTTTTTGACATTTAGTGAATTTGAAGTACACTAACTAACAATTTGTCTAAATATGTATAGATATACTAAATTTTTCAATGCAGCAATGAACGTAAGCGCTTAAAAATTTGATTACAGACAGAATTTCTGTCTGTAAGGGTGCGCCCTTACTGTAAGTTCTTAAGGAGTCCCATTGATCATCATATTCGACTACGACAATAACTTGACGATAACTATGTTATGGTAGATGACTTAAATACCCGGATACCAAAAAAGATTCGGCCGAGTATCGTTAATTTGCTCCTAAGAATTGAAGAGTTCCGTTACTTTGTCATGGATTCCGTAATCAGAACCTAACCAAGCTCTCACCAAAATATCTTTGAAGTATATCCTTTCCAATAAAAAAAGAATCATCAAAATTGGTTGGCGCTATATTGAGTTATTCGTAAGTTTATCATCCACTTTGCTATACGTATGTATAGCAAATTAAAGACTTTTATGGTTTTCTGTTCGGTGCCATTGTCACATCTGGACTAAATTGATAGGGACCACACGGAAAGCAGCTTTCAAATAAAAAAAGAATTATCAAAATCGGTTCGCCCAGTCGAAAGTTTTGAGGTAACAAACATAAAAAAAACATTCCGACGAATTGAGAAACTCCTCATTTTTTGAAGTCGGTTAATAATGGGCTCAACGCCTATTAAAAGTATCTGCTATAAAACTTTTACAATAGTTTTATTTTTAATAATAAGAAATCTGAATATATTATGTAAAGTAATAATAATTAGATAATATAATAATGTTATAATCGGTATTAATTACTCTCGTAATTTTGCTCTGACTCATCGTCAACTGTCTGGTATTCTAAATAAAAACAATAAGTTTGAGGTAAGTAAAATATGAAAGAGTTAATAATAATAAACTAAAAAATAGTCCCAATTGTTATCATATACTGAAATTGCTCAATCAAATCAAAAAATCAAAATCGAGAGGAGCGGACAGGAACGTGGGATAAAGCGACGTATTCAGTTGGGATGGGGGGCTTTCGGCAAACTTTCCGACGTGTATTCGAACAGTGCGTTTGTTAGATTATTAAGCTTGTTAAGCTTTTACGTAATTATTCAATAATAATAAAGAGTAGTTCATAACGCTGAATAAATATATAAAAATATGTTTAGACATCTTAAAACTCAATACAATACAAGTCAATATGTCAATACAGCCAATAATAGGTTGCTCCTGATTGGCTGTCGAGCAGCCAATCAGCGACCAAGCAGGATTGCCAACCTAAATCTACTAATAGTATTAACAGACGATCGAACTTGGTACGGGCCGGATAGGTATGGCGTACCAAATCCGCTACTCACAACACACGGTCGGATCTCGCAGTAACCGCGTGGCGTGTACACAGTTCAGACGTCATGCCTCCGACGTTATCCAAGCGCGCTAAAATTGCGATTGTTGTTGCGGCAACAGTAATGCCGCCACAAATATCACGAAAAAAAAGAAAGGAGAGGAAAGTGATGAATTTAGTTACATGAAGTTAATCAAATCGCTCGATTGCGAAGGCTTCCGTATATACTTACGACTAGATCAAGAAACCTTTGAGGAACTCTTAAATTTGGTTAAACCTCTAATCACGAAAACTGATACTGTGATGAGGAAAGCTGTTACTGCTGAAGAGCGACTTATTGCAACGTTAAAATATCTAGCATCAGGAAGAGAATTTAGAGAGCTGAAATTCAGTACTGGTATATCGTCACAATTACTCTCCGAAATAATACCAGAAACTTGCGATGCAATCTACAACGTACTCAAAGATTACATTAAGGTATGTACCTACACATCATCTTACAATTTTCGTTAAAGAGGTTGAATAAAAAAATTTAATAAAATATTTATCTTTATTAAAAACATATTAGTTATTACTAAAGCGGTTTCTTAAAAATCAAAAAATCTTTGAGATCTTTACATTCGCCTCTTACCACATAATTATCAGTAGTATCAATTGATGCATTAGTCAAATCTAAATTAAAATCAAGGGACTGATTCTGAGATGACCGCGAGTGTGAGAGCGAGTGTGGAGTTTGAGCTTGGTGAAGAGGTGACTGCGAGTGTGAGTTTGGAGACTGAACTTGGTGAATAGGTGACTGCGAGTGTGAGTTTGGAGACTGAACTTGGTGAAGAGGTGACTGCGAGTGTGAGTTTGGAGACTGAACTTGGTGAAGAGGTGACTGTGAGTGTGAGTGTGGAGCTTGAACTTGGTAGAGAGGTGACGGCGAGTTTGAGTTTGAGTGTGGAGATTGGATTTGGTGGCGAGGTGACTGCCAATGTGAGTTTGGAGACTGATCTTGTTTTAGAGGTGACAGCGAGTGTGAGAATGAATGTGTATATTGGACTACGTCCCGACGTGATTGTGAGTATGGCTGAATCATCGAATGTGAAGATGGGTACAGAGATGATGAACGTGGTGAAAACCTGTTTGAGACTGACCTGGACGTAAATCTAAATTAATTACAGTATTTATATTTAGCTCACTTAATTTGGCATAAAATAAAATTTCCCCTATTAATTTCTCTGCTAAACAGCGCTGCGATGTATTTGGGATCTCTTTTAGTTGAGAGCTAACAGAACGTCCAAAAGTATCAGCTGAACTTTCTTCACCAGAATCATTTAGTAAAGTTTTTGCCGCATCAAGCACTTGGACTTGTTTTTGAAGGATTTCATTTGCTTGTCGTTTGTTTGAGTTTCTTGTTTTTTTTTTCAGGTTCCTGCAACAGAAGATGAATGGTTGGATACAGTGAGATTATTTGAACAAAAATGGCAAATTGGTGGTAAACACATTATTATTGAGAAACCGGCCCATCTTTGTATTATAATTACAAGGGATCTTTCAGTATAGTTTTGCTTGCAATTGTCAATGCAAATTATGAATTCTTGTACTTACATTCAGGCATAAATGGTAGTATTTCCGACGGTGGAGTACTTAAACATACACAATTTTATGATAAACTAATATCCAATGAGCTGCATATACCACCATCATCAAATTTTTCAAGATCGAATACCATGGCTCCGTATTGTTTTGTTGGAGACAGTGCTTTTGCGATGAGACCCAGACGAATTGGCGAAAATGCATTTGGTATTTTAGCTGAACGATTTAGAGTATTCAAAAAGCCAATTACGATTAGCGTAAACAATGTGCAAAAAATCGTAATGGCTTCGTGTGCCCTGCACAACTTTCTAAGAAAAAAGAGTCGCCCCTATATGACTAGAAATTGTGTTGATTTTGAAGATGTCGAACAACACACCTTCCGACCAGGAGATTGGCGACAAAACGATATCTCCATCGGTCTTCGTAGTGAATTGGGAGACAAGTTCGGCAAATATTTACTGATCACTTTAATGGCGAAGGTCGTGTTGATGTTCAAGAAAAGATGATAAATGTGTTAGATATTTAAAAACTTACAATTCTCTCGCTGCCGCTGTCACAGTCGTCATAATTGTCTACTCCTTGTACCGCTGGATTCTGTTTTTCGTGTAAAAACGTAAAATATTGATAATACCACAAGGATGGTGTGTAAATGTCTTCTGTCCCGGCACCACTAGATTTACTCTTCTCTACCTGCAATTAAAAAAACACAAATCTTAATTTTTGTACCTACTGTCATAATATAAATAATAAATGAAAAATACTAAAATGAAAGACTTTCACGAACCTTTTTCCTCTCTCGTCTGTACGCGGCTCTCATATTCGCTATTTTCTTTTTCACATCATTTACAGTGATACTTCTATCAAACCTTGAATGACAATCCCGAAGAATCTGTAGAGCTTGATTACGAGCATCTCTGTTGCAATACAATTCATGTGATGTATCCCACAAGCACGGAAAGTCTTTATATAGTGCCAAAACATCGACAAGTACTTCGCGTTCTGTTAAAATCTCCGCCATAGTGCGAACATGCGCTGACGCACGTGCTACTTCCAGAATGTTTCAAACGTGACTGCCGTGCGTTTGTCCGGTCCGAGCGTACAGACTCGCGGATTTGGTACGGAGCGGACCAAATTCGATGTGCAAACCATCGGACCGAGCGAACACAAAATAATAATAAAAATGTTCGGCAGACAACTCTCCAGACGAACGGATATGGTATGGAGCGTACGGAATCCGCTGTCGGGCCCGTACCAAGTTCGATCGTCTGTTAATACTGTAAGGTTGCGTTGGTTCGGCGGACACACCAGAGTTATGTACTTATAATTATTATTCACTATATTATTGTATTTTTTGTGTACAGTATATTTTGTAATATTATAATTCAAAAGATGACCTGGGAGTTTCTTGTCGGTTCTTCTCCCCATGCCAAAGCTCCTTTTCGAACCGATGTAGCTTCATGACTTAATAAATATATTTATAAAGGTGACGGTAGTTTACTTGAATATAAAGGTTATTAGATTTTCATATTCGCTTTACTTGTAATTTCTATACCCTGTACTCTATTTCTCGTAGCTATTCTAACACGTTCTACACGTGTTTAGTTTATGGAGCCAAGACCTTCGACGCTGACTCGGCAGCTCGTCCACCGACTACAAGTCTCCCAAAGGGCTATGGAAAAGGCTATGTCGGGGATTTCTCTACGCGGTCACGATCGGAGCACCGGAATCCGCAAGAGAATGGGACTTACTGACAAAGGAAAATCCATAGCTTCTAGGAAGTGGAAGTGGGCGGGCCATATTTGTCGTAGGTCCGGTGAAAGATAGGGCATAAAGTTGTTTGAGTAGAGACCACGAAAGGGGTTCAGGAATGTTGGGAGACAGGCAGCAAGATGAACGGACGATTTGGTGCGAGCGGCTGGGAAGGACTGGATGAGGAAAACTCATAACCGCACAAAATGGTCTAAAATGGAAGAGACCTTATTCAGCATTGGGTAGATCAAGTTCGATGAAGAATGAAATTGCTTAGGACTCAGTCCGAGTCAGTCTTCCTAAGTCGAATCGAGCCAACTTTATCTGAACATGCGTTACATATCCGCCCGTGTAGTTTCAGTACCATTTAACACCTGCATATTAAAGTGTACAGTGCATAAAGAAGTTTTTACTTATATAATGTATTTTTTGTCGTACCCCACCGATACTAAATACAGGTCCTAAAATCGTGACGAAGTTAGAATTAGTAACTTCAATTTGATGAATAAATTGCTTCTTGACTTGCTCTTTTCAAACGTAATCATTCGAAATTTGAATTCAAATAAAGTTAACATCAAACTGTTTATTTTCTTGACTCTCTAAAGTAGATTTGAACATTTTAGAGAGGCTATAAAATAAAATAACCATATATAACTTTTAAATTGTATATTTTTAGTGTACCTAAATCGATATTACTATACAAACACATTAAACTATGAAACGTAATATATACACATATATAATAATAATAATAATAAAGCCTTTATTAATGATTTTCCATTTGATTTCTACATTTTAGTGTTAGTATGTTAGTACGGTTAGTCGACAAACATGATTATTTTATTATTAACTTTTATGTTAGTAAGTTATAATGCATGCACTATGTTAGTTTTCTTGATTATTTTCAAATGGATCCCAGTTGGGTAAAGGCCTTCTCCATTCCTTTCCATTCCTTTCTATTTTTTCCTTTTTCGAGCCAATTAGTTCCGCCAGTCTCTCTTATCTCATCGGTCCACCTTTTATGTGGTCTGCCCACATTTCTCTTTCCTACAGGTCCCTTCCATGTTGTGGTCTGAATGGTCCATCTAGCGTCTGTTAGTCTGGAAATGTGTCCGGCCCATTGCCACTTTAATTTTAATGCTTGATTTAAGGCATCAGTTAATTTTGTTTTCTTCCTTATCTTCTGGCTATGTATCTTATTAATTTTTCTTAATTTAAGCATGCTTCTTTCCATTCCGCGCTGACATGTCCTAATTAAGTGTTGTATTTTCTTCGTAAACACCCATGTTTGGCAGCCATATAACAAAGTTGGATGAACACAGGATTCCATTACCGTTTTTTTGAATTCCAAGCTGTAGTTTCCTTTTAAAATTTCCTTCTGGCTCCAATATTTTTTCCAGGCTAGATTTATTCGTCGGTTTATTTCCTCTTCATGACTTATTTTATTGAAGGATATCAGCTTTCCTAGGTATATATATTCATTCACAAAGTCAAGTGTTTGTGATCCGGCGCTTATTGGTACTGATAGACCATTTGTCATAATTTTTGTTTTCTCAAAATTCATTTCCAAGCCTACTATGGCACTTGCTTCATGTAACTGATTAACCATAGATTCCAGTTGCTTTGGGTTCTCATTAAAGATGACTATATCGTCGGCAAATCGAAGATGACTTAAGAAATCTTTGTTGATCATAATACCTCTATACCTCTATGCGTTCTGTGATCCGGCTTAGTATTATTGATGCAAACAGTTTATAAATACTAGACATAAGACTAATGGGTCTATAGTTAGTTATATTATGAGGGTCTCCTTTTTTGTATAACAGTACTATTTCTGAAATAGTCCACTGCAAGGGTATGGTTTACACGAAAGGGGTTCAGGAATGTTGGGAGACAGGCAGCAAGATGAACGGACGATTTGGTGCGAGCGGCTGGGAAGGACTGGATGAGGAAAACTCATAACCGCACAAAATGGTCTAAAATGGAAGAGACCTTATTCAGCATTGGGTAGATCAAGTTCGATGAAGAATGAAATTGCTTAGGACTCAGTCCGAGTCAGTCTTCCTAAGTCGAATCGAGCCAACTTTATCTGAACATGCGTTACATATCCGCCCGTGTAGTTTCAGTACCATTTAACACCTGCATATTAAAGTGTACAGTGCATAAAGAAGTTTTTACTTATATAATGTATTTTTTGTCGTACCCCACCGATACTAAATACAGGTCCTAAAATCGTGACGAAGTTAGAATTAGTAACTTCAATTTGATGAATAAATTGCTTCTTGACTTGCTCTCTTCAAACGTAATCATTCGAAATTTGAATTCAAATAAAGTTAACATCAAACTGTTTATTTTCTTGACTCTCTAAAGTAGATTTGAACATTTTAGAGAGGCTATAAAATAAAATAACCATATATAACTTTTAAATTGTATATTTTTAGTGTACCTAAATCGATATTACTATACAAACACATTAAACTATGAAACGTAATATATACACATATATAATAATAATAATAATAAAGCCTTTATTAATGATTTTCCATTTGATTTCTACATTTTAGTGTTAGTATGTTAGTACGGTTAGTCGACAAACATGATTATTTTATTATTAACTTTTATGTTAGTAAGTTATAATGCATGCACTATGTTAGTTTTCTTGATTATTTTCAAATGGATCCCAGTTGGGTAAAGGCCTCCTCCATTCCTTTCCATTCCTTTCTATTTTTTCCTTTTTCGAGCCAATTAGTTCCGCCAGTCTCTCTTATCTCATCGGTCCACCTTTTATGTGGTCTGCCCACATTTCTCTTTCCTACAGGTCCCTTCCATGTTGTGGTCTGAATGGTCCATCTAGCGTCTGTTAGTCTGGAAATGTGTCCGGCCCATTGCCACTTTAATTTTAATGCTTGATTTAAGGCATCAGTTAATTTTGTTTTCTTCCTTATCTTCTGGCTATGTATCTTATTAATTTTTCTTAATTTAAGCATGCTTCTTTCCATTCCGCGCTGACATGTCCTAATTAAGTGTTGTATTTTCTTCGTAAACACCCATGTTTGGCAGCCATATAACAAAGTTGGATGAACACAGGATTCCATTACCGTTTTTTTGAATTCCAAGCTGTAGTTTCCTTTTAAAATTTCCTTCTGGCTTCAATATTTTTTCCAGGCTAGATTTATTCGTCGGTTTATTTCCTCTTCATGACTTATTTTATTGAAGGATATCAGCTTTCCTAGGTATATATATTCATTCACAAAGTCAAGTGTTTGTGATCCGGCGCTTATTGGTACTGATAGACCATTTGTCATAATTTTTGTTTTCTCAAAATTCATTTCCAAGCCTACTATGGCACTTGCTTCATGTAACTGATTAACCATAGATTCCAGTTGCTTTGGGTTCTCATTAAAGATGACTATATCGTCGGCAAATCGAAGATGACTTAAGAAATCTTTGTTGATCATAATACCTCTATTCACCCAGTTTATGTTGTTAAAAACTTCTTCTAGTACGGCTATGAATAATTTAGGAGACAGTGGGTCTCCTTGTCTGACTCCTCTTTCAATTCTGATGTATTTTCCTTTAGTTTCTAATTTAACTTTGCAAACACTGTTCATATATATATTTTTTATTATCTTTATGTACTTTGAGTTGACCTTTAGATTATTTAGAGTATTCCATATGGCTGTGTGGCTAATGCTATCGAAAGCTTTGCTGTAGTCCACAAAGCCTATGTAGAGGGTTTTAATATATTCTTTGTACTTCTCAATTATTTGTTCGACTGAATGTATATGATCCATTGTTGAGAAACCGGATCGGAAGCCAGCCTGTTCTTTGGGTTGTGTGGCATCTATGCGTTCTGTGATCCGGCTTAGTATTATTGATGCAAACAGTTTATAAATACTAGACATAAGACTAATGGGTCTATAGTTAGTTATATTATGAGGGTCTCCTTTTTTGTATAACAGTACTATTTCTGAAATAGTCCACTGCAAGGGTATGGTTTACACATATATATAATATCTTAAATATATATATTTAGAATAGTTGTAAAACCATATCCACTCATCGTCTTTTTATCTCCAACATGACTCAACGACGGTGGAAAGTTACCGTCGACCATCCCACGGTGTCAAACCTCTATGCCGGAGGTACAGTTCGGACAGAAAACTGTTCGGCGAGCTCTGTTTTCCTTGTACGTTACGAAATTGCGCGCACTGGATGGTATTTCTCCCATCATGCTCAGAAGGCGTGCCCCTGAGTTTGGCCGGTGCTTACGAGTTTATTCCGGCACTTATACCTCTCTCATACTCGTTCCGAAATCAAATAAATTGGTTCTTCTCCATTCGATCCCAACAAAAGGTGACAGCTCAGATCCAGCTAATCACAGGCATATTGCGTAGAGACGTCGCTACATTGTATATCTTCTACCGCATTCAAATTCAAATATTTTTGTTCAAAATAGGATTCAAAATCACTTATTGAACGTCAAAAACTAACACCCATTCAAAAGAGACTGCCTCAGACCTGAGAAGAATGGGCGCAAGAAACTCGGCGGGCTTTTTTTATATAAAAATATGGATTAGAATGTGATATCGTACACTAAACATTTATAATTAAAGAGCCTGAGGGTGTTCGCTTTATTCCCAGTCCGTGGTGTCATTAAGAAAATCGTTTATGCAATAGTAATTCATAACGGGGAGTGTTCTGAAGAGCTGTTGCACCTGGTTCCTGCCGCCGACTTCTACCTTCGCATGACACGCCACAAATTAAGACATCATCCCCACCATCTGGATGTGTGGCGTTACTCCACAGTGCGGTTTGCAAGGAATTTTACTTACACGTACTACAAAGCTGTGGAATGAGCTTCTTTTTGCGGTCTTTCCGGATACGACATGGATGCCTTTAAAAAAACGTGTAGTGTACACCTTCCTTAAAGGCTGGCAATGCTACTGTGATTCCTCTGGTGAGGCAATGCACCTCTTACATGGCACAAGGGGCTCTTCTCGAAACAGCATACAGGTCGGTGTCGATTAATATTGATTGGAGTTTCCCAAGCTTGTGTGCCATCGACTAGACTCAATCTTCTGTATACCAATGATAAATTGGACTCGTTTACTAGTCTGTCAATACATCAGAACCGATTGGCAATACAAGTAGTTCCCAAATCAAATACAAACCTGAGAGACAATTTTAAGAAACGGTCAGTCAAATTAGATAAAATAAATTATAAAGAGTTACAGATAATATATTAAAAAAACCATAACATAATATCAATCTTAAAATAAAATCCACTTAGTAGAGAGTATCTAATAGACTATGCTACGGATTCGTAGCCCTGCGACGTAGCTACGGATGCATAGCCCTACGACGTAGCTACTTAGCGCCTTGCATTTTTTTTTAAATAACTAGCTGACCCAGCAAAGGTTGTATTGCCGATATTAAAATCGCGATACAAAAGTAACTGTTGATTGTAGATGGGTGAAAATTTGAAGTTTATATATTTTTTAAAAATATAATAACATAACATGTACGCAAATACGCTCTCACACATGTACACACAAATATACACGAATTCAAATTTCAATTCTGTACTCACCTAAGAATAAACTTACCATTACATATCCACCTCCTACTACCCCCCTTTCCCTGAATCATCATGTTCTTCCTTTATAACATTTCATATGAAGAGCCATGCTTCCCAACACAAGCAGTAAGCTAAATGGGAGACTGCCCCTGGAATTCAATTGCTTTTTACAAAAGAAATAAACAAATTTTAACATTAATTTCTAAATTCATTCAACGTTCAGTTCATTGACACCTAGATTGTTATAATTTGGTCCATAAACTAACTTTTCATACAATATTACTGCATGATGCCTGAATGAACGGATAGGATGCCCGGTTTGATTTGATTATGAAAATTCAACCATGGCACCTTATTTGTTCAAAGGATTGCTTTTAACAACTTCAATTAAAGCTCTCGAATTATTTTAATTTTTAAGCATGTTTGTTTCGCTTCATCATAATTAAAAAATAGAAAGGTGGTGCTTTTGCAAAACATGTCGGCAAAGCAAACATATTAAATGTCTTTTTTAGTTCTGCAATGTTTTAAATTTGTGACATTCTTTATATATTTTATGTTAGATTGGATTTATATTCACTGCTTTCATTGTAAAATATGGTAAAACTGTTATTTGGTTTGAAGATATTACAATGATATGATTGATTCTATCATTTTCTTTGATTAACGCGAGTGTAACACTTTTAAATTAAACACTTTTTAAAGGATTAAAACGCTCGTTATTGTCACTGTGTATTTACAATAGATTTTGAAAACGAGATCTGGAAAGGTCTTGAAATGTAACTAAAATAATAATAAAAATGCAACTTTTTCGTTTTATTTAAATAAAAGTGTTTTATTTAAATGTTTGATTCTACTTTGTTTTAATTTGCGTAGCACTTGAGATTTAATTAAATTTATATAAACTCTATTACTGCTTTTAAAAAAATAATTTAATTAATTAAATTGCTTAATTTGTTAAACCAATACTTTATTATATATTATCAGTTGGCGTTGCGTAGAGACGTCGCTTCATTCATTTATCATGGGCAATGTTTCGAAGACCTTGCTTTGTTGACCAGATTCATGCCACCGATTCCACCTTCAACACGGGACAAAATTGCATGTCATTCACACTATCCACATCCTATACAGCGCAGTTTTCAAGGATATTCTTCAACGTACAACCAAACTTCGGAATGACGAAAAGTGCTTCTGGTATTGCAGCTGAATTTGAGCGGTGGTAATGACTTAAAATCAGGTTACCCGTACGCTCATTTGTTCTCCTGTTCGATAAAAAGAAAAAGCGAATAAATTATAGGGTCTATATATATGTCTATATACCTATAATAGTTACGTCATAGTGAAGGACGTCGAGTATATGAAGCGAGTACGAAGATAATTCGGGATTCGTTTTAACTCAGGTCTAATTGGCATGCGGTGCAAGTGCGGGCGAGAGCGGGCGCCAGGCGAGCGTCGAGCAAGCAGTCATGGAAGAATTATCGAGTGAGGCGGTTGTGCCGTACGTGCATGCCAAGATCCGCTATTTGTAAGACTATGTTTTAAATGCTGTCGTGTTAAAAGCCCACAAAAATGAATAGCCAGGAAGATCCTGACCGGCCTTGCCCCGTCGTAAATAGATATAGAAAGAAAGAAAGAAATACATATATTTATTTGTAATAAACACAATATTTACATAATATAATAGAAAAAACATATATACAAAACAATTTACAAATGGGAGTGTTTGTCACAAATTTGTCACATTTCAGCATTATGCTGATTACTATCGCAACCAGCGCTGATCTTCCAGTGGGACCACTAAATGGGAACACTATATACCTTGCACCTTGTTGATGCAAGCAACAATGTAAAGACACTAGTATTTTCTGTCTTCGAACTTATGTGTATTTCATTTTATATAGCGATCAAACATACGATGTGAAAGTTGATTAGCTTCGACTGCTACTCATGGTGAGTTTCAACAGAGTGGATTGTATTCTCTATGAAAAATAACTTTGTTAAGAAATGCTTTTTAATACGATATGGTTAGAACAAGGCAACAAAGGTAGCATGCTTTCAATAGAATTTATATAATAGGTTGGGGAAAAGTCTTTTCCCATTTTATATGAAAACTCGATAAATTTAGTTTTTCAAAGTTTTTTTTTTATGACAGAAAGGGATCAAACGAGCAGGACGTTCAAGAGATGATAATTGATACACCCTGCTTATTACAATGCATTACCCCTCAGGATTCTTGAAAAACCCATTAACTCTGATCGTCACTACAATTGCGCTCGTTACCTTGAGAAAATATAAGATGTTAAGTCTTATTTGTCCAGTAATTTCACTAGCTACAGCACCCTTCAGACCGACTTTTTTATTCCATAATTTTTCCCATCTCATTGGTAGTGACATGATCCCATTGATGTAGAAATTTTCGGACTTCTGATGAAAAACCCAGTAAGTAGTTTTGTTAGTTCCCTGTTTGCATTCACCTGACACTACCTAAAGATTTCTGAAGAGTATGTATTCACACCCACAGCCAAACTGTCTTTTTGCTGAGTGGCTAATTTTGTGGATGGTGTAGCGTCTCTCTCTCTCGTCGTTCCCTCATGACTGAGGATCGTGGTCATCAACAAGTGGAGTGAACTATTTGTTTCCATCGCCTTCTGTCCATCGCGGCTCTGACGACGGAGGACCTAAACTTCGAGGACCTGGAGTCTTTTATTTGGTCGGTCCATCTGGTAGAAGATCGGCCTCGGGCTTGCTTACCTTTTGTGTTCCCAACTACGATCAATTTCTTCAAGCTCTCATTTCCCCTTTGCTTTATGTGACCAAAATACAAAATAATTCGTGGCATATCGTGGACAGACGGGTTTTTATCTGGAGCTGTGAGAGGATCGACACATTTGTTCGCTTGGCTGTCTAAGGTATCATCAACATATGCCTCCAGCACCACATCTCCATGGCATCAATCCTCTCGAGGCCGTATCATCCAAGACTCCACGCCATACAGAAAAATGGGGAATATCAAGGTACGATCTTGGTGTTAATAATGATTCCCCTTTTCCTCTGGCGAGTCATAGCTTCCTTCGTCATACCAATACGTCTTTTTATCCCCGCCATGGTGTAGCGTAATCGTGATGAAACCACATCAGTTGTTGGGAATACATACCTGAATCGATGGTTTTTCGTAAAAACTCATAATGAAAAATTTGCTTCCAATCACATGATACACACACCAGCAACTTATTGCGAGGTAAGCTGGGTTTTGCCACATTTTGAAAGCCTGACTGACTTTTGACCACGCCCATTTTCAAAAGTTTTTGACGTACGTGATCTCTATCTTAACCAGTTATCAAAATGATATGTAATGAAAAGTCCATTCAACTTAAAATTTAATTTGTATAATAAATCTCAGAAGTGAGGGGTATATGTAGGCATTTTGAAAATAACAAATTGTTTAGATATGACACCTCAAGTTAATTTCCTAATATGCAATTATTGGTGTTGAGCAGGTTATCAACTGTAAAGTAGAGCCTGTAGAATGTAGATGGAGCCACAACCTAAGGATTGAACCAGACATACCAAAATTACGATCCATGCGTCACTCGAACGGTTGGCTCAGTTGATAAGAGCGATCGGACGGAACCTGATATTTAAAATATTGCGTCCATTTTATCCGTAACATGGCGATCACAGTGAGATGCATCATTGACACCAAAAATTTCGGATTGGAAACGCTAAAACTAACTTTGTGGAACTCTTACTGAAACTTCATTAGGTCTATTATCACTAGGCTTGCGTTTTGCTTAATATTTTTTGAAATATTCTGATTCCTGCCGCCGAATTCCACCTTCGCACTTTAACCTGATTCCTGCCGCCGAATTCCCCCTTCGCACGACACGCCACAAGTTAGGATATCATCCCCACCATCTGGATGTGTGGCGGTCGTCCACAGCTTTCTTCCTCGTACTACGAAGCTGTGGAATGAGCTTCCTTGTGCGGTATTTCCGGGACGATACGACATGGGTCCTTCAAAAAAAGCGCGTACATCTTCCTAAAAGGCCGGCAACGCTCTTGTGATTCCTCTGGTGTTGCAAGAGAATGTGGGCGGCGGTGATCACTTAACACCAGATGACCCGTACGCTCGTTTGTCCTCCTATTCCATAAAAAAAAATGTATCGAATTTCTTCATTAGATTCAGTTATTTTGAGAGAAATAAAACAAATGAAACATAGATGGTACCTATCCCATATTTTTACTATAAAGATGTGTAATTCTAATTTCGGTATAGATTTAAAGTAATTTATTGTTATAAATACATAAAACGAGATTAAAATGATTCGACCCAGTATCGATTTTGAGAAGCTTATTTGTAGCAATCCAAATATTATTCAATAATATTATGCCGAAAACAAGATTATGCTATGTACTTACATTATAAAATTAACTTCAGAAATCACCACAAAAAAGGTTCTTTGATTTAACTAACTCTAAATAAATATTTGTCGTGTATAATTTAACAATTAAACGTAATATAATACTGACAAAGTTATAGAATTTCATCAAACATAAAGCCCGCACTTTGCGAAAACGTTCACTAATTAATTAAGGCCATGTCGTGTATTTGTGAGAATATCTTCTGTTTGCTCGTGAAGGGAAAGAAAGTTAGATTAAAGGCTCATTGTCTCACCATTGTATTTTACAAAGACTGCATCTCACTGCGATCATTTCGGAGAATGGGGCGTTATTCTGCTGAGAAGTTTCTCGATTAATGTTGAGGATATCTCAGCACAAAAAACATTAAAGCGTGTTAGTTGTTTAGCCGCGTTGGACACTTTTTGGTATGAAAAAATCTTATGGGTCT
Source organism: Leptidea sinapis (assembly GCF_905404315.1). Lineage (NCBI taxonomy): Eukaryota > Metazoa > Arthropoda > Insecta > Lepidoptera > Pieridae > Leptidea > Leptidea sinapis. The sequence goes on along the minus strand of NC_066275.1, from coordinate 11,286,445 downwards.
TGCGTCACCGACATGCATCATGACTGACGCACGCGATAAATAAATAATTAAAAAAAAATATATAAACATTTAGACACTTTTTGGATGGGTGAAATGTCGTAAGTGTGTCACTATAGCAGTATATCTGTAGATATACAGCGGACGTATTGTGCAACATTAGTGCTGTGTATATCTTGTAAATGAAATTGAATAGATTTAGTGAAAAGTTCAATGTCTTACACTGTGCATTATTAAAATAGTCTGTTTGCTCGATTAATATATAATTAAAAATAATTTTTAAAAATTAATAATTTAATAATTCTTAAACATTATGAAATTTCAATTTTTAATACTACAACTTCTAAGTTTTCACTTTTATCGGCAGTCTCTCCAACTGCCAATTTTTTTGTCTTATAGATTTTCAACTGGAATTATCTTTTTTATGGCCTTTATGCGATGCGAGCTCAAGAAAGACAAATTATAGCAGCATTCGAGATGTGGTGCTGGCGCCGCACGTTACGCTGACCCTGGACAGCCAAACGCAACAATCCATCGAATCATTCACAGTTTCGTTTCCGAACCCTCTTCTCTACAATCTTTCAGCAGAAAATACCAACCTATCATATGATTAATATGTATCCCATTATGAGGATCATTATGAGGAAAAGAAGATACCCTTGAAAACCTAATCGTAGTTAGGAACAGTTAAGGTAAACGAGCCCGCGGACGATCCCCTATCAGATGGAGCGATCAAGGGAATGGTCGATAACCATGATCCTCAATCTTGAGGAAGCAACCATAGAGAGAGAAAGAGAGAGAGTTCTTTATACAAATCAATAATAATCGTAATAGCAATCATAATTATAATACAATTTAATCAAATTCATCCACTTCTCCGAACACTTCATTAATTCAAGAGTCTTCAGAATACTTGATAAATGTAAAGAAAAATTATCAAAAAGCAATTTGCCATGGTTCGCCCGTACCGCGCCGGTTCAAAGAAACGAGACTCGCGTCTCAGGGCCTGTCTATTAAAATTTGAAACTTCGTTTTGCTGAATAAATTGCTTCTTGACTTTTGCTCTCTTCAAACATAACCAATCGCAATCTGAATTCGTAAATAAAGTTTACATCAAACTGTTTACTTTCTCGCCGGTCTAGAGTCGAGTTTATCGTTATTTTTTACGAACATTATTACATTTATATTCCGTACGAAAATTGGTAATTTGATACCCATAGCAGTACGACTGTCCTCATATCACTATACCAATGATATATTTCTTGTTTTTCAAAGTATATAACTTAGATAATTTATACCTTTAGATAGAGTCTCTTGCTGTTAGGCAACCGATAAAAACAGGCCAGGAATATTAGTTTAATGTGCGTGACAAGCTACGTCTTACACTCGTGATCTCAATGACACTTTGTGTTAGTGTGCGTGAATTGCTCAAAATAGAGGTTAGTTCTAAACACAATTTTATCGACGTTTTCAGAGCTGTCATTGTTTATCTAGACTTTTAAATATTCTAAGGTATTACTTTGTTTTTTACACAATTTTACATTCTTTCTTGCAATTCTGAGCGAGGTCTTGACCGCCTCTTCAGGGTATGTATATCGTATAAACCTTAGTTTACTTTAGTTAGTTTTAATTACTTTAAGAAAAAGTATGTGTGTAACTTGTGATAAGATCTCTTTGGCTGCACTAATTGTATCTCGCTGACATTCAAAAGGATACAGGCCAAATATGTAACAAATAAATAAAATTATGTTTCCAGTTATTTTTCATTATTTTTTCTCTCAATATGAGTGAATCTTTAGATTCAAGATTAGATTCTTTAGAAGAAATTCAAAAAAAATATTACGAGAAAAGCCGTTAGTAAATTTGTGACAGAATACTTAAAATGGTACCGCAAGTTAAACCAAAGACTACCAAAACTGCTTGTTACGTTTACTAAATCGGAGGTCCCAAAATTTCTAGAACAGCTGGTCTTTAGGGTCCTGGAACAAAACGGAACAAATATACTGTTATTGAATGTAAATAAACTCTGAAAAAAGGAAGAGTTTTCACATAAAATGCTTAAACAAGAAACTTTTACTCCGACCTAATACTATAAACTTTATGTTCATTACAAAATTAATTATATGGTCTCCTTATCAATGCCGTATATCCATAGTACTTCTGTCCAGAAATAAACTACATAATACTTTGCAACTACTACTAATGCTATCTTATTATATCGATAGCATCGAAAAGGAAATGCCTACAAAGCCCCTGAACAATTTCATTTTTTATTCATAGCTATCTATTGTATGAGAGTGAATTGCACTTTTACCTCCGCCTTAATTCATTCCTTATTCAAATACAGATTTTGCTTGGTAATTTTAGAAACAAACCCTGCAATAACATTTGGGATTTGTATCAGCCGATGAATAAATTATAAATACATTTAGGAGCGTACGGTTCGAGCCATTTCTCTTCTAGCTCGGCTTGCCCATTTGCAGATCTCCAAACGGCGCTATTACTCAGCAATAAATTGGCATTTGCGCCGTCATACATAAATAACAGGAAAGCGAACCGAAAACTCAAGTTCTTCTGCACTCACTTTTTACGTATTAAGTGAACATTATACCCGTTCTTCGGGCTGGCTTCGATAAAACTGATTATTAAATTTAGCTGTGTCATGCTCAAGACCGACTAATGTTTATTTTATTTAATTTACATTATATTTATGTCTTATATATACCTACAGTCAGGTATGTATAAGACACAATGTTCATCATTTAGTGTCATCATCGTATGCAATCCAAGGATTGCATACGATGTACTACTACAAGTAGAAGGACTCGATTCTAGTTTATAAGTGAAGAACTCCGACTAAAAATGTATTATTTACATATTATTTCTCATTTACAATACTTACTTATATATATGTCGTCATATTTTTGTTGCAGTTGGTTTTTTGGTTAGTTGATTTTTTAGTTAATTTAATTAACCGGCTAAGTCTTAGGTTATAACTTTTAATATAATTAGTTTTCGTAGTGCAGCCAACGTGCTACTTTTTGGTATATTTCGATCTTATATTTATATTTTCATTTAAAGTTTTGGAGCATTGGAGCATGGGAGATTAGTTTGCCCCTGTAATTATTATTTATATCCTATTCCTGTCGGATTTCCGGGAAATAACAATACAACCTTATTAACATTTACATTAACCTTAGTTATAAATGTCATTACATTTGTCGTTGAAATCTGTCAAAGGGCTTAAGTCTTAGAGAGCGAACAAAATTTGTCAGACATAGATTTGTATATATCAGCATATGGACAATAATGGGCAATTTCTGCATTATGCAATACAAAATACAAAATATTGTATCTATATATATATGTTGTATATGTATTACGTTCTATTAATACAATAATATCCAAAATTCGGTGGTTCTTGTGTGGTTCTTCGGTGGTATTCCGTATCATCTGTTTGTTCTACTTACAAACATTTACTTAAATAGTTAAAATGTATTAATTATTACTGCATCTTAATTTTTTTTTTATGAAAATAAGGGACGAGATGAGCAGGACGTTCAGCTGATAGTAATTGAAAGGCCCTGCCCATTACAATGCAGAGCTGCCACAGAACGGATAATAGACAACTGTTCTGTTAGTGCTGCTTAGAATTATTGAAAAACCCAAAAATTCTGAGACACTACAACTGCGCTCATCACCTTGAGAAATAAGTTGTCAAGTCTCATTTGCCCTGTTATTTCACAAGCTACGGCGCCCTTCAGACCGAAACACAGTAATGCTTGCACATTCCTGCTTCACGGCAGAAACTGGACTTCACTGGACTCACATTTTGGTTACTTTAATATATATTTAAACAAGTAAGAAAACAAATAAACAAACTTAGAAAAGTATCCTTATAAAATTTTCAAGCTCTTAGACAAATCAGAGAGAGCGTTTTGAAACTTCAGAGTTTGTTAATACTTTAAACGGGTAATGAAGGCATTAAGGCAGCGCTGAATGCATAAGAAATGAGTTGGCGCCACAAGCTTCTACCAAATTAGTTTTATAATATAGTAACTTTACCGCGTTGTTTTGGTAACCAAATAAAATATATGGTGACAATAATTAATTCACGTCCAATTATAAAGCTAAATTTGAATTTCCTTTTTCTTCATGGTCGAACGCTCTTGGCAGTCGTGATTTTATTTTATGGAAAAAGGAGGACAAACGAGCGTACGGGTCACCTGGTGCTAAGTCACCGCCGCCCACATTCTCTACAACACCAGAGGAATCAAAGGTGCGTTGCCGGCCTTGAAGGAAGGTGTACTCGCTTTTTTTGAAGGTACCCATGTCGTATCGTCCCGGAAATACCGCTAATAAGTTCATTCCACAGCTTTGCAGTACGTAGAAGAAAACTCCTTGAAAAGCGCTCAGTGGAGGACCGCCACACATCGAGATGGTGGGGATGATATTCTAAATTGTGGTGTCGTGCGAAGGTGGAATTCGGCGGCAGGGATCAGGTCAAACATTGATTGTTAAGAAGTTTTAATAGTGGCAGATGTAATGCGCTTCACAATTTCTCACCATCTCTCTCTGTTAGAGGTCATACGAGGGCACTCATTCACGAGGCCACTCACAGCAGATTGGATCTGATCGGTACATCGCATAGGTATCCTTCCACGCGTTCTAATGCCTTCTTTTGTAGGTCTAGACGCACTGTAGTGGTAAGTTCGAGTACTGCGAATTCAGACATAGGTGCGTATCCCAAAAGCACAGACCTCTACTATATACCATTGTACTGGCAGCTGTAAAGTCCTTTTGTGCCTGTTTGATATTCGCCTTTTATTTATTAAAATAAGGGATGAGACGAGCAGGACGTTCAGCTGATGGTAATTGATACGTCCTGCCCATTACAATACAGTGCCGCTCAGGATTCTTGAAAACCCCCAAAATTTCTGAGCGGTACTACAATTGCGCTCGTTAACTTGAGACATAAGATGTTAAATCTCATTTGCCCAATAATTTCACTAGCTACGGCGCCCTTCAGACCGAAACACAGTAATGCTTACATATTACTACTTCACGGCAGAAATAGGCACCGTTGTAGTACCTATAATCTAGCCGGCATCCTGTGCCAATTAACCTCCCACTGGTATGCCATTTTGGCCAGCGCCATTTTGGCACTGTGGGCCATGTAGCGAGAGTCTGCGGTACTAAAACTAGTGATGACAACCTATTGGACAACATAGATAGTGGGAAACTATTTACAAAAAAAAAATGTGTACTTTATTACCTTGATTCTTCAAATATAAATAGCACAGAAAACGAACGAAATTAATTCAAAATGTAAAAATACTTCAGAGTATTGTACGTTCCTTCGCAGCCATTTGTATTATACGTCAAAATTAGTTCTCTGGACGCTCGCGAGTGGCGCTTCAAATAGGCACAAAAAGTTTGCTGTCAAACATATGGAACAGCCTGTCCAGTGGTATTTATACAGGTCAGTGCTCAGAAGGCTTCTTAAAGCGTAATCCGAGATAAAGTATGTCTCTTTCATGCACGGGTATGAAAACAGTGACAAAAAACACTTGATCATTTACGTATTTGAATACGGACCGTTTCTGGAATACGGACAGTCATAAAGAGAAATTGGCTGTTTGGTAACTAGAGCCCAAGATCTGACCAAAACGATATTTTTCAAAATCTAATTATCTTATAAATATACAATGTTCCATCACTCTTTTGAAAAATAATCGAATGAAATAAAAGATTTAGGGGAAAAAGAAAAATAAAAATAAATATGATCGTACGAAATTATGGCTATTCCTGTAAGTGAATTTATGTTCTGACAAGGAATTATACCATTCCCTTTAATTCATAAGTCTGTTTTCTGTAACCAAACTTTACGGAGTGGAACTTCTGATTAATCAAAAACTTAATGCTATTAGGAGAAGCCTTTGAAATATAATTTTACAATGTAAAGCAGTTGATGAATATTCTAGAACCGAAATTCAATTACGAGTTCAGAGCGTGAGTGACCATCAGATTAAGGGCAGACCCCAAGATCGAAATTAATTGGCTCATCCAGATATTGTTGTGTTCAAGGACCCTCATCTCAACGGATTTATGTTGTGTATATGTTTATAGTACTGCCCAGTCTATAAAGCTTAATGCGATTTTGTAAGCGGTTATGTTTTCCTTGGGTTACGGTTATGGTTTGTTTTGTTTTCATTAAATTACTCAGCTTGTGTAACTATATTGATATTAAAATATTTAATATAAATATTAGAAGAAGGTATATAATAAGGTGAAACTGGTAATAAGTGAGACTTCATTTATTTTAATTTTACTTTTTACGTTGCTAGTGAAATTACTGGACAAATGAGACTTAACATCTTATGTCTCAAGGTGACGAGCGCAATTATATTGCCCCTCAGAATTTTTGTGTTATTCAAGAATCCTGAGCGGCACTGCATTGTAATAGGCAGGGCGTATCATTTACCACCAACTGAAGTTTTCATAAAAAAAATATTATAACACCTACACTTTCTTATAATTGTCGGAAACGGATTACAAGTTTTTATACGTATTTCGCTGAGTTACCAATATACTTAATAAAAATTGTTTGCATATTCTGTTCGATTAAATACTTACTTGTAATGCTTCCACCTTCGCACGACCTACCATAATTTAGGATATCATTCCCACCATCTCGATGTGAGGCGTTTAGGCGAGGATTTTAAAACTATATTTTTCCAGCATTATTCTCTTTGGCCATTGCAATATTACCCCATGACACATGACGGACTGGTGTCTATTTGCAATGTTTTTCAGAATCACTATAATGCGCTCAAATAAACGAGCGCTCACGTATTTCTTTATTTAATTTAAAAGAACTTTTTGCCACGAATGAGCCTCCTTGTGAACTACAGAACGATCGTAAATTTGTACCTTCAAAAACAGCGTGTACAAACTTTTCTAAAAGGTTTGCAAAGCTCCTGTGATCCTCTGGTATTTCAATACTACCCATGTTCACCTGCAAGAGAACTGTAGCACGATTGTCGTCCTCTTCTATAAAAAAAATTAGTGAACGGCCATTATTAAAATAGTATAGCAAACTAACAAAAATAAATGAATTTTATTTAATTTTGGGTAATAATGGGTCGATGGTTTGAATAAAGATGTATTTAAAAACTCTTCCTTGTTATGATGAAAATTTATAAAAAATATACAAAGAAATTGTTCGCGTCGTAAAATTCACTGGAGTTCATCGAGATACTGGATTTTCAAGTCAAGTCGCGCATCTGTTACCAGTTTTCTTCGCTCTCCTGACTCGTATTAATGGAATTAACGAGCCGGTTATGAACAAACGAACTTAATTTTATCGTTTGTCTTTTGACCTAACTTTACACTTACATTTTTCACATTTAATAGAGTAATATCTGGATGACCGAGGCTTGCACGAATTTTTAAGAATGTACAAAACTTGAACAAAAAAAACTAATAGGACATTTGGATTCGAACCGGGATCTTCTGTTTTCCGGATCACCTACTAGAGCTAATACAGTCTTGTATATACGAGCAAAATTTATCTTAAAATTGAAACCTAGCTAGATCGATTAATCGCCCCCGAAATCCCCTGTATACTAAATTTTTTGAAATTCGTTGGAGCCGTTTCGAGATTCAGATTATATATATATATACAAGAATTGCTCGTTTAAAGATAAAAGATATCTATCGTTATTAAGGATGAAGAAGTTTTGTAGCGCGGTTCCTTCCATATAGTGACTCTCTGCGACCCGTAGCCTAAATGAGCCTTACTACTAACGTATCTTGGTAGTACTTGGTAATTACTTATATTGGTAGTTAAATTTTTTTTTATTTTGGTATTTTCTCCAGAACAGTTTAATGAGATTAGAACGGCCTTGTGGGCGGGGCAGGTGCGCCGCGTAAATGAGCGACGGACCATATTTCGACAAAATTAGCTTGACCGGCTGACAGTCGCGTTCTTATCGCGCATGAAACTCCGCGAAAATGATGAATTTTGCCGTCTTGCACTATAATAACTCGTCCTAAAAGAAGCCTGGTGTGTGGTGTAGCCCGAGAAGGAAGTTTCTTTTCATCGGAATGTCCAAAAACCTTCAAATACAAGAGATATTTCTAATTATAAAATATATCAAAGTTTGAATCCATGCACATCGATAGGGTTGTACCTAATTGTAAACAACGTCGATATTAAGTATGTGTAGACATTTTACATACACGAAATAGGTAAAAATGGCTGAATGGGTAATGTGGGCGTAAAAGCCGCGCTGTCACTATGATTAGGCAATCATACTTAAACCATTTAATGCGTTCATCGCTGGTAGTTTTTTTTGACAGCTTGTAGTTCAAATATATTAAAAAATATATTTGGAAAATGTTACTGTAATCTACGAATTCAGTATGTCAAAAAGGGTTGTTACATGTTAAATTCATCAGTTACACTTTAACTTTACTTTTATATATTGACATAAAAATTACGTTTCAATTCAATCAACAATCTGTCAATGACTGCACGTTTCATACAACCGTGTGATTCGCTTTTTTCTAAGAAGTTACGCTAAGCTGTATACAGTCTATATTTGATTATAATCATTATTGTGTTTTGGTCTGAAGAAAGCCTTAGCTAATGAAATTACTGGGCAAATCAGACTTAACATTTTACGCCTCAAAGCGTGTCAATAATCTAACAAGCGCAATTGCGATGCTGTTCCGAATTTGGTTTCAATCAAGTACCGTGATTGGCACTTCATAATTACCAGGGTGTATCAATTTTTGAATTGAAAATTTCTTTAGATATGTTAAACACTTTATAGGTAAACAAAATACATTCAAACCGCGTCATCGTCACCGCACGCTTCCCATGAGCTTATAATAAACTGTGTATATATGTATATAAATATACCTCCGTGCGTTTTTAGCATAATTCGTAGTATAGTAGGATCGTAGTATAGTTTAGTATAGACTTACTCTGTGTTTATAATTTTATATATACAATATTATAAGTACGTCTCTCTACATATAATAATTAATTATGAAATAATAATCTTATAGCTGAATGACACAATCCAAAACTTAATTTTCAATTCTATCCGCAGTCCCCAAACACTGCCATTTCTTTTTTTTTACTATAACCACAATTTAAACGACTTGCTCCGCGTGTCAGTTTTCATGAAATTAAAAGTAGTTTAAAAAAAATCTACAAAACACTCTTTGATTGAAAACTATTGTTGAAATTTAAAATGAACATCAGTTCCTGCCTTATCGACGATAGATGGAAAAATTATACAAATTAACCAAAAACTTATTTTGCAAATTGAAAAATGGAATAATTTTATCAAGTTTAAGTCTTGTCATCGATCCTCGATAAATCTACTTGCCGTTTAAAGTGGGTCAAAATTGCGCCCAAATGACTCGGTTACAAACAAAATGCATACAGGTGAAGCTAATAAAAAGCGTGTCAATATACTTAAAGTTAAAAATAATTTAAGTCATTCAGAGTCAGTCAGATTGTGCCTCAATAAATACCCATTCATTGGTCAGGATATTATTCCAACATTTATAAATCTAAGTGGATGACTACGAAGGTAACCTTTGTATGGCATGATTTTTATAAAAATTATAAATTTAAAATCAACTTGTAGTTGATGAGCTATCAAACCTTTAATAAAAAAACAATATAATTTACGCAATTACCGAGGATTCGAGAGCGAAAAATTATCCTGACCAAAATGGTCAGTGAGATAACATCTAAGAACCTCATTGCGATAACCAAGTTACCACTCCTATTATTTTCCTCTCCTCACGTGCCTCTGCACTACTGGAGTTTTCAAATGTTATCCTGTGTTGTGCCAAATAGGTCTAGCACTCTGTGTACATTGCTTCAATTCAGTTGATTTTTATAAATATATATAAAACCAACTACAAACCAACAAACTTTTAATTTTTATAAAACAAAACAATTTACGCAATTAACGAGGATTCGAGAGCGGGTGAGAGACGAGAGCTGACGTTCTGATTTGGTGTCCATTGTGTATTCTTGGACGAGGGTTCGTGATTTATAGGAGGGCATTGACAACAAACAAACGACGAGCAAGGTTGCTTTGTCTTATCACGCCGTGACGGATGCGTGTGTTGGTGTCATTAATTTCATTCCAACGGTGGGAATAAAAATTAAACCCGCCTTAATAAATCAATTGAAGTTGTGATGGTTATTAATTACCATGTCACAGGGTGGTAGTTCATTGTGATTGACGATATGAGTTAAAAATACAATAAATACAAATATTTTATTTTGTCTCAAAAGAAAATGTTGTATACAAAAAACCATGTACAAGTTACTACGTACTCATAATAACTACTACACAACATTATACATCACAACCTTTAGATACAAACATTAAGAAGAAGCCTACATAAATAAGTTTGGTAAGTGCATCTATACAAGTAGGTACGAAGTTTTTATTGCTAGGCCTTCTTAAATAAACTAGGCACATACAGACAGTAGGTTTATGTGAAACAGACATAAAAGCTGGTGCCTTTCCAGAAAATTAATATTTTTCATTTGTATTGCATTGAGTGTAGGTATGTAGTACTAGTAGATGGCTGACCTCTAACTCCTAATTAAGTTTTCCTGTGTTTCGGATATTAGTACTTCTCGTGTATCCATCATAAATAGATAGATAATATTTATTTATTTATTGAAAAGACTAAAAGCATAAATTTTACAATAGACTCTTAAAAATTTGTGTACATATAACAGCCAATTACAAGTCTCTCTATATAAACAAAAAAATTAACTAATGAATTTTCAACTTAATTTACTGTAACATAATAATACGAGTATGTCTAGTTTAAAAACATTATCAGAACCATAGACCAAGTATACCCATGAGACAGATAATATCCTATATATATAGGTATATAATTTAACACAAGCGTTCTTTCACTATCACTTTTACATAGTAAACCAAAATTCCTTCGCTTCATCGCACCATATTTCCTTCGATTCTACTTAAAATTGTTACTGATATTGCATAAATAGTGGATATTTCACACGTTTCACAACAATAATAGCTTATTTTTACAGGCGCAAATAAAAGTAAACAAAAGATCTGTGCAAATCTGTCAAGTTTGCTTAGCACACCGGGTGTGCTGACCTTGAAAAACCCGGCACGCATGGCGAAACAAAAAATCTAATTATTCTATCTCATTTCTTTATATTAGACTCGCATAAGTTTTTCTTTTTCTCGTGTGAGTGAGTCGGAAGCTATCAATTAATCTAGTTACTATACTTGGTCTATACTTGATTAGGAAGGCATTTCGGGGCGTTCCGGGGCGTAAATACGTAACCGTAGTTCCTCCTCTCAAAAAAAAAAAAAACAGTATTTCCTCATCTCAACAAAAAAAATATAATATATATCATATCATTATTATTGTCAATGCCGTTATATACATAGAACGTCATTGGTAATTGTGTTAATATTACGTTTGGATGTGTATGTGTGCGTGTAGTGTGTGTTTGTGTATATGTTCGTGTGTTTATGTGTTTGTTCGTAAAATATTACTCCAGTAATATTTTTCCTATATAATAGTATAATAAAATAGGTTTTTCAGGTTATATGAAATCTCATGTATTTTAAACACTCGTTCTTTTTGTATCGAATTTAATAAGACAACGTAATAAAAGTTGAGCTCTGTTAGGGCGTGCTCACATGGGTCTATCTTAGTTGACAACATTGTAACGAATACGGCTGTATGGGCTTGAACCCTTTGCCTGTCCTAATAATAAAAGTAAGTACAAGCCGAAAAAATTAATAAAGGAATGTCAAAAATGCCAGAAAATTTTGGAAAACACTTATTTATTAATTATCATTATAATAAAGTAGTAAATAAATATACAAATACACTTGGAGATTTTCAAAAAATTTTTTAAAAGCATTTTAATACCTTTAAATTATAATGGTTTTAAATTGTTTTAATTGATTTTATTGTGACACAAGGATCGCGTAACGTAACGAAACGGTTTGCCCTGCAATCATAAGAAGTTATGACTTCAAAAATTTATTTATTAAACCGAGTTTTTGACTGTATTAAAACATTAAAGACCAGTAATTTAAGTAACGGCGGTGAAATTAGGATTGCACAAAGCAGGCCTCAATGATATGGGAGAGGAGTTTTAATACTGTACTGTAATTTTTTTATCTATACTTATGCTTTTAATCCTCTTTTAAAAATTCTAAAACGTATTTCCAACATTAAAACACCAACTGTCCTAATAACCATTACATCATCCAAACGAGTGTTGTAACATTGTACTGAATTTCGTTACAAGTTACTAGAACTAGCTTTTTTAATGTTAGCAGTAAGCTTACTGTTTCAGAATCTTTTAAAGAGGATTCATTTTATGGGTGTAGATAAAATCTTGTATGCAACTTGATAATTAGGTGTTATGCAACAGTTGCATAAATAACTATTTAAAAGTATCGAAATGTTAAAATACGCAATTATTATTATACTTTTTAGTGCACATTATATCTATTGTTTTGGAATAGTGTTTTAAAGGCGGTTGTTTTTTTGTAATTTTTTTTTATTCTATGATTTTTACTGAATTTGAAGTACACTAACTAACAATTTGTCAAAATATGTGTAGATATACTAAACTTTTCAATGAGCAATGAACGTAAGTGCTTTGCAATTTGATTACAGACAGTGTTCCGTTACTTTGTAATGGATTTCGTAATTAGAACCTCACCAAACTATCTTTGAAGTATATCCTTTCCAATAAAAAAATAATCATCGAAATCGGTTGGCGTGATATTGAGTTATTCGTAAATTTATCATCCACTTTGCTGTACGTACGTATAGCAAATTTAAGACTTTTATGGTTTTCTCATAGATGCCATTGCCAGATCTGGATGAAATTACAATGGGACTAGGGGACACGGGAAGCACCAGCTTTCAAATAAAAAAAGAATTATTTAAAGCGGTTCCCAGTCGAAAGATTTGAGGTAACAAACATAAAAATAAAAATAAAACATACCGACGAATTGAGAACCACCTCCTTTTTGAAGTCGGTTAAAGATATAAAGATTCCAGTAGTGAAGAGGCACGTGAGGAGAGGAAAATAATTGGAGTGGTAACTTGGTTATCGCAATGAGGTTCTTAGATGTTATCTGACTGACCAATTTGGTCTGGAAAATTTTTCGCTCTCGAATCCTTGGTAATTACGTAAATTATATTGTTTTTTTATTAAAAGTTTGTTATCTCATCAACTACAAGTTGATTTCAAATTTATAATTATAAAATCAAGCGGCTGCCTTCCTATTCATCTACTTAGTTCGAATAATATCCTGATCAATGAATGGGTTCTTCTCATAATCTCAATGACTTATATTTTTAACGCGTTAGATTTTTTTTCATGAAAGGTGACGAGCCGAGCAAGTCCTTCATATTGTGGTTATAGCATGAATATAGAAAAGGCACTGTTCGTGGACTACCGATAGAAGTGAAAATTAAGTAACTTTTGGATTGTGTCGTCCAGATATTAGATTATTATTTCTGAATTATTTTTGGTTAATACATGTAGAGAGATGTATTTATATCAAGGTCTGTAGTACCGATCGGTGGCAGATCACAGCTAACATACTAGTTTGATGCGTCAGTCAAAGCAGCATCTGACTTTTTTTTATGGAAAAGGAGGACAAACGAGCGTACGGGTCACCTGGTGTTAAGTGATCACCGCCGCCCACATTCTCTTGCAATACCAGAGGAAACACAGAATAGATAGAACGTAAGAGAAAGCTCCTTGAAAACCGCACTGTGGAGGACCGCCACACATTCAGATGGTGGGGATGATATCCTAACTTGTGGCGTGTCGTGCGGAGGTGACTACAAAAAACAGGCGTATCAAACTTGGGCTGCGGCGCTGGGCTCAAAGGATCCGAACTGCAAAGTTCTAAGGAGGAAATATAACCGTGCCTCCAGATTCTTTAAGCGGCAAATCGCCCGTTCGAAATCAAAGCATGTTGTAAAAATCGGCGAGTAGCTTTCCTGTTACTCGACTGGAACACGCAAGTTCTGGTCGTTGTCGAAAGCTGTTCTTGGTAACTTCAACCAGCCATCCCTGCCGCCGTTGCACATGAGGAATAACACTCTGGCCCATACGGCAAAAGAGAAAGCCTATCTACTTTGCGCTTTTGTCGCCTCTAACTGGACTCTTAACGACAACGGAAAAACACCCCCGACCATCCCGCAGTTTCAGAGCTCTATGCCTGAAGTTCAGTTACAGTTCAGACAGAAAACTATTCTGCGAGCTCTGTTTTCGTTGGACGTCAGAAATTGGAGTGGGCCGGATGGCATTTCTCCAATCGTGCTTAGAACGTGTGCCCCTGAGTTGACGCCGTTGCTAACGCGTTTATTCCGGCACTCTTATTCAAAAGGCGTAGTCACTGACTCATGGAAGTCAGCCCTTGTTCATCCGATACAAAAAAAAGGAGACAGTTCGGAACCGGCAAAATGCAGGCCTATTGCCATTACCTCCCTGCTCAAAATCATCGTGAGCATAATTAACCGCCAGCTCTTAGCATACCTAGAAGGTCACCAGTTGACCAACGACCGACAGTACGGCTTTCGCCTTGATCGGTTGGCAGGCTATCTTCTAGTATACCTAACACATATATTGAAAGCAAGGGGGATGGCCTGGCAGTTAGCCTGCGTACAGCGAAGGCCTTTGATCGTTGGCGCAAGGTGCCCCTCTCAAAACTTCCATCATTTGGGCTTCCCGAGAGCTTATTCAAGTGGACCTCCAGCTTCCTCACTGGCTGCAGCATACAGGTCGTTGTTGACGGTTATTGCTCGACAGCACTGGTGATGCCGTATACACGGGCCATGCATGTCTCTCTCGCCGACCAGTGCCGGGAGAAACTTGTGTCTTCTATCGAGTCCTCTCTTGAGAAGGTCACGGAATGGGGTAAATTGAACCTTGTCCAATTTGAACCCCAAAAGACTCAAGTTTGCGCGTTTACCACAATAAGTCTCCATTTGTCCTATCACCGCTCTTCGACAACACTTCCCTTAAAGCCTCGCCTAGTATCGGAATACTGGGTCTCGAAATCTCGAGTGATTGCCAGTTCCGTGGCCATCTGGAGAGCAAAGTCAAATTGGCTTCGAAGAAGCTGGGCGTCATTAATAGGGCACGGCTATTGCCGTGTACATAAAAATATTCAATGAAATATAATGTGAAATTCAATATAAGAATATTGAATTATGCAGGTATCATAAAGTCCGAAGACAAAGTTTTCTAAACCGTTTTAAATTGAATATATTATGAATATGAAATATTTTTACAGACATGTCCCATTGTAATCAAGCTGCATTCAAGTTAGGATTATTGGAGGGAAATTGTTGATGGATTGCTTTAGTGGTTGTAACTTTCCTGGTATTACTTAACGCTAAGTAAGCGGAACTTTCCATAAACTTAACTAGTTTTAATCGATCACCTAACCAATGATCTGCGGAAGTTTGTAGGATGTCTAAAGTAACGGTGATTTATGCTGGATTAGTCCTTTTTAAAATAAAATAGATTCCAATTATATAAACTAACTAAAATTATTATGAAAAGGTGAGTTTGTTTGTTCATTACCCGTTCATGTCTTAACTACTCAATTGATCTTTATGAAACTTTGCACTGTGTCAGTGAACAGTAACGTATATAAACTACCTATATAAGGTTTTTTAGGAGTTTATAAATACTACTAGCTGACCCAGCAAACGTTGTATTGCCATTTAAAGTTATTAAAACATTTTTGGCGTATAAAAATAGATGCAACCGAATCTCAGACCTACCAAATTTATCTTACTACAATTATTGAATTCGATTGCCATCTTGCAACTCTATAGCGGATTTGTGGATGTCACAGAATAGTATAAAAATCGCGATACAAAAATAGTTGTAGATCGTAGAAGGGCGAAAATTTGAAGTTGTATCTATTTTTTAATGTTCAATCTTTAAAAAAAAACAAAAAATAAAAAAAAAAATTGGGGTGGACTACTCATAACATTTAGGGGGATGAAAACTAGATGTTGTTCGATTCTCAGACCTATCCAATATGCACACAAAATTTCATGAGAATCGGTCAAGCTAGTTCGGATTTAAAACAACAAAATCATTATCCCGTGCTTGATTCACTTAGATTCTTACGGCCTTATTCATTATAAAACGCTTATCGAAGGTATAACCCTATATTAGTACAACGTGTTTTAAGCCTACCGAACGCCCGATAAAATTCCTCATTGATAATCATTTGATAAACCTCTTATAGCTAATACGTGTCTATAGTACGCAATGTTGCCGATCAAAACTTTTTTGATGATTTAACGAGTAACTGTCTATGGAAACAGACATCTTTTCAACGTCAATGGTTTACCAGTTGTCAAAACGCGCCTATTTCTGCCGTGAAGCAGTAATGTGTATGCATTACTGTGTTTCGGTCTGAAGGGCGGCATAGGTAGTGAAATTACTGGGCAAAGACTTAACATCTTATGTCTCAAGGTGACGAGCGCAGTTGTAGTGCCGCTCAGAAATTTTGGGGTTTTTCAAGAATCCTGTGCACTGCATTATAATGGGCAGGGCGTATCATCTACCGTCAGCTCCTGTCGTCCTGCTCATCTCGTGTCTTATTTTGATAAAAAAAGCAATGTTTTAAATCTCCGATACAGTCTTATTCATAATGAAATTATATATGTTCTAAATTCATCCTGCAGGTATACGATAAAGCTTCTGTATTTTTATTAAACAATAACGGCTTTATATAATGGACCGTTATTGTTGCATTATTATACAGGGAACAGTTCGTAGAGGTCGCTTTGTTCACGTTTCATTAGTTGCGGCGATGTTGGTGAGGCGGGCGGTACGTACTGGAGCGATTGAGACCGTCTTGAATCAACACCGCTTCTTACTCATTAATATTAATACAGTCCATAATTAACAATTCAGGAGCCCTATTACGAAAATCGAAGTACGAAATTTCGGTTAACGGACCGTACATTTTGCTGTTACGAAAGTGTTTCGGATCCGAAGTTCGCGGTTAGACATTTTGTCATTCGTGAACATTCTTCCCAAATTCACTTGACATTTACTTTTTCGTTGTTTGACATTATTATGATAGTAATTACAACTTCACTCTTTATGGTTCCGAAACGAAATCCGTATGCACTATTCGGATCCGAAATACTTTCGTTTTTTGAAGTTTGATTTAATTCGAAGTTCGTCGTTCTTTCGTTTCGGACTGAAACTTCGGCTTTCGATTTTGGTAATAGATCTCCAGATTCTTGCGCCCAAAGCAAGTATTTTATTTAAATTGAAAACTTCTTAAGCCGTGTTGGGTAGTTTTTGGTAGGGGAAAATCTTATGGTTTCACGTCATCGACATGCTCATGTCTGGCGCACATGAAAAATAAATAACTAAAAAATTAATATAAATTTGTACAGTTAGACACTTTTTGGATGAGTGAAATCTTTTGAGTTCGCGTCACTGAAATGGATGTTATAGCAGTATATTTGTAGCTATACAGCTGACGTATTGTGCAACATTGGTGCTGTGTATATCTTATAAGTGAAATTGAATGGATTTACTGAAAAGTTCAATGTGTATATACCGTGCTTTATTGAAATAGTGTTTTTGTTTGATTATCATATTAATGAAAATAAGTTGTAAAAATAAATTGAAATTAAAAATTTTACTGTATTTGAACATTATGAAATTGGAAATTTAAATGCTTAAAGTTCTAAGTTTTCACTTCTATCAGCAATGTCTATAACTGCCATTTTATTTTGTAACAATTGAAGGACATATTTTTGTGTTTCTTGCGATCAGTGTATTGTGCAAGTGTCTTCGTGGTGAAAAATAAATTGCTTTTTATACAACAAGTTCGACGCTTCGAGTCAAAATTTAATTATTACGGCGTAGAGATAAAATGTAAAGATTATATAGATAGTAACATTGGCAAATTAAAAAAAAAATATAGGAATATTATTTCCTTGAAATTATATAAATTTGATATTTTTTACAATCGAATTCAACCTATTTATGTACTTTGGTGATACGATATTATTATTTCAATGTAAAGGCATTTATACAGGTGTATAATATATATGATGTAGTTTGATCATATCATTTATCAACCTTAGTGATATTTTCCGAAGATTTTCACAAAACTATGAGGATGATCGGATCACAAAAAAAGCAACAAAATAAAGCAAAATATTTGTACAAAAAGACAATATGATTTGGAGACTTTCATACATTTTCTTTATAACATTAATCTTTTGCGTCACATTATATTTTCTTTTCCCTTTTCTATATAAATCTCGGGGATTTCGCTCGTATTAAACAGAATTGGATACTCACGCAAAGTATGTTTGGATTAAATTTTGCAAGCAAATTAGCCATGTGTTCAAGATTAAATACAATTAAATTATTTGTTTAGAGTGCGAGTTCTTAAAACCATCTTACGGCATCTTAACTGTATTTATTTTTAAGGTGAAACTTCTTTAGAGGGGTAATTTTATTTGTGGGTATTGAATGAAACTGAACCCTGACGCTGGGGCTTGTAACTCTCATTTGGGTAACGTTGGCTCGGATTGACTAAGGGAGGCTACAGTTTAAGCGTATTTGTCTTAAGCACGTACCGTTTTTGAAGTTACACTTTCTTTGACTCCTTAGGGAAAAATTATCAGAGTTTATTTTTACGAGGCGCACGTACCGACACGACAAATTCGACACCTGACCTGTGTGTTGGTCAATTAGACCATTTGTATCTTCACCTACCATCAGCAGCCTCTTGAAACTAATATGTCTACTGAAGCACAACCGATGAACGAGAATCAAATAAATTTCAATATTTATAAGTTGTAGGTTTTTATATTTTTGTGTAGGTATTTTATAAAGTAATTTAGATATTAAGTAAACAAGGAAATTGTCTAATTTTAATAATGTTATTAGGTACTTGTAATTTAATTAATTGCATGTCGAGTTAGCCTGTAAATGGGGTATACGATGTTACATAATAAAAGTTATTGATGTGTAAATTTTCCATGAGCTTCCAACGAAATAAAATAAAAAAAATCAGTTCCTTATAATTATCTAAAAATAATTTAATGATATTTAAGCAAACGTTTTTAAACAAATTATGCGTTATTATAAAATTTTCATTGGTATTTAATACCTTCTTTATTACAATATAGTTCTTTGTACAAACGTAAAAAAGCTCAAGGAATATATTTTTTTAAGGATTTTTGTATTGTTATGCCAAAGAAGTTTAACTTCTTGCGTGCGTACAAACACACTTTTTTATTTATATAAATACCTACTTATACACCAACGGCACTAGAATCAATCATATTTTCAAGCTGCCAATCATTTCTCGTCCTACCACTCCACACGGCTTCCATTAAACGATTCAATTTTCTAAACGCCAACCGTATAATGAACTTGACGTTATCACGTTCTGCAGAAAATTTCATATTCAACGATAAATTTATTTCTTTAAAAGTACTTTGGTATTTTGTAATTGGAATAAAGTAACTATTTACTTCTTAGTGAGTGGTCCCTATCTTCATTCATGTAATTATGATATAAACCTTTTAATATACGTCTCAGGCTGGGTTGCATAAAAAGGCATAAAAGGCATTTATTTTCTCAAAATGGATTCCTTTAGAATCCTTTTTGATGTTATTTCTAATATACTAGATACTACTACCGCTTTGGAAATAATTGGCGTTCTGAGAGAGAAGAAGCGGCGTAAGAAACCCTGCCAGCATTCTTTTTAATGAAATAAACAATATTGTACTGCCATTGTTATTGCTATAAAATAATCATAATCTAGTCCCAGGCTGTCAAATCACTTAGATATTCAGCAATATAGTAGGATTTACGACAGAGCCATTTTTTATATTACACCAACTAACTTTAACAATAACAAACATGTTAAAGTACCGGTTAAGCAAAAAATGTATTGCACCATTTGTCAATTTTTAGATAACGTCATAACTGTAGATGTTAACCGTAACCGTTCAATCTTCTCCAGTTAAAGCTATTGTTAATATACAATAGCAACCTGTCTAAAGTTTCAAATAAATATTCGATATTGACTTAATATTTCACATTTTAACTATTCCAAGTAAAACGATGGTGCAATACATACCACAATCAATGTTAAAGTCAGAATTATTATTAACGGTAAAGGTTTAAGTCTTTAGTCTTTTAATATTTAGATATTTTTTGAGTTTTCTTGAGTGTTAATTCTGCCAATATTTGTCTTCAAACAATTCGACACGTGTTTAGTCCTTCATGAGCCATCCTCAGGAGATGTTGCCTCGCCAAACTCTGGCACGAGACTGTGTGAATTGTGAACAGCTAATATGATGCAACCCATCCTTAATAGATTGTACAATGCTGAGCGTAACTTTATAATATACCTATACTTGCTAGGCATATGTAAATAGCTTAATATGAAGTCTTAACTCACAAGCATGAGTATTCAAATTAACTCGTCTACATTCTCGCTTCGGTCAACAATGAAAATTCTCTTGATTTATCTATTTTACTTCGCCACACGGCTGGGTTCAGCGGAAACTTCGTAACTTCACGGCTTTGGTCCAATAAGTAGTTGTACTTAAGTTTGTGAACAATTAAAGCATAGTGCGACATTTTCTTCCTTATTTCCGAAAAAAAGGTGAAATGGCAGGAAATCATCGAGTTTAAATAAAAAAAAATTGCCAAACTAGTGATAATAATAATTGCGTGCGTTCAACGTACAAATGTCAGAAGTGAAACCTGCATTGTGTATGAACCTGTAATCTGAATATGAAGTCCTGGTACATCTTGCTAGGATGACACACGATTTCAACCGCTATGAAAGACATTACTATCACCACTATCATATTTATGTTCTCCTGGTGTCTACGTAGTGCGCATGACGTCAGAATATTTTAAGCTATACTCGCGTCATACATAAGACAATCTCTTCTTCAATTATGATCACCTGGTACCAAAACATTGTATAATGCTTCCTATCTCGTTTTCTCCCACGTTACATTTTATGAATTTATGTGTCTGTCTCATTTTACTGTCACTTTTTCGGTTCATCGACTTTTAAATCACAGCGATGCTAAAAAAGTTTTCACTTCAAAATCAATGTGTATGTACTCATTATGGAGCCAAAACCAATTTTGATTAATTTTTAAGGCACTCTACTGTAAGGCTAGCGCAGGATCTATGGTATATTAGTTTTACTAGCGATTCAATACACATAAATATTTTAGCAAGTTCTCAACATCCCTATATCAAACTGCCAATTATAACTCGTTCTCACACTCTAAACGGCTTTCATTAAATGATTCACTTTACTAAACGCCTGCTGTATAATGAAATTGGTAACGTCTGCTTTCCGCTGCTGTTTCAATTTTGGAGCGAGAAATTCTACTATGTTATATAACCTTTTTAGGTCTGTAAAGAAGTTAAAATTTCATTTTACTATTCTACTCTTGTTCCTAGGTCATTTATTGATTACTCAAAACTGACACAGAAAAAGCAAAATGAATGAATGGTCACATGAAGATTAGAGTTCCGCAGGTATCGAAAAAAAACTTTAATGCGTAATAAGTAATAAGTATAGTGCTTTGAATAATAATAATAATAATAATAATAAAATATTTTATTGCCAGCTAAAAACTTACAAAAATACAATATTACTTACTTAAAATTAAACATAAAACATAATAAACTTAAACTACATTAACATCAGCTGCAAATAGGCACAAGCTCGGCATATGCTGACACACATATTATGTATGTCCCACGCCGATCTTCCGATTGAGCCACTCTGAGACCTCGTAGCAGTCCCAACACTTGTACGCTATATACTAATATACATTTTTTTAAATATTTTTTTGGAGACTTTTTTGATTTGCGACTTTCTCGGTGTAACTCATGACATGACGTCGCATCCGAACGTTGCTCGCTCTGTGGTTAAGCGTCAACTAACTGTCAACTATTTAATAAACACTGTCAAACTAAATAGACTTAGACGACTTCTAGAGCCACTTTAAAGTTTAATAACAATTGTTATCTAATATATAAGTTACTCTTAATATTTAATTTATGCATTAGGCTTACAGTTTTGAGTATAATACGACATTATTTTACAGTGTACTACAACCAAAAATAAAATGAATATAAAAAATACCCAGCACCATATAGAAAATACCAATTAGATCATAGTTTCTCAACTTTATTTTGCTCACCGCCCACTTTGAGGATATGTTTTTTTCTAGAGTATTTTAGTGTATTTTTTTGCCTTTATAGACTATATTTTTTAATCTACCCACGCCCCATCTGCGCCATCTCAATGCCTCTTAATTTTCTCTGGGTCTTCTACAGCTGCCCCCCCGAAAGTCTCCAACACCCACAAGGGGGCGTTATCGCCCACGTTGAGAACCTATGAACTAGATTAATACCTATATTATTACAATCAACTATGATTAGAAATAGCTGTAAATAGATTATTAGTTCGGTTAATAATAATAAGATAAAATCAGCAATCAATCTGTAGTTAAATTAATAAGCTTAATATAAGTAGATACCCATTTGTCAATGCATCATTATAAACGAATTAAAACCGGAATGCAGCAATGAGCAAACTCGGTTATCATTCACTGATTTTATGTTCTCCTGTACGTGACGACTGTCTTAATGAGAAATTAAGTTCCTTAAACCGAATTTCTTTAAAAACTAATAGCGAGTAGCTATGTGATAGTAGTATGGTGATGGGCCACGAAGTATTATCCAGCTAAGTTTGAAAACGAACAGTTGCTTAAGACGTAGTTGAGTAGATCTCCTTTTTTCAAGATTATAGCCGTCATCTGGTAATTTTGTCGATGTTTGGACGTTTCATACAATCAAGTTTTTCTAAGAGAGTTTCGCTTGGCTGTTAGCAATGGCAATCTGACCCCTGTATTTAGATTTGGATGAAAAAAATTCATGTTACATGCCTTACTTCTTTAATGACATCAAAACCAGCCAGGTACAAATCGTGCAGCCAAAGAGGTTTTATTACAAGTATATACATGCTATATCCGAAAACACTTTTTTTCCCCTCCAGGCGGAAAGCATCTACCTGACATCTAGATCTATTATTTCCCCGACCGAACTATTACATAATAATTCATGGATCTTGCTTTGCTCCTTTGAAATTAATTGCAGCGTATGAACGTTTGTCTCAGAAGTAAAGTTTGTGGCTAAGGCGAGTAGTGAGTTGGAGTACGATATGGCCATTATGAATTAGCATAGCTTCTGTTCATTTATATTAATAGAGTCTGTATTAAACAATTCAGGTAATATATAGTAATTGAGTTTTATATCACATGCTTAAACTTATGAATAAATAGAAGAAATAAAGTAAAGCACTAGAAATCACCACCGTTATTCGTCTATTTTTTATTCATCATTATTATCAGAGAAAATTTTCTCTATTAATCGTACTTAATAATTAATATTGTCATCTGCAACTTATCTGAATATCTGACTCATTGTTAAAATTAACAAACTAAAATTAAAAATCATATTTAATTAAATTCTGGCTTTATATAAATTTTGGTATAATAAGCTTTAGCTCATTAATTTATTATAAATGCTAAAATGCATTGTATGTGCTAAAATGTACACAATCCTGTGCCCAAGAACAATGTCAAAAAGAGTTCTTAAATTTTCGAACTAAGTATTGAAGATAAGCACTCGGGTTTTACTTCCTACGATATACAAACTCATTTTATTTTACCACAATATAGTAACAGAACAGTACTGCCCCAATCGAACCCACTCACACATACACTTACAGGGCCGCTAAGCAATCTTGGGAAGACAAAAAGGCTATCAGCACAGATGAGGTTTTTAGTCGGTAGAGGGCGTTTACACCAGAGCCGGACAGATGGGCCCCGCTTCGGGGTCTTCAATACGTAAATGTATTATCCTCGTCTCGAAAAAAAAAGGGAAGACAAAACTATTGTGTGCCACGCCGTCCGCGTCATCCATCCTTGGTATGTATCAAACAAAATGTAGAGCTCCACCGTAGGTAGGTATATACTATATATAGACTAGGTCTACTCGGGGTGAAAATCTTACCGAATTTATGCACTTATAACACAATGCTATATCTCTGGTCCAATAGTTTAACATCAATAAGAGGAAAACCAGCGAGGAATCCTTTGCACAGGATGCCGGCTAGATTATGGGTACCACAACGGCGCCTATTTCTGTCGTGAAGTAGTAATGTGTAAACAAAACTGTGTTTCGGTCTGAAGAGCGCCGTAGCTAGTGAAATTACTGGGCAAATGATACTTAACACCTTATGTCCCTAGGTGACGAGCGCAATTGTAGTGCCGCTCAGAATTCTTGGGCTTTTCAAGAATCCTAAGCGGCACTGCATTGTAATAGGCAGGGCGTATCAATAACCATTAGCTGAACGTCCTGCTCAACTCGTCCCGTATTTTCATAAAAATAAAATAAAACAAACCGCTTCTTGAACCTGTGACATCATTAATGCATTACTTTATATTATAAATTTTATATTGGTGATAGAAGAGACCTAGTGTTCGGTGCAGTGTGACGCGTTGAAGGTACTGCCGCCCACAAGAGGAACAGCGGCAGATCGGCAAGTGCAAGTTCAGAAAAAGTGAACGCAAATAAAGACTCGTTCCTATAAGCGGAGTATTATTTCCAATCCCTGACCCACTCCCGTGTCAATTGGTGTCAGAAGTGGGATTGGAAAGATGCCATTAGTGCCCAGGAACAAGAAGGGAGTAACCACGCGAGCGGGAGCAGCTGCAGCGGCAGAGGATAAGTCACAAGAAGCATCCAGCTCTGGACTCAGTGCGACCGTGTCAGCACCGCAGACACCTGCTGTAGACATCAGCGCGCTCATGCAGCAGATGACCGCCATGATACAAGAGCAAGCGCGCCGACAGGAGGAGCATGCGCACCGACAGGAGGAGCAAGCACGCCGACAGGAGGAGCAGCTGCGGGGCTTGCAAGAGGAACAAGCGCGCCAACAGGAAGAGCAAGCACGTCTACAGGAGGAGCAGCTGCGAGGTCTGCATGAAGGCCTCTTCAAGAAAATTTTATCCGTGGTGCAGAAAAACTCCGCCCGGATTGACGCTGTGGAAAAGGAGATCGTCCGGATTGACACTGTGGAAAGGAAGATGGAAGCAACCATTCATCAGCTCAATAGGAAGGTCGTGTGTCGGGGGTCCTTCAGCCTGCGGAATCACATCGACCAGAAGTTTGAAAGTACCCCCTTACGACGGCAAGTTCCTGGGCCGCCTTCAAGCTACAATTAGAGACGGTCAGAAGGGCAAGTGGTTGGAGTGACCAAGAAGCATACTCTGCCCTCACACTAGCACTCCATGACGAAGCACATTCCGTATTGGAAGCACTCGGCGCTGGGAAGGAGGAAGTAACCTACACGGACCTTCTTGACGCGTTGGAGGCACGTTATGGCGATAAACAGCTTGAGCATGTGTATCGGGCGCAGCTTAAGGAACGCAGTCAAAGGGCCAATGAAACTCTGCAGCAGTGGTCCGTGGAAGCTGAGAAGCTAGTGCGTAAAGCATATCAGTCGTCGCCAGCCGCAATAGAAGAAATGTTGCTCCAAGTGTTCATCGATGGAATACGGGACGCCGAAGTAAGAGCAGCCGTACGACTGAGTCATCATACTAGCTTGAATGAAGCGGTGGCACATGCGTTGGAAGTGGAAGCGGTTCGCCACGATTCTCGGGCGTTGAGACTCCGCAAAATTGTACCAGCAGATTCCAGCCGAAGGCAAGCATATAGCCCAGTATGCTATGGGTGTGGGGAGCGAGGACACATTAGGAGCACTTGCCCCAGGCGTGAGAGCATAACGCAAGGTAGGAAGGATGCGGCGGTCTCAACATCACCGCTGGAGCAGCAGGGAAAACTAGAAAAGGCCAGGGCAGTGGGGTGGGCGCTGGCTGGTAGAAGCAAAGCCCCAAGGATCTTCGTTAAGCAGACATGTGACGGAAACACTTTAGTTATAGAGGGAATGATAAATGAAAAATCTTGCCGTTTCACTTTGGATACGGGAGCCTCACGTACAGTCGTTAGCCAAAGAAGACTAGAGAGCATCGGAAGACGACATATGCGAGAAAATGCAAACTTAACACTCACAACAGCTACCGGCCAGCGCATACCAGTCCAGGGAGAGAAGATCGTGGCCATGAAAATCGGTAATACGTTGTACTGGCAAAAAGTGGTAATCGCGGATATCACAGATGACTGCATCATTGGGTTGGATTTTCTTCGAAATCATCAGTGTACGATTAACATGAAACATGGTGTATTGAAGCATGGAGGTAAAGAAATTCCAATAAAAGGCGGAACTTTTGGGAAAGTGTTGTGCTTACGAGACACAACTTTAAATCCGAGATCGCAGACCCTTGTCCCGGTAGTCCTGCCAAGGGATGACAGAGGAAGACCTTGTAAATGCGCTGTAATAGAAAGAGAGACATCGGAGACGACATGGATCTCAGCCAGGACTGTTGTGGGAAACTCCCAAATTGCGATGGTTCCCGTGTTTAATCCTCATGAGGACAAGCAAATCATTAGGAAAGGAACAGTGATAGGAGCTTGTGAGGAGATAGCTTGGTTAAGAAAGTGTGAAGAAGGGAGGAAAACCGTAGCTGCAAGCCAGGATGTGAACATACACAAACTTCTGGATGGCTGTAAGGATAATCTTACCAAGCTACAGTTAATAAAAGCGAGAAATTTCCTGCTACGCTACGCCGGGATGTTCTCGAAGAACGACGGGGACATCGGAAGAACTGGTTTAATGAAACACAAGATCGACACAGGAGACACTGTTCCGATACGGCAAAGACCAAGACGTATTCCGTTTGCACGTGAGCAAGAAGTGGAAGACATGACTCGGGATATGAAAGAAAATGGTGTGATAGAACCTTCATCGAGTCCATGGTGTTCTCCAGTGGTTCTGGTGAAGAAGAAGGATGGATCAACTAGATTTTGTGTGGACTATCGGCGTTTGAACGATGCAACTAAGAAAGACAGTTATCCGTTGCCAAGAATCGATGACACATTAGATTCACTTTGTGGCATGACGTGGTTCTCTACTCTTGATTTGAAAAGTGGCTACTGGCAAGTCGATCTGGACCCTAAAGACAAGGAGAAGACGGCTTTTTCAACCGGAAAAGGGTTATGGCAGTTCAAAACAATGCCCTTCGGATTATGCAACGCCCCAGCTACTTTTGAAAGGTTGATGGAGCATGTGCTGGCAGGTATGTTGGGAGAAACCTGCCTTGTCTACTTGGATGACATAATCATTATGGGACGAAGTTTTGAAGATCATCTTAAGAAGCTCGAAAGCATCTTCGCAAAACTGCAGGGTGCCAACTTGAAGTTGAGTCCAAAGAAATGTTCCTTCTTTCTACGTCAGGTGAATTACTTGGGGCACGTTATCTCGGAGCAAGGCGTTGCGACGGATCCTGCCAAGATAAGTGCTGTCAAGGACTGGCCGACGCCGACAGAAAAGACACATGTGAGAGCATTTCTAGGACTATGCTCTTATTATCGACGCTTTGTGAAAGGGTTTTCCGATATTGCTAAGCCCTTACATCGACTGACGGAGGAGAAAAGAGCCTTTTCCTGGGATGAAGAATGCGAACAAGCTTTCTTAGAGTTGAAGAAAAGACTATGTGAATCACCTATCCTCGGATATCCTGACACAGAGGGAAGATTCATAGTGTATGCTGATGCTAGCAACACCGGAATCAGTGGAGTACTATCTTAGAAGAGAGGAGACACACTTGTCTATCAGATGCTGACACACTTCACTTCCCTGATTTCTTTCATCAATCGCCTTAATGTAACCACTTTTGTTCTTGATTTTCTTGAATTGTCTTCGATTAGTCCCCCTACGAACCGATTGTAGAGTTCCACCTCATCGGTGGATGGATCCACATTCACTCTTTAAATATGCGTAGTAAATTTACTTTTATTCAATCTACATCATCATGTGTGGTTTGATCATCTCTACGTCATGATCAAACCACTCCAACATTCCCTTATTAATAACTATAAAAAGACCAATATAAGTGTATCAATTTGACTTTCAGACTTTTTCTTTGGCCATAGGTACCTAACATTCACACAGGACCCAACACGCCTCTATATATTTTGCGAAATATGCTTTGCATATACTTGTGTAAGACTCCGTTTACTTGTTTTTTTTTCTCTATCCACTCCCACTTTTAAAACACATTTCTCACTTATATTATTACTAAATACTTCCTTAGCAAACAAATTCTTTTATTCAATTGGTTTATTTTGAATTCAGGTATTCAATTATTTTTGTATCCTAGCGAAAGAAAGATAAACAAGAAATTGACTAAACTCTTTGCATTTTCAGAAACACGAATCAAATTCACAC
The DNA here is from genome assembly GCF_905404315.1 of Leptidea sinapis. NCBI lineage: Eukaryota > Metazoa > Arthropoda > Insecta > Lepidoptera > Pieridae > Leptidea > Leptidea sinapis. Next base: position 11,257,907 of record NC_066275.1, on the reverse strand, counting down.
GAAGCAGTACCAAACTGCTTACGAATTCTCCTTCCAAATGGCTCCCATTAAATAATTCAACTTTATAAACAACATCTAAAAAATTTATTATTGACGTCAAATTTCGGCTGCTGTTTTAATTAAAAGCCATAAACGAACTCTTCGGTAGAAATAATCTTGTCAAACTTTTAGTTAAACGTTAAAACCGCAATTAATATGTTAATTAATTATTATGTATTTACAAAAAGCCACCTAAAAATCGTTTCGTAAAAGAACTTGATACATAGAAACATAGCCCATTCTCTCAAACACCACCTCATTATAGATATAATATTGCATATTCAACTTTCAGGCAAACCTTACTCTTCAAAGGTACATTAAAATATCACAGAGTTGGGTTATAGATCCACAACAAAACACACAGCCGCCCTTTTTTTAAATCGTATGAATATAAATGATTAAGGTTTTTTAGTTGGTAGCCCGTGCCATTTATAAATATAAATGATGTTAACTTTAGCTTCAGACGCAAGGGTAGTTCACAGTCGTTAGCTTGGTGTTTGTAATCTTTAAGTTTTAATATTTATTTATATTTAGTAAGGACTACCAAAAGTTGTTACATCAAAAAATATAATACTTAAATCTACACAAACACACATAAGATGTAAACTAATTACAGGAAAAAGTTTACAGTATTCACAATGAAAACTTAATAATATTGAACAAAAGTGGTAAACTATGAATAAAGGTATTAAAATAATATACATCGGTATTATTAGTGCATAGTAATTACTTATTATTCGGTGGAGCGGTGATGGACTTTGGATTTAGATAGAGATTTTAAGATCACACGACATAGTGAAAACTTCATGAGGGTCAATTCAATAAAACTACTTTTTATTCATATGAACGTGAAGTAATTAACATTAGAAAAGGTGTCACGGGCGAGTGTGTTTTCAGTTTACGATTTCAAATGTACGTTTTTTTGACGCTTCATAAGTTCCACAACGATCTTGTGATTCTTCTGGTGTTTCAAGAGTATGTATGTGTGTATGCTCTTTTTATGAAAATAAGGGATGAGACGAGTAGAACGTTCAGCTGATGGTTATTGATACGCCCTGCGCATTACAATGCAGTGCCGCTCAGGATTCTTGAAGATCCCCAAAAATTCTGAGTGGCATTAGAACTACACCTTGAGACATAAGATGTTTAGTCTAATTTGCCCAGTAATTTCACTAGCTACAGCAGCCTTCAGACCGAAACACATTAATGCTTCCACATTACTGCTTCATGGCAGAAATAGGTGCCGTTGTGGTACCCACAATCTAGCCGGCATCCTGTGCATAGGAGCCTCCCACTGGTTCTCGTGCTCTCTACTCCTCTTCCATAAAGAAATTAAGATAATATTAATAATGTGTAATTTATTCTGGTAAAATGTGCTATGAATGATCATGTTCCCTCAGTCATCTTTAAACAACTATATCTGAATAAACGTTATATAGTCGACTGTGGTAGTAGTATCGTTCGATTCCCACAAAATAAAATACTCAGTGCACCTAAACAAGTGTCACCTCAAAAACAGGTTACAAATCTTATTGCTTTCATTTTAAATAAAATTTCTAAAATTATTTTAAGTGTAGTTATGGCAAAAAAGTAACCAGCAATCTTTCTATAATTATCTGAAACCAAAGAAGTAGCATAAGTAGGGCGAATATGTTTCGCAAGTACCTTTAGAGTTGCTACAACCTATTGACTAGCCACAAATTCAAAAATATGAGCAATGTCTTGTTCGAATGGCGTCTAAGAATATATCGAAAGTATGTATCGAAAGTAAGTACATAGTAGAAAGTTGCAAATGTTCTTATCAAACTAAAAGAAAAAAAGCTATTAATATTTTAAGAATTTTGATTCTGAAGGAGGAGGAAATTTTCAATAAAATAGTTTCAACTCTCGGAACTCCATCTCTATTATTTTAATTTAACGCTGAAAATGGTCTAACAGCATGAGCGAGCTCTTATCCCAAAAGCTAGAAACTAGTTATAGCTAGAAATGAGTTAGGAACAGCTAACAGCAGCGAGAATAGTTCCGATAGTTTTGTGGCTGGGCTATAGCGAGTGTACGAACGCTACGAACGATTACTCGAGCGTAGAAAATAAACACAGGAAGTATCCCGGCGAGTGTTTCTCATCACCAAGCGCCAATAGCTCAGTATCAGCTCGAACCATTTGACCGCGTGCAACGCAGAGCTGCTCAAATTGTCGGGGACCCAGTGCTCTGTGAACGGCTCGATCACCTGGCGTTGCGTAGACACTTCGCTTCATTGTGTGTCTTCTATCGCATTTATCATATCGAGTGTTCCTAAGAGTGGTTTCACCTGATACCTGCCGCCAAATTCCACCTTGGCACGACATGCCAAAAATTAGGATATCATGCCCACCATCTGGATGTGTGGCGTTCCACAGTGCGGTTTTCGAAAAACTTTCTTCCACGTACTACAATGCTCTGGAATGACCTTCCTTGTGCGGTGTTTCCGGTACCATACGAAATGGCTAACTTCAAAAAAGCGCGTACACCTTCCTTAAAGGCCGGCAACGCTCGTGTGATTGCTATGGTGTTGCAAGAGAATGTGGGCGGCAGTGATCACTTAACACCAGAGACCCGTACGCTCGTTTGTCCTTTACCATAAAAAATTGCTCAGTTAGAACAATCTTTGATAGCTCTTAACGCTGCGATATACTAGTGGAGAGATTCCTTGCCGGCCAGTGTGAATATTCAGCAATCAACTATTAAGAGGACACATATGTGGCTATTTTCCTATCCTAACTCAAAATCAAAATCATCAAGAACTGTGTCACGCTATTTTTTTTTTAATATTTCGGGTTTTTCAAGAATCCTGAGCGGCATTGCATTTTAATGGCTAGGGCATGTTAATTACCATCAGCTGAATGTCTCGTCTAGTCCCTTATTTTCATAAAAAATATATTGTAAGTGCTGCAGCTGTTCAAAAAGTATAATAGGCTACAAACAGAGTCCTAGTTTACAAATCCGAAAACTGAATATTTACTGCCCATGATTTTTGAGTTGTTTACTCAAGATTTTTTGTCGGAGATGAAGTTATCCTATCGCACTCATAATTGTCTAGCCCGCGTTAAGATGACAGTAAGGTCTCAGCTAAATGTTTGATCTTAATATGTTGTGCAAAGAGGATGTAAGTACTACCTATTAAGAGTCGGGACTGTCTAAGTAGAAATTGAAATTTAGTTTAGCATGAATCGTGCAGTGATTTGACATAAGTATGAAATAGTAGTAATTACAGTATGGTGATTTGCGACGAAGTATAATCCGGTAAAGTTTGAAAGCGAACAGTTGCTTAAAACCTAGTGGATTTCTGCTATCTCCATTTTTTACAAGATTATAGCCAATCAATCTATGAATTACAACACGTTTCATACCATCGCTTCTTTCTTAGAGAGTTTCTCAAGGCTGATATTGGGTCTCTTTTACGGCCGTTCCCAATATTCAGTCTATCTCTTACCTGAGATAAAAATCGTAACTATCGTTGACTTTTCTGTCCCTTTGTTACTCACCTTATCCGTGTACGCTGTCTGTCAATGGGACGACGTATAGCTTACCAGCGATATAAATTTTGTATGGAAATTGCAATTCACGCGTCCAATATAAGGCGATAAGATTGACTTATCGAGTGTATTAGGACCACTTCAGATTATTGACAGCTAATTACTGACAGTAGAAGGTAGTAATTTATGTCCATCTGTAGAAAATATATTGGGAACGGCCGTAAGTCACACGAAATGTGCGTTTCATTGTGCGAGACAATAAATGTTTGAAAGTCGCTTTCACGCCGGCGTGGGATGCAAATGCCTTTACGTCCGGTTTCACTCGCCGTGCAATTTTCATAGTGCCGTTACAATTGATTCTTACTCCTTAAGAATAACATGTTTACCGCAGAGTTAAATACTTAATGTGCAGTCTCCAGTAACAAGTATGAGTGTTCAAGTTAACAAGTCTACATTCTCGCTTAAGTCGACAATGAATACACTCATGATTTATCTATTTAACTTCGCCTCATGCCTGAGTTTAGAGAAAACTTTGTAAGCGTCTGCGTTTCACAGCTTTAGCCCAATATAGTTGTTCCATTGTTTGAGAATGTCTTAACTGCGTTTTATTTTGGCTTGAATATAAAAGTTAAAGTAATTTTTTAAACTTTATATTATATAATATTTATATTATACTATATCATAGTCAAGTACGTCAAGCATATATATAAACTTGAACCTTCGGCCAATTGTACTAGCCTTAAAAATTTATTTCAAAGTTTTAATTTGTTCAATGTATTATGAGAACCTACTAGAATCACTTCTACAACAGCAACCTGTTTAGATAATATTTTTACAGATGTTACTATTACAAGTAAACTCACACACGCAAGCATAGAGGATCAAGTTTAAAATATTTAAGTTTATCTTCATAAGAGAAATTGACAAGTTTTCTGTTAAATTTAAATAAAAGTCTTTGCAGGAATCGTCTTTGGACAGACTCGATGCTGTCAGCGTAAGTATTTTGGTAAGGGGACCAAACAGGAGAACCATATTCTAGGACACTGCGAATAAGACATGTGTAGAGTTGCATAAGGCTAAAAGGATTCTTGAACCCTTTTGTAATTCTGAAAATAAAACCCATCATCTGATTAGCTTTCGCAATAATGTTATTTATATGTAAATTAAATGACAAGGATGTATCAAAAGTTATTCCAAGGTCTTTAGCATTCGTTTTAGTTGTTATTATTGATAGTGAAGCCGAATTTAACTTGATTGCGCTTTTTAGTGAAAGTAAGCACAAAACATTTACTCACATTTAAAAACATTGCATTTTCTTCCAACCACAGTTGAACTGAGTTTAAATCTGTCTGAAGAGACACGCAATCTTCAACAATATTCACTTCGCAAAAGATTTTTAAATCGTCTGCACTTAGAAGGCACTTATTTTTTATGACTGATATGATGTCATTAATAAAAATGACAAAGAGCAATGGACCAAGGTGTGATCCCTGAGGTACTCCCGATGGAATAGTTATCGGCTTAGAATAAAAACCATTAACAGCAACTATTTGAGATCTATTGGTAACATATGATATGACCCATCTTAATAAATTCAAATTCAAATTCAAATAAATCCCCATAAACTTCATACTTCTCTAGTTTCTGGAAAAGGAATCGATGATTCACTTTATCGAACGCCTTCTGGAAATCGGTATAAACCGCATCAACTTGCTTCTTATTATCAAGACAGGTCACTAAATAAATGCAAATATATAATAATAAAAATTCTATAAATTCAAAAATATAATAATAAAAATAATATAAATTCTTAATAAATTCAAATTCAAATTCAAATAAATCCCCATAAACTTCATACTTCTCTAGTTTCTGGAAAAGGAATCGATGATTCACTTTATCGAACGCCTTCTGGAAATCGGTATAAACCGCATCAACTTGCTTCTTATTATCAAGACAGGTCACTATAAAATCTGAGTATTCTATTAAATTTGTGACAGTTGATTTGTTTTTAACAAAACCATGTTGTTGTGAAGAGATTAATGGTTTAAATAAGAAGTAAATATGATCATAAACAATACTCTCAAATATCTTGGCAAAACAATTCAGTATACATATTGGGCGATAATTACTACATTCAGTTTTTGTACCTGCTTTGAGTATGGGAATTACATTAGCTATTTTCCACAACTCCGGAAAGCACCCAGTGACTAGAGATTTATTGAATATTAATTTTAAAGGCAGTGTAAGTTCTTTACCACATAATTTTATAAAAAATGAGGGTATCCCATCTGGTCCAGGGCCTTTGTTCGAATCTAGATTCTTGATATTTCTCAAAATGTCGTTTCCAGACAGTGTTAACTTGCTTAAAGTGTTTGAGGTACCATCTGGAAAGCAAGACTTTGATGATGTATTTTGGTTATCCTGAACGTACACCGATGCAAAATAATCAGAAAATAGCTGGCAAATTTCAAACCCAGATGTTGCAACTCGATTATTATAACTTAAGGTCAGTGGCAGTTCATTACATTTTCGTTTTGATTTGGTGAAATTCCAAAACAATTTATTGCTACAAGCCATGAGAGACATTTCGACATTGTTAGTATAACCATTGTAACATTCATCCATCAATCTCCTGGCTCTAGATTTAAGGAGAGAAAAAGTGTCGTAATCTCTAGGATTATGATACATTTTATATTAAGTGTGCATTTTCTGCTTTTCTTTTAAACATTTAACTAATGACTGACTGAACCAAGCAGGTTGTTTTTCGTTATTAATTTATTTGTATGGTGTATTGTTTTTTATAAATAAAAAGAGTTTATCATAGAAGATATTAAGAATTTCATTTAAATTAACTGATGAAAGTAATGTATACCAATTAGTATTATTTAATTCTCTCTTGGTTGATATAAAATCACATTTTTTAAAATTAAAAACCGGATTAGAATTGTTTTTTTTTTCAAGTAATTAGTGACGCTAAGTTTAATATCCACTTCGAAAGGGGGGTGATGTTTATCCTCCTTACATAATGCAAGAGCTGGTACAAGTTTCACATCCGAGATGTTCGTAAGGAAAATATAAAGAGTTCTTTTGTTATTATTTTTTAAATAATTGTATTGACTCACTCCACCTAGATTTATGAGCTGCAGCAATAACCGTGATTTCAGATCATAAATGGATTGTTGACATCTTTAGACCAAGCTCACTCACTTCGCTTTTGTGGTCGCTCAATACAAGAGTGAAAGAGTCAAGTTTTCCATCCTGTAGTTTAAACTGATAAAACATTTCGATACGAAGATTTTTTATCTCAGTCAGAATAGCACTGCTGCAGCTATTATCACTGCTTGTTTTACTCGTATTTAGCTCTGGTATATTGACATCGACTGCAATAATACTCGATTGATGGGGTTTCACTGGCGTATTCGAGTTATCACCGCCTTTGCGCGCTGCAGCTATACAAATAGGACAAGTCCAGTTTGCTCGCGGTAGGGTTGGTTCATTGGTGATACACGGTGAGATGGTACACACGAAACTATCCATTTTATACGCTTTTGAGTTACGTAGACTATCGAATTACAAGAGGAGCATTCACCAGACATTTTATTAAAATATAATTAGCCAAACACTAACACCAACCTCCTTTGTCTCCCCCGAAGCAGTGGAAATCCTAAAAACTCACTTTTCCATGCACTATTGGTGTAAAGTTCGTAATAAGAACACTGTTATTTCATAGGCAGTCCGAAATCTTTAATATTAAATTTATTAAGAGTTAGTTTTATCTTGAGCACCAAACACTAAACAGTAGGTACTTATGATGATCAATTCCACTCCGTGTGATCGTACTGAATATAGTTGGTACTAATTAATAACTTAATCACAATTATTGAAAAGTAAATTGTATGTTTACATAATATTAAATAAAGAAAACACCTTGAAACTAATTAAAAAAAAATGAAAATCAATGAACAAAAATCAGTTTGGTTTCACTAGGGGCTTATCAACAATTAATGCGGGTACTAGACTCATTGAGCACATCTTTGACGCCTGGGAAGAGTCACAGGATGCATTGGGCATTTTTTGTGATTTGTCCAAAGCATTTGACTGCGTTCACCATGAAACTTTACTCATAAAACTAAAACATTATGTAGTGAAAAATAGAGCCCTAAATCTGTTAAAATCATATTTAAGCGAAACAGTTCAGATAGTCCATATAAATGGCAAACGGTCTTCGGGTAAACCCGTGGGAAAAGGTGTTCCACAGGGTTCTATTCTAGGTCCTTTTTTGTTTCTTATATAATATATTAACGATCTACCGTTTGTGGTAGATGACAGCCATGAGATTGTATTGTTTGCTGATGATACTTCACTTATTATTAAAGTGAAGCGACGTGCGGATATTGATGACGAGGTAAACAATGCACTCTCAAAGATAGTGCGTTGGTTTGAGACAAATAATCTGCACTTAAACAGTAAAAAAACAAAGTGTTTACGGTTCATTATACCAAACACAGCGGAGGTACAAACCAACGTACTTATAAATGACCAGAGATTTCTTGGGTATCACGTTAGATAAAAAGCTTCAGTGGGGTCCACATATTGCCCATCTAGCAGATACTCTCAGCTCTGCGGCATATGCAGTTAGAAAGATTAGAGAGTACACGAATGTTGCGACCGCTAGATTAGTGTACATCAGTTATTTTCACAGCATCATGACGTACGGTATATTACCATGGGGTCATGCTGCTGTCATTGATATAGTGTTTGCTCTGCAAAAGAGAGCTGTTCGTGCTATATATCAGCTTGGTTATAGACAGTCTCTCAAAGAAAAATTTAAAGAAATAAATATTATGACTGTCCAATGTACTGACACTTATGAAAATTTAATATATGTTCACAAAAATCGTCACCTTTTTGCTCTTTATAGTGATTTTCATTATTATAACACTAGAAATAAAAGATTGCTGGAAAAGGGTTTAAGGGTAAATGTTTACACTTCTATAATAAAGTCCCAGCCACTGTTCAGGCATTATCTACAAATAAATTTAAATGTTTTATAAAAAAATGGCTCTGTCGTAAATCCTATTACTCCACTGCTGAATATCTAAATGATCGGACAACCTGGGACTAGATTGTGATTATTTTATAGCGATAGAAATGACTGTACAATATTGTATATTTTTATTGAAAAGAGCGCAAAAAAAGAATGCTGGGAGAGTTTCTTGCACCGCTTCTTCTCTCTCAGAGCGCCATTTGTTTCCGAAGCGGTTGTGGTATGTAGTAGTATAAGAAATGACATCAAAAAGAATTCTAAAGGAATCAATTTTGAGAAAATAAATGCCTTTTATGCCTTTTTATTCCTCATAACGAGTACGAAGATGATTCTGTAGTCGTCGTAGCTCGGGTGTAATCAGCGTGTGGTGCGAGTACGGGCGAGAACGGGCGTCGGGCGAGCGCCGAGCAGTCAGTCTAGGGAGGAACTATCGAGCGAGGCGGTTGTGTCACACGTGCATGCCGGGAGCACCACGTTCTTATTACATAATTATAAGGCTATGTCAAGTATACTACGCAACGTTTGTAAGGCTGTGATTTTCTTGCTATCATGTTCAACGCCCACAAAAAAGGACGACCACGAAGATCCTATCCATGTGACCGGCGTTGCCCCGTCATATTCATTAAATAAACTTGTACAAACGATATTAGAGCTGTATGCCAATTTGCCTAACGAAAAAGGGGTCACAAGTACGAATCCATATTGCACTATATTTATTCAAAAAAAATCTTATATGAACATTGATAATACAAAGTAAAAGCGATGTACACGTCTTCATAATTGTTCACTGGTAATGTAAAAGCGCTTAAAACTGCTAAATCATAAAGGCCGCAGACAGAGCCCAATCAGTCTCACGCAGAATACAGAACAGCTCCTTATTTGCGCATCCTTCATTTGCGGTTTCACTGTTCGCGGATTAAAAAAATGCGATCCGATTCCTATATTTGTGGCCAAAGGTTTCTTTTTTCGCGGATCTATTCGGTACATTGGTATATACAAATAAAAAGGATTGCAATAAGTATCCAACCCAATATCCTTTGTAAACGCTTCGTCAAAAAGACTACTCGTAATTAAAAAGTAAAAACATAGCCTAAAGATTAATCAATGTGGTCAAATAATTTAATAATATTAATTTCTTATGATCTTTATTTTGTCACCTTATTCATGATTTCTTTTTTCGCGGCATATTTACGGAACATATACCCCGCGAATAAAAAGCTTCCCATTCAGCTTGCAAAATTTTGTAAAGATTGGTTAATTTTGTAATGAGAACAAACCCCTGATATTTGAGTTGTTAACTCCCGATTTTAGTTGGTGCTGCAGTAATTCTCCTTACCGCTCTTATGATTGTCCCATTTGTTTTTTTTTTATTATATGGCAAACGGGCAAGAGGCTCACGGGATGGGGAGAGGTGAGGCAACCGCCCATGGACATCCGCAACAACAGGTGTGTCAAGAAATGCGTTGCCGGCCTTTGAGGTGGGAGTATGCTTATTTGTTTTTTTTTACTGGAAAAGGAAGACAAACGAGCGTAAGGATCACCTGGTGTTAAGTGATCATCGCCGCCCACATTCTCTTGTAACTCCAAAGGAATCATAGGAGCGTTGCCAGCCTTTTAGGAAGGTGTACGCGCTTTTTTTGAAGGAACCCATGTCGTATCGTCGGAAACACCGCACAAGGAAGCTCATTCCACAGCTTTGTAGTACGTTGATGAAATCTCCTTAAAAACCGCACTGTGGAGGACAGCCACACATTCAGATGGTGGGAATGATATCCTAATTCGTAGCGTGTTTTTTTTTTATGAAAATAAGGGACAAGACGACTAGGGCGTTCAGTTGATGGTAATTTATTTCTCTGTTTATTACAATGCAGTGCCTCTCAAGATTATTGAAAAACCCCAAAATTTCTGAGCGACGCGACACTACAACTGTGCTCGTCACCTTGAGACATAAGATGTCAAGTCTCATTTGCGCTGTAATTTCACTAGCTATGGCGCCCTTCAGACCGAAACACAGTAATGCTTACACATTACTGCTTTACGGTAGAAATAGGCGCCACTGTGGTACCCATTATCTAGCCGACATCCAGTGCAAAGGAGCTTCCCACTGGTGTCATGCGAAGGTGAAGTTCAGCGACAGAAATCAGGTGGAAAAGGCCTCAGCTTATTTTTTCCCTTAAGAGAGCAACACTACATAAATAACATAAGAAAATAAATTTAAGTAATTAAACTAAATCTCTTGTACATAAAGCGCAGGTAACATTAAACTCACAGTCGTTAATAACATGAATTTTCACTTCTTGTGAATGAACAGCAACTCTCTAAATTCAAGACGCAAAAGTTTTCTCTTGAATTTCATGAAAGTTTCCTTGTAAATGTTACACGGTTTCTCAAATGTTCATGTACGTAGAATACTATATTATAAAATCTACGAAATGCCTTTAATGCAACTAATAATTATTAATATGCAAATACTAGGGTTGAGCAGGTTATCAATTGTAAAGTAGATCCTGTAGATGAAGCCACAACCTGAGAGTTGAACAAAGCATACAAGATTTTATAACTATACGTTACTCCAACGGTTGGCTCAGTTGGTTAGAGCACCGTCACGGAACGCCGGAGGTCGTGGGTTCGAGTCCCGCATCGATACTTTATAAGCCTTTTTAATTGTTGCGAAATGGAAAATTGTTTCATTTATGTATAAGAATATGTTTTGCTACTTTGGTCAGAAATCATGTTGTGAATTTCCTTAAATTGCATGAATTCATATTCATTCACTACCTACCAGATATAAACCTCTTTTATCGCATTATTACTCTTTGACAGTATTCTACTTAATGTCTCGCCTAGAATAGAGTCATAAGTTGTTAATATAATAGCTTTAAGGGTAAATGTAAACACTTTTATAATAAAGTCCCAGTTGCTGTTAAGTATTATATATTATATTACTAATATTATATAACTACATATAACTTTTGCATTAAATACATGGGATGCTCCTTTGCACAGGATGCCGGCTAGATTATGGGTGCCACATCGGCGCCTGTTTCTGCCGTGAAGCAGTAATGTGTAAGCATTACTGTGTTTCGGTCTGAAAGGCGCCGTAGCTAGTGAAATTACTGGGCAAATGAGACTTAACATCTTATGTCTCAAGGTGACGAGCGCAATTGTAGTGCTGCTCAGAATTTTTGAGTTTTTCAAGAATCGTGAGCGGCACTGCATTGTCAGGGCAGGGCGTATCAATTACCATCAGCTGAACGTCCTGCTCGTCTCGTCCCTTATTATCATAAAAAAAAATACATTCGTACCTATCTATTCTTACAAAATATAGGGTTTATAATGCCTATGTGAGATCATCATAAAAAATACTTAGTTCTAATTTACCTACATTACACAACATAGTTGTTCAAATACTTATAACTGGAAGATGGCTGGACCGATTTTCATGATTTGTCTCAGTACCGAATAGCAAAATAATATAGAAAAAATTTAAATTTTAGTGAAAAAATAAAATACTTTCTAATAATGATAACCTGCATCTACTGAACCGATTTTAAAATTTCTGTTACCAATAGAAAGCCACATTATTTGTGAGTGTATAGGCTACAGTATAGGCTATATTAAATAAACCGGAAATAGAAACTTTAAAAGTAAGTCGGAGAAAAAACAGTCAGCTAATCTAGTCTGTAAATAAATTTTATTAATAAATGGCTCTGTCGTAAATCTACTACTCCACAGCTGAATCTAATCTAAGCGATTGGACAGCCCGGGACTAGATTATGATTATTTTATAGCAATAACATTAATAAATGTAAGTTATAATTGTATATTTTATTAAAAAGAGCGCAAAATAAAAATGCTGGGTGAGATTCTTGCGCCCTTTCTTCTCTCGCTGAGCGCCATTTGTTTCCGAAGGGGTACTGTTTGAAGAAGAATTCTAAAGGAATAAATTTTGAGAAAATAAATGCCTTTATAGCTTTTGTAGGAATACTGGGTCTTGAACTCTAGAGCGGTCGCCAATTCCACGGTCATCTGGAAAGCAAAGTGAAATTATCTTCGGTGAAAGTGGAGACCATCAACAGAGCTAATACTACTGCAAACCAGCTCATATTTTTGTGTTCTATACGACGAACGTCTGGCCACTTACAGAGTATTGTTTTCATCCCTGATCTAGTACACTCAAGCAACATTTCGAATTATTTGAACCAGATCCTTACTTTTTGATTACTCTGTGGACGATTAGAACACTTGGCGTCATTAGCTTCACTTCTTCAGTATCTTCGAGAGATTTAAGGCAGTATGCTTTTGAATGTGTCTTTGCGCTTCGGGAAAACAGCAGTAAGTAATTGATTACACAAAATGGCTGTGCTGGTTTCATTCTGTGTTCTGTATCGCATTTATCACGAGCATTGTTCCGAAGATCTGTTTAATCTGATTTCTCGCGCCTAATTACAACGTCGCGTTATCGCCACAAATAAAGGTCTCATTCATCTTCAATTGAATTTGTGCTGAACCCTACCTAAGAGGCCGGCAACACTTACACTCTTAAAAATCTTCTGTTGATGTAAGACAGTATGGGCGGCGGTGATCATTTACCATTACTCGTACGCTCGTTTGTTCATCTATAACATAAAATAATCTTTCCATGTTGTATTGCAGCTTTTGTTCTTGAATCACTTAAGAATATAAAGACAGATTGATACGCAGAGAACATCTTATCTTATCTTTAAGCAAGCAATTTTTGTATATATATAATCTGAATCTCGGAAACGGCTCCAAAGATTTTAATAAAATTTAGTATATAGGGGATATCGGAGGCGATAAATCGATCTAGCTAAATTTAATTTAAAAAAATGTAGTTTTATCCCTGTTTTAATGAGAAACAGCTACAATAACATTACAATACAAAGGTAAATTTCGCCACTATATACATGACTATAATAGCTCAGATGGACATTCGGTGATCCGGAAAGCTGAATACCCTGGTTCGAATCCAGATGTCCTATTAGTTTTTTTTTTGTTCAAGTTTTGTACATTCTTAAAAATCCGAACAAGGCTCGGTAGTCCGGATATTATTATTAATAAGAATTATTATATATTAATTAGAATACAATGAGTTATTAATATGTTATGATAATAAATACCAAATGACAAGGTGGAAGCTGAGTTAGAGACAAGGAGAGTTCTCATCATAAAACGCATGAGGCAAAAGCAGCAAAATCCCGATTTATCTCTTTAAAATAAAATACAGCGTAAGATTTTGTATTTTAGTGCAACACTCGACGACGTCTTGGAACCAAAAACATGATAATACAAATGCACTTTAAAATACTACTTCAGTGTATTGTTCGCATTTATTTTGCATGTTGTGCTTTTTGGCACGAATTATTTCATAGCATTTTAAAGCCCTGGTTGTACTTGTAGAATCATAATAGGAAATGAATACATATTAAGAATAGTCTCAGAAAAACTGTTTTTACAAACGAAATTCGAAAGCATAATCAAAAAAGCTGTTTGCTATTTTTTCGAAGTATACACAGCTGTCTAGACGTATTCAAATTTAAATTCAAATATTTTTATTCAAAATAGAATTCAAAATCACTTATTGAACGTCAAAAACTACCACACATTCAAAATAGACAAACCAAACCTGAGAAGAACGAAAGCTCAGCGGACTTTTTTGTTATAAAAAAATGAATAACAATGTAATTTCGTACAATAAACATTTATAATTAAAGAGCCTGTGGGTGTTCGCTTCATTCCCAGTCTATGGTATCATTAAGAAAATCGTTCATGTTATAGTAACTTTAACTGGGATCATATTGTAAAAGCATATACATCGCCCAATAAAAGACTTTCTCACATGACTAATCCGATTAGTAGGCATAACAAGTTTATGTTTGATCCTCGTGTTAACATTATGATTGTCACGTTGTTGTCATGTTGATTGTATGTTAAAACATTTTTTTTTGCTTCTATCAGCCACTTTAGGAATCAAGTATCGGCTGCAGTATTCCCGACCAGATACGACTTAGAGATCTTTAAGCTTAGAGCATACTCTCATAATAAAGGTCGGCAACGATTCACTTGTCTTCTTGTCTGCGGATGTCCAAGGGTGGCTCCTTCATCATATCCTATGAAGTGAGCATCCTGACCAATTGCCCCTTCTAATAATATTAGCAGTTTCAATATTTTACTAGTGGGAGGCTCCTTTGCACAGGAAGCCGGCTAGAATATGTGTATCACAACGGCTTCTATTTCTGCCGTGAAGCAGTAATGTGTAAACATTACGGTGTTTCGGTCTGAAGGGCGCCGTAGCTAGTGAAATTACTGGGCAAATGATACTTAACATCTTATGTCTCAAGGTGACGAGCGCAATTGTTGTGTTGCTCAGAATTTTTGGGCTTTTCAAGAATCCTGAGCGGCACTGCATTGTAATGGGTAGGGCGTATCAATTACCATCAGCTAAACTTCCTGCTCATCTCGTCCCTTATTTTCATAAAAACGTAATAATATTAATAATCTGTAAGTAAAATTATTATCTGAACCGAACCGAGCAAGAAGCGCGGGCAGGGCGTTATTTTTGCGGTGTGTAGAACTGTGGTTGAATAAGCCTTCTGATTTGTTGTATATTGTCTTTTTTAGGAATATTCTTAATCCAAAATTTAACATAGACCATTTTGTATACAAGGATTTTTCATTATCTTATTTCCATTCAATATTAGATTTTTAACTGAAATGAAACACACAGGGTCTCGAGTTTCGCGGTCAATTTGAAGGTGAAATCAAGTTATTTTCAGGGGGCTAAAATAGCAGTCATCAATAGCGCAAGACAATTATTACGGTGCAAGTCCAGCTACACAAGGATAATTACTCCCTTATCTAGTCTAGATGTAATGGAAATACCAAATGGTTCGTTTAGTCAAATGACCGTGTTCGCTCCAATACAGCTCGAATCATCAGAGAACTCCATATCTAGGTACTATATCGCATCATTGTACGTCTTCTACCCATCTATCTTGGGGAGTATTCCAAAACATTATTGATTTCTACCACTAACTTTCACCTTCATAAAACACGCCATAAACTTAGCTTACATCATCATCTGGATGTGTGGCGTTTTTCTATAATGAGGTTTTGACTTAAAAAAAGCGCCTTCGTAAAAGCTGACAACGCCCTTGTCCTTATTCCTCTGTTCTTTTGTGTTGTCATAAAGTGATGAAATATTTAATAGTCTCTTAGAGAAAAACTTAAATACATAAATATTATGAATGTTCATTGTAAGTACATTGTGAAAATTTAATATACGTTCAGAAAAATCGTCACCGTTTTGCTCTTCATAGTGATTTTCATTATTATAACACTAAAAATAAGGGATTGCTTGTAACTAGTTCTAGAAGGCTTCATAAGATAAGTAAGTAAGTATGTCTTTATTTGGAAAAAACACTACAAATACACGTAAACATTTACAAAATATAATAACAAATAATGTATAATAATGACTATAATATGCCTAATCTAATTAAAACTAATATAAATTAAGAATCAAAGAAAAAACTAAAGTTAGGCTTATTCCATATCAACATAATAGGGTGGTGTTTGCAGTGTTTTGTCCCAAAAAGGTTTACTACAGGAGCTTCCTTCAATAAGGCGGCCGTCGCGATTACAGCCACAAGTGCTTCCATTATTAAATACAATAATTATTATTAGGTAAAGGTAAAAAATAATATTATAGTAGACGGCTTGGTCGTAATAATTATTAGTTAGATATGTATTGATTATTTAATATATAAAATTCTCGTGTCCCGGTGTTTGTTACAAAATTCCTCCGAAACGGCTGCACCAATTTGTATGAAATTTTGTGTGCATGTCGGTTTTTTTATAATAATTTTTTATTTTTATTTCTTTCATATGCCAAAATAAAGTTTGCGGGTAATTTGCACTTTTATAATAAAGTCCCAGCCATTGTTCAGACATAATCTATAAAATAAAAATAAATGTTTTATTAAAAATGGCTCTGTCGTAAACCCTACTACTCCAAATCTAAGTGATCCGACAGCCTGGGACTAGATTATGATAATTTTACAGCATTAGCAATGACAGTACAATATTGTAAATTTGATTAAAAAGAGCCGAAAAAAAAGAATGCTGGGAGAGTTTCTTGCGCCGCTTCTTCTCTCTCAGAGCCCCATATTTTGTTTCCACGGTGGTACTAGTGTCTAGTATATTAGAAATGACATCAATAAGAATTCTGAAGGAATCAATTTTGAGAAAATAAATGCCTTTTTTCCCTATAATAAATTCTAACGTAAAGATGGCCTTGACCTGAAATACAACTCAACTAATTGTCCCTCCAACCAGTGGTGTTGATTATGTAGTGTATGTTATTTTTCCCACATATTGACAAGTGTGAAAATCATAAAATATTCAACGTCTTCGGTATATCAATTATTATTTTAACGTAATTAAACCACAGAGTGACAAGGGTCCCTTTTAACAGCTATATGTTCATCGAAATAATTTTAAGTTAAAGATATTCTTGCCAGTCTTTAGCTTAAGTTTAATTATCATCATCATCATCAGCCGGAAGACGTCTACTGCTGGACAAAGACCTCCCCCAAAGATTTCCACGACGATCGGTCCTGCACAGCTCTCATCCAACGAATTCCGGGGATTTTGACTAGATCGTCGATCCATCTTGTGGGGGGCCTACCAACACTGCGTCTTCCGGTACGTGGCCGCCATTCGAGGAAGTTACTGCCCCAACGGCCATCTGTCCTTCGAACTATGCCCTGCCCGTTGCCACTTCAGTTTCGAAATCATTTTGACTATGTCGGTAACTTTTTTTCTCCTATGGATCTCCTCATTTCCGATTCTATCTCGCAGGGAAACTCTGAGCATAGCCCTCTCCATTGCCCTCTGAGCGACCATGAGCATTCTCATAAGGCCCATAGTTAGCGACCATGTCTGCGTACCGTAATTCATCACCGGCAACACACACTGGTTGAAAACCTTCTTCTTCAGACAATAAGTTTAATACAAGCAAATAAATAGATTATTAAAAGCTATAGAGGGAATGTGTACATTTCATTAGTTGTACATTTAACAATTTGGGGGGCCATTAAAAGATTGTAAGAATGGTTTGAAGCGAGTGGATGTAATTAGTCATATACGTTGCAAATGCAGCTCTGTAAAATTTCTCTTATAATAATGATAGTACTAATGATAGCAATATAAATACTGATCTACAGCACAAAATGTCAGAAGCAGCAAAAGTTATATCAAGAAAAGAAAGTTTTTGATCAATCGTTTCACTTACCTTATAAAGAATCATCCATAATAACAGAATGTACCTACAAAAAACTGACGTATATCGTAATGTTAAATTTGATATCGCGAAAATGCAATTATTAGAGCTTTTAGGGAACCATAACCCAATTTTCTTGTTGGCATTGTCTTTGTTGGCTTCAATTCAAATATATATTCCTTCTTGCAATCGATAGTGCTTTGTTACTGTTGAATTATTTTGTTGTAGAACTATTATCTGTTGATATTTAAATATAAACCTCATAATATTTCATATTAGCACCTTTGACAAAACCTCGCTCAAGCACCTAAATGCTTCGGCTAGTATCAGAATAGTCGGTCTAAAAATCTCGAGTAATTGCCAGTTGAACAGTCACCAGTGGGAGGCTTCTTTGCTCATGAGGCGGTTAGATTATGGGTACCACAACAACGCCTTGTAAGCATATATATATTATGTTTTGGTCTGAAAGCCGCCGGTGCTAGTGAAATTACTGGGTACATGAGACCTAACATCTTATGTCTCAAGGTGAGGAGCACAGCAATTGTATTGCCGCTCAGTATTTTGAGTTTATCGGCATCCTTAACGGCACAGCATTGTAATGGGCAGAGCGTATCAATTACCATCAGCTGAACATTCTGATCCTCTCGTTTCTTTATGTCACAAATATAAACCTTTAAGGCTAAACCAAATTGGCCTCTAAGAAACTTGGGGTGATAAATAAAGCACGGAAGTAGGTTTTGCCCAAGATTTCTATTCCATCTTTAAAATATGCTTGCTCACTGAACGAGTTTAAAATTAGAGTAGTTGTTGCATGTTCTAGTAATAGTAATTTTTTTTTTATGGAATAGGAGGACAAACGAGCGTACGGGTGGTGTTAAGTGATCACCGCCGCCCACAGTCTCTTGCAACACCAGAGGAATCACAAGAGCGTTGCCGGCCTTTAAGGAAACGTCCCGAAAACACCGCACAAGGAAGCTCATTCCATAGCTTTGTAGTACGAGGGAGAAAGCTCCTTGAAAACCGCACTGTGGAAGACCGCCACACATCCAGATGGTGGGGATGAAATCCTAACTTGTGGCGTGTCGTGCGAAGGTGGAATTCGGCGGCAGGAATCAGTTTAAACAGCTCTTCGGAACACTCCCCGTGATAAATGCGGTAGAAGACACACAATGATGCGACGTCTCTACGCAACGCCAAGAGATCCAGCCGTTCACAGAGCACTGAGTCCCCGACAATTCGAGCTGCTCTACGTTTCACGCGGTCAAATGGATCGAGCAGATACTGGGGTGTGCCAGACCAGAGATGACAGCAATACTCCATGTGTGGCCGGACCTGCGCTTTGTAGAGCGCTAGAATGTGGGCGGGCTTGAAGTATTGCCGTGCTCTATTGATGACGCCCAGCTTCTTCGAAGCCAATTTCGCTTTGCCCTCCAGATGGCCACGGAATTGGCAATCGCTCGAGATTTCGAGACCCAGTATTCCGATACTAGGCGCGGCTTTAAGAGAAGTGTTCTCGAAGAGCGGTGATACGACAAATGGGGTTTTTTTAGTGGTAAACGCGCAAACTTGAGTCTTCTGGGGGTTAAATTGGACAAGGTTCAATTTATCCCATTCCGCGACCTTCTCGAGAGAGGACTCGATAGAAGACACAAGTTTCTCCCGGCACTGGTCGACGATTTCCCGAGAGAGACCTGCATGGCCCGTGTATACGGCATCACCAGTGCTGTCGTCCGCATAGCAATGTATGTTGGAGGTGTCCAAACACATCAAAGAATTGAATGCAAAGGTGTACGGACTGATTCATTTTATGCATGAAATCTCCTAGCTACAAAACTTTTTTGATTGAATTACTAATATAAACTTTACGGTAATGATCAAGCTCGCAAGAGAAAGTCAAATTTAATCTCCGAATCATAATTATAGCTTCTAAAAGTACGCCATGTCTAACAACTGTATTGAGGAACATATTTCAATAGAAACACGGTATGAATATATTCCGTTTGAAGTGAATATTATGTAACGTAAGATAGTGGATTCATCTAAGTATGAAATTTCGAGCTCTATTCATTAAATATATCCTGTTATGAAAGAGACTGGATGTGAGCCAAGTAAATAGTCTGCATCGAGAGGTCATGGTCCTACATAAGGAGAAATGCTTATGAATATAGTACTTTGAAATAAATCTTTACTACAATGTTTTATGCGAAACATTTTATGACGACCTATATAGCCCAGTGGTTAGCGACCTTACCTACTAAGCTAGAGGTCCCGGGTTCGAAACCCGGTTGGTACAAGCATTTATATGTTGAATATGGATGTTTGTTCCCGAGTCATGGTTGTTAATATGTATTTATGTATGTTTAAGTAAAAATATTCTATTAATTTTACATCGTTGTCTTGCAACCCATTGCACAGGCTAAGCCCAATTTGGGGCAAGATAATTTGTGTAAAAGTGTGTCAATATTATATTATTGTTATTGTTTTGTCTACAACACAATTTGCTACTCAAAATTAAAAGAAAATTACTTAAACTTAGTGTCATTTATACACTTACATAAAATATTAATATAGCAGATTATTTATTAAAGATTATGCAGGTTATCGCATACTTTTTATGTACAATAATGTTTGCGGGTAACTTAGGGATAAGTGACGAGTGTTAAAATGTTCGCATAATACATTTATTTAGTTACAGTATGCATAGATAGAAATGCAAACAAGATAACCGGACAAAAGCCATTATAGAGTGGTGTCCAAGATATGGATAAAGAAATAGAGGGAGACATTTCAAAAAGATTGCTTTATCAACATGGAGAAAAACAATTTACGCCAGGAAAATGTGGAAAGATCTGGGGGAGGCCTATGTCGGCGGACCAGCGAGCAATGATTAAGATGTAACACATAAGTGTCATTTCCGTGACCTACATGAATAAAGTGATTTTGATTTGTATTTCTACTAGTACTTCTTTTGTAGTTTCTTTCTACTTCTACTACTTCTTTTGTAGTACTTACTGTTGAGTTGCACTCCAGCATCTAAGTCACCACGTACAATAAACAACAAGACTCCCAATCGCCTATTAAAAGGTCGTCATAAAATGTCCGAGCAGCGTTGTATATATACATAATCATTAACTTATACACATAACATTATAGCATTCATTTAAAATAATACCTTATTTTGTGGCAGTAATGTTTAAAGTCTTTTGTATACGCTCATTAGAAGCTCGGACGGGAACACGAGGCAAGAACAATTTGTTTTAGCGATTGAATATAATTATTTAGCAAAATGATTAAAAACGTCAAGTTAGTTACACCCTTTTGTTAATTTAGAGGGGCACTTACCTGAAATACACACATACTTTTTAAGTTTTAAAATGATGTTATTTGGACAGTTTTACACGGATTACTTTGTGTGGCGTTGTATTCAAAGCGAGGCCGAAACACAAGTGCCGTTTTGATTCAGACAATTTTAACAAGATACCGCGCGAGTTGATTGCAGAGTTCAGAAATAGATAGTGCTGTGACCTAAGTATACGATAAACTTAAAACAATACTTAAACATGACCAATTTACACAAAGTTAAAAGGATGAAAAAGTTACTTCATTCTTTTTTTCATCATTATAACCTTATAATTGAATCTAAAAGTTTTGTTCTCCTTTTTGGAACGGAATCGGATGGATTCCGATCATTATTGTATATTATTATTATTAAAAACAAAACAATACCACGTAATCGGAACTTTACTATTAACGCGATAGCACGACTAGGGCACAGCACTACACTGTAGGCACGCGAGGCGAGGATTGCGGATAGCGGGGGGAGGTCTTAACCCCAGGTCCCGACTGCATTCAAATCACGCGATATCTCTACTTTAGTTGCCCGTTATTAAGCTTCAGCTCGTCCAGCTCACATCTAGAGAAATCTCTCTCTCGTCGTCTCATGACTGAGGACCATAGTCATCAACAAGTGGCCCACACTTGGAATGAACTATTTGTTTCCATCGGCTTCTGTCCATCGCGGCCCTGACGATGGAGGTAAACCACGGGCGGATATTTAAAGTTAAGGCTAGGCCAACGGCCTTGAGGAATCGAGCGGAGCTAGGTTACCTCTCTCGCACAAGATCGCCACAGTTTTAATTCGGTATTAGAAACATTTTTAATTTCAAACTAACAAAACAATGCCATGTTAAATAGTATTGGTGTACAATTAATAAATTTTCATACAATTTTTATCTAGATTTGAATGATTAGCATGGCTCCAACAATAAAAGTTAGGGGTATTTTTTTAGTCCATAAAAAATAGAAATATAATGAATACATGAATTTTCTTCTCATACACTGTAGATATATAATTATTTTTTGTAAATATATAAGCTTTATATAAAACGTCAAGAAATGCTTTCATCTATGCGCTATTTTGGCGATTTCTTGGGATAGCAGCCTTAAGGTGTTAGTATTATAGTAATTCATTTTAATTAATTTACTAATTGAGTACTTAGGCAACATATTCCAATTCACTATACCATTAAGCAAAATTAAGGTTCTTCGTTCACCATCAACTAAATTCTTTTTATTTACTACATTGTAATAAGTTCGTGTTTTGTAGTAACGAAAGGGGAACACAAAAGTTACGGTAAAGTTGGCACATTTGTCATATATTTGTAATCATAATAAGATTTAAGTTTTCCTACAGACATGATTTATAGCAGACATGGTATTAGGTTTGCTAAATTTCATGCTACCCTCAAAAAATCTTGCAGCTGTTTTATTGCGATTCGGTTATTGTTTTACTCATTGTTTTGTTCACCAGTGGGAGGCTCCTTTGCATGGGGTGCCGGCTAGATTATTGGTACCAAAACAGTGCCTATTTCTGCCGTGAAGCAGTAATGTGTAAGCATTATTGCGTTTCGGTCTGAAGAACGCCGTAGCTAGTGAAATTTCTTTGCACATGAGACTTAACATCTTATGTCTCACGGTGACGAGCAACTGCGTTCGTCACCGTCATAGTGCCTCTCAGAATTTTTGGGTTTTTGAAGAATCCTGAGCAGCACTGCATTGTAATGGGCAGGGCGTATCTATTATCATCAGCTTAACGTCCTGCTCGTCTCGTCCGTTATTGTTATAAAAATCTGTGAGTCATAATAAATGATAAGGCGTTGTTGGAAGTAGCCTTCTAAAAGCATAATCAATGGTCCTGGTCCGTGGATCAACTCGTGAACGGGTGCTGCTTCTGGAGCCAGGTCAACCCGTTATAGTTTATTGTAGTTTTTGGATGATTGGAGACTAATTATGACAGTAATCACGACCATCAAGGTCACGAAGCATCCTTACACAAACAATTAATTCAAGCTCTAAAGGTTAATGCATCCAGTATACGATAATTTATATTTATATAGTTTATTCTTTATTACTTTTTATGATATATTTGATTTTATTTAAAAACGATTCATATATTGGATGCAACCTTACAAACTAATTTGTGATGTATATTACAGCCATTGTAAAGTTATCTGTATGTTCTTCTCAAGCTCCACTTTTTCCGAAAATATTATAGTAGATTCAGTAATTTAAATGAAATATTTGGAGTGACAATTAAAAAGCGCTTAGTTCAAGCCTAATTGAATAAAGTTTATTTGAATTTGACTTTAAATGAAACTCTGTCTTTGTATAAAACACACACAGTTCCGGTCCCTACCCAATGTCAGTTAAAATTTATAATAAGTTACCAGAACACTTAAAAGCCGAAACCAATATTAAAAAATTCATAAGCTCTTTGAAAAAGTTACTTTTGGAAAAATGTTACTATTCTATTAATGAATACCTAGAGGAAATATATATTTGAATGTCTGCCCCTCTGTCGTTCATTGCTATGCCTTATTACGAGGTACAAGTGATAATTATTTAGTACTACAATTTTATTTACTAACTAAGTCGCATGTAACGCAATTTAATTAAATAAATAATTAAAAAATGTTTTTGTATGGCGAATTCTATTTAAATTCATATCATAAGAATGTACGAATGACAAATTTCGTTAAATTATCCCTTGAATTTTTATTTGATTCTCATTTATGAGTTCTTTTTCCGCGTAGATTCCCCAGGAGCAATAAAAATGACACCGCTGTCACTCACATGACAAGTGGAGCATGAAACAATTTGTCAAATTATTTTTGTTAATATTCTACTAAGAAATTAAACGAAATAAGCAAAATGAGATGTGAAGTACACTTCATTGCTTTATATATTTCGAGAAACCCAAAATAGGAAATATTTGGATAAAATGTTATTTTCTCATTTCGTACTGGCCACTAGTTCAAGTAATAAATAGTAGATTGTTCAATCAATTCCCGAGGTATTTAGACGCCCGAGCGCAGCGAGGTCGGCTATAGTCTGAGTAGGAATTGATACTTTTACCCGTGTTCAACACTCTACTTTTCATTTTGAATATGAGGAAAATAAAACTAGTTGTTTATGTAAGCACAAATTAGTATCCCGCCAATTTATGTCGACTTTTTAAATTTCAAATATGGAACTTACCGCGTAATTTTTGCGGCTTATTCCGCTCAAAGAAGTTTGCGCTAAGTTCACACTGGCTGTTTATAAAGTCACATGGCATTTCTTTTGAATAGTTTTTTTTACGTAAAACTCTTCATAGCTGATAGCAGTTCTATTTTAAAGTTTATTCCGGCCCTTGGGTGGGAAGTAATTTGTATGAGTTTTTCCCTCTCTACGGAGGGAAGCAGCATTTTCCACCCAATAATAAGATCAAAACAAAATTACTTTCCAAGTATGAGAAATGAAAAAAAATGACCATGCGGGTCACTTATTATTAATTGATCGACTCCTACAACACCAGAGAAATAACAGGAGTGTTGCCGGCCTTTGAGAAAAGTATACGCGTTTTTTTGAAGTATCCCATGTCTTATCGTCCGGCAAACAGAGCGCAAGGAAGCTCATTTCACAGCTTGGTTGTAAGTGGAAGAACTCTCCTTGATAACCACACTATACGAATAGTAGTCATCTAGGTGGTGGGGATGATACTATTATTTATGGCGTGTCATGAGAAGGTAGAATTCGATGGCAGGCATCAGGTCAAAATAGATCTTCAGAATATTACACAATTAAGCGACGTCTTTACGCAATCCCAAGTGATGTAGCCGTTTACAGAGCACTGGATCCTCAACAATTCGAGCTGGAATACTGGGTTGCGCCAGTCCACAGCTGACAGCAATACTCCATATATGGCCGGACCTGCGCTTTGTAGAGCGTTACAGTGTGGGCTGGCGTATTGCTGTGCTCCTTGTATTATTCATCAGCTGGAAGACGTCTACTGCTGGACAAAGGCCTCCCCCAAAGATCTCCATGACGATCAGTCCTGCGCTGCCCTCATCTAACGTATTCCGGCGATCTTGACCAGATCGTCGGTCCATCTTGTGGCGGGCCTACCAACACTGCGTCTTCCGGTTCGTTTTTGCCATTTGAGGATTTTTCTGCCCCACCGGCCATATGTCCGTGGAACTATGTGACCTGCCCACTGCCTTTTCAGTTTCGCATTCACTTGGGCTATGTCAGTTACTTTAGTTCTCCTACGTATCTCCTCATTTTTGATTCGATCTCACAGGGAAAATCCGAGCATAACCCTCTCCATTGCCCTCTGAACGACCATGAGCTTTCTCATCAGGCCCAGCTAGCTACCACGTCTCATCTCGTCATCGCTAATGACACACCCTGGTTGAAAACCTTCGTCTTTCTTTGCTCTTTGTTTTACCTTCAGTTTTTTCGAAGCCAATTTTCTTTTGCCTTTCAGTTGACCGCTTCCCAAGATAATCAATCGCTCGAGATACCTACAGCTCCAGCATTGCTTGCATGCACCTAAATTAGGATGATGAAGCTTGGGGAAAAGTACTCTTTACCGTTGAGTTCGGATTTTGTCCTAAGTCAGATGATAGAAGGGTAAAAATATGGTATAGCCTGGAGAAAAATACCCTCAGTGTAAAATTTTTGGAATTTTCTGTAGTGTGGGGCAGTATTTTCTAAGGAGCGTGTACGGAGCTGCACATAATCGAAATTAATAAGGATAAGGTCACATTAGGCTTGTGAATCGTTAGTAAAATTACGTTGTCTTCATAACACTTTTATGGAATCACCGATTAAGCCCATGACTCGAACATAAATTATTGGGTAACGTTTTTCATAAATTAAATTTGCTTTCTTCATTTTAGTAAAAAAAATACACTTATGAATCCCAACAGATCAATAACCTCTTACCATTTACCACCACAGTGGTAAAGAACCTTTCAATAGAAGAAATGTCAAGAAACTTATTTTCACTGTTTAAAATCAATGTTTAAATCTTCATAATAAGCCGATGACTCAAATTTTTCGATGATTTAAATCAATTCAAAATTGTTTTCTTCATTTGAGTCAAAAAGTTATGACAAAAAAATATACTTAGTACCACCTCACGACGCTGCAACAAATATTGATAGTAAAAAGTATAATTTTATAAATGAAATACAGTTTTTCTTCTATATATACATTTATTTGGCATTTAAGCGGCACTTCATATAAAAGTGATGAATAAAATTAACATTTGTAACACAGATAAATAGGTATGTAACAAAATACACGTTCTTATCCTAGTTATAATCATTTTATTGTTAACTAATGTCAAAGACTCAGCGCCTACAGTACCAAAAGATATCAATGCAAAGGGTCTGTGATGCGTCACTTATCGCAAGTGCAATAAAATAATTCAAATAATAAGAAACTGAAAATAATTCATCAAATAATGTTTATTTAAATTTTTTACGAGCTATAAGGATTAGGAGTGATGGTGAAAATATATAGATAATTACATACATAAATACATACACATAACATAAATACATACTAACCATAGGTAGGTATAAACCACTTCTTTCTACCTGCTACGATCTTTACATACTTCTTTCGCTTCGTCCACTTTCATTATTCCCTTCATACATGCTCTTCGGTTTAGGGTACTCTTGACCTAGCCTATTTCAAGGCGTCCCTGATTTGGTCTCGTACCCCTTTCATCACTTTCATTCACACTTACGCCTTATACACTTCTTCATCAATCGTTCTTCATTCATTCTCTCGACATGGCCAATCCATCTCAGCATACCTTTCCCAATTTTTGTCACTGCATCATCTTTCAGGCCACAACGTTTCCTTTCACTTCTGTACATGAGTGTCGGAACCAACACACCCTCATGTACAGCCAAACGAGCCTTGTTAGACACCTTCCGACTGTTCATAAAGGAGTTCAAAGCTCCATTCACCATGTTTCCTGCGTTCACTCTACTTTCAATATCACTCTCACACTTTCCACTTTCCAATGAAAATAATACTAATTGATATCGCATCACAATACGACAGTAGACTGATCGCATACTTCTGCGCCCTTCAACCTTAACCTTAATATGAAATGAGTACCTGTAAAAACACTGGTATCCATAACGAAATAATAAGGCTTATAGCCGGTACTTACAATTTTGTAGTAGTTTTGCGTTAGAAATTATAGGTGTGGTGACCGTACTCTTTTGAGCGAACACTGCACGTATAGTATACTGTACGCTTTCCATGATCAAGTGTGTTTTGTCACTGTATAGCCTTGCATGAAAGAGACAAAATACAGATAATCGTGAATCACGTATTGTGACGCCTTCTGATATGGGGGTTTAGTTCTACTGTTTATCGGTAAGTGACCGACAATAAGGCTAAGCGTACGCGGTGACGCAGACAACGTAGGTCCACGCAGCGGAGGGCAGAGCAGATTTTGTAACATATGTACGTATGAAAAGCTTCGTAGCCTGCGGTGCAAACACGCACGGCGCAGACATGCATTTTATCCTGCTCTGCGTCTCGTTGTACCGCCGGCACAGATTTCTGCGCGATGCGTGCTTGTTTTTACCGCTAATTTTAATTTTGTTGAATTACAGATCTTTAAATTCAATTATTGCGTTGTCAACTTGCTTGTATGATACAAATCATCCAGACTATTCAAAAACAGACATTAAAAGAGTTATAATGGGTAATTACTACCGAGAAATTAAAATAATTTCAAATTATGTATGTTGTAAAAAAACCTAGAAGCAACCTCTTGCAACCGCCTCAAGGTTGCTAAGAAACTGCTCCTTTTGTATTTAAATAATTTTTAAAACGACAATCGCAATAGTATCTTCCTGCATCGCAGCATACGCTCGTGGCCTATGTCTTCCTCTCCTGCCCTGCCCTGCTAAATCTGTGCTGTACTGTGCTGTGTCTCAGCGTACGCTTAGCCTTAGAGTCTGTCCTAGCGAACTGATACTTTATGGCAATGTTGGCAAAGAGTTTGACATTACTACAGATAATATAATTAAACATGTATGTTTCATCAATTAAAACAAATATTATAATTTAATTTCTATTATTCCTAGGCATGTAATAATTTGACAATACGAAGAGCAACAAAAGAGGTTACATATCCAATAGTAGGTATATAATATTGACAGGTGACCGTAAAATCTAGCACTTTTCAAAAAAATACAAAATCGATGTAGAAAATTTGTTTTCTTAAGCATTATCTTATAATTATTAAATCGTAAATAAACTAATAATTCTAACAAACATAATAATCCCTAAAATAATTTAAAGCTATTTACAGTATTAACCATAGACGTTGCAATAAGGTCAAATTAATTGACTGACTGTACATCTTAATGAACTAACATTCACACATATCATTCGCAGTTGAAAGCATTTTTCTAATAACATTTTATATTAAGGCGAACGGTAAACAGAAAACATTTAACACAAGGTGTTTTTAGACAAGTTTTGTGGTGAAA
The DNA here is from genome assembly GCF_905404315.1 of Leptidea sinapis. NCBI lineage: Eukaryota > Metazoa > Arthropoda > Insecta > Lepidoptera > Pieridae > Leptidea > Leptidea sinapis. Next base: position 11,229,152 of record NC_066275.1, on the reverse strand, counting down.
ATATAAGATTTTGAGCTATGAACACTACTTTATCCTGTTACACATACCCTTAAGTCTTACTTGTAGGTTGCTAATGCTTATTTTTCGTTAAAGTTAGCACTCCAGAGCTATTATGAACTACCAGTTTTCTTTGCAGTTAAACAAGTTTTTTCTCGGCATCATGCATTTGTTTAGTATACTACTATCATAAAAGTTGTTCTTATAGATTTTACTTTTTGATGAAGGTACATTTATTCAGATTAGTGATCAATAATGAGGATTGTAAGCAATTAAGCAGTTTGCACCCGTTAAAATGTTACATTTTCGACCCAAGAATTTTGAAAATATTGGCTTTGTTACATAGGAGCCGTGAACTCATATCGCTCAAGGTCACCGGCATTTAGTGTCGCCTTAACCGTGAACCCCTGGCGTTGGGAACTTTTACGTTAACAAAATAATCTGTCAGTTAAACTTAAACACTTGCTTAGCAATGCTATTATACTAAACACAATAAGCATAAAAACACTTCTAAAACTATTCTATCCAATTATTATTAATCTTGATTTGCGTATTATTTTAACAAATAAATATATGGTGCTACGTAACATAAAAATTAATTTAGTAGAAGCTAATAAGTTAATTTTTCGTTTTTAATTCCAGAAAAACGTTCCAAACCACAAGCATGTCGAATTTGAGTTAAGAACACAAAACTGGTCACGTGATTCATATTACCGGACTGACAAAAAATGGCAGACCTACTGTCACTCTTTAAATGACATCGTGACTTAGTAGCCCAACCAACATGCATGGAATACACTAATATTTATTAAACTTTAAACAGGAATTCCTAAAAATGAGATGTTTGTGGATTGGATACGTTTTTCAGGAATACCTCCAATTATGGCAAAGTTACACAGATTATATTTATAAACTTAAGCGATAATCTTAAAAGTTTAATAAAATAATACTTAAAAAAATTATAATTAATTTGTATCCAAAAGTATAATAAACAAAATAGTTATGAAGATATTCAAACAATGTTTATTGTCTGCTCAGCATGACGAATGTAAAAGGAACATTATTATCACAAAGTAACAATTAATTGAAACATCACGAAGATATGATATATTCTATTATTGGTATGATGCAGAGAGATATTAGTATGGTCAATGATTTATTACGTTTAGTTGAAACCGAAGAATTTTCATAGAAATCTGAAACAAAAATTTTTGTTGTTAATTAATTAATAATTAATCTAAAGGTAAATAATAAAACGGTAAATAATAAATAAGTAAACGGGATATATCTGTGAATTAAATATGAAAAAAAATATCAAATATGTTTTGGACTTATACCGAGTTCAGTTAATTTAATATATAAAATTCTCGTGTCATGGTGTTATACATTGAACTCCTCCGAAACGGCTTGACCGATTCTCATGAAAATCGGACAATATCTATTTTTCATCCCCCTAAATGTTTACCACCCGTACACGAAATATTTATTTTTTATTTTTTTGACATTTTTTTTAAATTTGTTTGATTATGAGTCAGCATTAAAAAATACATACAACTTCAAATTTTCACCCATCTACGATCAACAGTTACTTTTGAATGGCGATTTTAATATCGACAATACAACGTTTGCTGGGTCAGCTAGTAATTTATAGATTTGTATGTGCAGGCTAATTTCGGAAACATACACCAATTAATATGCCATTTTTATTGATGTATTGTGACAAGCTCCCCGTTACACTAGGCATAAAAAGGAATCAATGTTGAGAAAATAAATTATCTCAAAATTGATTCCTTTAGAATTCTTTTTGATGTCATTTCTAACACTATCACAGTTGGACTGTGTTTCATTACAATTGGCTTTCAAATAAAAAGTTAAGTTAACTTTACTCAACTATAGATAGACTTAAGATAACACGGGAGTAAGTTGTTAGGTTGTGTGTTTTACTTTGTGAAGTTTGCGTTTTGCAAATTATTTAAAATATTTTTTTATAAGTAATATATAAGGCTTAATTAATAGTCAGCCACAAATGAGTATATTGCTGGGTCTTCATTCAGGTATGAAAATTTTATTAATTGTGTAGTTTTGTTTTGATCTTCTTCTTATATTTATCCAACTTAACATTAAAACGTTAGAAGCAGTACTGGTAAATGTGATTTATACATATTACAGATTTGGCACGAAAAACCAAAACGGTAGCAAAACCACTGACTGTTAGAATTTTTTCCTGTTGTAGAAACTATTTTTACAACTATACCACTATCAACAAGAATACTGCGATTATAGACATTTAATATTAGTATATCCTAGTATAGGTCGGTGAAGATCGGCGCCATTTTGGCGCTCGCGCAGCGTTCTGACAATGCGTATTATTTTACGTTTAGCAATAGATTGGAATATAATAAGGATGATTCGAGTAAATGAATCTGAAAGCTATTGAAACAAGCTAAAAGACCATGCAAGATAAACTATCTTATAAATGAAATAAGGGTCAGAACTTGGTGAGGGAATAGAGTGCCGTACGGCACACTTTATTTTGGTGTATCCGAAAAATCTAGTGCCCTGAGGCTCTGCCGATTCGGGAAAGTTATTACTTATTACATGTCTATAATCTAGTATGTTTAGAGCAACCCGGCAAGACAACACGTGACCATTTTTATTCAACTTAGCTGACTGTTTCCGACTTGTCAATCAAAATCGTTTATAACAATAGATTCGTTTTCCATCTTGCATCTCTGTTAGAGATGTTCTCCTCTCTTTCACGCTTTGTTTGTCTTAAATTTATTTGCTAGTATCTTAGATTAAGGATTGGTATCCGCTGCCCCCCAACTAGATACCGCAGGTGTAGTCGCAAAGTGCGGCAACTAATACTACGCCCAGGTGGGGGTACTCTTGTTCTCATGTTCTTTAAAACTTTACTAATAATTGAAAAAAAAAAATCTGAGTTGCGTACTTTTTAAAAATAATACTACAATAAATAAGAAAGGCACTGGGATCACATATCATCAGTATTTTGTATCTTATTAATTTCAATGTTAAATAACACGAAGCGTATATAAGTTATAAAATTTGAAAGATGTCATTGAGTGTCAAGATGCCACGCACACAGGCATCTTTACAAATAGCCAATACACTCTACGCTATATAAAGTTGCCGTAAATAAAAAGCTATTGTTCTAAGGTAGTCCGATATCTATTTGGAGCGCAGCGGAGACCAATCCTTAAACTTAGACTTGTATATTGTAAGCGTAAGACTGTGACAAGGACTGAACAAAGACTTTTTTAGACACATAATATATGTCAAAATACATACCAAAATCTCTAATTTGTTCACCATACGCTTCTCCTTGAAAAGTCGAACTAACAGCATCACTTGTTTGAATAATTTGTGGTTGACCTGACGACATGAAAGATGTTATATTCAATTGCTAATTTTAAAAAAAGAATCCAGTTTTAAAAATTATACTTTACCTTTCTTTCGTATTGTTTGATTATCCAAAATAGATTTCTGTGTTGTTGTAAACGCTGAAGGTGGTGCCGGTATTTCTATGAAAAAAAAAAACACTTAACTTAAAGATTATTTACTTTATTTAATAAATCAAGTTTATGTCGAAATGGGAGTATAGATCTATAAGAAGAAAAGCTCTACTGAATTTTCTTGTGACATCACATAGCTGCCAAAAATATTAAAAATAATTAAAGATAAAACAAAATGTTTGATAATATATAAAAAAGATAATATATTTCAACATTACATTATATAAACGGGGACCCAGTACTCTGTGAACGGCTGGATCACTTGGCGTTGCGTAGAGACCTCGCTTCATTGTGTGTCTTCTACCGCATTTATCACGGGGAGCGTTCCGAAGAGCTGTTTTACCTAATTCCTGCCGCCGAATTCCACCTTCGCACGACGCGCCACAAGTTAGGATATCATCCTCACCATCTGGATGTGTGGCGGTCCTCCACAGTGCGGTTTACAAGGAGCTTTCTTCCACGTACTACAAAGCTGTAGAATGAACTTCCTTGTGCGGTGTTTCCGGGACGATACGACATTGGTACCTTCAAAAAAGCGCGTACACCTTCCTTAAAGGCCGGCAACGCTCCTGTGATTCCTCTGGTGTTGCAAGAGAGTATGGGCGGCGGTGATCACTTAACAACAGGTGACCCGTACGCTCGTTTGTCCTATTCAATAAAAATAAAAATAAAAAATATAATACTTCAACTTTTTTCGCACACAAATCGTGAAGCTAAAATTTACTTGTCGAACAAATAAAATCAACTATTGACAATATATATTGAAACAAAAAAATTACCTGTATTCAAAGCTTAACCTTTTTACGGGTCTATTTAGTGTAAGCTTAATAACCGATCTAATCATCTAGCATTGAGTTAGTTTTAATTTAATATAAAAACCAGTAATCAATCACAAATATGAAGTTATCAAACTCTTAATTTTCTAATTCTTAATTTTATTATTACTAACTATCATCTATGGAGATCCGAAACATGGAATCCTTACAAATAAACTTGTTCTAGAGTTATACCTAAGAATAAACCAAGAATGTGCAAAATGTTTATAAATAGACATTTTGATTATGATTGGGTTGTACTTAATTCGAACGAAAGTTTCCCGCGTTTATTAGCAAGGCTGGCTGAAATTCGGAAAACTTCAGAATTATCATAGTATTGACAGCGTTGTCTGCGAAATAGTCAACATTTTGCATATACTTGTTTTATTCTCAAATTTAACTTTATACCTTAGATCTTTTATACGTCTCGATAGACTATGACAGTTGTGAAAACGTCGAAAAAAATTGAGTTTAGAACAAACCTCTATTTTGAGCAATTCACGCACACTAACATAAAGTGTCATACAAATCGCGAGTGTTAAACGTAAGTTGTCTCGCACACTAAACTAATATTCCTGGTCTGTTTTTATCGGTTGTCTAACAGTATGAGGCTATCCAGATGTATAAATTATTAAAGCTTTATACCAAATGTATTTGTAAGGCCGCAAAGATCTGAGGCATGCTTTTGAAATAAGAGCGAATAATATTCTCATAACTTTAGTAGAAACTTCGCGTAAGTGGGCGTTTTTTTTATTTTATTTTACCTTGACTTTTTGTCCTGTCCTGTGGCTGTTTTACGCCTTTAATTATTTTTTTACACATGTTTACGTGAAATATTTTTTTTATATGAATAAACATGAAATCGACTTATTATTTAACTGCTTTAATAACTGTTACATATAATATTTATATATAAATAATTAGTTATTTAAATTGAAAATACCCGTTTTTAAGGGTGGCACGAAAAGTGGCATTCAGAAAACATAAAAACCATTATGTGTTTTTAGGGGCACTGTACTTTTTTACAGCAAATATTAATCTGATCTAATTGCATTGATTTTTAGTTCTATTTCATTAAATGTAAAAGATATTATCGCATTAGTCGCATGGCCAAAACGTAACTCAAAAGAAAAACAACATTATGAAAATAAAAGGAATTATACTGTAACCCAGTAGAACATTAAGATGAAAGACAAATTAATAACATTTAACAATAATCAGTTCGCTTTTTATGAGAACTTTAAAAAAAATACAATGTTCACATAACTAAGACTTAAAGAAAACCCATAAATATGAATTGGCTGTCAATAATTCTTTTTCGTCAAATATTAACTTTGGTACAAACGCCATATCACAAAAATTGAATTGAATATGGTACACAAAAATAAAAAAACCGCCCAAAAATCAATTTGAAAGAATATTATAATTATTTCTTACCATCAAGTTTAATAATTCCATCAGTTTCTCCGAGCGAGTTCTTTGCAATACATTTGTAGAAGCCGAAGTCATCTTTGGTGATGTTTCTGATCTTCAACATCATGAACTTGTTGTATCCACTATCCACTGGTATTGCTTCGTATTTTCCACCTACGATTTCCATTTCTACTTAAATTATAATGGCTGCGTCACTTGTCATTAATTCAGAAATAAAAATATGTGTTAAAATACCCCTACTTGTAATATTATAAGCAATTCTGACCCAGTGTTTGTTACCAAACTCCTCCGAAACGGCCAAACCGTCTGAGAATCGGCCAACATCTATTTTTGATAAGGGAGACTCACCGTTAAATTTTTTTGACTATTTTTTTTATTTTTTTCTGACATTCACTAGTTTGACGTATTTAGGAGAAAATGATTTATTTCCATGTCTATATAATACATAACTGTGCCTGATATTACTGACCCAATATTATTAATACTTTACCAGTGGAAGGCTCCTTTGCACAGGATGCCGGCTAGATTATCGGTACCATAACGGCGCCTATTTCTGCCGGGAAACAGTAATGTGTTTCGGTCTGATAGGCGCCGTAACTAGTGAAATTACTGGGCAAATGAGACAACAACTTATGTCTCAAGGTGATGAACGCAATTGTAGCACTACAATCAGAATTTTTAGGATTTTTCTAGAATCCTTAGCGGCACTGCATTGTAATGTAAGCTGAACTTCCTACTCGTCTCGTCCCTTATTTTAACAATAAAAAAAACTATTATTAGTTTTCGTTTTACGTATATAGGAAATAATTCCTGCAAACAATATGTTTAAAAGTTTTTTGGAAGTAAAGTAATTTAAAAACGCACAGATATTTTCAATAGTAGAAACAAATTTACAGTTACCAAATGAATTAGTGCAAGTACAGTAATAACATAGCGCTGCTTTTGTCGAAGTTATGAAACTAATATTTTAAATTATTAAAATAAGCAAAACTAGCTTCGTCGTGTTTCCTCAATTTTCTAAAAACTTTAAATTAGTCTGAAAATTGCAGTAAAGTTCATTTGGCAAAAATACTAAATTGCGGAACACGTTTTTCCCTGCAGGCGAGGAATGACATCGGCTAAAAAGTAAAAAGTTTACTGTAACGTGTCTGTACTTTGGACTCCTAAAGCCTGCAATCCAAAGCCTCTAGCAAGATATAAAAAAAAATATAATGTTTTTTTTTCCGCTTTATCGTATATATCGCAGTTATATTATATAATTAACGGGCTGGTTTTAGCAGAATTTTAATTGTACTTTATAATGTAAAGTAATTATGTAAATATTTACTTTTGACTTTATACATGAAAACCAACGCTGGTCTCCCATTCGGCCATTTGATGACGCGTGATAAATATACTAAATATATATATTATTTTATAAGAAAAAAAAAATATTTAAAAAAAATATATTTTCTTTCTTCTTCTTTCAGATAAACGATAAAGCAGCACATTGAATATGAACATAGGTTCATTGGTATATGTGTATATATAATCTGAATCTCGGAAACGGCTCCAACGATTTTCATAAAATTTAGTATACAGGGGATTTCGAGGGAGATAAATCGAGCTAGCTTCAATTAGCTAGGTTTCAATATAAAAAATGTAGTTTTATCCGTATTTTAATGAGAAACAGTTACAATAACATAAGAATACAAAGGTAAATTTCGTAAAGTTAAAAGTGTACTCATTTACTTTAAAATAAAATTAAAAAAAAAAAGTGTGAGAAGTCGGGCTTTCTGATTGGTAAATTTTTTTCATCTGCAATTAGCAAAACAATAATAGTTTTTGAAATAGTAGTCATTGTGGTCAACAATCTAAATATGTTTTTGGGACCTATGAATAAAGGCCGATTCATTTAGATAACAATTAGTTGATTACACTAATGCGTAACTTAATAATGACTATACAATAAATACAAGAAACAGACCAATCAGAGACGGCCTCATACACTAACAACCAGTAAAATTGTCAAAATATCCATTGCCTTACAATATCAGTATAGTGTACCTGTGACATTACAATGTCACTAAAACCAGGTCGTTAAATTGTAAGAAATGAAGTCGATTAACAAATGAAAATCTAACCGTAAACTATAATATCACTAGTGAAGTTGTACTATCAGGGCTTTGACAATATAACTGCGAAATATATATAACGTGGCTGATCTTTCTGTTTACTTCGACAAACAGCAAAGCTTATAATGTTTGGAAATTTTTGCATTTCACATTTAACGTGAGTTTTACTTTGTTGCGCAACTTTTACAACCCTATTATTTCGACTGTCTAGAAAATACTGGATTAATGATAGAAACAGCAACGCGAGAAAAACTCTTTTGTATCAGACTTTAAATTGGTATAGAAACTTACTCTGAGTTCCCGATCATACTACTCAATAAAGTATTTATTAATTCTAATACAGTAGTAGTAACTTTATTTATCTTATTTTAATCTCTACTTTTGCATGCTGCTTTTAAGTTCCGTAACCAACAGTTCGCTTTATTTTCTTTATCATTGAGTTTACAATATCAAATTTTTTGGCTTCGTTACAGCTTTTTGGAATTTTGGTTATCTCTTATTTTTTATTATATTCTTTAGATATAACAATTTTAATAGCATTACCCTTTACCACGTTTTATATAACGTAAGATTTTCAATACAAATTTAATTAGTTCCTGTATCATAATGGAGATTAATTAAATTCCCACGGAGGAAACGAAAAGCTATTTCCATTGTAAGTGTTTCAATTCACGCATGAGTAAATACAATTGTATCGCAAAGCTTTTCCTTAATATGAAAACTATTTTCACTAGCCTGTAACAAATCATTGATAGGAAATGTAGCGAGTATTATGTTATTTTATTATTTCCTAACAACGGCATATTATAGTATTATTGAGATACTTAAGACGTTATCCTTTTTTTATGAGATTAAGGGTAATTGTTATGGTTAGATATTTTGTAATGTTTTTACTTACAGTTCCAAGATTATATCGAATACCTAAAACCTGAAGGGTAGAAGTTCAAAATTTCTCGTGCACATTTAAATAAAGCATATAAATATTTTTAACAATTATTATTTTTACTAAGCGAAACCTCCTGAATACTTTTTGAGACACTTTATTATCAGAGGTAAGATTGTAATTTATTCTCATAAATTCACAGAAACTATTAAGGCAAAAAATATTAGAAGATAGAAAGAAAAAGATAGATTATAAGCCCTACGCAGCATACAGATGATATGATAAAAAATAATTTATTAACGACTTCGTACTAAAATTGTTATTATGTACTTATTTCCTAATATGATATAATTCCCAATAATTGATTGCGGTTGAGCAAGCTATCAACTGTAAAGTAGATTCTGTAGATGGAGCCACAACTTGAGAGTTGAACAAGACATATGAAAATTTACGATCCATGCGTCCTCTACTCGAACGGTTGGCTCAGTTGATAAGAGTGCTCTAACGGAACCTGAGAGGTTGCGGGTTCGAGTCCCTCATCGTATATAAAGTTTGGTTACAAATTTAATTAATCCCAGAATTGAGGGAAATCCAATAAATTACAAATTGTTTAGATACCGGTAAAACTAATTCAATTTTGTATTTTGTGTATGTATATATAATGCAATAAAAGATGCACTTACAAAACTATACCTCTCCATTGAACAGGTATTTCTTTGCGCCGGAAATAACGAACAAGCGAAGAGAAGTATTTCTTTGTAACTTACTTTACAATCGAACGGTTTTCAATAAACCAAATACATTGTTGCTGTAGATAAAATACGTGTTATAAAATACAAGGTTTGTGGAAATCCGATAGATTTTAATAACATAATGAAGATTAACAAAATTGATCGCAGTGTGTTATTGAAAGCTTAGTTTTGATTAAATTATTGATAACTTTGACCGACATAGGCATAAGCAAACATAAATAATTATTCAAATGCTCACAAGCCTTCTTGAGTGTGAATTTCGCTAAGATTTGTCTTCAATCAATTCCACACGTGTTTCACCTCTACACGAGGCATCCTCAGGAGAAGTTGACTCGCTAAATTCTGACACGAGTCTCGTACGTGTAGAGTCTCACAACATAGTTATTGATTCCCGCAAAAATAACGCCTAGTTCAATATTTTTTTTGAATAAATACATAAATAATTTGAATATATTTTATATATATTATACGCATAGCAGTATTTGGCAACTCTTTACTATGTTTTGGGAGATGTTTTAAGACCTTATTTATTATTATTTTTGGGAAAATAAGCACTAAATCTGTAGATCTAATGTGCCCCCTATATATGCTCTGACGCACGCCCATGACTGTGCTCATGGGCATGCTATGATGAGGCAATTGGTCAACGTTTAGAGAATTTTTCCCTTACATATTCGGAGTTCAATTTGTAACTAAATCCCATCCTTCAGGCCTTTAAGAAGCGCACTATTCTCAGTGGACACAGGTGGGGTAGATCCTCTGCCTGGATATTGAGGGTCTTGAGGCAACCTCATTAAAATCCCGCCGTTTATACTTAGATATGTTTTTTCTGTACAAAATTATAAACAGTAAAATAGAGTGTCCTGCTCTATTGAGTTTATTTAACATCAATATTCCCCATCGACCTCCTCGTAAGGCATTGCTAAAAATCCCACTCCGCAGAACGAGGCTTGGAACCAATTCAACTTTAGTAAGGCTTTCGCGGTCATACAATTATCTTCAAGGATTGAGGGCTTAGACATTAACCATAATTCTGAAAATGAATTTAAGCGTAGGCTTTGTAATTTTTTAAATAATAATTTAATTTAAATTTGTTCTTTAAGTGTACTTTTCTTTTTATTTGTGTAGAAACAGTTGTAGAATATGTTTTAGATTTATGTAATACGTTATTAGTATCTAGCCGACAACCAACGTCAAAAAAGAATGTTTTTTTTAATTACTAATTAAATTTAAATTTGTTCTTATATGTTTTTTTTCTTATTTGTGTAGAAGTAGTTGTAAAATATTTGTTAGATTTATATAATTCGTTATTACTTTATAGCCGACAAACAATCGTCATAAAATTAAGTTTCATGCATGTCTGATTGCCTGTAAGTAGAATCACAATTATCATTTTTTTTAAGTATGTTGTAATTTTAGTGGAATGTATGTTGTAGGTAATCTTAAATAAATAAAACCATGCCCTCATTGCGACGTAGGCCTCACATTCCAGAAGGATGTATTTAGAATCCTCGTAGGCCTCTTGGCAAAATCTAAAGACCTTAATACACATGACGTTTGCGTTATTTTGTTAATATATTGAATAAAAAATAATAAAATCTTACCGGATATGATCATGTCTCCTTTGTCCGTGGTCCAGTAATTGATGGAAGACGGGTAAGCCTCTGTATGACACTCCAGAGTCACGTCTTGACCAATATATGCTCCTTCCAATTGGTTAGGTATTGACAACATCGGCGGAACTGTTGACAGAAATTGGCAATATTAGCTGTTTTTGATTAAAGAGGTTATGCTTTCAATTAAATACAATGATCTTCTTGCGATACATTATTTAAGGAATTTCTTATAATAAATTTTTAATACTCTTTAAAGCAACAAAACTTTGTAGCTGTTCTTTTTACATGAGGTTTATACGTTACATTTTTATTAGAATTTATTTTAATGCGTTTTAATCCTTTACGAAGTATTGTATTTAAATAAATTTGCAAATCTCGCGTTAATAAAAAAACAAAATTGATAGATAGATATTTATTTCATATATAGATAATATAATTTAACTTAAAAATAAAAGAATAATAATCGTATAATTTAAAATAATACATCGATATCTATTTCACGTACTATTGCGATGTTCAAAACAATTAATAGTAATAAAAAAATTGCGTGTGTACAAAGTAGTACATGTCAGAAGTGAAACCTGCATTGTGCATGAACCTCTAAACTGCATATGAAGTCCTGGTACATGTTGCTAGGATGACACATGATTTCAACCGCTATGAAAGACATTACTAACACCGCTACCATATTTATGTTCTCCTGGTGTCTATGCAGTTATGTCGTGCGTATGACATAAGAATATAATATTAAGTTACTCGCGTCATTCATAAAAATAAAATAGTATGCATATTTCTGTCTCATTCTTTGCCGGCTTCATCCTACATATTTTTGTATTTGTGTCTCTTACCTGTCGTTTTTTCCGTTGCATCCGGTTTGAAATCACAACGATTCTAAAGAAGTTTCACTTCAAAAAACATGTGTGTTTACACACGTAGTAGAAGTGATACCTTGAAAATAGAGACTCAGAGCTTACATTTTCGGTACCTAAAGTATGAAATAAATACTTTGGTCTTAATATGGTCCATATATTTTAGGAATACTGCGTCAATTAGTGTTTTTGATCTTGTTGATGATACAGTTGTGTGACTGCTGCACATTTTCAAATTTATTTCGGCGTCCAAAAACTCAATCAACAGAATTGCTGTATCCGATGCAAAATTTACATTAAACCTCTAAACTCCACATGATGTCCTAGTACATGTTAAAATAAAATTTATTGAAGTAGGCGTTACATTTAGGAAATCCTAAATGATTTGATCAGTTGAATTTACAATGAACTGAATGTGAAAATGTATTTATCGTTACATCAAATCTATTATAAAATATTATGTTAAGATTTTTAATAAATACCAAATTTTAAGTTAAGTTCCTAGAAGATATAATAAAGTTCCATTGCAAAATTTGCTGAGATTGGATTGGACCAGTTCGTGGAGTCTTAAAAACTTGGAGATAACACAGATTTCAATACTTTCGGTAATCTTGGCTTTCGCCCAAAGAAAATTCGGTGTGCCATAAAATACTTAGCTTATATTTTACTGAGATTTTCTATTAGTGGTCTATCTATATTATGTAGAACCATAAATCTAAATTTTAATCTTAATATATTTAAACTAGCTGACCCAGCAAACGTTGTATTGCCGATATTAAAATCGCGATACAAAAGTAACTGTTGATCGTAGATGGGTGAAAATTTGAAATTGTATGTATTTTTTAATGCTGACTCATAATCAAACAAATTTAAAAAAAAAATGACAAAAAAATTAAAAAATAAAATCGTGTGGACCACCCTTAACATTTAGGGGGATGAAAAATAGATGTTGTCCGATTCTCAGACCTACCCAATATGCACTCAAAATTTCATGAGAATTGGTCAAGCCGTTTCGGAGGAGTTCAATGTTGAACACCATGACACGAGAATTTTATATATTAGACTAGCTGACCCGACAGACGTTGTTCTGTATATAATAAATAAAACAATGTTTTAATATGAATTTGTCAATAATATATCATAACATCAAAAATTACTTCGTAAAATATGCACCCTGCTGTCGTAATGAAATTGTTTCACAGCAGAACTGTCAAACCGTGCGTCAATAAATTCTCTCATAGAAATTATGTATGGACACATCAAAGGAAAAGCAAATTCGTTGTTTTTATTTAATTTGCAGCATTTTCCTATTTATTCACCTTTTAAACCTTCTCTGGACTTCCACAAATAATTCAAGACCTAAATTTGCCAAATCGGTCCAGCCGTTCTCGAGTTTTAGCGAGACTAACGAACAGAAATTCATTTTTATATATATAGATAGATTAGATAAATCTAAATTCTAATCTTAATATATATAAATTACGTGTCACGTTTGTCCGCGATGGACTCCTAAACTAATAAACGGATTTTAATGGGGATTACTTCATGGAGTGCAGTTTGGTCCAACTTGAGAGATAGGATTTGTTTTGTATGGACATATTTTCTATGGGACAATTTAGTGACGCACGGTTTGACAGTTCCGCTGTGAAACAATTTCATTATAATAACAGGGAGCATTTTTTACGAAAAAATTCTTGATGTTTTGAAATATTATTGGCAAATTCCTATAAAACAGTATTTTATTTTTATTATCTACAGAACAACGTCTGTCGGGTCAGCTAGTATATTATATTTATTCAAAATAGGATTTAAAATAATATATTGAAATAGCCAAGTCAATAAAGCCATAAGACAGGCAATCATCGAAAGTACTCAGAAACAGCTCCAATTGCGATTTTTTTTTCGTTTTTGTTTTTGTATATTATTTTAAATCATAAATATTTGAGAGAGGTATTAATTATTTTTATTGTTAAACAATATGAAAGTTTTTTATATAAGGAAACAAGTTTTTAGCTTTCTTATGTTTTATTAACTCGAAAAAAATAACACTAAATAAGTAATTTTGTGATTTTTTTTATGTTAAAAAATAATATTAAATTTTGAATATTCATTTGTGTATTAAAAACATCACTCTTCAAGTGGTGGGTGATTATCGCAGTGGGAGGCTCCTTAGCACAGGCCGACATGGCTGAGATTATGGCTACCACAGCAGCGCCTATTCCTGCCGTGAAGCAATAATGTGCAAACATTATTGTGTTTCGCTCAGAATTTTTAGGGTTTTTCATGAATCCTGAGCAGCTATTGTAATGGGCAGGGCGTATCAATTACCATCAGCTGAACGTCCTGCTCGTCTCGTTCCTTATTTTCATAAAAAAAAGTCAGATCCACTGCTTGCAATGCGCACACACAGCCACACGCTGATTCACATCTTGTTTTGTCAAAGATAAATATTATTTATAAAATGTTCATTTGTGCTGTTGACTTTGATTGGTGTTTAAAAAATGTCCTATTAGTTGATAAAAAATACAAGAGTAAGTACCTCTCTTTTGAACGAATCAATATCGTATACAAGGTATGAAATCTTTATCGTCTATATACTCGTATATAATGAAAATGCTCATTGTTTGAGGCTCAATCACGCCAAAGCCAATGATCGTATCGACATGAAACTACCACCATTCGATGCGAAATTTATCCTATATAGTTTATTACTACTTAATTTTTGAATTCCATTATTCATTCCTTTTAAAATTCGCCCAATGAAGCGGGCGGGAATGGATAGTAACATTTTTTTTTATTTTTTTTTTGATATTAAGGGACGAGACAAGCACGATAACAATGCAATGCCGCTCAGGATTCATGAAAAACCCAAAAATTCTGAACGGCACCACAATTGCGCTCTCCACCTTGAGACATAAGATGTTAAGTCTCATTTGCCCAGTAATTTTACTAGCTACGGCACCCTTCAGACCGAAGCACAGTAATGTTTACACATTACTGATTCACGGCAGAAACAGGCGCCGTTGTGGTACCCATAATCTAGCTGGCATCCTGTGCAAAGGAGCCACCCACTAGTAACAATATTATAACGATTGTTTGACGCACGTACATTATAAAACGTACGTCCTATTGATTATTTGATAATTGTATACGTTACGTCTATGATTGCTCGTAATTACAGTGTACGGTCTCATTCCTGGTTATTGATTGTTTTTATGAAGGAATCTTTTGACAATCTTTCATGATAACAATCTTTTTATTCAAGCTTCAGGAATGAAAGAATCAAATGAATTAGTAATAGGAAGTATGAGCAAATGGCACGGTTGACTGTTGGAACTATTAGGTCAGATTAGACTGCGGACTTCTGGTGTCATTGTTAAAAGGCCTAATTTTCTACATGTCCCTAAAATGCAACTACAGAAAAAATACTTTTATGTTACGAGCATGCAGATGTTATAATATCCTATCCAACCAAATAGATGTCGACTTTTGTAATACGCCAGAACTTCGCCTTAAGAAACATTTAAATGATACATTTTTTAAACGTGCCTGACTGAATACCCAAGCTTATAAGCAATACTTATACTACTACTAATAATTTTATAATTATTATAATATGTCCTCCTCCTAGCGTCGTATTCCTCATTGCTGAGGGTCGTGATTTATCTGAGGATTCAACTTTACAACTGACAATAGTTCGCAATCTGTGGCTGTCTTTGGCAACGTGCAGAGCGTCATGTAATCCTGTGTTCAGAGATGTGCGGATTTGGTCAGACCATCTTATAGGGCTGCCATCTCTAGGGTGTCGTCCGTCTACCTTCCCAGTAACCATCAGTTGTTCGATTCTACGGAGACACATGGATGAGAGTCTTGTTTGCGACGCGACGCGAATCCGACGCCTTATTTCCAACTCGCATGAGAAATTATCGTCCTGTTCTAGATTCAGTGCCCGAGTCATTGTTAGCTTTTTGGTGCGGTCGATTACCATAAGCTTAGTTTTAGTGATTTTAAGGCCTAGTTCCAAGCTAATATTATCAACCCTGTTGAGTAATTCCACCATTTCAGATTCGTTGGCTGCCAAAGGCGTGGTATCATCGGCATAATGCAGATTTGTAAGCTTAACGCCTCCTATGGTGATGCCTCGTTTCCAGCCTTTACAAGCCCGTCTTATAATGTATTCTCCATAGATATTGAATAAAATCGGAGATAAGATGCACCCTTGTCTGACACCCTTCTCGAAGTTAAAAGCGTCTGAGACAGTTTGGTCGATCTTGACTACCCCTTGATTACAGAAATATAAGGACTTTTTCAGAGCAACTAGATGTTGAGGTACTCCAAGTTCTTGCAGAACTTTCCATAATTTAGTCCAGATCAGGCAGTCGAAGGCTTTACTGTAGTCAATAAAACACATGACAAGGGATGTGTTGAACTCATAGGCTTTCTCGATCAGTTGGCGGATATTGAGGATCTGTTCACGCGTTCCCTTACCTTTGACAAAACCTGCCTGCTCCTGGAGAATCTGCCATCTCAGATAATGGTGGACCCTGGCATTGATGATATGGAGAAGTACTTTGGTGGCATGGGCTATGAGCGCCAGAGTTCTATAACTGTCGCATATGGTTGTAGAACCCTTTTTGTGTAGAGGTAGAATAATTGATCTACACCAGTCGCCAGGCCAAACTCCTGTAGCCCAGATGTCGCTGCATATACTATGTATTGCATTTAACCCTGCTGGACCCATGGCTTTTAAAATCTCTGCGGTGAGCTGATCAGGACCAGGAGCCTTTCTGCCTTTGAGCGCTGCTATTGCTGCTGAAACTTCAGATCTTAGAATGCAGGCTTCCGGGGTGATATCATATTATTATAATATGTATTCAGCTAATTTATTTTATGTGTTACTTTCTGGCGAATTAAATTAAATTCTTTTGTTTTAGTTTTTAATCTTATTAGTATAACTATTAGTGAAAATTTGTAATAAGCCTTCGTACTTAATTATGTACCTATTTGTTAATAACCTAGCTGTAAATTTTCCGAAAAGAATAAAAAAAATAAAAGCTAGCATTTACTCTATTACTCTCTATCTCTTACAGACGAAAAAAAAAATATCAATTACAAACATGTATATAGGTACTAAAATACTTAAAGCGCACAACGCCGGGAAAGTAGAACATCTACCCTTTCTTGATAGCATTGATTCACCCAGGTTTACCGTGAGATGCGTATAGTCGTGATGATCTACGATCAAATTTTGTATCGATCTACATTAACTTCTGTGACTTTCATTAACTTTTTTATTAGAATGTCTACCTACCGTACCTACCTACACAACTCAAAACAATGCATTTTCGTTAAACTATTTGAAAAATAATATAGTTAAAAGACGCAGAAATAATATTATTTTATTACTAAATTATTTTGATTCAAGTACTCAGAAGTGCTAACCCTGACTGATGCGGCACTGACATGGTGATCATCCCCAACAATCGTACTCTAACCCACGCCACCCAATTTTCCCACGTACTGCCTGTTTATAGCGAAACTATTCTACTTTTAGATAATATTTTCTTTGCATATTTTTTTAATTATTTGATCAGGAAGGACATTTTGATGCCCAGCTTCATCATCAGATAAGTTCGATGGCACTGTTTTCATTATCATTGATTTTGGTTGTTTAAAATCGGTACACTGTCACACGTAAAAAACTTACTATTAAAAAAATTGATGGCTATTTGTTCATTATCAGGTCAACTTCATCAAATGTTGTTGAAATAAGACGGACGCGTGTGTAAATCTATGATCTCTTAATATTGTTAATACATTTACTTTGATAGGAAAAACCCTGTTATAATGTAGAAAAACAAGTAATTATTCAAATCAAATCAAATCAAAATCAGTTTATTCACGTAGGTCACGGAAATGACACTTATGAATCTACCGCTACTTCGTAAAGGGTTGAGCTAATGAGAAGAAGTAGCAAGAAACTCATTGCCACTCTTTTCTATCAAGATTTACAGATCATTTCAATTACAATATAATATGTAAAATTTAAAATGATGCAACAATCACACTCAAACGTCAAATAGTCAATGTCTTACACGAGTAAGTCAAAAAAGTAAATGTAAATTAATACAAAAGTTATTGAGTACAGTAGCTGCATCATCCACATACACCATAAATAAATAAAGGTATTCTGTGAGCATTTTATATTATGAGATAAACGTAATCTAAAGTTATTTTTGGTTGTGTTGTTATTTTTAATATATTATAACAATAGCATTACGGTTAGAAACATGAGTTTATACAAGTTGTGTTGAGCTTTACGATGACTCTATACACTCATAGTCTTTCGGAGTAATCCACTCGGTAAGCCGAGATTAACTTAAGCTTAGATTAATGCCTACATTGTGTTATAAGCGTCGAACTACACTTTAATCGTCAAACCGTTTAGGTTTCCGTGTATTGGTTATAAATAGATATACTTATTCACCGTAAGTTTATAATAATCAACAAAAGTGGAGCAATGTAGAATCCTGATCCGAATATGAGTTTTCACCAGAGCAACAGAAATTGAAAGGAATCTACCGGCGCTAAGGAATCTTAATCTTGATATACCTAGCTGTTTTGTAAGCAACTTGTTCATTTTTTCCTTTTTGAAGTGAAACTCCTTTAGAATCGTTGTGATTTGAAACTCAATGCAACGAAAAAGCGAGATGATAGGGACACAAACAGGGGAAATTTATAGAATTCAGCCGGTGAGAGAATGAGATGGAAGCATTATACAAGTTTCAATACCAGGTGATCATAGTTGAAGAAAATATTGTTTATGTTTGATGCGAGTATAACTTAATATATTCTGACGTCATGCGTTCGACGTATTATACATAGAGAACTTGAATGTGGTAGCGGTGATATTAATGTCTTTCACAGCGATCGAAATCATGTGTCATCCTAGCAACATGTACCAGGACTTCATGTGCAGTTTCAGCGATTCCGTTGCTTGAGTTTTTGGACGCCAAATTAAATTTGAAATCATAAAATATCATCAACAAGATCAAAAACAGTAATTGACGCAGTATTCCAAAGATATATGGACCATATTAAGACCAAAGTATTTATTTCATACTTTAGTTACGATAAGCCGATCGAAAATGGAAGCTCTGAGTGTGAATAAACCTATGTAATATATACGAATAAAATGTAAAATAATTATCAATCTTTTTATCACTATGATCATTTCTAAAACCTACAATTATCCTCGTCTCGAAATTTTACATTCTTGTCATTATCTTGAAGCCAAAATTTTTGAAAGTTTCATTTCCACGTGTGAATTACATACATGCTTTTTTTTTGTTGCTGGGGAAAAATAATCACAGTGAATTTTTACGATACGCGTGCACACCGACACCCAAATTCGACACCCTGGCGTTAGTTTATATCCAACTTTATCATTTCTTCCAACTTTGTTTTCAAAGTCTGTGGACTCACTACGGTGCTTTTTTTCATTGGATTGTACAAAGTCTCAATGTTGAGTGAAACTTGGTTATACGATAATGAATCTATTAATACTCCAAATTTAAATTCATTGTTTTTGTTTGTATAAAAATAATTTAATGATATTACTTAAATAATCCTATGACTCATTTATGAAGTAGTGCAATAATATTGTGTTATCGCAAGTAATATAATAATATTATGGTTATTCACTTTTGGAATTTGACCCTAAGGCTATCGTTTGACCTTAGACTTCTATGATTATATTGTTTATCACCTAATGATAATAATGACAAAACATGTTAGTTTCACATAAGATATAATTCTGTTATAGTTATTTCTGCAACTGTTGTGTAATAAGGGGTATTAATACACGAATATAGGGGTGGGGTGATAATATATCACATGAGTGTTTTAATACCTAATTATCAACAGTTACATACAAAACTTTATCTACACTCATAATAAGAATCCTCTAAAAGATTCTGAAATAGTTAGCTTACTGCTACCAATAAAAAAGCCAGTCCTAGTAACTAATACATCATCCAACCGAATGTTGTACTGAATTTCATTACAACACTCCTTATATAATATATAGGACTTAAAGCATGGGTGTAGATAAAGTAAATTAACGTCTCCCATCTTCTATAAGATATAAATAAGGCATCCTTAGTTAAATACTCTTGAGGATTTGTGTATCTGTCACCAAGGGATAAATTCTTATTAATTGATAAGTGACAAGATCATTAATTGTTTGGTTCCCACCAACAAATGTTCTCGTAATGCATGGATGAGGGTAATCACCTGATAACCGTCACAATATAAACAATAGATAACAGTTAAAAAAAAAACTAAAAAATACGCTTTTTACAGAAAACCGAACTACAAAATAGTTGAAAATTATATAAATTAAAATAAATCTCATTTTTCCAATTGAAAAATGGAATAATTTTATGAAATTAATGTATTGTCATCGGTCCTCGGTAAATCTACAAAGTTTGAACGAAATCTGGCCGTTAAAAGTGGGTCAAAATCACGCCCAAATGAGTCAGTTAAACTAACTAATCAAACTAACATAGATACAGGTGAAGCTAATAAAAAGCATGTAAAAACGGATATTTTCTGGTACACCTGTAATATTTACTACGAGACGTATTTGATAACTATTTCTATAAATACCAGACGTATCTAACGACATTTTACTGATCGCTCATGTCATGACAAACGGAGGGCCGGCCATACGGATAACTGTCAGCGAGCGATTGTATAGAAAGAACGATTTTAGCGTTTCTACAACATTTTTGGTGAAAGAGTCAGTGACGTTCTATACATAAAGAAAAATCACGTCGTGTAAAAATAACTAAGCTGAAATGAAAGTATGAAACGTGCAGTCATTGATAGATTGACAGATGACAGCTATAGTCTTGTAAAAAACGGAGATAGCCGAAATCCACTACGTTTTAAGCAACTGTTTGCTTTCAAACATAGCCGGATTATACTTCGTAGGCAATCGCGATACTGTGAGAACTACTATTTCAAACTTATGTCAAATGGTTGCACGTTTCATACTAAACTAAATTTCAATTTTTACTTGTGGAGTATAAACTACTAAAAGGACATATCATTCGCAGTCTGATAGCAGAAGGGCAAGCAAAGAGAAGGTAAATATTACGTAATAAGGGGCGGGATAGACCTTCCATGGTCAGATACTGAATAATTTACCAGCCGTCAATCATTCGATAACCGTTCATCGGGGGATCGAAGTTACAACTTGTAATATTTTTCGAATCTAATTGAGATGTGGGATGAGGTGAACGTGATAACAGGCGTAGGAGAGTTTATAAACAGAGGATTCATTACTTAGAGTTTGAATTCATGCAAATTTTAATTAATATTTCGACTATAAAATAAGTTGAGCTATTACTCGACGAAATTCACACGTATTTAAAGGCGTATAGTAACCCTCTGTTGCATTCAATATTTATATCACATTAATAGTTACGTCTCCCTAATTTTTTTACAATTCCCTATTCCTATTGCCTAGTTTATTTATAATATCGTAGATTAGTAGTACCCACTTCAATATAACTTATTGTTTTCGAAATCATGGAATAAGCTTATTACACCAATCATTATTGGCATTGAGATTTTTTTATGATTTAATTAAGATTAAGTGTTAACTTAAATTTCTTTGTGAGTACCTTAATTTTGGTAATAAAAATTTCCTCTTATAATGTATTATTTAAGAAACAATCTTGTTGCCAATAGCTGACTTCATAGAGTTCTCAAAGGCATCTGATTGAGATTTGGTATTAATAAACTACATCTTCTTTTGTCGTTACTTTCCTGTTTTTCGGTGTTAAAATCAATCATTGCAATACAATCCTTTTCAATATTTCTATGAATATTACCATCTCACCAGAACATAGTCCATTTCACTATAGACTTATATATAATAGCGTATAGATAAACGAAGCATGCGAGAGAGAAGAACATATCGAACGCAGATACATTGAGATAGAAAAGGAAAGTTAATCTATCAGCCCCGTTAGGAATTAGCTCCTTACTATACAAATGATTTAAGTTTTCTTTAGTGTTAATTCCGCCAATATTTGTCTTTAAAACAATACACATGAATAGTTTTAAAGACAAATATTTGCGGAATTAACACTAAAGAAATCTTAAATCATTTGTATAATTATGGATTTCCGCAATTAATACTACTAATTCAATAAATTAGCTTCTTACTATTTTGAATATTATTAAGCTAGCTAACAAAAACAATGAGAAATCAAAATTGGTCTCCAATTATCAGGCTATTAAGTCATTCATTTTACGTTAGCATATTCGAAGTCTATGTGTTGCACCCAGAGAAACTCTCTAAGAAATAATGCGATTACTTCGATTGTATGAAACGTGCAGTCATTGATAGATTGACACATGACGGCTTAAATCTTGTAAAAAACGGAGATAGCCGAAATCTACCACGATTTATGCAACTGTTCGCTTTCAAACATAGACGGATTATACTTGGTAGCCAATCACCATACTGTAATTACTACTATTTCAAATTTATGTCAAATGATTGCACGTTTCATAGTAAAATAAATTTCAATTTTGACTTAGGCAGTCCCGCCACTTATTACGTAGTATTTTCATCCTCTTTGTTGCACCGAAAAAAGTAATAATAGTTAAATAGTAGGACAGGCAAAGGGTTAAACTCATAAGCCAATTTGCCAAATATATGCTGTGAAACGCTTAAAATGTATGGTACTTGGTAGGCAGATTATCATTCGTAGTTTTTATACTACGACGTTTCGTTTATTAAAGGTACCGGGCATGAGCCTTTCACATAAATGAACTGTTAGTTACGAATTACGATACTACTGAAGCCTATTTAAAATAGAGGTTCTGGAAAATTCACACACTAAAGTTGTGTCGACTTTTATCGCTTTGGGAACGATGAATAGTTACACGTGCAGGAAATTGTATTAACTTTCATACATTCCGTGATGTGCCTCACTTTATAGAACCTTTTATACTAAATTGTACAATTAACTTTTCACACTCGTATTTCATTATTACCCCTACTAATAATATTATAAATGTGAATGTAAGTTTGTTTGTTAAACTTTTACGCCTGACTACTGAACCGATTCTGATGAAATTTGGCTACTTTTTATCCCGGAAAAAAGCATGGTTCCCGGGGGATTTTTGAAAAATGAAATTCACGTACATGAGCTATAACTATACCAATAGTAGAAATGAAATGAAATGAAATGAAATGAAATGAAATTTATTTGCAGGAAACATTGTACTTAAGGTGTTAACAATATAATGGATAATCCAATATGTTTCGTCAATCGACATGCAAAATATGTTACAAAATTGTCTAAACACTAATCGTACTGTTATATTGAAACATGTCGGATTTCACAATGATATCAATAATATTTATAAAATGAAATTTTAATACTTATATAATATTATAATATGAGACGTAAATAACTTAATAATTCATTTAGTACCTATGTATAATATTAACAAATTCAATGTCATAAAAGTATATTAATTTACATATATTATTATCAAATAGACTAATTCATTTTGTATTGAAAAATTCATTTAAACTATAGAAGCACTTATTTGTTAACCACTGATGCAGTCTTCTTTTAAAAACTTTGAACGGTAAATCTTTCAATTCATTGGGAAATTTATTATATATTTTCACAGACATGCTGAAACAATTTCTACTAAAAGATGCAGTTCTACAGAAGGGCATTATGAGTTTATTTGGATACCTTGTATTTAAAACCTTCTGGCTTTTTTTTGTATAGAAATCACACATATGTTTTTGAACAAATGGGCTTATTTCATAAATGTATAGGCATGGCAGCGATAGAATTTTCAATTTTTTAAATAGCGGTCGACAAGAATCTAGGGGGCCGGCTCCACAAACCGCCCTGATACACTTCTTCTGTCCAATAAATAAATGCCCTATGCTCACCGAGTTGCCCCATATGACCAATCCATATCTTAAAGCTGAAACCACGAATGCATGATATGCCATTAGCGCTGTTTTTTCACCTATTGTTTTTGATACGCGTTTGAGGACAAATACATGTTGGTTAATTTTTTTGCTAATTTTGTCAACATGTGACTTGAAGGACAAGTTGCTGTCTACAGAAATACCAAGAAAATTGACAAGTTGTGCTTCTTTAATATTCTCATTATGATAATTAACATTAATATCTTTTCCTTATTATAATACTGCATATACATTGTTTTTTTTATATTTACAGTCAGGTTATTTTCAGTAAGCCATTCAATTGTGTCCTTTATTGTTTTATTAATTTCTATATCATATGTCAATTCATTGTTACATTTAATTACAATAGAGATGTCATCAGCAAAAAGAGTACAGTTATTAGTAGTAATGCTAGGTAAGTCGTTTATGTAGATTATGAATAGAAGTGGACCCAATATACTTCCTTGTGGTACACCTTTTGTTTTAAGTCTAAGTTCTGATCGATAAGGTATTACTTCTTGTTTATTATTTAATTTAGCAATTTCAACGTATTGAGTACGGTTTGAAAGATAACTTTTAAGCCAGTCATTTGCTAGACCTCGAATACCATATTGAGCGCATTTATCTAATAGTTTTTCATGACAAACATTGTCAAAAGCTTTGCTCATATCAAAAAATACTGATGTTACTGGAATTTTTGTATCCATGCATTCCGATATTTCTTTTATTAGCGAAAAACACGCTAAAGTTGTTGATTTTCCTTTTTGGAAACCATTTTGTTCCTCCAAAATGATATTATGTTTAGTTAAAAAAGATGTTAATCGCTTGTGCAGTATCTTTTCAAAAATTTTTGAGATAACAGGAATGAGTGTGATTGGTCGATAGTTGTTAATATCCTTTTTATCACCCGCTTTGAGTAAAGGTGTTACTTTTGCCTTTTTTAAATTTGATGGTAAAGTACCTTCTTCAAAAGATAGATTTATTAAGTAGGCTAGGACTGGAGCTAGTTCCTTTGCACATTCCTTTATTACCTTTGTTGCTATTTCATCGCAGCCCGTGGAATTTGAATTATTAAGTGACTTAATAACGGTTATTATCTTCATTTCATCAGTTGGCATTAAGAAAATATTTGAATTGTTATGTTTTAATTTATATGTAGGTTTTTTATTTTTTACATTTTGACTTTGACTTTGTGTGACTGTATTTATAAAATAATTATTAAAAATAGTAGCAATCTGAGTTGGATTATTTATAATTTTATTTTCATATTTAATTTCATCGATACTTCCTACATTAGAGTTAGTTTTATTTTTAATCACATTCCACGACGCTTTGCATTTATTTTTCGAGTAAAGTATATATTTGTTTGTTACTACTTCTCTGAGCTAGGTCTATACACTTGTTCAGAATCTTTGAATAATTATTAAATTTGTTTTTGTTGGTAGGTATTTTATTCTTATAATATTGATACCTTAATTTTCTTTTTGTTGCACATGATTTTTTTATACCTCTGGACAACCATTTTATTTTTGAATTTGAAACATTAATTTTATACTTAAGAAGAGGAAAACATAATTTATAAAATATGATTAATGTATTGTAAAATTCATCAAAAGATTCGTCCAATTTCTGGGCATCATACACGTCTATCCAGTTAAGACTTTTTATACAGTCCTTAAATTTGTTTATGTTTTGATTACATAAATCTCTTTTGAAAATTAACTTATACGACGGGGTTGAATTATTTATTTTTGTCGGTACTACTAAGAATTGTGCTGTGTCATGATCCGATAGGCCTAACTGACGAATCTCCCCTGTGGCATTTTCTATATTACTAACAAAGAGGTCAATACAGGATTTTTGCCGAGTAGGTTCATTAATATGTTTAAAAAAATTATAATTTCGCAATAAATTTGTAAACTCCAGATTCGTTTTAGTATTTTTTAGAGTGTCGATATTAAAATCACCAACAATCACAATATTACTGGTCTCCCAATATCTTAATTTGTGTAAAAGTAAATCAAGCTTATTCAAAAATTCAGCAACGTTCGAATTCGGCGTCCTGTATAGACATATTACAATTAATTTGTGCTTTGGTATTCTTAAACCACAACATTCGAAAGAATATTCTACACATAGCTCATCCATGACATCAAATTTTACAGCCTCAATATAGTCTCTGACTAGAATGCAGACCCCACCACGCTTTTGCTTAAGTAGGTTAAGTTTGCCATATCAATGTTCCTTGAAATAAGATTCATATAATATGCTGGGAACGGGAGCGAAAACGGGAACCGGAACTGGAATAGGACATGAGATAATCTTTAATTCCAAACTTGCTTATTATTTTTAAGAACCCCTAATCTACGCATCTGCGTAATTCATCAGAATTCGCGGGCATCAGCTATTTTTCCATAAAAACACCATAAAAAACTGACAGTTTGTTAATTAATCAACCAGCTCTTGCTTTGTACAGAATTATCACTTACTATGATTTTTTAATTAATTGTAAAATTAAAAGTATTATATGTTTTAAACTATTAATTCTAACGATTGTGAAGTATTTATTATTTGGTGGTTGTAGCCCTATTGGTGTACACTAAATTAGTAATAGTTCAAACCTCAGTGGGTTCTATTGCTATGGAACCTCAATGTAACATTTGTATTTTATTAAAAATTAATTAAAAAATATTTCTTTTGGCAATCAATTAAGACTAGTTTACAGTAACACAAATTTGTATCTCGTCCTAGATCCAAGCTTAAAAGCCATACAAAATATTTGCCGTACAGAATGTATATGCTAATAATCAATACTTACATTGCACCATCACCATGATCCGTTTGCTGATCGACGGAGGGACTCCATTAGAGGCTATACACAAATACGCTCCCATGTGTAGACGGGACACTTTTGTTACTGTGAGAGTTTCACCGTCGACTACGCTTACTGTTGACAAATATAATAAGGCTAAGTAAAATACATGTATTATTATTATACTCTTTATTACAATTTCATATTTAAATATGTAACATATTGACACGGGAGTGGGTCAGGGATTGGAAATAATACTCCGCTTATAGGAACGAGTCTTTATTTGCGTTCACTTTTTCTGAACTTGCACTTCGCCGGTCTGCCGCTGTTCCTCTTGTGGGCGGCCGTACCTTCAACGCGTCACACTGCACCGAACACTACTTCTCTTCTGTCTTCTTCTTCTTAGAACACTTCCACTTTTCACTACTTCTTCTTTTCTTCTTCTTCTTCTTTACACTTTCGAGTCAGAACTAGAACTGCCGTAGGCCACGCTTAGTACGGCTTATATACCCCCGGATCCGTTCTATTTTCAAAATGATTCTCCCATTCCATCTTTAAATTTAAATTGTACTAGAAAATTCTTTTAACTATTTTTATCCTGCTTACACATTTTCCATCCCTTTTTTTCTGTTCGATTTGATCCTGAACTTACCAGAAATTTTCTTTAACTTTACAAAACCCAAAAAAATCCAAACACTGGTAGGTGTTTCGAACCGGGTCTACTGCGTCTAAAGTAAACACTTTTCCGCTGAGCTACGAGTATTGCTGACGGAGCTGTTGAAATTAACAATGTCTTGAAGTTTGACAACTCTCGTCATATACTTCGAAGGGTTGCTACGCAACAATATTGATAAAAAACAATATTATGAATATAAATAAATACAACACGCTTTTTATAGAAAACCGAACTAAAAAATAGAAAAGAAATTTAAAATTAACATCAATTCGTGTCTTATCGACGATAGATGAAAATTATATAAATTAACAAAAATCTTATTTTGCAAATTGTAAAATGGAATAATTTTTTCAAATTAATGTATTGTCATCGATCGGTCTTCGATAAATCTACGAAGTTTTAACGAAATCTGGCCATTTAAAGTCAGTAAAATCGCGCCCAAATGAGTCAGTTACAAACAAACATACATACAGGTGGAGCTAATAAAAAGCGTGTAAAAAATAAAGTCCCACCGGTGTAGGTTAACGACAATTCCGGTGGTTAGGGCGACAGACTGAGGAACTTCCGTACGATGTGTGCCGTTCCCAAAACAGCTGCTTTCTGTAACTGACCCTTTATCCAGTTAATCAAGAGAGAGCCTCTTGAGATGATAGGCAAGGCTCTTTGCTATAAGACTGTTTAAGGAAATTATTGTCGATTCAATATCCTACATGTCAGTAACCTCGTGTGCTAGGTCATTGTCATCATATTATCTAATATCTTTAAGCGGGCTATTCTTGTATATATATATCTTATATCTTTAAGCGAGCTATTCTTGTATATATATAATCTGAATCTCGGAAACGGCTCCAACGATTTTAATGAAATTTAGTATATAGGTAGTTTCGGGGGCCAGAAATTGATCAAGCTAGGTTTCAATTTAAAAAAATGTAGTTTTATCCGTGTTTTAATGAGAAACTGCTACAATAACATTAGAATACAATGGTAGATTTCGCCACCATATACAATACTATAATAGTTCAGATGGGACATTGGGTGATCCGGAAAACAGAAGACCCCGGTTCGAATCCAGATGTCCTATTAGTTTTTTTTTGTAACTTCATAAAAATCCGAGCAAGACTCGGTCGTCCAGATATTTATTATTATTGGGGAAAGTAGCACTGAAATTTGTAAATCTATTGTGTCCCCTACATCTGCTTGGACATATATATACTCTAGTAATAACTATGCTCGTTGGGATAACATAGATGGGAAAAGTTTAGAGGAATTATTCCCTTGAATAATCACATTATCCAGGTATGATCTTTAAGAGATGCAGTCACAAAACAAGTGATAGAACAATTGCGTAATTTAGCGGGCTCCTTAAAATGTATACCTACGTCTGGGCTGAGCACTAGGGTTGGTACATTTTTTTATTTATTTATAATGAAAAATAGAATTAATATTAATATATAATGGCCATGAACCACAGAGATGTTAGAAAAATAATATTATCGTCTACAATGAATATTAACTTATAAGTACATAATTTAATAGTATACTGTAAAAATAATAAAATACAACAGGTAGATAATAACAGTACTTATTGTAGCACGGGTGAGACCATGCTGGCCACCGTAACGTATTGAATTTTTGAGTGACCGTCTGTTTGATGTATTAATCAGTAATCAATATTCAACTTTATAACGAATACTTAAGTACTCAAGTGCAGATAGCACGACACTCTGCGCACCAATCATGGCTACGACAACGAACGGTAAAAACATACAAAAATATATTAATGCTCTGATAATTTAACACGGACAGTGACCAGTCTCGGCAGCGTGTGGTGTGACACTCAATAGTTTTGTCCTCCCAAGATAGCTTAGCGACCGTGTCTGTATGTGTGCGTGCATCGATTTGAGCGCTCTAGTATGAAGTTAAGGTTCTGTTCTATTACTGTATTATGGTGCAGTATACTCAGGAAGCACAAGGAAGGTTCTTAAATAGGTTCTTGAGGAAGGTAGGCTCCCCAGAATGTTGTGTTTACGGTCATCGTAGGCCTTTTGACAAAAACTACATAGTCCGGATTCACTGAGGCCTATTTTCGCAAAATTTTGACTATGCTATGTAGCCTCCTGATCCTACTGTCCCTCTTTTTATCGTATTTATAAAAATTAATACAAATACAATGCTATGCTTCTGGAATGTAAAACTGGACTGGAATACTGATGTTAATTGTAGCCAAGTTAACTTATTTTTTTATAAACTTGGACGGGACAAGGTCAGATGAGCTTTTTATTAATATGAAGAATACATTATTACAAATCACGCACTCATAATTATAGTCAGCACAATAATATCGTTACACTAGTTAAGAATCAAGTTTTTAAACTATAGCTAAAGTGAAATATCTTTCATTTAAAGTAATACTGTCGGGTCTTACCATATTTAAAGTTGTAAATGCTTCGAAATTCTTGTATTTTATACAATTTATCATTATGAAGATTGAAGTTTACTAAGGACTTACTTTACATACTAAATCCTTACGCAATCTTTATATAATTTTCAATCATAGAACAGAGATGATTTAGGTTTGTTCATACTTGTTATAAAATATTGAAGTCATTATTGATTATTAAGATAAAAATTGATGAGGTAATTGATACGAGCTGCCGATTACAATACCGGGCGACAGGATTTCTCAGGATTCTTGAAA
This sequence comes from Leptidea sinapis, assembly GCF_905404315.1. Lineage (NCBI taxonomy): Eukaryota > Metazoa > Arthropoda > Insecta > Lepidoptera > Pieridae > Leptidea > Leptidea sinapis. The sequence goes on along the minus strand of NC_066275.1, from coordinate 11,198,934 downwards.
AGCCTAAAAATTTTGAGCGGTACTACAATTGCGCTCGTCACCTTGAGACATAAGATGTTAAGTCTCATTTGTTCAGTAACTTCACTAGCTACGGCGCCCTTCACACCGAAACATAAAAACGCTCAGATTTCTGTTTCACGGCAGAAAAAGGCGCCATTGTGGTACCGGTCTAGCCGGCATGATTAGTATAAATAAAGTTACTCCGGTAAAACCGTATTTTAAATTTGGTCTCTGGGGAATTCGCACACTAAAAAGTTGTTTTGAGTTTATCGCTTTGGGAACGATGAGTAGTACCTACATGTACTGGAAATTGTATTAACTTTTATACAGCCCATAGAACTATTGTGAACCTCCTATTACTCCTTTTGTTAGAACAAAATCTAATCAAATAAAAATATAATTACTTATAACATTATTTATTTATATAAGTTACGTCTTACTGATTGTTATGTTAACTTAAACTTCAACCCAGAATTCACTGAACTAAGTATTATTTTTTATATAATATAGAAAAGTCAATATAACTTCACAATTTTTACAGAACTGTTACACTAATAAAAATTGAAGACAAAATTTTATGAACGATGCGGGACTCGAACCCACGACCTCTCTCGTTCCGTGCGAGCGCTCTTTCCAACTGAGCCACACGTTCGATTGACGTGGTGGTGACCTCTCAGGTTGTGGCTTCATCTACAGGATCTACTTTACAGTTGATAAACTGCTCAACCCCAATATTTTCATATTAGGAAATTGACTTGAGATGTCGCTCTTGCAATGTTATGTTTTTAAAGTGACAACTAAGAGAAAAGAGTTATCACTTTAAAAACATAACAAATTGTACAGAATTATTACAAGTAATTTAAATATGCCAATTTTATCAATTGTGTTTCGGTCTGAAGGGCGCCGTAGCGAGTGAAATTACTGGGCAGAGGCTGACTTACATGAGACTTAACGTCTTATGTCTCAAGGTGACGAGCGCAATTATTGTAGTGTCGTTAAGAAATTTTCGTTTTCTCAAGAATCCTGAGCGGCACCGCATTGTAATGGGCAGCGCGTATCAATTACCATCAGCTGAACGTCAGCTCGTCTCGTCCCTTGCTGTCTTAAAAAAAATATGGCAAACACAAAAAAAAAAATAGTAGATTTGAATAAACATCAAGTATACTCACCTCTATAATCAAATTAATATAGTTCATTTCTTAAAATAGGATAACTGGATCACTTTTTGAAGTCACAAGAAATATTTAATAGAATAAAAATAAATACGCAGAACTTAAAACGTAAATAACATTGCTTTTATCTCATTCACTTTTATCTGTTCAATAATAATATCCGGACGACCGAGCCTTGAAGAATGTACAAAACTTGAACAAAAAAAAAACTAATAGACATCTGGATTCGAACCGGGGTCTTCTGCTTTCCGGATCACCCAATGTCCCATCTGAGCTATAATAGTCTTGTATATAGTGGCGAAATTTACTTTTGTATTCTAATGTTATTGTAGCTGTTTCTCATTCAAACATGGATAAAACCATTTTTTTAAATTGAAACCTAGCTAGATCGATTTATCACCCCCGAAATCCCCTGCATACTTAATTTTATGAAAATCGTTGGAGCCGTTTCCGAGATTCAGATCATATATATTTATATATATATACAAGAATTGCTCGTTTAAAGATATAAGATTTAATTGTTAAATCAGCTTTTTCTTAAAAGTTTCTGATTAAGTATTCTTTAAACTGTTTAATGTTAATCATTTTTGAAGTGAAAACTTCTTTAACGTCGTTGAGCACTTTTCTTGGGATGGGATTAAAATGATAAACTCGCGTCAGGACACGTGGCCTCATTAAAAATTCGTAAGGCAGTCGTTGAAATTATGAATGAAAGTTGACTTTTCTCAGAGATAAACTTTTTAATGTAATAAATTATAATAGTTCTGAATCGTTAAATTTTTAATAATAATATATAACAATACTAGCTGACCCAGCAAACGTTGTATTGCCGATATTAAAATCGCGATACAAAAGTAACTGTTGATCGTAGATGGGTGAAAATTTGAAGTTGTATGTATTTTTAATGCTGACTCATAATCAAACAAATTTAAAAAAAATATAAAAAAAAAATAAAAAAATAAAAGTGTGGACCACCCTTAACATTTAGGGGTATGAAAAATAGATGTTGGCCGATTCTCAGACATACTCAATATGCTCACAAAATTTCATGAGAATCGGTCAAGCCGTTTCGGAGGAGTACGGGAACGAACGAATTGTGACACGAGAATTTTATATATAAGATAAATTGTTATTTTTGTGTACGATAGCGCAATAAATGAATATTGTATTTAACTACTTCAATGATAGTTACTTTTCTACTGTTAAATAAGCAATTCATGCAAAATTATTCCTAATATTCCAAAATATTCAAAAATGGACAACGTTCATGTTCATGTTTTCACTTCTGCCAGCACTCCCGGAGTGCAACCCGATTTCTTATTAAATCATAAAATTAATTAAAATTTTTACAAAATCACATATTGAAACCACATCTTGAAACGAGATACATAATATATAGATATAACAGATACGATGAGCGTAAAATTGTGAAAACGTATACAAAACCGTTTAATCGGCGGATTATTTTTCAATTAAAAATATGTCCATCCCAAAATGAGACGCAAACAATATAAGATGATAAATACCTGATTCGCCGTTGTAATTAAAATCCTGTCCGTCTTCCCTCCTCCACATCACGTAGGGTTCCGGATAGCCGGACGCTCGACACACGAGAGTTACGTCCGATCCCTCCCTTACCACCATGTCAGTCGACGTCATGTTGTCAATGATTGATGGTGGTACTGAAAGCGATACCTTCATTATGATACCATAATAGATTGCCGTCGGGTACCTAATTATTATCGGCTGCGATACAAGTTTATAAGTAAATTTGGGGTACTCGGTTTCATTATACTTAGTTTGAAAGGGTAACGAAAACGATAAATAAATTAATGCAATTAAAAGACTAGCGCACTTAACTTGATATGTTATTTCTGTATGACGTGTGCAACAGCAAAATTGATCTTTATTCATGCAATTTAGAGTTCCGTATAAGTGTACAAAGTATACCCTTTTTAATGTCCCAATTACTCACCCTATCTATGCCCAGAATTGAGTCGTCGGCCATACCCTTAGTAGCTATAGTAAAAATTTCTTTCCCAAAGATACATTCGTCCAAACTATTTGTAATTCGTTTACTTTTCATGTGCTGTTAGTTCAATAATAATAAAAAAAAAAGATATATTTAATACAATATTATTTTTAGAAGTAAGGATTAATCTCGAATGTTCTCAAGCGGTGTACGAATAATAAGTTGTTTAGTAAAGAACTTTATTTACTAAACATTTTTTTTGGTATTGATAAGTTATAAGCGTTGTTTTGCTTGAATCAATTATTAAAAATGCATAATATATTTTCATACAACTATACCATAGTTTTATAATTTGTACTAGTATACTAAATGTTCCGTTGTGTGGTGCGTAATTTTAATCTAAATATTAATGTCTACAGATTCATAAATAAATCGCATTTTTTTTCTTTTCTAGAAGTAAATAAAAAATGATTAGCATGGGTTGCGTATCGTAAGAAAGATAAAATTCAAAGATTTTACCGCCACTTTGGAAAAGTTGAGTTTTAGTGAGAAGAAGTCGCAAAAAACTCATTGTCACTTTTTAAATCCATCTTTACAGTTTCAGAATTTTACATTATATTTTATACAATGTAGTGATGCACAAAATTACTTAAGCCATTGACTAACTTGTGTAAGTTATTAAGCTTTGTTTTTTAATTGTCTTGCCTTAAATCTTAGATAATTTATGCATATAGATAGTCTCTTGGTGTTAGACAATCGATAAAAACAGGCCAGGAATATAAGTTTAGTTTGCGTTACAACGCGTCTTACACTCGCAATTTGTATGACCATATACAATGCAGTGCAGCTCAAGATTATTGAAAAACCCGCAGCACTACAACTGCGCTCGTCACCTTGAGACATAAGATGTCAAGTCCCATTTGCCCAGAAATTTCACTGGCTGGGCGCCTTTTCAGACTGAAACAGTAATAAATAGACCGAAAATAGGTACCGTTATGGTACCCATATTCTAGCCGGAATCCGGTGCAAAGGAGCCTACCACTCCTCCTTTCATAATGTGAATTAAAAGCAGGCTTCTTTGAGTAGCCATACTCAATATTTCCCAAGTAGTTCTCGAAGCTTCCTTCAACTAATTACGTTGCTGACATTAGCGATGCTACATTAAACTAATTAATAAGTGTTCCGTCTACTACAGAAGTTTAATGTCTCTATGACAAAACGTTTTCGAACTTTCGTATGTAATTATCGTAGTACCTATGGAATAATAGGATCTTTGTTACGGTAAAAATGAGGTTAGAGTATTTATTATAACACGAAAGAAACTTTAGAAGTGAGTTACAGAGAATAAAAGAGTTTTTGTTTTAACATGTTTGGTTCGGTACATAAAGAAATCTTTCACAATAATGCATAGTAGTATTTAAATACGACGACACAGATTCCAGAAATTTCCAGAATATTCTTCCACGTTCTACAAAGCTGTGGAATTAACTTCATTGTGGGGTGTTTCTAAGGTGTAAAGTCTCATTCAATAAAGTACTTGCCGTCAAAGGAAAGTTTTTACATCAAGAGTCATTTACTGTTTTTGTGCAAAGAACTGTAAACTATTAAATTTTTATTTTATTTATTTATTTTATTTATTTGTAGAAAAAAACAGAACAATTATCTAAAATCTAGGTACAAATAAGTGGCTTATAATATGTAATTCTAAAACAATTGTTCCTTAGAAATTTCTCACTAAGACTTAAAGTTTAGACATAAATGAAGAACATAAAAAAAGACTAATGTTACAGAATTTATGAGCTTCATTTTAGATCATGTATTGCAGTAATTCTCTTGTTTATTACATATTTAAATTGTGCTAAATTAATTATATTAAAATCTATATCAATATCAACAGAGACAAAGTTTTTATTGAATGAATTCATAAGTCTTTTAATTGGAGCGCGGAAACCTGCATTTGTGCGACATCTATTAAATATGAATGGTTCTTACGATCTAGTACCAAGTGTAGGTATTCTAAAATTAATATATTGCAATAGTTCTGGTGTGTTGAGCAAATTACGAATGATTTTATATAACGCAGTCATGTCTAATACTAGTCTCCTGTCAGATAATGTTCTAAAATTGTAATGTTTTAATAGTTCATGAGAACTTAATCTACTTTTATTTAGTCGAAAATGTATAGCACGCAAAAACTTTTTCTGAATTATTTCTATTAATAGAGTAATAAGGATTCCAAATCACAGATGCATATTCAAGATATGGTCTTATTAGAGTTTTATAAAGAATCATGAATGATAAAGGCTTTTTAAATGGTTTGGATAAAAGTAAGTAACTAGTAAATAATAGACATATAGATGGTCAACATAGAAAACTCAGGTACTCGGGAAAGATCTTAAGCTGATTCAAATTTAGTAGGGATTTACTACCTTAAAAGTAATATAGACACAACAAATATTTCAAGCCTTTATATATCCCAAATCAAATCCCAAAGGCAGGAATAAAACGCAGTATTAGATTCTTTGATAATCCTATGCAGCTCTGTATTCAGCTAATCATCTTGAGACATACGATGCTATGTAATTAGGTGTGGTCAGGTTTGCTCCGCATTATGCTACACGAAGGCTACACGCTTAAGTGAACGTTTCTGGTGCTCTTAACCTAACGGCATCGACCCTAATACTCATAGACGCCTGATAAATGGCGAACGCTTTCAGACTCCACCTTAGGAACACTGATAAAAATATCCAGAAGCGATTCTGCATAATATATTGTTTATTTTAGATACATTTTTTAAATATCAACTTATTATAATAAGTATTTAAGCGATGCGACAATTATTTATATTTTTACTCCTAAATGTAAGTTGGGGTCACTGAAAATCAGTATAGTGCTCAAGTATGGACACAATTGTAACTGAATATTCTCTAGTTTTGGAATACCACTGCCAAATAGATTATATAGTTTTGCTTTTTTTGTATTTAACATTAAGGTAATATTTTTTTTCATTATTATATTATCTTATTTTGTTTGAATGTGTAGTAAAGTTTTACTTGCGAAATTAATTAATTTACATTTATTTTCATTATTGCCTGACCAATGAGTATTCAGTATGCCGTGCCCACTCACCTTAGTTGGTTGATGGAATTGTTTGCATTATGAATATTTAGGTATTAAAGGTCAACGTTAACCCCGTAGATTTTAAGCTTCTCCAAAAAACTGAATCAAGTAGTCAAAGTCACATGAGCTTTATTCAATTAGGCTTAAACTAAGCGCTTTTAAATCGTCGATATAAATATTAATTTTAAATTACTGATACCATCTGATCGGAAAAAGTAGAGCTCGTGAGAAGAACATACAAGAATTTCTGCGGTCACTCTTTTCAATCACATAGAGTATTTTACAATCGCTGGAAAATACATGACTAATAAGTTAGTAAGGTTGTTTGCATGCAATATATGAACCGTGTTTAAATAGAATCAAATATTTCATAAAAAGTCATAAAGAATAAACTGTATAAATATAAATTATCGTATATTGGATGCATTAACCTTTAGAGCTTCAACTTATTGTTTTTGTAAGGATGGTTTGTGAACATGATGGTCGTGATTACTGTCACAATTAGGAATTGCATCCAACAAATACCATGATTTATTTACAATAACAGGTCGTCCTGGCCATTTATCGTTCCCTTAATGTCTAGATTATTGCAGTAATTTTATATTCACATGATGATACTTACCAACAACTTGCAGGTATCCCTTCCTGGACCTCATGGGGTCCGTGTTGACCTGGCACATGTACCATCCCCGGTCCACCTCCTGCACGTTCTTGATGTGCAGGTACCAGGATCTGTGGTCGTTGTACGAGAGGCTGATGCGAGGGTTCTGTGTTATTATGTTGTGGTGTATACTCAGGATTGTCTGAGTATCCATACGAACCCACGCCACCTGTAGAAGAAAATTTTATTTAGAATTAAAATATACAGTACCTATCTATATAAAGCAGATTAATTTCCCCCACAACTGAATCAGGTATACATAACTTCAAGGAATTATCTGGGTGAATTTTTACAATGCGCGGGCACACCGTAACGACAATACGACACCTTGACGTTAGCTGGTCAACTAGAGCATTTGTATAATACTTCAGCTGTGAAGCCACATAACTCATATGTCTACTGAACCACAACCAATCAATGAGAATTTAAAAAAATACCTATAATTGTATAAAACTAATTTAATGTTACACCTCATTTAACTAAATTTTGCGGTATAATTATACTTACATTGGTTGTTAAAAATTATTATAATTAGGCCAAAGAAGAATATCTATAATATAATTTAAAAATAAATTAATGAATAATTGTTGCTGCAGTGTAGTCACAGCTTTATAATATTTACAAATTGCGAGTGAAGGTCTGCGCATGCGCATTTCGCCGCTCGATCGCGTAATTCACTAAAGTTCTTGTATTATTGTATTCAGTATTGTGTCTTTAGTTGATATTCATTAGTGTAGTGTAGGTAAATTAGGTACTTATGAATGTTCTTTAGATTATAATTTGTATAGTTATTTCTTTTGAGGTGTTTCATCTAGTGTGTGTTTACTGTTTTTTTCCACTTTAATTACTTTGTTAATACTTCAAATTCAAATTCAAATATTTTCATTCAAAATAGGATTTAAAATCACTTATTGAACGTCAGAAACTACCACCCATTCAAAAGAGACTGCCTCAGACCTGAGAAGAATGGGCGCAAGAAACTCAGCGGGCTTTTTTTTTAATAAAATATGGATTACAATTTGATATCGTACAATAAACATTTATAATTAAAGAGCCTGAGGGTGTTCGCTTTATTCCCAGTCCGTGGTGTCATTAAGAAAATCGTTTATGCTAGAATAACCTTTCCCACACAAACGTTTTTTAACAATTATTTTAAATTTCGTAACACATTTGTTTTGTACATTTTCTGGGATCATATTGTAGAAGGATATACATCGCCCAACAAAAGACTAACTAACTCGACCCAACCGAGTAGTAGGCATAACAAGTTTATGTTTGTTCCTCGTGTTAACATTATGAATGTCACAGTTTCTAGAGAATTCCTCAATGTGCTTATGAACATACAGAACATTATCAAAAATGTATTGAGAAGCAACAGTCAAAATGTTTATTTCTTTAAATTTTTCTCTTAATTATTCTCTAGGACCTAGGTTATAAATCGCGCGAATAGCCCTCTTCTGCAGCACAAAGATGGTATTAATATCGGCCGCACTGCCCCATACCAATATACCATAGGACATAATACTATGAAAATAACTAAAGTATACTAATCTCGCCGTATCTTTGTCAGTTAACCGTCTAATTTTCTTAACCGCATATGCTGCAGAACTAAGCCTATTCGCCAATCCTTCAATATATTATATAATCTTATAGTTAAACATGAAAAAATAATCGATATATTATAGATATTGTTAAATTCTCACTGCTCACATATTATAGAGTAATAAGAATATTATATTTTCTCTATAAGTGAATATTGTAATATTCTTCTGAGAAATAAAGTTCTTAAATCGTAAATCGTAACTTCGTGCGTGCGTACAAGAAAAAGTGTGTGTATACTTTTTTTACACACGAACTTCTTTTTTTAATTTTTACTATGGAAGATGAGGATAAACAAGAATTCATACGAGCAACTGAAGGTATGACCGCGTCCCATGGTCAGTAATTGAGTAAAAATCTGGTTTTGTGTGCAGAAGTACCTCCCCACACTCGGAATATCATAAAAGGATTAAGACAATTGCAACAATAAAAGAAAGACTCCAAGAAGTATGCATTTTTTATACTAAATGAAGGAGAAACAAGCGTACGGGTCACCTGGTGTTAAGTGATCACCGCTGCCCACATTATCTTACAACACCAGAGGAATCACAGGAGCGTTGCTGGCCTTTAAGAAAGATACACGCGCTCTTTTATGAAGCTACCCATGACTTATCGTCCCGGGAACACCGCACAAGGAGGCTCATTCCACAGTTTTATTGTACGTGGAAGAAAGTTCCACCACACATCCACGTAATCAGGATGGTATTTTTATTTCCCGCTAAAGGCCATTCTAACATTTAGACATATAATAAACTAGCTGACCTGACAGACGTTGTACTGTACATAATAAATAAAATACTGTTTTTTATGTATTTGTCAATAATATTTCATAACATCAAGAATTATTTCATAACGTATGCTCCTTGTTGTTATAAGTAAATTGTTTCACAGCAGAACTGCCAACCTGTGCGTCAATAAATTCTCTCACAGAAAATATGTCTATACAAAACAAATATTGGTAATAAAAATAATTATGGTTCAAGTTGGACCTAACTGCACTCCATGAAATAATTCCCATTTAAATCCGTTCATTAGTTTAGAAGTCCATCGTGGACAAACAACGTGTCACGTAATTTATATATATTAAGATTAGTACTATCAAATGCTCATAATAAAACTAAAAACAATTACAAATGAATTAACTTTAATTAATAAAATATTTTTTATACATTTCTAGCAATAAATTTCTTTTAATATGACTGTCCAGTATTCTCGAATCTTAATTAGGATACACTTAAATAAAACACATTTTAAGCAGATAAGTTTAAAACGTTTCGTCGAGCACTGCATTCATTATTCTATCCATGCTTTTAAGTAGATACACTTAAATAATTTTTATATTTATAATTAAAACAGAAGGGTGATATTAAGCTTAATTCACAAAAAGTAGTGTTTCCGTTGAGTTTTTACAACAAATATTGTTATTTAAGTTATCTATATATCTATCTATCTATGTCGCGGTGTTTGTAGTTAAACTTCTTCCCTTCTTCTCGATTCTCATGAAATTTTGAGTGCATATTGGGTAGGTCTGAGAATCGGACAACATCTATTTATCTATGTTTCATCCCCCTAAATGTTAAGGGTGGTCCACGCCAATTTTTGTTTTTAATTTTTTTTATATTTTTATTTAAATTTGTTTGATTATGAGTCAGCATTAAAAAATACATACAACTTCAAATTTTCACCCATCTACGATCAACAGTTACTTTTGTATCGCGATTTTAATATCGGCAATACAACGTTTGCTGGGTCAGCTAGTCTTACTATACATATTTCTTTTGTGCGTCTGTTGTGACTGAACTCATCCTAAACGGCTGGACCGATTTTAATGAAACTTTCTGTGTTTTCAGGTGGATTCGAGAATGGCTTAGATTCACAATTGAACTACCTTCTAAGCGTCTGGACCGATTTTGATGATTTTTTTGTGTGTTCCAGTGAATTTGAGATTGGTTTAGATTCTCAATTCCGTCCACATAATATAATTCTACTGCTCATGTGTATGTTAGTGAACTCCTCCTAACGGCTGGACCGATTTTTCAAATTTAAGACGTGTGTACAGGACAACGTCTGTCGGGTCCACTAGTATCTTTATATATATATATATATATATATAAAGATACATATAAAGAATTATATATATATATAATTCTTCTGTACTTGTGTTGAATGTGAACACCTCCTAAACAGCTGGACCGATTTGAATGAATTATTCTGTGTATGTCCAAGTGTATTCGAGGATGGTTTAGATTCACAGTTGAACTACCTCCTAAATGGCTGGATCGATTTTGATAATTTTTTAGATCTCAATACAGACTATATACAGGTTGTCCCAAAGTTATGGGACATGAAGGGAAAGTACCTTAAATATCGACGATAGGCTATTTTACTGAAAGAAGACTTTATGTTATTTTTAAATGTAAAAAAAAACTAAAAACTTGTCTTGAGTAACATAGTATTTTAAAAGAAAGGAACAACGTTAAATTAATGTTTTCCTACGTATACGGATTTCCTACGGATTGGTACGAATGGACCGATTAGATGGCCGGCCAGATCCCCGGAACTTACACCATTATATTTCTTCTTTTGGGGATATGTGAAAGATATGCTATACAAAAAGCGATACGAGAACGTGGGCAAGTTACAAACAGAATTGTGCCATATCATATCGAGTATTCACCATAAAATGATAAGAAAATCAACAGGCAGCGGACTCATTAAAAGATTGGCGATTTGCGTAAGACAAGTGAGATCACATTTTGAGCATTTAATTAATTAATTTACAAAAAAATACCCACTTAATTGACTACTTTCTTTTAAAATACTATGTTACTTAAGAAGAGTTATTAGTTTTTGGCCACTCTTTCGATTGGCATCATAAGAGTAGGGGTGTTTTTTTTACATTTAAGTCGGTTCGATTCCCAGACGGGGCAAGTAATTCTTAGAAAATCTTTGAATGCAGAATTACTAACTTTTAAAAATAACATAAAGTCTTCTTTCAGTAACATAGCCAATCTTCGATATTAAAGATACTTTCCCTTCATGTCCCATAACTTTGGGACATCCTGTATACTCCTGCGTATGTTAGTGATCTCTTCACGTCTGGACCGATTTTTCAAATTTAACATGTGTGTACAGGACGACTGTCGGGTCTGCTAGGATATATAGGTATTATATAAAATACAAAGACGTTGAAATCTTTATTCTTCGGCAACCACAATAGAAACAGACCCCATAACATATCATTGGAAAGGTCTTAATGAGAAAAGCTTAAAATCGTTGAGTTCCCATAGAGTTACATTAAATGTGAAAAAGTGAAGTATGTTCAATAATTGCATCATAAAATAAATGCGACATATTTCTGATTAACTAATAAACAGCTTTAAATAATTATGATAATAATTTTGCATTAGTAACTTAATATCCAGACCACCGAGCCTTGCTTGATTTTTAAGAAGGTACAAAACTTGAACAAAACTAATAGGACATCTGGATTCGAACCGGGGTCTTCTGCTTTCCGGATCACCTGAGCTATTATAGTCTTGAATATAGTGGCAAATTTAACCTCTGTATTTGTATTTGATGTTATTGCAGCTGTTTCTCATGAGAACACGGATAAAACTACATTTTTTTAAATTGAACCTAGCTAGATCAATTTGTCGCCACCGAAACCGCCTGTATACTAAATTTCATGAAAATCGTTGGAGCCGTTTCCGAGATTCAGATTATATATATACAAGAATTTCTCGTTTAAAGATATAAGATATTTAAATTTTACATTCTTTTACTTAGCATGACATAATAATCACTTATTCCTATTGATTTGAATAAAGAATCCACTTCGACAGACATGTAGAAGAAATATACCATTGCGAACCCTACTATGTGATGTAACAAAAGGTGACGTAACACATTTTTCTTGATATAAAATAAAATTAACATTTTACAAATTATTATAACTAAAATCTGATCTCAATATAATATGTTTTATAATACGATTTATCGTGATTTTTATGTAAGCATAGACTTTAAATATTTTATGTTTTCCTTCTTTTTAAAAATCTTTCTTAAATAATAATATAATATAATATATAAAATTCGATCGTGTCGCAGTGTTTGTTACCAAACTCCTCGACGATTGTATGATTTTTTGTGTGCATATCGGGTAGGTCTGAGAATCACCCAACATCTACTTTTCATACCCCTAAATAATTACATTATTTTTTTATTTTATTATGACTCAGCATTGTAAAATACATACAACTTCAAATTTTCACTCTTCAACGATCTATAACTATTTTTGTATCGTGATTTTTATATTATTCTGTTTCATTCACAAATCCGGTATAGGGTTGCAAGTAGTACGATGTATTTGGTAGGTCTGAGAATGGGTTGCATTTATTTTTATACCCCAAAAAATTATTAATTAATTTTTTTTTATTTTTTTTTATATGGCAATACATCGTTTGTTGGATGAGTTAGTAATTTATAATAATATATAAATACACTTTTAAACAAAATATCTTACCACAAATAAGGCATAGCCTGTACTATACTTACTTCAATATACATAAATACATATAAACATCCATGACTCGGAAACAAACATCCGTATTTATCATATTTTAAATGTTTGCACCTACTGGGATTCAAACACGGGACCTCTAGCTCAGTAGGAAGGGTAATAATAATAATTTTATCATGTGAACTGCACCTAAACGGCTGGACCGATTTGAATGATTTTTTGTGTGTGTTTGGACCGGTTTTGATTATTTTTTTGTGTGTTCCAGTGAATTTGAGAATGGTTTAGAGTCTCAATTCAGTCAATATATAATACTCCTTCACATGTTAGTGAACTCCTTCTAACGGCTGGACTGATTTTTCAAACTTAATACTTGTTTACAGGAGAATGTCTGTCAGGTTCGCTAGTTTTATATAACTTATTAATAGCTTGTGCTTTTATAAAACTAAAATGATAACTATAGTAGTATCTTCCCCTTAAATAAGAACATAAGCCATATTGTATAATTATGTACCAGTGGGAGGCTCCTTTGCACAGGATGCCGGCTAGATTATGGGTACCACAACGGCGCCTATTTCTGTCGTGAAGCAGTAATGTGTAAGCATTACTGTGTTTCGGTCTGAAGGGTGCCATAGCTAGTGAAATTACTGGGAAAATGAGACTTAACATATTGTCTCATGGTGACGAGCGCAGTTGTAATGCCGCTCAGAATTTTTGGGGGTTTCAAGAATCCTGAGCGGCACTGCATTGTAATGGGCAGGGCGTATCAATTACCATCAGCTGGACGTCCTGCTCGTCTTGTCCCTTATTTTCATAAAAAAATATCTAAGCCAAGTTGAAACTTACCTTGAATCCTCTTAAGTTATCTACAACACAGGCCAATAAGGCATCTCTCCCCACTGTGACCGTCACGTTTGGTATTGGCTCAGCGAATCTTGGATACATTGACTCTGCAAAAAATATATTCATTACAATCTCATCTGAGATGGATAGGGCGAGGTAAACATGTTTACCTACTCACAATAAAAGACCTAATGGAATAACTTTATAGACGGAGTGTTTCTACACTAAGACACTTATACTAATAAGACACTTATAAGACTTTAATACAAGAGAAAGCGATTTTATCAACGATAATATTATTTTTGATGACCATTTTAGTTCGATGCCATTGCTACTACTATAACAATAATATTTTGATTAGTAAGTAAGTAAGTAAGTATATCTTTATTTGGAACAAACACTACAAATACACGTGAACATTTACAAAATATAATAACAAATAAAATGAAAAAACTTATCTTAAAATTACTATAATATGCCTAATGTAATTAAAACTAACATACATTAAAAACTAAAGTAAGGCTTATTCTATATCAACATAATAAGGTGGTGTTTGCAGTGTTATGTCCCTAAAAGGTTTGCTACTCAGCATACAATTTATTTATTTATTATATGACAATAATATTGTTTTAAAAAAATCCATAATCTTTGTTTTTTGAAAATTTATTAGTTAAAGTTAAGAAAATACTAATTAAATTCAATTTTTTTTTGATAGTGTTTGTGTTTTCGAAACTAATTGTATTTTAAAATCCGACATTTTTTCATGTCGTACTGAAACATTGATACGATCTGATGAACCCAAAGATTTTGTAAAGCAACTATATTCTTATAACATTTCTCCATAGTTTCTATCAAATGAATACTACAGGATTGGAATTAAATTATTATTATATTAATGAAAATAACGAAGATCTTCCACCTTTACGTTAAAGGATCAAATATCCTAATCACTTACACAAATAAAATTTGAAAACAAAATTTTATGAACGATGCTCAACCCCAATATTTGCATATTAGGAAATTGACTTGAAATGTCGCTCTTGTTATCAACTATAACGTAGATCCTGTAGATGAAGCCACAACCTGAGAGTTGAACAAAGCAAACAAGATTTTATGACGATACGTCACTCGAACGGTTAGCTCAGAAGAGGACTCGGAACGCGAGAGACGTGGGTCGTTTATACCTTTTTGTTTTCAAATTTTATTTGTCTTTTAATCATAGAAATGAAGGTTATCAATTTAAAACATAACAAACTAATTATATACAGTAAGTAGGTACTACAAAATTATTATTGTCACCGAAATTCAGCAAATTATGAACATCTGGGTAAATTAGTTAAAGTGATTCACCTTGCCGACCAAGCGGAAGAATATTTATAACAGTATCTAACATCTAAACCAAATTTGTTTACTCAGAATATAAATTACACCTTGTTCACTTGTTTTATAATCCATAAAAAGTCACGCTGAATGCAATAAAATAAAGTCGCTCGCTCATGTAATATGCACGCTATCCACCTAACACGACAATCGGTCGGTGCCACCGTGTCTGCGGTGTCTGCTAGGGGTGCGTGATTTGTGACCGACCCACATCGACAAATAGCGCTTTCCTTGTATCACTCTTTGCTCGCAACGTAAACTTAACTCAAAAATTATTTATAGTAGCCATTTAAAAGCTCTCTTGCCGTACTTTAACTCAAACAGATGTTGTGTAAAAGCTTCAAGTGATACCTAATAAATAAATTTGAATGTTACTT
The DNA here is from genome assembly GCF_905404315.1 of Leptidea sinapis. NCBI lineage: Eukaryota > Metazoa > Arthropoda > Insecta > Lepidoptera > Pieridae > Leptidea > Leptidea sinapis. The sequence continues at coordinate 11,183,291 of NC_066275.1, read as the reverse complement.
ACGTGAAGTAAGTTAAATATTTTTACGCGTGACTACGACTCTGACGTTTCTTATTTCACGGACTCTTATTGACATGTGATAAATCTCTAGATCTTGTGGTAGTCGAAAGTCTACTAAGTAGAACTATAGATTTATTTTTGTTTACCAGTGGGAGGCTCCTTTGCACAGGATACCGGCTATATTATAGGCACCACAACGGCGTCTATTTCTGTCGTGAAGCAGTAATGTGTAAGCATTACTGTGTTTCGGACTGAAGGGCGCCGTAGCTAGTGAAATTACTGGGCAAATTAGACTTAACATATGTTGTCTCAAGGTGACGAGCGCAGTTGTAATGCCACTCAGATTTTTTTGGGATTTTTCAAGAATTCTGAGTGGCACTGAATTGTAATGGGTAGGGCGTATCAATTACCACCAGCTGAACGTCCTGCTCGTCTCGTCAATTTTCTTTCACTTAGTTTCAAAATTTTTAATTACTTCCTTTCAGATTATTAGATACACACATTTATAATACAATCAATATTCAGATTTTACTTTACAACAAATTTATATCTAATACATTTTTAGGGTTCCGTAGCCAAATGGCCAAAAACGGAACCCTTACAGATTCGTCATGTCTGTCTGTCTGTCTCGGTTTTTTCCAAAACTATAAAAACTATATTGTGGAAACTTGGTAAGTAGATGTATTGTGTGAACCTCATTAAAATAAAAAAAAAAACATAAATTTTGGGGGTTCCCCATACTTAGAACCGAAACTCAAATAATTTATTTCATAAAAACTTCAAAAATGATATTGAGGTTTCTAATATCATTTTTTCTAAACTGAATAGTTTGCGCGAGATACACTTTCAAAGTGGTGAAATGTGTCCCCCCCTGTAACTTCTAAAATAAGAGAATGATAAAACTAAAAAAAAAATATGACGTATATTACCATGCAAACTTCCACTGAAAAGTGGTTTGAACGTGATCTAGTTACTTAGTAGTTTTTTTTAATACGTATAAATGATGTGAGCGCTGAGATTTGTACTGTATGATTTTGAGTAAAGATTTTTTGCCTTTTCCATTTAAATAATTTAATATCATTTTACTTTTTTTTTATATAACTTTTATATTATGATACTTACTGCTACGGAACCCTTCATGGGTGAGTCTTACTCGCACTTGGCCGCTTTTAAAATTCATTACTACATTTAACTGTACCTACATTAGTAAATTTAATAATACTCTACAGGTATTGAAAAATTCTTGATTTCAAGTAGGCAATGAAAGTGAAAGATAGTAGGTAAAAATTCAAAATTCCAAACTTTCTTCTATAATATTAGAGAAGAGATTTATTTGTAGAACCTTAGTATATATATATGCACATAGCTGGCCTATATACAGAACGAATGAAAAATATTTACCAAATCCATTAAGTACGACAAAACTTGTTTAATCCAAACTGAACCGGTTTGTCTTACGCGTGTCAGAAATACCTTCAGGTACAGCCCAGTAATTATTGTATTCCATAGGGAAATTTATTATTTCAAGAAATGCAAATTTACTTTTGTTGTAACAATATTACAGCAACCGTTTTTTCAACCTTTTAATAAATCTTATCTCATGACAGGTATGGTTCACAATTTTTATAAACAAAATTTATGAACACGCGACCTTTCACGTTCCGTGCGAGTGTTCTTCCACTGAGCCAACCGTTCGAGTGACGTATCGTTGATAAAACTTTTATATGTCTAGTTCAACTCTCAGGTTGTGGCTTCATACACAGGATCTAATTTAAAGTTGATAAGCTGCTCAAATATTGGGGTAGGTTACATCACTTGTTATGGTTATAATTTTAGTTTGTGCAATAAATCGGAGAAGTGAGGCTAAATTTAGGTAACAAGTTTAGATATGGTTCAATTATTTGAAACCTCGCCGTTTCAGTTTAATAAATCTTCAGACAGATTTATTTATTAAGGTTTCAAAATCAATATCCTATTTTTAGGAAAAGTTCTTCAAGGCTCACAGCAAAGTTTCAGTCGCTAAATACCTTAAGGCGAAGGGTAAACAGAAAACATGCAAACAAGGTGTTTTTAGACAAGTTTTGTGGTGAAAATATAGAATTTGGAGCTATGAACACTACTTTATCCTGTTACACATACCCTTAAGTCTTACTTGTAGGTTGCTAATGCTTATTGTTGGTTAAAGTTAGCACTCCAGAGCTATTATGAACTACCAGTTTTCTTTGCAGTTAAACAAGTTTTTTCTTGGCATCATGCATTTATTTAGTATACTACTATCATAAAAGTTGTTCTTATAGATTTTACTTTTTTATGTAGGTACATTTATTCAGATTAGTAATCAATAATGAGGATTGTAAGCAATTAAGCATTTTGCGCCTGTTAAAATGTTACATTTTCGACCCAAGAATTTTGAAAATATTGGCTTTGTTACATAGAAGCCGTGAACTCATATCGCTGAAGGTCGCCGGCATTTAGTGTCAAAAGTCCTTAAGACCAAATTGATATTGTTACAAATTTTATTAAAAACGGTTATGTTAACTAAAGTATTATGATATCGTGAGGTAATATAATCCATTTAATAAGTGTTAAACAGTTATTATTTCCGCTCAACACTCACTCATACTATCAGTAAAGTAATCTAAGCAAAGCAATTTGTCCTCGAGCAATCAGTCGCTTTTATTGTGAAATGGTTGTTAAAACTTGTATGGTTAATAGCTCGGCACCTATTAACACGTTTTCCTGAAACTGTTAGATTTCTTTTGTAGGAATTGCAAAGGGGTATTTGCTTCCATTTTGAGTGTGCAGAGTTTTGGCAGCGCACAATTTTTTGCTGCAGTCGTAAAATTCTTTCAATGTGGGAGTTATGACATGTGTTTTGGTCGGATATTTTTTTTTGACGTTTCTAGTGTGTTTTTGGTTAACGTAATAAAGATTTTATATTCAAAGGGACACACCGCTGACCGTCCGTTTGTCAGTGGGTTATCCCTACTAATATTATGAATGTGAATGTATGTATGTTTCTTACGCTTTCGCGTTTAAATCACCGAACCGATTTTGATAAAATTAAGTACTTACAGAGATAGAATAGTTCTTGAAAAAGGACATAGGCTACCTTTTATTGCAAAAATAAATAAATGGACGGGTTGAAATAGGGGTTGGCAGTTTGTATGGAAATTCGTTATAATCGAAGATAAAACCATGAAACTAATATGTATTTAGGCACTAATTGATGAGAAATAATTTATAAACTTTTAGTCGAGCATTTTTGAAACTTTTAACTACAAGGGGATGAAATAGGACATTAAAGTTCTCAGGGAAATACTATTATAGAGACTATCCACAACAACAAGGGAAATATGATTTGTCATAGAAGATTGTCATCATTCCACTGCCAGCAGCGGAATGAGTAGTTTGCGCGTGTATTAGATGAAAAGTATCCTAAAAGATAAAAAAAATGCTCAAAGTAACTATTCAACGCGGACGAAGTCACTGGCAAAAGCTAGTATTTTATAAGTAGCAATGGCTTGACAGCTGATAGAAAGACAAAGTGTGTATAGCATGCCTTAAGCATGAAGTGCCTAAGTATGTTTTTTACACAAATGCTATTGCCCCAAGCTTGGCATAGCTGGTGGTGTGGGTTGCACGATATACGATACGATAAATTCTATGTTTTCACTTAGCAAACATTTACGTTTTAATTTAAAAAATTATGTTAGGTACTAGTGCTGTATTACAATAAAAAAATTATTGAAGTTGGCGTTACATTGCGGAAATCCATAATTATCCAAATGTTTTGAGTTTTATTTAGTGTTAAAAATAATTCATTCTTTGGAGTTAAAAATATTAAACTTTTTTTTTTCGCCAGTTTTTGGCGAGTCTACATGTCCTGAGGATGTCTCGTGTAGCGGCGAAACACGTGTCGAATTGTTCAAAAGACAAATTTTGGCGGAATTAACACTAAAGAAAAACTCAAAACATTTAGATGTGTGTATTACAATATTTAGAGGAATAGTCTAATTCGTGTAAAGTTTTATTAATGAAAAATTTTAGTTGTTTACTTGTTAGTTAAGTGTGATAATAAATGTGTAGAAACAGCAGGTGAAAGCAGTTCCCGCGGTGCTAACCGAGTGACAAATAGATTCACTAATCCTAGATATTCATTACGTGCTTCCAGAGAAATACTCATGTGTTATTTGCACAATACTGTAACAAGGAGTTCTAATCCACATATAAGAACTCATTGTTCTATGGTTGGCCGTGTGGTAAAAGAATAATATTTCATTCTAAACAATATGTTATGTTTTAAAAGTGATAACCCTCACTTCTAGGACTAATACACAAATAAAATTTGAAAAACAAAATTTTATGAACGATGCGGGATTCGCACCCACGGCGTTTCGTGCCGGTGCTCTAACCAACTGAGCTAACCGTTCAAGTACCGCCTCGTTATAAAATTCTGTTTGCTTTGTTCAACTCTCAGGTTGTGGCTTCATCTACAGGATCTACTTTACAGTTGATAACCTGCTCAACCCCAATATTTGCATATTAGGAAATTGACTTGAGATGTCGCTCTTGTAAATCTAAGCAATATGTTATGTTTTTAAAGTGATAACCCTCACTTCTAGGATTTTTCAAATTTTATTTGTGTATTTCATTCTAATTTAAAATAATGACGCGGATGAGAAGACAATCGAATAGTAACAGAGTAGAAATGATGAGAAGTGAAAACGGTGATTTATAATTAATATGGTTAATAGAAAGTGAAAGTGAATATAGATGTGTTAGAAGAATTATATTGTTTCGTTCTATAACGAACTCGCGTTACAATACCATTCTAAGGTGTTTGTGTAGTTGTAGAAGACGTATTACAGAATACCTATATAGCCGACCTATATAGCCGAGTGGTTAGTGATACTACCTACTAAGCTAGAGTTCCCGGGTTCGAATCCCGGTAGGTGCAAGCATTTATATGATGAATACTAGCTGACCCAGCAAACGTTGTATTGCCGATATTAAAATCGCGATACAAAAGTAACTGTTCATCGTAGATGGGTGAAAATTTGAAGTTGTATGTATTTTTAATGCTGACTCATAATCAAACAAATTAAAAAAAATGTCAAAAAAATTAAAAAAAAAAATTCGTGTGGACCACCCTTAACATTTAGGGGTATGAAAAATAGATGTTGGCCGATTCTCAGACCTACTCAATATGCTCACAAAATTTCATGAGAATCGGTCAAGCCGTTTCGGAGGAGTACGGGAACGAACATTGTGACACGAGAATTTTATATATATGATGTATGTTTGTTTCCGAGTCATGGATGTTTAAATGTATTTATGAATGTTTATATGTATGTTTATATGACTCAATGTATGTTTAAGTAAGTAAATTGTATTAAATATATCATTGTCTTGTAGCCCATAACACTAGCATGTCCCCTACCCAATGTCACATTTCATATGCTTCTTTCATAACTTTAATTATTTTATGGATAACTGAACTCAATCGCACTCGCACATTTTTTGTATCTACATGTTCGCCATTTTTGTTTTGTTATTGCAGCAATAGCAGTACATACTCCGTGAATACGTGGTACAATATATTATACCAGCTGACAGACGGAATGTGTCGTCAAATAGGGTGCCATATGCCGGTAGGGGGTATGCTTCACCTTTTTTTATTAAAATAAGGGACAATACGAGCAGGGCGTTCAGCTGATGGTAATTGATACGTCCTACTCATTACAGTGCCGCTCAGGATTCTTGAAAACCCCAAAAATTCTGAGCGGCACTACAATTGCGCTCGTCACCTTGAGACATAAGATGTTAAGTCTTATTTGCCCAGTAATTTCACTGGCGACGGCGCCGATCAGACCGAAACACAGTAATGTTTACACATTACTGCTTCACAGCAGGCGCCGTTGTGGTACCCATAATCTAGCTGGCTTCCTATGCAAAGGAGCCTCCAACTAGACCTACCAAAACTAACTTTACTCATTTCTAGACAACTGTTTGGATTTTTGAATCTACTGTACTCAATAAGAGCGCTTTTGCACTACGTCCGATCCGTACCCGTGAAAATACAGGGCTGGAAATCTCATACCAAATTGATAATATTATTATAATTATACAGTACGTATTTAAAAAAAATCTTACCATCCAGGATTTGTATAGGCGCTACGGATACAACATTTTGACCAGGAATTTCTCGACCTGTGAACGATAAAAAATTGTGAAATCACTGATAATTTATGATGAATGCAAAATATTATGCACAAATATAATATTATTCAAATAAATCAGTATTTTGAAAAGCGGATGTGATTGGAGTCGTATGGAATTAGGCTACGCTTTATGTCATTTTGCGGCGCGATAAATCAACTTTGTTAACAATAGTAATTAAGATTAGCCTCTATTGAATGCAAAAATATCCGCACGCATTTACCAGTGGGAGGCTCTTCTGCACAGGATGAGCTAGATTATGGGTACCACAACGGCGCCTATTGCTGCCGTGAAGCAGTAATTTGTAAGTATTATTTTGTTTCGGTCAGAAGGGCGCCGTAGCAAGTAAAATTACATAACATCTTACGTCTCAAAGTGACGACAACAATAATTGTAGTACCGCTCAGAATTGTAGTATCAATTACCATCGGCTGAACGTCCTGCTCGCCACGTCTCTTTATGTCATAAAAAAAAACCATTTTAATAAGCCAAATTTCTAATTTTACAAAATCACTCAACAAATATTTAAGATAAGTCTTACTTATACAATGACAATTAATTATAGGATAATAAGTTCCTGTTAATATTATAATCGGCATAGTATTGTTTCGTAATGATCTAAATTTAATTTTAACTACGTAACTCAAACCGCTAAACACCGTCAGTTTCACCTTTCATTTACTTGATTTTGTGTAGCCAATAAATTGCCTTTGTTAGGTAAATATATACCATTATCGACGGCGTTGACAGCCCCTCTTCGCTACAGAACTGTTCCATTATAGGCGTGGAGATGAATAATTGACACACACAAGTATGTTCGATGGGTGAACTAACGAGATGACGTGATTTTTTACGAGTACGTTGAGTGTTTTAGTATTTTTTTATGGATAGAGTGGAAAATTCGTGGAATATTTCAATGTGACGCAATATGTTCGTAAAATATTCTGCTTTTAAGCTGTATAACGCATTTAAAATTACCGATTTTAGAATTACGTTAGTGGTTACGTGTAAAGTTCTTAATAGAATAGATATTTATAATTATTTTTTAACAGTTTTTAAAATAATAATAAGTAGCAATAAAGCTTAAGAATGATGAGAACTTTTTTATAGCATGGCTTAGATTAAGGATTGGTCTCCGCTGTGCTCACACTAGATAGAACTAACAGAGATTATCTAACTCCAAAACTAACAGGAGAGTTTCATATTATGTGCTTGTTAATGAGTGTGTACAAATAAAGAAATTTTCATTTGATTTGTTTTTTATTAGATACCGCAGGCGTAGTCGAAAAGTGTGGCAACTAATACTACGCCAAAATGGACGTATTCGAGCCGGTCTAGAAAAAATGTCACACATTGTTTCTAGATTGGCTCGTTGACGTGCAACATGTAGAAACGGCTGTTAAACTTTTCTTATAATTGAAACTAAAATTCCGGGTTGCGTAGTAAATTTTGTAAATATAATACTGCAAGAAATTAGAAACACTGGGATCACAGTATACCATCAGTAAGTATTTTGTATTTTATTAAGTACAATGTAAAATAGCATGAAGCGTATGTAACAAAATTTGAAAGATGCCACGCACACAAGTATCTAATAGTTGCCGTAATAAAAAAGCTATTGCTCTTAGACAGTGCGATATCTAGTTGGAGCACAGCGGAGACCAATCCTTAATCTAAGGGCATAGGTTACATAACTGTTGAGAAATTAGCCCAAAATGACTCATTCTTAAATTTTAATTTGGAATTCTATCAACTAAATTCTTAAACTATCACATTATCTTGAGACAGAACTGTGAAAACAACAATGACATAAATTCTATCCATCTATTGACAACTGTTCTAACCTACTTAGAGCATCCTTTGCCTTTCCCCCCTGAGCATCATTAAAATTAATTGCTATTCCCACTGTTATGACTATGACATAATAAAAATGTTGAACAGTGGAACTAAATTAGCTCTACGATAGCCAAGGAACTCCCCGATACTTAACTACTCAAACCTCGTTGACACTGGGTCAGCGAGCAAACAGCCAACCCCACTTTACCATAAGTGAATTGGATTACTTGGAACATCTTAACTTCTATATCTAACGATACCGTTTCTCATTGAATTTTCTCTGAGTGTTAGGGTCAGTAATTAATTAAACGAGCATAGTCTGCGGTGAAAATTTGATTAATTTTGATTATGTGTATTTCTGTTTATATTTCACCGTTTTATTTGGGCAAATTAATATTTAGAATCAAATTGTTGCCTATCTTCAAATATATAAGTCCAGTGTCTTAGTGTTTGTTTCCAGTGAACTCCTAAACTAATGAACGGAATTTAATGGGAATTACTTCAAGGGGTGCATTTTAGTGTAACTTGAAAGTTAGGATAGTTTTTATTTCGATTTACGACTTTCGGACCCATAATTATTTTTATTTACAATCTTTGCTTTGTTGATTTTATTGACGCACGGTTTGACAGTTCTGCTGTGAAAAAATCGCAGTATAACAACAGGGAGCATATTTTATGATAAAATTCTTGATGTTATGAAATATTATTAACAAATTCATAAAAAAACAGTATTTTAGTTACTATGTAGAGAACAACGACTGTCGGGTCAGCTAGTTTGAACTAAAATATTTACTAAATCTTATATTACTATTATTTTCAGCAACTGTTATTTTTCCGCGTTATAAATGCAACAATATAGGAAATATATGTCGAAAGACTGAATTTTAATTAACAGATTTATAAAAAAAATGTATCAATAGTTTCGGTTCGATTGTTTCAAAATATATTAATATTATAGTTTGAAAACATTTTTACAAATAATTCCAAAATAAATATATAAACCTAACTTACAAACCTTCATAGGAAAACGGTAAATATTGAAAAAAAAAATGGTTTTAAAAGTATCAAAATGCTTTTAAAGTTTTAATTAATAATTTTAACTATAAATATGTGTTAAAGTATCAATGATTTAGTTTTGCTATCAAGTTTCAATGCCATTTTGATTGTTTGTAAAAATCTTAGATCATTTACGTCTAAATAGACAATGACAGCTGTGAATCCGTCAAACAAAATTGAATTTAGAACGAACCTCTGTTTTGAGCAATTCACGCACACTAGCACAAAGTGTCATACAAATCGCCAGTGTAAGACGTAGCTTGTCACGCACACTAGAGTGTTATTCCTAGCCTGTATTTATAGGTCTAAAAGCAAGAGACTCTATCTAGACGTATAAATTATTGAAGGTAATAATTTCTATTTTTGGACCCAGAATAAAGCATTGAAAAGTTATGGAGTATTTGTAATATTTAACTAATTGAAAATACAATCTAGAAATTCACTTTTGTACTACACCTTCTCTGAAAGTACGTATTGATCTGACAGTTGCAGGCTGCGTCATTCAGATCGTTCCATTATGCGTACCTACAATTTCTTAAATGTTTTTCATTATCTATCTACCTATATAAAAATGAATTGCTGTTCGTTAGTCTCGCTAAAACACGAGAACGGCTGGACCGATTTAGCTAATTTTGGTCTTGAATTATGTGTGGAAGTCCAGAGAAGGTTTCAAAGGCATTGAATAGATATGAAAATGCTCGGAACTAAATAGAAACATCAATTTTGTTTTTCCTTTGATGTGTCCCTAATGTTGCAACCGATAGTTATCGGATATAATAATTATTGTATATACTATGATATATTTTATGTTCGATTTAACATTTGATAGGTCGGTCGTCATCTATATTTTACACTCCAACAAATTTAATTATTTATTTCTTTCTTATAACTTAAATGGCAATACAACGTTTGTTGGATCACCTAGTGTGTTATACTTTTAAGGTTGCTTCTCGGATCAAATAACTGAATTTATAAAAAAGTGTGTATGTACTTATGTATGCACGCAAGAAGTTATACTTCTTTCGTCTAACGAAGCAAAAATCATTAAAATGATTTATTCCGCGTGCTATTTTATGTTTTTTATAAAGACCACATTTTGTAAAAATCTTGCAAAGATGGCTTTGACAATTAATAATTAAATAACGAATACGGCTGTATGGGCTTGAACCCTTTGCCTGTCCTAATAATGGATGAAGAAACCAAAAATAAGACGAATGACGCAAACGTCATAAAATTTTAGGAACCAATTTCAACCTGTTACTTTTATATTACAGTGATGCGCGTGCATCTTAAAATTTCATCTCATAATTTTTTCATAACAGGCACGTTAAGAAGTATAACTTCAAAAATAGTTATTTTTAGTTTTCGTAAGTGGAGTAATAAGAGAATTATAATATAATGTATCCTATCCAGTGAAACTTGACACTCTCGGGTTAGTCTTTCATTCTCGTTAGAGTTGCTAACATTTTCCTCTCTTAACAATTTGTTATTTTTTTTAAAGTGATAACCCTCTCTCCTGCGATTAATTACACAAATTAAATTTGAAAACAAAATTTATGACCAATACGGGGCTCAAACCCGCGACCTCAAGTGTTCCGTGCGAGCGCTCTTTAAAATCACCAACATCTCAAGTCAATTTCCTAATATGCAATTATTGGGGTAGAGCAGGTTATCAACTGTAAAGTAGATCCTATAGATGAAGCCACAATCTGAGAGTTGAACAAGATATACAAAATTTATTTAACGATACGTCACTCGCACGGTTGGCCCGGTGGAAGAGCGCTCGCACGGAACGCGCGAGGTCGCGGGTTCGAGTACCGCATCGTTTATAAATTTTGTTTTCAAATTTAATTTTACCCTCTTCTCTTGTTGAATATTGTACCTTCCACAGCAAATTTATTGAAGTAGGCGTTACTTTGCGGAAATCCATAATTATACAAATGATTTAAGTTTTCTTTAGTGTTAATTCCGCCAATATTTGTTTTTAAACAATTCGACACGTGTTTCGCCTCTACACGAGGCATCCTCAGGACGTGTTGTCTCGCCAGAATCTGGCACGAGACTCAAAACTGGAGTACTAAATCATTTGTATACCGTCCAACAGTTGTACAGCGTCCAACTCACGACTCATATTGTAAATCATTAGGTGGATTATCTTACGGGATTGATAATACTTTTTAGGGTTAAATAAAAATAAATTTTGGGGGCTCCCATACTTAGAACTGAAACTTGGGGCTATCTATGGAAATGATATTGAGGTTTCTAATATATTTTTTTCTAAACTGAATTTAGTAGTTTCTATTTAATACGTATAAATGATGTGAGCTCATTTGCATTGGATGATTTTGAGCAAATTTTTTTTGCCTTTTTCATTTAAATAATTTCATTTCATTTTACTTTCTATATAACTTTTATATTATGTTACTTGCTGCTACAGCACCCTTCATGGGCGAGTCCGACTCGCTCTTGGCCGTTTTTTTACAACTTTGATGCCTGTGCCATAAATGAACAGTGCACTATATAAATAAAACTAATAGACCATTGGAGAGCGTCGTGTTTTTTTTATGAAAATAAGGGACGAGACGAGCAGGAACTTCAGCTGATGGTAATTGATACGCCTTACATACATACATTACTATGCAGTGCCGCTCAGGATTCTTGAAAAACCCAAAAATTCTAAGCGGCACTATAATTGCGCTCGTCATCTTGAGGCTGAAGATGTTAAGTCTCATTTGCCCAGTAATTTCATTCGCTCCGGCGCCCTTCAGACCGAAACACAATAATGTTCACTGCTTCACGGTAGCAATAGGCGCGTTGTGGTACCCATAATCTAGCCGGCTTCTTGTACAAAAGAACCTCCCACTGGTGAACTATTATTAGCAAACTATTCTGCGATTTTATAAAAATCCATGGCCTGTTTTATCACCTTAACTCACCTATCTAATAAATATTTGTTTTGCAATTCGTTTTACTTTAATATAAAAGAACATCGAAGGATTTTCCACAGAAACTCACATGGCGAAACTGAGTATTGTATAAAATATTTTTGGTTCAGAGAACTGACTTCGGTATTTTATAAAACCCTTATCGCTCTGGCGGAATTCTTACAAGGTCTGAGCAGCTTACGATGAATAACAACGTATAAAACTGAATATTATCTCATAGTATTGGACAACAAAATAAATGTGTTTCATTTTATTATTTTGTTTACATTTCCTTTTCGGATTTCTAGCGATTACTTTGTCAATCCGTGGCATGATGTAAGCAGTAACTAAACTTTTAATTAATATCTTATAATCTTTGTTCGTCTGGTTTTGAATTAAAAAAAAAATATTGTTAGCAGCAGTAAAATACAATATAATATAATATTTTTATGCATTGAAATTATCCGATATGACAGTGGGAGGTTCTTTTGCACCGGATGCCGGCTAGATTATGGGTACCACAACGGCGCCTGTTTCTGCTGTGAAGCAGTAATGTGTGAGCATTACTGTGTTTCGCTCTGAAAGGCACCGTAGCTAATGTAATTACTGGGCAAATAAGACATTTTATGTTTCAAAGTGACGAGCGAAGTTGTAGTGCCGCTCTGAATTTTTGGGTTTTTCAAAATTCCTGAGCGGCACTGCATTGTAATGGGCAGGGCGTATCAATTATCACCTGCTGATCATCCTGCTCGTCTCGTCCCTTTAAAAAAGTGTACGCGCTTTTTATGAAGGTACCCATGTCGTTGGATGGGATTGGGAATGGGATTTATTTTGTGGTAAACGCGCAAACTTGAGTTTTCTGGGGGTTAAATTGGAGAAGGTTCAAATTACCACTTTCCGTTTATTTTATCAATTTTAGATTATTACTTTAGTATGAAACGAGCAGTGGATGTCTTTGTTTTACATATTATAATGTAGTGATGTAATGTAATGAGTGATGGGTTAGGGCTATATGGGTTTTTAAAAGCTTATTCCTTACTAACAGTTTCAACAGTAATAAAAAAATGGGTGAATTAGAGAGAACTATTGCGCTCGTCACCTTGAGACGTAAGATGTCAAGTCTCATTTGCCCAGTAATTTCATTAGCTACGGCACTCTTCTGACCGAAACTCAATAATGCTTATACATTACTGCTTCACGGCAGAAATATGTGCCGTTATGGTAGCCATAATCTAGCCGGTATCCTGTGCAAAGGAGCCTTCTTTTCGTATTAGTTGTGCATTAAAAATTATCGCATAAATATTTTAAGGTACAGTAAATGCTTTTTCTCCGAAAGAAAGCTGCATAAATTATTGCTTTCCCTTATTCGCTTTAAGCCACCGACGTAAGAGTTAATAAACAACCATAATATAAGTATTGATTATTGAAGTTACAATAAATGTTAGCGGATTTACAAATTTGAACTTAGCTGCAAATTATTAGAATTTAGTTTACGCCACAAATATTTTGATGCGGTTTCCGGGCGCCCAGTTTACTTTGAGGGCAGGATGTGGCCGGATTTTAATCCCTGTTCCATGCGTTGAATATAATATACGTTTTAAATTTATAGAGTACTCTTTGTAATTAATTAGAGAATGCCCAGATTTTGTTTCTTATTATAAATAATAATAATTATTATTATTCACCAACCGACATTTAACGACAGTTCAGAAAATATTTGACATTTAAATAATTCTTGATTTCGTTCGAGTCGAATTAAGAACACCCTCTTTTTTTAAAGTCTGAAGACTTTTAGGTCTTTATTTGACCTTGTCGTTGTCGCATCTCGCTTTAATTACGTTTGTGAATTTCCTTATTATAATATCGGTTATTAAATTTATTTCTCCTATCCTGGATAAAATATTTCTCGCAGCGATGTCAAGATATGACTCCCAGACTGACAGTCTTTTGTCTTACTTTAAATGTATGGAAAAGTTATAATTAATGGCGATCTATGTTAGTTAGTTTGTTTACTTTTTTTATGAAAATAAGGGACGAGACGAGCAGTACGTTCAGTTGATGGAAATTGATACGCCCTGCCCATTACAATGCAGTGCCGCTGAGGATTCTTGAAAAACCCCAAAAATTCTGAGCGGCACTACAACTGCGCTCGTCACCTTGAGACATAAGATGTTAAGTCTCTTTTGCCGAGTAATTTCACTAGCTACGGGGCCCTTCAGACCGAAACACAGTAATGCTTACACATTATTGCTTTACGGTAGAAATTGGCGCCGTTGTGGTGCCCATAATCTAGCCGGTATCCTGTGCAAAGGAGCCTTCCACTGGTAGCTTATTACGCGTTTACTGGTTAACCAGCAATATATAGCGATTCCGTCGACTAGGGTATACAAAAGGATATAGCGTCACATATTATTCTGTCAATTTTCTAACGGCCAGAGGAAGATGATACGAATTTACCAAGGACGAAGACTACGTTCTGTTCATAGTCTAGTCATGAATAAAAAGAATATCAATCAGCGCAAGACTTTTGAAAATTATCAAATATTAAAAAACAACTTATGACCAATAGCAATAACTTATTGAATTAGCAATCAAGAATATTAGACAAATTACCTCATATACATTTTATCAGTGGCTCCTTTGCACAGGAAGCCGGCTAGATTATGGGTACTACAACGGCGCCTTTTTCTACAAGTTCCGTGAAGCAGTAATGTATAAAAATTACTGTGTTTCGGTCTGAAGGGCGCCGTAGCTAGTGAAATTACTGGGCGAATGAGACTTAACATCTTATTTCTCAAGGTGACTTTTTGGGTTTTTTAAGAATCCTGAGCGGCACTGCATTGTAATGGTTAGGCGTATCAATTACCATCCTGCTCTAATACTTTAGGCAATTAGTCTTTTTAAAGGGCTGGGAAGGGCGGAAAATAGCAGGAGAATGTGGGCGGCGGTGATCTGTCCTCTTTTATTTATTTACTTAAAATTATTATCTTTCACATTCTTATAAAGGACATAATGATAGATGTAATTAAGTACCTTTTCTGTAAAAATATAAGAAAAACTGTAGTTAAAATTGGAGCCTTCCTTAGCACCCTTAACTTTAAAACTCTTCTGTGTAATAGTCTATATAATATTATAGAAAAAGATAAAAGTAATAAATTATCTATTTATGAAATAAAAAGCGGCCAAGTGCAAGTCGGACTCGGCCATGAAGGGTTCCGTAGCAGCAAGTAACTTAATATAAAAGTTCTTGTAGTTCGTTGTAACTTTATATTTGAGTCGATTGAATGAAAGGTAAATTGCAGTATACGATTTATGACGAATTAAAAAAACGACTTTCTAGATGTCGCTCAAACCAATTTACAGTGGAAGTTTGAATGCTAATGTACATCATATATTTTTTTTACTTTTATCATTCTCGTATTTGAGAATTTACAGGGGAGGGTGACACACATTTTACCACTTTGGAAGTGTCTCTCTCACAAAGTATTCAGTGTAGAAAAAAATGATATTGCTACAAAACCCTAAAAATGCTAAAGAACGCCTAAATTCTCAAAACGTTCTCAATTCCCGAGGGTGTAGAACAGCAAAGCAAAATTTTCGAATATACTCCAAATCCTATTGTCAAGAGCGTTACATTAATATTAAGTGAGAACTACTATATTGCGCCGTCATTTAATCGATATGAGTACAACAAGAATAGCGCGAACATTTTCATTTCCATCGGGTAATGGAAGAAAATCCATTACTGTCTTGGACGGAGATGTTTCAGGAAATCCGTGGATGACTCACGAAGACGACCCCTGTCCATTTTGTTTGCGATTCTTTCCCCTTGTTAACGGAATAATGTTAAAGAAATAGGAGTGCGTCTTATCTTGAACCCTCTGAATACAGATAGCATTTGAAATCTCGGTGGGGTTGAGTACCTATGCTCTCCACCTCTGTTATGTTTTAATTTAAATTTATTCTTATCGCTTCGGCCGCGCTTGCTAATTTAATAAGTAAGTTCTTGACAGGATGAATTCCTGACGTCTCAAATGAAAGTTTGCTTAATTTTGTGAATGAGACGTTTCCAAAGCGTATTTATGTTATTTTTGGGAAAATAAGTTGTAAATGGTAAACAGCTGATATTAAGACTGGAAAAAGAGCAAAGTTTAACATATAATTAATTATTTATTTAGTAGAATAAGAATAATTTATTGGGGTACCATATTAGTTACAAAATATCTGTTACAAAGTATACATTGGTACAAAGTAAGTAACTTTAATTTTACAAGTATTCTGGCCTCACACTAGGATTCCCTGTGTCGTGAGGTCCAGTATCTTCCCCTATAATAGTATAAAATAAAAAAAATTAAAAATCGCGTGTGTGTGTGTGCATGGACGTATGTGTGTGTATGTATGGATATGTGTGTGTGTGTTTGTGTGTGCTAAGTAAGAATAGAAAATTGCTAACGTTGCTATAATAATTTAAATTATTGTTGGTTAGTTTAGTACATTTATAAGTTTTCTGTATCATTGTAGTTTAAAACTTTTAACTGTTTAGTAGTTTTTATTACTTTTACGTAGAGTTCAACTTTTATCTGTCAAAGATAATATGAATAGTAACGAGTAAATATTACATTAACGTTTCTGTATTGTTATCAAATAATACTCAGGTTATCATCAATTCGTTTAAATATAATTTAAATAATAATAAATTAATTATATTTATCGTTTATTTTTACTCTAAGGGATCTGGGAAAGTTATTAAGCTATTCAAATAACCTTATGGTAAAAAGTGGTTCTTGTAAGAAAAAAGTTTTGTTGGTTTTTAAGTTAATCAGATGTAATGAAATATTATGTCCGCTTAGTAGATACAGAGTTAACGAATTTATGTAATTAATATATTATTAATATGTTATTTGTAGAGTACGCCTATATAGGCGTTACTGCAAGCTAAGCACTGTTTTTGTGAAAGTGATTTTACACATTAATAATAACGTTGTTTAAATTAAATACAAAGTTATGTGTAAGATAATATCTTATACATTATAACATAAATTTTTCATAAATGTTATGTCTTAATATATAATATAATATTAATCTTAGTCCATATTATGAACTGTATAAAATACCTAACTTAGAAACACTTAAACAAAACAGAAGATAATAATATTCGTGAACAACATATCGTAAGTAGTAAAGATAAACGGCAAAAAATACAAATTTGACTTAATTTTATGCAAGAAGTAAATGGAGAGAATAATGGCGAAAATACCTGAAGGCGAAAACTCATTCCGCACTTTTTCAATGGAGAAAAACTTCTCGAAGTTGTCAACGAATTCAATAAAAATGCTAATTGTATTCTCCACTCACCTGTCGTACTGCAGGCGGTTAAAGCTATCCAAACAACACAATATAAATTTACAAAAACAGTCATTTTGTATCCGTGAGTAAAAACGTGTCGAAACTTCATCTGTATTTTGCGATGTTACGTGAAAAGTCGTATGTTTGCGCGGGATAAGCGCGTGCCATCGCGTGGCAGTCGTCGAAAGCACTGACGCGGGGTAACGCCCCGGTTCTACCCGCTACCAGCCCACTCTACCCCATACCGGATAAACAAGGGCGAGAAAACTGGGAGCAGGCAGACAAACCGTCTCGCTTGCCTTTATAGCCGGCACCGAATAATGGCATAATAAAATAAGACAAAAGACGAATAACCGACCGCGCGGCGATGCCCGCTTTAGACGTTCGCTGTCAAATATGCATAATCCGAATAAACCAATGATAAATTCATCTGGCCACAAGATATTATTTATTCATGAATACGTTATAGATGATTATCGTTTTACACAGTGATTTATTTATTTATAATTTATATAATCAATTTATTTAAAAGAGCATGAGCATCGTAACGGCGGTATTGATTTGTTATGATTTTTAATTGTAGCACGGTCTATTAATTTTTAATAATAATGCGAAGAAGAATAATTTGAGTAGATTTTACCTAAAAGGAAAAAATAAATCTTATATGATCACTTTGTTGTCGTCCGTGTGTCTGTCAAGACCCTTTATTTTGGGAACGTGTGGAGGGATCGAGTAGAAATGAAAACCACATACTCAAGTCTACAGTCTCTTAAATGTGTGAAAAATATTAATGAAAAAAAGATACGGCCATCTATGTCGACCTAGAACTATGATTTTTCCAAATAATACCGTCTTATACTACAAATATACGAAAAAGTCTTATAACTATACATTTGTAATCAAAGCAAAGAACTGTGGTCCAAATTTTAAATTGAGTTAAAGTGTCCATGTCTAAATATGGTATTGTATAAAAGCTTCATTGGAATAAGCTCAGATAGATTTTTAATCTATCTGAGATAGATTTTTAATCTATCTGAGTATTTCACTTAACACGAATTAAAAAAAACATTTGCCTTTTTTAGAATTGCCATTTGTCTTTTATAGGTACCTAATAATGTATAATTATATATCTAAGGAACCCTAGGTGAGCGTATAATAAAAACTGGAAAATGAGACATAGTCATTCATTTCCAGTCTCTTCCTCCAGAATCTCAAGCACCTACGTATTTCCCGTGCGAAAAATACGAAAAATCAAGATTTATTCCACACACTTGTAACAGTTAAATTCTAAAAATCATTTTAAGTTCGGCTTAATGTTATTCTTGATTGCACAAATTTTTAACAGTGGGCTCCTTTCCACAGGATGCCAGCTAGATTATGGGTGCCACAACGGCGCCTATTTGTGCCGTGAAGCAGCATATGTAAGCATGATTGTGTTTCAGTCTTAAGGGCGCCGTAGCTAGTGAATTTATTGAGCAAATGAGACTGAAAATCTTATGTTGCAAGGTGACAAGCGCAATTATAGTGCCGCTTAGAGTTTTTGGGATTTTTAATCCTGAGCGGCACGGTATTGTAATGGGTAGTGCGTATCAATTACCATCAGCTGAACGTCCTGCTTGTCTCGTCCCTTATTATCAATTTAAATTCGTTGTGCCGACATCATCACCGACAAAAACATTACGTGGTTTAGCACCAAATCAATCCTTGCAAATCCGATGCAATGTACTTTGCATCAGTAAAGGAATCGATCGGCTAAAATTAATACATTTTGTCGATTATTTAACTTTGAATTTATATTTTATAGATGCTGTGTTATTGAGATTTTATTTACCTACTTTAAATATCTATTAGTTGTTATTGTTTAAGAACTTACGAGATTTGTTATTTGAATTTATAGTTTATTTTGTTTTAAAGGTCAAAGTTGGAAGGGAAGTGGCTTGCCTATTATTTATTCAAACCTATGTTATTTTTTTGTATGAAAACTTTTCCCGATTACTTACCGATGTTATCATAAGTGTATTCACTAATAGATTTTTTTTTTATAAAATTTTATATTTTTCATTGCCAAAAGAATGTAAGCAAATACGCGTTGAGAAGTAAAATTCCTAACATAATGCTTACTAACGTCCTGCTCGTCTCGTTCCACATTGTCATAAAAAATGTACTTATTGTACTCATATTATTTAAAAAGATTAATATTATAATAAACATACGGGTGATATATGTTCAGCATTTACTTGTATGTTAGCTTTTCATTTGAATCTTTTGGGAATTATAAATTCTAGAGCACATCCGAACATTAATTTCCGATAGATAACACGTATTTTAATTGAGGCTCCATTTTGCCGTAACCGTAATAACTTATCCGCCCATACAAAAAACAAACACTGAAAAACAGAAGCTGCGGAAATAATTCATTACGATGTAATTTTTAAAATTTTTATCTTAAAAGCTTTGGATGTCTTTCATAATGAATCACCGGAGTATATTATAGGGATTTTACACTTGTCATGTTAATCGTAAAAACAGTGTTTGCTTTATAAAATTATTAACAGACACACGTACCTTTTTTATGGAAAAAAGAGGACAAACCACCACTTGGCCCCAGAATAAAATCACCATTTGTTTCCAAAATACTTTTGTAGAAAAAAAATTTAAACATAACTGTTATGAAAATTTATAAATTTCAAACAGCCAGTTGAAAGATCATGAAACCTTAAAAAGTACGCATAATATTTCTCTAATTGCATTGGAGTGAAGAAAACTCTTAACTTTTTTCAAAAAAAAAAATATATTGAATTAGGCGTTACTTTGCGGAAATCCATAATTATACAAATGATTTAAGTTTTCTATAGTGTTAATTCTGCCAATATATATATTGGCGGAATTTGTTGACTTTTTTCTTTTATTTGACGTACGAAAACCAAAGTTTAAAAACAATACAATCTTATTTTTTATCTAACATTCATCCTCGTAGTTGCATTTATTTCTGTTTATTGCTCTTATTAATGTGGACAGTATTAATATGTAGGTATTTAATGCTAATATTATTATAATTTACACATTATGACTTCAATGATGCGGTGATGAAATTACTTGAAACCAGTCGCATCTCAGTATGTAAATTGATTTATATATGTAAGGCTAATTAAGATAGGTTTTGTTTACATCCCGCACTCCCCACACAGCCTCCACCAAGTGTGGTATTGTAGCCGCAACAATTTTAGTATAGTATTTTAGAATTGAACAAAGCAGACAAGATTTTATGACGATACGTCACTCAAACGGTTAGCTCAGATTGAAGAGCACTCGCACGAAACGCAAGAGGTCGTGGGCTCGAGTCTTGCATCGTTAATAAAATATTGTTTTCAAATTTTATTTGTGTATTAATCTTAGAAGTGATGGTTATCACTTTAAAAACATAAAAATCTGTTTAGATTTACAAGAGCGACATCTCAAGTCAATTTTTCAATATGCAAATACTGGAGTTGAGCAGGTTATCAACAGTAAAGTAGATCCTGTAGATGAAGCCCCAACCTGAGAGTTAACCAAAGCATACAAGATTTATGATGATACGTCACTCGAACGGTTAGCTCGGTTGGAAGAGCGCTCGCACGGAACGCGAGAGGGCGTAGGTTCGAGTTCCGCATCGTTCTTAAAACTTTACTTCCTAGAAGTAAGGGTTATCACTTTAAAAACATAATTTAAACATATTTTTTTTTTAATATTTTTAAATAGCGCTTAGTGTGTATACACCCTAAAACGCGAAGATTTTCCACTGAATGTGCAGTAATGCAGTGTTATTGCAACATAATGTCGTAGAGTAGTGTGTCCGACAATATACTTTGAGGCAGACTATAACAATAATGGCCTAAGTGTAAACGTAAGTGTCCCCCAGCGACTGAGAGCTCTACACTATTTATGGACCAGATTCAAGAGTTAAAAGGAGAATTTTTTAAAATGTTTCGAATGAAATCGTCGTGTTTTTATAGAACGATTTATAATCAGTTTTATATTACAAGAAATCGCAAAAATAGCGCATAATTGAAACCATTTCTTGGCGGTTTATATAAAGCTTATATTTTAACAAAAATTATATATTTATACAGAATATAGGAAAAAAAAATTTTTTTCTTTACATTTCTATTTTTTTAGAAAGTTCGAAAAAAAATCACCAAAATACCCCTAACTTTTACAGTTGGAGCCATGCTAATGATTCAATCTAAAAAAATGGATTTCCGCAAAGTAACGCCTACATCAATAAATGAACGAAAATTTATTAATAGAAACCCAATACTATTTAACATGACATGGTTTTGTTACTTTTGCAAAGAAAATTGTATTGTGTTTATAATAAATTAAAAATTCTTCTAATTCTCAATTAAAACTATGGCGATCTTGTGCGAGAGAGGTAACCTAGCTCCGCTCGATTTCTCAAGGCTTGGTCAACAGCCTTAAGGTAAAGGCAAACCTCGATACCATGACAAATTTATTTAATTAAAACATTTTGAAGTGATAACTACTTATAGGAGGGTAAGCCGCTTCGCAAAAAATTCAGCATCTTAGAGGGTGAAAAATGTTTCCAAGGTTATAAAGAGTTACCAAGATCCAACTTATATAAATACATACTTTTAGTAACTCATTGGCTTTCTATAAATTACTTTTAAAATTTTTGTTGAATACGATTTTAGATGGGTTTATTTTGTTGTAATTTCTTAATTGTTCAGAAACCTGGGTATTAAATTATACTATTATATTAAAATAACTAATTATTATAATACATATATATTATATTTACTATAATATTATTAATTACTAAGTAATTTAATCTTAGATCATTTATACGTCTAGATAGACTGTGACAGCTGTGAAAATGACGAAAAAAATGAGTTAGACAGTTAACCTCCATTTTGAGCAATGCACGCACACTAACACAACACATATGAATCGCGAGTGCAAGTCGTTGCTTGTGATAAATCTGGTCTGTTTTCATTTGGTTGTCTAGAAGCAAAAGATCCTTTCTAGACGCATTTATGATCTCAGATTAAATTACTTAGTAATTACATAATATTTTAATATAATATTTTAACTGGGCAACCTCGTGAAACTATAATGAGTATACCACTTTCTGTTATAACGCGATGTATAGTTGTCGTGTGAAAATTTAAGAAAAAGTAGAAAGTCGTTCATACGTCTATACTTACGTAACGGATGTTTTATGGCAACTCTGGAAAATTGTTTGTATAAGTAAAACAATACAAATACTCTTGTTGTAAAGTTAAATAAAACTATGTAAGCTAGTAACATTTATTAATTATTAATATTTCCTTTAAAAATCAGATTAATTACTGGTTTCAAATCATTTCCGGTTTACAATTCGACTCTATTCTTATTTAAATGTATGTTCTCATATATTCGCTATTTGAAATTTTTTGTAAACATAGCGTTTAGTTTTCTTTAAACTTGTTGAAATTGTTATTTGACAATTCATACTTGAAGGATGTGGTAATCGAAATTTCACATAATATGTTGATGAGATAGTTAATATTTTTAGTATTAGTTTTTTAGACATATAACCATTGAAAGTCTTTTAATTGGGACGACTTTTAAAATAGGGAAAATTAATTTATACTTTGAGTTGCCTTGTTTTAAAAAAAATATTTAAAAATATTTTTGAACAAAATGTTGATTGA
Organism: Leptidea sinapis; assembly: GCF_905404315.1. Lineage (NCBI taxonomy): Eukaryota > Metazoa > Arthropoda > Insecta > Lepidoptera > Pieridae > Leptidea > Leptidea sinapis. The sequence continues at coordinate 11,160,215 of NC_066275.1, read as the reverse complement.
TGCTTTAGATAAAACAAAAAAATGAAGTTACTGCAAGTCGATCTCAGTATTTATATAAAAATTTAAGGTCGAATAATTAATTTTTTTTTTTGATAAGATTATGATTTTAATTAAAAACAAAGTCACAAAAAGTTTTTTTGACACCATGAACGAAGATAATATGCAATATTCATGACGTCATAAGTCAATTAATTTATTATTTATTTTGGGTTTATTGTTGTTCGGTAAATGCTTTAAGCTTAAATAATTTATAAGTCTAAATACACTGTGACAACAAAACAATTACGAACGACTGACATTTCATGCACACTAAAATAAAAACCAGGCCTGTTATCATGCTCAAGGTTTTAAGTTTTTTAATGAGCTAATTTTACAGGACGAGCCAGATATTCACGTAACGATAAGCTACTCCGTCCATTACAATGAAGTACCAAGTTACAAAGCTTTCTTAGACTTTTCTTAGACTTTACTTACGTAAGACTTAGCTGAATGCAAGGGTAGCATAATCTTTAATTTGGTATTTATTGTCATTTAACAGCTAAAATTATGCTAAGCTTAATCTAAGACAGTCCAATGCAAGATCAAGTTCGCATTATATCACACACAGCTGAGTTTTAAGTTTTACCAGTGGGAGGCTCCTTTGCACAGGATGCCGGCTAGATTATGGGTACCACAACAGCGCATATTTCTGCCGTGAAGCAGTAATGTGTAAACATTACTGTGTTTCGGTCTGAAAGGCGCTGAAGGTAGTGAAATTTCTGGGCAAATGAGACTTAACATCTTATGTCTCAAGGTGACGAGCGCAATTGTAGTGCCACTCAGAATTTTTGGAGTTTTTCAAGAATCCTGAGTGGCATTGCATTGTAATGGGCATGGCGTGTCAATTACCACCAACTGAACGTCCTGTTCGTCTCGTCCCTTATTTACATAAAAAAAAGTAAATTCTAAGTGCTCTATATATAGCCTGCCATCAGTGACTTCACTATTTACGGCAACCTTCTAACCGATATACAATAATGTTCAAAAATTACTGCTTCACGACAGAAAGCCTTCTATTCGTAAAAATATTAACTTACATTTCTGTTATAAATTTTCAGAGGCATAGAAATTGAATTGAATCCTTATTGCCACCTATAAAATTAACACATTGCTTGTTATAGCACTTTGGCCAGCTGGCTTTCCTAATCTCATTGACATTTCCTTTGAAATACATGGGTAAAGGTACTGGGTAAAGGGCTCTATCTCCACTGGGACACATCCCTTGCTGTAACGCTGAAAATAATGTAACTCTGTAGTATAATTTATTATAAAAGTAATACTGATTCTAACAATTTACAAAGGTATTATTTATTTTCTGTACTTAAATTTCGAATGCATTTAATTATTATTACTATAATTTATTTTTAAAGAGATTTATCCATAATTACGTTATGTATGTTAGAAATAATCTCGGTTATAAAGTAGAACGCATTTATAACAACTTCCATGAATACCATAAATAACGTTTATTTTCAAAATAAAATAGAATGGCATATTAACGAAAGCAATCTAGTGTATGCCTTGTATTAAATGTTTATGGAGCCAGTTTAATTATTTTAAAGACTTTTTTTATGATTAAAAATTTTATGTATGACTTGAATTTTTTTACACCGACTGGGTTGAGCTTTATACATAAAAATATAACAAATAAAACAAAATATAATATTACCATCCATTTCAACAACATAGCTTTGAACTGACATGGAAATTAAATTTGCATATCAGCTTATTTCCACTATACTTAGACTCAGTTATTTCGGCCAACGGATCAGCCAAGCTATCAAACTCTTTTTATGAAGTAAAAGTTAAGTTTATTAATAAGCTTTTTTGGTGAAAAAAATGTTTAAAATGAGAAAACGCTATATCGGACCATAACTGCAATGTGACTATTTATTATTTTCTTTTGTTATAAGTATGCAAATTTATAGCATAAGCTATATATTGTTATGAGTTCGTTGGCATCTTGCGAACTGTATCCGTGCCAATCGGAACGAATTGCGTCACAAGACATGAAAATTTATAGAGCGTTCCGTTTTTTCTGGATAGCGTGTGATTTGATCAAGTAATGTCTGGGGCGGTCGCCGCTCAGACGCGGTGCTTCAGTTTATCGGCTTTAACATGTAAGATAATGACATTTGTTACGAGCATTTTGTCGTCCATGTAACGCTGTTTTGCACCAAGATGCGCTTGAAGTAATGGCCCGTTTTGAGCGGAGATTGCAACGAGCGCCAACCATAACGTCGCGTCGTGCAATGACCATTCAAAAAGGATATCATCTAAATGGAAATTGTTGAATATTCTTAGATATAAAAATACATGTAGCCGTAAGATGTAAATTGTGATATATCGTGTATCTTTGACGTTGTTGTATTATTGTTTTATTACATAGCCTGAAATATTTTCGCTGATCGATTGCATGTCGTATTACAGTCGTAATAACGATTGTAGTAGGGGTGAAGCTGTATCATTACTTTGAACTACTGCTTCCAAGTCAGTATGGCCGCGCGGTCTAAAGCGCCAAATTTAAACTTTGGTTCCCGAGTAGGTTGTCCAAGTGGTAGGTTCCTTTGCACAGGATGCCGGCTAGATTATGGGCACCACAACGGTGCCTATTTCTGCCATGAAGCAGTAATGTGTGAGTATTACTGTGTTTCGAACTGAAGGGCGGCGCAGCTAATAAAATTACTGGGCAAATGAGACTTAAAATCTTATGTCTCAAGGCGACGAGCGCAGTTGTAGTGCCGCTCAGAATTTTTGAGTTTTTAAGAATCCTGAGCGGCACTGCATTGTAACGGGCAGGGAGTATCAATTTCCATCAACTGAACGTCGTGTTCGCCTCGTTCTAAAACATAAAAAAATCAGGTGCGTAATTGCCATACTACGTTTGTTTGGGAAAATGACTGACTAGCGCAACCTTAAGTCGTTTGATTGCCTACAAATAGAATAATATAAGAAATACTAGCTGACACAGCAAACGTTGTATTGCCGATATTAAAATCGCGATACAAAATTAACTGTTGATCGTAGATGGGTTAAAACTTGAAGTTGTATGTATTTTTTAATGTTGACTCATAATCAAACAAATTTAAAAAAAAATTACAAAAAATTAAAAAAAAAAATAGGCGTGGACCACCCTTAACATTTAGGGGGATGAAAAATAGATGTTGTCCGATTCTCAGACCTACGCAATGTGCACTCAAAATTTTATGAGAATCGGTCAAGCCGTTTCGAAGGAGTTTAACTACAAACACCGCGACATGAGAATTCTATATATTAGAATTAAATATTTTTGAATATCGTAAAAAAAATACTTTCTAATAAATTCAATACAATAAGCGATTCTTTTAAGAACTATACAACGGTCCACTCCCACAGGAATCATTTCTTAAAATTACGGCGAAGAGAGAAGAAAATTAAGGCAGGAAGAATTGATACGTTTGAATTTTTTAAAGTATTAAAATAACAATTTGACACACTTTTTACACAAATTATCTTGCCTCAAATTAAGCAGATATAGCCTGTGTTATGGGTTGCAAGACAACGATATATTTAATACAATATACTTACTTAAACATACATAAATACATTTAAACATCCATGACTCGGAAACAAACATCCATATGATATATATGATCCTGTAAAATATTAAATAGGGAATATATATGTAAAATATTAAATATTAAAAGAAATAGATTTTCATCTTGATGAGACTTGATGTGACTTGTTTCTCAAGAAATTAATATTTTTAAATTTAGATTATAACCTTGCTTAATACAATCTATACTTTTAAACGTCTTTAGTATTTTTAAGCTATTGCATGGCTTCTATCGCGGGCCTTGAACGTGGAGACCGAATCCAGAAATTCCGTAACGAAAATAACCTAACACTTACTTACTAGATGTATACATATATCTCGCCATGGACATTACAGTTGCCGTGGAACAGCGGTTATCACGTATGCTTTTTGTGCTTAATTTTTTTAGCACGCTTTTTAATTTTTATTATTATGACAAGCATTTTTATTTCGTTTCACCTGTCCCGTAGTCTGTCTGTAATCAAATCTTGCAAGTAAAATTTTACTCATTTTCCGTTTGCTTTTTTTTTTTAAAATATTGCATAAATAAAATAAATAAATAATTATAATTGCATAAGTTGATAAAAAATGCTATGCAATAGCTTTACCGTGGCAGTCCCCGAGTGCCACACGTCTTTTTTTTTTAAATGTACGTTTAGTTAAAAATTTGAGATTCTATTAAGCCAATTTAATTTATCAATCTTATTATCTGTACTCTACTGTAATTATAAAAAAGCCTCATTAATAAAAGAAATTATTAAAATTTAACGCATAATAAATTTGGGCAGATGTTAACGTAATTTATTGAACAGATTTTATACATATAATTAATTAAATAAATTATAGGCCCCACATTTTTGGCAGCAGCGTCCAATGCAATACTTATTTTCACGAATATCTCGCGCTATAAATTGTGCTTAAAAGCCAATGTGATATTCAATATTATGTGAAGTATCGATTCATAATTTTGAAAAATTTTAATATCGAAATCATCGGGTTTTGCATATAGTAACTACATTTATTCTTATTTAACTGATTTCTCATCTCTTTAAACTTGAAATTTTCCAAACATACCTTCAAGAAATTTTTGAAAAATATACACCTGATGAGGTGAATTAGGGGTTGAATTAGTGTATAAACAGATCGTTAATTTTGAAAGAATAAGCCAAACTAAAGTTTTTTGGGCTTAACTAGTACGTGGTATGTACCGTTGTACCTATAGAGTTTTTGAAGCGGGTGGCTATTTGACTAGTCCTGGTGAGTCCTTGTAACACTCATACTTATAGCGAGTATTACAAACAGCCCAGATGATGTGGTAAGTTGTAGTCACCAAGGATGGTGTTACTCTTATGCATTAGTGGGCTGCAATTGCAGAGGAAATGAAGAGGCGTTTCATCAGACAAGAGGCAAAATCTGCAAGTCTAAACAATTTGTTGTTTTTAAAGTGATAACCCTCACTTCTGGGATTAACACACAAATAAAATTTTATGAACAATGCGGGACTCGAGCGCACGTCATCTCGCGTTGTTCAACTCTCATATCAAATCATCATCTCAAGTCAATTTCCTAATATGCAAGTATTGGGGTTGAGCAGGTTATCAACTGTTAAGTAGATCCTGTAGATGAAGCCACAACCTGATAGTTGAACAAGGCATACAAGATTTTATTACGATACGTCACTCGAACGGTTAGCTCAGTTGGCAGAGCACTCGCACGGAACGCGAGATGTTGTGGGTTCGAGTCCCGCATCGTTCATAAAATTTTGTTTACAAATTCTAGTAGTGTTATCGTTTTTTATTCCGATCTAACTGAGGTGCCTGTTTCGGCAACAGTGCCGAGGTAGCAGCTTTATTATACAGAATAAACCAGTGGGCGTGCCGGACATCTACTGTTGCGGTTATCCATAGGCCGGTTTGCCTTACCACTCATTATTCCGTAAGATCTTGACTCTTTGCCCCCTCATATATATAAAAAAAGGAAAATGGTTTACCTTAAAGGCCATCCCTGCAACCTCCCGCTAATTCCATACCTAAATACTTCAAAAAACACTCTTTTCGGTTTTCTTTCGTCAACGATAACTCACTAATGAATCAACCGATTTTGACCGGCTTGGTGGCAGTCGACGTGATTTTTTGATGTTTTAAATGAACTGATTAGTCTTTGGAATCGATTGGTACAGCCGTTTAAAAGTAATTAAAAAAACACATATCAATAAAAAATATTTCGTTAGTTTAGATTTCTTAAGGTCGACGGTAATCAGTCCGAAATGTATTCAAAATCTAAGTTTGGTGAAGCCCTTACGAATGGCATTAACCGTGATGAAATTGGTCAAGCCTTTCAAAAGTTATAAGATTTTAACATACATCTATATAGCCAGGGAATCTTCCTAGGACCTTAAAACGTCGAGATCTGATGAAAACTCGATTTTCGAAAAACGAGCTAAAACTTCCCGAATTTGGGAAAATTTTCTATTTTCTTAGAGGGAAGTTAAAAAAGAATTCGGCGAGGTATCATCTCCTGAAGATGCCTCATGTAGAGAATTTACAGTCACGAAAACTCACAACATTTGCATAATAAATTAACATAGTCTACGATGTATCTAGAATGAATGTAATAATTTAATGTATCGAGTTCCTTGAAGTTGCCGCAGCGACATTGTAGTTCCGTAAAGTTGGTACCTACATCAGCAAGAAAATGCAGATTGGAGAAAAGCTATTTTCAACAAAACGTCCCGATTCGGCTCAGAAATTGGTTCGTCTTCGCGCTCCATTGGCCAGAGAAAGTTGCTACGTTGAAACCTATTTTTATTATTTCGTTGCGGGGCTTTTTATACGTATAGTTTTAATCTGCCATAAAAATATTTGTAATCTGTTCTTCTCCTTCACATATTCGCTATTATAAGTGAATATTGTAAGCTAGTTTGGTTTATTGTTTTATAATTCTGTTATTCATACTTTCAATACGATATGGATACCTTTAAAAACGGCACGTAAACTTTTCTAAAAGGCCGGCGACGCTCTTATGATGCGCTGATGTGTTCAGCGCTGATGACTTAACATCAAGTGACCCGTACGTTCGTTTGTCCTCCTCTCCCATAAAAAAATAAATAAAAAAAACTCTGATGAAGTGTTCACTTCTATAGTATGTATTTGAAATTAACTATTAAAAATTATTTATTACTTGCTGACTCGACATACGTTGTTCTGTACATAATAATTCATAACATTAAGAATTATTTCGTAAAATATGCTCTCTGTTGTTATAATGAAATATGTCCATACGAAACAAATATTGGAAATAAAAATAATATTTTTTTTGATTTCAGAATATTTATTATCTCAAAAAGAATACAAATTCACTTACTGAGATACTTAAACTAACATGATACATATATTGAGCGGCAAATCGTTATATACTATACACAATTTAAGACGTTATATTTAAAGTTACAATAATTACACAGAGTTACAATAAATACTAATTAGGTAGATACATTAATAACGAAATAGGTGGGTAAAGTATAAAATAAATGTTTACAGTAATGAATAAAATACCTACACTATTTTATTATTTATTATAATGACAGCTATGAGGGTATTTGTTTATTAAGGTCTCGTTCATGGTCATAGCCGGAAGCGGTCTAATAATAGGTCCCAAATCAAAATAAAAACTTGAACTAAACTGCACTCCATGTTAAGTAAATTAAAATCCGTTCATTAGTTTAGGAGTTCACTGGAAACAAACATCAGGTCACTAGATTTGTATATAAGCTAGTTCAGTTCTACATTCTAAAGGAATTATATGAACGCTTAATAAATTTTAATTCAAAACGAATTTTATTGTTTAATAATAATAACTTCAAATTCAAATATTTTTATTCAAAATAGGATTTAAAATCACTTATTGAACGTCAAAAACTACCACCCATTCAAAAGAGATTGCCTCACCTGAGAAGAATGGGCGCAAGAAACTCAGCGGGCTTTTTTTTTAATATAAAATATGGATTACAATGTGATTTCGTACAATAAACATTTATAATTAAAGAGCCTTCGCTTTATTCCCAGTCCGTGGTGTCATTAAGAAAATCGTTTATAAGAATATAACCTTTCCCACACAAACGTTTTTTAACAATTATTTTAAATTTCGTAACACATTTGTTTTGTACATTTTCTGGGATCATATTGTAGAAGCATATACATCGCCCAACAAAAGACTTACTAACTCAACCCAACCGAGTAGTAGGCATAACAAGTTTATGTTTGTTCCTCGTGTTAACATTATGAATGTCACAGTTTCTAGAAAATTCCTCAATGTGCTTATGAACATACAGAACATTATCAAAAATGTATTGAGAAGCAACAGTCAAAATGTTTATTTCTTTAAATTTGTCTCTTAATTATTCTTTAGGACCTATGTTATAAATCGCACGAATAGCCCTCTTCTGCAGCACAGAGATAGTATTAATATCGGCCGCACTGCCCCAAAAAAATATATTCAACTAAAAGCGTAACTGAAAATGAATCGATAATCATTAATCAAACACTCGTGTTAACTTCTAAAAACGGTTTTATATCACCATTATTTCGGTGATATAATATATGAAACCATTTATATGCACGTTTATCATAATAAAATCCTCGGTTAAAGTTTTGTGGGAATTTCGCATTCCGCCTTGAGTTGAGAAATCCTTGTCGCCTTCAATCATGTGAGCATCGCCTCAGTATACAAAAACGTACCGCGTCCTTTGCCGCGTCCTTTAGTGGATTCACAAAATACTTATTTAAAGCATTTTGCCAATATTTTTCCCCGGTAAATGGAGGTGAATTGAACACAGATGTTAAAGTACCTAAAATTCAAAATTTGTATATTTCTCTCAATATGAAATCAAATCAAATCAAAATCACTTTATCCAAGTAGGTCACGGAAATGATACTTATGAATGTCAAAAAAAAATTTTTCTTATTAAAATCTACCGCTACTCCGTAAAGGGTTGAGCTAAAGAGAAGAATCTCATTGCCACTCCTTTAAATCAAGATTTACATTTTCATCGTTTTCAATTACAATCTATACTAATATTATAAAGCTACAGTGTTTGTTTTTTTGTTTGTTTGTTTGTTTGAACGCGCTAATCTCTGGTACTACTGGTCCGATTTGAATGATTCTTTCAGTGTTGGGTAGTCCATTTATCGAGGAAGGCTATAGGCTATGTTTTATTTTTTCAAAATTAGGGATACGTAAATAAATTGCTATTTTGTAACAGAAGGTGTAAAATCGAAAACCTATTTTTGCGTGCGCTGCAAAAACTATTGACAATAGAACAAAATGATGTACAGGCTATAATATAGGCAATATTTTATTACATATAAAACTATCGTGTGAATTATACTTTATATGGCAAAACAACGTTTGCCGGGTCAGCTAGTATAATATGTATATAAAAAAATAAGTAATGAAAACCAGCCACATAAAACGATACTTTAACTATTTTAATCTTAGATCATTTAAATGTCTAGATAGACTTTGAAATCTGTGGAAACGTCGAAAAAGATTGAGGTTAGAAGTTAATCTCTATTTTGAGCGGTGCACGCACTAACATAAAGTGACATACAAATCACGAGTGTATTTTGTAGCATGTCACAAATCATTATCATCATCAGCCGGAAGACGTCCACTGCTGGAAGGAAGGAAAGGCCTCCCCCGAAGATCTCCACGACAACCGGTCCTTCGCTGCCCTCATCAAACGTATTCGTGTCACGAATACTAAAGTAAAATAAACCTGGCCTATTTTCATCGGTTGTCTAGCAGCAAGAGGCTCAATCTAGACGTATAAAATTATCTAAGATTTAAATTATTTCGTTACGTAAATATTTGTTCGTATAAAAATATATAGTCTATGTGGATTGTAAGCCTTCCCTTGGGCAAATGAGACTTGACATCGTATGTCTCAAGGTGACGATCGCAGTTGTAGTGCCGCTTAATTTTTGGGGTTTTCAATAATTGCATTGTAATGGGCAGACCGTATCAATTACCATCAGCTGAACGTCCTGCTCGTCTCATCCTTTATTTTCATTAAAAAAATAGGTATAACCTTAGGATATCACCACACTACCACCTTTTCTATCCTGTTTGCAACCAGTTTACCAATTCATATGTACGTTTATTTAACTCTGGTTATTTCTCTGGTGTTACAAGAGAGATTGGACCCAGTGATCACATACCATCAGGTTACCCTGCTCTGGTATGGTCATTTTTACTCTTCTTCCATTAAAATTAAGCAATCGTACATAAATCATGGTAAAATTGTTCAACTATCTAATCGTGACATTTAGATAGTTTGCCCAAACTCAATATTTGCACGGGAGGCTAACTCGAATTGCACATTGTTTATTTATTTTAGACCGATGATGTATATTTTAAAATTATTAATCTATACTAATATTATAAAGCTGCAGTGTTTGTTTGTTTGTTTGAACGCGCAGAGATTACTCTGGTACTACCGGTCCGATTTGAATGATTCTTTCAGTGTTGGGTAGTCCATTTATCGAGAAAGGCTATAGGCTATGTTTTTTTTTTTCAAAATTAGGAATCCGTAATAAAATTGCTATTTTGTAACACAAAGTGTAAAATCGAAAACCTATTTTTGCGTGCGCTGCAAAAACTATTGACAATAGAACAAAATGATGTACAGGCTATAATATAGGCAATATTTTATTACTTATAAAACTATCGCGTGAATTATACTTTATATGGCAAAACAACGTTTGCCGGGTCAGCTAGTCCAAGAATAAAGGGAAATAACTGAAAAAAAATTGCAATTTATAATGTTGTGATTATGTCATAATCATAGGCTACCCTCACTCCAGTCAATCAAACGATATCGCTGTTTAAGTCAAAGTTCAATCAAAGCCTTGAATCATGAAATATGGAAAGTAATAAGGACTCACAGCGTGCGTATTGTGAGTGGAAGAAACTTGTATGTTCTTTCGTGCCGTCTCTTGAGAAGGTTGTGGAATGAGATGAGATTACCTTATCCAATTTAAACCCCATAAGACACAAGTTCGTCCGTTGACCACTAAAAAACCCCATTAGTCCTATCACCGCTCTTCCACAACACTTTCCTTAAAGCCTCGCCTAGTATCGGGATACTGGGTCTCGAAATCTCGAGCAAAAAATGCAGAAATGAAATAGCGCAATAAATAATGCTGGAAGTTTCATGCTCCGTTTCAGTTCTCTCAGAACACCATGGATCAATTTGAAATAAATTTCGAAAAATGAATGACTTTATCGAAATAACTGAAAGTATTATTCAAATTCTTAGTTCAATTATTCAATCAACACTGGACCTTCGGACTGACTCACACTTGGTCACTTTTTTCACACACTTTTTTATCGACTTAAACCAGATTGATCAAGTTTTATCGCTACTTAGCCTTAACTTGTATTAATACACTGATTTAATAATAAATACATCTAATATCGTTCATATTATTGAAGAAAACACAAATTTTATGTAAGCCTTAAAATTGTACCTTAAAATTGTCTCTAAGAATATTTGTCGAAGTATATGTGATAATAACAATAAAGAGAAGGAATTCTTTATCACCATGCCACATTTGGTGTCACACTCCTCGCGTGAAAATTTATTGGCCTTTACGGTTATCGTATTATTTGAAAAGTCTCAATATGAGCTTTCGTGAAATTGTTTGAATTCCAGCAAACTCTACATTCTTCACTGTTTTTGACTGTGTGAGCCGTGGAGCGCCAGGCAGCTCTAAATAGGAATAATTCTTTGTGAATTTTCTATTTCAGTTCGAGAATACACAACTTTAATGGATTTATTGGAATACCATAAAAAGGCATAAAAGGCAATTATTTTCACTACACTACTATCGCTTCGGAAACAAACGGAGCTCTGAGAGAGAAGAAGCGGCGCAAGAAACTTTCCCAGCATTTTTTTGCGCTCTTTTTTAATCAAATATACAATAAGACACATAATCTGTATGTGTGGCGGTCCTCCACAGTGCGGTTTTCATGGAGCTTTCTCCCACGTACAACAAAGCTGTGGAATGAGCTTCCTTGTGCGGTGTTTCCGGGACGATACGACATGGGTACCTTCTAAAAAAGCGCGTACACCTTCCTTAAAGACCGGCAATGCTCTTGTGATTCCTCTGGTATTGCAAGAGAATGTGGGCGGCGGTGATCACTTAACACCAGGTGACCCGTACGCTCGTTTGTCCCCTATTCCATAAAAAAAAACATAATGGGTGAAATAACAAGATGTCTATGTTTGAATATCTGTCGATATTTGGCTTTTAAACTATTTATTTATGTTATGATATAACATAAATAAATAGTAGTAACAATAAATTTTGGAGGGAGTGTACTATTTGTACCCCGAGTAATGTTAAATAACAATAAACTTGATCTCTAACTAAATACTCTGACCAAAACACAAAATAAGAATATTCTGGGCGTTAACACCGTAGACTTACCTGATAGGATAAAGAAATAGACCGTACCTAGCAATTGAAAGAAAAAGATAGTACATATCACTAATTTATTTCCTAGATAAGGCAAATCATGAACATCCTAACTGAAGTTACAAACAATAGGAGAAAGGTGGTAAAATGATATTAAACTAACTCTGGTAGAGAAACTCGCCTTAAAGAAAACTCACCAATTATGTTATTACATTAGAAATAATGTTTACAATTTAGCTAAACATTTGAAGCTAATTTAACAAAACTACTATAGAATTCTAAACTACGGTTAGTACTTAGATTACATCGGCACTATTTGAATTCCGAATGTTATATTTTTTGAAACGTTGCAACCTTCTTAGTAATAAAAAAAACAATTGGCGGGAAATCATTTGTCAATTGTTTTTTATCACATATCAAAGTTCTACCCTACCCTAGTATTTTCCCTAAAATCAAAGATTTGATGAGAGGTTTCACTTTTATCAATTCCGAAGAGGCAGTGATAGCCTTCAATCAGCACGTCGAAAACATGCCTTCAGATATGTGATCCTACTGTTTTAAAAAATGATTCGATCGCATGAAAAAATGTTTAAAATGTAAAGGAGAGTATTTTGAAAAGCAATTAACATTATATTTCGGTTATAACATGTTGTTTTTTCAAGTTACGCAAAAGTTTTAGTGTGACCTACGTTCTTCAAGATTTAATCATTTATATATATATATATATATATATATATCTAGCCGCAAAAGTTATCTTCTTAAACATAAAAATTACCTGAATATTGTCGTGTATTCTCAGACTATCACTGATATAATCCCTAAATATCACCAAAACCACCATAGATCGTACTTTCTGTGGTCTGTATATTATATGATATCGTTTTATAACTAATAGGACCCAAATCAATAAAAATATTAATAATATTTATAATTATTGCTTAATGTTATAAACAAATATATTTATCTATTATTATGTTGAAAGCCATTTATTTTCTCAAAATTTATTCCTTTAGATTTATTTTCGATGTCTTTTCTAATATACTTAATACTACTACCGCTTTGGAAACAAATGGCGCTCTGAGAGAGAAGAAGAGGCGCAAGAAACTCTCCCAACATTCTTTTTTTTGCGCTCTTTTTAATAAAATATACAATATTATACTGTCATTGCTATGTTATAAACAAAATCAAGTCTCAAATAACTAGAGAATTTCTTAAACTATTAATGAGTTCCTAATTTTACTATAACTTGGTATCCTAGAGATACAGAAGGAATTATATTACCACAATCAAAAATGAGATGAGAGAACGATAAACGCTTGACAATATGACCCCGTATTAGAAAAGGGTTGCGAGGGATACAACTGAATGGAGACAGTTGAAGGAGGTCTATACCAAACGACACAACGAGTTGAGAGACATTTAATAAAAGGAGAAAAGAAAATTATCTGTTATTTTTAATTATACATATATAATTTATTAATTAATTCTCATCTCTGAAATAGACCGGCTTTTTCGCAAAGCGTTTTTATAATTTTAATTTCGTATTTATTTATTTATTAAATATCTATACCTCACTTACAGGCTAGCTCAACATGCTTAATGGATATATTATAAAAAAGAACTGAAAACAATTCGACTCATTCTTTACAAGTAGTAATTTTTAAAACTTACATTACTAAAAATATTACGTAAGTTATATATAACGTTAAATTATGTAAGAATAAAAAAATTAAATAAAACAAGAAAAAAAAATCTCCATTATTGATACAACATTTAAATAAGTGGTGAACACTTTTTTAAATTGTCGTTTAAAAGATGAAGCGGATTTTTGGAAAATATCTTAAAATAATATCATAATATTGTAATAATATCATTATGGATAGTGGCGTTGAGCACTTTTCATGGGATGAGTATAAAATGTTAATATCGCGTCAGGACATGTGACCTGATCGAAAATACGTAAGACAATTGTGGAAATTATGGATGAGAATTGTTTTTCTGTGAGATAAACTTTTTAATGTAAAATAATCGAATCGTTCTGAAGTGTTAAGTTTTTATATAATATTAATTGTCATTTTTGTGTACGATAGCGCAATAAATGTCTATTGCTGCTGCATAAACGCTGGCATTTTTTTTATGGAATTAAGGGACGAGACGAGCAGGTCATTCAGTTGATGGTACTTGATACGCCCTGCCTATTACAATGCAGTGCCGCGCAGGATTATTGAAAAACACAAAAATTCTGAACGGCAATACAATAGCGCTCGTCATCTCGAGACATAAGATGTTATGTCATTTGCCGAGTACTTTCACTAGCTACGGCGCCCTTGGGACCGAAACACAATAATGCTTACACATTACTGCTTCACGGCAGAAATAGGCGCCGTTGCGGTACCGATAATCTAGCTGGCATCCTGTACAAAGGAGCCTCCCACTGGTAGATTAGACTGATTTATATTAATAAATAACACAATATGTGCGAAATTATTCTTAATCATTCCAAAGTATTCAAAAATACACAACGTTAATTTTCAAGGTTTCAATTCTTGAAATTAATAAAATAAGTGAGAATAAATCAATTTAATGAAACACTAGTGAATTTTGTATTCAGTACACAATAGAGCTTGTTTGTAAGTGAAGTATGTAGTAGTGCAAATTGAGCGAGGTTCGAGTGGCTAACTTGGCTACCCTCCACGGAGACGATTTAAATGTTCTATTTAACGAACCGGTAAAAGAGTACTCAATTTTAGCTTTAAATTTTTCTAGAGAGCTACGAGGATAGACTAAGATTAGTTAAGCAATCAGATGGTTAGATTGTTATTCTAAAAGACTTGATGTTTTTAGTTTCTTATTAAATGGAAACGGTTTTTTTCTATCTATCCGCAGACACCTGACGAACTGACTAGTGTCAGAAATATTATTATATTTTATTAATTAACATTAATTTGATTCGTGTAGATCAGTTGGCAGTTGTTAGTGCCCTATATAAGCTAGAGTGTTAAGATCGAGTATTCATTACTTATTGTGAATTCTAAGTGGAAACTCTGCCCGAATACAGGGATTTCAAGAATTGTGTGTGTTTAAGAATACGGGTCATCTGGTGTTAAGTGATCACCGCCGCCCAAATTCTCTTGCAACATCAGAGGAATCATAGGAGCGTGGCCGGCCTTTAAGGAAGGTGAACGCGCTTTTTTTGAAGGAATCTATGTCGTATTGTCCCGGAAACACCGCACAAGGAAGTTCATTCCACAGGTATATAGTACGTGGAAGAGAGCTCCTTGAAAACCGCACTGTGGACCGCTATACATCCAGATGGTGGGGATGATATCCTAACTTGTAGCGTATCTTGCGAAGGTGGAATTCGGCGGCAGGAATCAGGGGAAACAGCTCTTCGGAACACTCCCCGTGATAAATGATAAATCTTACATTTGTACGAGGTTAATTTCATGGTAGGTAGTCACGTATTCCACGATTAAATGGAATTGTTCTAGCCGAAAACCTGACTCTGTACTATGATCGACAGCAGCAGTTCCACCTCCACACTTACCTCTGCACCAAAAAAGGGTGCATTTGTATTGAGTGCACCGGTTAGAGATTTATTAGATACTCAATCTTAAGTCTCAGGGTGACGGGCGCAAAACGTTGTGATCAGGGTCTTACATCTTCTAGCTATGGCTTATGTTGTACTGTCTGCATTAACAAGACCATAATGTCACTGTTACCAGTGGGAGACTCCTTTGCAAGAGATTCTGGCTAGATTATGGGCACCACAACTGCGCCTTTTTCTACCGTGAAGCAGTAATGTGTATGTGTAAGCATTACTGTGTTTCGGTCTGAAGGGCGCCGTAGCTAGTAAAATTACTGGGGAAATGAGACTTGACCACTAATGTCTCAAGGTGACGAGCGCAGTTGTGGGGCCGCTCAGAATTTTTGGGGTTTTCAATAATCATTACCATTAGCTGAACGTACTGCTCGTCTCGCCCCTAATTTTCATGAAATAAAAAATGTCAATGTTACTTCCACTTTACATCCGTTGGACCTTATGCCCGTTGCACTTATAAACTCCCTCAAAAAAATATACATCTGTTCTTCATAGTTCTAACATTTAAAGTGAACTCTTTTTAAGTACGCTAAGTGCTATAAATTTGTGCGTAACCACAGATATCTATTCACGTCAACTATTGAGGTGAATGCTAGAGTAATAAGATAAAACCGAGAAAACAGAAAAAAAGACCGAATAGACTGGCTGAGAAACATTGTCCTTAAAACTAACCATAACATCACTTCTTAAAACTAACCATAACATGTGTATAAAATTATATAACAAATTGCCTGCGGACTTGAAAATACTGTCAAATAAAATGTTTCTACCAAGACTCTTTAAATGGCAGCTTGAAAATATTGTTTAACGTATTAATTAATGTTTAAATTAGTGTTAAGTTTTTGCATGCTTTTAATATAAGCTGGATAGAGGACACATTGTAATGTTTAAGATCTCGACATACCCTATTCCAAAGCAAAGTAAAGAATTTCATTTCATTTCATTTATTTTTTGGTATTGAATGAGATTGAATTGTCACGCAAGGCTATGAAACGTTTGCACCTACTGGGATTCAAACGCGGGATCATTACATTGCATGTGGTTACTTGCTAATATCATTGACATCTTAAATGTTTTTTTGAAGTAAATTATAATTCATTAGTTTACTTTGTTAAAATTACTTTTAAAATAGTACTTATTATTGACTCAAAACTATTAAATAATACACGATTACAGCCAAATGCTACCAGACGAGTATCGTGTCATAAAATAAAAGAACGAATGAAATTTTATTATAAAACTCACATTCACAGTCTGAATAAAGCGACGATAGTTTATATCACGTTCTCGTTATTGCTTCAATAAAACTCCAAATATTTTATGTAATATCATATTATTACTTGGTAAGTATTCTCAGACTAAATTTGTGGGTGTTAGTATGGCATATACCATGACAAACTTACATTTAATTTGTGTAGAAAAGTGTACGTGCATTAGTTGATGATGATTTATCACCACGCATAAAGGAATCATCTGGAAGCGAAAGCGTTAAGGCTGCGAACCGAGCCAACGGCCTTGAGGAATCGAGCGGAGCTAAGTTACCTCTCTCTCCTCATCGCCATTGTTTTAATTCATAATTAAAAGGATTTTTAATTAATTACAAACATAATACATTTTTTTTACAAAATAACAGAACTATGTCATAGTATTGGTAAAAAGTAAATAATTTTTCATACATGTTTTATCTAGATTTAATGATTAACATGGCTCCAACTGTAAAAGTTAGGGCAATTCGGTGATTTTTTTCTCAGTGTCTATTAAAGATAGAAATGTAAAGAAAAATGAGTTTTCTTCTCATACTCTGTAGACATATAATTATTTTTTGTAAAAATAAAAACTTTATATTAACCGTTAAGAAATGGTTTCACTTATGCGCTATTTTGGCGATTTTTTGGGATATCAACAAACAATCCTTTAGGTTTTTGGGAAGTTCACATTATAATGATTTTTCTGACTGCTATGCCTGACAATCTTCTAGTGGTGCACCACAGTTAAACCCTCCACATACCTGCATTGTGGTTTACTGCTGATCTATACGCAACCGTGTAATATAAACATGATCCCTTCTGCAACTTTATAATCACTGGACAGTTTTCAAATAGTGATTGTCTCATTTAAATAATTTTATGGTATATTTATGTATATCTATCAATGATAGTTCCACTGTTCTTTTATTTTGTATTTAATATATTTTTTGGTAATGTAATGTTTGGTTGGCAGAACAAATATATATAAGGGTTCATATATTGTTTATAAGGGTATATTTCCTACAATATCGATTTTGACAAGCAGAGTTATCTAAGAACAAATCGATCTTTTTTGTTAAGAACAAACAACTCATCAATTAATCTTTAAGACACGTTATGACTTGTGAGTTTTTTTTTTGTAATTTTTTAAGTTTTCAATAAATCAGAAGTGGTAACCCTTATTGATTTGCCGGTACTCACGTAGTGTGCTCTACACCCACCGCACTGCCTCTTCCCACTTGTGTCGCCGCTTTATCGCGAAGATTTTCTACTAATAGTTTTTTAATTTGGCAATAGAGCAAATGCAAATGTTTTTTTACTCTGTAGATAATATTATGTTATTTGGAGTAAATAGAAATTTGTGCTATCTCATTATATTTTCTTAGCAGTTTTTTTTCTATGTATATAATATCTCAACTTCCTTTTCAAATTGAAAATTAAAGTATATTTTGCTTCCTATAAAATACTGAACAAGTAAATAAATTAACTTAATTATTCTTACACATACAGGCATAATATACTACATTTAATAAACTTTTAATAGCTTAATAATATTATCTAATGTGTAAATAAAGGAAGCCTTCTGTTATTACTTACATTCTATTATCTCTTACGAGGTTCATTTTAAATTGAAAAATAGTTTTGAAATCTCTTAACTAAAGGCATCCTTTATAAATACCTGAAATAACTTAAGTTAACTAAGTTATATTGGAATACGTGGTGTACATATTGTATTAAAATACGTGCAGCAACATCTATTTGAAACAGAAATGGATCTCGTTTCATCGAGAAATTCGTTTAATAAGATTCAGGGGCTAAGACTAAATTTCAGTTTAAAATTTGTAATATACTCCCAATAATTAAAAAGCACAAATACCTATTAGCCTTAAATAACCATGACTCTCAAGATCATAGCCCATCCTTAATTAGTCATAATCATGGCACACGTTCGATGACATCAGGCAAACTTGAAGTACCTAAAGTAAACACTTACTTTGGCGATATAACTTAAAAAAAGAAAACCATATCTGCTTAATAGTTTGTCAGAGGACATCCGACGGGAACCAAACAAAAATAAATTAAAAAAAAACTATTAAAGTATTATTTATTGTTCCTTTAACATTTGTAAAATACGTTTTAGGATTTATTGTATGAGACACGCTCGATCCTGTAGACAAACTGTGTAAGCAGTTTTACAGGACTTTGTATTCGTTTAAGAAGAAACTGTATGTTAATAATAAATAAATAAAAAAAGACTTGGACAAAGTTACTAAAGATTAAAATTACTACTGAACCAAAAATAATTTAAATAAAATGGAATATTTTAAGATGATAATATTGAGCATTAATAAAATAGTATTAATTTATTATGCTAAATTAGATTCGATTAATCATTTTTGCACTAGTTTGCAAAATTTTCAGGGTTAAGGAAAGTTCTTGATAAGTATAATAAAGCAAAATATTGGGAATGAAATTCAATTTGCTTCTGAAGTTGTTCGATCAAGTTTAACCTTTTTTATTGATAGTTAAATATATTTATTTGACGGGGCAAGGCCCGTCTCATAGTTCGAATCTTCGTGGCTGTCCATTGTTGTGGGTTATCGTAATCAACGGATTACGATAACAAGGAAAACACACGGTATCATTATTAGCTACAAACCTAATAATCGTAATGGTAGGGACACTTTACAAAGCCTTATGATTATGTTATAAGAACGTGGTGTTCTCGGAATACGCGAGTGACACAACCGCCTCGCTAGATAGTTCTTCCCTGACTGCATGCTCGGCACTCGCTTGGCGCCCGATCTAAACCCCACTCGCACTGCACGCCAATTACAACTAAGCCTAGAGTAAGCCGAAGCATCACAATATGCTAAAAATAAATGTAATTTTCTGAAACGAACAGAAAATTGATATAATTGAGGTGCAGTAATTAGCATCTCTTTAATAAATGCATACAATTTTTTTCATGGTGATTGTAATTTCCATACGTGAATATCTGTCTGTCTTCCTTATTGACTTGGCTTATCACCGGAATGACTGGACAGCCAGGAGTTGATATAAAATGTTATAAGAAGCACCTTGAAAAATTTTATTGTAACTCAAACCCCTAAAATCAATTTGAATAAAATTTAACTCAAATTACATTTTTTTTTTCAATTCAAAATTAATTTCAAATTTAATCTTTAAACCTATTCTCCTATTCGTTATTCCTATTTGGGAGAGTTTCTTGCGCCGCTTCTTCTCTCTCAGAGCGCCATTTGTTTCCGAAGCGGTAGTAGTATCTAGTACGAGTAGTTATTAGAAATGACATCAAAAAGAATTCTAAAGAAATCAAATCAATTTTGAGAAAAAAAATGCCTTTTATTCACGTAGATATGGTAAACGCAACTGATGAATTTTTCGGTTATGTCATTTCATATATTAACATAAAAATGAGTTTTACAAAAGTCACCTCGACACAGTAAGCACTTTGTCACCTTTTCGCATGGCTTTCACGGTTATCATGTTATATCATCACATTCATTTTGTGTGAGCTTTGTGTTGACTTAAATATCGTACACTCTGCAACGCAATATTTAACCACTCAACTAACAAGAGTCTTTCATAATTAAACGATAGTTTGTTTGAGCAACATTAACTTGACAATATGAGACCTTTTGTTTTAAAACTATACCCCGTTTTCGTTATAAAAGTATAAAGAAATATTTTTAACCGACTTTGAAAAGGAGGAAGGTTCTCAATTCAATTGGTATTTTTTTTATTATTTATACACACAGATTACGCTGGGATTTATGATCCGATTTCCGTGATTGTTCTTTAGTTTGATGCGGAACGTTTGCCATTTGGTGCCATACTTTTTTTTTCAAATTTTTAGTTTCAAAAAATTAGACATAATTTGGCCCAGTTGTTTTCATTTTATGAATATTTTACTTTACGTGGATAATGTTATTAAGTAGCACATATAAATAATAGTATTTTATTTATATTATAGGTAGAAATTTAGCATAATTAATTTCAATCTCTATTAAGTTATTTTATACTTTTGAGTTTTCGAGGTCGGTTGTTTAAACGTAGTTTTTTTTTCATACTTACGTTTTAGAATATAAAGTCGAATAATCTCTATTCAAATAGGCTTATAATAAGTACTGTCAAGGTTGTTGGGTGATGTATATATATACAACATATTAGGAATGGAGCGACCACTCTCAGGTTATTTACTAAAGAAAAAGTCCGCTGAGTTTATTTCGCCCGTTCTACTCAGGTTTGAAGCATACATCCAACGAATCCGTGGTAGTATTTGACGTTCAATAAGTGATTTTATTTTTGTGTAAGAAAGATAAAATATATCAAAAATATTCTCATTATCAACGCTAAGAGCAATATAAGCATTTCATTCATCAATCTAAGATCAAGTACTTACATTGCGGAGCCTTCCACACTGACTCCCCTTTCGAGATCCTTCTTGAATGCAAATAAGCATTTTGAACAATATAGAGACGCACTTTATTGAGTCTTCTCAAGCAGATATACAAACGTTCAGCTTCGGCAAACATCTACTTCAAACGCACCACCCCAAGCTCATTGTCATTTTATGGGAGACCCGTGAAAGGTTGCGGCACGTTACTCAATAAACATTGGAAAATCTTTATTTCCCGCCACGAAGGAAAATACAGCATAAAAATTTAAATCAGTATTATAATTAGTATTTCGTTTCACAAATAAAATACTTTATTCAAATAAAACAAATCTTATAAAATATATTTACAATACTATGAGTATATAAAATTAAAACTATCATTACGTGGAAGCGTACCAAGTATACTGGCAGCATTTCCGCGTTGGATAGCTAGGCTGATCCGTTGACCGAAATAGCTGTTGAAAAAACCATTGTGTGGTTTTATGAAACCACGATGCAAGGGAAACAATTTTTCACAAAATAACATAGGTATTAATATAGGTAGAAAAAAAAACAAATTTATAAATTATGCTTGATATTTTCATAAAATAAAAAAAAAAAACTTTATCAAGTGTGTGGGGTTCGAACCTACTCTTCCACCCGAACGCAATTGCATCCAATATGCGAACTATAGGCGCCGCCCGACCGTCACGCGACATGCAACACACAGACGAAAAAGTTTGAGACTAAGTAATAAAAGTTTAAACTTATGGGAAAAATTGCACAAATTAAAATTGTAAACAAAATTTATAATCGATGCGGGTGTTGAACCCACGACGAAGCCTCTCGCATTCCGTGTGAGCACACTTCCACTGAGCCAACCGTTCGAGTGACGTATCATTCATAAATCTTGATGTGTGAACGTGGAACGCGACACGTCACGGGTGCGAGTCCGACGTTGTTCATAAATTTTGTTTCAAATTTTATTTGAATAATTTATTCCAGAAGTGAGGATTATCAGTTTAAAAATAATAAAATCCCATCTTCCAACACAACAGGTTAAATGAGACGCCACGAGTTAGCGATACTAATTCTCTTATGCTTCCCTAGTAGTGTACTGCGTTCATGTAAGTCTTGTTCGTATATGCAGTGTTTGCAAACCTGTAATGAATGTAGATTGCTTGGTAATTCACTGCCGTTAAATTTATATTTGAATTTAATTTACTAGTGAGAGGTTTCTTTGCACAGAATATTAGCTAGTGGTGCCTTTCTTCTACTGTGAAATGTACAAGCATTTTTGTTGTTTGGTTTGAAAATGGGCGCCGTAGCTACGAAAATTTCTAGTCTAATTGGACTTAACATATCATCTCCGTAGTTACTACGTAAGTCGGTACTGGCTAGGAGCCGATCTAATTCCTAGCCAACAGATATATTTGAAGCGTTTAAGCAATATGCAATCATATTATATCGTGAACTTATAATGTCAAATAATGTCTCCACAAAACATAGTTATACTTAGATTTAGATTTTTATGAACATTCTCTACAGATGTTAATTAAATCAATGCAAAACTTGCTCACTTCTCACCTTCGGCCATCTTTAAATATATAAAAATTTTGAACATTGAAGTTCAAGCTGTACAGTAATTTTTTTTTGTAAATGGAACGCTGAATTAAATTAAAATATAATAATTTATTTTTAAATAATAGGGAATAAAATTGCCGTTTTATTGTAATAGGTATTTTGAATTGACATAGAACCTTCAACTTTTTCCATATGGTACAATTTTCTACGGGATAGCAAAATTTCTTTTCAGGAGGCAGTACAAAATGCTTTCACATAGTTTGATGAATCTAGATCACCACAGTTCTATCGAAAAGCCATAAATGACCTTCCTATTAGATGGCAGCAAAGTATATGGTATTTCGATAATATAAAACATATTTAATTGATTAAATAAATATGTTTTATATTAACGAAAAAATTTCTTATAACTATATTTACAATACTATGATAACTATATGAACAATTATTACGGAGAAGCGTATAAATATGTTAAATAAAAAAAAGGAATTTAAATTTTCAATACAAAACAATTCCATTTTTTAACCATAATATCTTCTAATATATAAAATTCTCATGTCGCGGTGTTTGTAGTTGAACTCCTTAGAAACGGCTTGACCGATTCGCATGAAATTTTGAGTGCATATTGAATAGGTCTGAGAATCGGACAACATCTATTTTTCATCCCCCTAAATGTTAAATGTGGTCCACGCCAATTATTTTTTTAATTTTTTTGACATTTTTTTTTTAATTTGTTAGATTAGTTTGCTGGGTCAGCTAGTAATTGATGAATCTTTGGCGATTATGTATATTTGTGTCAGATTTCATCAAATGTACGTGAAAGGGGATCTGTTTAGGAATATTAATAAAATTTTAATATAACAAGTCTATAACTCCCGTGCACGTTTCATTTATTTGAAACAGTATATCTACACACTTCAGAGCTTCGTTATATTTACATAAAGCTCTGTTCACACTGAGGCGAATAACGCGCGGGACTCGGGACGGAAGTCGCTCGCGCCGATTATGTCAGCTGGATGACATGTTCAAATTGACGCGAGTCTCTCAATTTGAAGCGAAACAAGAGCGGGAAGCCCGGCGGGATTATTTGAACTCACAATGCATGATGTTTCTCCACTGAAGAACCAAAAATGACACGCGGGAAGTCGCGTCAGTTTAAGAGGCTAAGCGAGCGAGCGAATTACGCTAAAACGCGTCCCGCTTCCCGCGCGTTTTTCGCCTCAGTTTGAACAGAGCTTAAAGCGTCTTAGTAATGAGACTCAAGTTTTATTACGATCTATAAGAACTACCGCACTGGTGAGATTTATGAAGTAAATATTACAAAGCAGAAAGGTGTATTAAATTACTTTTATATCTTGTACTAGCTGTGAATACCCGTTTCGCTGGGTTATTTTTAATTGTATAGGTAATTTTTGAAATGGGTACAATTCACGAATTAATCCTTTAGAAAGTGTTTTATTTGAATGTGTAACAATCGCCTACAATCAATTATCACAGAAAATACTATAATGTGTTAGTCACCCAATTTCCTGAATCTAGGATAAACGGGAAGTTTTTATTTTTATGTTTTGATTGCGTTGACAGACGGACAATCAACCAGACTGACAAAGCTACTTAATTCATGTTGCAACAGATTGTTATTTTTAAGTGACGTCCCCCACTTCTATGTAATAAGTATACAAATTTGATTAGTAGCAAAATTTATGGTCGATGCGGGATACGTACCCGCGCCTCCCGGGTTACTTGCAAGCGAAGTGACTTAAAAATCACGATGAAACATAACTTATAAATAACAAACTTCTTAAAGCTACTAAAGCAAACTAAAAGGATAATAATTTTTTATATTGAAAAAACTCCTTGCTAACTATTTAATATGAAGGCAGTGTTCCATTTAAATTTAATAAAACAATTTCGATAAATGTCGGAATATAAAAACCATTTCACAGGTAACGCAGCCACGGAGATAATTCCTCGGGCTGCCGTTTCAATACCGTTGGCTAGAGTGTTTCTGAATAACGAAGGGGTTCTTTTATGCGAACGAGGACGTGAAAGGATAACCATTTTTTTAAATGACGGGCAAGGGGCTATCCTGAATATGCAGAGTCTGTGGTATCGTTCAACATCATTAGACCGGAGAAATGAGACCGCCAAGCTATGAATAACATCTTTTATTCTTTGATACTGAATAAACATTTCAGCTTTATGTAAATGCCATTAGAGAACGTTATAGAATTCATTTACGAGTGTCGTGTTTAATTTTTAAGAAGTTTATCATCGTCATAAAAACAATACCCTCATAAGCTTATGTCGCTTTATATATTAAAACTAGCTGACTCGATAGACGTTGTTCTGTAGGTAATAAAAAAAATACTGTTTTATACGAATATTTCAAAATATCAATAATTATTTTGTAAGAAACGCTCCTTGTTGTTCTATCTAATGAAATTGTTTCACAGTGAAACTGTCAAACCGTGCGTCACTAAATTCCATACAAAACAAATATTGAAAATAAAAATAATTATGGGTCCCAAATCGAAATAAAAACTATCCTATCACTCCATGAAGTAATCCCCATTAAAGTCCGTTCATTAGTTTAGGACTCCATCGAGGACAAACAATGTGACACGTAATTTATATATCTATCTATATATTGACACGGGAGTGGGTCAGGGATTGGAAATAATACTCCGCTTATAGGAACGAGTCTTTATTTGCGTTCACTTTTTCTGAACTTGCACTTCTTCTTTTCTTCTTCTTGTTCTTTACATTTTCGAGTCAGAACTAGAACTGCCGTAGGCCACGCTTAGTACGGCTTATATACCGATCCGTTCTATTTTCAAAATGATTCTCCCATTCCATCTTTAAATTTAAATTGTACTAGAAAATTCTATTAACTATTTTTATCCTGCTTACACATTTTCTATCCCTTTTTTTCTGTTCGATTTGATCCTGAACTTACTAGAAATTTCCTTTAACTTTACAAAACCCAAAAATATCCATACACTGGTGTATCGAACCCGGGTCTACAGCGTCTAAAGTAAACACTTTTCCGCTGAGCTACGAGTATTACTGACGGAGCTGTTGAAATTAACAATGCCTTGAAGTTTGACAACTCTCATCATATACTTCGAAGGGTTGCTACGCAACAATATATATATAAATGAATTGCTGTTCGTTAGTCTCGCTAAAACTCGAGAACGGCTGGACCGATTTGGCAAATTTAGGTCTTGAATTATTTGTGAAAGTCCAGAAAAGGTTTAAAAGGTTAATAAATAGGAAAATGCTGCTAAATTAAATAAAAACAACAAACTTGTTTTTCCTTTGATGTGTCCATACATAATTTCTATGAGAGAATGTATTGACGCACGGTTTGACAGTTCTGCTGTGAAACAATTTCATTACGACAGCAGGGTGCATATTTTACGAAGTAATTTTTGATGTTATGATATATTATTGACAAATTCATATAAAAAAAATTATATTTATTATAAATAGAACAACGTCTGTCGGGTCAGCTAGTATTAAGATAAAATGAGGATATCATAACCACGATCTGGATGTGTGCCGCTCCTTCACAGTGCGTTTATCAAGAGTATTTCTTCCACGTACTACAAAGCTGTGGAATGAGTTTCCTTGAGAGGTGTTTCAAAAAAAGCGCGTACACCTTCCTTAAAGGCTGTCAACGCTCCTGTAATTCCTCTGGTGTTGCAAGAGAACGTGGGCGGCGGTAATCACTTAACTTCAGGTTACGTAATTCCATAAAAAACATATGGAATTTAAATCGGATATATTTTTTTATCTTCCTTGGTTTTGTGTCAAGTTTAAGGTCGGTTTTAATTTGAGTTTAAACAATTTGAGTATTAATATACAATATGCTTTAAGATTTATATGTTTTAATCCATCCAACTAATACACAATAAAGATATTATTACTGCAGCATCACGGATATATTGGACTCTATAATTATAAACAGAATTATTTGTGCGTTTGCTGTCATTTAGTGAGAGAAATCTTTATATTTCCAGCAGAAAATCTTTTTATAAGCAAGACGAAAATACATAAAAAAAAAGTATAAATATTGAATTGAGAATATAAAACTTTTTGAAGTCAGTTTGAGAAGGAGACGAGCGTAGGTAGATTTAGTAATTAAAATATTTATAATGAAGATCAAAAGCGATAAGTTTAATTCTATTTGATTAAAGTTATTATAAAAATTATTTTTTTACATTTGAAAGAGTGACATCTTAAGCCATCATCCTATAAATATGCAATTATTGGGGTTGTGCAGGTTATCAACTGTGACTTCGGCTCTTTGGACTCCTCATTTCTGATTCGATCTCGAACGGAAACTCCGATCCATTGCCCTCTGAGCGACCATAAGATTTCTCATCATAGTTAGCAACCACGTCTACGTACTCCATACACATCTGAGAGAGTGTGAAAGTACAATAAATCAATGGCTTAAAAGATTGTATAAGAAGGGGAACTCACATTTTTCGCACTAAATCCAAACAACAGAATACGCAGTTAGTGTTCGTGACGAGAGCGAATGAATGTTGTTACATTTTTCTCGCAAACTCCCCGCCACTTCCGCAATAAAACATTCAAGAAATCCAAAACTACTCAGTACCAGCAACTGTATATTTATGTATTTATGTTTACTACATATACATACTAAAAATACTACATTATGCTCTAAGATTCTTTTTAAATCTGAATTTATTTGATATTTTAAGGTTGTAAGTCTGACAGTCATAAAAGGTCTGTACTTGTTAATACGCTTAATACTTTGTTTTTTATTGAAAAATATTTATTTTGCCATTAAGATATATTTTGCTGAGAGTGAATACTTAAAGTATGTTCAAAAACTTCAAAAATATAAAATTAAAACATTCTAAATCCTAAGCAAATACAAATATTTGAATTTGAATACTTCAAGGCGGCTTTATTTAAGTATTATTACATAAGAATTCATGCAAAAACACAAAGAAATTCCAAAATCACCGAAAATTGCGGACAGAAGTGAATAATTTAAATTTAAAAATAATAAGGCGAGAAATAATTTTCGAAGTAAGTAAATAAAATTATATTTTAATTGAATTCTGTAAAATTTTGTTTTAAAATCAGCGATAAAGATATTAGTATCGACTACTACTACCAATACTAGTAGTACCTACTGCGTGCGTCAATAAATTATCTAATAGAAAATATGTCCATACAAAACAAGTATTGGAAATAAAAAATAATTATGGGTCCTTAAACGATATAAAAACTATCCTATCTCTCAAGTTGGACTAAACTGCAGTCCATGAAGTCGAATCGCCATTAGAAACACTAGAAACAAATATATATATATATATATAAATCCAATGTCCTGATGTTTGTTTGTTTGTTTATATATATATATATATATATATATATATATATATATACTATCTGACCCGGCAAGGCTTGTTTTGCCATAAAAAATATTTTTAGAGTTACACCGTTACTTGGATATTGCAATATTTCTTTATTTGTCTAAAATAAAAGCATTTTTCTGAAAATAAACGTAGCCTAAGTTACTCCTTATTACATCGGCTGCCTGCCAATAAAAGCTCCGTCAAAATGGGTCAGATCAAATCATTTCAGAGATTAGCCGGAACAAACAGACTGACAGACAGACAAAAATTGTAAAAAATAATATTTTGGTACATGCACCGTATATATAGTCATTAACATGTAGTATAAAACGGATATTTCAATATTACTAACAGACACTCCAATTTTATTTATATGTATGTTTAGATTAAGATTTAAAATATGAAGATACTGTTATGAGACGATGCGGTTTATATTAATACGTTTTTAGTGTTGCAGAGGAGCTATATTTTAACAAAATAAACTGTTGTCATATATATGATATCTTATATCTTTAAACGAGCAATTCTTGTATATATATATAAATATATATGATCTGAATCTCGGAAACGGCTCCAACGATTTTCATAAAATTAAGTATGCAGGGGATTTCGGGGGTGATAAATCGATCTAGCTAGTTTTCAATTTAAAAAAAATGGTTTTATCCATGTTTGAATGAGAAACAGCTACAATAACACTAATACAATAATACAAAGGTAAATTTCGCCACTATATACAAGACTATTATAGCTCAGATGGGACATTGGGTGATCCGGAAAGCAGAAGACCCCGGTTCGAATCCAGATGTCCTATTAGTTTTTTTTTTGTTCAAGTTTTGTACATTCTTAAAAATCCGAGCAAGGCTCGGTGGTCCGGATATTCTTTGATAATGTATCGTATGTTCATACAGTTATTCGTCCTATTCAGTTAGACAAATATAGTTTTTCGTTTGGCGTAAGTATATGATTGTACAGTAATGCTATTAACAGCTCCTCCCGAAAGTGTACTGTATGTAAAACATTTGTTTGTTAAAATTTTGTATAAACAAAATGCTTAATATAACTTTAATAACACCTTATAAACGATCTCAAACCTTTTAAATGGGATTGCAATAAGGCTATTTAGGTAATGCATTTTAATTTTATTCTATAGATATTAATTAAATTTCAAAATAAATGTTGGATTTTCATGCGCCCATTCTTCTCATGTCTGAGGCAATTTTATTGAATAGTGATACAAATATTCAACATTAAATAAAAATAATAAATTTGTGGTGCTTCGATCATTTAAACTTCTAGATAGACTTTGACAGCTGTGAAAACGTCGAAAAAATTGAGTTTAGAGTTAACCTCTATTTTGAGCAATGCACGCACACTAACACAAAGTGTCATACAAATCGCGAGTGTAAGACGTAGCTTGGCACGCACATACTTGTATTAAACCTGATAATGATGAAGATACTCTATCTAGACGCATAAAATATCTAAGTTGTGGTGAATCCCGAAACTGCTACACTTAGTGAAGTTTTCAGTATAAAAACAAAATAGAAAGATAGAAAACAAGCAAGTTAATTTGCACTGTACAACAATGAATAGCGGTCATAATATATTAAATTGTAGAAATATAACTTTAACTGTTAACACAAACTTTATAAAAACAGAATCAGATAATTTAACGAGATCACCATGAAAGCCATTCAAAAAGGGGATAAAGTTTTTGCTGTGGTCGCGTGTTGCTTGAAATATTCACGAATTTTTACTCGAAAGCTTTGAAAAGATAATGTTTTTATCATTCATTCATTCGAATGTAAATATGGGAGTTTGAGTGTAGCTTAATAAATACTTTAATTAAAAATAACTCTTTACAAGTTTTATTTTATTTATTTATCTTTTACAGCTTTCACATAACAGTTATTAAAAGATGGTCCCACAAAACCATCTAGACCGGAACCCTTAAGGAAAACGCAAACGTCCAAAGCAAACCTGGCGGTCGACTGTCATTGACGAAGCGAAAGAGATCGGAAATACCTGGAGAGAAATTAAGAGGGTTGCTCAGGATCGATCTCGATGGAGATGCACTGTGGATTGCCTCTGTCTCAACTATTTATTATTAGATAATTTATACGTCTACATAGAGTCTCTAGCTGTTAGACAACCGATAAAAATAGGCCAGGAATATTATTTTAGTGTGCTTGACAAGTTACGTCTTACACTGGCGATTTGTATAACACTTTGTGTTTGTGTACGTGAATTGCTCAACATCAGTTAGTTCCAAACTCAATTTTTTTAACGTTTTCACAGCTGTAATCTAGACGTTGTAGCCATATTTAAAAAAAAAGAGGTCACTAAGTTTCTTGCGCCTATTCTTCTCAGGTCTTACTTTTTATTGTCTTCTCTGATGCTTACTTTTTACCAACCATTCGTTGGTAATTTTTTGGCTATCAATAAGTAATATCATATCCTATTTTTAATACAAAATATTTGAATTTTGAACAAAATATTGCGTTAGTGTTCTGTTGGAAGCTATTTTTCTCCTTCTAACATTTAAAAACAAACCTGGAAATCTTTTACTAGCAGCCAGTACGATGCTATAGAATTTTCTCAGTAAGCAATTTAATGTTGGTGTACTTTTGTTTCTGTTTAGACTTGTATAGAGTTTGTGCAGCTAACTTAACGTTGCATCATAGAAATTTTGTGCAAAATAATATATTGTTGTTATGACTTGATAAACTATCAATTATACATATAATTGTATTTCAAAGACACATACATATCATTAACTATCGCTAAGACTATAGTCTTATACCTATAAGACTTTAATCTTAGCCTCTACAGTCTACACTACAAAGCTGTGGAATGAGCCTCCTTGTGCGGTGTTTCCGTGACGATACGACATGGGTACCTTCAAAAACAGCACGTACACCTTCCTTAAAGCCCGACAATGCTCCTGTGATTCCTTTGGTGTTGCAAGAGAATGTGGGCGGCGGTGATCACCTAACACCAGGTGACCCGTACGCTCGTTTGTCCTCCTAATCCATAAAAAAAGAATTCTATTATTCTATTTATTGAATAGAAAGAGTATTTATTGAATAAAATAACTAAAAGAAAACAACTATAATAATATAAAGCAGATGACACAGGTTGCTTCATGTTTACAAAAATAAAGTTATTATATTTTTTTTTTATAATCGCTAATAAAATCCTCGCAAAATGCATATATTTATTTATTGATGCATCTACTGTACTGAACAATAACTCTTGTATTTACGTAATACTCGTAATTGACATTTATTTCTGTTACTTACTCGTGTTAGACGTTGAGTATTTTACGTTTGAGTATTTTTGTTCCATCACTTTACATATTATTATATTGTAAAAAAAGATGAAGCTGTAAACATTGATTTAAAAGAGTGGTATTGAGTTTCTTGTCACTTCTTCTCATTAAAGCTCTCATTAAACGAAATGAAATTTTGACATTTATAAGTGTCATTTCCTTGACCTACATGAATAAGGGTTTAATTTTGATATAATTGTAGACCCAAACACCTTCACTACTCGTGGCCTTGATCGCAATAATTTTTGGTAATTTTCAAAAAAAAAAAAACTATTTCGTTTAAGTTGAAGTGAGAAAGAATGTTGTAGGTACCAATATCCAGCAATAAATAAATTCTTATCATCATTTCAGTATTTTATTATTTATAATTACAGTTCGATATAAAATTTTGAGTATATTTTCTTCTGTAATGTAATGGTTAAATATTCATAGCAGTCTGTACTATTACTTCCTGCACTTACAGAGTTTTTGGTGCATGTTCCGGTAATACGAAATATGATTCGGCGAGCTAGCAATATGTGTGCTTCGCCAATAACCTATCGTGTGATAGTAAATTTTTCTACTTGAAATGTTATTTCGAATATATCGTGCATAATAGAAATATAAATCAATTTATGGTATCCATTTCATTGTGAATTTCATAAATTTCAAAGAAGTAGATAGCTCATTAATTTTTTCTTGAACATTGATGTACAATAAATAACGAGACTCACAATCACGCTCAAAAATTTTCTGAAACAAAACTCTAGTAGGCAGAGTTTTCGTTCAGTTGTGTTTCTACCGCGCTTTGAATACAACGCCACGCAACGTCAGTGAAAAATGTCTAAATATAATATTCAAACTTAAAAAGGTAATTCAAATTTAAATTAACAAAATTATTACATTTACAATTGCTAAAACAAATTGCTTTTGCCTGGTGTTCGCGTCCGTCTCTTTCGCACGATAATCAAACTTTCGAGAACAAAATCTAGTAAGCGTAAAATATTAGACTTTGAATATTACTGCCACGAAATAAGTGTTAATTTTAATAAATATTTCTATGTTATCTGTATAAGTTTCGGTATTAGGTTAATTTAAACGTATACGTTTATACAACACCGCTCTGATATTTTTTACGACCTTTTAAATTATTTATTTATTTATTTAATGAGACGAACAGGACGTTCAGCTCAGGCAATTGATGCATCCTGCCCAATACAATGCAGTGCCACTCAGGATTCATGAAAAACCCAAAAATTCTGAGCGGCACTACAATTGCACTCATCACCTTGAGACATAAGATGTTAAGTCTCATTTGCCCAGTAATTTCACTACCTACGGCGCTCTTTATATTGAAACACAATAATGCTTACTAATTACTGCTTCACCGCAGAAAAAGCCGCCGTTGTAGTACCCATAATCTTGCATAAGATATATACCACAACATTATCGTGTTTTGGCACGTTGGCTAAGAAAATGCTAGTTTCCAACACTTTGCTGTTTTTTTAATTTTTACTTCTTTTTCAAATTAAGCTTTACGAACACGCGATAAGAGACTTGTTAAATATAAAGAAAAATTTGTAATTGTTAAATAAACTTTGTTAACTAACGTTTAAGCAACATTCCACTTCCAAATATTCTAGAAAGTAGTTATTATTTACTTTTATCATTTCATTTTTAATATATTTGATGTCGGTATCTTTGCGAAAACTGCCACTACCAAAATAAGGTACCCGCATAAGTATTTAATATTGTTTCAAATATTTTCTCAGATTACGTTAAATGATTTAAAAAATAGCTTAATCGTCTACAAGGAACGAAAGTCATAAAATTAATGGTACCTATTGGATTCGTCTAATCACTGCCAAGGGAGCTATTCGTTTCGTGTATTCTCATTGCCCCGTCCTCTTTATTTACTTGCCCCTTCTGACATCTTTCTGGAATGCAAATAAGCATTTCGATTATCTTTATAGTAGAGACGCTTTCTGTTGAGTCTGTGAGAGCAGATAAAGTCCGCTTCAGATAACATTTTAAGCGTCCTGCCCCAAGCACACTCTTTGTCCTTTTACAGTAGTTCTCTGAAAAGTAACTATATGTTCTCAATGTTAAAAGAATGTTTATTTAATTTTCAATACCACGACAAAATAAAATTAATATTAATTTAAAAGCGTTTGAACTATAATTAACTATGTTCTTCTATTTTATTCTAGTCAAGTAGTTTGTTTAACTTAAAAAAAAACGTTTTTTTCTTATAGTTTTTATCATTCTGATTAATATATAAGATCAAATTTATGAAACGTTTGTATTATTATCAGTCCTTGATACGTGTATATACATAAAATATATTCAAATAATCTGACGTTATGAAGGCGATGATTTCATTGAAACATAGACAAAATAGAACAAAAGACGAAAAAACATTCTATTTATGGATACGTCACTCATGCGGTTAGCTAAGTGGTCAAATCTAATCTAAGTGGTTCTTAACTTGAAAATTTCATAAATTTTGTTACATTTATTAAGCTTGTATATTTCTATCAAGAGTCCAAGAGTGTGGGAAATCACTTAAAAATAACAAATTGTTTAGATACAGATCTTTGATGATTCGATATTTGCTGGAAAAATATTATTTTCGTAACAGAGGGCAAGTAACTCATCTAATATAAGGTAAGACAATCATAGACATCTGCAATACCAAAGGAGTTATAGCGAGCTTACAAAAAGCAGAGCTCCGAGTTTAGTAAAGTTACTACTCGCTATCCCATCTATCTTTCATGAAGCTAAGGACTACTGACATACACAAAATGAATTCACAAGCATCCCAACCCATTGGCAAGAACCCTAATGGAGAATCAAACAAAACAAACATTTAAAAAACTAAAAATGCGAGCCCCTCAACATCTTCTTTAGAACAAAGATGATATATTGAACATATAGATGTATCACTGGATACTACACCATGCATTACTAACCTCCAAGCACACAACTCCAGCTAAATATTTTCTAGAAAGCTTGCAGGGAAAAGAAGAGTTTTAAAAAATCTTTGTAGGCGAACAAATAAGATGCCACAAGGTAACTATCTAGTTAGATATCTCTCTATTAAGGTTAATTCACTTACACTACGTTTATCATAAATTTCATTACTTTATATGCGGTAGATGCAGGGTTCTAAGGTGCTTTATATAGCTGTATAATCTAATATACCAAGCTAATAAAAGTGGGACAGACTGTGTAAATTATTGCATGGTTATTGGTTAGAAAGTTTCAGTTTAATCAGACATTCTAATAAAGCGTGTAAAAATACTATCTACCAGGCTTCTTTGCACCGGATGCCGGCTAGATTATGGGTATCACAACGGCGCCTATTTCTGCCGTGAAGTAGTAATGTGTTTCGGTCTGAAGGACGACGTAGCTAGTGAAAATGAGACTTGACATCTTTATCCTAGTGCAGTTGTAGTGCCGCTCAGAATGTTTGGGTTTTTCAATAATCTTGAGCGGTACTGCTTTGTAATTGGCAGTAGTAGCAGGCGTATCAATTAACGTCCTGCTCGTCTCATCCCTTAATTGCATAAAAAAAATCCAAAAAAATAAATATTACGTTGAAATTTGTTTAATTAAACAGCACAAGAAAAAGATAATTTTAAATCGGCTAAAATATAATTTGCTATATTTTTTTTTTTAATATTTAATGTGAATAATGTGTATAAAGCAGTGTCTATTAGAATTATTTTATTTCAAGAAAACTTAAAATATTTGATCATACTTACGGTTTGTTACATTATTTCTGTTTCTAATTTGATTTCGGTTATCAAATAATTTTCAAAAATAGGATATAATATAACGTATTTAACGTCAAAAATTACCACCAATTCGAAAATGTATACCTCAGACCTGAGAGCACAAGAAACTCAGCGGGCTTCTTTTTTTATCGTAAAAAAAATTGTTACAATATAATATCGTACAATAAATTTATTATTTAATAGCCTGAGGGCGGTCGCTCCACTTCCAATGTGTGGTATCATTACGAAGGTCATCTTTATTATAGTAACCTTTACCACACAAACGTTTTTTAACAAATCTTTTGATTTTTTTAATACATTTGTTTTGAACAATTTCTGGGATTTTGTTGTAAAGGCATATACAACGCCGCACCAAAGACTTACTAACTCTACTTAGCCGAGCAGTAGGCATTATAAGTTTATCTTTGTTCCTAGTTTTCAAAATGATTTGAGTTTTCTTTAGTGTTAATTCCGCCAATATTTTTCTTCAAACAATTCGACACGTGTTTCGCCTCTACACGAGGCATCCTCAGAACGTGTTGACTCGCCAAAATCTGGCATGAGACTTTGTCTCGAAAATTTGAAGTTTTAAGTATTTTTCAATGATGAATCATAATAAAATAAAATTAAAAAAAATATGATATATAAATAGGGTATGAAAAATAGATAGTAGTCGATTCTCAGACCTAGTGAATATGCATATAAAACTTGGTAAAAATCAGTAAAGCCGTTTCGGAGGAGTAAGGTAACTAACATTGTGACACGAGAATTTTATGTATAAGATTAGATTAAGACGTTTCTATCTATAAAATGTATACAGTTTTTTTTGCAAACTATTAAAATCCTTATTCGTATCTAAATATATTGCAATTATTAGTATACAAATCTCGAAGCCCAAATTGTTCTAGAAATGTTAACAGGTGTCGACACACCATTATAACACCAAAACACTGCAAGTGTTTACCATTGAGGCGCGTCGCATCGCGCATGCAAATAAATTGAGTACAAAATAGTCCCACTAAAGCGGATTCAGTCCTCACATAAAACAAACAGCCGAGGTTTATGTAAATTGGGCTCTTTTGTATTTTACCGGATTAAAATATAGCGGGAATTAGTTCTGTGTCAGATATCCGACCCCAGTCGTGGCTCACTGGATTTTACAGAATTTCTTTACATTATTTACTGGCAATTGATATGTGAAATGGTATATTTTGTATTGCCTAGATACAGATGAGACTTAGACCCCGGGTATGAGGCACTGATAATATTCAAACTGACATGATTCAATTTTAGGTAGTTATATTATATCTTTGAAGTTATCATTCGCTACTATAAAATTTCAGTTTTTTTGGGAGCATTCATAAGTAATGGTATCCTCGTTAGGATGAACTGATATTCTAATGTAAATAGTTACAGGTAATAAGGTATATACACTATAGTAAAAATTTATTTTCTAATCACTTGGTGTATTCATAACCTAATAATGAATTTTTTGACACTTATTGTGCATAAAAATCCACTACGTAATGATTAATGGTTCAAAGTGGACACAAAAGTAGAAAAAGATCCATCAACGGATTTTTTCAATGAATCTTAGTGGATAAAGTGAAAACAATTTTCCTATCATACTATTTTGAATTTAACTTATACTTTATAACTGCCAAAACTGAATTTCTTTGAAAACCGGCTCTAGTTCTTGAATTAACAGCCTACCGAAACCCTCTAAGAAAAAAGCGATTCACTAGATTGTATGAAACGTGCAGTCATTGATAGATTGACAGATGACGGCTATAATCTTGTATAAACGGAGATAGGCGAAATCCGCTACGTTTTAAGCTTTCGCTTTCAACGTAACTGTTCGATTAAAACAGGTGTGACGTAGCAGGCCAGGAATATTAGTTTAGTGTGCGTGACAAGCTACGTATTACACTCGCGATTTGTATGACAACTATGTGTTGGTGTGCGTGAATTGCTCAAAATAGAGGTTAGTCCTAAAGTCTATTTTTTTGACGTTTTCGCAGCTGTTATATAGACTATAAAAAGTATAAATGATCTAAGGTCTCTATTTGAAATTATTACATATATTTGTATATATTTGTATTGCCTTGGCAAATTTGTGTTCCTATACAAATATCTTGTAATGTGATTTTTGCTTTTCAAAATAATATTATGTTGAATCCTTTTAAATCTACATTTGAAGTTCAAATTCTTTATAAAAAGTTTTTTGTTTTTCACATTAAGGTTACGGACATGGATAGACACACGAAATATGGGCCAAGTAACGAAATCATAACGCAGAAT
Source organism: Leptidea sinapis (assembly GCF_905404315.1). Classification (NCBI taxonomy): domain Eukaryota; kingdom Metazoa; phylum Arthropoda; class Insecta; order Lepidoptera; family Pieridae; genus Leptidea; species Leptidea sinapis. The sequence continues at coordinate 11,122,499 of NC_066275.1, read as the reverse complement.
CTTAGGTTTAGGATTTGGTCTCCGTTACGCTCCAATTAGATACCACAGGCGTAGTTGCAAAGTGTGCCATTGAATACTACGCCCAAGTGGGAGTACTCAAGCCAGTCTCGGCAGTAGCAGATAATTGAAATTAAAATACCGGGTTGCGTAAGTATTTTGTATTTTATTAATTTCAATGTAAAATAACACGAAGCGTATGTTACAAAATTTGAAAGATGCCCTTGAATATCAAAATGCCACGCACACAAGTTTAAATTTAATAGTTGCCGTTATAAAAAAGCTATTGTTCTAAGACAGTGCGGTATCTAATTGGAGCACAGAGGAGACCAATCCTTAATATAAGCGCAGAATATAATCTATACTCCTTACCACGGTTATATGATTTTATCATGTATCAAATCCATGGCATTTTGTGGCTCTTTTCATCGGTTTTATTTCACTGTATCAGATAATAAAATACAAAATTTTCTCAATACAAAAATAATTAAAAAGTAATAAAAATTTCGATTTATTTCGAAAGCCATTATAATACTCGTAATATTACGAATTATTCCTATAGAAAAATCAAAACGTAAAAGTATTTGCAAGTTCACCAACCGAGGTCATGAAATAAAATAAAGCATTGTCAGTATGGATTATAAAAGGCGCTCTTTTTGTGTAAATTCCCAGTATTTTTAATAAAAATGACTCTATAAATATTCGAACAATTTATAGGATAAATGGAATCCTCAGACCTTTAGAGTACCCAATGAATAACTCACCATATGAAGTTATTTACCTATTAAGTATAAAGAGGATAAAAGATTTCCGTTCTTCTCAGGTCTGAGGCAGTCTATTTTGAATGGGTGGTAGTTTTTGACGCTCAATATTATAGTTTATTTATTTTATTTTTTTAGATAATAGTTCTTTTAAACGTAAAATTATACGCATAACTTATAACTATATTGTACTTTTTCAATATTTTTTTTATGAAATAAGGTGACGATACGGGCAGGATGTTCAGCTGAATTCAATTTCGAATTATGAAGCCAATGTATCGGTGATGCTGCAGTTACGTCGTCATTATTGTATTAGTTGGATCGTTTCCAAAATATAAATCTTATGGCATATTGTGATAAGCTTTAAACGGCATGTCATATCGGCAATGTTAGGTTCATTAAGTTTCAGATTACGGTAAGAACGGTATTTATTTATTAGTGGAAGTGGGAAACAAACTATGTAATTGTTCTAATATACGATACTAATATATTGTTTAAAATACACCAGTGGGAGGCTCCTTTGCACAGGATGCCGGCTTGATTATGGGTACCAAAACGGCACCTGTTTCTGCCGTGAAACAGGAATGTGTAAGCATTACTGTGTTTCGTTCTGAAGGGCGCCGTAGCTAGTGAAATTACTGGGGATATGAGACTTAACATCTTATGTCTCAAGGTGACGAGCGCAATTGTAGAGCTATTCAGAATTTTTGGGGGTTTTCAAGAATCCTGAGCAGCACTGCATTGTAATGGGCAGGGCGTATCAATTACCGTCAGCTAAACGTCCTGCTCGTCTTGTCCCTTATTTTAATAAAAAAAATATTTAAATAACGCGAGCGTTACCCACTTAAATAAAATACTTTTTAAAGGATTATGATGCGTGTAACTATTTTTACATCATGTGTTTACGTAAAAGTTACATTTTTATTATTATTTTATTCAACTCAGCGTTGCCTGACCCTCGTAGAGCACGTTTTCAGTTGAACAGCGGTTGACAGGAGTCTAGATAGTATTTTTCATAGTTGTCATTGCGAAGTTTAGCCGTTTATTGCTTCGGAGGTGGTTTTTGCTGTACAGAGATGGTTTTTGGCAACACTGACAGTTTGTCGTTTGCAAATCTTATTTAACACCATTGGCTTTTGAATGGGAATTGCAGAAGCCATTCCTTAATGCATGCGGCAATGTTTGGACAATTACAACTGGCAACACCATCAGCAAGAAATGCACCATTCACCAGATGTCGCACAATTGTGCAGACGATCTATTCATTACATACGACCGTACGCTTACTCGACTTACTCGTAAAATCACGCTTCCTTATAGTGCCACGAAAAAGCCGTGTTGTGTAGTCTCCTGCAGGAGATCATAGGTGTGCCCCAGATATCAGTGCTGGCTGTCCACAAAGAATCCAGATCTTCAAGCATTGCTGTAACTATCTACTCTCTTGTACCAATCTTTAAATAGCCAATTTTATTCCACCAACCTGTAGATTTCAGAACGGCGAGATTTATATCTCGACCCAATGTCGTGAAACCCTTGAACCCACACTGACAATGTCACTAAACAACTTGTTATATTTTTCAAGTGATAACCCTCACTTTTAGGATTAATACACAAATAAAATTTGAAAAACAGAATTTTATGACCGTAGCGGGACTCAAATCCACGACCTCTGGCGTTCCGTGCCTGTGCTCTAACCAACTGAGCTAACCGTTCGAGTGACGTATCGTCATGAAATCTTGTATGCTTTGTTCAACTCTTAGCTTGTGGCTTCATCTACAGGATCTATTTTACAGTTGATAACCTGCTCAACCCCAATATTTGCATATTAGGAAATTGACTTGAGATGTCGCTCTTGTAGATGAAGCCACAACCTGAGAGTTGAACATAGTATACAAAATTTTATGACGAAACGTCACTCGGACGGTTAGCTCAGATGGTTAGAGCACTGGCACGGAACGCCAGAGGTCGTGGGTTCAAGTCCCGCATCGTTCATAAAATTTTGTATTCAAATTTTATTTGTGTATTAATCCTAGAAGTGAGGGTAATCACATTAAATATATAACAAATTGTTTAGATTTACATGAGCGACATCTCAAGTCAATTTCCTAATATTATGCCAATATTGGGGTTGAGCAGGTTATCAACTGTAAAGTAGATCCTGTAGATGAAGCCACAAACTGAGAGTTGACAAAGCACACAGTTAGAGCACTGGATACTGACAGCTAGAGTTGGTTAGAGCACTGGCACGGAACGCCAGAGGTCGAGGGGTTGAGTCCCGCTACGTTCATAAAATTTTGCTTTTCAAATTTTATGAATGTCACTAAATTTTGAAAAAAAAAATGTACAAATACAGTTACAATTAAGCGCGTCTTAATCCTTTAAAAAATATTTTATGCAATATTTGACAACCCAATATAAAAAATATAGCACTTACGTTTTGCCATCTAGCTATCTTTTTTTAGCGTATTGGGTTAAATTCTTTGCCAACTAGTGGCTACGCTAAATGACGTAACATGAATCTTTTTTTAAAGTATGCCATGCTGCAATGGTATACCGCCACGCAGGAGTCTTTCTACTAATGCGTTTATGAAAATATTATAAAACTGTGTGTGTAGCTTTGAAATTCATTTACCAAACCAAAGGGAAAGTTCAGGCTTTGCTTATGAAGCCTAAGTTTTATGCGGGTAATTTAGAAAACCGTTAATTAGAGCATAATTCATCCTTTCCTTTTAAATAAATACTCTAAAGCTTTAGGAGGTACTTGTCTTTCGTGTATATACTAAATCCTTTGTATAAGTATATGTGCCAGGCAAAAATAATTCTATTTACAATGTTATTCTTTCTCAACCTAATATTATTTTTTATTACCTATGAGTTTTGAATTCAGTGATGCTTTGAGTAAATAAAATTTTATGTAAAGCGTCAACATCGTGTCTATATTCAAATTAAATCCAACACTATAAATATTAATGTCTTAATAAAAATTCATTCGTTGCTATATTTTGTTTAACGTTATTCTAGTCTAGATTGTTATTGGTACGCACCACATCGCATAAGAAGAGTACTTCATTGGTTATGATTAAAATGAATACGAAGTATGTGTAGAATTCGTTTACGTGGTAATCCAAATATTCAACTGTAGTTTCACCAGTGGGAGGCTCCTTTGCACAGGATGCCGCGGCCGGCTAGATTGTGGGTACGACAACGGCGCCTATTTCTGCCGTGAAGCAGTTATGTGTAAAAATTACTGTATTTCGGTCCAGTGAAATTACTGGGCAAATGAGACTCTTATGTCTTAAGGTGACGAACGCAATTGTAGTGCCTCTCAGAATTTTTGGGTTTTTCAAGAATCCTGAGCGGCACTGCATTGTTATGGGTAGGGTGTATCAATTACCATCTGAGCTGAACGTCCTGCTCGTGTCGTCCCTTATTTTCATAAAAAAAACTATATTTTATAATATTATTTTTTCGGTCCCTAATTATTTTTCTAAAATAAGGAATTTGAGACTAAAAGGGATCCAACCATTTTGGAAATATGCCAGGATATAGAAAAACGAAAACGTCAAAAGTTTAAATGGAAGAAATATTCAAAAATTTCAATAAAATATACATATTTTTGGTTCGGGCAAACTTGAAATTCTTTTGGAGCATTTTTGATACAATTGTACCAAAATTTAAATTATTTCACATCCAGTTATCTTTTATTTTGTATAATAATATTATGTTGGAAAAGTTGAAGTCGTCTTGAAGAATAAGAAAACGTATGTTAAAAGCATCTTGAACAATAAAATATAACGAACGGAACACTGAAGCCTAACTATGTACTATGCAAATATATTACAATGTAATAGTTTATCGAAACATAAAAAGAAGATCGAAACATAAAAGACGTAATAATTTGTAATAAAAAAATGATTTATAGAATATAGTTCCAATTTTTTCAAAACCATAATACAACCATCTAAATGGTTACGAGCTCACGAGTTGGTTACGAGTATAAGCTAATGTTATATATTCATAACTTCATATTATAAAACAAAGACTTCCTCCGCGTCTGTCTGTCTGTTCACTATAAGCTCATAAACTACTGCACTGATTTTCCTGCTGATTTCACCGATAGACAGCGTGGTTCTTGAGGACGGGTAGTACATAATTTGTTAAGCTTTTGTATACATTAACGACATTTATTGGAGGTGTCGGAAAAAAATAAGGCGCCTTAGAACTTTCAACGAAAACGCTATCTAATAATGGGTCTATTTATATTACAGATATAACAATATAATGTGTATTTTTATCTTATAGATAAAAAAGATAAAGGTGGAATTGTATATCTTAAAGAAGTGTACAAGTCCGTGGTAATTATTAAAATTGGTATTTTTAAAGCAGTAATGTAATAGTTATTTATGCAACTGTTGTGTAATAATGGGTATTAAAACACGAATGTGGACTATACTATTATCATAGTATCACATGAGTGTTTTAATAGGTATTAATTAGGTTAATTATCAACAGCTGCATACAAGACTTTATCTACACACAGAATATGAATCCTCTAAAATATTCTGGAACAGTTAGCTTACTGCTAACATTAAAACACCAGTCCTAGTAGTAACCTTATATCATTCATTACTGATTATATACAAATAAACTAAGTATTAATGAAACAATTATTTATTTTAGTAGTAATTTACATTTTGTACAGTGCAGTAATTAAAATTCACTCGAATATAATATTCTTTTGCTCGTTTAAAATTATCAAAGAAAAATGGCGGGCATTCGAATAACCTACTTTTTTTAACGGCGCGTGACGTTCTGGTAGTGTGTAACGCGCGTAAACGAAAATGTTGTTTTTTTGAAATTCATACAGATACCACGCATCGAGCAATAAGAATGTGGCTGTCTGTTGGAACTCTTTGCGCATGAAGGGATCGAAAAAAAAACATAGGAGTGTTGTTATGAAATTCAGTACAACATTACAACACTCCTTTGGATGATGGTTATTAGAACATTGGGTGTTTTAATGTTGGCAATAAGCTAACTGTTTCAGAATCTTTAATAGAGGATTTAAAGCATGGGTGTAGATAAAAGTTATTTACACAAATACGATATGAATCCTTTTCATTTTATTACTGTTATATTACTGTTAAATCATTCAGAAATACGTTTTTGTTTCACTTTTAACTCTTAAACTTTGAATTCATATTTCCGATGTCTAAAACTATATTATTCCGGAATACGTACATATTTTTTTCTTTTGACAGAAGAGCGTCTGTCGGGTCCGCTAGTATTATATAATATTATGCTTTCAACGAATGCTACGGTGCTACGGCGCTCGCTACTATGAATTTTAATCAATGTGGAATATAACGAAAAAAATTGATAATGCATTTATATCTTCTTACAGTATACAAAATGAATTGTTAAGACAATACCGCGTGCAACGCAGAGCAGCTCGAATTGTCGGGTTGCTCTGTGAACTGCTGGATCACTTGGCGTTGCGTAGAGACGTCGCTTCATTGTGTGTCTTCTACCGCATTTATCACGGGGAGTGTTCCGAAGAGCTATTTAACCTGATTCCTGCCGCCGAATTCCACCTTCGCACGACACGCCACAAGTTAGGTTATCATCCCCACCATCTGGATGTGTGGCGGTCCTCCACAGTGCGGTTTTCAAGGAGCTTTCTTCCACGTGCTACAAAGCTGTAGAATGAGCTTCCTTGTGCGGTGTTTCCAGGACGATACGACATGGGTACCTTCAAAAAAAGCGCGTACACCTTCCTTAAAGGCCGGCAACGCTCTTGTGATTCCTCTGGTGTTGCAAGAGAATGTAGGCGGCGGTGATCACTTAACACCAGGTGACCCGTACGCTCGATTCCATAAAAAAAAATATGATGCTACGAAAAATAATTCAATCAATGCTAAATATTATAATCAGCTTGACGATATTTAATACTTACCATAAATTAAAAATACGTAAGAAGCAGATACAGTAAGATATCAATAAGATTTACTTCTTTACTATTTAAAGTTTTATTCAATACTTATGTGAAATGTATAATTAATAATTGCAAAATTTCGAACAAATTGTCTAGCCCTTACCCACGTTGCTGCAGCGTGGGTAAATACCAACAATTTGTCGAAAACAATACATTACATAAACATAAACAAATATCCATGAGTCGGAAATGATTTCATTTCATTCATGCTCATTATAAAACTGTTTGCAACGAAACTTCTTGAAAACCACCGCGGTTTCGGCGTCTGCTCGAGCTACTTATACTTAAAACAATAACTATTTCTACTTTAAATGAAACTTATTAAAAATACAGATAGACATATCAATATATTTTATATTATTTACCGGGCCTTGATGAAATTTTCATATTTGTCGTGTGATCTTAAGATCTCCATAAAAATATATTTACTATTTGAAGAATTAAAATAATGTTTCACGTTAATTCCGTTTTTCTTTTTTACTTTACTAAGTAAGTTATGATACTTAAATATGCAAAATAAAAGTGAGTTTAGAACGTATTAAAATAATAGATTTGTATCAATAACTATTTCCCTTGTGTCCAAGTTACAGATCTGCTTAAAAACTGCATCCACTCCAATCCACAAGTTTATGTCTTATTCCATAATATTCAGAGTCGTGAAAATTATTCGATGATTAGCTTTGACTAAATTGTTTACTTTTTTATGGAATAACAGGATAAACGAGCGTACAAGACATCTGATGGTTAGTCATCATCTCCGCCAATATTCTAAATACCAGAGAATTCACAAGACAGCTACCGTACTTCACCACAGCAATTTCAGTAGCGTTGATCTCTTTCATGTTGTATTTCGATATCTGTATGCTTAGCCTTGCCCTAAATACTGAAACAAAGAAAAAAAAAGTTTGTGTGTCAGCTCCGACGCACGGCTAGAATTTACTCCTCAAGAACGATTGTCTTTGAACAGGTACTAAGCAAAATAAATCAAGTCCAATGTAGTCGGTTAAAAACAGACATACAGCAGAAGCTAATAAAAGCGTATTAATAAATAGGTTAGGCTAAAAATTGTCTATTTGGTATGAAATGCGCTTTAGTCTACATATTAAATTAAACATTTAATTATGTGCATAGCTCATATAAATTTTTATGAACTATATTGATAATTCAATTTTTAATAAACACAGAGCACACATGTTTCTATATACAATACATGTCATATTAATGTATGAATTGTAACTTACTTAGTACCCACGTGTTTATCAGATTTTCCGGCACTATTATTTACACCACTTTCTTCCATAATTTATAGAATTTTCATTTAACTTTCTGAAAGTATAATAATAAATCAATTTCAATAATATAATAAAGCTTCAAAATACAAGAAAAGAAAAATGATGTTTGCTATCCGTATCACTGCAATACAACTAATATAGGGACCGAGCGTCTAGACTGTCACACCAACTGAAAAGTGAAAGGTGCGCGAGAAATGATGTGCACCAAAAACGTTACTATCCCATTTGATGAGTAGGTTTTACTCTCCATATTTTTCTCATACCGTGCGCCTTAAAGTCTTAAGGAGTAAACTCCAGAAAATTCCATTCCAAATCACATTTATTTCTTTTACAGTGTGTTAGTTTAATATATAAATATAAAACAACTTAAAATATAAAAAGCTTTTTTGTAGTGGTCTCCGTTGGCTGCAACACAGTCCTTTAACCGTTGAGGCAAGTTATGAATAGCACTATCACCATGGGAAAATTCTTCTCTGCCAATCGTACGGATTGTTTTAGGGATTCCAAATTATCATGGCGTTTAGAGCAAGCCGTACTCTCTAAAAGTGACCATAAATCATAATTAAGCGGATTAAAATCGAGACTAGACGACGGCCAGTCTTCAGCTGTGATGGAGTCCGAAGCTTTCGTTTCAAACGTTCGGCGCCGATTTTTGCTGCAATGTCCATTATTGGTTATTGAACATGGTGTTATTAAGGGGCTTCACTTACTTCTCAAGAATGGTATCTTGATACACTTGTGCCGATGTTTTCATACCTTTTCCACAAAAGTATAGATAAGTCACTCCTTCATGCCTAATACTCCACCAAACCATCACTGAAGTCGTAGTGCCCACGTTTGACTCTGTCAACTAATTTGGAAGCTTCCTTAGACCTTTGAGCATAAATACGGTCATTTTGTTTGTTAAAATGTTGCTCAATTGTAAAACAATTCTTTTCCGTAAGCAAATTTTTTTTGTGACCTCCCTTTGCGTACCGCTTGAGTAGTTGTTTCAATTTTACCACCCTATTCTTTTTTAAATTATCAGTTAACAAACGTTATGTCATCTTTAAAATGGTTCTAGGTGCTATCTTCATCTTCCGAGATAAAACCTTTTGCTTTCGGACAGGATTTATTTGAATTTTTTTCCTTACTGCTTGGACCAGATTTTTTGTACGAACACTAACTATGTGAACGACCAGATCATTTTCTGTGACAAACAGAGGAGGTCCCATAGTACCTATTAATAGCCCGGGACACAAATATGTTACTAATACCAAGCGTATGGAGAGTTTTAAAAATTGCAGTTGGCTCCATACCTACTTTGTGTAATGCAATCACAGCGATTCGGTTCTCTTTATCACATCAGTCCATTTTAATATGGGAAAATATTAGTTAGATAGTTTTATTTAGAATGTTTTATTGCGAAAAAATAAATGGAGGACTTGAGACAGGGGATGGAAGTTTGTATATAATATAAGTTTGTCATTATCGATGATGACACTATGTAACTTTGTACTTAGGCATTTGATAAGAAGTAATTTACAAGCATTAGATCGAGCTTTTTTAATACTTTGACCTACATGGGGATGAAATAGCAGATTAAAGTTCGCAGGGAAATACTATTAGCGAGACTGTCCACATTGACGAGGGATATCCGCCAGCAGCGAAAAGAGTAGTTTGTATGTGTATTATTTGCAAAGTATCTCAAAAAAATAAAAAAATCTTCCCAAAGTAACTATTCGCGGGAAATCGCGGGTAAAAGCTAGTATAACATAAAGTATTAACAATAACAATGGAACCATCCGATTCTCTAACTCTAATCTTAGTCTATCCTCGTAGCTCGCTAGAAAAATTTAAAGCTAAAATTGAGTGTTAGTTCGTTAAATAGAACATTTAAATCATCTCCGTGGAGGGTAGCCAAGTTAGCCACTCGAACCTCGCTCAGTTTGCACTACTACATACTTCACTTACAAACAAGCTCTATTGTGTACTGAATACAAACACTTGTGTCTACCTGTTTTATTAAGGGAACGTACGGTTTCTATTGTAATTTAATATTTTTTTTATAGTAAAACGTTTGATGTTTTAGTGAATTATAAACAAAATAGCAAAGACGATGTTTCGATACAAAATCATAATTTTATTAATTTAGAGTTATTTCCCTCATTTATTATCTCAGTCTCTCTAGTCTAGCTAGACTAGTCTCTACACTCTCTCAAAGATAAATTTAAAGAAATAAATATTATAACTATTAATTTTATGTACATTTATGAAAATTTCATATACGTTCACAAAAATGTGACGATTTTTGTGAACGTATATGAAATTTTCATTTTTTACTCTTAATAGTGATTTTCATTGTTATATCACTAGAAATAAGGGTTTGCTTGTGACTTATACTAGTAGGTTTCATAAGATGCATAATAACTTTAAGGGTAAACGTACACTTTTATAATAAAGTCCCAGCCACTGTTCAGGCATTATCTATAAATAAATTTAAATGTTTTGTAAAAAAATGGCTCTACTCCTATGCCTAAGATCCTACTACTCCACAGCTGAATATCTATGTGATCCGACAGCCTGGAACTAGATTATGATTATTTTATGGCAATAGCAATGACAGTACAATATTGTATATTTCATTAAAAAGAGCCCAAAAAAAGAATGCTGGGAGAGTTTCTTGCACCGCTTCTTCTCTCTCAGAGCGCTATTTGTTTTGGAAGCGGTAGTAGTATCTTGTATATTATTAAAAATTCTAAAGGGATCAATTTTGAGAAAATAAATGCCATTTATCAATTTTATTTATATACCGTCCGTCATGGGATCATAGGGATACGCATTATAACTTTAACCACTAACATAACAGTCAGCATGACGCATGACCCATCAAACTGCACTTCAAAAGGGAAAATTCACAAAAATCCAATATTATCAAGATTTGAAAGAGCCATATTTCCAGTCAACTTCTTAAAACGTTAATATGGGTTAACAGGCTACCACTACCTATAAAATACGTCCCGTAATCGAGGTCACAACGTTTTTTTATGACAGTAAGAAGCAAAACGAGCAGAACATTCAGCTAATGGTAATAGATACACCCTGCTCATTACAATGAAGTTCCGCTCAGGATTCTTGAAAAATCCAAAAATTCTTACTGGCACTACAAATGCGCTCGTCACCTTGAGAAATACGATGTTATGTCTCGTTGGCTTAGTAATTTCACTAGCTACGGCGCCTTTCAGACCGAAACACAGTAATGTTTACATATTGCTGCTTCACAGCAAAAATAGGCGCCGTTGGGGTAACCAAAATCTAGACGGCATCCTGTGCAAAGGAGCCTCCCACTGCTATATTTCTAGTCAAGTTTCTAAAACCTATAAAATACGTCCCGTAATTGAAGTATAACGTAGCTGATGACTTGCTAAAAACTCCAATGGCCATCCCGGATCTAAATCCAACTGAGCTTGTATGGGACACACTCAACAGGAATATAAAACTCCATCCAAACCCACCAAGACTCTTGAAGACCTCAAAATTGCTCTACTGGATATGTATATGATTTGTTAAAAAGTAATGTACTCTAATTTCTTCTTTAAATCGTCCAATCCATTTTACTTTAGATCTACTACATGAAAATTATATCCCAAAATCATCTCAGTCAATTAAACATTGACCTTACAGCTGAAAATAAACATAAAATGTCATTGATATACAAAAAACCTGTTTATCAATGTAAAATGTACATTTTTAAAGTGAAACTTTTATTACATCGTCTCAAACTTTTTCGTCTGTGTGTTGCATGTCGCGTGACGGTCGGGCGGCGCCTATAGTTCGCAGCAGCTGACTGTGTAGTGTATACACTATGGCATAAGAGGAAGTGCATTAAATTTATTAATCTCATATTTGAATAACAGGATACAGTATGTTGAAGTTAATAGTGTAAGGTCTTCAGGCTCCGTGTTAGGAATGGGTGTCCCGCCGGGTTCAATTCTCGGACCATTTCTGTTTTTAGTTTATATCAATGACCTACCCTATCTTATAAAGAACACACATGATATAGTATTGTTTGCGGATGATACATCACTATTATTTAAAGTTAATCGACATGCAACTACTATTGAACATGTAAATAATGCTATTTCTAAGGTAGAACTATGGTTCAAAGTATACAATCTTCTTTTGAATGGTAAGAAAACGAAATGCTTAAAATTCATATTACCAAATGTAAAAAAGATTAACACACATATTAAATTAAATGGAGAAATGTTGGATCTTGTAAATAAGACAGTGTTCTTGGGTATAACTCTAGATGAGAAGCTTCAGTGGGGTGACCATATATCTGCCTTAGCAAACAGATTAAGCTCTGCAGCATATGCGGTTAAGAAGATAAGAGAACTGACTGACATAGATACGGCCAGAATAGCATATTTTAGTTACTTCCACAGCATTATGAGCTATGGTATCCTTTTATGGGGTAATGCTGCTGAGATCAATACGATATTTGTGCTGCAGAAGAGAGCCGTTAGAGCCATTTATAACATGGGATCTAGAATTTCGTTAAAGTATAAGTTTAAAGAAATAGGTATTATGACAGTAGCCTCACAATACATTTACGAGAATTTGATGTTGATCAATTGCTATTAGCTGAACGTCCTGCTCGTCTCGTCCCATATTATCATAAAATAAAATGAGGCTGTTAAATTTACAATTCAGTGCACTGGAAATTTTTAATTTATTTCTTTATAAATTGTTGTTACTAAAATAAAAGTCGTTTCAAAAATTATTTTTAATCAGAAAACAATCACTTAAATTACATTTCTATTAAAAAAAAGGAAAAGTGAAAACAATTATAGCCATATAATAATTATGGCTATAATTGTTTTCACTTTTGATGGAGGGTAGGTGTGAAAAAAGTTAACACTGTTTTTAAAGAGCTCCGTATTTTCAATCATCTTAAAATTAAAAAAAAAGTAATTTTATACTATTATTTTAGTAGATTTAGTGTTAAGTGTGATAAATGTGATAAATAGTACCCACCAGACAGTACTTATTCTCCTAGTGAAAGTCAATTAAGTTCACTTCTTTAATATCCCTTTGTTCCGATCACTACGTATCACCAGTCATCATGGATGCATTAAAAGACTCGCTCAACGCCATGGCTGAAATGTTCGAACAGAAGATGAGCGAGTTCCAGCAGGGCCTAGATAATGGACCCATTACAAACACATCCCTGGCTGCAGAGTTTAACAGCTTCAGGACCTTTGTGCTCTCTGCCATGAATACTTTGCAGAGACAGGTGGAGTTCCTTGGTATAGAGGTTGATCGTCTGGAGATGCGTAGAAGGCGCAAAATGCTACTAGTGCACGGAGTCAGCGAAGATAAGTCGGAAGATGTTACTTCACGTGTTTGTAAAGTAGTAGGGGAACATCTTGGTGTGACTGGATTCTCTGTTGCTTCCATCAAGTCATCCCATCGCTTAGGACGTCCTTCCGAAAAGAAACCTCGTCCTATAGTGGTAAAGTTTGCGGATGTAGCATTGCGGGATAAGGTTTGGTTCTCCAAAACTGGATTTAAGGGCAGCGGTTTAACTGTGTCAGAGTTTTTAACAAAGAGTCGTCATAACTTATTTATGGAGGCAAGGCAGAGATTCGGCATAAACAAGTGCTGGACAAGGGATGGATGCATACATATTATAGGCCCAGATGGTTCACATCACCGAGCTGAGTGGAAAGCTGACCTACACAGCATACCACAGACATCTAAACAGACATCTAAGCCTCTGACTCAGGGTACTGCCAGTCTCACCTCCAGGTCCAAAAGAACGGTCAAAAATAAGTAATAGGTATCATTAATCTGTAAGTATTTTAAGGTAATGTAACCTTTAAATAACTTGTACAATTCATAGGTTTAGTTAACTGTAAGCTTTTTGTAACTTCTAATTACCCATGTCACTACCACAAAGCCTAAGCTATCCTAGTATGAATCTTTATGTTATGTATATGAATTAAACCTTTTTTTATTTAGTATTTATAACTTATTACAAAATTTCATAACCATCCTGTGTTGATAATTAAGATAATATATAAAGAATGCATATACCTAACTTGTAATGCACCACATTGTAACATTTGTGTTATAGTTTAATAGTTTGGTAACAAGCCTGCAGTATTCATTTACATCCTGTTCTGTTTTTTAATACCAAAAATAAAATGGAACATCATATAACTATTAAATGCTATTTATTAAACATTTTAAATAAACAATTTTCCATAAAATTTGATAATTTGATATTACTAAATGCAGCTTATATTTCAAACATTTTCAATTGTTACATAGTATAAATGTCATACTACATAATTATCAGATTTATATTGCCTATGCTATTTCTTTCCTGTGTATAATATATTTAATAAACTGTAGTTTTAGTGTAATAAATCAAATTCCGTTGTTGATACTAGGAAATGAAAACTGTAGTTGTTACATAATAGGTACCTATTAAATTACCATTGTTATTTGTGTAGACTGTAGTGTCTTGTGTGACTGGCAGATGTACGTGACAACTGTCATCTAATGACAGCTGTGACATTTGACATACCAGCCGCAGACTAAATAACTGCTTTGGATACAAGGCTTTTGGTCATCACTGCGCTGGCATTTATAGATTATTAGAATTAGATTATAGAATTACATGATTAGTAAGCTAAGTTATTGAAGCTGTAAGATAGCGCCGCTTATTATTTTATTATTTATTTTTTCTCACCCTTAATATGGGTCAAGGTATTAAAAATATTATGTTTTAATTACTGCATCATGTTTTCACCGTAAATAAAATTTGTACAGCATAAAAATGGAGTACTCAGATGGAGGCGCGCAATCTTTATTTCTTTTTTATAATAATTTACGTGAAAATTACAAGTCTATCTCAAAACAGCTTCATAGATATAGTTTATATTATTTTTATTCTTTTAATTTGTATATGTACTTCATTTTTATTATTGTAATTTTTTGTCTTTAGTCACTTAGTTTTTAGTCCTCTAAGTTACCTATTTAAAACCTACCTATGTTTTTTGAGGGTTTTGAGATAAATAGTTTATTTTTGCTAAAAGGAAAAAAGGGTTACTTTTTCATTTTTGATTGTTTTTACTTTACCTTTTATTTATTTTTTTATTTTTTATTATTGTTTGTTTTAAGAAGTGAATTAATCTCTCCTTGCAACTGGCGGGTGGGTTCGTTAATCATTTAATTTAATTTAATTTAATTATTTTTGTATATTATTTTTTAGTTTAGGAAACTCGTTGCAGGTATACTTTTGGATATTATTTTATATAGGATTATTTTTTGTGTAATAGTATAAGTAGTAATAAACAGTAGATAATTTTTAAATATTATCAAGATTCAAAATGTCACATAACTCTAGCCTTGATGATTTTCAGTCTATAGTCTCTTCTGGTTCTAGTGGTGAAGAAAGTTTTCAAAGTGTATCTTATATTCCTATTGACGTTGCTCTCAGTAATCACTTCCCAGACACACAGAAAAACTTTAATATAGTTCACCTAAATGCACAAAGCATTCCTGCACATTATCTTGACCTTCAGGCGTCGTTTGATTCTAGCAATGTTCATGCCGTACTTATTTCTGAGTCGTGGCTTAAGCCCAGCCTCCCTTCTTCCTCTTACTACCTTCCAGGCTACCACCTCCTTCGCAACGACCGTGTGGGTAGAGTTGGTGGCGGCGTTGCAATCTATCTTCGATCTCACCTTCCGTTTTCAATCATAAGTTCTTCTAGTGATTCCATGTCACAGAATGAAGTTGAGTATCTTCTTGTTGAAGTTATCCTTTCACATACAAAAATCCTTCTTGGAGTATTCTACAGTCCTTCACTTAATGTCGATTATTTCTCTTCCTTTGATCATATCCTCGAGAAATTTGTACCACTATATGATCACTTGATTTTGATGGGTGATTTTAATACCTGTCTTCTTAAAGATGACCATCGTTCAAAAAAGCTTTTGTCCGTTACTGATTCCTACAATCTCCATATCCTTCCTCTTACAGCCACCCACTTCTTTCCTCACTCCACTCCGTCTCTTCTTGACCTCATCATAGTCTCTAAGCCCGAGTATGTAAACTCGCATGGGCAATGCTCTGCGGATGCTTTTTCCTTTACGCCCCCCTAAACGTAAACCCCAAATACTGATGCAGCGGAATTTTTCTGGGATGGATATGCAACGTCTTTCTATAGACGCACAAACTATTGATTGGGATGTCATTTTTAATTCTAATAGTATCAACGATAAAGTTGATATTTTTAATTCTTTGCTAATACAGCTGTATGATAAGCATGCGCCAGTTAAACCCGTGAAGATAAAGCATTTACCTGCTCCTTGGCTTACTGATGATATTAAAAAACTGCAAATTTCTAAAAATCGAGCTAAATCTATTTATAAGCATAATAACTCTGATCTTAACCGGGAAAAGTATATAAGATTAAGGAATCGTTGCAATACAATGTGCAGAGACGCGCAGCGACGCCATATCTACTCGTCTGTTGAGAACGGTGAAACCAGTAAAGTTTGGAAATTCCTAAGAACGCTAGGAGTTGGGAAGCAACAACATACAGTTTCCAATAATCTAAATATTGAACGACTTAATCAACATTTCTCTCAAAATTCATCTTTTCTTGACAATAACACTAAAGCTCAAACGCTTAAATCCCTATCCTTAATCCCAACCCCTGACTTTCCACCGTTCAACTTCTCTCCCTTCACTGATTCTGACGTTAAAAAAACCATTTTGTCTGTTACATCTAAGGCCGTTGGTAGTGATTGCATTAGTCGTAATATGATCCTTCCTATCATAGATATCCTAGTTCCTACAATCTTCCATATTCTTAATTTTTCTATAACGTCTGGCCAATTTCCTGTAGCCTGGAAAGACGCTAATGTTATTCCAATACCTAAAATTTCTATACCACATAATCTTTCTGACTATCGCCCCATATCTATACTACCTTTTCTTTCCAAGGTTCTTGAACGCTTAGTCCATCAACAATTCTCTATATTTATTAATAAGCACAGTGTTCTTAACCCTCTCCAATCTGGTTTTCGTCCAGGACATAGTACGACTACTGCACTAATAAAAATTACCGATGATATCCGATCTGGCATGGATAAGCAACAGCTCACAATACTTACACTACTCGACTTCAGTAATGCCTTCTGCACTGTTGACTTTGATATTTTGCTGAGCATGTTGAGTTCTATTAACGTATCTCCAACAGTGATAGGGTGGTTTCGAAGCTATTTACGTGGGCGTCGGCAAAGGACTAAGATTGATGATAACACTTCAACCTGGTCTAACCTTTCCGCTGGAGTTCCACAAGGCGGTGTACTATCTCCTCTTCTTTTTGCAATTTTTATTAACTCTATAACTAAAAATTTAACTTCCTGGTATCATATGTATGCAGACGATCTCCAGATATACTCACAATCTTCTCTCGAGGGTCTGCCTTTAGCTATTAAAAACACTAACAAAGACTTAACTACAATCGTGGAATGGAGTACTGCCCATGGACTAAAAGTGAATCCGTCGAAAACTCAATGTATTATTGTTGGTAGCTCACAACTAACCCATAAAATTGAGTGGGGTAATCTACCTCCCATTTCTGTAGGAGGAACTCTTATTCCTTTTAGCTGCTCTGTTAAGAGCTTGGGCGTATTCATTGATCGGAATTTGTCTTGGCACCATCAATTAAAAGAAGTTAGTAGGAAGCTCTATGCTGCCTCTCACTCATTAAAAAAACTCCAAAATTTTCTTCCTATTCCCACGAAAACTTTACTCGCTCAATCCCTTCTCCTGTCCATTCTTGACTACGCTGACATTTCATATGTCGACTTAACCGAACTCCAGTTGGATAAGCTTGAACGATTGCAGAACATGTGTATTCGTTTTATATTTGGACTACGTAAGTATGACCACGTGTCTGAATTTCGCAAAAAGCTCAAATGGCTCCCTATCCGCTTGCGTAGAAATTTCCATATACTTATACATCTCTATCGTGTCCTATTTGATCTTAAAACTCCTATATATCTCAAGGAAAAATTTTCAGCATTAAGTTCTCACCAACTATATCTTCGGTCTGTTCATAATCTCTTGCTTTGTACACCTGTTCATAAAACTTCCTTTTTCAACAATTCATTTGCTGTGCAAGCTGTTAACCTATGGAATTCTCTTCCCTCTGAAATCAGAAAGGCTCAAACTCTCCAATCTTTCAAAACAACGCTCCATAATTATTATTTATTACTGTGACAATTTCAATACTAGTTCTTTTCTTGGAATTATTTACTGTATGTTTAAATTATTTGCATATCGATAACACCACCTTCTGTTATCTTTTCAACTATAACTGATTCATTATAGGTTGCCTGGTAGAAATCGCTCTTAAGCGATAAGGCCGCCTATTGCTTTTTGTAGTCTCGATTTTTGTTATGTTTCATAATTTTGTGGTATGCAATAAAGATATATTTCATTTCATTTCAATTATGATTTATCGTTTTAGTTAAATTATTTCGATATTTATATTTCAAATTTGAATATATTGGAATTAGATCATAAGTCTGTTTAAAGAGATACATACTCACACAAGTAAATTGTTGTTTTTATGGGAAATTTTGATCTGTTACTTGGATGGTTAAGGTTTGCATTTTTAAGACACTCTAGGAATATTATTATACCACGTTATGTAAAGTTAGCACATCATTCACTCTTAGTATTATCTCCAAAGATTTCATATTGAAATGGTCGAGTCTTGTTTTATAATATGCACGATTGGTTTGATCTTTTAAAGTTAGAAATCGTGTGAATTTTCGTTGAATATACTTTTGCCTTTCAATATGAAAAATATATTGGGGATACCAAACCGGTGAAACAAATTTAAGTACATTCCGTACTAAAGGTTTGTAAAGACATACAAGAGATTGTTGGCGGCGGTGATCACTTAACACCAGGTGACCCGTACGCTCATTTGTCCTCCTATTCCATAAAAAAAAGACCCAGAATTTTCCAAGATCTTTGGATGATGTTTTAATTTAGTATATCTTCATAAGGATAATAATGACTAATATACTACTGTTTTGAAGTATATATTTAGAATTTATTTTATTGTACTTATTATGCATGTTAAATCAGCCATTGAAATAGCATTGCACTGAAGTAAAGATATTTGCAAGTATTTATTTAATCAAGTCAATGTCAACATCAAATCTATATATATAAAAGAGAATGTGTGTTTGTATTTTGCTTAATAACTCCTAAACTATTCGACCGATCTCAATAAAATCTTTTGTAATAGATTCTTCGAAGCTCAAGGAAGGTTTACATATATATAATTTATATGGCAAAACAACGTTTGCCAGGTCAACTAGTAAACTTTATTCAAATAGGCTTTCAGTAAGAGCTTTTGAATTGTCACTATATATATTTCTTCTAAATTACTGAAACTACCATTATAGAAGTAACTCAATGATCACACTTTTAAATGAATTATAGCATTTTACAATAATTAGTGCAATATACATAAAAAAATAATTTGTAAGCTGCATCTAATATATGAATTAGATCAAAATTATAAACGTTATAAATATTTCATAAAAAATAATAAGAAATATACTATATAAATATAAATTGAGATATCATAAGTATATTGAATGCATTGTGAACATGATGGCCATAATTACTGTCTTATTTAGTAATCGCTTATAACAAACAAATTCAATGATAAACATTCACCACGATCATAGTGTAGATAAATATTTTGAATTTGACTTTGATATAGCTTCCTGTTCCTGTTATTTAAAGTTTATATATATAATATAAAATTTATATGATCACTTAAAGTACTTTTATATGTTTATAAACTTGTTTATTAAGGAAACTTTACGTCTGGTATCTGTTATTTAATTTAGTAATTCATTGTAAGACTGTCTGTTTCGAAATAAAAAAATAAATAACTATAACTGGGTGAACAGTCACCACAAGCATTTCCCGTTCACAATTCTAAAATTAGTTCCTCCTAAAAATAGAAAAAAGAAATTCTTTACGAAAATGAAGCAAAACATTATCATGAAAGCACACACTGTGACATATCAAATAACGCGATAAACGTAAATGCTAATAAATTGTCATGTGAGGATTTTGAAACTAAATCTGACGTGTTCATAAAGAATTCCAGCTCTATAAATGTACTTATATGATTACAGACACAGAAATTTATTTGTAAATAAATTTTTTCACTATCTTCAATCTTAAAATTTTCATAATAGACTGACCGCCAGTTGCAGCAATCATCTTTAAAGTTAATGTTCCATTAAATATAATACCGTCACATTCTTTTTAATTTTGACAGTCAAAGATAGCATATGATTTAATGACAAATTAGCTTTAAGGTTGCTTTCTGCAACTAGCGGTTAGTAACAATAACAACAGATTCGCTTCTCTTTTCTATCTTGTTATATCTCTGTTAGATATTATAAAAGGCATAAAAGGCATTTATTTTCAGTGGAGTAATAGGATTTACGACAGAGCCATTTTTTTATAAAACATTTAAATTTATTTATAGATAATGCCTCAACAATGGCTGGCACTTTATTGTAGAAGTGTATACATTTACCCTTAAAGCTATTATGTATCTTATGAAGCCTACTAGAATTAGTTACAAGCAATCCCTTATTTCTAGTGTAATAATAATGAAAATCACTATTAAGAGCAAAAAGGTGACGATTTTTGTGAACATATATTAAATTTTCGTAAATGTACTGACAATGAACAGTCATAATATTTATTTCTTTAAATTTTTCTTTGAGAGACTGTCTATAACCAAGCTGATATATAGCACGAACAGCTCTCTTTTGCAGTGCAAACACTATATCAATGTCAGCAGCATGACCCCATAGTAATATACCGTACGTCATGATGCTGTGAAAATAACTAAAGTACACTAATCTAGCGGTCGCAACATTATCTATATATATAAATGCATATGCCGCAGAGCTGAGTGTATCTGCTAGATGGGTAATATGTGGACCCACTGAAGCTTTTTATCTAACGTGATACCCAAGAAGACCGTAGTGTCCACAAGTTCCAATCTCTGGTCATTTATAAGTACGTTGGTTTGTACCTCCGCTGTGTTTGGTGTAATGAACCGTAAAAACTTTGTTTTTTTACTGTTTAAGTGCAGATTATTCGTCTCAAACCAACGCACTATCTTTGAGAGTGCATTGCTTACCTCGTCATCAATATCCGTACGTCGCTTCACTTTAAAAATAAGTGAAGTATCATCAGCAAACAATACAATCTCATGGAATTCATCTACCACAAACGGTAGATCGTTAATATATATAAGAAACAAGAAAGGACCGAGAATAGAAGCCTGTGGAACACCTATTTCCACAGGTTTACCCGAAGACCGTTTGCCATTTACATCGACTATCAGAACTCTTTCGCTTAAATATGATTTTAACAGATTTAGGGCTCTATTTTTCACTCCATAATGCTTTAGTTTTAGGAGTAAAGTTTCATGGTGGACGCAGTCAAATGCTTTTGACAAATCACAAAAAATGCCCAATGCATCCTGTGACTCTTCCCAGGCGTCAAAGATGTGCTCAATGAGTCTAGTACCCGCATTAATTGTTGATAAGCCCCTAGTGAAACCAAACTGATTTTTGTTCATTAATTTACAAAAATGCATTTGTAGCTGTTGAAGCAAAAGTTTTTCAAAAATTTGACTAAAAACAGGCAGCACTGAATTAGCAGGGTCAAAAGAACTGCCCGATTTAAACAAATGTATAACTTTGCTGTATTTCATGAGGTCAGGGAACACACCCTCATCTATGCATTCATTAAATATTATTGCTAATTTGGGTGCTATAATGTCAAGTATGTATTTTACAATATTAGTCGAATGGCCCCATAGGTCTTTTGTATTTTTTAGGTTAATTAATTTGAATATTTTTATTACATCGCTAACTGTAACATACTTAAATTTCAAATCAGTGGAAGATACTGGTACGTGTAATTAAAGCATATCATATGCTGCTTTTGGCGAAGAGTTAAGGTCTTTGGTCGTGACAATCGGGATTTCGGAGAAGTATTTATCAAATTCATTTGCAATTTCTATTTCCGAATTTATAACGCGATTATTAATATTTAAACAGGTAGAGGTGTTACGGCAATTCGATCTACCAGTTTAATTGTTAATTACACTCCAAGTCGCTTTTACTTTATTATTACTGTTTTTAATTTTATCTGCAATGAAACGTGTTTTTGCTTCATGACAAACTACTTTAAAGAGCTTGGAGTATTTTTTTACATATATTTTAAATTTTTCACTATTATTGTAATGTTTCTCATAATAAAGGTCATACAAGCGTTTACGACTTTTGTGGATACCCATTGTTGCCCAATCATTAAAACAATGTTTGTTGTTTACTGTCACCGTTACTGGAGTAAAAATCCTGTCAAATTCCTCACAGAAGGAATTGAAGACTAAGTTATAGTGAAAATTAGCAGTTTCACCACAGTGTAAAAATGGTATCGTATTTACCAAATTATTTCTAAACCTCTCAAGACGGCTACCCGTAACTGGTATAATCGTGACCTTTTTTGGTCTGACATTGTCCAATCTTATATTTACTTTTATAAGTTGCCCACTATGGTCGGACTGAAGATTATAAATTATGAGTTAACTAGTAATAGTAACATCTGTAAAAATATAATCTAAACAGGTTGCTGTTGTAGAAGTGATTCTAGTAGCTTCCCAAAATACATTGAACAAATTAAAACTTTGAAATAAATTTTTAAGGCTAGTACAATTGGCCGAAGGTTCAAGCAAGTTTATATTAAAATCTCATCACACTATAATTGACTTGCTTATTTTGCCAAATTTTGATAGTACCTCCTCCATTCTATGTTGGAATTGTTCATATGATGCAGTGGGGGGACGGTATACACTTACAATAATAAATTGCTCTAGTTCTATACAAGCTATCTCAATTAGTTGTTCTATAGAGAGATTAACAATATCTCTTCTATTTTTACATTTTAATATATTATTAATAATAATTAGGGAACCTCCATGTATTGCCCTACTTCTACAAAACGAACTGACTACTTTATGTTCTCTAAAACTAAACTGGAGCTGGTGACTCTTACGCAAATGTTCTGTGATACATAATATATCTATATTACAGCAGCTCAAAAATAGTTCAATTTCTAATTCCTTACTTGAGATACCTTGTATATTCTGGTGAACAATATTTATGAGCTTTATATTATGATTATCTATAGCAGTAACATTTATATTTGCTAAATGTTGCCTATTTTGATGAGTAACAAGAGTTGTTCTCCCTTATCAAATAACTTAATTTAAATTAATTGAAGAATCTTCATTGTTATATTTTTGTACATTAGTACTAATACATTCCCCAATAGAGGCTTGTATGTCGATTAATGTTATGTGATTATGTTCTTCTGTATCGCAAACTTTATGTTTTCTATACGCTAGTGAATTGTATGCCTATGAACTCAACATCAATTTAATTCCACACGTATATGAAAAATAAGACTTGACATATGTACTGACGGACAATGAAGATATGCAAAAAACATTTTTTTTATTTAATAGTAAACCTACATTACGTATTTTTTGCTATATAAGCCTAATATGAGTTTTTCTTGTGTTGAGTATTTTGAAAAGCTGTTTAAATATTATTCTTGCATAACAATAAAAAATAGTAAAATTTTCTTTGATCTTCAAAAACTATGAGACAGTAAAAATAATTTAATAAATAATATATTACCCGCACCGTTGACGTCTCGCCTTCCTCAACCGCGCGTTTTACAGGATATTTCTTGCCTCGCACATCCACTTTGTGGAATCAATTACCGGCTGCTGTTTTCCTGAACCGATACGACTTAGGGACCTTCGAGAACAGATCATACTTAAAGGCCCACCTTAAACGCATCTACTGACACCTGATGTTGCGGACGTCATGGGGGGTTCACAACCCATCCCGGTGAGCCTCTTGCCCGTTTGCACCCTCTTATATAAAAAAAAATGCTAAACATATTGTAGTTCATAAACTAAATAAAATACATTATATATGACAACATTACAGATCTAAATGCCTTATAATATATATTGTGATATTAATATAACTTTGGTAGCTTAGCTCGCAAAATATCTATTTCATTTAATTCCACATGAGCTTAACGACCAGTACCGCCTAATATCGAACAACAAATTGCATTTTCAAATGCGAATCTCGGATTATACTTAATAGCTTCGACGTAAGCTTTCACGGAATTTTCTGGCTTATTTTCCTCCACGCTAGTTTTTATTATAAATTATCAAAATTGTGTTTCATTTCTACTTTGTTTGGAGTATATCACAGAATTTTAATCACTACATATTCTAAAACAAATTATCTGCCGCGTCTGTCAATAATTGAAACTAAAATGTCAGGTTGCGTAGCATAACTTTGAAAAAATAATACTACATGAAATAAGAAAGATACTGAGATCACAAATCACCAGTAAGTATTTTGCATTTTATTAATTTCAATGTAAAATATTACGAAGCGTATGTTAAAAAATTTGAAAGATGACATTGAGTGTTAAGAAGAGTGTCGAGTGCCACGCACACAAGCACCTAATAATTGCCGTAATTAAAATGCTATTGTTATTAGGTAGTGCGGTATCTTGTTGGACCGCAGCGTAGACCAATCCTTAATCTAAGGATATGAATTAAATTGTTGGAAACAATTACTAAAAATTTAAATAAATATAAATCCTATATTATATTTCGATAGTATTAATGTTATCATTATCGCATAAGTACTAGTCACGTCTATATTCTGTACTCGTATATGACTAAAACAGTATTTGAATAAACGCCCTTCACTCGGTATTTGTTGAATGTCCCCTTCAATTAATAACAAGATTATGTTTTAATGTTATCTCTTAGATTGTACTGTTTGCGCCTCTTAAGGTTTTGAAATCGTGATTTAGATACAATTATCATAACATAGAATTTAGTAGAAGTCCAAATACAAGTGTTAAGTATAAACGGCCTTTTTTATGGAAATAAGGGACAAGACGAGCAGGACGTTGAGTTGATGGTAATTGATACGCTCTGCCCATTAAAATGCAGTGCCGCTCAGGATTCTTCACAAAAATTCTGAGCGGCACTACAACAGCGCTCGTCACCTTGTGACATAAGATGTTAAGTCTCATATGCCGAGTAAATTTATTATCTACGGCACCCTTCATACCGAAATACAATAATGCTTACACATTACTGCTTATCTATAATCTAGCTGAAATCCTGTGCAATGGAGCCTCCCACTGGTAAATACCAGAAGAATAATTCCGTACCATAAGAGCTTACTAACGTGAAATAAGGGCGAACAAGGGAAACATCTCCTTGTTCGCCCTTATTTCTTAACACTTTAATAAATGTTACAATTTTTGTTACAGATAAATTATAAGCCATTAATTAGCCGTTTCACTTGTCTGTTAGTTGTGGAACATCGAAAAGAGGTTAATAAGTCACTAACGTAAGGTTAACTTCGGGAAACTCTTCAAGTTTCTAAACTTCGGCATTTCACGTGGGATTGAGGGCTCGTGTTCACTTTCTCAGTCCCAAATAATCATTGCATTTGAAAGGGTGGTTTTGTAGTGATATTTCAAATAATATCTACCTGATGGCGTCTTATATTAATGTTATTAAAATTTTATGAACGGTGCGGGACTCGAACCCGCAATCTCTGGCGTTCCGTGCGAGCGCTCTTTTCAACTGAGCCAACCGTTCGAGTGACGCATCGTAGATGAAACCACAACCTGAGAGTTGAACAAAGCATACAAGATTTTATCAACAGTTTTATTTGAGTAATTAATATAATAACATAACAAATTGATTATTAAAATCATTATTTAACAATTATTATCTAAGTTTGTGTTGGTAGTAAATAACCTAGATTTTGCTTTTTTTACCTTATTATATCGGGGCGTAATTCATCGATTTTTGTTTTTTAATTAAATGAATTATTAATTGTCAAATAATAATTGAAACACTAGAATCTTATAATAATAATAAAATAAAATAAATAAAAAGCCTTTTATGTCTTGCTTAAATCTAGTACAATTGTTCAAAAAACAATATGCATGCAAAGTCGTTTGAAGATACTAGAATCTTTTAATACTTATATACTGTAAAAAAACTGTTGTTACAAAACTTTTTTAAATATCTCAATACCTTCCCTTCTAATCTTATTGTATAACATATCGGCAAAATCAAAAAGTAAAGTATTTCATACCAAACCATAAATAGACTACGACTAGTCGTAAACATGAATAGCCAACCATTTGTGCGTATTTCTTAAAGGTAAATGGATTAATATAAATAGCCTTATTAACTTAATTGTCCACTAGGCACAGAACTTAGAAAGGTAATGGCATCAGGTTCATTATATCACTGCCATGGGAGCATTTTATTTAGTGCTCGGAGCTCAAGTAGTTACATTGCGAAACCTTACACAATTAATAGTCCTTTCTGAGATCCTTTTAAATACAAAATATGCATTTTGAATATCTTAATAACATTAAAATAGTCTTAATTCATGAGCCAGTTCAAGCAGATCTTTAAGTAAACTATTTTCAAATCAAATCAAATCAAATCAAAATCACTTAATTCATGAAGGTCACAGAAATGACACTTATGAACGTCAAAAAAAAAAATAACAAAAAAAATTCTGATTGAATCTACTGCTACTTCGTAAAGGTTTGAGCTAATGAGAAGACGTGGCAAGAAACTTATTGCCACTCTTTTAAATAATGACTTACATTTTCATCGTTTTACATATTATATATATACATATACATGACGCATAAGCCAGCCATCGCCTCCCTCAACCACATTTTAGGGAAGGGGACGACCCGTCCCATGTCGCCGCCACAAGCAATGATATTTAAGCGACACTTCACGAAATATTTACCTCAAATGCACCGTCCTTATCGCATGTATTAAAGCATGCTTAAGGCTTTTATTTTGACCTTGCTCATACAACAAGGGTAGTTGATCAGGGCGTACGAGTCGTATTTAGTAATTATTAATTATAATAGTAATATAGTTAGTTATAATAATTCATATTGTATTACTTTTTAGTTGCGTGTTTTTATTTGTAATATTTTTTAGTAATGCAAGTGTAAAAAAAATGTATTCTAAACAATATATTATGTTTTTAAAGTGATAACCCTCACTTCTAGGATTCATACACAAATAAAATTTTAAAAACAAAATTTCATGAACGGTGCGGGATTCGAACCCACGACCTCTGGCGTTCCGTGCCGGTGCTCTAACCAACTGAGCTAACCGTTCGAGTAGCGCCTGGTTATTAAATTCTGTTTGCTTTGTTCAACTCTCAGGTTGTGGCTTCATCTACAGCATCTAATTTACAGTTGATAACCTGCTCAACCCCAATATTTGCATATTAGGAAATTGACTTGAGATGTCTCTCTTGTAAATCTAAACAATAAAATTGAATCCCGCATTGTTCATAAAATTTTATTTGTGTAAAATGTATTCTATTATTTTTCATTTCATTGTGCACATAGCCTATAAATGAGGTATAAAATTTCTATATTTTTATTTAAGAGTGTGCTTTAGAATAAGGATTATTATTGAATGCAACGTTGGCTACCTATTTAACAAATAAATAATTATTAAATCATAATAATAAATGAAAAAAAAAAAATATTGAGACAATCACCCGATATTATTTTCTTCAATGGAAACAAAAATGATGTTAATTGAAGTAACGGAACGTTTAGGTTTAAACTGAAAGTTCGGTGATCGATTTATGAGTTATTTGTTACAGAATCATACTAATATTATAAATGTGAAAGTTTGTATGTCTGGATGTATGTTTGAACTTCTTTAACGCAAAATCTACTGAATAGATTTTGATGAAACTTTACAATAATATAGCTTACATACCAGAATAACAAATAGGCTATACTTTATAAAACTATAGTGTGAATTATACAAAATATAAAAGAAGTGTGATTGTTACTAATGAATACAACTAGCGCCATCTCTTATCAACTAGCAAGCAAAAGATCAATACAATTTATATGGGAAAACAACGTTTGCCGGGTCAGCTAGTGTGAAATTATAAAAAGTACAACAACCATCTGACGTATTATATCATACATTATAATATATTTTTGATCCTACTAATTTTAATTTTACTACTTTTATTAATTTGGAGAAAAACGATTAAAACTAGAGTAAATTTTCTTTATTCATAGTATTAGTCAATTCAGGACTTAAACCGTTTAATATTCAATCTGATAAATAGAGTTGAGATAATTCTTGCAATGAGATAAGAAAAGGCCGACTAAAGGCTATTGCTGCACAAAGTAACTGGTACTGTATTGTGCCAAAGGCTAGATCCAAATATATTGAAGTGAAAACTTCTTTACCCGCGTTAGACACTATTTGGTAGGGGAAAGTTCTTGGTTCGCGCTACCGACATTCTCATGACTGGCCCAAACGATAAATAAATATAAAAAAAAGTTTTATTTAGATTTCACCCATCCAAAAGGTGTCTAAGTAAATATTATGATTTGGATAGTTAGATTAACTTTTCTGATCTGTGAAATCTCGTGAGATCGTGTCACCGATATGCTTATAGCAGTATATCTGTAGCTATACAGCTGACGTATTGTGCAACATTAGTGATGTTTATTTATTACCTATCTTATAAGTGAAATTGAATGGATTTCGAGAAAACTCAATATGTAAATACTGTGCATTGTTGAGATAATGTTTATTTTTTTTGATTAATTGAAATTAATAATTTAATTGTGCTTAAACATTATTAAATCTCAAATTTTTATACTGAAAGTTCTAAATTTTCACTTATATCGGCAGTATGAGTGCCATTTTTTTTTTATTTTAATGTGAAGTGCTTCATGCACTTAAACAAAAGTATATAACTTGAGGGAGGAACACTTTATCTCGGAAGTTTTAATTTAATTAGCTGCGTTTGAAAATATGCTAGAGGTGTGAGAAAAGTTTGAATGAAAGCTAAACTTACAAACTTTTATAAAATATACATATTGTGGGTGGAAGCAAACTTTTGAACTCTTTTAGAGTATTCTTGATACACTAGTAGTGCAAAGTTTTATTTTAAAATCTTTTCCACATTTTGATATACTTAGATATTATGTTTGAAAAGTTTAAGTAGTCTTGAAGCTATATGGTAAAATACAATATATTAAATCTAAAGCTAAAATCATTTAATGCAAACCTAAAATTGGCTAAGATAATTAATACGTCTAGACAGTCCCCTTTCTGTTAGGCAACCGATAAAAACAGGCCAGGAATATTAGTTAAGTGTACGTGACAAGCTACGTCTAACACTTGCGATTTGTATGACACTTTGTGTTAGTGTGCGTGAATTGCTCAAAATAGAGGTTAGTTCTAATGTATATTTTTTCGACGTTTACACAGCTTTCATAGTCTATCTAAACGTAAAAAATGATTTCAGAAAATTTGATACAATATTGGAAAACATGATATTAGATTTATCTATACTTATTTGTATTGTAAACGTAATTTTCATCATCTTCAAGACCTTAGATCACTAAAACGTTTAGATAGACTGTAACAGCTGCTATATCATCGAAAAAAAATTGAGATTGTAAATTAACCTCTAATTTGAGCAATGCACGTACAGTAACACAAAGTGACATACAAATCTCGAATGTAAGACGTAGCTTGTTGCGCACACTAAATTAATAAACATGGCCTGTTTTACTCACTCGTAAAGCAGCAAAACTCTATTTAGACGTATCAATTATCTAAGTTCAAGACTTGTTTTTGTGTACAAGACAAATGTTTTAATGAAGGATCACTTTATGGTAAGTGAACACCGTAGCACAATATATCTTGTAGCACAAGACTCACAAGAGCGTTGCTGACCTTATAAAGCGTTGATTAAACTTACATATGAATTCGATAACCGAAAACATATTGGAACGGGTGTGAGAGAATCGAACCGGGGCTCCGTGATTAGAGTTAACGGTTCAACCTATAGTGACACCGACTCTTTTTCATTCCTTTAAAAATTTTCACAGGTGGCAAATATGTCTTCTTTATTAAAATAAGGGATGAGACGATCAGGATGTTCAGCTGATGGTAATTGATATGCCTTACCAATTACAATTCAGTGCCGCTCAGGATTCTTGAAAAACCCAATAATTCTGTGCGGCACTACAAGTGCGTTCGTCACCTTGAGACATAAGATGTTAAGTCTCATTTTCCCAGTAAGTCTACTAGCTACGACGGCCTTCAGACCGAAACAAAGTAATGCTTACACATTACTGCTTCACGGCAGAAATAGCCGCCGTTGTGGTACCCATAATCTAGCCGGCATCCTGTGCAAAGGAGCCTCTCAATGGTAAAATTATGGATCATAACTATCTAATTATCTTCATTAATAGCCCCTATAATTATAAAAAAAAACAGAAATTAATGTATTTTGCCGCAACAGCTGACATTTTTAGAAACATTTTATATGTGACATTACCCTTATAACGTAGGAACTGTATATTACATGCTCGCTAAGAAAGTTTTTAATAAACTTTTAAATTATAGCAATATTTTTCTGTAAAGACAGAAATTTCTTGCTAAAATCAGTTATACCTTTCAGTTAAACCCTTCCCTATTCGGAAGTAGTCTGGTTGCACTCGGTATAAATGTACACACAGTAATGCTTACACATTACTGCTTCACTGCAGAAATAGGCGCCGTTGTGGTACACATAAACTAGCCGGCATCCTGTGCTGTGCAATTTTTCTTACCTCACTTTTAATTACATTCAGTTGTAAAATCCCACAATATGAAGATGGGCCACAATAAATGTACATTTCTCGGGCACTACGGTGAATTTAATCAGAGTTAAAAGATTGCAAAGCAGAAAGGTGATACTTTTGTCATCTCTGAGTGTTTTAATGGAAATTCTTGAGAGAATCTTCTGTTGACACTCCGAAGAAATCCTTACTTATATTATAAATGTGAATGTAAGTTTGTTTGTTACCCTTTAACGCCTAAACCACTGAAAATATTTTGATGAAATTAAGTACAGAAATAGACTAGAAATTGGAAAATAAGTTATCTTTTATCGCGTATAAGAGGTTTGGAGGGGTTGAAGTTTGTGTTGAAGTTCGTCATTATCAAAGATGACACCAGAAAACTTTGTATTTAGACAATTGATAAGTAAGAAATAAATATTTATTCTAAAGTTTTTGAAATTTCAACCTGTGTGAGGTTGAAATAGGGGATGAAAGTTCGTATGCAACTCCAAACAAAGTCACACTCAGAACAGAACTCGATTTTGATTATATCTGGTAAAAATATAGAACGCTTAAAAGTTTCAGGAATACTTAAGAAAAATATGTTTTTCCATTGAAAACTATATTATATGTCGTGCTTACAAATATCAAACACACAAACGGCCTTACAAATAAAATTGGCATAAAGTTATAACTAGTCATAAACCAAGTAAATGTAAAATGTTTACAAATAGACATTTTGCTTACGAATGGTTTATTCGGACGTATAATGTTTCCAGCGTTTATTTACAAGGCTGCTTGTCGTTCGGAAAACTTCAGAATTATCATTGTATTGACAGTGTTGTCAACGATATTGTAAACATTTTGGATATTCTTTGTTTATGCTTAGTTATAACTTTATACCAACTTTATTTGTAAGGCCGAAAATGTTTAAGCAAAGTATGGAAACATAAAATAACGTAGTTTATAGAAGTGTATTAAAATAGGGAATTTATAGTTTACCGCAGCAGTTTGTGTGTGTATTATTGGCAAAGTATTTAAAAATAGTAAAAAATGCTGCCCAAAGTAACTATTAAACGAGGGTGAAGTCGTGGGTTAAAGCTAGTAAGAAATATAAAAACGCCGAACATTATAAGGGCACGTGTATAAAAATTCATGGTTCATAGTTATCAAGTTCAAACCTCAATTATAAATAAAAGTCGCAAAAAGTCATCATCAAACCTAACTCTATTTATATTCGTTTTGATAAAACAATTTTTCATTATTTTTATTGTGGAAACTTTCTATTAAATTTAAATATACTTATAGATATATATAGATAGAGCCGTCACTGCTCGGCTATGTAACGCTCATTCGGGTATGAGAGAGCGCAATCAGTTAATGAAAAACAAAGTTATTAATACACAATTATAAATATATATTTTTTTGTAAATTGTAACTATTTGACGTTTGAATATGTTTGTTGCATCACTTTACATATTATATTGTAATTAAAATGATTTGTAAAACGATGAAAATGTAAATCTTGATATAAAATAGTGGCAATGAGTTTCTTGCTACTTATTATTCTCATCAGCTCAACCCTTTACGAAGTAGCGGTAGTAACTATAAGAAAAATTTTTTTTTTGACATTCATAAGTGTTATATCCGTGACCTACATGAATAAAGTGATTTTGATTTGATTTAAGTAGAGGGGGCAAACGGGCAAGATGTTCACGGGATAGGGAGTAGTGAGGCAACCGCCCATGGCGTTCTGCAACTAAAGGTATCAAGGGATACGTTGCCGGCCCTTAAGGTATATTCCTTGAAGGTCCCTAACGGTCGTTCCCAATATACTATCTACAGATAGAGATAAATTACTACCTTCTACTGTCTGTAATAAGCTGTCAATAATCTGAAGCTGTCCCAATATACCCGATAAATCATTCTTATCGCCTTATATTGGGACGCGTGAATTGCAATTTTCATACAATCTTCTATCGCTGGTAAGCTATACGTCGTCCCATTGACAGACAGCGTGTACGGATAGTGTCAGTTACCGTCGATAACTTTATTGGGACAGAAAATTCAACGATAGTTACGATTTTTATCTCAAGTAAGAGATAGACTGAATATTGGGAACGGCTGTTAGTCGTATCATTTCGGGAAAACAGCAGCCGGTAAATGATTCCACAAAGTGGCTGTACGAGGCAAGAAAGTTGTGTTATGCCAGACATCAACATGATGCAGGTGGTATTTAGCATTGTGACGTAACTTCCGGTGGTGGAATTCGCCCGCTGAAATAAGAAACATGTTATTATTTTATGAATATGAAATGATAAATTTTTTGTATTTAGAATGGCACATCGTGTTATAAATAAGATTTGACCTCGCAGACACCATTTTTTTATAGTGAGACGGGGAAATCCTTGCAAAATACACCACCAAAGTGAAGATAACTATGGTAGTATCGAACTTATACCCAAAAATACTTATTCATACCTACGTGGTTCTATTAATTTTGAATGTATGCCTTTGGGAGTGTTATTGAACATTACTTTGCTGTTAGTAATAGGTTTTCACTGTATAATATGATCTTATTTATGTATGTTTCATGTGTGCTTACATTGTATTGAAACTCTTACAACAAACTTAAGCTCAGTACTTGAAGTATGCTGACTAGCTATAAATTAACTACGAGCTCTACTTCTTCGCATACTAACAATAACAATGAGTTATTAAAGTTTTATGAATGTGGTTGATATTAAGATTTTTCTTTTGTTCAACAATGGATAGAGGCTGGGTAATTCATATTCACATACAACTCATAGTGATAAGTTTAACTTCTTTACTATATAATCTAGTATGGCTCTTAATTCTTTATACATATAATAACAGCTGAGTCTATTTATACGGATAATATACGAATAATTCGTATATTACCCATAATTATTAATACAGGTACTGGACAAACAATTTATTATTATTTAAATTTGTTTTGGTACCTACCAGTGAACAAGGGCCGATTCGGTTCTGGCATTCTCCGGCCGCTGCCGCGGCACGCTGCACTCTGCCCGAGCGTTGTGGTCAACAGTCTAAATTTATTTTTGGGACCTACTAGGGAACAAGGGCCCATTGAATTAGGTAATAATTAGTTGATTACACTAATGCATAACTAAAAAATAATGATTAAACAATAAATACAAGAAACAGACCAATCAGCGACGGCCTCACAAACTAACTAGGAAAATTGTCAAAATATCACTGTCTTACATGTACACATAGCTAGTGCCTCAGTATGACGTGGCAAGTATTTAAATTAAATTAAATCAAATCAAAATTAAATTGAATTAAATTAAATTTTATAATATTAATTAAATTGGATTAAATTAAATTAAAAATTAAATTATGCAATGTTAAATATTATGTACTAACAAATTTTCTAAGAAATACTAACACTTATGGGCCAACAGTCTGAAATAAACAGATTTATTATTATTATTAGTTTGTATTATTGTATTAGTGTTAACACTATGAGTTGAGCTAATGAGAAGAAGTAACAAGTAACTCATTTTCACTTTTTAAATAATTTAATATTAATTATTTTACATTTAATATTACTCTTTGTTATAGTTTCTATTTAAAAAAAGGTATTAATACAAGTGAATAGTCACTTAATATTAACTATTTATTTTCAGCACAATAAATTTATATTTAC
The DNA here is from genome assembly GCF_905404315.1 of Leptidea sinapis. NCBI lineage: Eukaryota > Metazoa > Arthropoda > Insecta > Lepidoptera > Pieridae > Leptidea > Leptidea sinapis. Next base: position 11,087,861 of record NC_066275.1, on the reverse strand, counting down.
TTATTAAGAGCAAAGATATACATAATAAAATTTCACCAAGTGGGTTTATCAAATAAAGCATTATAAGTCTGGTACATTAAGCGCTTACTTTATTTAACCAATTTGTGAAAACTGCCAGTATTTTTCAATGAAAGTGATTCTTAAAATATTCGAATAATTTACATTATGAGCGGAGTTCCCAGACCTTTAGAGCACCCAGTGAACAGTTTACATTATAAAGTTATTTTGACGTTAAATTTAATGGGGATAAAATTATTTAGGATGTCAGTAAAGTTTAACAACCGGGGATATTGACGGTACCCAATTTATAATATAATCCCGGCGCAACGATCTCCTTGTTATAATCCAGTCGGCTATTTGTACCAAATGTATTTTAAAACATGCAACCGGTTATTCTTGTAGAAGACTTTCCAGCTTACTAAGTATCAAAATATAACAAATCGAGCATAATAATTGTATTATGTAATCTTAACATACATAAATAAAATTTATGAACGATGCGGGAGTCAAACCCGCGACCTCTCCCATTCCGTGCGAGTGCTCTGCCACTGAGCCAACCATTCGAGTGACGTATCGTTGTAAAATCTAGTAAATGTCTTTTTTTTGCTGATGATAATTGATACACCCTGCCCATTACAATGAAATGCCGCGCAGGATTCTTGAAAAACCCGAAAATTTTGAGCGACACCGCAATTGCGCTCATCACCTTTAGACATAAGATGTTGTCTCGCAACATAATAAAGTTTACACATTACTGCTTCACAGCAGAAATTGGTGCTGTTGTGGTACCCATAATCTAGCCGGCATCCTGTGCAAAGGAGCCTCCCCAACCTAGATAACCTACTCAACCCCAATAATTGGATATTAGGAAATTGACTTTAGATGTCGCTCCTTCAAATCTGAATAATTGAGTCACTCGAACGGTTGGCTCAACGCTCTCAAGGAACGCGAGAGGTCGCGGGTTCAAGTTCCGCATAGCTCATAAATATTGTTTTTAAATTTATTTTGTGTCATTAATCCCAGAAGTGAGGGTTATCACTTTAAAAAATACCAAATTCTTAATTTTATATCTCTAAAAGAAATGATTAAATCTATGATGTTTCAATAGCGTGTAAACCCTGATTTGCTAAAATTACTATAAATGTTCACTTTGAATGTTCACACACCCACATCTTATTAGTGTTAAGTAGGTACCTACTTAGTGATTATAGATATGGAAGAGCAGGATCTTCTGACACAGGTTTTGTCACCTAAAAGAAGGTCCCAACCAATTATATTATGTAACATAACTTTTGGTACCAATAAAGAAAGGAGGATGGCGCAAAACATGAATTTTGGGACCCACTGAAATAAGTGGCGTATAATAAATCATGGAAACTTATTAATAATTGTAGAACGTAACACAACTAAGAAAAAAGCACATCGTATGTAAGTCTAAAAAAGTGGGAGAAAAAAGAGATACCTTATAGTAAAATATAACCTTTAAAATTTTAATAAACCTTAAATTATTATTATCAATATCTATTGTTCAAACAATAATTTATATCTTGTCTATGCCTAATTACTGTTTGCTTAAAGATAATATAATATTTATGTGGAAGTTTGACCAGCAGTTAATAATAATTGAGGATTCACAATTCATTCTTTTTTCAAGCAGGCATCGAATCTTTTAAAGATACCGATTATAAGATTACCAACTGATTTTAGTATCAAAAACGATAATAATCTTATCGAATCTTATTGTAATTCACATAAACTTGTACAATGCTTCCTTAATTTTTAAATTATGTAGATCCATTCTCGCCATTCATTTGAATGTGAATGTTGAAACTTCATTGTATAAATGAACTCGTTATGAATAATAAAAATAGTTGAAATAGTTCGGCACAAAGAATCACAAATATGTAAATTAGTTTAGAAGACACAATATGCAAGTAATTCCACGAAACCCGAACAAGAAACTTAAACACTTAAGAGAGTGAAAGTACAATAAATCAATGGCTTAAAAGATTGTATAAGAAGGGGAACTCACATTTTTCGCACTAAATCCAAACAACAGAATACGCAGTTAGTGTTCGTGACGAGAGCGAATGAATGACGTCACATTTTTCTCGCTAACTCCCCGTCTCTTCCGCAATAAAACATTCATGAATCCAAAATTTTACTGCTCAGTACAGGCAAGATGAATCTATTTATAATTAATTGACTTTATTCCCACGAATATAAATTTGGGATTTAGAATTGGTTCAGAAGCGAGAACAATAATAATTATATGTGGACAACTTTGATTTAATTAATGACAGCATAGTTTTTTATTTAAATCAATTAGTGAGAAATGAAAATTTAACAAAAACTATTGATTAAGAATAAACAGTGTACAGAAGCACATCAAAATTATAGTTTATTTTTATGAAATAATGGACGAGACGAGCAGGACGTTCAGCTGATGGTAATTGATACTCCCTACCCATAAAATTATGCAGTGCCGCTCAGGATTCTTACTAAAACCCAAAAATTCTGAGCGGCACTACAGTTGCGCTCGTCACCTTGAGACGTAAGATGTAAAGTCTCATTTGCCCAGTAATTTCACTAGCTACGGCACCCTTCAGACCGAAACACAGTAATGTTCACACATTACTGTCACTTTAGATTTGCAATAATTTGCGCTATGTCGATGACTTTGGTTCTCCTGCAGATCTCCTCATTTCACATTTCTCGAAGGGAAACTCCGAGCCTTTATTTCAAGCATAATCTTATTCATTTAAAACAAAGTGAAATATAAAAAAGTCACATGTTTATAAAATAAATAATAAAACTTTTATTTGGAACAATTTAACAAAGATAATACAAAGAATTAAAACGATGATAGCTGCAAAAGTATAAACTGCAGCGCAGCTAACAACGCCCTTCTCCGAATACAATAAGGAATGATGTTCCATGCAAAAAGATCTAAATAGTAAACAGAGTACGGTAATTAATAAAAGACATTAAAAACTAGTACAGGACATGTGATTTGAAATATATACATCATTATTATTACATTATGTGTTTAGTTTTTGGTGAAGTGTGTGGGTGAGTGTTAGAGATACGTATATAGTAAGTGAAGTTTGTTACATGTGTGCTATGTGTGGTTTTCTTAGGTGTGTGAGGGAGTGATGAATATTTTACACATCCACAAGTTTCCCTGTATTTTCATAATCTAATGTTTTTAACCAGGAGTCAAGTTTCTGGTTATAATAAACTTAACATGTTGAACTTTATGAAATCATAATGCTTACATTATTAAAATCATAACATATTATTATTAAAATCACTATATTCATGTAGGCTGACAGGCTGTAGGTGACAATTATGAATGTCAAGTTTTCTTTTTAAATTTACCGCTATTTCACAAAAGATGGAGATTAATGGAAAGAAGAGGCAAGAAACTCATTGCCACTATTTTAAATCAACATTAATAGCTTTATCTTTTTACAAACCATTTCAACTACAATGTAATATGTAAAGTGACGAAACAAAAATACTCGAACGTGAAATACTAAAGGTGATGCCTTACACGAGTAAAAAAAGTAAATGATTTATACTAAAAACTAGAATTATTGTGTACATTAGATGCATCAATCCACACATACCGTAAATAAATAACGGTATTCTGTGAGCATTTTAATAGCGATGGTAAAAAATATAACAACCTTTTTTATTAAAAAAAAAAGAGTTTCTGATTACAGGATCATCCTGCCACCAAAAGTGGCCTATTCCCATTTAAATAAAATAATTAAACTTAAAATTACATAACTTTACTAGTAATGCTTCATCTTAATTTAATAAAATTTTCAAAATATCTATCATATATTTTAGTTATCATAATATGTAGAATGTTTTATCCCTTGGAACCAATCCAACTAATGTTGCTACATTTATGATGAAATTGCATAAAAGATAAGTACTGAATAATCCTAAATTAGTTAGTGTTCGTGGTAAGAGTATTATAATATTTTGTATTTATTTGAATTAATTAATAAATATTGTAAATAATGACACGCAAGGGGTTAATTCGCTAAAAATAAATTTTACTGTACCAAATTATATAGTAATGAAATTTTATTAAAAAAAATTGAGTTCTTATATAAATATTTCAGAGTTTGTTTTTTGTTTGTCTCATAAGTTTATTTTAGATATTTTGTATTAAGATATTTATATGCACCTACTAAACGTTTCAAAATAAACATTTTTTTACGTTTTTTGCACATACAAATGTAAATTTTGTACCAACATAAAAATCTTAGTAACTGAATACTTACTCGTAAATCGAATTCACAGATAACACAGGCTTTCAGATAATTCATCCAGTTGGCTAAAGTGTTACTGAATAACGAAGAGATTTTTTTTATGTAAATAGGGACATGAAAGAAAAAAAACATTTATACAAAGATGGTCTAAGAGGCTATTCTGAATATGCAGTGTGTTGTATCTTTCAATATACCGGAGAAATTAGACTGCAAATCTATGAATAACATCTTTTATTCTTTGGTGCTGAATGAAAATTCGTGTTGATCCTAACGTAATTAAAAGGTATTACAAAATGTATACTTATATATCTCATGTTAATATTAAATTATCGTAATCTGTGTGAGTATATTTTTTTTATTGAAAAGGAGGACAAAGAGTACGGGCCACCTGGTGTTAAGTGATCACCGCCACCCACATTCTATTGCAACACCAGAGGAATCACAGAAGCGTTGCCGGCCTTTTAGAATGGTAAACGCGCTTTTTTGAAAGAACCCATGTCGTATTATCCTGGAAACACTGCACAAGGAAGCTCATTCAATTTCAATTCATGCACAGCTGGTTGTACATGGAAGAAAGTTCCTTGAGAATCGCACTTTGGAGGAACGCCACACATCTTTCACCAGTGGGAGGCTCCTTTGCACAGGATGCCGGCTAGTTTATGGGAACCATAACAGTGCCTATTTCTGCCATGAAGCAGTAATGTGTAAACATTATTACGTTTCGGTCTGAAGGGTAATTACAGGGTAAACTTAACATCTTATGTCTCAAGGTGACGAACGCAATTGTAGTGCCGTTCAGAATTTTTGGGATTTTCAATAATCCGGAGCGGCACTGCATTGCAATGGGCAGGGCGTATCAATTACCATCGGCTGAACATCCTGCTCGTCTCGTCCCGTATTTTCATATAAAAAATCTAGATAGTGGGGATGACGTCCTAATTAGTGGCGTGTCGTGAGAAAGGGGAATTCGGCGACAGAAAGCCGGAGGCACACTTGCATAAACTCTCGAGAAGTCCAAATGATGATAGTTTGAGAGAACCGTCTTGTGCCATATACGATCAAAGGCATATTGATTCTTTGAATTTATAATATGAGTTATGATTAACTTTATAATTTCTTGTTTATTCAATTGAATATAATCAACAATAGAGCAAATAATGAAGTTATTTTTAATAAGATTGATAACGCGTTTGACATAATTTTGCTTCATGGCAGTCGACAATGATTTCGTATATATATTACCTAGTGCAGTTAATAATTATTAATTCTTTCCCTCAAGACAACCAGATTTACGATTGCTTGCGAAAAACGGCACCTGGGAGTTATATGTAATCTAAAAAAAATCAAACAAGAACGCCACTATTCGTCGGTTGACCAAGCTTTGTATTCTTACATCAATTAATGGTTCAGCGTAGATTAATCTATTTCCGCGGATCTTTGTGGTTTCTAGGGTTGCGATCTGTAGCCCTTTTGTCGAAACAAAACCATAGGACTGAAGTGACCTCAAGCTAAATGTAGTATTAATTTATAATTCCACCTTCGCACGACACGCCACAAGTTAGGATATCATCCCCACCATCTGGAAGTGTGGCGGTCCTCCACAGTGCGGTTTTCAAGAAGCTTTCTCCCTCGTACTACAAAGCTGTGGAATGAGCTTCCTTGTGCGGTGTTTCCGAGACGATACGACATGGGTACCTTCAAAAAAAGCGCGTACACCTTCCTTAAAGGCCGGCAACGCTCTTGTGATTCCTCTGGTGTTGCAAGAGAATGTGGGCGGCGGTGATCACTTAACACCAGGTGACCCGTACGCTCGTTTGTCCTCCTACTCCATAAATAAAAAAGTATTCTTGTCACACAAATTGACAGTTCAGTTTCGATTGTAATGAAATAACATTATATTTGATCTCCGCTGCGCTGCTCCGCTGATTTGGATTGATCTCCGCTGCGCTCCAACTAGATATGGCAGGCGTAGTCGCAAAGAGTGGCAACTAATGTTATGCCCGAGCTAGTCTTGAATAATGTGTGACGGTGACGTGCCACATGTTCTATTAAACTTTGATAATAATTGAAATTAAATTGCCGGGCTGCGAATTAAAACTTTGTAAAAATAATACTACAAGAAATAAGAAAAACACTGGGATAACATATTATTAGTTTTTTTTTATTAATTTCAATGTAAAATAACATGAAGCGTATGATACAACATTTTAAGAATGCCACTGAGTGTCAAGATGCCACGTACACAGCATCTAATATGTAGCTGCCGAAATAAAATAGCTATTTTATTTATTTATTTATTTATTTATTAAAGCACACCACATCATATACAATACAATTTTCTAAATCTAATGTTACAATTAGTAGTTCTAAAGCATACGACAATTATGGTGAACATAAAAATAACAAAAAAAATACTCCCTAATTACTTCTGACAAATAGAACTAATACTACCTAAGCTATAATAAAAACAAAAAAATAAAAAATGAAAGTACAAATTATAACTTTAACTTATTAAAATAATGAAGACGAAAAAAAAAGAAAAACTACTTATTTGACAAATGCAGATTGAGTACCAGCTTGAGATTGAGTAAGTTCCAATTCAGGAAAATCATATGATTCGTATTCTCGAAAGGAGATCGAACGTCAATTCTTAGGAGATACGTATTCTGCAAAATTATGTAATTACATCATCATATAACAAAACAAAATCTTTCATTCAGGAAATCTTGCATCCAATTTTAAACTTGAATCTTCAAATATTTTCTAATAACAAAAAATACCAACTTATTAACGCTTTGGTCTTACTATGTCCAATCTATCTAATTCACAAATGCCCCTTTTTATGTGACAATGACTAATAATAAAACATATAACTCGGGCTTTCGTATGTTTTTTTTTGGAACTAAATAAAGCAAGTCAATTTTTATCAAGTTTAAGCAGTATATTTATAAAGTACCATGTGTTATGCTTACTTCTTTCCCCACATATATACATGCAAAAACTCAAAACACTAACATCCATACTAAAAGCACTATCTAATCACATAAAATAAGCAGTCGCCAGTAAATAATATAATGAAATCCTGTAAAATCCAGTGAGCCACGACTGGGGTCGGATATCTGACACAAAACTAATTCCCGCTATATTTTAATCCGGTAAAATACAAAAGAGCCCAATTTACATAAACCTCGGCTGTTTGTTTCATGTGAGGACTGAATCCGCTTTAGTGGGACTATTTTGTACTCAATTTATTTGCATGCGCGATGCGACGCGCCTCAATGGTAAACACTTGCAGTGTTTTGGTGTTATAATATCTAATTAAGCGAAACGTGTTAACATTGATACAGCATTTCATTATTACAATACAGAAGGACTGAGTAGAATGATGATAGTTACTGTTAGGCGCGTAAAATATCTGGAATAACGATCTAGTTAATTCGCGCAATGATTACTGTTAGACATCTAATAAAAATACGTACGTGTAATAATTTCTTACAAATTTATTATTTATGTGTTTTCAAAAAAATTCAAATTACAATTTTATTCAAAATCACTTGAACCTCAAAAACAACCACCCATTCAAAATAGACTGCCTCAGACCTGAGAAGAACGGGCGCAAGAAACTCAGCAGGCTTTATTTTTTATAAAAATAACGATTTGAATGTAATTTCGTACAATAAACATTTATAAATAAAGAGCCTGAGGTTGTCCACTTTATTCCCAGTCTGTGGTATAATTTATGTTATAATAACCTTTCCCACATAAACGTTTCTTAACAATTCATTTTAATTTCGTAACACATTTGTTTTGTACATTTTCTGGGATCATATTGTAAAAGCATATACAACACCTAATAAAAGACTTACTAGCTGACTTAACCGAATAGTAGGCATAGCTGGTTTATGTTTGTTCCATGTGTTAATATTATGATTTTAACAGGCTCTAGCAAATTCCTTAATGTGGTTATGAACATTACCAATTAATCAATTTTATTTAACATTATAAATATTGAGATGCAACAGTCAAAATGAGTATTTATAAAAAAAAAGATACAGTGATTCTAAATAAAAAAATGTATTAATAAAGAAACCTAAATTATTTTTGTATATATTATATGGTATGTATTTCCATGTTGTGGAGTTGGGGCAACGAACCAGCGTTCGGTACGCTTCGTGAAGTGCGGATTGTGAATCTGGTGAACATAAGGTTTCAGAAACTTTCAGTATAGCCATCGTATTAATGAAGCACTGATGACGCGTGGCTTTTAGTGGGATCAGTCGTTTTGCTACACTCACGATGGTTTACGAAAGTAGCACTATTTATAACATGTAATTAAATGTTTAAATTTTTTTTTACAATTTTGTAAGTATGAAAGAAATTATACCTCTGTCACATTAGGATGTCCTTTAATATTATAATTTACTAGCTGCCCGAACACACGCTGTTCTATCAACAGAAAAAAGGCTCTTGTTTGTATTACTTTAACTTTTAAAGCAATAATTTAATAGCTACCAATGTTTAAAAGTATTAAGGTGGATATATTTTGTCATCCTTAAGAGATATACATATGCCATCGCCGACTTTTCTGAAGACCTACATAAAATACACAATTCCAACATACATTAATTTGTTATATCTCAAACAGACTTATTTTTGCTTATTTTTTTCCAACACCTCCAACAAATATCGTTAATGAATACAATAACTTAACAAATTATATACTAAAACATTATTCAAGAACCATGCTAAGCAATGGTGGAAACAACATGAAAATCAGTGCAGGAGTTTATTGCTAAGAGACAGACAGACAAACGTGGCGGAGAATTTATGTTTTATAGTATATATTTAGGATATTATGTTATTTTAGTTACAAAATATTAACATACAATAAATAAGGCTTCCTGTCACTTCATAGTTTGAGTTCAATGCTTCGAACTTTCACGAACTTTTTCGGACTTGTCTTTGAACTAACACCATCAAGTTTTATTGAGCAGAAAAAGTGGAAACGTTTTCTTCCAAGGTTTGGCTTAACGTAAGAAAAAGTTTCAAGAAAACCGATATGTGGTTTTTACATACATATTTTCATATATATAACTTCCACCTTCGCACGACACGCCACAAGTTAGGATATCATCCCCACCATCTGGATGTGTGGTGGTCATCCACAGTGCGGATTTCAATGAGCTTTCTTCCACGTACTACAAAGGTGTGGAATGAGCTTCCTTGTGCAGTGTTTCCGGGAGGATACGACATGGGTACCTTGAAAAAAAGCGCGTACACCTTCCTTAAAGGCCGGCAACGCTCTTGTGATTCCTCTGGTGTTGCAAGAGAATGTGGGCGGCGGTGATCACTTAACACTAGGTGACCCGTACGCTCGTTTGTTCTTCTATTCCATAAAAAAAAACTAATTTTAATTTAAACAAAATAATACTTAAAACTGTATTAAAATAACAATCAACATTTTTTTCTTTGCTATATTTTACTCTAATTTAATTTACCAAGACGCCCGAGACAGCGTCACTCTTATCTTAGTAATACTTTTCAGTAATTACTCAGACCTTTTCAGTTAAAACTAGTTTTGTTATAAATAATATTATTAAATATGACGACAATTTATTTAATTTGTTTTTTTGTTTGTTAAAATAACAGGTTTTTACTAAATGCATATTATGAACTTTTATATGGGACACTAGTAACAGAGTTGTTGATTGATCTGTACCAGAAGTTGTGGCTAATGATCCGAATCAGTCTTTTAAAACTGATTTTGTAGAGACTGCGGGAGTAGTGAGCCTATAATAAATTATACTACTTTTAGCATCTTCCCCCAATATTTCTGCATAGTTCATTATCAAACTTGATTTTTTTGACAAAAGGATCAACATATACAGTTGGATAAGAAAAAATTTGGATTATAAAAGACAGAGTTATCATATTATAAATTTAAAATAAATTATGAAATCGAGAACCTCCTCCTGTTTTCCTAAGAACTGTAAATGGATATATAACTAAACCTGGTACAAAACGTAATCAAGGTAATTAGTATTATTAGTAAAGTAATTTGGTCTCATAGCTTAGGTTTTGTATCTACGTGTTAAAATATAAAGCATAAACAGCTGTATATTTTGTTCAGATCGATTAAGTCGATAATTTTACAGTTACTAGACCGCAGACATAAGTATTTGATGAAGAGGACAACAAGATGATCTGATGAGAGTTTCTTCTTTTTTTTTAAAAAAAGCCCTGGCTTTAATGTTAAAGATAAATATAAATTAATTCAAACTTTGCACTTACTTACCCACAAAATGTGCATTTAATAAAATTGTTCACAGTTTGCTTTCATCAAAACTTTCACGCACCTCTAGAGAATATTTTTAATATGCTGACGTAGATAATTAAATTAAAACATGAAAGATAACGTGTTCTTGCTGAAGTAAATTATAATGCAATCTACATTCATTAGAAGCTTGCAGGTACCGCATATACTAACAAGATTTAACATGAACGCAATACAAGTGAAGTAACGCTACTAGGGAAGCATAAGATAATTAGTATCGCTAACTCGAGGCGTCTCATTTATCCTGTTCCGTTGGGAGATGGGTCAGCTTGCAGTAAATCTACCAACCTGAGCGCTCCTGTCCTTGTAAATTCGAAAATCTTATTACATTTACAACACCGTTGAAAATCGTTCTGAATTTGTGTTGTGTTTTTTATAGCGAGTACTTTTCTTTGAAATTTTCAATGTTAAATTAATCCTTGTAACTTGCCATGACCATTCTCGGGACTCACATGAAATTAGCACGCTTGGGGCGGTGCGTTTGAGGTGGATGTTTGCTAAAGCCTGGTTTTTCATCTCGGACAGGCTTGATTGTCTATTTTAGTATATAATATATGTTTTTGTACGAAAGATTTTGGAAGTTTGACGTAAGTATCAGCAATCTAAAGGAAACAAGGTAATCCATTACTTTCGTACCTTATTGAATATTAAGCAAATGGCACTCAATATTCAAACCATATATTTTTAGTTTAAGAAACATCAAAGTATTACCTAGTCTTACTACAAATATTGTTAATAGGCAGAGATTTTTTATTGCAAAAATCATTTATTACTATAATTATGATTTAAGGACTCTAAATTATCATGAAGCTCGCTATTATCTCTAAGACTGACTATAAATCATAACCCATCGTATTAAGATCCGGACTAGATTCTGATTCTTCTGATTCTGTCAGATCTGATGAAGTCAGAAAAACTTTAACCAACCACGATTGTGTGTATAGCTTAACGAGTATATCCCGTGACGAGCATCGTTAAAAGATTTTTTCTTAGTTATGGAAGATGGTGCTGTTAAGATGCTTTACCACCTTTGCAAGAATAATAATAATAAGAATAATATTGACACACTTTTCACACAAATTATCTTGCCCCAAGTTAAGCATATATAGCCTGTGTTATGGGTTACAAGACAATGATATATTTAATACATATCATATACTTACTTATACATACATAAATTCATATAAACATACATAAATACATTGAATCGTATCTTGATATAATTGTACTGATGTGTTGACAATATTTCACAAAAATATAGATTTTTATTTATTTATTTATACAGTTGAATAAAATATAAAAACATAGTTATATGGCCAAAAGTGGTAAAGTTTGTGTGTGTGTGTGTGTGTGTGTGTGTGTGTGTGTGTTTATTTTATCTTATGCGTTTTTCTTATTTCAAATTTTAGTTTATGTTTCGATAAATGTAATAGATCTAACTTAGAATAATCGTTGTTATGATATATTTGTGCAAAATGGTATAGAGCTGAGTTTCGAGCATAATTTTCCCTAAATTTGGTATTTGAAATAATTTTGTATGTCGTCTTCGATAGGGTGGTACTTGAAATGTTATCACACAGCACACATGTTACCAACTTATCTCTATAAATACTCACCGACACTCTTCACCCAAAACTAATTACATATAATCTTATATATAATATTCTCGTGTCACAATGTTAGTTACCTTACTCCTCCGAAACGGCTTTACTAATTAAAAACAAATTTTATATGCATTTTCAGTAGGTCTGAGAATCGGCTACTATCTATTTTCCATCCCCCTAAATATTAAGGGTAGTCCACCCAAATTTTTTTTTAATTTTATTATGATTGAGTATTGAAAAATACATACAAATTAAAATTTTGGTCCTTCTACGATCTACAACTATTGTTGTATCACGATTTTTATATTATTCTGTTCCATCCACCAAACCGATATAGATAAGATCAGCAATCGAATACAATAATTGTAGTACGATATATTTGGTAGGTCTGAGAATCGATTGCATCAAAATTTTAATAATTGATTTTTTTAAATATGTTATATGGCAATACGACGATTGCTGGGTCAGCTAGTAATAATATATACATTTCAAATCTTCTGATAATCAATTTCCGTACTCTGTTTAGTATTCAGATCTTTGTGCATTGAACATCATTCCTTATTGTATTCGTAGAAGGTCTGCGCTGCAGTTTATTCTTTTGCAGCTATCATCATTTTTACTTGTTCGAATTAGCTTTTAAAATTATTCTAAATAAATATTTTAATATTATTATTAAATATCATTGCAAGTAGTTCACTGCTTAGCCACAACGCCCACGTTTTACTCTAATGGCTGAACAAAAAGCTTTTACGAACCTTTAAGCATGAGCAACCGTTGTTCGCTAGTAAAAAAAATCATTTCTAAATATAACTTTTCTGTGCTTTAGCGTAGCGTTTAAGAGATTTTGGTGCTATTTTCACCTATTATTTTTTTAATGATCGCTTAAACAATAACCAGAACGTCTTTTATAAGCAAGTCATAAGTCATCTTTTTAAGTATGCGACATGGTCTTAAGTGCTGTATCATTTACCTGAGATAAAATATTTTAGTGTCGAACAAAATTTCTTCGAATTCTAAAGTTCACTTCTTTGATCGCGCTTTTTCACCTACGAAAACTGCGTGGACCCACAGTTTTTTTTTATTGGAAATAGATAAGTATTTTTTGGCTCCTCTTACATTTTGTATTGCTGTAACAGGAATTCCTCTCTTTGCTACCCCACATCATTTTTATATCTTAAGAGAAAACAAACTGCAGACTTTTGATCGGCCGATAGTTTGGTTGGTTTCTTAATCAGTATGATGATGTATGAGAGTGCGCACATTATAACGATTCGGTATTGGCCGACAAAAAAGTTTGATGGGCTACACGATTGCCTTCAAACTGAACCGTCAGCAAACTATCGGCCGAATGTTAAATCAGTACAGCGCTCTAGGCGCGCACACCACCGATTGTTTAGTCGGCCAGACTCATCAATAGCCGATTTAAAACTAATAGCGAATCGTCCCTAAAACTGTCGGCCGATAGTTGTCTAGTGTGCGCACTCATCACAGATCCAACTGTTTAGTCGGGCCAGTCTGCGCACTTAACAGCCGAACTCAACCAAACTATCGGATGATCGAAAGTCTGCAGTTTGCGGGGTCTCTTAAATACTAAAATTGGAAAACACATTGAACGTTAATATAAAGCATTCAAACGTATTATTATTTTTAGTTGTAACAGTATCCATGCTATACCTTAAATACTAATAGGAAGGAAATAAAAAGATAAAAAGTGATTCAAATCAACAGTAAAAGGTTTTTAAATGAAAAATACAGCAGAAAGAATCATATTTAAAACCAAGTATAAAATTCTTGTAATACATCCCGCTGATTCACGTTGAAAGACAACCGAGGCTTTTAAGGTAAAAGTTTTGAAAAATTACAACGTAACGCAATACTTTCGAAAGAGCTTTTGCTTTTCCGTGTTTATAAAAAACAACCAGATTTCTGATTTAACTATATTATTGATTATATGTGTACGATTAAATGAAAAGTTAAAGTTATAAACAATATGTTATGTATTTAAAGTGATAACCCTCACTTCTAGGATTAATACACAAATAAAATTTTCTGAACGATGCGGGACTCGAACCCACGATCTGCGATCTCTAACCAACTGAGCCAACCGTTCGAGTAACGTATCGTTATAAAATCCTGTTTGCTTTGTTCAACTGTCGCCGGAGGTGGTGGGTTCGAGTCCCGCATCGTTCATAAAATTTTGTTTTTCAAATTTTATTTGTGTATTAAAATAATAATTTGAAGGAATGAAATAATACACATGTGTATTCATCCTTAAATATGATTTAAGCTGCAATCTGCTTATTACATTTTATGTATTATTAAAAAAAATATGAATGGTTCTTATTATCTTAAGTTTCAAGGCCAAAAGCTTCTATTCTTCCTTGTTTCTGTTGTCCAGTGTTTGACGAGCCAATTACTTTGCGTAGAGGCAAAAACGTCAGGTCGAAGTGATTTTGTACAAGTAATCGGAATTAACACTAAGGATGATCGCTTATAACATTTTTTAAATCAGTGGTTTTATACAAAATAATACGTATTGCAATCAATTTGTGAAGTAACGATCACTAAAAATTTATTTTATTATATTTATATAATAGTGAGAAAGTTATGTAAGGTACTTTCACCTCTGAAATATTCTGTTTTGTACCGAATAACAGAATTACCAGTAACAATGATGAAATTTTATTAGTTGTTCTATAACACTAAAATGCGGGTGCGGTATAATCTCTTATGTCGCAGGGATATGATAAAAACAGAGATTTGGTCAATTCCCTGAGTTATTTGATCGAATCACAGAAAATGTTAAGATAACAATAGGATTTCATCTTTTCTCTAAACAAATCTAGTGATTTGATCAAATACCAGAATTGGTTTCGTGAAATGACAAAAAATTTTTTCTGTGGTATATTTTAAAAGGTTTATTTAGTAAATCTTAAAGATAATTTTTATCATTAAAGCAACGGCAGAATCAAAAATCACAATGAACAAAAATTTCTTAAGGACATTATAGTTACATGGGGCACGTAGGTTCGACAATTTTCAATATTTATTGATTAAAACAGGCAGTAGATTTGTGGCAACGTGAATTACAAAGTACATACATTAGAACGAGTAGGATTAACATATTATAAAAAATACATTTTGATTTTATCAAATACTTTCATTTCTGTGTAAAGTTTGTTATGGATACGAAAATATTTTATGTTTCAAGACAAATAAATACAAAATTCAAACTTTGTTGCAACTTACAATTTGAATAATATTTTATAAAAGTTCGCAAGTTTTAATTTAAACTTTTCACGCACCTCGTAGAGCGTCTTTTAAAAACGAAGAAGCTAATTTAATTAAGGCTTGATACATAACCTGTTTTTGCTGTAGTAAATTATAATGCACTCTACATTAGAAGCTAGTACCGCATATACTAACAAGATTTAACATGAACGCAATACAAGTGAAGTAACACTACTAGGGAAGTATAAGATAATTAGTATCGCTAACTCGAGGCGTCTCATTTATCCTGTTCCGTTGGGAGATGGGTCAGCTTGCAGTGAATCTACAAACCTGAGCACTCCTGTCTTTGTAAATTCGAAAATCTAATTACATTTGAGTAACCTGACTCGAATCGTGTCTCTTTTAAAATGGCAATGAATACACGCCTAGAGGCGATGCATTTAAGGTTGATGTTTGCTAAAGCCGAATTCTTCAGCGGATAATCTCAATAAGGAGCGCTTCCATGTTGTAAACATATTCGAAATGCTAATCTGCATTCAAGATGGATCACAGAAAGGAATAGTATTTGTAAAGAACTAAGTAATGAAAGTATTTCAGCTCAGAAAGCTAAATGAAATGCTCTCTTGGTAGAGATAAGAGGAATCTGATACTTTTACGTTTAAGTTTTAAGTCGGAAGGACGTCGAGGTGTAATCGGCGATGTGGTGCGAGTGTGGGCGAGAGCGGGCACTGGGCAAGCGCCGAGCAGGCAGTCAGAGAAGAATTTTTTAATGATAATAAGGGAGGAGACGAGCAGGACGTTCAGCTGATGGTAATTGATACGCCCTGCCCATTACAATGCAGTGCCGCTCAGGATTCTTGAAAAACTCAAAAATTCTGAGCGGCACCACAATTGCGCTCGTCACCTTGAGACTAAGATGTTAAGTCTCATTTGCCCAGTAATTTCACTAGCTACGGCGCCCTTCAGACCGAAACACAGTAATGCTTACACATTACTGCTTCACGGCAGAAATAGGCGCCGTTGTGGTACCCATAATCTAGCCGGCATTCGGTGCAAAGGAGCCTCCCACTGGTAAAAACTATCGAGCTAGGCGCTTGGGTCTCACGCGCAAGCCGGGATAGCCGTGTTCTTATTATAAAATCATAAGGCTTTGTGAAGTATACCTACCATTACAATTATTGTAACGTTTGTTGCTAAAAATGATACCGTGTGTTTTACTTTTTGTCGTGATCCAAGCCCATAACAATGGACAACTATGAAAATCCTGGCCATGTAACCGGCCTTGCCCCGTAGATATAATATGTAGATCTATATTAGGGTCCTATGCAGGGACTTTATAATCAAACTAGCGGATTGTAAACACTGGTTATATTATAAGTCACTACAGTACAATTTGGTAAATGGATAGCAGGGCAGAAATGCGCGTGCGTCTTTCGTCGATAAGTTTGGTGATGTGCCGCCGCGCCGTAGAATTTTCTATTTATAATATACTAGCCGTTCCCGCCCGCTTTGCAAGGCGAATTTTAAAAGGAAATAAATTAATTTTATTCATTTTATTACAAATAGGGACAATAAAAAATAAGCAGCCATTGACAATCTAGGATAAATTTAGCATCAAATAGTGGTATTTTCATGTTATCGACATCGATCAGTGGTTTAGGCGTGATTGAGCCTCAAACAAAGACCATTTTCATAAATATTTATATAGAAGATTGTAAAGAATAATTAAGTTAACATAGGGGAATGCAAGCGGCGAAGTTTCTTCAAGCTCTCATAAGAACGTCGACTTTCCAAACACGACAAAAGCAAACTTTAAAAATCACATCTTGAGTCTGCTCGATGTTCTTGACTATACTTAAAATATAATGACCACGGAGAAGTTTGTTGAGTCAGTTTTATGGAAATATTTGTTATTGCAGTACTTTGAATTGAGCGTTTATAAGAATGGAAATGCGAAGAAAAATATAGTACATATAGACTGGTACAATGCACCAATTTATTTTATTTTCAAATGCAAATATTTTTATTCAAAATAGGATGTGATATCATCTTTTATTGAGAGTCAAAAATGCCTCAGACCTGAGAAGAACGGGCGCAACAAACTCAGCGGGCTTCTTTTTTTTCATAAAAAATATGGTTACAAAATAACGTACAATTAAACTTATTGTTTAATAGCCTGAGAGAGAGAAAGTCATTTATGTTATAGTAACCTCTACCACACAAACGTTTTTTAACAATTGCTTTGAATATCGTAATACATTTGTTTTGAACATGTTCTAGGATCTTGTTGTATAAGCATATAAATCGGCCCACAAAATAGTTACTAACTCGACTTAGCCGAGTAGTAAGCATTATAAGTTTATGTCTGTTCCTGGTGTTAACATTATATTTATGACAGTTTCTAGCAAATTCATTTACGTGCCTATGAACATACATTACGTTATCAAGAATATATTAAGAAGAAACAGTCAAGATGTTAATTTCTTTGAATTTTGCTCTCAGTGATTCCATGATTATATGAATGTTATACAACTTGTTCAAGTTTGAATCTGGTTAGTGCTTTTAAGCTTCCTCTTTTATGAAATAATAATGGACATAAGCAACATATGAAAAAATTAGTAATAAAATGGAACAACAACTTTTTGGAGCTTTCTCAATAGTGCTTTCATACTTCGTTTTTGTAATAGCTTTAATAAAAACAAATAAAGATTTTAAGACTACCACTACTACTCTGAGACTAGGTCTAGATAAATAGGTAATTATAGAGAAATTTGATAAATCGAACTACATATCAACCCTTTTGTACTTCGACTAAATACCTACCTACAAAGCTGTCTCAAGATCAAGTAGATATAGTATCGAAAATATGTAACAAAACATATTTTGACGTTAATTTATAGTACAGGTGGTATGCATTTTTTAAAAAAATAAGTGGATAAAAAAGTTGACGTAATCGTATTCTGGAATGAGAAAACAAAAACATGTGCAATTGATTTGTTTTTTATGACTTAATTCTTAAGAACCGGGAGACAAGCGAGCTTAAGCGGCACATCAGGGGTAGGAAGGGGATGCCTCTCTCTTTCTTACCGCACCCCATCGCTGCTCTGCCTAGCCACTAGCCTAGGAGATGACTCACTGTAAGAAACATAATTATGTTACATTGTAGTACTATATAAAAGGCATAAAAGGCATTTATTTTCTCAAAATTGATTCTTTTAGAATTCTTTTTATATATATGCCACTTTGTAAAAAATCATCAATAGGTGTCCTCGCAAACACTTTGTAAAAAATCATCAATAGGTGTCCGAGCAGCGTTGACATTAACTTATAGTACAAATAACATTATAACCTTAGATTAAGGATTGGTCTCCGCTGCGCTCCAACTAGATACCGCAGTCGTAGTCGTTAAGTGCGGTTCGAGTACGCCTAAGTACGTATTCGAGCCAGTAAAAAAAAACCAGTAAAAATACTATTCCAAAACAATAGATATAATATGTACTAAAAAATATAAAAATAATTGCTTATTTTTATACAATCTAATTAATTAATCGAATTCTAGTTACGATTATTGTAATTTTAGGAATCGGTGTCCTTCCGCCGCGACCCGCTCTCTCCTCTCGCCTCCTCACTCAAGCACATCTCACATATAACTATGCATGTAGTTACAAACCTATCTTGGATGACAACGACAAAATTATCAAAGTCGGTTCACCCAGTCGTCAGTTTTGAGGTAACAAACATAAAAAAAACCGAGGAATTGAGAACCTCCTCCTTTTTTGAAGTCGGTTAAAAATGCAGGGTTGTGAAGTAAAACTTTGTAAAAATAATACTACAAGAAATATTAAACACACTGGGATCACATATCATCAGTAAGTATTTTGTATTTTATTAATTTCAATGTAACATAACACGAAGCGTGTGCGGAGGCAGAGTTTTGCTTCGAAAAATTTTTGATCGACATTGTGAGTCAAATTGTTTGTTGTACATCAATGTTGTGTAAGATTAAGAATGGAATATAGGTTTTGATTTACATTTGTTTTAATATATTGGGATAAAATTACCGTATATTTTAATTTATTTGATTTGGGAACTAAACTTTTATACTTCAATTACAGCTGACGTAAATATTTGTAATCAAATTAAACTTTTATTTATTTAACACCGACAAGACAAACACTAATAAAAGCATAATGATACTATTACAATAAATAATAAATTCTACGAGCTGCTTAATTATAGGTGTTACACACGAGTATTGAATTAAGTTGAATGGAAAAATTTTTGGAATATGTATTTACAAATTGAATAAAAGATAAATGAATAAGAAATCAATAATATTTTGTAATAATTAAAACATGCATCATTTCATGCAACTTAATCTAACTTTTAACCAACTTAAATAACTTAATCAATTTGCACTTATGAGTAATAAGGTCTTGCTTGACAGTTGGATAATGAAATGTTCTCATAAGCATTTCTTTTTCACACATATGAAAGTCAAAATTATCTTTGTAAGTATGTATGTATGTACTTTTACATTTTGTATCGCAACACTAATAGGTAGTAGCGGTAGGCCCCCCACAAGATGGGCCAACGATCTGGTCACGATCGCCGGAATACGTTGGATGAGGGCAGCGTAGGACCGATCGTCGTGGAGATCTTTGGGGGAGGCCTTTGTCCAGCAGTGGACGTCTTCCGACTGAAATGATGATAAAGGCTTTGCTGTGAAAATTTTGTTTGTAGCTCTCTTGCTGTTTGTTATTGTTTTTGGAATTTAAATAATTTATTATAATATTGTATTGGGTCAAAGTAACACGTGAAGTATAACCAACTTGTCGCAAACAGAGAAAAATATTTTTCTTTCGTATAAACAGTGTTGATGACCCATAACTCAATGTATTTCTGTATTTTTCACTCATCTCAGTTTAATCAACATAACATAATAAGTACAATACAATATAGACTAAATAAAAGGCATGAAAGGCATTTATTATTTCAAAATTTTTTCATTTTTTTCATTTCAAAGTTTCTTGAAGTTCATATTGCTGTTGAACGTGACTCCTAAATATTTGTAATCCTTCACTCACGGTATGGGAGTTTCATACAATTTAATGACGTCGGTCGGTCGTTTTTTAGCGCGGATGCTATTCGCGTTACCGAAGAGTACCGCTGCACTCTTGGTGGGGTTCACTTCAATCCGCCATTTTCTGAACCAGTTGTCTAGTTCATCGACGGCGGCTTGCGGTTCAATAGAGCGGAGCTAAAGTAGAGTGCCGTATCGTCAGCGTACTGAGCGAGCTGGACACTCGGAAACTTGGGAATGTCGCTCGTGAAGAGCAAGAAAAGAGTGGGAGAGAGGACTGAACCCTGTGGCACGCCAAACCTGATGGGTCTGGGTGAGGATAGGGTGCTCTCTGCTCGATATCGGAAGGAGCGATCAGTAGATCAGGTAGGCTCGTATGATGCGCACGAGCCTGTCTGGCACTCCCAGTTGATACAGCTTGAATACTAAGCCGTTGTGCCTTACCTTGTCGAATGCCTTCGCGACATCGAAAAACACGGCTGCCGTGGTAGCGTGAAGTTGACGCCGTACGAGAATGTACTCGGTGAGTCGGTGAGCCTGCTGGGGACACGAGTGAGCAGTTCTGAATCCGAACTGTATGTCGGGTATCAGGTTGAGCTCCGCGATTCCCTTAGAATTCTTTTTGATGTCATTTCTAATACTTGTACCGCTTCGGAAACAAAGGACGCTAAGAGAGAGGAAGCGGCGCAAGAAAATCTTCCAGAATTTTTGAGCTGTTTTTAATAAATATTATACTGTCATTGCTATTGCTATAAAATAATTATAATCTAGTACTTGACTGTTCGATCACTTAGATATTCAGCTGTCGAATAGTAGGACTTACAAACAGTGGCTGGGGCTTTATTATAAAATTTTAGACATTTATCCTAAAAGCTATTATGTATCTTATGAAACCTACTAGAATTATTTACAAGCAATCCCTTATTTCTGGTGATTTTGCTAATGCATTATGAATTGTATTTTTGCAAGCCGTAATTGTGAAAGCAGCACGTCTACGGAAAAGCTTACATGCTCTTAATTCATTTCTGATTCCCACTTGCGTTCATGCATATTCATCTAATAAATTATGTAATTTATAACGTTGTCAAGCGAGTGCAGGCAGCTCTTGTTAGATTCCGTTTAAATCATCAAGCATTGTAGAATAAAATATTCAAAGTACTTTAATAATAGTTTTTGTATATACAATATACTAATATGTTGAGGCGTATATTGGTAGGTATCAAGTAGTGAAAACAAATAAATATTTATTTTCAGAAAATAAGCACATTTAAAAAAGGGAAAAAAAGATTCAATCATAATAGTTTGGATGCCTGCAGATATTTTAACCGCAAGCCGCCGTCGATGAACTAGACAACTGGTTCAGAAAATGGCGGATTGAAGTGAACCCCACCAAGAGTGCAGCGGTACTCTTCGGTAACGCGAATAGCATCCGCGCTAAAAAACAACCGACCGACGTCATTAAATTGTATGAAACTCCCATACCGTGAGTGAAGGATTACAAATACTTAGGAGTCACGTTCAACAGCAATATGAACTTCAAGAAACTTTGAAATGAAAAAAATGAAAAAATTTTGAAATAATAAATGCCTTTCATGCCTTTTATTTAGTCTAAATTGTATTGTACTTATTATGTTATGTTGATTAAACTGAGATGAGTGAAAAATACAGAAATACATTGAGTTATGGGTCATCAACACTGTTTATACGAAAGAAAAATATTTTTCTCTGTTTGCGACAAGTTGGTTATACTTCACGTGTTACTTTGACCCAATACAATATTATAATAAATTATTTAAATTCCAAAAACATCACTTATTAAAAATAAAAATAAAGGTAAAGAAAGAATAAAACACTCATTCCACAAAGAATGCCTCAGACCTGAGAAGAATGGGCGCAACAAACTCATCGGGCTTTTTTTCCATCAAAAAATATGTTAACAAAGTAATGTTGTACAATTAAACTATTTATTAAATTATTTAATAGCCTGTGGTCGCTCCATTCTCAATCTGTGGAATTAAGGAAGTCATAGTAACCTTAGTCATAGTAACCACACAAACGTTTTTTGACAATTCTTTTGAATATCCAAATACTTTTGTTTTTTTTTTTTTTTTTTCTGTACACACGGACTGACTGACGGACTGACATACGCCACTTACACAACCACAAACACACTCCACAAACAGACACAAACATACATGCACACTAACATTTACACTACTTACACACATACAAACATACATACATACAATCATAAACACATACACACACTTACATACATTACACTAAACATCACCACACTCGTCGGCGAGTGTGTTCTTCTCATCTTTTCATCTTCATTTCATCTTCATTTTCATTTTCATTCTCTCTCCTTCCCACAAGCACACAGCCGGTCTGAGGTTCGAGTCTCCTTAGGAGACGCCCCGCGACTGTTGTTGCGTAGTCTTTGCGGCCTCCACGACCCACGTCCTACTTCGCTGTGGAAGGCAGGGCTGCTAACAGCACAGAGGAGGTTTTAGTCGGTATGGGGCGTCCGCTTACGCGGACACTCGAGTCCGACATATTACGCCCCGTTCCGGGGCGTAAATACGTAACAGTATTTCCTCCTCTCAAAAAAAAAAAAACTTTTGTTTTTTACTTTTTAAAACATTTTCTGGGATCTTGTTGTAAAAGCATATAAAAAAAGACTTAACTTACAAGTTTATGTTTATTCATCGTGTTAACATTATGAATGTCACAGTTTCTAGAAAATTCCTCAATGTGCTTATGAACATACAGAACATTATCAAAAATGTATTGAGAAGCAACAGTCAAAATGTTTATTTATTTAAATTTTTCTTTAGGACCTAGGTTATAAATAGCGCGAATAGCCTTCTTCTGCTGCACAAAGATGGTATTAATATCGGCTGCTCTGGCCCATAACAATATACCATACGACACAATGCTATGAAAATAACTAAAGTATACTTTTGGCGCCGTATCTTTGTCAGTTAACTGTCTAATTTTTTTAACCGCATATGCTGCAAAACTAAGCCTATTCGCTAGTGCTTCAATATGGGGGCCCCATTGCAATTTAAAATCAAGAAATATAGCAGATTCCAGTGGTTTTACCACCTCTTCGCTTAATAAAGTATTCGAATCTACATTTTAAACATTTGGCGCGGTAAATTTAATATATTTCGTTTTATGACTATTTAACAATAAGTTATTGGGGCTAAATCAGTTTACGAAGTCAGATAGAGCATTGTTTACTTCGTCATATAAAACTTGGGTTCTTTTAACTTTGAATATGAGCGAAGTGTCATCCGCAAACAATAATACCTTGTGTTTTTTTTCTACAAGGTTACGTAGATCATTTATATAAATTAGGAAGAGAATGGTTCCAAGAATAGACCCTTGTGGAACTCTCATACCGAGAGGAGTCCCAGGAGATCTCCTGCCATTCACATCGACCCTCATAATCTTATTATTTAAATATGAGATCAGAAGATCGAGCGCAGATCCTCATAAACTATAGTGACATAGCTTCCGGACCAGCGGTGAATGTTGAACACAATAAAAAGCCCTAGATAAATCCACGAGTATTCTGTCATTCCTCCCTGGCCTCCAAAATATTCCTGATAAGATCCACACTTCTACCCTAGTCGAGCGTCCCCTAGTAAAGCCATATTGTTTTATATGAAGTAACTTATAAGTGTTAAAGTGAGTAAGCATTTGGCTTAAAATAATTTTTTCAAGTTTTTTATTTTAATTTTATTTTTATTTTTAGTGGTGTCTGTGCATTCAAGTTCATATCCGTGTCAATTAAATAAACTTGTTGTAAGATCTATCTGTATTTTGCTGGTTCTGATGACATTAAAAAATCTTTCGAAAATCGACATCAAATTAAAAAAAAAATCAAAAATTTATTTAATTAGCATTTAAGGACGACAACAAATAAGTGAAATATTATTTTATGCGATTTTTATTCATTTATATTCTTTTATGATACGTTTTAAAATTTTATTATGAATTACAAAAATGGATTGGAAAAGAATTTGATGTATATGGGTGCATCCACTCTGACCGCCCGATAACGAATAAAATTGACGCTATTTTTTTAACAGTGGAGCAAGGTCGCCACATCTCCATAGTTACGACATAATATCTGAAAAACTAGAAATCAACCACAAAACAGCTTTTGTCGGACTTAAAAGTATACGAAGAAGTAGGTGTTACACAAGCTCTGCAGTGAAAAAAATCTAGTGAACCGTGAAATTTTTGCGATTCTCTATTGAAACGTAAGAAATCCGAACCATTCTCAAAAAAATCCAGAGGCTGCTCTTTGAGATTTTTAGGCAGTGCCACATTAAGGAAATTACTGCCAAAAATACTTGTCGCGGTTTTTGATCAAAGATTCAAAAATTTCTACTGAAACGAGATCATGTCACTTCCTACAAGATGAGAAAAATTCACCGAATAAAATGTTGCATATATTCTGAAATGTTAAATGTTGGTATGGTATGGTTTGGTAGAGGGGCTCCTGTTTCCGCAATTAAACCACCAGCATGGGTCCATTTTTCGTGCAGTATTGGCCAGTTACACCAACCAGCCCAGCTCCTTCCAGAAGTTTAGTACATTCCTGGGGTGTTCGCAGACTTCCTGGAGCGACCTCGTATTGGTTAAGGTTTTTGCCCGTTGGATTGAATGTTAAATGCTAATAATCTTTGTAATAAAAATTTCTTGATTAAATATAATATGTAACTTCAGTATGACTAAACTAAGAAATAGACGCTTTAAATAATATTGCGCCATTTCCTCTTGTATGAAATTTAATTCATACAAAAACACTGGTTCTCGTATAGATATACATAGAGGACTCATGCTTTGGCAAAAAGGCATAAAAGGCATTTATTTTCTCAAAATTGATTCCTTTAGAATTACTAGATACTACTACCGCTTCGGAAACAAATGGCGCTCTGAGAGAGCGAAACTCTCCCAGCATTCTTGTTTTGCGCTCTTTTCAATAAAAATATACAATATTGTACAGTCATTTCTATCGCTATAAAATAATCACAATCTAGTCGCAGGCTGTCTGATCATTATATTTATTACATAGATATTCAGCAGTGGAGTAATAGGATTTACGACAGAGCCATTTTTTTATAAAACATTTAAATTTATTCATAGTTAATGCCTGAACAGTGGCTGATACTTTATTATAGAAGTGTATACATTTACCCTTAAATCTATTATGTATCTTATGAAGCCTACTAGAATTAGTTACAAGCAATCCCTTATTTCTAGTGTTATAATAATGGTTAAATTAAATCAAATCGAAATCAATTTTTTGATGCAGGTTAAGGAAATAACACCTATGAATGTGTAGTTTTCTTTTCTTTTTACATTTACCGCCACTTCGGAAAAGTGGCATGAAATTCATTGCCATTATTTTATTTCAACATTTACACATCATCGCTTCATCGTTTTACACATCATCTTACAATATAATAATATATAAAGTGATGCAAAAAAATCGTCCTAATAATAAACGTCTACGTACCTTAGTAATTAAATTCAAAAGCAACAAATATAACATTGATTGAACAAACAAATGAATCCATTAGCCAGAAACCCTCAAATTTGAATAGGCTACAGTTAATTTGCAATGGTGCGGTATAAATAGGCAATGATACCCATATTTGTTTTGCCTCTCCGATCATTGCTCAGTTGCCTTGCTAGTGATTGAGTCAATAACTCACCTTACCACCTCGCCTTATTCCAACAGCCTCCGTCGACCGACACTTATATAACGACTCCAATTAATCTCAGCGCCGTTGGAGGATATTTTTTGATACAAACCTTATTAAGAAACAAATTTTAAACATCGACGCATTAGCTGATTTACTAAGCTACTGCTGATTAGAAATGAATATTGTTTACGTTTTTTTAATAAGAATACTGTTGAATAAAATAAGGGCACATTTAATTTGAAAACAAAATTTATGAACGATGCGGGACTCGAACTCGCATCTCGCGTTCCGTGCGAGCGCTCTTTCCACTGATCCAACCGTTCGAGTGACGTATCTTTGATAAATCTTGTACGTTTTCTTCAACTCTCAGGTTGTGACATCATCTACAGGATCTTATTGGTCTTGATTTATAACCTGCTCAACCCCAATATTTGCATATTAGGAAATTGACTTAAGATGTCGCTCTTTCATAATGTTTTAATGTTATCTGTATAATGTTATGTATGTAAAGAGATATTTTTTTGACTACCTTCTAATAGGCGATTGGAAACTTAGTTCTTTATATATAATACGTTGTATTCTGTCTTCGGAATAAGGAACCGAGAAATCGATTTCAAATTTAACGATTAAAGTCGATTTTTTAAAGGTTGTTTTATTAAATTTAGTAACTGGATAAGAGTCATAACGAGATGCACAACCTTCTCACTGGAAGAACGAACGGGCGCTGGAGTGAGTGTAATTTAACATAATATATTTGGTAAATATTAAAGTTCATTGAAATGTTTAATTTAAGGACCAAATATTGCATTTTTAGAGGACGCAGTTTTATTTTTGGGACATGTGTGGGGAGTCAATAGAAGCTTAACTCAAGTTTGTGGGGTCGTCACCCTTGTCGTTGTTGTTGTTGAAATAAAATAAAAATTACAGGGATTAATTTTCCTCAAAAGATCATCTAAAAAATTTATCTGATGTAATTTTTTTGTAAAATGTATAAAAAAAAGTTATAGAGCAAAAAAGAAAATTAAAAGAAAATTCTCACTTTTTGCTTATAACTTCTTTATTTTTTTAAAAAGTTATTTCATATATTTGTAGGCAAAAGAATTTGCTACAAATTATGTCCTTCCGAATTTTTCGTAAGACGCATAGTTCCGCGAGTGTTTCCCTCCCTTCCAAAATGGAGGCCGGGGGCAAAGGTGGCGACCCCACAAACTTGAGGTTAAGTTTCTATTGACCCCACACATGTCCCAAAAATAAAAAAGCGTCCTTTAAAAGATGCAAAGCTCATGTAACATGTCAATGGACTATTACTAGAGTTGAAACTTTGCTCTGTCATATGCCTCGGTGATGAGATAAACCTTTCTAAACATTTTATTCAAAACCTCTATCATGAAATTAATATTCAAAAACCGTAAGACTTCGTGATATGTATATATAACAAAAGTTCTACATTATTTAATTTTATTAGGAATTACTTTACGGAAATCCACAATAATCCAGATGTTATCTTTTTGTTGTTTTCTTGAAAGTTAATTCCGTTAAGATTTGTCTTTGACCATTTCGACACATGTTTCACCCCTACACGATGCATCCTCAGGACATGTCGACTTCTTAGCCAATATTACAACGTTACATAACTTACTTAAATTAACTGATATCTGTTGCTGGATAGACTGACAAAAATCTAAAATGCAGTGCACTGTTCCTCACCGTAGACATTTCTAATTGAAGACTCAAGTATGAGATAAAAATTGAACGAGGTAGAAGTAAACAAGAATTGCAGTATTGATTGGAAGTGAGCTGCCCGCAATATGGGAGATTTGTTGAGAATAACGGTTGAGCAGATAGCTCGAGTGGCCATTACAGATATCATGAGCTCGCTGCGATACTGCTTCTATAGCGTAGCTGTGTGTCACATGAGCGTCCACGGAAAGTTGTGGATTCTATTACACAGTAATGTAACATCTTATACATAAATTCACTGTGTGTTGTTTTTTTTTTTTTATGAAAATAAGAGATGAGACGAGCAGGACGTTCAGCTGATGGTAATTGATACGCCCTACCCAAAAAAATGCAGTGCCGCTCAGGATTCTTGAAAAACCCAAAAAATCTGAGTGGCACTACAATTGCGCTCGTCTCCTTGAGACATAAGATGTTATCTCATGTGCCCAGTAATTTCACTAGCTACGCCGCCCTTCAGACCGATACACAGTAATGTTTACACATTACTGCTTCACGACAAAAATAGGCGCCGTTGTGGTACCCATAATCTAGCCGGCTTCCTGTGCAAAGGAGCCTCCTACTGTTGTTTTATGATATAAAAGTGGGCGAACTCTCTTTTTTTACAGAAGCCATGTTAGATGCGTAGTAATTAATTTGCTCCGCTTTACATAGCTTGACGGAATGAGAAAAATATTTAAGTGGATCCTGTGAATGGCTTTGTTAAGGGGTCACTTTATTGTGTGTCTTTGGTCTTTAGTACGGTGTTATGGGAAGAGTATTTATATTATTTATTGAAGAGGACGATAGATAAGTTCACTTGATGTTAAGTTGTCACCACCGCCAAATCTCTTGCAACATCAGTTGGATCTCTTAGTGTTGCTGGCCTTATAAGAAGGTAAGTAAGTAGGAACTTATGATTTACTCGTATATGATGATGATAATTTACGAAGATTGATTCCAAATTCTAATAACGCAAAATACGCTACAAATTTAAATACTAACCGCCATGTACATTTAGGGCGTACATACATATTGTGGTTATTAAGCAACTTCTCTCCAACAAACTGCAAAATATTCTTGTTGTTTCCAAATTGATATGACGTGGGCTTCTCACAATTAACCGATTTATTTTTAAATATGTTTCCCCTTATCAATATGTCTGATATTGATATCTCTAGTAAAAATATTTAATATACTGATTTTTCATTGGCCTTGCTATAAAGCTTGTTTTTTTTTATCATAAACTACATTTCTTTTTCTTGTGAGTCTCAATATAACCTCAAAAGTAGTTGTGATTACACTACGAGTCATTTTCGCGTCTCGTTATTTTTGATACTGCTGGTTTTGGTCGGGGTATAAGACCAATGTTTTAATTACATTGCATTGTCATCTGCTTGATTCTCATGAAGTGTATTCATACAAATAATGAAAAAAAAGACAGTATGTTATTGTTAAAAAGATAAAATATTCTATTCGGTGTAAATGAGGAATATCGCAACCAGGTTCTCTCACATTTATGTGATAGAAATGAATGTTAAGTGAAATGCTATGCAAGTGACGTGGGCATTTATTTTATTTTGCCTTTTATTGTATGGAAAACCTCCAAGAATGTAACAATAGGTTGTTTTGTAAACCGCGATGTGGAATATAATACGAGATTTGAAATTCAATTCACGAAGATTTAAGATTATCAAGCTTGTTCAAGTTAAGTGATTGTCGAATAATGCATTGATAATTTTATTTTATATCAATGATCTTATGATTTATTTTGTTTTTAATTAAGTGGTATAACATCTTTTGAAATTCAAATATTTTTATTCAATATAGAATTTTAAATCAATTATTGACGTTTAAGAACGGCCACCCATTCCTAAATTTATTCCAGCAAATTCTCAGCGGTGTCCTCATCCCTAGTAATATTATAAATGGGAATGTTTGTTTGTTACGCGTTCACGCCTAAACCACTGAACCGGTTTTGATGAAATTTATTACAGAGATAGACAAGAGCTTGGGAAAGGACATATCGTGAATAAAAGGCTTGGCGGGGTTGAATTAGGGGGTGGAACCACCATGAAAATTTGTATGTAGGTACTTGATAAGAAATAAATAAAAATTTGTTCTAGCGCGTGAAGCAGTAATGTGTAAGCATTACTGTGTGTCGGTCTGAAGGGCACCGTAGCTAGTGAAATTACTGGGCAAAAAAGACTTAACATCGTATGTTTCAAGATGACGAGCGCAGTTGTAGTGCCGCTCAGAACTTTTGGGTTTTTTCAAGAATTATTAGCGGCACTACATTGTGATGGGCATGGCGTATCAATTATTTATTATACTTATTGTCACAAAAAAAATGAGTTTGCATGTCTTCGAAAAAAAAAATCGATATTATATTGAACAAACGAAGTGGCCATTTAAAACTGATTGATAAGAGAATTAATTAATAGCTTTATGAAATATAATTATGAAATCGAATGTAATAAAAAAATTTAATTAATTTCGTGAAATAATGACATCTAATAAAATTAATTATAAATCTACTAATAATATTATGATGGTATTTAATTGCGCGTGTTTGCCCGCTTCGGTTGTTTTGTACAAGATGAATATTTTTTACTGTTTTGATTTCAGTTGATAATCTTAAAATATACAAATTACGTTAGTCCGCGATGGACTCCTAAACTAATGAACGAATTTTAATGGGGATTACTTCATGGAGTGCAGTTTGGTACAAATTGAGAGATAGGATAGTTTATATTTTACGAAATAATTCTTGATGTTAAAATGAAATATTATTGACAAATTCATAAAAAACTGTATTTTTCATATTTTTCATATTCTGAATAAAAACTCCTAAAAAAATCGTACACAAATAATAATTAGATCATCCATCTAAACAAAAGTTTTTATAAAAAATGTTCACAAAATGAAATTTACTGGGCCAAACTATTTAGTTTTTTTATAGGATCAAATCGCATCTATTCCGCATCGAACTAAAGAAGAATTACGTAAATCGGATCATTAATACCAGCGTAATCGGTTTATATACAAAAAAAATCGATTGAATCGAGAACACTCTTTTTTGAAGTCGGTTAAAAATATTAAGTTCCAGTGTAACAGTTGAGATTGTTCAATAACGGTGTTCTCGTAAAGTTTTAAAGTTAGAAGTAAAATGATAAAATCGCCTTCGGAACACATAAACAAAATGCTCGTAATGTAAGCAGGTAAGCTCAGGGGAATCGCTATTTCGCGCACGTTCGACATCCGATAAAAGTTTCCACCACAATCACCTAAGAGCTCACCTGTCAGGGAATAACCGTATATCGGTTTTGTTTCTGCCGCGTCTTCGGTTAGAGATGATACCATTACAATAGAATTATTTAATACTTGTATCTACCATTGAGAACTTCTCATGTTACGTTTACCTGCACTTTGGAACTGAATATCATTTAATACAATTTGATCATATTATACCCAAATAGGTATTAATTCTGTGGTGTGGTGCTAAAAGGGCCTACATCAATTTTTTCTCTTTATAGTGACTTTAAATAAATAATTATATTTATTACAACTGAATTGTGATAGGGACTCTAAGAGCTATATTGTATCTTATGAAACTATTTACAAACAATTACTTATTTGCTATCGTTATAAAAATTATAGTCATTAACGGCCAATCTCAATATTCAGACTATCTCCTACTTGAGATAAAAATCGTAACTATCATTGACTTTTCAGTCCCAATAAACTTATCGACGGTAACTCACCTTATCCGCACACGCTGTCTGTCACTGTTACGACGTATAGCTTACCAGCGATAGAAATTTGTATGGAAATTTCAATTGACACGTCCAAATATAAGGCGATAAGAATGACTTATCGGGTATATTGGGGCAGCTTCAAATTATTGACAGTAGAAGGTAGTAATTTATCTCTATCGAACGGAATGACCGTAAGAGATTGATATTAGCCCTTTTAGCACCAACTCACAGATGTTTAAGTTAATGGATCCACAGTCGTATCTGATATTGAAAAACTTTTATTATAGTTCAGTCATAACAATTTTGTTATCAACGATATATTTTATATGCAATGAATAAAATCTTTAGTGTTAATTCGTCATGTTTTGTTAGTCTTCAGGTCGAATACATCTACTTTCTCACGACTAAAGTTTGAAATTAAATTTGAGATGAAATTTCTTTATTAATTTAGATACAATTTGTACATGTAAGAAAGTTTTTACCAGTGGAATGCTCTTTTACACAGGATGCCGGCTAGATCATGGGTACCACAACGGCGCCTATTTCTGCCGAAAAGCAGTAGTGTAATGTGTAAACATTTATTGTGTTTTGTTTGGTCTGACGGGCGCCGTAGCTAGTGAAATTACTTGGCAAACGAGACTTAACATCTTATGTGTATTGGAGTCGAGCTCAACTGTAGTGCCGATCAGTTTTTGGGATGTTCAAAAATTCTGACTGCGTCTATTCTGCGAACGTCCTGCTCGTCTCGTCCCTTATTTTCATAACAAAATGTCAATTTGATACCATCGATTCAAGAGACTACCAGGAGGACTTGTTCTGAGAAGAACCGTCAAGAAACTCAGCAAGTTTTATCCTCCCCTTTTAGTTTTCACAGTCGCCATAAATTTTTATCGTCTATATATTACCAAGCCGATTTTGTTAAAACCAATTTGACACATGAAACGCCTCTAAGCGTATCCTCAAGGCATCTTCAGGAGCTTTTGACTCGCTGTACTCTAGGGTGAAAGTTCTTGTATACATTATTCAAGATTTACAAAACTTTGCGGAATTAGCACTAAATATTTATTCATAAAATTTTAATATTTATGTAATGAAAATTAATGCCTAGTTCTATAAATTTTGTTAAATGTCTTTAATTCAAAGTTGAGGATTTGACAATAAGGGACGAGATGAGCAGGATGTTCGACTGATGGTAATTGATCGGCCGTGCCCATTACATTACAGTGCCGCTCAAGATTCTTGAAAACCCAATAAATCTGAGCGGCACTACAACTGCGCTCGTCACCTTGAGACTTAAGATGTTAATCTCATTTGCCCAGCAATTACACTAGCTACAGCGCCCTTCTGACCGAAACACAATAATACTTACACATTACTGTTTCACGGCAGAAACGAAAAGAAAACGCCGTTGTGGTACCCATAATTAAGCCGACATCCTGTGTAAAGGTGGCTTTTCTTTAGTAGATTTCTGCTAAGCATCTGTTCTATTACTGGTACTGTGGTACTACTTACCATCTGATAAACGTATCACTTATTCTCCTAAAAATGACTCAGGTATTTAAATAATATTACACAAAACAAACACACAAATCCTTAACATTAATTCTATAGATTTCGTATTAAAACAACCACAGCCTACAATTACAACGAACAATTAAATTGAAGACGTCCATAAAGTCTACTTGAGTCAGAATGTAATATTTATTCAAACAACAGGGAATTTGCTTTAACTGTGTAAACGTTGCTAACAATATTTATAATTTGCACAAGAAATATGCTGTTTTGTATTCCGCTCACGTTTGACGCTGAGATAAGTTTCAGCCACAATTACCTGACCGTTCAACCGCCAGAAAATATATTGGCACCTCTTGAACCTTCGGCCTTCGACCGCAAAAATTATAATTTTAGTCTTAGTTTAGAAATACAGAAAAGAACTTAGGAACCAAGTAAAATAGTAACTAATATAATAACTATGTCTGCCTTTCTATGTAGCATTGATTTTATTATGAAATACTAGCCGACCCAGCAAACGTTGTATTGCCGATATTAAAATCGCGATACAAAAGTAACTGTTGATCGTAGATTGGTGAAAATTCGAAGTTGTATGTATTTTTTAATGCTGACTCATAATCAAACTAAAATTTAAAAAAAAAATTGCTGTGGACCACCCTTAACATTTAGGGGGATGAACAATAGATGTTGTCCGTTTCTCAGACCTACCCAATATGCACTCAAAATTTCATGAGAATCAGTCAAGCCGTTTCGAAGGAGTTTAACTACAAATACCGCGACATGACAATTTTATATATTATATAAATACTCTATACACAACAATTCATCCAATAATTTGTTTAAATATCACTTAATAAAAACAATCGCATTCAATTTTGTATTTAATTACAATTTTTTATAGATTCTATTTTTGTTTCCTTTTATTTATATTATTAGTCTAATATTAATAGAGTATATAACATTAATATAATATCTATGTACTCTTTACGTGAGACATTTGCTTATAAATATATTTAAAAAAACATACCTGTCATAAAATTACTCTGTTAATAATTCTCGTAGCATACTATTTGTATAGCAAAGTATTGAAATTAAAATCTTTTATATTGTTATGACAAACACACTTATAAACTATGTAAAAATGCGTTCATTTAAAAATCCTCTGTATCAAGAAAATTACTTTTAGTTATGGTTTCATTAACAACAGCAGCAGTAATTAAATGTTCTATTAAAAATTGTATTGCAAGAACGATATTGAAACAATTGCATGTTGTGCTTTAAGGTTTATAATAATTTGTAACTATAGCTTGTAACGAAGTCAGAAATTAATAATTAAATCTATCCAATCACATTAATATTATTTGGGGAAAAAATTTCACTAACATGCGCTGATCTTTTCAAATGTTTATGCTAACTGTACTCTGCATTTCAATATTAAGTTGAAATCGTTCAAATTTTAAACGGTTGGTATAAAATTTATATAACGGCTTCAAACTCGAAGTGATTAGAAGCATAAATTATTAGAATCGGACGAAGCTGTGTTAAAATAAATTTAAAAAAATACTATTAATTGTGTCTATGTGTCATAGATTAAGGATTGGTTCGCTGCGCTCCAATTAGATACCGCAGTAGTAGTCGCAAAGTAAGGCAAATAATACTACGCCGAAGTGGGCGTACTCAAGCCAGTCTCGAACAATGTTCTGTTAAACTTTGCTAATAATTGAATCTTAAAATGCCGGGTTGCGTAGTAAAACTTTGTAAAAATAATACTAAAAGAAATAAGAAAGACACCGGGTTTACATAATAGCATCAGTATTTTGTATTTTATTAATTTCAATGTAAAATAACACGAAGCGTATGTTACAATATTTGAAAGATATCATTGAGTGTCAAGATGCCCACAAGCATCTAATAGTAGCCGTTATAAAAAGCTTTTATTCTTATGTAGCGCGGTATCTAGTTGAAGCGCAGCGGAGACCAATCTGTAATCTAACATATAGGCTTTAGACTCTAGCAAAACTCGAGAAACTTTAAAAACATAAGTATGGGTATATTACGCGATCTATTCACACCAACTCAACGTGTTGTAGTCGTATTTGCCTCGGGAAGGGCAGCTAACCTTCCCGTCCATATACAACTCCTCAAGGTAATTTATCAAACCTCTGACGTCACCAATGACGTCCAGGAGAGTTTGAGACCAAAATTCCAGTACAATGTATGCAACTATCTGTTCTGAGTCCATGCAAGCCGTGGACAAGATACTGTCGATGGCACCTTTACTAAACGGATGTTAGCTAAAAGGGCCGTAACCTATAACTACGTTAACTAATTTACGCTTTTGCCTTGGGCGTATCAGTTTCGTCAACCAACGGAACAGTTTCCTATTATTATATTATTATATTATATTATTATATTATATTGATTTGATCTCGCGTTTTAAAAGATTAAATCGTTATATTTTATGGCATTTTTAATATACTCATTTATGCCCGTTTTGTTTGGTTATGTTTAGGCAGCACTTTGAATGCATAGGCACAGATGTAAATTTTCTAGAAACTGACACAATCAAAATGCTTACTCCAAGAAGAAACATAACTAGTAATGCCTACTATTCGGTTAAGTCGAATCAGTCGTTTGTGGGGCGTTGTTTATGCTTCTACAAGATGATACAAAAAATTGTTCAAAAAAAATGTATTATAAAATTCAAAGGAATTGTTATGACTCTTGTAAAGGAACATTCTGGCAATGGATCGACAACCGTCAGGCTATTTAAATTATAAGTATGATTATATTGAAATTCTAGATAAAAAAGAAGAAAGAAATTCCATATAAGAAAGTAGATCTTCTCTTAAATCTAAGGCATTAATTTTCCAATGGATGGACGTTCAATAAGTGATCCATATCTTATTTGGAATAAAAAAAAATTATTTGAATTCCTCTACTTAGTAGATAATCCATAGGTCGTTCAAGTTTTTGCAATGAAATGTAAAAGCGGGCTTTTATAATAACAATTTTCTTACTTTATATATATTGAAACTTTTTCCAAGATATTTTTCACACTCATTGTAGTCCAAACAATATGGTAAAATAAGTTCCAATTTTATAACAGAATTTGAAAATTTGGTTTGAGCAGGTCATCAACTGTAAAGTAGATCCTGTAGATGAAGCCACGACCTAAGAGTTGAACAAGAGATAAAAGATTTATCAACGAACGTCACTCGAATGGTTGCAGAGGAAGAGCGCTCGCACTGAACGCGAGAGGTCGCGGGTTTGAGTCCCGCATCATTCATAAATTTTGATTTCAAATTTAATTTGAGTAATTAATCCCAGAAGTGAGGGTTATCACTTTAAAAATAACAAATTATTTATAACAGAAGTAAAATAAAATCGCTTAATAATTTGAGTCTTCTGTCAATTGTAAATATTAACACACATTTAGTATTATTAATACATTTATTAATAGAATCTCATAATACAGGTCTTGCTAATTAGTTCTAAGTTTTTAATGAAAATATTATATGATTCATTTAATTTCAATTTCTTTACCTTAAATTGGTTGATTATATTTTGTGATGCTATATTTAACTTTTAATAGATATTCCTCCTCCCTGCGTCGTAATCCTCAGTACTGAGGGTCGTGACCACCCCTCTGTATCACTTTCTCACGTATGATCGCTCTCCATCTATTCCTGTCTCTGGCGATGTGAAAGGCATTGTGAACCGTAGAGTCGAGGGCGGAGCGGATCTGATCGGACCATCGTGTTGGACTGCGTCCACGAGGCCTCTTCCCATCTATTTTGCCGACCACAATGAGCCTCTCAAGGTTTCCATCGTCCTTCCTTGCGATGTGACCGAAGTATTCTAAAACTCTTTGCAGACATTCGGAAGACAATCGCGAGGAGATCCTGAGTTCACAGTTAATAGATATTATTGCACTTAAAATATTCTTAAATCAATGACAAGTTAATAATTAATGTTAAGTTTCAAATGTTTAATTATTAATAAATACTCATTCATATAATAATTTGAAATGTTTTGGAATATATGAAACCTGTGTTAAATATTTGTTCAGTTGTAAATTATGAGTTTTGACATTTCTTTTATCTAACTATAAAAAAGAGAACCTAATTTCTCACTGCCACAAACACATAGCTAAGATCACTTGAGTAAAAATCTACCAGGCTAGCATGAAAATAAAGATAAATTATATTAGCCATCACAAATACCATTTCTTTGTGCAAACTTTATCATTATTCTAGAAATACACAATGAAATCAAAAGGTAACTTATAAAAGGCTCCTAATGGACAAGAGGCTATCGATCAGATGACAAAGAAAGTTTTTCTCAATACAAATCAATTGATGGGCTTGAAAATTCGCATGAAATTTTCGTCTGCCTTTTCTCCTTGAAAGAATTTTCACGAGAAAAAATGAAACATTCATTTATATATTTGTAAGTAAAGATAAGCCTTCAGTAATGTGAAGAATATATTGAGGTCAAAGTAGAAAACTTAGCGAATAGCGAATATTCGAAGAACTTTAGACACGCAAGGTTAATAGGACTCTGCGATATAAAGAAAATAGTTGAAACTTCTTGGAAATAACATGTCTTTATAACATGATAAACTATGAAACATTATTTATTTATTTATTCAGGAACAAAACAGCCTTTTACAATAGTGAGTTACGAATATACATAAACTAGAAGACAAAACAGTTCCATAAATTAAATACTAATTATGCTTACAATGGACTATAAAGCAAAACAAAAAACGACATAGATATTTTAAACCAAAAGTAAAAACTACAAAATTACAATATACAAAACGAAAATTTAAACAGTTATAAGAGTATAGTTAAGAACAGGACACAACAATAATGATTTTATTAAGTATTTAAAGTTATTAATTTTTTAAATTGAGTATAATATTACCTACTATTTTCTTATATTTTTGTATATTTAATGATAATATATTGTAATTGAATTGATTTGTAACACCATGAAATGTAAATGTTGATTTAAAAGATAGATACATTTACCAGTGGGAGGCTCCTTTGCACAGGATGCCGGCTAGATTATGGGTACCACAACGGCGCCTTTTTCTGCTGTGAACCATTATTGTGTAAACATTACTGTTCCGATCTGAAGGGCGCCGTAACTAGTGAAATTACTGGGTAAATGAGACTTAACATCGTATGTGTCAATGACATGACGAGCGCAATTGTAGTGCCGCTCTGAATTTTTGGGGTTCTTCAAGAATCATGAGTGGCATTGCATTGTAATAAGCAGGGCGTATCAATTACCATCAACTGAACGTCCTGCTCGTCTTGTCTCTTATTTTCATAAAAGGAAAGAGTTCTTGCTACTTCTTTTCATTAGCTCAACCCTTTATGAATAAGCAGTAAATTCAATAAGAAACAATAAATTATTTGACATTCATAAATGTCATATGCGTGACGTACATGAGTAGAGCGATTTTGATTTGATTTAAAAACTGTGATTTGTAATTTTCGCTCCGTTGTTATCATCATAAATATATATAATGAAAAGAAAGGCTGTCTGCCGTAACGAGTCGAATAATTTCATTCATTATCAGGCGGGCAAATCTGGAATATAAATGCGTAAAAGTATGGGAGGGAGGACTGAGTTGTTTCTGAACGTCACAGACGCAATATACAGAACCCTCGATTTTCGAATGGAAATACTTGGGGTTTCGATCGCAATCTCTATGCTAACAGCCAGCGATTCTGATCTTCGTTTAGCTGAATGACCGCAGTCGCCCGTTCCAGTGACGTTCATTCCTACCACGTACAATCCCTGAAGTTTTTATGGACACAAGTAACACTTACCCACGAGATTATCATACGTAACTTTTGCACCCTATTAGATAAACTTCAACAAAATCTTTACATTTAACACTAGACTCACAGTACAATAGAACTTGATATCTGTCTGTGTATGACGATCCCAAACTAATGATTTTAATTGTTATTGGTGTTCTGGTACGTTTTATAACGTCGTATTTAAATTAAATTCTTATTATTTTCGAAAACGATTCCCATTTTAATTTTTGATTTTTTCATACTTTAAGTATAGTTAACCCTTAGAATTAAATTAACGTATTAAAAATGGACTTCAGTTAAGATAAAATCAGCACCTAATAGTACAGTTATGCGTCAGTTTGATGAAAAACTTGCATTATCTCTTTGCATAACATTAAAAAATGTAAACATTATAAAAAATATGTTTCTATATATGAGCTATTTGCATTTGGTTGCAAATAAACTTGACTCAAGTCGAGTGAATGAATTAATTGCAATTAAAATCATTTGTACATAACAGTTATGGAGGCACCTATGCACAGAAAGCCGGCTACATTATGGGTACCACAACGGCGACTATTTCTGTCGTGATGTGTAAACATTACTGTGTTTCGGTTTGAAGGTCGCCGTAGCTAGTGAAATTACTGGGCAAATGAGACTGAACATCATATTATGTCTCAAGGTGACGAGCGCAATTGTAGTGCCGCTCAGATTTTTCGGGATTTTCAAGAATCTTTTTATTTTGAAATTCACTGAATTGTAATGGGTAAGGCGTATCAATTACCATCAGCTGAACTTCCTGCTCGTCTCGTCCCTTATTTTCATTAATGAGTTGAGTTAGTTAGTTAGTTTCAAATATGAGTTGAGTTAATATCAGAAGTAGTACACTCATACGTTCGTTTGAAAAAGAATCATTGCATCAATTCGAAAATGCAAACAATACTAAACATCACGTTATTTACGAATAAAACTTGAATAAAGTTAAGAAAGTATCAGTGATAGTAGAGTTATACGTCTGTTTGAATAAAAATTCCCATACCCACTTCGCAAAACATTTAAATATGCGAACGTTATAAAATACGTCATTTACGAGTCCTTTGCAATTGGTTATAGGTGAAATTATACCGTTATCTCCGGCGCTGAAATAATTCGTGCAACAAAAAGAATTAGGGGTCAAAAGCAGATGGTTCGCTTTTATATAAAAATGTTGGAGGGTTGTGAAATATGACACACTGTTATTTCTTCGCACACCCGGTCAAGAGTTATTGCATTCCATTATACGCTTTCTCTATCTAAGGAAGCCATTTTCACTAAAGGAGAAACTAAACTGTCTAAATTTTACGTCGCTTATCATTTTATCGCTCGCGAGGAAATATCAAAGTATAAATCAGCTTAATACTCTACATCAAGGGGGTGCTGACTTCAAATTAATCGTTATGAATACAAATTGAAGGATATTCAAGCCATATTTAATTATTCTTTTGCTTCGAGCTATAATTATTAGTGATAAAATACAATAATTGTTTCAAAATGTAAATTTATGTGATGATCATAAACATCCGAAGGTGTTCAATTTTTTTTCGGTTATAAGACTAAGCATTATCGAGGAATTACACAAATAAAATTTGAAAAACAAAATTTTATGAAAGATGCGGGACTCGAACCCACGACCTCCGGCGTTACGTGCCGGTGCTCTAACCAACTGAGCTAACCGTTCGAGTAACGACTCGTTATAAAATCTTGTTTGCTTTTGTTCAACTCTCGGGTTGTGGCTTCATCTACAGGATCTACTTTACAGTTGATAACCTGCTCAACCCCAATATTTGCATATTAGGAAATTGACTTGAGATGTCGCTCTTGGAAATCTAAACAATATGTTATGTTTTTAAAGTGATAACCCTCACTTCTAGGATTAATTGAGGAATTACTAGATATTAAACCTGGATTTGATGCGGAACTCGAACCTCTCGCGCTCTGTCCGAGTGCTCTTGCACTAGGCAACCGTTTGAGTGACGTATCGTTCGTAAATCTTGGTATGTCTTGTTCAACATATTCAACTCAACATTCTCAAATTTTAATTTAATTTATTTATATAGAGTGAGGGATATCTCTAAACCTGTCTAAACCAACCCAGGTTGAGTAGAGAAGAAGGGAGAAGAAAGTTTTTTCAGAAACGTCGGATTAAATGAATTATGTAACTTTTTAAGAAACCACAAGCTTAGAAATTTAGAGATTACACGTATCTTTATCCTTTAGAAAGTATTTTTTAACATAGAAATAAAAGTCACATTTATCATAGAGGAAATATCAGACGAATCACAAGAGCACACGATATTCGACGCCTTATAAGGCCATAGCAGATCTTAAAAGGCGTCGAATATCGTCGTACATAGGAAGGGTCGTGGCGGATGAGGATCGAACCGAGGGCTCCATGATGAGAGTAATCGATTTTACCTATAGTGCCAACGATGCTATTGCTATCACTACCGATACATTTGAAATAAATGGGGCCATCAAAGAACAGATAGAGAAAACACAAGAAACTCCCGCAGTATAATTTTTTACGCTCTTAGTCATACCATTAATTTTAATGATTCTCCATAGGTATTTATTAAAGATAATTATAATGCAGACGTTAGTAATAATGATT
Source organism: Leptidea sinapis (assembly GCF_905404315.1). Classification (NCBI taxonomy): domain Eukaryota; kingdom Metazoa; phylum Arthropoda; class Insecta; order Lepidoptera; family Pieridae; genus Leptidea; species Leptidea sinapis. Next base: position 11,046,133 of record NC_066275.1, on the reverse strand, counting down.
TATAGCAAAATCTATTTTACACACTTTTTATTAGCTTCACCTGTATGTATGTTTGTTTGTAACCGACTCATTTGGGCGCGAATTTGACCCATTAAAACGGCCATATTTCGTTCAAACTTCGTAGATTTATCGAGCACCGATGACAATACATTAACTTGCTAACATTATTCCATTATTTAATTTGCAAAATAAAATTTTTGTTATTTTATAAAATTTTCATCTATCGTAGGAAAGAATGTTAAGGAATATAAATATATAAGGTATAAGGAAAGAATGATGATGTTAATTTTAAATTTCAACCATTATCATTAATCGATTTATCTAATATTAATAAATTTTCGAATACCAAAGAGAAGTCAACAATGCAAATAATAGTTTAAAAAAAATAGAAAACTAAACTTTTATAAATAACCAAAGTTTTTTACTTAGTACTAGTAGGAAATAATATTTTCTATTTTTTAGTTTGGTTTTCTATAAAAAGCGTGTTTTTTAGTTTCTTTTTATTTACGATTTACTAATGGAACTTTTGATTTATTTAGAGATAAAATCTGAACATAGGCTGGTATTTATTATAACACTCAGAATTATGAAAAAACTGTCTGCCAACGAATCCATTACACATTGTTCTAAAATTAACCTCTGATATGCCAACACGTCCCGCGCGCCCACAGAAGACACTTTGACGCCAAACCCGGCGCGGCCGCTTGACACGCTCTAGCCACTTGTGTTTACAATATTCGAGGTATCAATATGCGGTTTATGTTACGGGTTGCTAGATAAACAAGCTTGGTTATTATTAACAAACGATAGATTCGTGCTGTGATAGTTCTCGCTCTTTGAAAGTTGTACGAGATATTGTGACTATTTTGCTAAACGTATCAAAATTGAATTCTTTGTATTATTTTAACTATAATGGACACGTTATAATATGATTTTATGATTTCTTTCAAAAAAATGTTTTTTTAATAATTTCACAAATTCATGTTTAAGCTAATATTCACATCAAACTCTTATACTTAAACAATTAATTACAAAAGAAACGCTGAAGAAGATAATTCTTATTAAAACTTATTCCCGAGAAATAAATTATTTTGCAAAGATAGTATAGACTTTTTGCCCTTTCCATCATGGCTTCGTACGAGATTGACAATGAAATCATTGGCTTGGAAAGGAGCACCTTATCAGTTACATTGTGTCCCATGTCATATAAACGCAAATGCCGCAGGCTATAAACGAATTTCACATTCACAATGTAGATTAAGCAGATTATTAAACCATGTTTGCTTTGTGTATCACAATTATATTAAACCACATGTACTGCGTTCCTCAAAATTAGATTTTGTGCATATAGTTGGACAGAAGAGTGCTATTAAATTCAACGCAATTTTAATTATTTTCATTACTATTGTATGCAGTTAGTATACAATAGTAATTAATATTGTATATAATTCCAATTAACATTAAATGTAATACTATGGTGTTCCATTTTATTCTTATTTAATACTAGCTGACCCGACAGACGTTGTTATGTATATAATAAATAAAATAATGTTTTTATATGAATTTGTCAATAATATATCATAACATCAAAAATTACTTCGTAAAATATGCACCCTGCTGTCGTAATGAAATTGTTTCACAGCAGAACTGTCAAACCGTGCGTCAATAAATTCTCTCATAGAAATTATGTATGGACACATCAAAGGAAAAACAAATTTGTTGTTTTTATTTAATTTAGCAGCATTTTCCTATTTATTCACCTTTTAAACCTTCTCTGGACTTCCACAAATAATTCAAGACCTAAATTTGCCAAATCGGTCCAGGTCAGTTTTAGCGAGACTAACGAACAGCAATTCATTTTTATATATATAGATAGATGGATTATTGTACTTATAATACCAGATACCATATGATATGATCCCAGACATAAACATAAAATTGCTATACCCAGTTTTAGAACCACCATAACAGAATTAATATTCAAGACATATTATATATAAACTGTTTTAATGGGAAAAGGTTTAATATCTATACTAATATTATAAAGCTGCAGTGTTTGTTTGTTTGTTTGTTTGAACGCGCTAATCTCTGATACTACTGGTCCGATTTGAATGATTCTTTCAGTGTTGGGTAGTCCATTTATCGAGGAAGGCTATAGGCTATGGTTTTTTTTCAAAATTAGGGATCCGTAATATAATTGCTATTTTGTAACACAAGGTGTAAAATCGAAAACCTATTTTTGCGTGCGCTGCAAAAACTATTGACAATAGAACAAAATGATGTACAGGCTATAATATAGGCAATATTTTATTACTTATAAAACTATCGCGTGAATTATACTTTATATGGCAAAACAATGTTTGCCGGGTCAGCTAGTTAAGGAATATATTGAGGGTTAAGAAGTTTGGAGTACGGTACCATGCATATCGCGAGTCTCTGCGACCCTGTAGCATCCACTGACGTATTTTTAATTACTTTTTTAATTTACTTTTTGACGCTTTTACGCACTTGTGAACATTTTATAACTATTTACAGATGCTTTTTGTAAGTTTACGTAACTACATTTTCTTTCATTTTTATTTTCATAATATTATGATCTCCGAGGTCAAACTTGTTTAAGCACTACTGTTAATAATTATTGTAATATCGGATTTTGTGGTATAGGATTCTTATATTTATTATGATGTTAAAATTAAGGAATCACGGGACGGTTAAAATTTAAGTGGTGTTTATTTAAGAAATATTACAGACTAAAAGGACAGAGGTCTGTCGTACATCGAAGGTAGTTAGGGACTGCCTGCTCGAGTCCCATACAATTAGCTCTTACAATTAGTTAGGTACAAAGGTGTAATCTAACATATAAGATTCTCATGTCGCGGTGTTTGTAGTTAAACTCCTTAAAAACGGCTTGACCGATTCTCATGAAATTTTGAGTGCATATTGGGTAGGTCTGAGAATCGGACAACATCAACACATCATCATCTTTTTCATCCCCCTAAATATTAAGGGTGGTCCACGCCAAATTTTTTTTTTAATTTTTTTGATATTTTTTTTTAAATTTGTTTGATTATGAGTAAGCATTCAAAAATACATACAACTTCAAATTTTCACCCATCTACGATCAACAGTTACTTTTATATCGCGATTTTAATATCGGCAATACAACGTTTGCTGGGTCAGTTAGTAAAACAATAAAATAGAAAAAACTGACCTGAAATGATCATTCCACGTTATTCTATTAAGTACGTAGCTAAAACAATATAATTCCTATAATTTGAGTATGATCAGAGTATTTGGTACGTATTGCATGATATGTAGATTAAGATTCTTTTTTTGTTGTTTGCTTGAGTTTTCGTAACAGGCTTCGTCATGCTTGCTTTAGTGTCTTGTTTATTCTGCTTGTGGCGGCGGCATGGGACGGGTCGTCCCCTATCCTAAAATATGGTTGAGGAAGGCCACGGTTAGCTCATGCGTCATGCTCGTGAACGGGCGCTACTTGTGGTGGCAGGAAGTACCTGTTGCCGGAGGCTCGGCTTCAGATTCTTAAAAGTTATTATATATATTTTTTAATATATAATCCCTTATAAAATGCTTTGTTTATTTAACAAAATACCTTTATTTATTTACGGTGTGTGTGGATGATGCAGCTACTGTACTCAATAACTTTTGTTTTGTATAAATTCACATTACTTTTTTGACTTACTCGTGTAAGGCATTGACTATTTGACGTTTGAGTATGTTTGTTGCATCAGTTTACATATTATATTGTAATTGAAATGATTTGTAAAACGATGAATATGTAAATCTTGATTTAAATGAGTGGCAATAAGTTTCTTGCTACTTCTTCTCATTAGCTCAACCCTTTACGAAGTAGCGGTAGATTCAATAAGAAAAAATATATTTTTTTGACATTCATAAGTGTCATTTCCGTGACCTACATAAATAAAGTGATTTTGATTTGATTTGAATGTTTAAAAATGACGACAACTTTTTATGATATATGTACTTATCTATACTAACTTATTTACAACATAAGGTTTGTAGGTTCATTATTAATTTATTTTTAATTATTTGTCAGTGATATAAATTAAATATTTTTCTAACTTTTGTGTGTCTTTCTAACACTCAAAAACGTATAAAGAGTGAAAATAAGATGCTTGTTAACTGCGAGACTGTAATGCGCAAATCTCCAATGCAGAATAAAACATGATTTAAATATAGTTTACATTAATCCAATTTAAATTAAAAAACGAATAATAATTAGAAACAAACCCAAGCACCATATTTTACGAAATAATAATTTACCTCATCCTTATTTTTATCTAATATTATGGTAATATCATGTCATTAGCCTTTTAAATCTAAAAAGAGAACCTCGAATTCTTTACTTGACTTACGAAGTTCGACAGTCGTTAAGCTGTCAAATTAAACAAACTCTTCCTCGGTATCATTCCAACAAGAAAAAGTACAATTTTCTTTTATGGCGTGACCTGGAAGTTTGGATGTCGTTACCGGTTCTAAGCAGTGCTTTTGTTTTAAAAATAATTTAAGTTAGCGATTATCACATTGTTATATCTAAATCAATAATAATTAATGTCTGAAAATTGTTTACTTAGATAGGAATAGGATTGACCTAAAATGTCGTGGGAGGCGAAATTAATACGAAAAAAATCTAAGTAATTGATTGCATTAATCGCATTAACACGTTACACTAAGTCATTAATAGTTTTCATTAAATTTTATTTCAATAATCATTATTTGTTCTTTAACGACAATTTTCACGATGCGGGCCGTGGATCAGGGTTATCGCCTTGGTATCTCAGGGCTCAGTGCATTTAGATTTTGGAATTCCAAAGAAAACCGACTTAAAAAATAATACTTAAAAAAAAGATATTAAAAAGAAGCATTTGCCAAGTTTGTAAGCCTTTTTTTGGATAATTATAAAAAACACTGTAAAATTAAAAAAAAAATACTGAAGTAACATTTATAATTTTTTTATCAATAATTTAAGTATTTTCTTTTTAATTCATATACCACATATATCGACATACATTAAATTTTTATCTGTAATTTAATTTAAATCAAATTAAACTCAACTATGTTATGTAATTTAAGTTAAGATTGTTTGTAGATCTATGAGTGAAATGTATGAAAATAAATGATTTATTATTATTATTCTCTAAGCTTTATACGAAAAAGGTAAACCTAAAAGGGTAAACAAATTCATTTTAGAGCATTTTACACCAGGCGAACATAAGATCCAGGAAATAAACTATGCAGACACAGAACTTGTATTTCATAAAAGATTTTAAAATGGAATACCTACAATATTTCAGCCTTCAAATCTCAATAAATCGTCTAGGCGTGGTAACGAGCTCACTGCGGCGTAGTCTCTGCGGATACGTATTTTATTGGATTCACTGAAACGTTTTTCAGGTCCAAAGGATTATTTACGGGCGTCTACATTCCCAATGCAGAAATGCAGATGGACATTCTTATCATAAACTGCTTACTGTGAATTTTCGCTCTGAAAATTACTTTCATACAATTAAAATGTACTTTAAATAAGCCGGCAGTTAAGTACTTAAATGCTTTTTAGAGTGTATTTAAAAAAAAGGTGTGAATTCTTTGAAATTTTCAAGATTTAATAGAGACGATGAAGTCTAAACAAAAGATCATTAAGAAAACTCTCATAAACCTTGGTTTGATGAAGTTATTGTTTTTCACGCTACAGGTGAAGATTTTGCAAATACTAAAGACGATATTATAGACCTTGACCGGATACTAGCTCATAAAATAAATTTGAATTCATCGAAATGAATAATAGTAAATGCAATAGAATTAAGCGTATTCACAGGTGGTACTGATTAATTGTTCCCTCGAGAGGTTTCCAACCAAACTATTTATATAACCACATCACACAAATACCTTCTGCTGCGATTGCATACCTTCTCGTAAATCTTTGGGGACGCCAGATTCGATATATTTTGCAGTACGATATTGTTTGTCAAACCAACGCTAGATAAGCATAGCAATACAGATCCATTTGTTGCGGTTATTTCCTTTTTGTTTACGTAAGAAAACAATAACAAATTCAAACAGTTGCAATAAGCACAAGCTTGGAACTTGGCACGAAGTTTTTGCAGGCTTCTTATTACTACGCCTTTTTAGAATAACATACCTTTGACTTTCTTTTGTTTGGTTAAGTTCAAAAAAGGTAATGTCAAACAGCAACTTGTCAATGTTAAATACTTACTGTATGAATATTCAATACATTTTCATTTTGTTATTCATCTTAAACTCTGGGTTATGTCATATTTCAATTGATTTAATAAAATATTACTCCTTGTGATTCTTGAGTAAACAGATTTGGATTTCCATTGAAGGTGTGGATCACTTTTAAGTTCAAAGTTTATACAAATGATTTATAAGATATATCCCCCGTCTTCTATTTGTCCTTATTTCATTCTTCATTATTTTGTGTTTTAGTCTTTTACTTGACTACTTTCCTTGCTTCTCATTTGCGTCACTTTTATTTTGACATTTATCGAGTTATCAAGTTTGTCAAACATATTATGTTAGCACGGTAATACAGTTTACCAATGGGAGGCTCCTTTGCACATGGTGCGCGTTAGATTATGGGTAACACAACGGCGACTATTCTGCCGTGAAGCAGTAATGTTTAAACATTATTGTGTTTCGGACTAAAGGGCGCCGTAGCTAGAAACTTTAATTTATGGAATAGGAGGACAAACGAACGTACGGGTCACCTGATGTTAAGTGATCACCGCCGCCCACATTCTCTTGCAACACCAGAAGAATCACAGGAGCGTTGTCGTATCGTCCCGGAACACCGCATAAGGATGCTCATTCAGCTTTGTAGGACGTAGAAAGCTCCTTGAAAACCGCATTGTGGAGGACCGCCACACATCAAGATGGTAGGGATGATATCCTAACTTGTGGCGTGTCGTGCGAAGGTGGAATTCAGCGGCAGTAATTGAGTGAGAGGTGAGACAGCCTTTTGGAACACTCCCCGTGATAAATGCGGTAGAAGACACAATGAAGCGACGTCTCTATGCAACGCCAAGTGATCCAGCCATTCACAGAGCACTGGGTCCTCGACAATTTGAGCTGCTCTGCGTTGCACGCGGTCAAATGGATCGAGCTAATATCGGTGTGCGCCAGACCAGAGATGACAGAAATACATGGAGTATTGGGGAAAATGAGACTTAACATCTTATATCAATACGAGCGCAATCGTAGAGGAAAATACTATATAATTCCTCTTAATAATTCTGAGGACTAAAATTAATGTTAAAAACGCAAATCTATTTCGTATTTGCTTCAACAAAATATGCTCGTCATGTTAAAAATGTAAACTGAAAGGTAAACAACGAACAGGCTTAAGCATTCCCAAATACTCCAGCACATTAAATATTTGAGATAAGTCGCACTAGAATGGATAGAAATAAAAGCTTTCCAAGAACTTCGTCGCTTAGGACAATGGCAATAAAAAGAAATTTCGGGACCTTGGGTTAAATAAATGGACTGACTTGTAATTAATTGGAATTTCACCCTATTTCCCTTTGGGTGACAATTAATGTCTAACGGAAACAGAAAAAAATATCTCTATCGTGATTTTCTTCAGGTCTGCGTTTTATTAGAGGTACCTACTTACTTATAATTTGTACGTCTAGATAGATGACAGCTGTGACAATGTCGATAAAAATTAAATTTTGAACTAGCCTCTATTTTGAGCAATTCACGCAAACTAACACAAAGTCTCATACAAATCGCGAGTGTTAGACGTAGCTTGTCACGCACACTAAAATATTATTCCTTGCCTGTCGGTTATCTAACAGCATGAGATTCTATCTAGATGAATAAATTATCTGAGGGTTTTTATTGAGTTTAATTAGTATATCATACGATAACGATTACCAGTGGGAGGCTCCTTTTCACAGGAAGCCGGCTAGATTATGGGTACCACAACGGCGTCTATTTCTGCCGTGAAGCAGGTCTGAAGGGCGCCGTAGCTAGTGAAATTACTGGGCAAATGAGACTTAACATCCTATGTCTCAAGGTGACGAGCGCAGTTGTAGTACTGCTAAGATTTTTTGGGTATTTTCAGAATCCAGAGCATCAATGCATTGTAATGGACAGGGCGCATCAATTACCATCAGCTAAACGGCCTGTTCTTCTCGTCCCTTATTTTCATTAAAAAGAAAAAAATCACCAGGACACCATACCAGTCGAGTGTCCGTAAGCTACCAAACTAGACGCCATAGACATAGAGCCAAGAAACCACACTGAGAAAACACACCTATCAAAAAGTACCTCGAAGAGACCAGCACTACTGCTGTATATAAGTAGGAAAGAAAGTTTAAGAGAAAAACGAAACAGTAGTGGGTACATCCTTATTAACCTTAGCGTTTCATTTCAAAATCTTTATCAGAATAATCTGATGTGGAATTATCCTAAATTGATTGTCTACTTTGAATTTCGATGGCAAACCTTTCTGTACAGGAATTATCCATCGTATGCACACGCACTTAAAAATTTCGATGATATTACTTATTTCACTTTTTAACATATTTTTACTAAGCACATTATGTTAATGTTATAATTAAGTATTTTCTATTCGTACAAAAACCAGGCCTTGTTAAATAATTGTAGCTTTGAACTCTCGTTTCATTTTAAAATGTGAAATCTATTTGAATAATAATAAAACTATGTAAGTACACACCATTCAACATTTGATATCAAGTTAAATTACACTAAAGCATAGAATATTTAAATAGTATTAAACTTATTAAATTGTATAGAAAATTAATGTCAATAATTTTATTATAATAACTTACAAAGCGACAAAGATAGTTACTAAGTAAGCTTAAGATATCTCAGATTCAAATTTAACATAACTTATACGTCCCATCCCTTGGGAATATCTTCGAAATGTAACATGAGTTCTACTATTTGATATCCTTTAGCTTGGGGCAGTATTTCCTTCTATTTTAAATGAATAATTGTTTATACAAAGCATTCAGAGTTTATAAATATTCAAGATCGCAGAAATTATTACCTACTTATAACACCAGTAACGTTTTATACACATGTAAGGACATATCATTTAGAGTTTGATAGTGGAACGGCAAAAGACTATGTAAAAAAGGACAATGTAAGCACACTTTTCTCTTTGCTCGTGTGTCAATTTCCACTGTCCAAATCGGTTTCTAAATTCAACATAAGTAACCTGAACAGAATAAATATTTTACATTGCTGCTTATTGACCAATAATATCTTAAACAAATGGAGTAAATCCGGGTATGTATATATGTCGCAGGGATATAATAAAAACAGTGATTTGGTTATATCACGGAAGATGTTAAAATAACAACACGGTTTTATAATTTCTCTAAACAAATCTGTGATGTGTGACCAAATACCAGAGTTGGTTCCGTGAAATTACAAAACGTCTTTTCTTGGGTATTTAAAAGGTTTATTTGTTAAGTCTTAGGCATAATTTGGTATGCTAAAACTTTGTATCGTGTCGCAGTAATGGGAGGGCACCACTCCCATGAAAAGGTAACGCAACATTCTCTTCAAAATCAAATTAATGTAACCTAACCTCAAAACAGATAAAAGCAATTAAAAGCAATTTATAGGCCAAGTAGAAGCCCAGTTTCACCCATATTATTTATAAAAAACCACAAAGGTCCACCTAACCTGTCCGAGTCGGGGTAATGACTCTGAAGTTTGAAGCTCTGTTTGACATCCTAAGTTCTTCTAGTGACGTCATTTATAGCCATTTCACGGAACCAATACAGGTATTTGATCAAATCACTATAGCTAAATATAGTATAATTTAGGTTCTTAAAGGAGACATTACAGAATTTAATGTTATCGATGTCGTATTACAGTACGCTAAACCTATGGTCATATTAAATCGTACTCAGATGAAAATACAAAGTCTCACTAAGTCCATAAAACTTTATGAGCGCTTAGCTTGTATGCCTTTAAATAGACTTATATTTTAAAGCTACCACAAACTTCATTTCCGCATTATTTTCATAATAGAAGTTATACTTCTTAAGGCGTGTTATTAAAAAAATAATGAGAGTTAAATTTTAACATGCGCGCGCATCTCTGTAACACAAAAGAAACAGGGTAAAGTTGACACCTAAAATTTTCTGACGTTTGCGACATTAGTTATTTTCCTTTTTTTGGTTTCTTTGTCCATTATTAGGACAGGCAAAGGGTTCAAGCCCATACAGCCGTATTCGTTGTTCAATAATTAACTGTCAAAGCCATCTTTGCAAGATTTTTACAGTATATTTACTTCTCAATACATTTTCGATAATGTTTTGTATGTTCATAAGCACATTGAGGAATTTTCTAGAAACTGTGACATTCATAATGTTAACACGAGGAACAAACATAAACTTGTTATGCCTACTACTCGGTTGGGTCGAGTTAGTAAGTCTTTTGTTGGGCGATGTATATGCTTCTACAATATGATCCCAGAAAATGTACAAAACAAATGTGTTACGAAATTTAAAAGAATTGTTAAAAAACGTTTGTGTGGGAAAGGTTATTATAGCATAAACGATTTTCTTAATGACACCACGGACTGGGAATAAAGCGAACACCCTCAGGCTCTTTAATTATAAATGTTTATTGTACGATATTACATTGTAATCCATATTTTAAATAAAAAAAAAGCCCGCTGAGTTTCTTGCGCCCATTCTTCTCAGGTCTGAGGCAGTCTCTTTTGAATGGGTGGTAGATTTTGACGTTCAATAAATGATTTTAAATCCTATTTTGAATAAAAATATTTGAATTTGAATTTGAATTGTTCTTCCTACAAAATTAGAATAGCAGGAGGAATAAATATATATTAATATAAAAACTTATTATATATATAAACTTCTTGCGTGCATGCGTGTACATAAGTACACACACACTTTTATTTTTCAAATGGCACGAACAACCCGCGTAGCATCATAGCAACGCGCGCTGATGTGAGTGTAATGTAGTGACGTCACCGCAGTCATCGACCTTTCTCCGTAAAGGCTAGCTAAGCATGCACTCTGTACCCACGTGATCTGTTTTATTTGTTGAGGGACGAAGTGTCCCGCAAAGATGCTGATCTAAAGTCATTTTGTAGAATACCACTTGTCTCGCGACATGTTAAGCCTATAGCTACTTTAGGTTAGCTTTGCGTTAGACGGCATATGCGAGTATGCTTTTTTTTTTTAAACCATTTATTCATCATGTTTTTAATTACTATTCAAGTGGTAACATAACCAGGTAGGCATTACCAGGTTTGTATTTATTAAAGTCTGTGGATTGACGAATCTTCTTTATTATGTAATTGATGCGCCCTGCCCATTACAATGCAGTGCCGCTCAGGATACTTGTAAACTGTACCAGCCTCAAACTCTACCTGCCCAATCACTAGCTACGGCGCCCTTCAGAACGAAACACAGTAATGCTTATACACTACTGCTTCACGGCATAAATAGGCGCCGTTGTGGTACCCATAATCTAGCCAGCATCCTGTGCAAAGGAGCTTCCCACTGGTGGTCTCTATGGTGACTAGTTTGGTAGCTTACGGACACAACGGTGGCCTGACTGGTATGGTTTTTCGGTGAAATATAGCCCTTATAGCAAGCAAAATAATCGTTTTCTTCACAAACGAATTAAAATTCACCTTTAACAAGTTTTTAAGCTGACTGTGATTAATATAAGACTTCCTAACTCATATAATTCATATTCAACAAAGGCTAAGAATGACGCGAAGTGTAAAATAAGTTCATTAATTTGCAGGATGGCTCATCGAAACTTGCTCTTATCTCAGTCTTCAGAATTGAGTTTTAATTCAAATCGTGCATTCTGTTCGTGTCTGAAACAATTCAACTGCACACTCAATGCTATTGGATCTGTCTCTTGGTAATAATTAGTGAATTAATTGGCATTTCGTCCTTCTTACTTATAAATGATTCCTTCTTCAAATTTAATTTGAGAGCCTGTATTAATGTCTTGTCTTTAGGTCCTTAAAAGCTACCAGTGGGAAGCGAAGCAGTAATGTTTAAGTATTATTGTGTTTTCTATCTGAAGAGCGCTGTAACTAGTGAAATCACTGGGCAAATGAGACTTAACATCATATGTTTCAAGGTGACGAGCGCAATTGTAGTACCGCTCAGAAATTTTGGGGTTTTTCAAGAATCCTGAGCGGTACTGCATTGCCAGGGGCAGGGGTTATCAATTACCATCAACTGAACGTCCTTGTCGTCTGGTCGGTTATTGTCAAATAAAAATATTACATTCCCGTTTTCCTGTCTTTCATTTCCGCTGCAACCTCTTTAATAGAAAACTTTTTTTGTAGCCCTCTCAGTAATATCGTTGAGGGTCACTTAGCTAGAAGCTAATTTAGAGCGCAGATGTTATGTCGTTTTGTTGATCGATAACATTGACCCCAACAAAGTAAGTACAAGTAAGAAAGTTGTAAGTTGTATTCAAAGCTTTTTTGAATATTTCTCACAAATAAGTATACAGGATATATTCTACTTATATTAATTAATATTAGTATTTTTATATTATTACTATTTCAAAATAAACTTAAACGTAATAATTATACAAAACGCTGTCTAATTTCGATAATTAATAGCGTCGATTGTCAAAACATTTCTTAAACTTTTGGAAAATCCAAAAGTGCTCGGCTCTCATTAAAAAATTCAAAATGAATAATGATAGTAGTAGGGAGAGTTAAAATAACGCGTCTCTTACACAGATAATAGATTGTTTCTTCTTGTTTTTTTTTTGTATAACAGGTGACACTTTCCTTATTTAGTGCTTACACTTACGAGTAAGCACTAAATAAGGAAACTTACTCGTATACTGGGTGTACAAGAAGTTGACGTCCAAAGCTAAAACTTGAATTTGGCTCATTTTATTGGCCAATGTTCGGGGAAGTTTTTAATAATAGTTAGAAGCCATAGGCTCCATATTATTATTTTTTTGAATCCTTGAACATTTTCATGAATTTAGCTGGAGCAGTTATCTTGAACTTACGACTCCATTCTAAACGAAAAAAAAGTTCCGCATTGTCTAAACTATTCATAGTTTCTTATGTGGTTATTGCAACTATAGTTAATAATTATCAACAATAAAATTAACTAAGAGTGTTCAAAAAATTAGAAAAAAGTACTAAACCACAATTAGGTGAAAAAAGCGGATAAAAAGGGAAAAAATTATTATCTCCTAAACTACGCAAAATCGTAGAACATACATAGGGGTGATACTCATCACCATGAGGCTTTCAAATTTTGGCTTTGGACGTCAACTTCTCAGCCACCCTGTATAAATTATTATCAATAGACAGTTAAAAGATTTTTTTATTTCAAATATTGTTCTTATGTAAGTGAGAGTTAATTAATTGTTTTAAATGAGATATTAATGTTTTAAATGTTATTTAAGCCAATTTGTGCAACTGCTCTTCAAGAAAATTATACTTGTATAATATAAAACTTTTACGAACCACTTGGGTGTGACATCTTTAAGATTTTGCATGTGATTATATAATATTACAATTACTAAAAATATAATAACTACTTCTACTACTATAACTAAAACAAATAATATTAACACTTAACAGGTTATAAACTATTCAATTAATATTATCATAACTGAATATTCGTACTAATTGGAATGTCAAATAACCATAGGACTTGTAAATGGTGATTTGTCACCACATTAAAATCATTAATGATTTGAATTACGGAGTGGGTATGAAAATATTATGTTAGGGACAGAAAAAAAAATTTAACCGCAAGGTTTATTCATTTGAATATTTTGCGACAAATTCGTGACAATCATATGACACTGAGCCAAATAGCTTTACCCTGTTTGTTGAAATAAGCTTTATGATTTCCATTTTGAATATAAATTATACAATTTAAACATAAAAAGGGTTATGATTTTTTCGTAGCACGCAAGCATTACTAATGTTTTTATAATATTATGATTAAATCTTCAATAAATAGATAATCAAGTGTTTTATTTCGATTACAATTTTTATTAATCTGACAATATTTTAACAGAAAATGTTTTCTTAGTATTTTGTATAGCCACAAAGAAGTATAGATGTTAATAAAATCTTTTTGTTTTTTTTTTATGAAAATAAGGGACTAGACGAGCAGGACCTTCAGCTGATGGTAAATGATACGCCCTGCCCATTATAATGCAGTGCCGCTCAGGATTCTTGAAAATCCCCAAAAATTCTGAGCGGCGCTACAACTGCACTCGTCACCTTGAGAGATATGATGTTAAGTCTCATTTGCCCAGAAATTGCACTAGCTACGGCGCTCTTTATACCGAAACACAGTAATGTTTACGCATTACTGCTTTACAGCAGAAATATTCGCCCTACCCATAATCTAGCCGGCATCCTGTGCAAAGGGGATATAGATATAGATACCAGGGGGAGGCTCCCCCTGGTATCTATAATATGTTACAAAAAAATTATCAATAGTGTCAGAAATATTATTTTACTGATTACTTGATGTGTCAATAAGCGCTTCCAACGTCTTGAACTACCATAAGACATTCCAATGGGCATGCCATTCGAGTGGACATTAGGTTTAAATAACTTTATTCTCATTAAGACCTATTGTCACTTACATGAGAAATTAATATTTTACAAAGTAAAGTAAAACAATGATTATGGTGGGTACAGAATGCAATTCAATGTTAGGCAAACAGATAAGACATAAAACAACCTACATATGTTATTGAAACATTTCATAATTATTGAGTATGTGCCTTTGAAGGCTCGCTTTAAAAGAAGTCAATGTTTTGGCATTTCTTATTTCTGTGGGCAGGTTGTTATATATCTGAACTCCCTCAAAGGTTATTGTCTGTTTTCCATAATTACTTCTCACCATTGGCAGCTCAATATGACTAGCTCTTCGTGTAACAGTTCTGGTTAAATTCCTTTTTTTAAAGAAGAATGTGTTAGTGTGAATTTTTTTATTTAAAACCTTGTAAATGAGTAAGCATGTAGTGTGTGTGTATAATTGTCTGATTGTCATAATTTTTGTTTCTGTGTAGATTTTTTCAGTTGAAGTTAAGTAGGGATAATGAAACAGTAGCTTTACTAGTTCATTTTATGTTGTCTGTAGTTTAACTAATTTCGGCTTTGCAGTACAGCCCCATATTTCTATGAGATACAATAGGTGTGGTTTAACTAGTGAAATGTAAATTGTAAATCGGACACGGCGTGGACATTACTTATGGTAAATTGTAAGGGATCACTGTGCCCGTCACTATAATAATTGTCAGTCATTATAATTCTTAGTGACTTCACAAAATATTAAAAGGCTAATATTGCTACAAGTCACATAAAAGGTGCACAAGAAAACAAAGGGTCGGGTTAAAATCTTCATAACATTTTATGTGCACCATGTTTGAATGCACAGATGTAGCAACAACATAAAAAGAGGAAATTGGAAAAAACATTGAAGGGCTGTGCCCTTCCGTGAACCTCCCAAAGGTATTAAAACGTATAAAATTCATTGAAATTGCTACTTTCTGAACGATGCGTCCAATATGTTTAAGACGCTTCAAATTAAAATCAAAAACCTTAATGCAAGAACTGAATGCAAGATCCATTAAACTCGGTTTATGAATGAGTTTTATTTAGTTTAAAAAATAAAAAAATGCAAAACAAATAATTAACTCTACAATGCAATTTTTTTAGAAAATATCCTATCTAAAACTAAAACAACAAAATGAGTTCACAAATATTTACAGCTAAATCCAGTGAGAGGCACTTCTTCAATCCTTTGCACAGGATGCCGGCTAGATTATAGGTACCACAACGTAGCCTATTTCTGCCGTGAAGCAATAATGTGTAAGCATTATTGTGTTTCGGTCTAAAGGGTGCCGTAGCTAGTGAAATTACTGGGCAAATGAGACAACATCTTATGCCTAAAGGTGATGAGCGCCATTGCGGTGCCGCTCAAAATTTTCGGGTTTTTCAAGAATCGTGCGCGGCATTTCATTGTAATGGGCAGGGCGTATCAATTACCATCAGCTGAACGTCCTGCTCGTCTTGTCCCTTATTTCATAAAAAAAAAAACTATAATTTTGATGTGCTTCTGTACACTGTTTATTCTTGGATTTAGTGCGAAAAATGTGAGTTCCCCTTCTTATACAATCTTTTAAGCCATTGATTTATTGTACTTTCAATCTTTTAAGTGTTTAAGTTTCTTGTTCGGATTTCGTGGAATTACTTGCGTATTGTGTCTTCTAAACTAATTTACATGTTTGTGATTCTTTGTGCCGAACTATTTCAACTTTTTTTATTATTCATAACGAGTGCATTTGTACAATGAAGTTTCAACATTCACATTCAAAGGAGGATGGCGAGAATGGACCTACATAATAAGTGACAAGCGCAATTGTAGTGCCGCTCAGTAATTTTGGGGTTTTTCAATAATCCTGAGTGGCACTGCATTGTAATTATATCATAGAATACTAACCATCAGCTGAACGTCCTGTTCGTCTCGACTCTTATTTAAAAAAAACAAGTTACCAATCTATATTCCCGTAATACTAGAATTTTAGAATCATACATATATGAAACTCTATCTCCAATTTCACAGAATGTAGTTCAACTGCTTAAACATTAATGTATATCCCGTACATAATAATAAATAATAAAATACATTTGCAGTGCTTGGCATTGGTAAAGACATAAAGGGGCGCTTAACATGTAATAAATGCTTCCTTTACTCCAATAAAGCGGGCCAAATGCAGTGCGAGGCTTCGGTGCGGCTTTCTCATTGCCTTCATTTAAAACAATATCTACTCTGACGTTACTGGATAATAATTATACCGTTACAACGCAAATTGTATTGTGTTCATGTATATTAAGGCACATAATTAAATGATGGTTGTGGACAAAGGAAATGTCTAACGTCCTGTAGCCAATTATCCAATAAAATATTGTGTTTCTGATTGCATTTTAGATTTAGAGATACATTAACAATACATTTTATGTATTACATTACGTAGTACCAATCTAATACACAATTGAAGCTCATATAAATATTGGGCTGTGGTTGTGGGTTATAATATATATGTCGTAGTCAAGAACGGCGACCATAAGAAACAAGTACGAAGATGATTTGGATATGTCTTAGCTTGGGTGTAAGCGGCGTGCGGTGCGAGTAAGGGCGAGAGCGGGCGCCGAGCGAGCGCCGAGAAGACAGTCAGGGAAGAACAATCGAGCGAGGCGGTTGTGTGCACATGCCGGGAACACCACGTTCTTTTTACATAATCTATTATAGATGCCTACAACAATGGACAACCATGAAGAATCAGAGACCATGCGACCGGTCTTGCCCCGTCAAGTAAATGTAAAAAAAAATATGATTTAGGTACTTTCAGGACATTAATTACAATTTTATCTTTTAACTTATAAAAAAACACAAATATAGATTTACTTTTAGAGCTAGATTCTCCAACTCTTAATTATCTTGGAAAAATATTTCAACTACGTAGCAACAATTTTACATTATACCAATTAGTGAGAAATCGTATAAATGGAAGATTGTGTTAATTGAAAAAGCAAACTAAGGAATATTATAAAAGTGCTTTTCAAATAGAGCTGCGATTTTTCTGCCGTTTCAGATATAAATTATTTGAAAAAGAACTCCTGGAATTAAACAAGTGAACTGTCTAATAATTAATTCGACTTTCTCCCTATTTCCCGTTCAGCGACAATTAATTTCCGGTGGCGAGAAAAGAAAACCCTTATCACAAGTGCTTCGCCTTCCAACTTGAAACTGATTTGACAATAAGAATGGCTTAATTCCTTCTTAAGTAAGTGCACAAGCAAACAGAACTTAATTAATTTGTTAGTGCCACCGTTTAAAGTGAGAACTAATTATTTATTTTCTTAATACTGTGACCAGCAATTAATGATAAATATCTTAATTGTTTCACAGTTGATTGGATAAGTTATGTAATAGTTAGAATAAATTATATTATTGAGAACATTTTATATCAATGATAAAATAATTTTGAGCAAATCTTTAAATTTAAATTTTTATTCGATTTTGTTCATTAAATATTATATTATGCTATTATTATGTTGAAGATATTAATACCTTAAATGAGCTAAGTAATTTATTTTCTGGTCTCTCAAATTGGATTTTTATTACGCGCACGGCTAAGTTAGTTTTACAGTATATATAGTAATAGCCTACTTAAGACTTTACTTACTTACAAATACATCATCATCATCAGCCGGAAGACGTCCACTGCTGGACAAAGGTCTCCCTCAAAGATTTCCACGACGATCGGTCCTGCGCTGCCCTAATCCAACGTATTCCGGCGATCTTGACCAGATCGTCGGGGGATTGGGGCCCTAGCAAGACTGCGTCTTCCGGTACGTGGTCGCTATTCGAGGACTTTACAGCCCCAACGGCCATCTGTCCGCCAAACTATGTGCCCTGCCGACTGCCACTTCAGTTTCGCAATCATTTGGGTAACTTTGGTTCTCCTACGGATCTCCTCATTTCTGATTCGAAATGCTGTCAGTAGGTATTCTTTTTTTTATGACAATAAGGGACGAGACGTGCAGAACTTTCAGCTGATGGTAATTGATTTGTCCTGCCCATTTCTTGAAAATCCCCATAAATACTGAGCGCGCTACAGCTGCGCTCGTCACCTTGAGACATAAGATGTTAAGTCTCATTTGCCCAGTAATTTCACTAGCTACGGCGCCCTTCAGACCGAAACACAGTAATGCTTACACATTACTGCTTCACGGCAGAAGTAGGCACCGTTGTGGTACCCATAATCTAGCCGGCATCCTGTGCAAAGGAGCCTCCCACTGGTAAATGCTTAGTTAAATAGTTTTGATTCATACAGTCACGTTAAGTATTGTACATATAATTATAAGCACTACTTCATTGTGAATAAATATAATTGTATCTGTAAATAAGTAAAATCATTGCATATGTGATATCTGACCCAGCAAAGGTTGTATTGATAATGTTGAGAAATAAAAAAATTCAATAATTAAAATTTTTGGGGTGTGAAAAATAGATGACGACCGATTCTCAGACCTACCAAATATATCGTAGATTAAATTTATCGTACTACAATAATCATTGTATTCGATTGCCATCTTGAATAGAGTTGCTATTGAGTATCTGTGGATGAAATATAAATAAAAAATAGGTGTTGATCGTAGACGGTTGAAAATTTGAAGCTGTATACATATTTTTTAATAATAATAATAAATCATTTATTTTCAGGCATTTCACCCATAGATTTACAAACAATATTAACTTAACTTTTTACTTACATTACATTAGATTTACTTACATTGTTGAGTTTGATTTCATTTTCATTAAATTACAGATAAAATTACAAATAAAAATTTAAGATAATCACAATTAAGAAGAACATAATTAATAATAATAATTTAATTCAGAGAAAAAAAATCCATAATAATTGTTAGTATAATTATAACTAAATAGGCACAATTACTTTAATGCTGAATCATAATAAAATAAAAATAAAAAATTGCCAAATAAAAAAATTGGGAGTATTCTTAAGATTTAGGGGTATGTAATATAGATGTTCGCTGATTCTCAGACTTACCCGAAATACACACAAATTTTCAAACAAATTGGTTTAGCCGTTTCGGAGGAGTTTGGTAACAGACACCGGGACACGAGTATTTTATACATAAGATAGGCTGAAGTTTTAATTTTATTATAACCCTGAGCACTTAAAAGTAATTGTCTATACAGTATTAAGATAAATGATAAAAGCTCGTCCAAGAAGGGATTCAACGTCTATGTTATTTTATTTCACCGCCCCGCAGTCAACCCCATTTGTCTTTGTTCCCCGTTTCCTATATTTTGCACGCAAACTCCATTATCTAATTTAGCTTTGGCTGGATGCCAAGTTGACGTTACTTTTTTCGAATAGGTAAACGAGATTTGCACGAAACACCTTACCATATTTCAGATGTCCTTAGCGCTCTTAAGTCGTTGGATTATTTTTCATATTATACAAATAGTTTATTCTGTCACAAAAAAAACGTATTCTACAAAAAAAATGTGCGTGTTATCTTTAAGCGCGATTGAAGTTAAACAAAATAATAATTAACTTTGGGAATTAACATAGTATATATTACATTAAATTTACAATAAATAAAGCCTTATTACCAACTAAGCACTAAGCACGTAAGCGGGATGCGGGACAGAAGTCGCTCGAAGCTTATATTTTTACAAAAATAATTATATATCTACGGAATATGAGAAGAAAATTCATTTGTTCAATACATTTCTATTTTTTATAGACAGTGTGAAATAACATCAAAATACCTCTAGCTTTTACAGTTGGAGCCATGCTAATCGTTCAATTTACATAAAATTTGCACGAAAATTCATTAATTATACACCAATACTATTTAACAAGACATAGTTTTGTTAGTTTTCTAAAGAAAATTGTATTATGTTGGTAATAAATTAAAAATGCTTGTAATTGTGAATTAAACTATGGTGATCCTGTACGGAAGAGGTAACCTAGCTCCGCTCGAATCCTCAAGGTCGTTTGCTCGGTCCCCAGCCTTAATAAACTAAACCTCGAAATTCTGCAAGAAAAGATATTGTTTTATGAAATTTTAATAAGTTTAGTGTTCATTATTAAACTTAATTGAAATACCACTTCTTTTTTTTACATAAGTTTTGGTTCATTTTTATTAATTCAATGCATGTTTGACCAGTGGGAGGCACCTTTGCACAGGATGCCAGCTAGATTATGAGTACCACAACGGTGCCTATTTCTGCCGTGAAGCAGTAATATGTAAGCATTACTATGTTTCGGTCTGAAGGGCGCCGTAGCTAGTGAAATTACTGGGCAAATGAGACTTAACATCTTATGTCTCAAGGTGACAAGCGCAGTTGTAGCGCCGCTCGGAATTATTGCGGTTTTTCAAGAATCCTGAGCGGCATTGCATTGTAATGGACAGGGCGTATCAATTACCATCAGCTGAACGTCCTGCTCGTCTCATCCCTTATTTTCATTAAAAAAACATACTATGTTAACAATCTGTTGACTGTAAAACAACTAAGAACAAAACAAAATATTATAAATTGAAGTTTGTTCACAATCTATCTAGTATAAGAATTTCAACATTTTTGATGATAGAAATACATCTTGCGGTTTATTTTTCAACGTTGCTTCAGTAAACTTTGTCTAGTCTATTTTTGTTTTGTGCAATTCTTGTTTGCCATCCATCATACTGTAGATCGAGTTGTATTTGCCGTATTCAATTCGCGTCTCTTACAAATATATATTTTAAGTCTAGAGTTTTCGTTAAATGAAGTATAAATAGTGCACATGGACGTATTACTGGATTTATTTTATAATTTTTTATTTAATTTGAAGTGAAACAGGCAAAGGAACACAAACAGCCAGATTTTGAAAATAACATTTTTCTTAGATAATTAATTAATATCCGGACGACCGAGGACATCTGGACTCAAACCGGGGGCAAAATTTACCTTTGTATTCTAATGTTATTGTAGCTGTTTCTCCGAAACCTAGCTAGATCGATTTATCGCCCCCGAAATCCCCTGTATACTAAATTTTATGAGCATCATTGGAGCCGTTTCCGAGATTCAGATTGTATATAATATACATATTTAAAGACATAAGATACGTCTAGATTGAGTCTCTTGCTGTTAGACAACCGATAAAAACAGGAATATATATTTTAGTGTGCGTGAAAAGCTACGTCTTACACTCGCGATTTGTTTGACACTTTGTGTCAGTGTGCGTGCATTCCTCAAAATAGAGCCTAGTTCTAAGCTCTATTTTTTCGACGTTTTCACAGCTGTCATAGTCTATCTAGACGTATAAATGATCTAAGTATTTTATCAAGTTATGAAGTATAGACATTTTAAAATTTAAGGCTAATTCATTAGTATTTTACTCGTTTCCTTAGTTGAATTGTTTTTGGCAAATAAATAAAAAATCTTGGAATTTCTTTGTTTGTTAATACTATGGCCAGACAAAATTACTAATTAATAAAATAGGGTAACTTATAATATTTGATCCCCTTGTTTTATTTCTCTCAGATATAGGTTATTTAATAATAATAAATTCATACACAATAAATAGTTTTAATATTTTTTCGACGCGTTAATATACTCGATGTGTTAATCTCACGATGCCAGACACCAAAGAAGATAATATTTCTCTATTTATCATAC
The DNA here is from genome assembly GCF_905404315.1 of Leptidea sinapis. Lineage (NCBI taxonomy): Eukaryota > Metazoa > Arthropoda > Insecta > Lepidoptera > Pieridae > Leptidea > Leptidea sinapis. Next base: position 11,023,829 of record NC_066275.1, on the reverse strand, counting down.
GGTCATTAATAACGTATTACTTTTGCTCTTCTAGCTTTGACAGTTGCTGTATTATCAGTCAAGAAATAAATAATAATTGTTGTTTCGATAGTACTTGTTTTCATTTACGAAACATGAACGATATTGATATGTCAAACACTTGTATAGTTGCATGCATATGGACAATAACTTATTCTTAGATTAAGGATTGGTGTCCGCTGCGCTCCAGCTAGACACCTCACTACGTAAGAACAATAGCTTCTTTATTACGGCAACTATTAGATGCTTGTGTGCGTGGCATCTTGACACTCAATGGCGTCAAAATAATATGTGATCCCAGTGTTTTTCTTATTTCCTGTAGTATTATTTTTACAAAATTTTACTACGCAACCTTTTTAATTTAAGTTTCAATTATTTGCAAAGTTCAACAGAACATGTGGCACATCCACGAGCGCCCTATTAGTTGCCGCACTTTGTGACTAAGGCTGCGGTATCTAATTAGAGCGCAGCGGAGACCAATCCTTAATCTAAGAACTTATTAAATAAATACAATTTTGCCATAATTTGGCTTAGCAATAAAAGAAACTTTAAAATGAACCTTATTACATTGACACAAAGGAAGAGTGTTAGAAATTCTCATCCGCAGAATATCTCACGTAGACGCAATACGATTTTTTTCCCGCCTGGATGAAAAGCTCGCTTTTGGTCCCTGGTACGATTGACATAAGTCGTCTTTCCGGGAGAGAATCAGCCACTTTTCCCCATCCTACCAGGAACTGAAAGAGAGCTTTTTATCGAGGTGGGAAAAAAATTTAATTGCGCCATCATGGCTGATTGTGTGTCGAACTCAGATCGAAACCCACTACGAAGTCGAAAATAAAAAAAATGTATTCCATTAGGCTTCAACTATAAGCGCTTTTGAATCTTCATTATAAAAATTTCTTTTAGATTACTAAATCTAGCATTTGTTCCTAAAAAGTAGAGATCGTGAGAAGAATCTCAACGGCTACTCTTTTTAATCAATAGAGTATTTTACAATGGTTATATACTTAACAAATTAAATTTAAAGGTTCTGCATCAAATATATGAATCGTGTTTAAAGTAAAAAGCGTTCTTAATATCAAATATACCGACTAAAATACTCTCCTATATTGGTTGTTCAATAGGCTTTCAAGCGAAGTCAAGCGGCCAAATTTAAAGCAAATACTGCGGCATGGTATTGTCCTCATACATTACAGTTTTATTAGTTAGAATATATTATTACCGTGACCACGTTGAGTCACCCTCGTACCGACTGTATACCGGGGTGAATAGAAATTAGTTTATTGAAAGCTGAAAGGAATGTGACTACTATAAATAGATATTAGGATCTCTTAAATGTATCTCTTTGGTATCTTAGATAATTTATACGTCTAGATAGAGTTTCTTGCTGTTAGAAAACTGATAAAAACAGGCCAGGAATATTAGTTTAGTGTGCGTGACAAGCTACGTCTTACACTCGCGATTTGTATGAGTTATTATTTAGCGTTAGTGTAAGTTAGTTAGTTCTAAATTACATTTTTTCAACGTTTTCACAGCTGTCATGGTCTATCTAGACCTACGAATGATCTAAGATATTTTTTCAGTTTCCTCGAAATAAATTCCTAGTTGTATACATTTTAAAAGGGCTAAGAAAACGGTTATATCTTAAAATAATCTGCAAGCCAAGTTTCATAATGTCATTTTTCTAGGCAATTTATATGGCGTACAAATGATCTAAGAGTTTATTACGCACCTAGGGAGAAAAGTAGGTCTTTCTCACCCGCGGAACCCTGACAATCGAGGGTGGCAATGTCCTACTTATCTCACGCGGTGCGTGTACGATTTTTTTCCCATCTGGACGAAAAGCTCGCTTTTAGTCCCTGAAGAATCGGCCACTTTTGTCCTTCGTACTGGACTAAAAGACAGCTTTTCATCCTGGTGGGAAAAAAATATAAATATGCGTGAAATACCGTAACATAAGGACTTAATGATGTTTTCATTGAACATAAAATTAATTGAATAACTAGCTCGGACTTGACACATTTATTATCGGTTTCTGTTTCGCTAGTAATTAATATATTTTTATTTGTACAATTGTAATGTACGCAGTAGCAGTTAATTACGTATGTGGGTTATTGAACAATTGTTTTCATTTATTTTTGGTCAGGTTATGTATTGCTCATTACTTTATCGAAATCGTATAAGGTTCTGTTAACACAAGTTGTATATGATACAAATGATTAATTTTATTTAGGAAGAATTTGTGTGGAATTTTATGAACAATATTCTATTATGCAGTAAAATCCTCGAATGGCGACCACGTACCGGAAGACGCAGTGTTGGTAGCCCCCCCCACACAAGATGGACCGAGGATCTGGCCAAGATCGCCGGTATACGTTGGATGAGGGCAGCGCAGGACCGATCGTGGTGGACATATTCGAGGGAGGCCTTTGTCCAGCAGTGGACGTCTTCCGGCTGATGATGATGATGATGTTATGCTGTTATTGATATTATACCATATATCACTTGATGCCTAATATGCCTAATATACATTGTTCTTCATACCTAATATAAATTTACAGTCTCAGTCTCAAAAACAGAAACAAAGAGGCACCTTTAATGTATTAAATTCCTCTGGATGGGTCTTAGTGTTTATTGATATATTTCAGTCAATTATGATCAATTAATTGATTAACAATTATGTATACAAGTACCGACTTCCTTGAAATACGTAGGCCTAAGGTACGCGTTTTAGAAGTCTTGTCTTTAATCATTTGAATATCACATAGTTTAGTATGAGCAAGCTTTAGCTCTCAAAAAATTATAATGCTATCAGGCGATATTGCTAGTTTTTATAGAGCCGAATGGGCTGATTGAAGACCTGATCAAGGTCGGCTGCCATATAGGGAACGTTTTCGTGAAACCGTAAGTTATACGGATGACATGGTGCTCCTCAATCTCTCGATCATGGGGTTGAGGAAGCTGATTTCGGTCTGTGAGCATTATGGAAATACGCACGGACTGAAATACAACGTTTCTAAAACTGAAATGATGGTGTTTAAAATAAGACAGCCTCCGGAAACAGTGTCCAATGTGTTCTAATATGGCACGGCGGTTGGTGTAGTTAAGCAGTTTAAGTACCTAGGATATGAGTTAAATTTATAGCCCATTCACCATTTTTATATAATATTATCGATAGACTAAAATAAAAATTTAAATTAGTTAAAATGTAAGTTTATATGTTTTAGTTTTTATTTCCCGTTACTTTTTAGTTTGCTACCAATAACAACATGGTTCTCGTCGTCCTCGACCTCACGCAAGAGGGAAAGGAAATTTTCAATATTAAATCGATTTGCTCCCTTCAGGGCATCAAGGCCGAAGCTCCTCGCAACCGCGGGGGGCCCGGTCAGTGTCACAGCTGCCAGTTATACAGGCACTCGGCACGCAACTGTGAACACACCCCGAGGTGTGTGAAGTGCCTCGGCAAACATGGCACGCCGGAGTGCCCTCGACCAGCGCAATGCGCGGAGCCCCCAGCCTGCGTCTTGTGCGGGGAGAAGGGGCACCCCGCGAGCTATCGCGGGTGTCCCAAGGCACCCAAACACAAGCGTCACCCAGGGCGACGCCAGCCGCAAGGCAGAGCAGAGAAGGTGGAGTTCACTCCGACCTTCAAACCTGCGCCGCCTCCGAAGGTAAACGCCTGGGCGAGGTCTCCTCCGGCTGCCAACGCTGCCACAGAGGCCACTCTCGCGGCCCCCGCGCCCCTCCGGCCACCGCTAGCGTCCCGCCCGGCGGCGTAGGTCCCGCGACCGAGGCCACCGGCGCCCGCGTCCGCGGCAACAGGTAACAAAGGCGGCAGCACCTTTGCCTTCATGTTCGAACTGTCAGAGCTGTTCGACATTGATGAAATCACAGCCCTGGCCAGCAGGCTCGATGCTGTCCGGGACGACCCGCCGTCGCTCCTGCAAGTTATGGCAGACAACGGCAAAATATTCCGTGCCCTCACCGATATAGGGCGAAAGTATAAAAACATTCGCGATGCCTAATTACGTAAGCGGACGGGTTAAACCACATACGCTCCGTATAGCGTATTTTAACGCCCAAGGCCTTAAGCCTCAACTAGACTTGGTGAAGGAGTTCGCTCACGAACGTCAATTAGATCTATTCTTAGTGCAAGAGACATTTCTAAAACCACGTATACGCGATCCGCGTATCGCTAATTATAACTTAGTCAGGAATGATCGCACCACCCGTATGGGCGGCACCCTCATTTATTTTAAAAGGTCTCTACACTGTATACCTATAGATCCTCCGGTCCTCACTAACATCGAGGCCTCTGCCATCCGGGTCAGTATGGCGAATCACCAGCCGATCACTGTTATTTCAGCTTATCTTCCGCCCAACAAAAAAGTATTATACACAGATATAGAAGCATTACTCGGCCACGGGGCTGCAGTCAGGGTGGCGATCTTAACGCCAAACACTCCAGCTGGATCAGTAGAGCCACAAATAGAAACGGAATCTTATTAGATTCGCTGACAGACACGCTGAACTTTTCAGTAATAGCACCCGACGAACCAACACATTATCCGGATAACGTCGCGCACCGACCCGACATTCTAGACGTTGCGTTACTTAAGAACGTAACGCTCAATGTAAATTCAATCGAGGTTTTTCACGAATTAGTGTCAGACCACCAGCCCGTCGTCCTAAATCTAGGCCTAACGGTCAACTTTCAACCACCGACGAAAACAGTGATGGACTGGCAACGGCTGGAAAAGGATCTCGAGTCTATCAAGTCCGACGACCTTGACCTTATACCGGACGTCATCGACTCGGTCGACACGGCTCCCAGTGCTATCTCTCATGTGACGTCACACATACAGAATAGGATTAAGGCCTGCTCCAGGCAGGTTCCGACGATGCAACCACATCGCCTAAACCTGCCTCCAGAGGTCAGGAACTTACTCACACAGAAGCACAGAGCCACTAGACTTTACGACAGGTATCCGTCGGTCGAGAATAGGCGCCACCTCCGCTACCTACAGCGGGTGGTACGGGAACGTATCGCGGAACTCCGCGGCGAACGTTGGGACCGCTTGCTCGGCAACCTTAAGCCATCACATGTGGCTTTCTGGAAGCTGCCTCGCGCGTTCAAACAGGAGCCGCCCACTGTCATGCCTCCTTTGGACAGACCGGGACTGCAGCCGGCGCTCGATGACGATGAGAAGGCTGAATGCCTCGCCGATAGTCTCGAGAGTCAGTGCTCTCCAAATGCAGCAGCCGACCCGACACACGTTGACGAAGTTGATCGTGAAGTTGAACGTGGCTCCGCTCTGAGCCCTTCAGGCGATGTAATAAAACCCGCCTCTTACGAAGAGGTGAAGCTAATCATTAAGGAGCTTCACTCCAAGAAGGCCCCGGGGCCCGACACTATAAACAATAGGGTTCTTAAAATCCTACCCTCGACTCTTATTACTTTATTGGTTACCATTTTTAATATTCTATTGTCTAATAGCGCGTTCCCCGAACAATGGAAAGATTCCATTGTTATCGGTATCCCAAAACCCCATAAACCTAAAGCTAATCCGAGTAGCTATAGGCCTATTAGCTTAATTAACTCGATCGGGAAACTTTACGAAAGATTAATTCTCGCGCGTCTTTATCATTACATCGCGGAGCTCAACCTGATACCCGACATACAGTTCGGATTCAGAACCGCTCACTCGTGTCCCCAGCAGGCTCACCGACTCACCGAGTACATTCTCGTACGGCGTCAACTTCACGCTACCACGGCAGCCGTGTTTTTCGATGTCGCGAAGGCATTCGACAAGGTATGGCACAACGGCTTAGTATTCAAGCTGTATCAACTGGGAGTGCCAGACAGGCTCGTGCGCATCATACGAGCCTACCTTACTGATCGCTCCTTCCGATATCGAGTAGAGGGCACCCTATCCTCACCCAGACCCATCAGGTCTGGCGTGCCACAGGGTTCAGTCCTCTCTCCCACTCTTTTCTCGCTCTTCACGAGCGATATTCCCACGTTTCCGAATGTCCAGCTCGCTCAGTACGCTGACGATACGGCACTCTACTTTGGCTCCGCTCTATTGAACCGCTCAACCTTGAGCAGGAACATTAAAGTGCTTCAAGCCGCCGTCGATGAACTAGGCAACTGGTTCAGAAAATGGCGGATTGAAGTGAACCCCACCAAGAGTGCAGCGGTACTCTTCGGTAACGCGAATAGCATCCGCGCTAAAAAACGACCGACCGACGTCATTAAATTGTATGAAACACCCATACCGTGGGTGAAGGATTACAAATACTTAGGAGTCACGTTCAACAGCAATATGAACTTCAAGAAACATAATGATACGGTATGCAATAGAGCCCGATTTGTCCTCAGTCGCCTTTATCCACTTGTGTGTGGGCGAAGCAAACTTCCGCTCAAACACAAAGTGACGTACAAAACCATCGTACGGCCCATACTGTCATACGCAAGCGTCGTTTTCGCGCACACCCGACCGAGCTACTTACGTCGTTTGCAAGTAGTTCAAAATAAATTCACGCGCATGGCAACCGGAGCCCCGTGGTTCATCCGAAACTTTGACTTTCACCGCGACCTAGAGCTTCCGACGATAGCTCAACACTTTAAAGAGATCTCGCGGCGCTTCTTTGACAAGGCGCCTAACCATCCCAACATCTTGGTTAGGAAGGCATGCGGGTACACCCCCCTTCACCATAGTCTCAACCCAATAAGACGTCCCAGACACGTAACGGTAGACCCGGATGACGACATCACCATCGCGAACGCGACACCCACACAAACACCGACACAGACACGCACACACCGCCTTCGCAGGCGTAGGCGCGGTCAACCACCGCAAACCACTGGCACTCGTCACTCTGACGATGGCCAGCGGCCCGCACCCTAGATACACCACACATTGTATTGATACCCGACGAGACGTTAGTCCTCGTCCTGTAATAGTTTCACTACACTCACTAACACACGGACTGACTGACGGACTGACATACACCACTTACACAACCACAAACACACTCCACAAACAGACACAAACACAAACATACATGTACACTAACATTTACACTACTTACACACATACAAACATACACACATACAATCATAAACACATACACACACACTTACATACATTACACTAAACATCACCACACTCGCCGGCGAGTGTGTTCTTCTCATCTTTTCATCTTCATTTCATCTTCATTTTCATTTTCATTCTCTCTCCTTCCCACAAGCACACAGCCGGTCTGAGGTTCGAGTCTCCTTAGGAGACGCCCCGCGACTGTTGTTGCGTAGTCTTTGCGGCCTCCACGGCCCACGTCCTACTTCGCTGTGAAAGCCAGGGCTGCTAACAGCACAGAGGAGGTTTTAGTCGGGGCGTCCGCTTACGCGGACACTCGAGTCCGACATATTATGCCCCGTTCCGTAAATACGTAACAGTATTTCCTCCTCTCAAAAAAAAAAAAATACCAATAACAAGTTTTACTTTATTTATATCTAAATATTTATCGGGACGTCACCAAATGGCCCAACGGAAGACCAGTGTTGGTTTACAAACCAGCAAACATGCTGAGTCGGGACAATTTTTGAATCGTATCTTTATAGTGGAAATGTTTCAGTCTTTTTGTATTTTGCTTCCTTATCTGTATCATAAGTTTATTGTAACTTTATATCTTTTTTATTTGTGTGTACGTAGTACGTATACGTTTCAAAATAAACATTTTTTTTCTTTCTTTTCTATTTGTTGATGGAACGGTTGCATGACGATGATGACATTATGCGGGGGCGGAGTGCCCTTGCAGTCAGAGGCTTCATGCTCGCTCGAAGACTTGCATAATGCAGCAATATTAAAACCATACTCTTCAAGGCGTACTGTTTCGGCCAGCCATGGATAACGTTCTCGCAAGAAGCTATGAGCAGAATGAGAGTCCAGTACAATGACGCGTTCCGGGCTCTTATGCGGCCACCCACGTTGCTGCAGCGCGTCGGACATGTTCGCAGTCGCTGGGGTCTCCAGCGATTGTTGAATATGTATCTGCAAATGAAAACAATTGAAGTAAAATTTCAATGAATTTAAAAGTAGTATCACTGCCACCCACATTATCTACAACGCCAGATGAATGAACAGGAGCCTGCCTTTTACAAAGGTATTCCCACTTTTTTTGAAGGAACCCAAGTCAACGATACGACTTGGGTTACGACAGGAAACACTGCGCAAGGAAGCTCAATCCACAGCTTGGTTGTATGTACAGGAAATAAAGTTCCTTGAATATTCATATACATTTAAAACATACATTTTATAAATTATAATGTAAAATAAAATAGTTAATATAGATTAAAGAGAGCGGCAATGATTTGGCAGTTGCAACAGACAGGACAACTAATTATGCATGTTTAAATATTATTTTATAATAAAATACTCATGTAATTAATATATATTGTGAGATGACAATATTGCCCCAAGCTAACGGATATCAGTGAACAGATCTCTTGTTAGTTTTCGAACATATTCTCAAGAGATGGTCTGGTATTAGACATGTTAAATTTGAATCTTAGTTATCTTAAGTTCGTAACATGTGAAAGCCACTTTGTATTATGACATATCTTTGCCCATATGCAATCTCTGTTATGTAAAATATCTAAATCGAAATGGTTATATTTTAAGGTGATAACCCTCACTTCTGTAATAAATTACACAAATTTCACTGTAACACAAAAGTAACAGGGTGAAGTTGGTTCCTCAAATTTTCTGACGTTCGCGACATTCGTTATTTTTTTATGGTTTCTTCGTCCATTATTAGGCAAAGGGTTCAAGCCCGTACATCCGTATTCGTTATTTAATACTTAATTGTCAAAGGCATCGTAGAAAGATTTTTATAATATTGTTCTTTCTACAAACGTAGAATAGCACGAAAAATAAATAATGAAAGGATTTTTGCTTCGTTCGGCCAAAAAAGTATAACTTCTTGCGTGTTTGCGTCCCGCATCGTTAATAAATTTTTAAACATATCATATCATATCACAAAAATTTAAAACACCATAAATTCATCAAATTTAATGATTCACATATCATTTAAAAGCGTATTTTTGTCGTTATTGATGAAGAAAAGATAAATACAGAAATATTAAAGTTGACCCGACAGACGTTGTTCTGTATAATAAAAAATAAAATAATGTTTATAATGAATTTGTCAATAATATTTCATAACATCAAGAATCATTTCGTAAAATAAGCACCCTGTTGTTGTAATAAAATTGTTTCACAACAGAACTATAAAACATAGAAAATATGTCCATACAAAACAAATATTGGAAATTGGAATAATTGCTTTAGATTGTAAATTTTCTCCCACATTGATAACAGCCACTTCGTCAATGGTGGGTGAATTAAACCTCCTTGTGTGTTCACCGGCAGGGGTTTTGTCAGCTTGAATGACAATATTATGGCTGTTTTATGTGCACGAACTCGTTGCATTCTATTCTATTTGAAGTTTAATTCATTTTTTTAAATAATTAAACTGTACAATTCACAACTAAACTTTGTAGAATACAAAGAAAAGTTAAGTTCACTACCTCGTAATGTAATTTTTAACGTTACTTAATTGGTATTATTAATGTGTACAACCTTAACACAGCTAAAGTTACTTTTTATTGAATTTTTTGAAGTGAAATATTCTTTAGCGGCGTTGACTTTTGGGATCGGTATAAAATCAGTCAGGACACGTTATTTATACAGTGTTTCTGTACCAGGCGATCATAGTTGAAGAAGTGACTGTCTTTAGTATGACGCGAGTATACCTTAATATATTCTGACGTGTTATTACATACACACCAGGAGAACAATAATATGGTAGCGGTGATAGTAATGTCTTTCATAGCGTTTGAAATCATGTGTCATGCTAGCAACATGTACCAGGACTTCATGTGCAGCTTAGAGGTTCATGCCTTAAAATAATATACTAAAATTATTCCGTAACCATTCTAAAATATTCAAAAACGCAGAACGTTAAAGTTCTAGTTCTCACTTATGCCAGGACTAGTTATTATTTTTGACACTGGTTTTTTGATAAAAATGTGTTTCCATTCTAAAGTTTATTTTATTTATTTAAAAATTTCCATTTGGATTTTCCTTGAAATAATAGAATTTAATATCGTATTATTGAGTTTTAATATAAATTTATGATACCTTCATACCCTTTCGTTGCAATATCTTAACTGAGCACAGGTGTTCCGTTAACAAGTCGCAATATATCAAGTAAATGTTACACGCTATTTTATAGCACCCTGAGAATCACCCACACACAACTTTAAAGTGAAACTTGAAAGCCAACAATTCTGTTTCAAAAGCATAAAACTATTTTTGTATTTTATTTTTATCTCCAAAATGGTAATAAATTATTATTTGTAAGATTCATAATAGCTTTAAGGGTAATTGTATACACTTTTATAATAAAATCCTAATCGCTGTTCAGGCATTATATATATAAATTTAAAATATGTTTTATTTATAAATAAATGGTTTTGTCGTTAATCCTACTATTCCACAGCTATTTGTCTAAGTGATCAGACAGCCTAGGAAATGATTATGATTATTTTATTGCAATAACTTTTGTAGTAATTGTATATTTTATTATAAAGAGCGCAAAAAGAAGAGAGTTTCTTGCACCGTTTCTTTTCTCTCAGAGCGCCTTTTATTTCCGAAGCTGTGGTAGTGTTTAAACTGACATCAAAATAATTCTAAAGGAATAAATTTTGAGAAAAAAAAACATGCCTTTTATGACTTTTATTTACTCACCTACAAATAAAACGAATACTAAAAACTCTACTAAATTTCCCTCCGATAAAAATATGTGTACCTAAAACTAAAAGAAGTTAAAGAAAATAATCTTGAAATATTTGCATCGTATTGTTTGTAGGATTAAATGCCACAATTAGTTTCGTGCCGGATATTTGAACAGCAAAGCCTTATTTATAGTGAATGGCACAACCCACGTTGTATCTTTAAGCTCCTTGGTTTGCGGAACAGCCAATACAGACGAAAACATTAACATAACATTTGCATAATTACTTTAGAAACACTTGCTCCAATGCTAAAATCTTTTTTTTTCTTGCTTTAAAAGGTGTAATTCAGATGAAGAAGATTTTACCTGGCTTAACCATGTTTGGAAATGTTCTTTATATTTTTGTTGATGATTACATTACCTTACACAAATAAAACTGAAAACAAAGTTTTATGAACGATGCGATACTCGAATCCGCGACCTCTCGCCTTCCCTGAGTGCGCTCTTTCCAAGTGAGCCAACCGTTCGAGTGACGTATAGTTCATAAATCTTGTATGCTTTGTTCAACTCTCAGGTTGTGGCTTCATCTACAGGATCTACTTTACAGTTGATAACCTTCTCAACCCCAATATTTGCATATTAGGAAATTGACCTGAGATGTCGCTCTTGCAAATCTAAACAATTTTTTATGTTTTTAAAGTGATAACCCTCACTTCTGGGATTAATTACAGAAATAAAACTGAAAGCAAAATTTTTGAACGATGCGGGACTCGAACCCGCGACCTCTCTCGTTCCGTGCGAGCGCTCTTTCCAACTGAGGCAACCGTTCAAGTGCGGTATGCTTCATAAAGTCTTGTATGCTTTGTTCAACTCTCAGGTTGTGGCTCGTGCGAGCCACGCGAGAGGTCGCGGTTCGAGTCCCGCATCGTTCATAAATTGTGTTGTCAGTTTTATTTGAGTAATTAATCCCAGTAGTGAGGGATATCACTTTAAAAACATAACAAATTGTTTAGATTAGATTACACACACATACACTACATAGTAATTATCGCAATTACTTCCCATTTCCGTTTAGTAGTTCTATGGTCTGAAATCCTTTAAGAAGATTAGGGACACTGCCTTCTTAGGCTGAGATTTATAGAGCGCACAGTGTGTTAATTCGCGACTCATGCATTTGTTTGTCTTAGGTTAAGCTCAGTAAAATTTCAGCTGTCAAACGACTAAATAAAAGCGGCCAAGTGCAAGTAGAATTCGCCCATGGAGCCCACGCTCTTTTTTGAGTTTTATCATTGTCTTATTTTAGAAGTTACAAGGGGGGAATACACGACGTTATAACACTTTGGAAGTGTCTCTCGCGCAAACTATTCAGTTTAGAAAATTATATAAGAAACCTCAATATCATTTTTGAAGACGATAAATACTCCACAAATACGGGTTTGATGAATAAAAATTTTTGAGTTTCAGTTCTATGTATGTTGGGGAACCCCCAAAATTTATTGGTTTTTTTTTTCTTTTCTAGTTTTGTGTGAAAATCTTAATGTGGTTTACAGAATACATTTACTTACCAAGTTTAAACAGTATTACAGTACAGAAGTTTGTATGGAAATTGCAATTCATGCGTCCCAATATAAGGCGATAAGAATGTCTTATCGGGTATATTGGGACAGCTTTAGATTATTGACAGCTAATTACTGACAGTAGAAGGTAGTAATTTATCTCTATCTGTAGATAGTATATTGGGAACGGCCGTAAGTTTGTTGATTAGATCATTTTATGCGTCTAGATAGACTATGACAGCTGTGAAAACGTCAAAAAAAAAATAGACCTTAGAACTAACCTCTATTTTGAGAAATTCACGCACGCTAACACAAAGTGTCATATAAATCGCTAGAGTAAGACGTAGCTTGTCTCGTAAATTTCACTAATATTCCTGGCCTGTTTTTATCGGTTGTCAAAAAGCAATAGACTATCAAGACGTATCGATTATCTACGGATTGTTGATTTTCGATTACGCGGAGAGGGTACTTCATAGTATTGAATATCACGATATGCGTATTTTTTTTCATAGATTTGGCGACGGTTGTACGGGCTGTGATGCCTAGTTAGAGGAGGCACAAAAATTATAATGTGAAATTATTCGGAATAGTAATATTCTAAATAAAAACTTAAAATTATTCAACAAAAGCGACGAGTAAAAGTGGCTGTTAACTATCTAATATACTAGAAGTGATAGTTAAACATTAATTACAAATACAATATAAATTTGCTAAAATTAAGCCTTTAAAATCGTCTTACAAAATTCATCATTTCATTTGTAGATAAACTTTCAACAATAGCATAAATTTAAATTTGATCTAACGTAAAGGAGGGAATAATTCATTACGGTTTTTAACTTGTAACAGGTTTGTCCCTTGCGGGGTCCAAGCTTTTATGGGGTTAGTTGAATAGTTTGAATGTTATTATTAGATTTATTTGAAGCCGTGGTCACGCTAATGTTATCATGCCATGGTACTTATTAGAAAGAGAAATATCTAGGTATCTATTTTCGAAAAATATATGATTGTTATGTACATTACATTTGAGTTAAAAAAACGACAAAAAGAACATATAATATAAATATTTAAATAGATCCAGTGTCCTGATGTTTGTTTCGAGTGAACTCTTATAATAGTTTTAATGGGGATTAATACATCGAGTGCATTTTTGTCCAACTTGCGAGATAGAATAGCTTTATTTTGATTTGGGACCCAGAATTATTTTTATTTCCAATATTTGTTTTGTATGCAAATATTTTCTATAAGATAATTTATTGACGCACGGTTTGACAGTTCTGCTGTGAAACACTTTCATTTTATCAACAGGTAGCATATTTTACGAAATAATTCTTGATGTTATGAAATTTTATTGAAAAATTCATAACTAAACAGTATTTTGTTGTACTGTAAAGTAGATCCTGTAGATGAAGTCACAACCTGAGAGTTGAACAAAGCATACAAGATTTTATGAACCATACGACATACACATTAATAAATTTTTAAACATATCATATCATATCACAATAATTTAAAACACCATAAATTCATCAAATTTAATGATTCACATATCATTTAAAAGCGTATTTTTGTCGTTATTGATGAAGAAAAGATAAATACAGAAATATTAAAGTTGACCCGACAGACGTTGTTCTGTATAATAAAAAATAAAATAATGTTTATAATGAATTTGTCAATAATATTTCATAACATCAAGAATCATTTCGTAAAATAATGACCCTGTTGTTGTAATAAAATTGTTTCACAACAGAACTATAAAACATAGAAAATATGTCCATACAAAACAAATATTGGAAATTGGAATAATTGCTTTAGATTGTAAATTTTCTCCCACATTGATAACAGCCACTTCGTCAATGGTGGGTGAATTAAACCTCCTTGTGTGTTCACCGGCAGGGGTTTTGTCAGCTTGAATGACAATATTATGGCTGTTTTATGTGCACGAACTCGTTGCATTCTATTCTATTTGAAGTTTAATTTTTGTTTTTAAATAATAATTTAACTAAGCAATTCAGTTTTATTTAAAAAAAAAGCTTTAAATTTTGTAGAATACAAAGAAAATCATTAAGTTCAACACCTCGTAATATAATTTTTAACGTTACTTAATTGGTATTATAAATGTGTACAACCTTAACACCGGCTAAAATTACTTTTTATTAAATTTTTGAAGTGAAATATTCTTTAGTGGCGTTGACTTTTGGGATCGGTATAAAATCAGTCAGGACACGTGCCTTTATACAGTGTTTTTTTAGCAGGCGATCATAGTTGAAGTGACTGGCTTAAATATGACGCGAGTATGCCTTAATATATTCTGACGTCATCTGCATGACGTGTTATTACATACACACCAGGAGAACAATAATATGGTAGCGGTGATAGTAATGTCTTTCATAGCGTTTGAAATCATGTGTCATGCTAGCAACATGTACCAGGACTTCATATGCAGCTTAGAGGTTCATGCGTTAAAATATTATACTAAAATTATTCCGTAACCATTCCAAAATATTCAAAAACGCAGAACGCCAGGACTGTGTTCCCATTCTAAAGTTTATTTTATTTGTTTTAAGAATTCCCATTTGAATTGTCTTTGAAATAATAGAATTTAATATCGTATTATTGAGTTTTAATATAAATT
Source organism: Leptidea sinapis (assembly GCF_905404315.1). Lineage (NCBI taxonomy): Eukaryota > Metazoa > Arthropoda > Insecta > Lepidoptera > Pieridae > Leptidea > Leptidea sinapis. The sequence goes on along the minus strand of NC_066275.1, from coordinate 11,008,820 downwards.
TATGATACCTTCACACCCTTTCGTTGCAATATCTTAACTGAGCACAGGTGTTCCGTTAACAAGTCGCAATATATCAAGTAAATGTTACACGCTATTTTATAGCACCCTGAGAATCACCCACACACAACTTTAAAGTGAAACTTGAAAGCCAACAATTCTGTTTCAAAAGCATAAAACTATTTTTGTATTTTATTTTTATCTCCAAAATGGTAATAAATTATTATTTGTAAGATTCATACTAGCTTTAAGGGTAAATGTATACACTTTTATAATAAAATCCTAATCGCTGTTCAGGCATTATATATATAAATTTAAAATATGTTTTATTTATAAATAAATGGTTTTGTCGTTAATCCTACTATTCCACAGCTATTTGTCTAAGTGATCAGACAGCCTAGGAAATGATTATGATTATTTTATTGCAATAACTTTTGTAGTAATTGTATATTTTATTATAAAGAGCGCAAAAAGAAGAGAGTTTCTTGCACCGTTTCTTTTCTCTCAGAGCGCCTTTTATTTCTGAAGCTGTGGTAGTGTTTGAACTGACATCAAAAGGATTCTAAAGGAATAAATTTTGAGAAAAAAAAACATGCCTTTTATGACTTTTATTTACTCACCTACAAATAAAACGAATACTAAAAACTCTACTAAATTTCCCTCCGATGAAAATATGTGTACCTAAAACTAAAAGAAGTTAAAGAAAATAGTCTTGAAATATTTGCATCGTATTGTTTGTAGGATTAAATGCCACAATTAGTTTCGTGCCGGATATTTGAACAGCAAAGCCTTATTTATAGTGAATGGCACAACCCACGTTGTATCTTTAAGCTCCTTGGTTTGCGGAACAGCCAATACAGACGAAAACATTAACATAACATTTGCATAATTACTTTAGAAACACTTGCTCCAATGCTAAAATCTTTTTTTTTCTTGCTTTAAAAGGTGTAATTCAGATGAAGAAGATTTTACCTGGCTTAACCATGTTTGGAAATGTTCTTTATATTTTTGTTGATGATTACATTACCTTACACAAATAAAACTGAAAACAAAGTTTTATGAACGATGCGATACTCGAATCCGCGACCTCTCGCCTTCCCTGAGTGCGCTCTTTCCAAGTGAGCCAACCGTTCGAGTGACGTATAGTTCATAAATCTTGTATGCTTTGTTCAACTCTCAGGTTGTGGCTTCATCTACAGGATCTACTTACAGTTGATAACCTTCTCAACCCCAATATTTGCATATTAGGAAATTGACTTGAGATGTCGCTCTTGCAAATCTAAACAATTTTTTATGTTTTTAAAGTGATAACCCTCACTTCTGGGATTAATTACAGAAATAAAACTGAAAGCAAAATTTTTGAACGATGCGGGACTCGAACCCGCGACCTCTCTCGTTCCGTGCGAGCGCTCTTTCCAACTGAGGCAACCGTTCAAGTGCGGTATGCTTCATAAAGTCTTGTATGCTTTGTTCAACTCTCAGGTTGTGGCTCGTGCGAGCCACGCGAGAGGTCGCGGTTCGAGTCCCGCATCGTTCATAAATTGTGTTGTCAGTTTTATTTGAGTAATTAATCCCAGTACTGAGGGATATCACTTTAAAAACATAACAAATTGTTTAGATTAGATTACACACACATACACTACATAGTCATTATCGCAATTACTTCCCATTTTCGTTTAGTAGTTCAATGGTCTGAAATCCTTTAAGAAGATTAGGGACACTGCCTTCTTAGGCTGAGATTTATAGAGCGGACAGTGTGTTAATTCGCGACTCATGCATTGGTTTGTCTTAGGTTAAGCTCAGTAAAGTTTCAGCTGTCAAACGACTAAATAAAAGCGGCCAAGTGCGAGTAGAATTCGCCCATGGAGCCCACGCTCTTTTTTGAGTTTTATCATTGTCTTATTTTAGAAGTTACAAGGGGGGAATACACGTTATAACACTTTGGAAGTGTCTCTCGCGCAGACTATTCAGTTTAGAAAATTATATTAGAAACCTCAATATCATTTTTGAAGACGATAAATACTCCACAAATACGGGTTTGATGAATAAAAATTTTTGAGTTTCAGTTCTATGTATGTTGGGGAACCCCCAAAACTTATTGTTTTTTTTTTCTTTTCTAGTTTTGTGTGAAAATCTTAATGTGGTTTACAGAATACATTTACTTACCAAGTTGAAACAGTATTACAGTATAGAAGTTTGTATGGAAATTGCAATTCATGCTTCCCAATATAAGGCGATAAGAATGTCTTATCGGGTATATTGGGACAGCTTTAGATTATTGACAGCTAATTACTGACAGTAGAAGGTAGTAATTTATCTCTATCTGTAGATAGTATATTGGGAACGGCCGTAAGTTTGTTGCTTAGATCATTTTATGCGTCTAGATAGACTATGACAGCTGTGAAAACGTCAAAAAAAAAATAGACCTTAGAAATAACCTCTATTTTGAGAAATTCACGCACGCTAACACAAAGTGTCATATAAATCGCTAGAGTAAGACGTAGCTTGTCTCGTAAACTTCACTAATATTCCTGGCCTGTTTTTATCGGTTGTCAAATAGCAATAGACTATCTAGACGTATCGATTATCTAAGGATTGTTGATTTTCGTTTACGCGGAGAGGGATACTTCATATTGAATATCACGATATGCGTATTGAATATCACGATATGCGTATTTTTTTTTCATAGATTTGGCGACGGTTTTACGGGCTGTGATGCCTAGTTAGAAGAGGCACAAAAATTAAAAAATTAAATTATTCGGAACAGTAATATCCTACATAAAAACTTAAAATTATTCAACAAAAGCGACGAGTAAAAGTGGCTGTTAACTATCTAATATACTAGAAGTGATAGTTAAACATTAATTACAAATACAAAATAAATTTGCTAAAATTAAGCCTTTAAAATCTTCTTACAAAATTCATCATTTCATTTGTAGATAAGCTTTCAACAATAGCATAAATTTAAATTTGATCTAACGTAAAGTAACTAACGTAACTAAAATAATTCATTACGGTTTTTAACTTGTAACAGGTTTGTCCCTTGCGGGGTCCAAGCTTTTATGGGGTTAGTTGAATAGTTTGAATGTTATTATTAGATTTATTTGAAGCCGTGGTCACGCTAATGTTATCATGCCATGGTACTTATTAGAAAGAGAAATATGTAGGTATCTATTTCCGAAAAATATATCATTGTTATGTACATTACATTTGAGTTAAAAGAACGACAAAAAGAACATATAATATAAATATTTGAATAGATCCAGTGTCCTGATGTTTGTTTTGAGTGAGTTATAAGAGTATAATAGTTTTAATGGGGATTAATACATCGAGTGCATTTTAGTCCAACTTGCGAGATAGAATAGCTTTATTTTGATTTGGGACCCAGAATTATTTTTATTTCCAATATTTGTTTTGTATGCAAATATTTTCTATAAGATAATTTATTGACGCACGGTTTGACAGTTCTGCTGTGAAACACTTTCATTTTATAAACAGGTAGCATATTTTACGAAATAATTCTTAATGTCATGAAATTTTATTGAAAAATTCATAAATAACAATATTTTGTTATTATGTACCAAACAACGTCTATCGGGTCAGCTAGAGATTTTATATGATCAATTAAATAACTGCGACATAAAATAATTTCGGAGTGTAATGTAAATTTTCACGGGTCTTTCCGACTGGCAATGAACAGGCACTGTCTGGAAAGTGTACAGATCTCTGAATGGTAATAATTTTTAATGAAACAAAACAGACGTTTGTTTTATTCATATCTCTATATAGAATTGCGAGCACGTGTTAATTGGAGATATTTATACCACAGTAAACAAACTCAAAATTACTATAAGAATTGCGTTAGCCAATCTAGGTGATTGTTAAAGATAAATAAAAAGGTTCCGTGCTTGTGGCATCTTGTGTAAATAAAAAATCTTTTTTTTTAAATATAAACATTTATAAAAAAAAATGTTGTTAACAAGTTTTGCACAGAGTAGTTTCGTGTGCCTAAAATTAATTTACTTATGACTACTATCTAAAAACACATTTTGACTATTAACTAGAGTTTAACTAATATACTAACAATTTTAATATCTATTGATTATCGGCAAACGGTAGTTCGGTTACAACTTGTCTTCCGACAAAGGCCTCCTCTAAAGCTCTCCAGTCTTTTCTCATTTTTGAAGTGCGAGTCCATGTTGAACCCGCTATTTTCTTAACGTCATTCTCCCATCTCTTAGCCTATCTTCCTCTATGTCTCTTTCCGTCTAAAGGGTACCTACCATTCTGTGGTAAGTTTTGTCAATTTTTCATGCTTTTCTCTCATCTTATGCCCTGTCCACCTCCACTTCATCTGTTTGTATGTTGTGTATGCATTCTTAACTTGGTTTTACTTTTGATGTCTATTAATTTTTCTCGGTATTTTCTTTTGACACCTATTGTACCTCTTTCTATGCTGTTTTGACAAACTTTTATTTTATTTGTTAGATATTTATAAAAGATACTTATTAAATTATTTGTGAAATAATAATAGTAAACGTACTCTTTGTCAAGAAGAACAAAACCATATTTTGTTATTATTATCAATACCTACAGCCATTATAAAATTGGCATTTTTTTAAACATCAATAAAAAACTATGAAATTATTTATTTATTTACTTACTTACATTGTAGTTAATACAATTTGAAGGACATCCATTTGAAGTTACAAGAATGTTAAGTGATTGTTAATAGCAAGATACTATTTTATTAAATACTTAAAAATTCAGTATTATTGCACAAAACTCGGAATTCGTATATTATAAACATTGAAACATGATCTCTGAGCACACACAGAAAATTTTAACAAATGAATTCGTATAATCAAATGAATGTAAGTTAATGCTGCATCATTTATGTGTATTATCAATTCCTACCTAATCTAATAAAAAAAAAACACTGCAAACACTGATTAATGAAATAGCCTTTGAATCTAATTAAAAAGCTTTATTCAACAGAAAAAAAATATTATTCTTTTGCTGCAATCAAAGCACTTTGGTCCGGAGTCCCAAATTGAAGAAGTGTGAGAAGATTTACTTTCCAAAGGAACAAAAAATTATCACGAAGACACTTCTTCTGTTTACTAATACACCATACTTTTTTTATGGAGTAGGAGGTCAAACGAGCATACGAGCCGATCACTGCCACCCACAATCTCTTGCAACACCAGAGGAATCACAGGAGCGTTGCCGGCCTATGAGGAAGGTGTATGCGCTTTTTTTAAAGGTACTGTTACGTGGTGTGTCTAAGTTGAGTTAAAAAAAACAACTTTTAATAAACATACTAGTAGATAGAAGATATAAAAAATCGTGCGGTCGCGACGGGTTTTTGAAACAGACTAACTTTTCCCACACTGTATTAATGATTATCGCTTACTAGTTACTAAGGTGTCGTCATTGCTTAGAGTCAGTAGTTATCGCGCCATAGTGTTGTCTAAGTAATAAATCTATACCAGAACCCTTTTACACCAGTACGTGGAAGAAAGCTCCTCGAAAACCGCACTGTGGAGGACCGCCACACATCCAGATGGTTTGGATGATATCCTAACTTGTGGCGTGTCATGCGAAGGTGAAATTCAGCGGCAGGATTATCAGGTTAAACAGCTCTTCGGAACACTCCCCGTGATAAACTTTGCCGACACTCACCCTAAAACTTTGAAAATGAAAAATACCAACAGACACAAATTAAATATTTGTCGACACTTTTAATATATCTTCTGACGTCATACGATATTGTCGATACCCCAATTTCAGAAAGACGTGTTAATCTTACAATGTCGGAAACACATGACGATAATATTTTTCTATATCGTTCGGTGATTAATAACCTATTGCTTCTGCTCTTATAGTTTTCTCATTTGATACTGAGTCCGGTCGAGTTAGATTAGTTGCTATATTATTATCAGTCAGGAAATAATGAAATGTTCTTTGGATATTATTGCTTAATTTACTGTTATAGTAATTATGATTTTTTATACATTTGAGGCACTCCTGAAGGGAACTCCAGGTTTTAGTTTAATAAATTAAATATTCTGTATTATATTAGTTAATAAACCCAGAGTTGTAGAATCACTGGGAGTGATTTTTTGATTAGGTAATGAGATAATGATTATCATCACCTTTACCAACTTTGTAAGCACTAACTCACTCTCAAACTCATACACCTTCTGCATTATGGTTTATCTGTCAGAAAGAATAGTCATAAATAACTATGATAAATAGTTTTTTTTTATTTATTTATTTTACACACATAGAAAGTATTTTACAATTTACTTAAATTTAAGTACAAATATAAACCCATTCGGATTTTACCGTGTACTACACTCGTCGCATGTTATAAATAACTAAGAGAAAACTAAGAATATACTATATGACATAATATCAGTACTTCAAACTAATTAAAATATGACTTCAAAGCATTTATTACAATTAATAACATTATGATGCTGGTTTAAGTGACAGCAGCCGGTTTAAAACTTACAATTTTGCATATTTTCTCCCTGAAGAGACTGATCAAGTCAAAGATCAAGCGGGCAAACCTCTTTGTTGATACTGGAACTGCATCCTTCATCATTTTTTTACTGTAAAATATATTAAAATAAAAATAATAATTAATCTTTGTTTGTTGCAATACATGTAACAATAAATGTCTTTAAGATGAAATTCTTAAACATTCCTGAACAACCAAATTATATCATTCCTAGCGGATGTCGCAGGCAGAAGCTAGTCAGTATTTGAAAATATATATTTTGAAAGATATTGTTTTTTTTTGCTGAATTTAATGTTAAGACAATTAATAAAAAAATGGTTCAGGAAATACAGTTATAATAATATACACATCCATTAATTACAAATAAATGTTACGCCATAGCTCGGACTTAACAAAATAATAATTATCCGTTTCAGTTTTCCTGCCAATGAATGAATAATTTGTGTAATTGTAATGTACGCAGAAACCGTTAATGTGGGTAATTAAGTACGGAAGTCGCGTATTTTAATTCAATAATTATTTCTTGTTCTAGAAATTATTACAGTCAGTTGAAAATATTGCAGTTGTATGTGTGATATATTTTCTCATGATTATAATTTTTTATGCGGATTTTTTTTTGCAATTTTGAGCAAAGATGAAATAGAACAATCGGGAACAAATTCAAATTTTATTCATAATCTGATCTTAAAATCACCCATTGAACGTCAACGTCAACCTCCCATTCAAAAAGATATGTCTCAGACAGACAAGAACGGTTTTTTTTTATGGAATAGGAGGACGAACGAGCGTACGGGTCACCTGGTGTTAAGTGATCACCGCCGCCCACATTCTCTTGCAACACCAGAAGAATCACAAGAGCGTTGCCGGCCTTTAAGGAAGGTGTACGCGCTTTTTTTGAAGGTACCCATGTCGTATCGTCCCGGAAACACCGCACAAGGAAGTTCATTCCACAGCTTTGTAGTACGAGGGAGAAAGCTTCTTGAAAACCGCACTGTGGAGGACCGCCACACATCCAGATGGTGGGGATGATATCCTAACTTGTGGCGTGTCGTGCGAAGGTGAAATTCGAGAAAGTTGTTGACCTCTTTTAGTAAATCAAATTGCATTCAAACGTTTTATTTTGCAAGCTCCTGCGCAAGATTGCTCTATTTTCATTCCGTGCATTTTTATTCAATTATTTATGCTACAAAAACCTATACCGCACTTTAAAAAAACCTTTGACATTGCACTATAAAGATCACTCATGTAACTAGGCGAGCAGTATCTACATTAGTTAATTGTTTTATCTTTAGCTCAGTAGTTTGGAATCAATCAATAAAATTTCAACTATAAATGTAGCAGAAGATTAAGTAAATGATTACTATTAGGAAAAGGAACGGTCCAAGAATAGACCCTTGTGGTTGGTAGACGAGAGGAGCGCAGAAGCCATATTAAATTATCATTTCACTACATAAAATATAATTTGTATAACATACTATTATTATATAAATAATCATCAGCGTAAATCATTTATAGTTTGCATTTGTTAGTTATTTAAATGTAAATAAAATAAACAACAATGTTCATGGATGTTTATTACACTAATTTTTAACCCAGCGAAATCGTCTATACTTTAAGCATGCAATAAGTGATAACTCTCGCCCAAGGCAATAGCCACTTCCGACACACTATAAATACCCCACCACCCCTTCCAATTAATCACCAGTAACAAACCCACCTGCGATTCTAGTACGGAAATGCAAGCAAAAACATTGCACCACATTTGTAACGACGTGACACTAATCTTGTCGTTTTTCACGCTTGTTAGTGAATGGAACATAAAGTTAATGCCGGGATTGTGCTTGAGGTAGGTGGGACTTGAAATTATTTTATTATTTACTTTTCTTTGAATTGCTTAAGATTAAATACGCAAAAAGTGCTTACTACTGACAACAAATGAATATAATATAAAGATGAGCTTCAGCAAGTTTATCTGAATATAAGAAAAACTTTATTTAAAAAACCTTTAACTTTGAATCTAAATTAGAAAAGTATTAAGTAGTAGATTAGTATAAGAATCATACACTGATCCAGTTTTTGGCGCAATAAGTAATTGCAAAGAAAATAATTATATTGTGATCTCCATTATTAATTAAGGGAGGCCCTTCTTTTTTAATAAAGTTTAAACAATTTTATAATAAAGTATATATGTGCATACTTTATTATGGCATTAGCATAAAGTATATATAGCCAGACAATGCAGCATTATCCTCTATATCATAATCTACTATATTATAGTAAGCCTTTGTCAAACAAGATTAGTTATACTTACACAAGTTAAACAAGATAAGATAAGTTTTAGTTAGTTTATATTAAGAACTGATACAAACCCGTAAATATTTCGTTAGCGATTATCTGATTTTAAATTATAATTTATAATATTATGTAACTATTCACTAACAGAAGGAAATACTTCGTCTTTCTTGTTAACCAAAACTAACACTTTTCTCCCAAACCCGACTAATATTTTGCAATCAACGTCATATATTCAACAGTCGTCTTTTATTAAATGGTCACAATGGGCAAAGAATTCTGTAATTTCTTTCGGTCGTATTCTACAAAATTTAAATTGTTTGTGTCGTCAGAAATATGGGAGATATTATTTCAAATCTGCGTGTTGAGTGCTCCCGGAGGCAATGTTGAAAAATATTTCGTGGACTGTCGTCGATCAACTTATATTTCTGTTTTTTATTAAAAATTTGCAAACGAGTCAAACTGACGCGTCGCGTTATGAACACTTGAGATAAATATATTAAATTAAATAAATTTCCAGTTTGTTTTTATAACGTTAACGTAAGCTTTATTGTATTTGACACATAATTTAGTATTTTTTGTTAATTTATATCTGGCATAAAAAGGCCTTTTAAAAAGTTATTCGATTTAGACTTATTTTGGTTGGCTCCAACAATACAATAAATTATATCTTCATAGTTTAGGTTCGTACATATAATATTACTAGCTGCCCCGAAAAATCAAATAACTACACCTAAAATTGTATAATATTACATTGTATATATTAAGTATATAAATATTATAAAGCTGTTTGTTTGTTTGAACGCGCTAATCTCTGGTACTACTGGTCCGAATTGAATGATTCTTTCAGTTTTGGGTAGTCCATTTATCGAGGAAGGCTATAGGCTATGTTTTTTTTTTTCAAAATTAGGGATCCGTAATAAAATTGCTATTTTGTAACACAAGGTGTAAAATCGAAAACCTATTTTTGCGTGCGCTGCAAAAACTATTGACAATAGAACAAAATGATGTACAGGCTATAATATAGGCAATATTTTATTACTTATAAAACTATCGCGTGAATTATACTTTATATGGCAAAACAACGTGTGCCGGGTCAGCTAGTTAAGTATATGATTTAAAAGATGGGCTGGGAGTTTCTTACCAGTTCTTTTCCACTTGCCCCTTGTTCTTTTTCAAGCCCCTATATGAAATGATGTAACTTCATGACATTTACCAAGTGTTGTTGCAATATGTTACTGTCACACTGCATGGTAAATAAATATATTTCTATTTCCAAATTATACGACTTGTAGAGAAAAATCCTTCAATATCTTGTGTATAAAAAGAAATGAACAAAAAACAACCGACTTCAAAGAAACTATTCCTAAACAATTACAGATATATTAATTAATATCCACTGAATTGCGTATTTTTATACAATCTAATTAATTAATCTTAATCTAGTTACGATTATTGTAATTTTTGGAACCAGAACTTAAGCAAACTCTAATTTAGACTTTAATTAAAGAAGATAAGTAAATACATGAGACTTGATATGATACTGTATTAACGAAATGTGATACTTTAATTTTGTATTAAGTGAACTGTAATATTTTTCACTTCTCGAAATATGCTGTTTTACCCATTTAGTTACATCTATCTTTTTTAAAACACGGACTATAAAACCTGCAATGCGAGATGACTTCGCTTTAAGTTTTTTGTTCAAATTGCAATTAGAGAAGAGTTTGTTAATCCTTAGCGAGGCATCAGAGATTAATGGACATGATTTTTACATCGTTAGCCAGGTTTGTGTTAGGTGAGTATTCTGGTTTAAAAACACTAGTAATGCCCCGCGGTGTCACTCGCGTAGATACTGATCTCGGGGTAGTGGAAAGTCTACTAAGTCGGACTATAGATTGATTATTTTCACTATAAAGTTTTATTTCATTATTTTCGTTAGATTGACTTTTTAAATTTGTTATAGCTTTTAATGTCTGATTTTAATAATTTAAAAGTATATTACAGGTATTGATACGGTCTTATAACTTTAACGGTTCATATTATAATGTATCAAACAGACGGTTCATTGTAATTAACGCATACCACATAAAAAATATTATTATAATTTATAATTCCTTAGTAAAACACTGTTAATCTCTATGATTAGCAATAAAAATGGTATACGGAGATCGTGTGAACGAATCACTCCAACTTGTTTAACAGTGTCGACCGAATGGATAACTCCGCTACGTTCACAGTGATGCAATGTGCAGATCAAGGGATTATACTGTAGTTAGTACTAGAGTGTTACGCACTCGTATAGATTCAATTTAGAATCCATTTTGCTTGGAAATAAAATGATATTCTTTTGTTTTTACCGCAACTTTAAATTATACGGTGTGAAGACTCGTATAACATATAGAAATACCTTATTATGTGTATTCAAATAAAAATATTTTTTATTCAAAATATGATTTCAAATCACAAAGTTAAAAAAACGACCCTATCAATGACTTTCCTTATACAAAATTCAACTTTGCTAATCATTGAGCCTTTAAAAGAAGAGCGACTCTATAGTTTTCATTTCTGATTGTGTGCTTATCGCGTCCTTTTACCTGTCTCATTCTGACAAGCGTGAGAGAAAGGGATGTTAATACTTGTCAATAATTGTAACATATTTAATGAAAAAATATTTGTACTATAAAATTATTTACACTTTTGTCAACCTGTCTCATATAATTAAATTAAACTTACCGGTGATAAGTTACACCATTTTTTCTTTGGGTCGTTAACGTATTATTTAAGCACTTTTTTAAGGCGTACTTTGGCTTGGTGATTGACACGCAGTTGACACATGACTAAGGAGAAAATTATGCTTATATTGTCTTTAAGAACACTGTTGCCGTTCCACTGATATTTTTTTTTTTCATCATTTCAGTAAAGTCTTTATTTGTCAGAATAAACATCCTGATTTGTTTTTAAAAGCACGCGGCTGCATAAATAATAAAGAACGAATAAAGGATGTGTTGGTATATCTTATAATTGATAGTATATGTAGATAGATAAACAAATATACGACGAATACATAGCTTTTGAAGTGTCTTGACAATGACTAACGGCCCCATACCCACATTGTGTAAAACAGACTCTGCAATTCATTCTCTCAAAGGTTCTTAAACAATTCTGTTTTCTTTTACACTCCATTACATTTTTGTGGTTTAATATCGATCTCGAAGAAATGGCGGGAAATCGTCAAAGTTTCTAAAAAAATAAAACTGGTTCCATATGTTGCAAAAAATAAAATAAGAAGTTTTTAAGTACAAGAATATATTTTAAAGCCAGCCTTTTTATAGACATAGTATGTATTATATATCTGTCTTAGAATTATAGCAGTTTTAATGGCCTCTCCGAATGTGATAAAGTCAGAAAATACTTACCAGACTTACTTTTAACTTTTATAATTATTTATTTAAATTTTCTATTTTGTTTAAAATCTTTATAAATTTCCTATTAAAATATTATAATTACCTATTTGTAGCTAATTAAGTTTTCTGTCTCCAAAATTTAGGTATTTGTAAAGTGTTATTCAACACTTTACAAATACCTAAATTTTGGTTTAAAATGTTGGTAGGTAATACCTATGTAATAAAATATATGATCTACAATTTATTTTCTAATATGTGACACAAAAATTTACATATTGCGAGAAAACTCTATTACCCGAATGAAACAAGGGCAATGAAAATTTAATTTTCAAGCTCATATTCGCGCAATTTGTATACTGAACACAAATAAGAAAATGGTTTTACACAAAATGCTTATCATTTTGTGTATTTTTAATATCTGTGTAACAAATACTTGATTATTTGGACAAATTAATTCGATGTTTGTTAATACGTAAGTATCCATCCCTACTCTGTGGTGTTGGTATAGTTGTACAACTTATTCTGGTAAAATAGTCCACAACTTCATAAATATATATCGTTATCAATTTTAGCCAGGTTTGTATAATTTTATTAGTTATAGGAGTAAATAAAGTCAAATTATATGAAATAACAATATTGTGTGAAAATGTATAAGATATAAGAACCCCGTAAGACAATACGACAGAAAGGTTCTGAAGGGTTGATATATTTTGCCAAAAAAAGTAGATAAAAAATAATAAGAAGGCGACCTGAACTCTCATTTTCAAAACATAAGGACATCTTACAAAGCTTACGAACAAATGAAAGAAATGAACAAAAGGCCCGGGCCACATGGTTGCACCAACGAAGTTTGCTAAACTAGGAGCACAAATTCTATACTAGTACTAGTATTATAGCAAAAAAACTGTACTAGTACACTAGTGTAAATCCGACATAATACTATTTAAGAAGGGCGACCCATCGGAAATCGGAAATTACGGTCAATCAGCCTATTTTTTTTTATGGAATAGGAGGACAAACGAGCGTACGGGTCACCTGTTGTAAATTGATCACCGCCGCCCACAATTTTTGCAACACCAGAGGAATCACAGGAGCGTTGCCAGCCTTTAAGGAAGGTGTACGCGCTTTTTTTCAAGGTACCATGTCGTATCGTCCTGGAAACACCGCACAAGAAGTTCATTCCACAGTTTTATAGTACGTGGAAGAAATCTCCTTGAAAACCTCACTGTGGAGGACCGCCACTCATCCAGATGGTGGTGATGATATCCTAAAATCTATCCATATATCTATCCTATTTCATAGTGTTCCCAAGCTCTCTTTCATAATATAAAGACTAATAGCGTAATCAGGCTTTCGCCATGTATTAATTATTGATCCTTGACATTGCCGATGTATGAAAAGAGTTTACCTGTAAATGGCTGAAGAAAAAAGAGCCGTATCTAATTACTTTACTGTGCTAACGAGCCAGCACAAACACGACATATATTGAAGAGAAATACAAATGGCAAGTGCCACTTGTGCGCAAATAAAGACAAAACTGTTCAACATCTTATATGTAATATAATATGACATATCTTTACAAAATGTAGAAACGAATAAATTGTATAAAGTTTGAGAAATACATCGTATTTACCCTGCCCTAAGAAGATTGTGTATCCCACTCACGAAGTCACCTCGTTTGTAAACGCAACAATGTTGAGTACAAAAAGAGTTAAAAGGCTGTCCATTCAAGAGTGCCTCGGATACGTATCGGATCATTAGGTTTTCTTTACCTGACCAGCTTAAAACAAAGGAACCTTCCATGTAGAGTTTTATCCAATTTTATTTTTATAATCTTCGTTTGTCTGTGTTTTGTTCAGTCAAACGATGAATAGTGAAGAAATTCGACTAAAATGAGCGCAAAAAAAGCGCTGGTCGAGTTTCTTGCGCTTTCTCTCAGAGCGCCATTTGTTTCCGAAGCGGAAATAGCATCTAGTATATTAGAAATGACATCAAAAATAATTCTAAAGGAATCAATTTTGAGGAAATAAATGCCTTTTATGCCTTTTAATTCATGACAATACTTGCAGCATGTCGCCAGTTTTGGGATTGCTACGTTAATAGCACAGGCGAATCAATTACGTTAAAAGCCACTGTTATGGAAGTCATTATGATATTAATATGATATTTTCTATTAAACACCTAAAATAATAGTATATTTTGTTAGATTGTTCAATGACTTGCAACAAAGATAATCAAATGGAAAATCAAACTTGAAAACAAAATTTTATGAACGTTGTGGGACTCGAACGTGCCAGTGCTCTGCCAACTGAGCTAACCGTTCGAGTGACGTATCGACATAAAATCTTGCATGCTATGTTCAACTCCCAGATTGTGGCTTCATCCACAGGATCTACTTTACAGTTGATAAACTGCTCAATCCCAATATTTGCATATTAGGAAATTGACTTGAGATGTCGCTCTTGTAAATCTAGACTATTTGTTATCTTTTTAAAGTGATAACCCTCACTTCTTTCAAATTTTATTTGTATATTAGTCCTAGATAGACAAACATAACAAATAGTTTATAATAAAATGAATTTAATTGACAAAAGTCGGAGTTCATTGATTCTCTAATTGGCGCACACATTGGCGGTCTTTGACACTAGCATTCTACGTTCTTTTGTAACACACCTTTTATAGGTACTTCTTTCCTTTGGAGGCTCAATTGTCCAGGATGCCAACCACAGTGGCTAAGGATAGCCAGATTATTTTTATAGCCCAACAGTGCACGTACTAAACATTAAATCTTTTTGAATTTTCAAGTATCTTAATCAGCACTGCAATGCTACTGCTGGGCGAATCACTAACCAATAGATAATCTTATTCTTCTAATAATGATCATAATGAATCTATATTTCTGAAGTTGTGGACAACTTGACTCGCAATATTGGGACAAGTGGAACAACTATACCAACATCCAAATAATTTGATGTTTTTGTTGTAACAAAAAAATTATCCTGTACTAGCTGACCCAGCAAACGTTGTATTGCCATATAAAATAATAAAAAAAAAAAACAATAATTAAATAAAAGTTTGCTTTTTACCTCCTGAAAAATTAAGAAAGATATAAAGAAAAACAAAATTGTTGTATTTATTTAATTCCGAGCATCTTCATAAAATTATTCACCTTTTAAACCTTCTCTGAACTTCCACAAATAATTCTAGACCAAAATTAGACAAATCGGTCCAGCCATTCTCGAGTTTTAGCGAGACAAACGAACTCCAATTCATTTTTATATATATAGATTTGCTAAATAGATATTTAAAATAAAAATAGTAAGCATTTCGTGTAAAATAGTTTTTCACCTCTCCAACACGAAAAGGGCGCTATTGCTATGTGAAAACTCGAAGCAAAAACGGTTTTTGCTGTGAGCGTGAGGCAAAGTGATTTAAATTTCGAACCCCACGTGACCTCCAGGAATTACTATATAATACTAAATATGAGCTTGAAAATTAATTTTTAATTGTCTTTGTTTCTCTTGTGTGGGTACCAAAGGTTTTTTCGCGATATCTAAACTAGCGGCACCGCGATTGCGTTAGTAATCTCGAGAATCTTAATCAAAAACAATTTTATCCGTCTATAATTAAACTGAAATTAGTACTGTATTTTCTGTTAAAAAAAACTTTTCCATTTACATGTCATACATAATTACGAACGACAACTTTTATCACAACCGTAATTGGTCGAATGAATAATAACTGTCCGATGTTATACTTTTCTCGGTTTTATTTCTTTCGTATGAACAAGTACTGACCCGGCAAACGTTATTTCGCCATATAAATTAAAGTAACCAGTTCATTGTATGAACCGTCATTATGTAATGAAATGTCACTCAAAGAATTATTTTTATTGTGAATATATAGTTATTTCGTTTTCCCCTGTTGTTTGCAATAAAATAATATTACAGCAGAACTGTCAAACTATGCGTTAAAAAATTTTCTCATAGAATTATTCAAACAGATTTTTTTTAACAAAATAACAACAGACTTCAAAA
Organism: Leptidea sinapis; assembly: GCF_905404315.1. Lineage (NCBI taxonomy): Eukaryota > Metazoa > Arthropoda > Insecta > Lepidoptera > Pieridae > Leptidea > Leptidea sinapis. Next base: position 10,992,558 of record NC_066275.1, on the reverse strand, counting down.
ACACTATTCCAAAATAATACATAGATTTACTATAAACTTAAAGTATATTTGTCGCGCACATACTTTTAGCAAATTTAAGACTTTTATGGTTGTCTCATGGATGCCATAGTCAGATTTTGACCAAATTGCAATGGGACAAGACGGGAAGCAACAGCTTTCATATAAAAAAATAATTAGCAAAATCGGTTCACACAGTCGAAAGTTCTGAGGTACAAACATAAAAAAAACTTAGGGATGAATTGAGAATCTCCTCCTTTTTTGAAGTAGGTTAAAAATATAAAATGTGACGAATTGTAGTAAAAACTATAGTTTGATTAAAATCATTTCAGTAGTGTAGAAGTTCTTCGCGGACAAACAACGTATTACGTAAACACGATAAATTAGTTTTTTATAAGATCTTGTGTAACAAAAATGTTTATTATGGATTTTTACACAACTGGCAAAAATCTTATGGCTGGATCACATGCCGCCCCAGGGCGCTACAAATCACTTAAAACGTGTTAGAGGTAATTTTGGGAAGATCTCCTGTTCTTAGGTAGTCAAATAGGGATGATTTACAAATTGCTTTTATAGGTAATATTTCATTGTTTTATTTATTGCTTACAGCCCTTTTGACATTCCCAATAATATTCGTGCTCCATTTTCATAATTAATTTCTCTTACATACTCATTTTAGATATTCAAAGACACATTAATACATATTTTGTTTTCCTCCACGTTGATACCGGAATTTGACATTAATTAATGAAATTTTGTGCTATAAGATTTAGTTTTTTTAGTTTTATTTACTCTCTTTATTTAAATCGGCTTTATTAATTGTTTGTTAATGCTGGGACTAACGAGTTTCAGACCATTCGGAGTTCCTTCATCAGGCTGAATGTGTGTGTAGTGCGCGGCTTCACAGGGCGGGAAGCGCGGGGTGCGCCGGCAAGGTTCTAACATAGTTGTATATTTTTTTGAATGTTAAGTGTAACTATTTAATGTAATTTAATGAATATCAGCTGTTACACGTTGGGGCCTTTAATTTCTGATTTAAATTATAAACTTCAGTTTGTTAAAACATCTGTAAAATATACATTTATACTTTTGCGACATTTCATTAATATTCATAAGATGTATAGTTTAGTTTATGTTATACTTTAGTAAATGTAAACCCGTGGCTCTAGGGATACGCTCCACTGCTGTAACCACTAAGCCAACCGTTCAAAAACTGGTTCTAATTGCATGATCCCTAAGTCTCGGTAAGTTTGTTCAACTCACGAGTTGTAGCTCCAGGATCCAGGTAGATTTAGGGTTGTGCAAATAGCCTGCACATGAATGCCTGCCTTGAATTACAATACCTATGAGGTGCCCTTAACCCTAGCGAACCTATTACACTGCACGTACAGTTTATTCTTTCTTACCGAATTGAATTAAGTCTAATCAAAATTTTTCTTGAATTCAGAAATGTTTGCTAACAAATTTTTTTTTGACAATAAGGGATGAGACGAGCAGGACGTTCAGCTTGATTCCCCCTGACCATTACAATGCGGTGCCGCTCAGGATTCTTGAAAAACCCAAAGGCTCATGACTAGACTTAACATCTTATATGTTAAGGCCAGTTTGCCCAGTAACTGCACTAGCTATGGCGCCCTACTGACCGAAACACAATAATGCTTACACATTACTGCTTCATGGCAGAAATAGGTGCCGTTGTGGTACCCATACTCTAGCCGACATCCTGTGCAAAGGAACCTCCCACTGGTAAAATTATTAATATGTATGAGTTACGATGTTTATCACCTTGAATTTTTCCCGAAGTGAGTCTGTATAGAATATAATTTTATAATATAATATAGCCCTCTTATTTAAATAAAATATTTCCACCTATTTATTGACTCATCAGGATATCTCTGAAACTGTAAGGTGTAGAGAGTTGAAATTTAATAGGAATATTTCTTGCGACAAGTCAGCTAAGGATTTTACGAAATTCGTTTGGATTTCAATTTTTTTCGTTTTTTTATTATGAACAAAACAACTTCTGTCGCGTCAGCTATTATACTACTATATATACATATATATGTACTAAAACACGTTCTTACTATTCTCTTAAGGATCTGATATTATAAACAACATACAGAATTCTTCGTATAAAATATGAACAAATTTTTTATACTTTTCATTGTGTTGGAACAGTGCCGTTGCTATTTTTCTTTACGTCTACTTTGAGACTTATAAATATGCAAACTGGAAGTTGTTGTTGAATCGCATTTCACCAAAGCTGAAGCCATAATATATAAATGTATACAAACAATAGCGGCCCGACTAACGCTTATGCACTGCGGTAAACTTGTGTCGACTTACAATATCCGTGAGTCATAAATATTCAAAAGAGCTCATACTGAAATTTCACTACTTTTATCAAGTTTAACTAAAACTGTAACAGACTTTGGCTTGAAGTTTGTATATTTATCATGCTACATTAAATCTATAAAGTGCTTATAGATATGAATATACTTTATGTATAGTTTTATGTGAGTCAATAATTGATGTTAGATTCATCATCACCATCAGCTGGAAGACGTCCACAGCTGGACAAAGGTCTCCCTCAAAGATCGCCATGACCAACATGATCGGTCCTGCGCTGCCCTCATCCAACCACATCTTGACCAGATCGTCGGTCCATCTTGTGGGGGCCTACCAACACTATGTCTTCCGGTACGTGGTCGCCATTCGAGGAGTTTAAAAAATATTTGTCACCAACCAAATAATTTGGTACAATTATTTAAGTAAAAATAATATTGTGCAACCATTGTTGTGGACAAGCTAGAAAAACTATAAGATACCTATGTCTTATATTAGACTAAAATCAACTGTAAATCTTGAATTCTACTACATAATTTTAAAATACTACAGAATAATTTGGGTTCATTTTATGAGTTAAGTATTTTTAAAAAATGTGAATACAGACTTTACCAAAACAATGTTCCATCGTCAAATTTTAGCAGTTATTTTATTCATTTATTTCTAGCATTTGCACATCTAGTTTGTCTAAATTTATTTAGTAATTGTTTTGTTTTCATAAAATATGTCTTAATATAGGTGATATTATGAGAGAGTCATTCGAAAATATAATAAATTAAAAACTACAAATTTTATAAACTAACTAGCTGACCCAAAAAACGTAGTATTGCCATATAAAGTAATAAAAAAAAAATTCAATAGTTAAAATTTTTGAGGTATGAAAAATTGATGCAACCGATTCCCAGACCTACCAAATATATCGTAGCACAATTATTATTGTATTCGATTGCCATCTTGCAACCCTATCACGGATCTGTGGATGGAACAGAATAATATAAAAATAGTAGTAGGATGGCGAAAATTTAAAGTTGTATGTATTTTTAAATGTTGAATCATAATAAAATAAAAATAATGAAATTCGTCAAAAAAATAAACAATAAATATTTAGGGGTGGGTCACCCTTATCACTTAGGGGTATGAAAAATAGATAGTAGCCGATTCCCAAACCTATTGAACATGCATATTAAATTTGGTAAAAATCAGTAAAGCCGTTTCGGAGGAGTAAGGTAACTAAAATTGTGACACGAGAATTTTATATGTGTATGACTAGCTGACCCAGCAAACGTTGTATTGCCGATATTAAAATCGCGATACAAAAGTAACTGTTGATCGTAGATGGGTGAAAATTTGAAGTTGTATGTATTTTTTTAATGCTGACTCATAATCAAATTAAAAAAAAAATCGTGTGGACCACCCTTAACATTTAGGGGTATGAAAAATAGATGTTGGCCGATCCTCAGACCTACTCAATATGCTCACAAAATTTCATGAGAATCGGTCAAGCCGTTTCGGAGGAGTATGGTAACTAAAATTGTGACACGAGTTTTTTATATATATGATTTATTTGTATGTACTATATAAAATTAACACAATGTTATAGCAAGATTAAGATCGAGATGGAATGAGTGGACTTTTGCTGAACTGGAGTTTTATTTGGTTTCAAAGTGGCAGGGATCATAAGTGGTTGTTGAAACGAGTGACCGGAAACAGTTTACATTACAAAATAGGCTTATTTACAAGCGTAAATAGATATATAAATATTTACCATAGGAAGTGACTATAACATAATATATATACATACTAGTGGACCCGACAGACGTTGTCCTGTACACACGTCTTAAATTTTAAAAATCGGTCCAGCCGTTAGGATTTCACTAACATACACATGAGCAGGAGAATTATATTATATGGACGGAATTGAGAATCTAAAACCAATCTCAAATTCACTGAAACAAACAAAAACATCATCAAAATTGGTCCAGCTGTTTAGGAGGTACTTTAATTGTGAATCTAAACCATTCTCGAATCCACCTGAAGACACACACCAATCTCAAATTCACTGGATCAAACAAAAAAATCATCAAAATCGGTCCAGCCGTTTAGGAGGTGTTCAGTGACATACACACGCACACAAGAAATATATATATATATAAAGATGAGTGAACTCACTATAGCTGCGTATAGTATAGTTTGTATTCAATTAGAGTAATATTATCTAGTTAATTAAGTTTTTCTTTTACGATATATGTGTTTCAATGATAGTATTGTTATAACTTTATTTGTTCATTACTCTGTCGCATTAGGTTGAACCTGTAATGATGGATGTAGTGTGGTTATATAAATAAATAAATAAATAAATATTGCAACCACACATGGTAAATGTTATGAAGCTACATCAGCTTATAAAGGGGCTATGACATGGGGAGAAGAACTGATAAGAAACTCCCAGCCCATCTTTTAAAACATATTACAACTTAGCCTATTTAATATAATATTATACAACTTTAGGTGGCCTGCTCAGAACCAGACAAGAACCATGCATAATTATTATCCTCTACATAATCTACTTTACTATAGTAAGCCTTCTCTGTCAAAGAAGGTTTAATATAATTCTTGAATATTCAAGTGATTTGAGTTTTATTTAGTGTTAATTCCGGCAATATTTGTCTTTAAACAATTCGACACGTGTTTCGCCTCTACACGAGGCATCCTCAGGACATGTTGAGTCGCCAAAATCTGGCAGTCTCGTGCCAGATTTTTGGCAGAACACGTGTCGAATTGTTTAAAGACAAATATTGGTGGAATTATACTAAAGATAACTCAAATCATTTGAATAATTATGGGTTTCCGCAAAGTAACGCCTACTTCAATAAAGTTTCATGATTCTTGAATTTCTGCTCAAATTTTTTTTTTATTTATTTTATTTTATTTTATTTATTTATTATATACAGACACTTTATCACATAATATTACATTATATTTGGTCCCTACACTGCGGCGTAGCCTGTCCTGTAGCCAACCAATTTACATCCTAAGGTTAACAATATGAACCGAAAGGTCAAAAAGTGCACTCTGTATATGTGTGTGTGTACACGTGTGTGTCTCTGGGTGTGTGTGTATGTATGTGTGTGTGTGTGTGAGGGTGGGTGTGAGTGAGTGTGAGTATCTGATTAAACATGTTACAAAGTATTAACATTATATGAATGCTAAGCTATCACTTTAAGAATAGCTTCCATGTCTGCATAAGTGAGTGTGTGTAACCATCTCTGTATTTTAAATTTGACCTGATGGACCGAGCAATTTTTAATAGAACATTTTAAATTTACCTTGTTGTATATATATGTATGTAAGAATGGGCTAAATCTACTTGCAAATGTTGTATTTATTATTGGTGTTGGAATCTTGTACGAACGGCTATCTAGATGGTTTTTATAATTAGGCAAATGCAAGACCTCCTTATGCATGCTTGTCATAACACGCAAGATAAATATACCTCGGACAGAAAGAAGTTCTAAGTCTTTATATAGTTTATGTGTTGGGTATCTAATAGGTTTTTTAAAAATCACTTTAAGGACAGCTCTCTGTGCTCTTTCTAAGAGTATCATGTGTGAAGTAGCCGCCCCTCCCCATACGGTGATACAATAAGATAATACAGATTGACCGATTGCAAAATAAATGGTTTTTAGCAGATTTAATGATGCCGAAGCGCGTAAGTTCTTAAAAATATAAAAATATAGATCAGCTTGCGGACTCTTTTCGCTGTTGTATTAAGATGTTGTTTAAAGTTTAAGTTTTCGTCCATGACGACTCCTAAGTATTTTATATGAGTAGTCCTACTTATACTATTGCAAGAGCAAGGGCCAGATAGAGCAACAGGACATGTGTGGACTTTAATATCAAAAATGTGGGAAGGGGATGAAGTTTTCGTTTTATGGAAACAGATGTACTGTGTTTTAGTGAGATTTAAAGTGAGAAGATTATTTTGTAGCCAAGTTGCAATATTCCTCATTGCTTGTTCCGCTGTGTGTAGTGCAGTATCCCAGTTTTTCCCGTAAAATAAAAGAGCTGTATCATCGGCATAACAGATGACGTCAGAGCTGGATACTTTAGTTTTGATGTCATTTATATACAAAAGGAATAACGTGGGGCCTAATATACTTCCTTGAGGGACGCCAAAATCTATTGTACTTGGATTGCTTTTCTTATGATCCACTATAACACACTGAGTTTGGCACATTAAATAGCTTTTGAACCAGTCCAGGCAATTACCTCGAATACCTAGGAGCTCAAGTTTTCGTAAAAGTATAGGAATACAGACTGTATCAAAAGCCTTCGCGAGGTCTAAAAATACACCGATACATGCTTGCTGCTTATCTAGTTTGGAAGAAATAATGTTTGTTACTAAGTCTACAGCGTTTTCCGTTGATTTTTTAGTGCGAAACACGAATTGTCTATCAGATATTATTTTATGTGCGTCAAGAAAACTTGTCAATCGCTTGTATACTAGTTTTTCCAAAATTTTTGAGAATGATCCTAATAAAGAAATCGGTCTATAGTTCGTAGGATTCAATTTGTTACCCGACTTATGAATAGGAACAATTGCAGCCATTTTCCAGGCAGTAGGAAAAATGCCTTGAGATAAACTTAGATTACATATGCTCGTCAGGGGGGGAGTAATATATTTTTTGCTAATATTCAAAAGGCGGTTTGATATTCCATCCAGTCCAGGAGCACTGTCAAGATTAGAGTTACTTATCAAGGATTCAATTTCTCGTTCATCAGTGGGTCCTAAGAAAAATGATTGCGTTGGAGTATTTTCGAGTATTATCTTACTAGCGAGTGAAACTTCTGTTTCATTGCATGCTGTGAGTATCTTGTTTGCAAGAGTTTTACCTATGCCTGCAAAATATTCATTGGAATAATCCAGAGATTCCGTTACAGTATCTTTAATATTGGTGAGTTCTAGTGGTACTTGATTTATTTTCGTGGTGTGGGAAATTGTTCTTATACTCTTCCAGAGCTTTTTAGGGTCGTGTTTGTTTTTTTCCAATTCAAATGACTCATGTTTGTGTTTTAGTTTTCGCAAAAGATCATAGTAAAAATTTCGGTAACGTGTGTAAATGAGTCTGACCGTGTTATTGTTGGGACGTAAGTGTAAATGTAAGCGATCTTTGTGCCTAGCACACCTAATTAGACCAGGCGTCATCCAAGGCTTGAAAGTTATTCTGGATCAATATGTTCTAGAGTTCTGGTATTTTATTCCAAGACCTATGAAGTAGCCCATAATAACGTGCTTTAAGGTTCTTAGAGATCTATATTATAAGGTAATTCGCAGAACACGATAGTTAATTAGTGTGTTAGTTAGTGACATGAACTTAGTTATAAATGTATAAGTGCTGTTACAATTACAATCATAATCTATTTTTTTTTAACAGATTCCAGAAAAACCGAAGACTACACAAAAGAAATTATACAAATTAATAGTATTTTAGAATATTCATAGATTAGTTCAATATGGGTATACAATTCACATAAATATGTAGTTTTTTAAGGAATATTAATCGTATACATGATTCTGGTAAATGTTTAATCACGTTATCGCCGTACTGTGACGGGAGATTTAACTTATTATGCGAATTCTCGAAATCGACAGTATCTGTCGCTATAAATTATGAGGTTGTAACAGCGGTGATAAACTGAATTAATACACGGCTCAATATATTGGTTTCTCTTTTAGTTACCGAAGTGTTGGTTTTGTTCATACTAATAATTATTATCGTAATTACATTTCTGTCTGTTTTAATTTATTAAGGTTTAATTCGGTATCGAACTTGTAGATCATTAAAACACTTTAGTAGTTAATGCTGTGTTTAAATTTCAGTTACCTAAATTTTATGTTCTACTGCATAATCTATGTGATTAATATGTCTGTAGTGATTTTTATTTGCTAATATATATATATATATATATATTTTTTAATAATAGAATCCACTCCTGGTAGAATAGCAGTGGCTACGGGGCTTTTTTTTATGTCTCCCATCCCATAATCCCACCTCCTTACCATGACCAAATAAACAGGATATTTTGGTCATCTTAATATCATTTTCGGTGCTAGCAACTAGTGCTTCGACAACTTCGTCATCGGGTACTCTTTCTTATGTTCTTTTTATTTTTTACGGGGAGCTAGGAGAGATGAAATTAATACCTTATTCAGCCCAATAGTCAATCGCACCTGGAAATGCCGGATGGCAACGTCGGATATTAATCATAAAAATACAATCGTTTACATCAATCAGCTTTTTATGAAGTGTAAAAGTCTTTGTGAAGTGTAACGTTTCTTGCTGATTATTAAACCGTGTGTTTGCAAGACTGTCTATTATCTAAAACATCCTTAAAATATGTGCAATCGATAAATTTGATAAATTTTGTTTCGTTTGTTTTGTATTATATTCACTCCTACTTTGCTTATATTTAAGTGGAAACTTTATTGGCTTGTGTAATATAAATTATGTGTTACAATGTGTACATAACTTAAGCTGTTTGTTTTCCAATAAAAAAAATAAAATAATAAATACTGTGTTTTAGTTGTTGTCGTATTTAACGCCCATTATAATGTACAACCACGAGGATCCCGACCATGTGTTAAATATATGGTCGCTTTAATATAATAAGTTATTATCGGAAATTTGGAAAATTTGTTTCGTTCCATTACATAATAACGCAGCCTGCACGCACTCAAGCGCATAAGCACACGCCTGTAATACGACCCATCTGTCTTCTAAACTCTGTACTCAAGTAGTAGAGGTAGCACCACAGTGTGATCAAATTTCCAGCTCGATGTTTTATCAAAGTATGTAAGAAAAGATTTGAGAGTATGATGCCTGTAAGCTCTATAAAATAAGATAACTAGTTTATTATTTTCATTGTTTTTTTTTTCTTTAGTATAATATCTTTGTAACGCTTTAGATTTAATCTGTAATGTTACATTGTATCTTTGATAAATAAATAAATAATTGTAGTAACCTCACCGTCGATCACAGCTACTGCGAGAGCATCCACTTACTTCTGCATTCCTGAATCGTGTAAAACTCATTGTGTTTCTGTTAAATACTTAAATCAGCAGAGTATACGTCTCCCTTCTATATCGTCCATAAAACAAAGTTATAAAACAGGTGGAGATTAAACATCGCACAGGTGTTCGACTTTGAAAACTCGAGACACGAATGTACATCAACAGATTACACTGTCTCCCACATTGATATATTTTATAAGTGAATATTTTCTGGTACAAGTCACAAAATAGTGAAAAGAAGGATATAGGAGTAATGTTAGCCGTAGATCTGAAAATATTTACACGAGTCTTTATTTTGCCATATTTTAAATTATTTTGAATTCATTTTTCTCTAATATGATGGTTTTATACAAAAAATTAAGAATTTTGGTTTTTGTGTCAGTCATAACATAAAAAAATGGAGGAGGCCTTCCCCCAACTTGAATCCAATTTTCATAATAAGTTTTTTAAATTAAACTTAAAGTCATTTGTAAAATAAGAAATTGTATTAATTAAGGCATTATACTATAAAACTATATTATTATTATCTTCATTGTAATTAAAATACTAAACGGTATTTCCTCATTACAACATAGGTACCTTTAAAAAAGTTTTCTTCTACACCTTCCTAAAGGATCGGCAACACCCTGTAAATTCACTGGTGTTGCAGGGAAATGTGGGGGGCGGTGATCACTTAACATCAGATGACTTATAGAAATACATATATTTACAATAGGAAGTGACAATAACATATCAACATGTTGCATATGTTGCTATGCTCGTCTGTTCTCCTCTTCCGTAAAAACGTGTAAGCGTTTCAAAAGTAAAGTATTACAGTCTTAATAATAAACTTGGTATAAATTTATTACTGAGAATAACCCAAGAATATGCAAAATGTAAAAAAACAGACATTTTACTTATGATTGGTTTATTTGGACGTATAATGTTTCCCGGGTTTTTTTGGCAGACAGTTTGACATTCGCAATAGTTCAAATTTTATCATTGTATTGACATCGTTCTCAGCGATATAGTTAACATTTTGTATATAATTGGTTTGTTCTCAGGTATAACTTCATACTAAGTTACGCAAAATAAAATTGATAACAAAATTAATGAACAATAACTAAGTATAAGTTTTGTTTTAAAATTTGATTTTTGTAATAAAACCCAGAAGTGAGTTTTATCACTTAAAAAAACAGTAACAAATTGCTTATGTTTGAAAGAGCGTCATCACAAGTCAGTTTCCTACTATACAAATATTGGGGTTGAGCAGGTTTTCAACTGTAAAGTAGATCCTGTGGATGAAGTCACAACCTGAGAGTTGAACAAAATTTATCAACGATACGTCACTCGAACGGTTGGCTCAGTGGAAAGAGCACTCGCACGAATCGTGATAGGTCGCGGGTTCGTGTCCCGCATCGTTCATAAATTATGTTCTTGAATTAATTTGTGTAATTAAGCCCAGAAGTGAGGGTTTAAAAATAACAAATTTACTCAAACATAGTTTTTAAGGCAAACAAATTGAGAGTCTTAAACGAGTTGTCAAAATTGAATGTATAAACAGAAACATCAAATGATTTCAGTCGATATAAGCCACACGATATAGACGCTACAATAAAAGTAGGCAAATCCACATAACCACGAGCCCTTTCGACGAACGATGAATAAGCAATATCCAGGGGATTTACAGAGCTCTGAATGGTAATAATTCGCAATGAAACAAAACAGACGTTTATTTTGCTCTCATTCCCACGTAATATTGCGAGCACGTGCGAATCTACGTTGTTTTTGCCACAATTACCAAACATTCACATTATGTGCTCTTGAAATTGCGTACTACAGAAATAGCTTAATTGTTCATAGGGATATCTTTCTATGTGACCTTCTAACGCTGATATTCTTCTATGTAGTACATTATTTTGAATTTTTTGCGACAAGTACTTGATTATAATATATTGAATATTTAACCCAAAGCATTAATTATATGTTTAGATAGTAATTTTTATTTTTATTGCGCTTGTACAAACAAAAGGTTTGTTTTTCTAATAAGTATTTTGTTTAATTATCATTTTTACAGTGCTATATGTGGTATTGTTCTATTTTTGTATAAGAGGGGACAAACGGAAATGAGATTCACGTGATGGAAAGTCCATAGACATCTGCAACACCAGGGGTTAAGAGATGCATTGCCGGCCTTTAAGATCTTTATCCTCTATGCTTGAAGGCCCCTATGTCGTATAAGTTCGGCAGTGTGCAGCCAATTCCACAAACAGACTGTATCATGCAATTTGACCTAATGTCCGTATTATGTACAGTGATGAGATTGGAAAAAAAATTGGTTTACAACTGAATCTTAACTTTGTTAAAAATATTTTAAATATCTGTATGCCTGGGGCCACTTATTGCAATATTTTAGACAGAATTATAAAATCTAAATTCAATTTAAATACAACCATAATAATTCTAATTGGTAGAAGAGGAAAAACTAATAATAAGGATATTGCTAATTATTTCAAATTACTTAGCAACCTAGATAATGTAAATAAAATAATTTTGTTTGGGTTACCATTCAGTCAGAGCTTGCCAGAACGAGAAAATAATTATAGACGTAAGTTAAATTTATATTTGCATACCTTGACATGTCGTCATGGTCTTTTCCATTTTATGGACACCAATAAGTTTATTGGAAAGTATTTTTATTTGACTAAAGAAAATTATTATCTTTCTAAATATTGTACTTGACAATTAGCACATGTGCTAAATTATTATTTTATTAACTTATCCTGTTCGGTGGACAGACAGACACCTGCTTCTATTGAGCAGGTTAGTAGTACCTTTGGTATTAAAACTGTGGAATATTTTCCAAACAATTTAAACTAGTTTATAAGACAACTGAGAACAACTCCGGCAGAAATTTGAAATCTAATACAACAAAAAATAATAACTTGAATATAAAGCATAGCACACGCGTATTAGATAAATTTAATAATAAAAATTTTATTAACCTGGTGCACCAAAATATTCAGGGCTTGTCTGGGAAACACTTGGAAATTGAGTTGTTTTTAAATAATTATGATATTGATATACTTTGTTTAACAGAACATTGGTTAAAAAGTCATCAGCTTATGTTTAATTTTGGTAAGCACCAGGTTGCTAGTTCGTTCAACAGACAAAATGCAATACACGGAGGCTCTCTAATACTGATTCATAACAGTATAAAATATATAGAACGTTCTGATATTGTGAGCCTGTCAGTTGAACAAACTATTGAGATAGCCTGTATACAGAGCTTGAGCAGCTTGTTGTAATGAGTGTATACAGACCACCAGCTACATCATATGACATTTTTGAAAAAATTATGTATGAAGTTTTATTTAAAATTAGTAATAAAAATAATAAAAATATTCTTGTTTGTGGAGATTTTAATGTCAATTAATTAGTTGAATCCGGCCTGAGCACTAAGCTAATATCCCTATTTCGATGCTATAATCTAGTAAATTTATTTTTAGAGCCAACTAGAATTACAGTGACTACATCAACCTGTCTTGATAATATATTTACCAATATTGTTCCACAGTCAAAGTCAATTATAAATAAATTAGAATCAGACCACTGTGGCCTACTAACCACTTTTAATTTTAATTATAGTAAACCTAAGTAGTGTTAAATATGTACCTGTGAACACTAGTCGCCTAAATAATTTTAGATCAAATACTTTAATGAAGTTACCTAATTTAAATTATTATGAGGACCCTAATGAACTATATGATTCTGTTATTGATGTTATCAAAGGTGAATATAATGTTATATTTAAGCCAAAGTATATACAGAAAAATAATTCATTCTTTCAGTGATTGGGCAACGGTGGGAATTCATATTAGCAGGAGGAAATTATACTCACTTTATGAGGAAAAATTGTATAATCACTCAGAAAGATTTGCTCACTATGTAAAAAATTATTCAAAGATATTTAAACGCTCATGTACCTTAGCAAAATCAATGTATATAAGTAAAAAAATTAAAAATAGTTCAGATAAAATAAAATCAACATGGCAAGTAATAAACAGTGAGACTGGAAGAAACAAACCTCGCAACGTAAATTTTAGTTTAAAAATAAATGATAAAATCTTGGATACAGACCAAGATGTTGCGGATGCTTTTGAAAGATTTTTTGCTGATATTCCAGTTTCCACCACCAAGGCCCTAAAGTCATCTGCCACTCTTGCTGAATCTATAATTATGCCTAATATAAATTAATGTAAAATAGAGTTCAAATTCACTCATGTTACTTACAATGATGTAATGAAAGTCTTTAAATCAGTAGAATTGAAAAATCTTGATGGCTTATCCGTTAAAATAATTCACTCCATAGCTGATTGTATTGCTCCATACTTGGTTGTCATATTTAACTTATGTGTTGACAATGGTGTGTTTCCTGATTTGATGAAACAGAGTCAAGTCATTCCATTATTCAAAGCCGGTAGTTCTTCTGACCCCACAAATTTTAGACCAATATCTATTCTACCGACGCTAAGTAAAATATTTGAAAAGCTTATTTTACAACAATTGCTTAATCATTTTTATGGTAACAATTTAATGCGCACTAAACAATTTGGTTTTTCAAGGGGTCGCTCAACAACAGTTGCTGGTGTTTAGCTTATTCAGCAAATTTTTGAAGCCTGGGATAATTGTCAGGATGCCGTTGGCATTTTCTGTGATTTATCCAAGGCATTTGACTGTGTTCATCATGAAATCTTAATCAGGAAACTACATCATTATGGTATCAAGGGAGAAGCACTTGGCCTTCTGAAGTCTTATTTGGGCAACAGGTTTGAGATGGGTGAAGTGAACAGTAAGAGGTCAGCTGGATCTCCCATTACCATGGGCGTTCCACAGGGTTCGATTCTTGGGCCATTCCTATTCCTTGTATATATAAATGATTTACCATACTTTGTACAAAATAAACATGAGATAGTATTGTTTGCAGATGATACTTCTTTACTTTATAAACTACATAGACAGCATACTGCTTTTGATGACGTGAACAATGCTATCTCCAAAGTAGTGGAATGGTTCACTACGAATAATCTCCTTCTTAATGAAAAAAAAACCAAATGTATTAAATTTTCCCTGCCTAATGTTAGACAGGTTGACACAAATATTGTAGTAAAAGACGATGAGTTGAAACCTGTAGATACAACCGTATTTTTAGGGATTACCTTAGATACCAAACTTCAGTGGGGTCCTCATATTATGAATTTGGTGAAAAAGCTTAGTTCTGCGGCATACGCAGTTAAAAAAATTCGGCAACTTACGGATGAAAATACCGCGAGGTTGGTCTACTTCAGCTATTTTCATAGTCTGATGACATACGGTATTTTACTTTGGGGACATGCTGCCGATGTTAACACCATTTTCACACTGCAGAAGCGAGCTATTCGTGCCATCTATAAATTAGGACCAAGAGTGTCACTAAGGGAAAAATTTAAGGAAATAAAAGTTTTGACTTTGACATCGCAATACATATATGAAAACCTTGTTTATGTAAAAAAAATATAAATTCGTTTAAAAAAATTAGTGACACTCATAATGTCAATACTAGAAATAGGGATAGGCTTGCTGTTCATGTAAGTCGACTCCAAAAAGTCACAACTTCATTCAGAGGTCTGTGTATACGTTTTTATAATAAGGTCCCTATTGACATTCAGAACTTACCTTTAAATGAATATAAATCAGTGCTAAAGAAAAAGTTGTATACAAAAGGGTACTATAAAATATCTGAATATCTGGATCTAAAGAACCCTTGGGACTGAGCTGCTGGGCTGTTACATGTCTGTCTTAGTTTGATTAATGTCATTATTGTTATATAATTTAAATATTAATATTGTTTCTGTTGTTTAATCAATTTTAATAATCATTATCATGAGTTATGTAATTTGAAACAAAATTGTAAGTAGAGGCATTTAGTAAGTATTGCATAATATGTAGATGAACTTGAATTGTTTTGTTATTCGGTAGATTTCTCGTGGCAGGTATCGTCATGCTCGCTTAAATGCCTCTGCTTGTGGCGGCGACGTGGGGCGGGTCGTTCCCTTCCCTAAAATATGGTCGAGGGAGGCGATGGCTGGTCCATGCGTCATGCTCGTGAACGAGTGCTACTCGTGGGGGCTGGATGATCTTGTTACCGGGAGGTCTGCTTGATGTGTTTTTTTTATTATTATTATTTCCTTTAAAGTTAAAGTTATTATATATTTTATTTTATGAAATGCTCACATAATGCCTCTATTTATTTACGGTATGTGTGGATTGATGCATCTACTATACTCAATAACTCTTGTGTTTATAAGTATTCATTTACTTTTTTTTTCTTTTTTTGACTTACTCATGTAAGCCTTTCAGTTTTTGACTTTTGAGTATTTTTGTTGCGTCACTTTGCATATATTGTAATTGAAATGATTTGTAAAACAACTAAAATGTAAATCTTGACTTAAAAGAGTAGCAATGAGTTTCTTGCTACTTCTTCTCATTAGCTCAACCCTTTACGAAGTAGCAGTAAATTCAATAAGAAACAATATTTATATATTTTTTTTGACATTCATAAGTGTCATTTTTGTGACCTACATAAATAAAGTGTTTTTGAATTGGAATTTGGAATTCAGCTGCTAGTATACACCAGAACAACTCTTCTGAGCACTGCCCGTGATATAAACGATAAACATATTTTTGGTCCTTCGAGGCATCAGAAGCGGCGCGATTAATATCGTAGGAAGTTACAAGAATTTCAGTCGTCACGTGGTTACTTTTCGCTTTTTGTATGACAATAAGTGGCAAAAAGAGCAGAACGTTCAGCTGATGGTTATTGATATTTATATATTTATGATGAACCACTACCAACAATTGTAATGCCACCAAAAATTTTGAGTGGCACTACAATTGCCCCCAATTGTCTCCTTGAGGCATAATATGTAATGCCTGGTTTGCCCAGTAATTTCACTAGCTACGGCGCCCTTCTGACCGAAACACAATAAGTTTAGTTTTAGTAACAGTACTTTTGGCGAGTTCATTTGATTTATTTAACACAGACTGAATAGACAATTGTTCATCATATCACGTTCTATTTTGTTTTATCCAGTGCTATTCTAGTCCATTTACATCTTGCTATCACATGATTTCATTTTTTCATCTCCTAAATTGCCGTCTTCATTTTCTCTTTCTATATCTTGGATACTATATAGTTTTACTCCAATTATCACTTCCTCTTACCGTATAATACCTTATTTAAACCAAATATTAAATGCTTACAAAATAAGAGCTTAAATATATTGGTACCGCTAATAGCTACCACATTTTGAATACCTTTATGTGTGAAATAACTATAATAAAATTGTTATTGTTATAATTATTACTTTGGTATTGATACAATCATAATAAGTTTCATTTACGCTAGCAATTATTGGATTATTTATACAATTATAACGCTCGCAGCATCAGTTAATTACCTATGTGGATAATTACCGAATGCTATAAATTTAAATTTGTACATTTTGTTTTATACTAAATTTCTCTTTTCATTCTTTTACATTAATCTCATGAAATTTTGTTCCAAATATGTAGATAATGATAATCATAAGTCATCAGTTAATAACTGAGCCACTTAAATTATCCACCAACGAACAAGGCATACCATTTTGGTCATCCATGACTTAGAGAGAAATAATCAAATTCCACACATTTGCATCTTGTGGGTAACTATCCCGGGATATTTAGGCTACAGATAAGAGTTACTAGAAAGTGAGCTACAAGTTTCTGTCATTTTATATGAGTTTTAGCAATTTTTTCAGCTTAATAAGTCCTCCTCCTCCCATACAAAAAATCTATAATGTAGATGCGAATGAAATAATTAATGTCTCTGATATATTCTGATAAAAATTAAAAGTAATTAATTTAAAACTGTGATGATAATGATGAAGTTAAAACAAATATTAAGATAATAATTGACAATAAACTGCTCGGCGCTCACCCAGCGCTTGATCTTGATCGCACTCGCACCGCACCTCGATTACACGATTAGCAAGTACCGAAACATCTTCGTACTCGTTCATGGCTCGATGTTCTTTACTATGACATATACATATACTTATATCTCTTTTGCAAATCTGCTACAGCTGTTAGAGAGAAATGTAGTTACTATTTATTGAATTACAGAGTATGGTACAGTGTACTGTACATATAAGGGAGAACCAAATATTTGGGTCAACGTATTGTTAAAACATCCTTCTTTGATATACAAACTTAATTCTTCTTCTTCCTCATCTAGATGTTATGTTAATGTTTATTGACAACAAGTTTGTCCACATACGGGAGGCTAAGGATCACATATTTGTAAGTATTAAGAAAAAGTAACCGCTTTTTCTGCTCTTTTAGAAATCTACGGAAATGATAAGAGGTTTTCCAGACTTTTATGTGTATAGTCTGCGTCTCATAAGGTGCTCATCTGTGTATTTCGAGCTCTATTTTGATCCCTTAACAACTCAATATAAATTTAACTTAAATGCATGACATTTTGTATATTATAACAACACCTTATATTACCAACCATAATGCCAATATTTATAAGTAAAGCTCATAAGATTATTGAGAAATAAATGTATTAAATGAGCTTTATTATCACTGACTTACTGACATGTAAATGTTTAAATGCTAAAATTGTCATGGCAGAAAAACATCTATTAAAAATATATGTTTTTTTAATTAATTCAAGGATCTTATAATATGTTCTAATAATATTATGTCCGGATTATCAATTAAAATTTGACACTTATTAGATCTTGATAATTTTATCGGCGATTTCGACAACCACGAAGAGGCTTTGCACTTATTCTCATATTTATATTTGTGATATAAAACCATTATGAAATTACCTACAAAATATGAAGTTCTTCATTTTCTTTACCTTTAATAAACACGGCTCCTATTTTTGTGTTGCAGACATGTAATTAGACTTTTTCTTATTTTAGGAATAACTCCCACTTTGTTTTGATATCCATTTTGAGGAGAGATATTTAAAGTAAAAGGCAAGTATATAAAACCGTAATTATTAATCACAAGATAATATTGTGGTTATTATTCTCAGTAGTATGAATTAACTAACTATTGCGTATAAGACCTTGCATTAGCAAGCCGAGCCAGGAAGGTGTCAGGTTGAATATAAGCCGTCTAGTAACCAGAAACGTATTGTGGGATCGTTAAATGGACGAGTTGCATCACAATTCTATATTGTGATGCAACTCGTAACCTAGTTTACATAACGGCACATAGTTTAAAATCACAGAAAAGCCTTTGTCTTTATAAAGCATGTATGAAACTTGTGAATTCCCAGAATTGTATTATAATATAACTAATATAATATAACAAGTTAATTAAAAAATATATGTATAAAAATATTCCGTTCAATCAAAAGAATGATAATTTTAATTTCATGTAGTCATAGTATTGTAAATATAGTTATAAGATTTGTTTTGTTTGAATAAATATAAAAGAATGACAAGGTGTCAGTAATATTTTATCGCACACTTGTCTATACAATTGAACCATTTACATTAAAATTGAGATGAACGCGCACTGATAATAGTTGTCACCATTTGACCTTCATTTTAACATAGAGCACCGAGGAAGTACTGAAAAATGGCGATAAATATGTTATACTTTGCACAAAGAATGAATGAATGAAAAAAATGAATTTTTCGTAACGGTAATCTAACCCCCTTTATCTTGACATCTTTTATGAAATTCTAGAAGGAGCCTTTAAGTAATGTATACGTGCTTTTTTGATTGATAATATTACTCGTAGAGCGAAAGCGTGAAGAAAGAACGACTAATCAAATATATGTATAAGGCAAGAGTGTGTGAGCAAGTCAGTCGCGGGAGACCTCGAAGGACATTCGTCAAACAAATTTGGGACGTTTTAAGAAAAGGAAAGGTCCGAAAAACTCGGAAACGGCGAGCATGTATGAAAAGAGTAATCAATGTAAAGGAAGCGCAGGAGGTTTGTAAGGAAAGAAGCGAGTGGCGTTCTGTTGTCTCTACCTATCCCGATGGGTAAAAGGCATGTGTGTAATATTACTCGAACAACAAGTTTGTAAGGTGTCCTGTTACCACCTACAGAAGCTATAACCAAATATTTTTAATAACTCTATTAACAATATTGCATAATATCGAGAGCGTGTTGATTGTAGATCGTTGATTAGTAACGCAATGGATAACTCAGCCAACGTTTGCAGTGACGCAATGTCAATCAATTTCGAATGGAATCAAAAGAAACTTGGATCTAATAGACTTGTGCACTAATTAATAATCATTGTACAAAGGATTAAATATATATTATCGCAATCACCATCATCATTTCAGACAGAAGACATCCACTGCTGGTGGCCTCAAAGATCTCCCCCGAAGATCGCCATGACGATCGGTCCTGCACTGCCCTCATCCAACCTTTTCCGGCGATCTTGACCAGATTCTCGGTCCAACTAAGGGGGGCTACCACCCATCCATCTACCAACATAAAATATATTATAAAGACGACCAAATATATAATTCAACCTAAGACATCAGCATCGGCTCCCTTACCTAAAAAGTATCTTAGCACCATGAAAATGGTCCTAAAACATGTTCATATTTAAGCCACTGTAAATTATATTCGCAAAACCAATAGATTAATGGTCACCAAATTTTAACACATACTCAATCCGTTATTAAATTAAATGTAGGGTGACAAGTAGGCTTGCAAAAGAAGAAAGAAGTATAAACCTACGTGGTTATTTTTTTAATAATTACCCACAACCCTCCCGGGATCAGAGGGCGTGGAAGCGAATTAAGTCATTTAACTTTCTACTGTGATTAGTTTATAAAAAAAGGCATAAAAAGGCATTTATTTTCTCAAAATTGATTCCTTTAGAATTCTTTTTGATGTTATTTCTAATAACTACTAGATACTACTACCACTTCGGAAAGAAATGGCGCTTTGCGAGAGAAGAAGCGGCGCAAGAAACTCTCCCACATTCCTTTTTTAGCGCTCTTTTCAATAAAAATATACAATATTGTACAGTCATTTCTATCGCTATAAAATTATCATAATCTAGTCCCAGGCTGTCCGATCATTTACATATTCAGCAGTGGAGTAATAGGATTTACGACAGAGCCTATAATTATTTGCTTTGTGGTTTTGTGTATTTTTGTGGTAGTAGGTTTGTAGTAATTGTGTGGTATTTCTATTGTTATTTTCTGAGCTAATTTCAACCTTATTAATAAATATTGGAAGTACAAAAGAATATTTCATATTTATTTAACTTTTCAACATTAAAATGAAAAACTGTTTCTATTAGATGCCTTTATATTTGAAAAGCAGGCAAAGTATTTATTCTGTCAATTATTAGTTACAGTTAAGTTGTTTTTGAGAGATGGCTTCAGTCTTCTTCAATTCAATTAACGATGAAAGCACTTCATTTGAATCTGTAGTGTAGTTGAGGTAGCGAAGTATTAGATTGCATTTTGTTTGAGTGTTTGTTCAACTATTACTGATTAATACTTTTTAATGTGTTTGGCACGTAATATTTTCTATTAGGAATAGGACTAGTAGAAGAAGAAGGACTCCGCGCCGTGATATTAGCAAGTGAAGCACCTCTATGCTAGTGTGTGTGCGGTTACGGGGGATACCAGTTACACAATTTTTTCTACCTTAAATAATCATATTTCCATAAATACTTTTATATTATTGTTTTTACACTTTTTCACAACGCACGGCGGCATTTTTGAAATATTTTATTGCGACGCAAACTGATCTGTCACAGACGATGGCAAATCTCATAATGGCCGCCTATCGGCTTGTATTAGTGTTAGTGTATATAGCGGGCTATGTATTTACACGTTTACTGGCTTGTGTTGGTTCCTCACTGTTATGTGAGGTGACACGGAATCCCTTTTTTTTAAGGTGTACGCGCTTTTTTTGAAGGTACCCATGTCGTATCGTCCCGGAAACACCGCACAAGGAAGCTCATTCCACAGCTTTGTAGTACGTGGAAGAAAGCTCCTTGAAAACCGCACTGTGAAGGACCGCCACACATCCAGATGGTGGAGATGATATCCTAATTTGTGGCGTGTCGTGAGAAGGTGGAATTCGGCGGCAGAAATCAGGTTGAACAGCTCTTCGGAACACTCCCCGTGATAAATGTGGTAGAAGACACACAATGAAGCGACGTCTCTACGGAACGCCAAGTGATCCAGCCGTTCACAGAGCACTGGGTCCCCGACAATTCGAGCTGCTCTGCGTTGCACACGGTGAAACGGATTGAGCTGATACTGGAGTGCGCCAGACCAGAGATGACAGCAATACTCTATGTGTGGCCAGTATTCCGATACTAGACGAGGCTTTAAGAGAAGTGTTATCGAAGAGCGGTGATACGACAAATGGGTTGTTTTTGTGGTAAACGCGCAAACTTGAGTCTTCTGGGGGTTAAATTGGACAAGGTTCAATTTACCCCATTCCGCGACCTTCTCGAGAGAGGACTCGATAGAAGAAACAAGTTTCTCCCGGCACTGGTCGACGTTTTCCCGAGAGAGACCTGCATGGCCCGTGTATACGGCATCACCAGTGCTGTCGTCTGCATAGCAATGTATGTTGGAGGTGTACAACATATCATTGATATGCAGAAGAAACAGCGTGGGAGATAGCACACAGGAGTGCCTTGGGGCACTCCAGCGTTCACGGGCTTGGGATTCGAGCAAAAACCGTCGACAAAGACTTGTATGCTGCGCCCAGTGAGGAAGCTGGAGGTCCACATGCATAAGCTCTCGGGAAGCCCAAATGATGGAAGTTTTGAGAGGAGCGCCTTGTGCCATACACGATCAAAGGCCTTCGCTATATCCAGGCTAACTGCCAGGCCTTCACCCTTGCTTTCAATAGCCGCCGCCCATCTATGTGTTAGGTATACTAGAAGATCACCTGCCGACCGACCATGGCGAAAGCCGTATTGTCGGTCGTTGATCAACTGGTGGCCCTCTAGGTATACCAGAAGTTGGCGGCTAATTATTCTCTCCATGATTTTGGAGAGCAGGGAGGTTATAGCAATAGGCCTGTAGTTTGCCGGATCCGAACTGTCTCCTTTTTTTTGGATCGGATGGACAAGGGCTAACTTCCATGGGTCAGGGACTACGCCTTTGGAATAAGAGTGCCGGAATAAACGCGTTAGAACCGGCGTCAACTCAGGGGCACACGTTCTAAGCACGATTGGAGAAATGCCATCCGGCCCGCTCGACTTCCTGACGTCCAACGAAAACAGAGCTCGCCAAACAGTTTTCTGTCTGAACTCTACTTGAGGCATAGAGCTCTGACACCGCGGGATGGTCGGCGGTGTTTTTCGGTTGTCGTCAAGAGTCGAGTTGGAGGCGAAAAGAGCGAACAGGAGATCGGCTTTCTCTTTTGCCGTATGGGCCAGGGTGTCATTCCTCATGTGCAACGGCGGCATGGACGGCTGGTTGAAGTTACCGAGAGCAGCTTTCGACGACGACTAGAACTTGCGAGTTCCGGTCGGGTAACTGGAACGCTGCTCGCCGATTTTGACGACGTGCTTTGACTTCGCACGGGTGATTTGCTGCTTAAAAAATCTGGAGGCACCATTCATCTTAAGAACTTTGCAGTTCGGATCCTTTGTGCCCAGCGCCGCAACCCAAGTTCGATACGCCTGTTTTTTGCAGTCAGATGCTGCTTTAACTGACGCATCGAACCAGGGCTGTGATCTGCCACCGGTCGGTACTACAGAGCTTGGTATAAAAATATCCATGCCCTGCAGTATCACATCGGCTACTGGAACGGCGCAGGCACTAGGATCATCCGAAGGGAAACAAACCGTGCCCCAAGGGTAGAATGCAAAAAATGAAAGCAACCTATCCCAATCTAATGACTTGTAGTGCCAAACGCGGCGGGTCGCTGGTGGTCTGCGACGTTGGCGTCGGATGGGCAGTCCTGACCAGGCAATGGCCGGACGTTCCGAGAGGGGCGTCGACATTATTTACTCCTCCGTGTATGAGGTATAGGAAAATGTAATATTGCTCTTTTCTCCGATTGTCTTTTACATGGTAGGGTTGGGTTGCTAATCTTGCCATCTCAACTCCTCAAGAAAGTTACTCAAACCTCTGATGTCACTCATGAGCTGGGAGAGTCTTCAGTGACCCCAACTGTTAGGTCACACTTCCACACTCCACGATATATGTGATCATCTTTTCTGCCTCCATGCAAGCCCAGCATAGAACTATCAGTGACACCAATAAAAAACTTCTTTTAATATAAGAAATAAATGAAAAATTACTGCTCATTTTCAGTACATTTATGATAATTTAATATACGTTAGCAAAAATCGTAACCTTTTTGTTCTTAATAGTGATTTTCAATATTATAACACTAGAAATAAGTGATTGCTTGTAACTAATTCTAGTAGGCTTCATAAGATACATAAAAGCTTTAAGATAAAATATAATACACTTTTATAATAAAGTCCCTGCCACTGTTCGGGCATTATCTATAAATAAATTTAAACGGTTTATTAAAAAATGGCTTTGTCGTAAATCCTTCTACTCCACAAATGAATATCTAAGTGATCGGATAGCCTGGGACTAGATTATGATTATTTTATAGCAATAGCAAAGACTGTACAATATTGTACACATTATTTAAATATGCTGGTAGAGTTTCTTGCCTCGCTTCTTCACTTTCAGAGTGCCATTTGTTTCCGTAGGCGTAGTAGTATTAGAAATTACTACAACAAGAATTCTAAAGGACGGCTTATGAGCTCAGATTTTATAAATAACAACAAGAATTTTTTATTTTCGCTTAAACAACTTTAAAATCGTAACCAATACATAATAGTCTGATGAATTTGTATTGAAGAATAAGAGAAGAAGTAACGTAATATAATACATTACCTCGTTATACACGACAAAAGCTTTCAGGTGGAATAACGTCTGAGCCATCTACGTAGTTACATGAACACTTTAGCCGTTTTCCAAGCTTCCCTACTTACTAGTCTGAGTTGATAGCAATAAAAACGATATTATGTATAAGATAATACATATATTACCAGTGACGACCCGCTCGTCGCGTGGCATGTTCTAGTGAACAAATTCTCTATGCAACTCTATAGGAAATGTTTTAGCCTAAATAGCTTTTAATCCCGACCACCTAGGAACCCATTCTCGGATGATTTTAAGCTTTTCTCATCAAGACCTATCCAACGATGTATTATGGGGATCAGAACATATTGTGGTTGCCGACGAATAAAATTTTCAAAGCCGTTCGCGTGCTTTATATAATATACTAGCCAATAAGAGTGACCTTGGTCTGAAAATAATAAATAAAATATTGTTTTTTTATGAATTTGTCAATATTATTTCGTATTTATTATGCTCCCTGTTGTTATAATGACAGTGTTTCACAGCAGAACTATCAAACAGTACGTCAATAAATTCTCTTATAGAAAATATGTCTATACAAAACAAATATTGGGAATAGAAAATAATTGAGAGTCCCAAATCGAAATAAAAACTATTTTATCTCTCTAGTTGGACTAAACTGTACTCCATGAAGTAACCCCCATTAAAATCCGCTCATAAGTCCTCAAATGGTTAACTTATATTAAATAATATATCACCATCAGTCAATTTTATAATTCTGGTTTTTAAGGAAATTTTTGCCACGTATAACGAAGCTATGACTGATGTGTACCATAGGGAGTGACCATAACATAACATATTGCAACAACGCTTGATAACATCATGCAGCTACAGCATTTGAGATGGGGAGAAGAAGTTATAAGAAACTCCCAGCTCATCTTTTAAATCACATAACAACTTAGCCTACTTGATATATAATACAATTTTGGCCTGCGCAGAACCAGACAAGAACCATGCATTATTATCCCCTATATAATCTACTAAAATGCGCATTAAACAATTCTATAATAGTATACATACATATACATATTATTAGGCGAGCTTCTTGTGAAGTTTTTCTCTCTCAGTGAGCCATTTGTGTCGAAAGCGATAACAGTGCTTAAGGCGACACTAAATCCCAGCGACCTTGAGCGATATGAGTTCACAGCTGCCGGCCCGCCATCTATGTAACAAAGCCAATATTTTCAAAATGGAAAACAGTTTATATGCTTACAATTCTCGTTATTCACTACTAATCTGAATAAATGAACCTACGCAAAAAGTACAAGCTATAAGAATAACTTTTCTGAGAGAAGTAACAAAAAAATGCGTCATGCCATGCCAAAAACCTTGTTTAACTTCAAAGAAAAGTGGTAGTTCAAAAAGGCTGACAGTGTTAACTATAACCAACAGCAAGCATTAGCAACCTACAAATAAGACTTAAGGATATGTGTAACAGGATTAAATAGTGTTCATAGCCCGAAATGCTATACTTTTCACCACAAAACTTATCTAAAACCATCATGTTTGCGTGTTTTCTGTCTAGTCTTCGCCTTAAGTTGACATGAAAAAGAATTCTAAATAAATAGATGTTTAAGAAAAAAAAACAACCGACTTCAAAAACACTATTCCAAAACAATAGATATAATATGTTAGTGCATATTAAATCGGTCTCATCCAAGATAGGTTTGTAACTACATACAAAGTTATAGGTGAGATGTGCTAGAGTCGTGAGGAGGCGAGAGGCGCAGCGGAAGGACACCGATTCCAAAAATAACAATAATCGTAACTAGAATTAGATTAATTAATTAGATCGTACAAAAATACGCAATTATTTTTATACTTTTTAGTGCACATTATATCTATTGTTTTGGAATAGTGTAATTGGAGTCGGTTGTTTTTTTTTCCTTGTATTATTGTGTGTGGCTTGTGTTTGATATTAATAAAGTGTTCATTCATTCAAAATCAAATGCCTTTATTACTGATTTATAAGAAATATATTAAACTACCCGGTAATAAAGTAAACAATTTAAGTCGGACAGCAGAGGTATCAATTAAATCAAGACTCAGGTACAAACAGTTGAAGCTTATGGAAATTGGGACCCGTAGTATTTTACTGGATTAAAGATATTAGCAAATAATGCCACCCGGGCAATCCCGGCAGACTAGTTATTTATCGCATGGACTTAATTAAAATAGCTTACTATCTCACAAACGGGAAGTATTATTGTTTATTTTGAGTACAACTGTGTTCATTTCTGGAGACATTTGAAATTTATGAGTTGTATTTAAATTTACTATGTTTGACGGTAGTTTGTAAATACAAATTTATATGCAATAATAGAATATAATATGGTGATTATTAATAATAGTATTATTATATTTACCTTAGGAATAATAACATACCTGGTGATATCATGGTGATTATGATTATTTTATAGCAATAGCAAGGACAGTAAAATATTGTATATTTTATTAAAAAGAACGCAAAAAAAGAGTGCTGGGAGAGTTCCTTGCGCCGTTCCTTCTCTCTCAGAGCGCCATTTGTTTCCGAAGCGGTAGTAGTATCTAGTATAATATTAGAAGTGACGTCAAAAGGAATTCTAAAGGAATCAATTTTGAGAAAATAAATGCCTTTTACCTCTTTGATTTTTACTCGTTTATATGCTTATAGAACTAGTTTAATGATTTAATATTATATTATATTTCAAAAAATACGTCGATCAAATTTGATAAGAATTCGCAGACGAAGAGTTCTTTTCAATCTTATAAGATATTTTGTTATTTTTTTTAGTGACATTTTAAGATATACGTACGTATCGTTGTGTACTTTTCTACAAGAATACCTAATTGTTGCAAGTTTTTTTTTATTTCTTTCTTGCTTATTGTTAATATTGTTATGACGCAGTGATAAATTTACACAATTTATTAAATTTCATACGTCTATCTATTATTTGAAGGTTTTAATTATTAATTTTAAGTTTATAAAATACAGACCGTTGACAGATGAACGAATTAAACTTAAAAGTCTTTTAATCGGGTTGATTGCCCGCAGAATGTAGTATTTCATTCTAATTGCAATTGATATTATTTCCATAAAAACAGACAGAAAATCAAGCTAGTATTAACTATTGGAATTCATTTTTCTTACTTAGGGTAGGAAACCTAGAAAACATACATAATGTCCTAGGCTATTTCTGTTGTAATAACTTCGTTTTTATCTAAAAACAATAAATTCAGTATCTATATAAGCAACAATGAATATAAGTTGTAGTTAAACTAAAACAAATTTTGTCGGTAAAAGAATCGTCTATCCCAATTGGGACAAGGGATACATGTAAAATAAACTGTTTTATAAAACGGATCCTGTCCAATAGCATGAGACTTATCGAAATCATATTTCAGGAACGTGAGACATCGACACTATTTCTGGTGCTTCCTTTACATTCTTCCGTAGTGACACTTGCTGATCTTATCATTTATTTTTGGTATTGTAGTCGTTTCTTACTAACACTAGTAACATTTTGACGACCTATATTGCCCAGTGGTTAACCCTGCCTACTGAGCTGGAGGTCCTGGGTTCGAATGCCGGTAGGTGCAAACGTTTATGTTATTTTAATGAAATTTTTAACAAAAAAACAACCGATTTCAAAACACTATTCCAAAACATTATATATGCACTAAAAAGTATAAAAAATGCGTATTTTTATACAATCTAATTAATTAATCTAACTCTAGTTACGATTATTGTTATTTCTGGAATCGGTGTCCTTCCGCCGCGACCCGCTCTCGCCTCTTGCCTCCTCACGACTCAAGCACATCTCACCTATAACTATGTATGTAGTTACAAACCTATCTTGGATGACACCGACTCCAAAAATTATTTTTAAATATTCTTCGGCACTACAATTGCGCTCGTCACCTTGAGACATAAGATGTTAAGTCTCATTTGCCCAGTAACTTCAGAACAAAACACAGTAATCTTTACACATTACTGCTTCAGGGCAGAAATAGGCGCTGTTGTGGTACCCATAATCTAGCCGGCTTCCTGTGCAAAGGAGCCTCCCACTGGTAAATATGGATGACATATCACATGTGATGAATATGGATGTTTGTTTCCGAGTTATGGATGTTTAAATGTATTTATGTATCCTTGTTTTGTACCCATAGTATGGGCTATGTCTAGTTTGGGGCAAGGTAATTTGTGTAAAAGTATGTCTATATTATTTATTATAATATTATATATTTATATTTATTCGATTTACTTAAGATTAATCGTTGTTCGTACCTACTAGATTCAGATCAATCGTCATCAGGTGAGTGTTGTGAGTTCGCGGTCGCGTCCCGTCTACCACTACGAATTTGCGCTCGTAGTGCGCGGCTTGATAGGGCGGGGGTGTGCGGGGTATGCCGGTGTTGATGACGAGCATGGTAGGACTTAAACATTTGTATCAATATTGGCGTTCACTGTTAATTAATTAATTAATTACTGATAATTCATCCACTTTCTAAACTTATATTTTAGAGATAGGTATGTTCAATCACACGAGTTCTCACGTAGGTATAGAAGCCCTTCCCAAGGGAAGGACATCTGGAAGGCAAAGCCAAATTGGCTTCAAAGAAACTGGGCGTCATTAATAGAGCACGGCAATACTTCAAGCCAGCCCACATACTAGGGCTCTACAAAGCGCAGGTCCGGCCACACATGGAGTATTGCTGTCATCTCTGGTCTGGCGCACCCTAGTATCAGCTCGATCCATTTGACCGCGTGCAACGCAGAGCAGCTCGAATTGTCGGGGACCCAGTGCTCCGTGAACGGCTGGATCACTTGGCGTTGCGTAGAGACGTCGCTTCATTGTGTGTCTTCTACCGCATTTATCACGGGGAATGTTCCGAAGAGCTGTTTAACCTGATTCCTGCCGCCGAATTCCACCTTCGCACGACACGCCACAAGTTAGGATATCATCCTCACCATCTGGATATGTGGCGGTCCTCCATAGTGCGGTTTTCAAGGAGCTTTCTTCCACGTACTACAAAGCTGTGGAATGAGCTTCCTTGTGCGGTGTTTCCTAAAAGGCCGGCAACGCTCCTGTGATTACTCTGGTGTTGCAAGAGATTGTGGGCGGCGGTGATCACTTAACAACAGGTGACCCGTACGCTCGTTTGACCTCCTATTCCATAAAAAAAAAAGTTATACTTAACACTGACATAGAGTTTTTATGCATATATGTGAACATGAGTCCATATTTTCGTAGACATATTTCATAGCAATAAAAATTATAGCAACTTAATTATTATGATAAAAATATTTACAATAAGTTACGTCTAAATAAATCACACCAAACGCGTTTTTCTGCTAGGATTTTCATTTTTTTTCCACGCAAGTGTCATGAAGACGGAAGATAACGGTAAGGTCATTTTTAGATCATCTTTACCGCGTTTTTTTTGGCTACTGTGATTGGATCGGTATGCAAGCCATGTGAAATGACTAGCAGTTAGCTAGTTATAATTTTCATAACTAACTCCAACAAAATAATACACCAATCTAGTATTACGCTTACATTAAATAAAGTATTTATGTTTAAATTGTAACAGTTGTTCTGAAAGTAAATTTTAATAGGCGCCTGTAAATACTTAGCCTGTAAGTTAGTTAAGCATTTAAGATAATGTACCTAAGTGTTTCACCTATGTTTAATGTATGTTTAATATGAACAAAGAAGATCTTTACCTCATTCACATCAGCTAGAGCAGGTTATTAAGTTAAGTTATGTTACGTTAAGTTACGGCAAACGCACTGCCGATTACCAAGTACATCGCTTGCTAAATGAACTTGCTAATTATAGATTAAAGGATTATCTATTAAAAAACAATAGCAACTAAGATAATTTGAACCTGCTTAGTTATATTTATAAGTTATATATATAGTGATGTATTAATAAGTAATTATTAGCATTAGATTTGTGGTTTTTTAGATGCTAAGTTGACCTAGTTAGTATATCATTAATATGATAAATACATAAAAAAGTACGCAAAAGACCCGTTTCACCAAAAATATATAAAACGAAGATACTTATGAAGAACTTGTCTTGTCAAAGTATAGGACAGTAGCCTTTAATAAAAGAGAGGTGAATGTAGCACAGGGTAACCTTTTCTGAAGAATTGTCTACATTATATTGTCATGAACACGCGGCAGTAAGATATATTAGTTGAGACTTACAACCTTATGTCTTGTTATATTAAGTTACGTTACGAATATTATAAGGAAACAATTCTTACTATTACAATTTTTCGACTGAAATCTTTTAAATTCAAGTAACATTATTTGGAACATACTTTGCAGAAAATATTTAATTAATTGGTTGGTATGAAAGAAATTATTCAATTTATTGGTTATATTAATAAATATTTAATAATAGTATTATTTATAGATGAAAATGCATTATAAAAATATTATTAAATTATCTGGATCTGTGGCGGTCCTCCACAGTGCGGTTTACAAGAAGCTTTCATCCACGTACTATAAAGCTGTGGAATGAACTTCCTTTTGCGGGGTTTCCGGGACGATACGACATGGGTACCTTCAAAAAAAGCGCGTACACCTTCCTTAAAGGCCGGCAACGCTCCTGTGATTCCTCTGGTGTTGCAAGAGATTGTGAGCGGCGGTGATCACTTAACAACAGGTGACCCGTACGCTCGTTTGTCCTCCTATTCCATAAAAAAAAGTATTTCAGAATAAGTTTGTTGGGATGTTAATTAATTTTGATTTATAATATCTTTTAAATATTTAATTTTTGTTTTATTTTCTGGTAATTGATTTTTCCATAACCAAAATGGTAAAATTTACAGCACTATAAATTTATTAACGAAGAGATTTTATAAAAAATTTGGGAAAACTTAATTTGGTATAAATATCTACGTGCAATAAATTAGAACCGCGTGTAGAAATGATTGAATGAAATGAAATACATGTAGTTTGAATATTATATGAGTATATTTAGTTCTTTAAGATGCAACCCCAATCACTTTATGTGTAATATTGTTTTCGTCTCCCCTCTGGTCTTCTGGTGCACCCTAGCATTAGGAAAAAAAATTGAACATATTAGTGTTTCATTAAAATAAGTGTTACATATTGATTTTAATCTATTACTATTTAATAACGCGTAATTGTAACTGAATTTTTACATTAAATTTTTGCGGAAGCTTACTGTTATGTCTTTATTTAAATAGTCTTTGTGAGTACTGTAAACATACTAGACCAACTAAGGTAAGGTACATGATAAATCAAAGTTTTAGCCAGCCTTGACTTAGATAGTAATACTTTATTCAGCTAACGAATAGTGTAATTAAACTTTGTATATAATAATAATAAATTCCGTTAACGGTCTTATAGCAAAGAGCCTCGACCATCATCTCAAGAGGCTCTCACTTAATAACTGGATAAAGGGTCAGTTACAGAAAGCAGCTGTTTTGGGAACTGCACGCATCGTGCGGAAGTTCCTCAGTCTGTTGCCCTAGCCACCGGCGGAATTGTCGTGAACCAACGCCGGCGGGACTCTATTTTTTATATTTATATTTGTAATATTGTTTTTTATAAATATGTTATATATATAAATGTAGAAAATAAGATGAAATTGTAATAAAGAGAATAATAATAATAATATTGACACACTTTTTACACAAATTATCTTGCCCCAAGTTAAGCATATATAGTCTGTGTTATGGGTTACAAGACAATGTTATATTTAGTACAATATACTTACTTAAACATACATCAATTTATATAAACATACATAAATACATTTAAACATCCATATGACTCGGAAACAAACATCCATATTCGTCATATAAATGCTTGCACCTAACGGGATTCGAACCCGGGACCTCTAGCTTAGTAGGTAGGTTCGTTAACCACTCGGCTATACAGGTCATATATGAATGATAGATAGGAGGCTTTAAATACTCAATACTCCTACAGCAAAATATTTTTCATTAATAATTTTATAGATTGGAACCCAATTTAAAAATGTATTCACGGATATTTAACGGTAGTTAGGTTTTATTTAATGAGCTAATAGAACTAGGTAATCAATAAAAGAGATAATTGAGAGAAACTATAAATGAGGGTATTTTTATTGCACTGGATCCCTTGAAAATGATTGTTTTATTTTTATTTGTTTTTGTTTCCGATTATCTCGGAAACGGCGTGACTTATTTTATGTGCTGTATTTAATTATATTTTTTTTATTTTTATTCTAATGCGCTACAAATAAAAAGCATGTATCCCATAAAATAACCTTTTCACACGACGTTTATATATAACACACAGACCTACTTTTTTTTATGGAATAGGAGGACACACGAGCGTACGGATCGCTGCCCACATTCTCTTGCAACACCAGAGGAATCACAAGAGCGTTGCCGGCCTTTAAGGAAGGTGTACGCCGTTTTTTTTTGAAGGTACGCCGTTATTTTTAAGGTCCCAGAAACACCGCACAAGGAAGCTCATTCCACAGCTTTGTAGTATGAGGGAGAAAGCTCCTTGAAAACCGCACTGTGGAGGACCGCCACACATCCAGATGGTGGGGATGATATCCTAACTTGTGGCGAGTCGTGCAAAGGTGAAATTCGGCGGCAGGAATCAGGTTAAACAGCTCTTCGGAACACTCCCCGTGATAAATGCGGTAGAAGACACACAATGAAGCGACGTCTCTACGCAACGCCAAGTGATCCAGCCGTTCTTAGCCGTTCAGCCGATCAGCCGCAATTATTAACAGAGTCTAAACATCATAATGTCACGTACTTTTATCACAATGGACCAAATTTTCATATTAAACAAACTAATACAGACTGAATAATACGCGCAATATCTTAATAACTAACAGAGCCACATTAGAACAGTACTTTAACATCATGCTAGAGTGACCGAATCGACGTACGCACAACATGCAAACGATTTACACTGCCGCTAAGCAATCTTGGGGAGACAAAACTATTGAGTGCCACGCCGAGAGTGGTTGCTCTCCGAGTTAAATTAATTAATAATAAATTTCAAGGAGACCGCTGAGCTGCTATATGCTATTAATTGTATTGTTCTAATGAGTTTTAAATGAAAATAATATCCAATGAAACGATACTGTCGTTTTTTTTACATCTCATGTGAACATGTGCAAATCCGCGCTGTTTCTGTCAAAATCACCAAAACACATCACGTGCGCTCAGAGTGGCTTACATATACCAGAAGTATTTAATTACGTTTACGCAGTATTTCGAAACGCCTATGCCAATGAGTTTATTGCTACTTCTTCTCATTAGCTCAGCCCTTTACGAAGTAGCAGTAGATTCAATAAGAATTTTTTTTTGACTTTCATACGTGTTTATCCGTGACCTACATGAATAAAGTGATTTTGATTTGATTTGATTTATCAATAGCGTTGTTATTGTTCTTTTTATTATCTTATGACTAATAGGTATCAGTGAAATTCAAACTATTTTCATAATAAATATTTTCAATTATTTTAATAATTAATGTGATTAAATTCGCCACATGAACCCGAAATCATATTTGTATTGGAATGCAATGAAGAAGATAGCGAATAAATATTTGAATCACATGGATATAGAGTAACTGCAATATTATTCACTAGTCGGAAGGCTCATACTTTTAAATCGCATTGAAATTTTCATTTGAATGAGTCAAAGTTCCTATTCAATTAAAAGAGGATAGCTGAAGTGGTGAAGCGTGAAATTAGTTAATTCATTCAAAAGATCGAATCGCAGTCTTTTGAAATCGAGTTTCTTTTCGATATTTCTTACGCTCACATCTTAATAATTCAAATTGAGAACTGTAACGAAACCATTGTAAAGGATATTTAAAATGTTTTCCTATAGTTCAAAATATGAATTATTTTTAACATTTTTAACATCACTATTGTATTGTAAAGCTATTTAAGTTGAGAATAATTTGTAGAAATGATAATATTTAAGTTTATTTTTTGTTGAAATAGCGCTCATTTGTCAATTAATGAAATTAAAAAAATACTATATATTATATTATAATTAATTAAATAGCGAAAATAAATAGAAGTATGTAGCATAATAAATTACTTTGTTTAATGTTCTTGTAACTCTGGGGTTAAATTCGTAATTAAGAAATGGTTTTTACTTATAATATAATAAAGCCTTTATTAATGATTTTCCATTTGATTTCTACATTTTAGTGTTAGTATGTTAGTACGGTTAGTCGACAAACATGATTATTTTAATATTAATTTTTATGTTAGTAAGTTATAATGCATGCACTATGATGCACATTTGAAAATAATCAAGAAAACTAACTTGATTATTTTCAAATGGATCCCAGTTTGGTAAAGGCCTCCTCCATTCATTTCTATTTTTTCCTTTTTCGAGCCAGTTAGTTCCGCCACTCACTCTAATCTCATCGGTCCACCTTTTATGTGGTTTTTACTTAATATTACATATATTTGTTTATTAAAGCCTAATACATTATTCGCCATGTTGGGAGACACGATGACAATCGATGGACAATTTAGACCACAAAATGGAAAGGACCGCAAGGTGTGAGAAGTAGAGGTCGCCCGGGCGCCCGTTGCAGGACGAGATTGTATCCAACGCAGGGAGAGACTGGATGACCATTGCTCAAAATAGAGAAAATAGAATTCTTTGGAGGAGGCTTTTACCCTGACGGGGTCCACATTAGATGGAGATTAAAGTGCATTAGTAGTAGATTTATTAAAGTTTATTAGCAATATAATTATAAAATATCAAACTAAGCAATTTTGTGTATCTTTTTATGTAACTAGTGTGGAATTAAATAAATCTATTTTATTACTTTTTATTATTATTATTATAATACAATATTAAAAATATTACTAATTTATTTACGATATCTTATATATCATCCCACTGCTGAGCAAAGGCCTCCCCCTTCTTCTTCCAATAATCCATATTGTGTGTTGTGCGGGACCACATCACTCCTTCGTAATTTACTAGGTCGTCTCTCCATCTAGTACCAGGTCTACCTCTTCTTCTTTTGGCCTCTAATGGCTACCAGTTTGTTGCTATACTGCTCCATCTTTCGTTACTGTTACATAGATTACACATTTACATAAACTTATGCTAGGTAGAATTCTGATATATGTAACAAATTAAAGATGAACACATGATGTATGGTGGCATACAGCCATACCAGTGGGAGGCTCTAGCAGGGAGCCGGCTAGATTATGGGTACCACAACGGCGCCTATTTCTGCCGTGAAGCAGTAATGTGTAAACATTACTGTGTTTCGGTCTGGATGGCGCCGCAGCTAGTGAAATTACTGGGCAAATCAGATTTAACATCTTATGTCTCAAGGTGACGAGCGCAATTGTGGCGCAATCAATTGTTGATATTACCCAAAGGCCAATTTTTTGTGCTCGGTCTTAAAATCGTTTTTCTAAATATAATCCTTTTTTGTAAAACGTATGTACAAAATTCCATGAAGTACGTTTGAGTAGGTAACGTAACAAACTCGCATTCATAGTTTTAGTCAGGATTAATTATTATTGGGTAGATAGAAAGAAATAAATTATTAAAACCATTACTAATACACGGACTAGTAAAAAAATAAGGACTCTGAGTCATCTTACATAACAGTGTAGCACCAAAACAAGCCGATTAACGTGTAAATACATAGCCCCACGCACACACTATTATACTACTACAGGCCGATAGGCGGCCATTATGAGATTTGTCATCGTCTGTGACAGATCAGTTTGCGTCTCAATAAAATATTTTAAAAATGCCGTCGTGCGTTGCGAAAAAGTGTAAAAACGATACTATATAAGTATTTGTGGCCATATATGATTATTTGAGGGAGAAAAAATTGTGTAAGTAGTATCCCCCGTAACCGCACACACACTAGCATAACGGTGCTTCACTTGCTAATATCACGGCGCGGAGTCCTTCTTTTTTACTCATCAGTGTACTGATATGGATGGATATCCTAATATCATACACGCAATACTTACCCCCTACAGATGCATGTCGGCGACACTACACTAAATGTTTTCCCTCACAAGAGCTCAACCTGCTCCTAAAATTTTTCTTATTTTCACTATTATCAATTTATTTTCATCAAAATTTTTCAACAATATTCATAATTTATTATAATTTTCAATTTCTTAGTTTGGTTTTCTATAAAAAGCCTGTTTTTAAGTTTTTTGAAACAATTATTTATTTTTAAGATAAAGAATGAATATATCGTATTGCCTGTGGAATTCTTTTGATTAGTTGATGAAACACATGCCAGTTATAAAAAATATTGTCTATCATTCGTAGCTAAGGCGCGGTCATACCTCAATGCCCACAAAAATTGGTTTCTTAGAGAGTCGATTACAACATAACGCAATGAAAATATTCCGACGCAAAAAAAAATAGTGCACAAAGAAGGACTTAAAGAAAATTTTGAATTGAATAAAATATTTATATATTACATTTTTTATAAAAATGTAAATTTTTAGAAAAATTTGAGAAAATTAAATTTTTTAATTGTTTGCATCATTATTTTATGCTTTCTACAATAAAAATCAATTTAATTTATCCAATTGAATCATAAATCAACCTTTAAACCTCAAAAATTTATTAGAATAGTGTAAATATATATAATATGGTTACCATATAATATAATGAAACGATGTATGAAATGATAATATATATATATATATATATATAATATAATCCTCGTAGTACTTTTTAAATTAAAGAGGTAATGCTGTGGTGAAAGCAGAGTCTAATATCAACGTTTTTAAGACAATTGATTCGTTGATCAATGATATTCATGGAGTTTTACCTGACATCAACAAAAATACTAATTTGAATTTAATAAATTATGAGGCTTACGTCATTCTGTCTTTACTACATTTTCATAATTCAAATTCAAATATTTTATTGAAAATAGGATTTAAAATCACTTATTGAACGTCAAAAACTACCACCCATTCAAAAGAGACTGCCTCAGACCTGAGAAGAATGGGCGCAAGAAACTCAGCGGGCTTTTTTTTTAATATAAAATGTAATATTGATCATAATATAATCGTGATTAATATACCATACCAATACCACAGTAGACATACTATGTGTCTACTGTGCCAATACTGTAATATATAAAAACTATTGTTTATTCGATGCATCAATCTTAAGGAGCTCGAATTCAATGTTTGTGCAGGAACATGATGTTATACATAAATTACTAAATCAGGTCGGTCAGGTCGTTCACGATTTGACGCATTGACCAGCCATCGTAACTTCATCGTTACTTTATCATTAAATACTTAATGTTTGAATAATTGAGAACATGACATTATCGCCGTACAGTGACGGAAGATTTTACTAATTATGCGGAACCTCGAAATCGACATTTCGAAAGCAATAAATTTTGAGGTCGTTTCAGCGGTGATAAACTGAATTAATACACGGTTCAATAAATTCGTTTTTCATTTGCACTTAAAAGTGTTGGTTTTGTAATTATTATTAATGATAACCGACTTCAAAAAAGAGACGTTTATCAAGTCTTTTGCAATTATTATCATGAGATTATATAGTTAATGGAACTATTTGGAATTTATCACTATTTCAAAGATTACCGTTATTGGTTTCGTTACGAAACAGACCTAATGATGAAATGTATGAGCTTATGAGAAACTTTTTAACTAATGATAATGAAGGTGGTGATGCAGCGGAAAGAATGAAGAAAACCACAAATACACGCATATTTAAATAAGTAGGTACTTTATGAAGGGAAATAAATTATCCCAACGCTTGAATTGATGCTTGAAAATGTTGATTCATCCCTAATCGATATATTAAAGCAAGGTACCTTAAATTCAAAATTGGAATTATTTTGTAACTTTTGGGATAAGGGAAACAAAGTGTGTCAGACCTGACACTTGATAAGAGTTGATCATACCGCTAGCAGAAGAACACAGAAGAATAAGAAAAGGGTTGAAAGAAGAAAATATTGAAAAAGTTGAAATAAAGTTGGAGACTATGAATTCGTAATGTGATTCTTCAATGCCATTTATTTCGGTTAATTATTTCTCCATTAATTGAATTGATACTGATAATAAAAACTATAAATTTCAAAGGAAAATATTTTTTATATCGTTATATTATATAATATATTCTAACATTGATATCAATAAAATTAATAAAAGCTTACCGAACACAGGTGTTACGTTAGCAAAATGCAATAAATCAAATGTATGTAACATGCAATAAATTGCATCTTAGGAATCGGCAATCTTATACATATAATATAAAATTTGAGAATTCAAATTCTATTCCAATATATATTAAATCTGTTTCATACGATTAGCGTTACAACAAACAGGAAGGAGTTTCATGTTTGTATAAATATAATATTATCGTTATGTCGGAAACAATTTGTGTACGCACGGCAGAATTAGTTATACTTAGTCAACAAATATTATCTGAGCATACGATGATTTGTTTCAACTGTAGATGTTTGTCTGATCTTATAATATTACATATAATTATAAGAATAACATTTAACAATAGATCTTTTTCATCATATTTTATTTTTATGGAAGAGGAGGACAAATGAGCGTACGGGCAACCTGATGTTAAGTGATCACCGCCGCCCACATTATCTTGCAACGCGAGAGGAATCACAGGACGACAATGCGTCAACCTTTAAGCTTCCAAAATCCTTAGAGTACTAGATTTTTCAGATACACCAAAATGGAGAGTGCCGTATGGCACACTAATTCCCTCACCAAGTTCTGACCCTTACTTAGTTTATAAGATGGTTTATTTTGCATAGTCTTTTAGCTTGTTTCAATAGCTTTCAGATATATTCACTTATATCAACCAAACTATACGAAATCTATTGATACACGTTAAAATAATACGCATTAAGAAAACGCTGCGCGAATGCCAAAATCATGCCGATCAGAGGCAAACCACGCGATCAAAGTTTCCCGGAACGGAAAGGTGTACGCGCTTTTTGAAGGTACCCATGTCTTATCGTCCCAGAAACACCGCACAAGGAAGCTCATTCCACAGCCGTGTTGTACGTTGAAGAAAGTTCCTTGAAAACCGCACTGTGGAGGAACGCCACACATCCAGATGGTGGGGATCCCAATTGGAGTCATGTTGTGCGAAGGGGGAATTTGGTGGCAGGAATCAGGTCAAACAGCTCTTCTGAACACTCTCCGTGACAAACGCGTTAGAAGACACACAATGGAGCGACGTACATACGCAACGCCAGGTCATCGCGCCGTTCACAGACGACTGGGTCTAGGGAAAAACCATAAAAATTGCATTAAATAAAAATAATAAGCGAATAATAATAAAAGAAATAATAAAAAAATAATAAACTACCTATTATAATAAAACATTAAACGAGGTAGTGGATTTAAATGATAGTTGACGTCTTAGAACTCAGAATAAAACTGTGCAACATAAGCTCTAAAAGTTTGTTGATACAGTAAGTGAGTTTTGTCGTCACTCACGCTGACTTCGAGATTCAATAGTAAACGTAGACAAGTCAACCCGTTTAACAGCGCCTTAAATATTGAAGAGTATTACTAAGCCACTACTGAAGTGTCTCCCATTGAATAGTCGTAAAAACTCACAAAAAATACTCAGAAGTCATACTTTTAATATTCGTTTTCAAAGTCAAAGAAATTACAATATGTTCGGAAATTCAACAACAATTTTTTTCAAATAGAGTATTTTACAATGTCTGTAATATACATAACAAATTAGTTGGTAAGGTGCTGCATCCAATATATGAATCGTGTTTAAATAATATCAAATATTTCATAAAAAGTTGTAAAGAATAGAATGTAGGTATAAATATAAATTATCGTATATTGTATGCAGCAACCTTTAGAGTGGATTCATTGTTTGTGTAAGGATGCTTCGTGAACATGATGGTCGTGATTACTGTCATAATTAGTAATCGCATCCAACAAATACAATGATTTATTGACTATAATATGACAATGGAAGGCTTAAAATTTCTTGATCTCTGCTATTTTGGATGTCTTTTAGACACTTGCCCGCTCTAAAAATCTAGATGAAAATTCAACATACATGCACGCACACTAAGACAATCAATATCAAACCGAATAAATTAATTAATTAACCGAATAAAGAAATAAATTAGTCGATAAAACACGAAAACAACTAAACTTATTATTATTACACTAAAATAAATTAAAGTATAGCTCTATTTCGTCCTTTTGACGGAATCAACAGCGAATATCTGAATGGAAATAATTCGCAATGAAACAAAACTACAGTTATTTTGTTCTCATTTCCACGTAATACAGCCAACACGTGCGAATCTCCGTTGTTTCTGCCACAATTATCAAACACACACATTACGTGCTATCACTGTGGCGTACACCAGAATTGTTTAATTGTTTATAGGTTATATTCCCCAATTGGCAATCTTAATAGCACATATAATTGAATTCAATATTATTTGTTCTAAATACATAATATAATATGCAACATCAACTCAATACCAGTGGGATGCTCAATTGCACAGGATTCCGGCTAGATTATTGGTACCACAACGGCGCCTTTTTCTGTCGTGAAGCAGTAATGTGTAAGCATTATTGTGTTTTGGTCTCAAGTGCCGCTCAGAGTTTTGGGTTTTTCAAGAGGCAGGGCGTATTAATTGAAATCAGCTGAATAAACGTCCTGCTCGTCTCGTCCCTTATTGTTTAAAAAAAAATACAATTTTAGTTCTATATTCAAGATTTATAAAGATTTATATGAACTTTTTGTAATATTGTTTTCAGCCAATGGTACATGCATGCTAGCGAAAGAAGACGCAGATTATATTATTATTGTACACAACAGAAAATAATGTGGATCAGTTATTTAGCAGTTAGAATCACTAAAGTAAATTGCAAATTTTATATTGAATCACTTTCAGATTTCATCTTAATGAGTTTTGAATTCATATTCGATTGAAGTAGAGAAAGATAACTAAAGTGTTGGAGACTAAAATAGAGTAACGCTTTTATATTTTCTCAAAATAATGTCATAATAGCTACTTCAATTAAAATCCTATAATGGAGCCAAATGGAGTCTTTTTAAAATGTTTGAACAATCATATCTAAATATTCTTGATCATTTAAATTAATCTGCTTTTATTTATTTTTTATCTCTAAAACCTCTTTCTATGCAATAATTTTGAAATAGTAATTTTATGCTTTTGTTTAGTAACATAACAGGTTTTTACTCAATGCATATTATGAAAGTTATCATGGCACACATACCAAGTTTTTAATAGCCTTAAAATAAATTCATTTTTTCGGGAAGGTGAGTATTTTATCTGTGTCATGAGAAAAGACCTTGCAAGATTACTACAATTTTTTTACAAAAATTTATAGGAATATAACTCATTTATATTCTTTGAATACATACCACTTTCATGATTTTATTACGATTCTTTCTAGTCGATCGCTGGACATTACGTAAAAAATCAAATTTCACCCCCATCATATTTTTGAACTATTATTAATACACTGCAAGAAAAATTTATGTTTTTTGGACATTATACTTTTTTGAAATGATCCTCAGATATGTACAATCAATTGGCTGAAGTTATAATGAAAGCGAATGAAATCTCCCTTGCATGACATATGGATGCCAAACATGGTCCTAATATGGGAATGGAACGGTCAATTACGTTATACCAGATTACATTAACGAACTGCCCAAAGAGCTGCAAGAAATGTACATAAATACCAGGAAAATCAAAACTCGCTTTAAAAGATACTTCCTGAAAAAAGAATAAAATTTGGAAAAAAATTATTGAATGGCTCTAGGTACCCAGATAAACCCGTGAGGTTTTCATGGTACTTATTTCATAAAAATGTATGTATTTGTTCTGTATTGGCCAATAAACTAAAAAATAAAAAACAAGGATAGACCACACTATAAAAGGATTAAAATGCCGATGGGCAGGACATATCCTGAGAGCAATATAAAAAAATGGACAAAAAATATTATCGATTGGTATCCAAGACAAGTGAAAAGGAATCAAGGAAGACTAAGCATTAGATAGGAAGATGATTTTAAAAAGTGACTAGAACAACGTATAGACGATCTGCTGTGGACACATCACAATGGAAAATTCTGGAGGACCCCTATATCGGAAGACAAGCGAACGATGTAGAAGATTAGTAATATCACTTATATTAGAATATTATCTA
This sequence comes from Leptidea sinapis, assembly GCF_905404315.1. Taxonomy (NCBI): domain Eukaryota; kingdom Metazoa; phylum Arthropoda; class Insecta; order Lepidoptera; family Pieridae; genus Leptidea; species Leptidea sinapis. The sequence continues at coordinate 10,949,931 of NC_066275.1, read as the reverse complement.
GGAACATTACTTAAATTAGAATATTACATAGATTATAATATTACTTTGATTAGAATTTTACTAAGATTAAAATATTACTTAGATTATAATATAAATTGTACTAATTTTTACATTGTTTGCAATAAAGGCTTATTCATTAATTCATAGATTGATATCCCAAGTTACTTTTGTAGAGTATACAATTATTTTTACAAAATATTAATCGTAAATTTAAAAAATCGTGTTGGATAAGAGGTGCTGAATATATGTTAAAAAAAAACAAATTATTAAATTGTCCTTTTTCAGAACCTTTTCCAATTTCTAATTATTATTCTTATCATATTTAATTCATAACACACATTAAATTTAAAAACAAAATTTATGAACGATTAAGGACTTGAACCCGCGACCTCTCGAGTTCCCTGCGAGCGCTCTTCCGCTGAGCCAACCATTCGTGTGACGTAAAGTTCATAAATCTTGATATGTCTTTCTTTAACTCTCTCTAATATCGTTATGTTTCATGAATTAACCCTTTTACCAACGTTTGCTCTTTACTTGCGAATCGACCAAACGAAATGTCAAAGGTTTGGTCATGTGATTTGGCCTACTCTTATTATTTTGCAATTTGCCGCCATAGCATAACATACACAAACTAGCTATCTCTGCACGTAGAATGTTGGACGAGTTATTGAACTGTTGGATGTTAGTATGAAGCCGGTATAAAACGACATAAAAAGGCTTAGTACAAAGCATGTTTAAAATAATATGGTTTATACTTTACGACATCCCTTTGCTTATCTTTATTCGAGGATAAGTGTTGAATTGAGGCTATTTTCGTTAAGGTTTACAGAAGTTAAGCCGTATCGGATTCTTTATATTATGTTTTATCTATGCAGAAGTACAATTCTTTTTCTATCATCAGTATCTATGCATTGCGAAATGCCTATAACGTACGTAGTTATATCGGTATATAATGCAATAAAATAAAATAAAATAAAATAAATATATGTTTTATCTGTAAATAAAAAAATACCTTGAATAATTCAATATAAACAAATGTCTTAATTTATGCGCTTAAAAACAAAATTAGATTATTCATTGACACGCTCAATGAATAATCTAATGAAAATTAAAAAGATGGATTACTAAAAATTAAATTAAATACAGAAAATCTATCAAATAAAAATAATATCTATGACAAACATATACATCGGCAGTATTTTTTCTACTAATTTTTATAATAATAATTCCAAGTTATTTAAATTTAAATTCCATTGTTATTCTTTTTATGAAAATAAAGGAACAAGACGAGTAGGACGTTCAGCTGATGGTAATTGATACGCCCTTACCATTGCAATGCAATTGTGATCGCAAGTGGTAGTAGCTTCGTCAGATGAGTTTATTATCTTATAGTAATATAATCCTGGATATATATAAGACAATAACATACGCTGATTATACTAGGAATATAAATTTCATAATTTTGGAATTATTAAGATTATTAATGGAAAAATATTGTCGATAATTATGTTCTTATAATCAACAAAAGTTGAAACTAACATGCATTGCCTCACGGACTAGTAAAAAAAGAAGGACTCCGCGCTGTGATATTAGCAAGTGAAGCACCTTTATGCTAGTTTGTGTGCGGTTATAGGGTATACCAGTAACACAAACTTTATTTTCTCACACAAAATATCAAATAAAAGCAAGCTCATTTTTAATTCGTTTCAATTCGAATTTATTGAAACAGTAGCGTTGCTTTTTTATTTACGTCACGATTCTTTGAAATTTACTCATAAATATGCAAACTAGGAAGTTTCTATTGAACTCCATGTGCCTGCTCAATGCTTAAGCTATAATATATAAATGTTTACAAACAATAGCAGAACGAATAGCGCTCATACACTGTGTAGAAATTACGTTGACTTACAATATCCGTGAGTCATAAATATTCACAAGAGCTCATATTAAAATATCACTAATGTCATCAAGCTTCTAGCATCGTACGAGTAACTTTGAATTAAACTTATAACGTATAATATTATATAGCTGCCTTATCGTTAAATCAGCGAGTCAGGTGGCTAAACCGTTCATCGAATGCCGTTAATTAATGGGATGGCTAAAGACGACTAGCTGTTGAATCTAACGTTCATCTAATACACTCATCAATGAACGTCATTAAACCACGTGGTTAAAGTGAATATTGATAAATTGTAGTTTTTGGCCTAAATTAGATTTTAAACAATGAAAGGTACTTAAATTATTTGCTGTTAGAGCTGTTAACGCCATATTTTGTTTAGCTGCCTCTAGTAGTTGGGCTAGTTCAGTTGACTGGCTGATTTAACAAAGTGGCTGCGTCATAGTTCTAGACTTTATTTGATTTATTTTTGTTTATTTTTGTAGGAGATAAATTAAAGTAGATGTGGCTAAATATTGCAATAACAATTCAATTTCTATTCTTCTGTTCGCTGGATATTTACTTTGAATTCACTACTTATATAATGTACACTGGCCTTCAAAAGTAAGTATCACACTTTTAAAATTGGGATAAAGTTTTAAGTTCACAAGATATACTTTCGAAATAAAAAGGACTCCAAAGAGAATTTAATTTTGTACATAAAAACTTTATAGTCGGTAACCTTCTTTTAAGAATTGGCTGAAAAAAAACTTCAAAAACAAAACCATTCCTTTTTCAAAGTGGACGTTTCCGAATCACAATTTTACCATTCACATTTTTCTTTCTGTTTTAAATTTTTTTCAAGATCGATGGGTCTTGTTTTAAAAATTTATGCTAAAAAGCACATAACATTTATTTATCATACCCCTTTCACTTGAATGTGCAGGATCATGGCTTTTCTGGAACTAGGCATCAGTAAGCGTCGCACTGCAAGAATGGTGGGTGTGACGGTACGAACGGTCCAGAAGGTAAAGCGAAGGTACGAAGAGACTGGACACCATCCGAGGAGGCCTTGTAATGGCAGACCCAGGTGTACCAGTGCCCGAGAAGATCGTTATATTACTTCCACTGTGTTAAGAAATCGCCACCAAAATGCAGTTGAAGTCCAGCAACAGCTACTTCAGACCCGGAGGGACTACATTAGTGACAGTACAGTGAGAAGAAGACTTGCTGAAGCAAATTTGAAACCCCTAAGACCAGCGAGTAGCCCAAAACTCGAGAGACAGCATCGAGTAGCGAGACTGGGATACGCCCGTGAACACATGCAGTGGGATGAAGAAGAATGGTCAAGAATTTTGTTTGCAGATGAGTCTCGATTCTCCCTTTACACTTCTGATGGAAGGCGAAGTGTTTACAGGTGACCTGGTGAGTGATACCTTCAAGCCTGCATCTCAGAAAGAGTCCAATACGGTGGAGGCAGTGTACATGTATGGGCTGTCATATCTTCAGAAGGTCGCACAGAGCTAGTAGCCATAGAAAATGGCACCCTCACTGGGCAAAGATATGCTCAAGAGATTCTCAATGAGTATGTAGGGCCGTATTTAGCAAAAATGGCTGATGGATCGATGCTGATGCATGATAATGCCTGGCCACACACGGCTCATATCGTAAAAGAGTATATTCAGGAGGTCGGTATCAGCGTGATGGCTTGGCCATCAAGAAGTCCTGATCTCAACCCGATTGAACACGCCTGGGATGAGCATGGGAGGCTAGTCAGAAATCGCAGACCACCACCTACTACCCTCAGGGCACTAAAGCAGGCCCTGGTAGAAGAATGGGAGAATATTCCCCAACATCGCCTCCGAAACCTAGTGTTCAGTATGCCAAACCGGCTCGAAGCTGTAATCAGAGCTCGAGGAGGCAATACCAGTTATTAAAAATTAAATAACATGTAATACATTTTAGTTGAATTTTTTTACACTAAACTAAAAATGTCTATTTTCATTGTTTTATCTTTTTTAAGTTAATAATGTTACTAATGTATAATTTTAGTTTCTAAGAATTAAAGCCTATAAAATTTGCAACAAAACGTTTTTAATCTTAAATCTCTACCTTGTATAGTTAAGAAAAAAAAATAATTTGAAAAGTGTGATACTTACTTTTGCAGGCCAGTGTATTATGATTTCTACAAATTATTCCCAACTTAAATAGCTTTACAATACAATAGTGATGTTAAAAATGTTAAAAATAATTCATATTTTGAACTATAGGAAAACATTTTAAATATCCCTTAGAATGGTTTCGTTACAGTTCTCAATTTCTAATCTGAAATCTCTACCTTCTATAGTTAAGAAAAAAATTTAATTTGAAAAGTGTGTTACTAACTTTTGCAGGCCAGTGTATTATGTAAAACACGATTACTCATGATATTAAAAGGCCTTTTTTTTTTAAAGTGATCCCTTCAGAATTATTTTAGAAGTCATTTCTAATATTACCATCGCTTCGGAAACAATTGTAGTATAGCGTATAGAAGTTAGAGATAGTAGAAGCGGCTCAAGAAACTCTCCCAGCATTCTTTTTAATAAAATATACAATATTAAACATAATCATTTGAAACTAATGTTTTCATCCATTGAATGGATCATAGTAACACCAGAAAGAAAAAGAAAGTCAACAGACAAGTATAAAAATTTCTTAAGAAAAAACAAATGTGGGTATATAGATTATAGTAGTACCTAATAGTAAATGATAATGCCGAGCAAAACTCAAAAATTTCAATAAAAAACAGAGTAAGCTCATTAGCTATCAAAACAAAAGAAAACAGTTAGATTATTCTGTCAATAAAAATACATGTTGTGGCTTATTTTACAACGTTGCTTCAGAGAACTTTATCTCGTTTATTTTTATTTACTGCAATTCATGTTTGCCATCTATCTTGTTGTAGATCGAGTTGTATTTGTCATATTCAATTCAGATATACTTGAAGTATCAGTATTTTCTGTTTTATCTAAAAGTAATCTGTAATAAGTGAAGTACAGAAATATTCTTTTAATATTAAACCGCAAAGCTTCCCAGTCACAACACACAAGTAATAAATTCGATGTTAGTGAGCTCGTAATAGAGTCTGTACCTTAAATTGTTTTCAAAATATATGCATTGAAGTATCACATATATATTCCAATAATGGGAAGCAGTAAATCTTTCACCAGGTGAATAGTGATGCAACGCCGAACTCAAATATAAAAGCATTTATTCCATTACTTGTGGAAAATAGACCGGTCAGTTCAATAAAACTTTCCTGACTAAACAACATTTTTAATTTAAGAACCATACGTCACTCGAACGTTTGACTCAGTGGAAGAGCGCTCGGATGGAAACTGAGAGATCGCGGGTTTGAGTCCCGCATTGTTCATAAATTAAGGGTTACAAGTTTAATTTAATCTGTAATGATATAATTACAATTTAAAAATTTCCTCGACATTCTGATGTATCAGTAACAGTTGAGAGGAAAACAGTTGCCCGTCACTTTGGAAGATTTGATTTTGTATTTGCAATGTAATGTAATTAAAAAAAAATTATTGTAATAATTTTTTTTTATGAAAATAAGGGACACGACGAGCGGACGTTCAGCTTTGGTAATTGGTACGCCCTGCCCATTACAATACAGTGTCGCTTAGGATTCATGAAAAACCCCAAAAATTCTGAATGGCACTACAACTGCGCTCGTCACCTTGAGACATAAGATTTTAAGTCTCATTTGCCCAGTAATTTCACTAGCTACGGCGTCCTTCAGACCGAAGCACAGTAATGCTTATACATTACTGCTTCACAGCAGAAATAGGCACCGTTGTGGTACCCATAATCTAGCCGGCATCCTGTGCAAAGGAGCCTCCCACTGGTATAATGCAATAATGTAACCATAGAAAAGAAAAAAATGCCAGTACCTGCCCAATACTACCAATTAAAATACCGGCCGAATATATGTTATAATTGGGATGTGCCTCAATTTTAATAATTTTACTATTGGATAACCACATTAATATACCACAAAAATACAGCCTATTTTATGTTAAAGGCCTAAGCAAAGTGAAGGCGTGTCGCTCTATAATATATAGGATGTTTTTGTATTAATATTTTTTACTGTTGACTAGTAAACCGCTTCTTTGAAAAGTGTTTTCCAAGTTTTTTTAAACTTCTTAGTGGTTACAAAGTTTTAATAAAATAGAGATATAATATATCTACTCTGTTAATTAGAGTGAGTATTTTCTTTTGTTGTGCGTCTTCTCAGATCCGAGGCAAACGTTTTCGAATGGGTGCTAGTCTTCGACGTTCAGTAAAAATATTCATTAAAAAAAAGGTGAAACCTATCATGGATTACTGTATCTTCTATAGAATTTAATGCCCCAATTAAATTCGTGGCAGATATTTGAACAGCTAAGCCTTATAGTGAACGACATAACCCACGTTGTATTCTTATCTTGGACTGTAGAACAGACAATACTGACGAAAAATTAGCATATAATTTGCATAATTACAATGGAAACATTGGTGGTGATTCTTAAATGTGGCACATTTTCTTATTTTCTTTAGGCCAAAGAGAAACATTGGAGTACATTTTGTTTATAACTTTTTTGCTTTTATTATAATTTAACCCATTTTAAATTACGTAGTCAGTTGACGTTTCCGCCTTTTGATAGCTTTGTAAGCTTATTTTTGAACATTGAGCAAAATAACATAACATATTTACAAAAGTAATTGTTATCTGTCAAATCTATTAGACACACCTGGAACTTTTTAATCTTATCTTGTTCGTGCCAACGGACCTCAAGAAATATATATGTTTCCTGCGTTGTACCACCGCTACTGTACCTGTGGCCTATAACATGCTTGTTAGATGAACCGTCTCATCTGGCGTGTCTACACAGGTCCCTTCTTATATCAGGGGTCCTACTTCTTGCGTTCATCACTTGAAATTTTATACACCAAGAATTTTTGTTAACATTTTTTTCACAGCATTAAATTAAATGTTTGTTTTCATTAGCATATAACATTTGGGCAATTGCATTTTACTCTATAAGAACTACAAATGAAAGAGTGACACCGACATAATATTATGTTATTATTTAGATTTCCACATCTTTCTGAAATTGATTTCGGATTTAATATGTTGATTTAGGGAAAATATTGATAAGGTGCCGGTAATTAAGTTTAGCCAGCACAGCTGTGTGTGAATAACTTAAATATTATATTCTTGTTATGCTTTAGCTTTTTATACAAATCTTTGTCATTCCAAACTTCATTTATAATAAATACAAATGATTTAATTTTTTGTATGTTTTGAAATACCCTCATATTTGGCTGATTTTAAAACTATGTTATATTTTATGTAAATAAATCGAAATTTCTACAAATATTACAGAAACGTCATTCAAACTATAGAATTGAATGGTCAGAATGAAAACTTGGTAATTATTATTAGGCAGGGAACATATCTCAATAAACAGATGGCCGTTGGGGCAATAAAGTCCTCGAATGGTGACCTCGTACCGGAAGCCGTAGTTTTTTTTATGGAATAGGAGGACAAACGAGCGTACGGGTCACCTGGTGTTGAGTGATCTCCGCCACCCACAATCTCTTGCAACACCAGAGGAATCACAGGAGCGTTGCCGGCCTTTCAGGAAGTTGTACGTTGTGGAAACACCGCGCTAGGAAGCTCATTCCACAGCTTTGTAGTACGTGAAAGAAAGCTACTTGAAAACCGCATTATGGAGGACCGCCACACATCCAGATGGTGGGGATGATATCCTAACTTGTAGCATGTTGTGCGAAAGTAGAATTCGGCGGCAGGAGTCAGGTTAAACAGCTCTTCGGAACACTCCCCGTGATCCAGCTGTTCACAGAGCACTGGGTCCCCGAAAGTTCGAGCTGCTCTACGTTGCACGCGGACAAATGGATGTTGTAGCGTAGTGTTGGTAAGGTCCCCAAAGAAACCGATGTTCTGGTCAAGATCACCGGAATAGGTTGGATGAGTACAGTGCAGTACCGATCGTCGTGGAGACCATCTTTAGGGGAGGCCTTCGTCGAGCACTGGACGTCTTCCAGCAGTAATGATGATAATGATAAAATAAAGATATTAATATTCATATAAATCATTAGTTCTTCTGAAAAGTTCTTTCGTAGCATACAGGTACCTAACTATTGTTTTATAGTTTCTTTTTATGGGAAAATGTGAAGATAAAGTAAGCAAGTATGGTAAAGAATTCGCGACGAGTTAAAACCTTTTCTATCATAGTATAAGTATCTTCAATACTTAATCCCCAGTTATAAATCCACTTGCGATTTCAGATAGGAAATGCAAGCAAAAACATTGCACCACTTAAGTAACGACAGGACACTAATCTTGTCGGACTCCACCCTTCTAACTCAATATATTGAAGGTAAGGTATTCTTTCTACTACCGGTAGGGTATAACTAATTTGTCTAAAGTTATAATTAGTTGGTTATTAGTATTGATTTGTCTGGCAGTCTATCTGTATGTTTGTCAAAGATGGCTTGACTGATCTTATTTAAAATCAGTATAATATTATGTAATACAATAAATAACGTACTATTAAAAATTTCAATATTGGATTTCATTTGTCGTAACCATCATTAGAAACTACTTTTATGAAAATAAGGGATGAGACGAGCAGGACGTTCAGCTAATGGTAATTGATGCGCCCTGACCATTACAATGCAGTGCCGCTCAGGATTCTTGAAAAACCCCAAAAATTCTGAGCGGCACTACAACTGCGCTGGTCACCTTGAGATTTAAGATGTTAAGTCTCATTTGCCAAGTAATTTCACTAGCTACGGCGCCCTTCAGTCCGAAACACTGCTTACAGATTACTGCTTCACGGCAGAAATAGGCACCGTTGTGGTACCCATAATCTAGCCGGCATCCTGTGCCAATTAGCCTCCCACTGGTAAAAATATTTTACTAGTTAGAAGATTTTCTTTTCAATAACAACTTAACTTTAATATTTTAAAATGAAATAAAATTGATTTTCTTGTATATCGTAGATAAGACTGTGATGTTGGCAACAATGATTTATTATATCGTTTTTCTCAACCGCCTGAATGAACCATATGAAAAATGATTCTCGTTATTACTACCAGTACCTATTCTGTGGCTGACGGCTTATAAAAAGACGAATTAGCGTATTTATAAAAATAACTTTTTAAAAGGTCAGATATATGCGTACTGTACATAAAATAAAATTACAAGTGTTCACGTGTCTGTTCATTAAATATATATTTAAAAAAGATATATGTGAACGTTAAAATGTAAATCATGTAAACGTTTTTTATCTTTTTCTGCCTTAGGCTAATCTGATTAGAATGCGATTTTCATTTTTGAATCTTGGCAATTTCTACATATTTTAGTGTTTGTTTCAATAAGCTAATTTAATTGAAATAATCTGGCAATTCAAATACTTTATTTGAGATCGAATTTGTGCCTTATTTAGTGGCAGTCGGTGGCTTGAAGTAAAGCACTGTCTCCCACTGAGTTAATATTCAACATTACTGAGTTGACCAAAACTTTCTAAGGCCAGTTTGACTATGGAACTATACCTCGTTCGATTTAGTAACAACAAGTATTTCGATTATAGCCATGGCAGTTCTCGGGAGTGTTCTAGAATCAAGGGGATGCGACAAATAGAGAATTCTAAGCAGTCAATGTGTAAATTTACGCTTTCTTAGGGATGAACTGCACTAACAACTAAATTTCGCCATTGAGATATTTTGTCAACGCTAACTGGTGTTCGAAATATACCCCGAGCTATCATCTGAATAGCATTGAATGCGGCTTATTTGTAGCATATCATTGATTCGTAGAAGAAACAGTGTAGGAGATAGCACGTAGTCACTTTAGTCGGAAAATGCACTTGAAACCAACCTTGATTGTCCAATCAGGAAACAGTTAATGACTAATTTGCTTTCTTCTACTTCAAATTCTCAGGAAACCCAAAGATAGGCAGCTGGGCTAGAAACGCTGATCGCCATAGTAGATCTAAATTAGTCCAGACTAACTGCTACGAGAGCTTAGAATCAACCGCTCCTGCCCATCTATGAGTAAGATTTACACGAAACAATTTTCAAATATTTTCTCCTTCGATTCTAAGTTGCCAGCAATTTCCGGCAATTTATTTACAAATTAAGGCAAGGGAAGTCTACATATTTTACAATAGAATAAATGTAAATGCAATTTAAATATAGAAAGAGAGTGAGTGCTAGATACGGCTAGGATATATAGTTCTATTAACGAGTTTTGTTATCCATACTTACTTGGTTTAATATTACTTTTTTAAGTCGCCATGTTATGATTCTAATACACAGAAACATAGACCATCATCTGGTCACAGATTATATTATAATTATTATGACTAACATAGATATGTTACTTCCCCCTCTTTATTCTTATTAAAAGTAGGTATTTACCTAATACAAAATGTTTAAATGTACACACAATAATTATTGGAATGCGCTATTATTATTAATGTAATATAATAATATTATTTATGTCTGTTACATAGGCTGCACTAAAAGTATCGGGAATGGAATATTTCCACTGTTCCTGTCATATTAAAATCTTTTTAATTGAAAACTCCTTGTTTTTAAAAATCGAATAATATTTATTTATTTAAAAAAATATTCTCGGTCTTGTCACAAGGTCTTATCAAACTTGTTTAGTCGTTGAGAAAATGGAATTGACTGAAAATTCTAGAGCGATGATTTATTATGACTTTCGAAGTGGTTTAACACAAAAACAATGTGTTGATCGGAAAGAAAACGTTGATGCTGTGCGTAAGCTGATTGAGGAAGATCGACATACTGACATACCGCGAAATTCAGGCAACTTTAGACATTGGCATGAGTCAAATCCAAATAATCTTGCATGTGGAGTGTTGCAAAAAACAATGGTGGCCACGTTTGTCTCCAAAACCGGCCATGTTGCGACTATTCCTCTTGAGGGACAAAGAACGGTTAATGCAGAATGGTATGCTAGCATTTATTTACCACAGGTCGTTTCTGAACTCCGTAAAGAGAACTGCAACCGCCGCATCATCCTCCATCACGACAGTGCGAGTTCTCACACCGCGCACAGAACAAAAGAGTTTTTAGAGCAAGAAAACATAGAATTATAAGACTATCCACCCTACAGCCCCGACCTAAGCCCTAATGATTTCTATACTTTCCCTAAAATAAAGAATAAATTGCGTGGTCAGAGATTTTCATCACCTGAAGAAGCTGTGGACGCCTACAAAACGGCCATTTGGAGACCCCAATTTCCGAATGGAATGGTTGCTTCAATGATTGGTTCCATCGTATGGACAAATGTGTCAAATTTCGCGGAGAAAACTTCGAAAAGCAATAAATACATTTTTAAATAGTAATGTTGTGTCACTTCCTTGATTCCCGAAATTTATATATAATCCATTGGATATGACGGAGGTCTTACATCCCTGTTAGACCTTCTCAATTTAACTGGAGGAGTAGGATTCATGACAGATGTTGGTTGGACTGCTAGTTGTTCGGGTGCAGCAACTTGAGACCACATCGGTTGTGTATTAATACTGCCAGTTACTAGATCCTGGCCCTGCTCTGCCTTGATAAACCATGTATTTCGGGTATTATGATTTCCCATGCTATCTTTGATAGTCTTATTTTTAATATGGTGGCTGGTTTCCATATATTGCTATGCTCATGTTCTTTAAATACTACCTTCTGTCATTACTAATGTTCACCTTCCAGATTCACCAGATCAATTTGTTGGTACTTTCTTTATTCCCTTTGAATTTGATTGGTTACAGTCACTTAAATTTGTTAAAACCTCATGGGGATTGATAGCTTTTAGATAATTGCGGAGCACATTTGTGGTCTCCATCATCATTTTCACTTCACTAAATGTTGCTTATTGCTAAGATAGCCGCAATCACTATTTGTTTTTCTAAAATTTTAAAGAGTTCCTCCTCAATTCCTCTTAAATTCCATCATCAGATAAGATTTTTTTACAATGAGACCATTTCGGGAGAATAATGTCTTTTTTTATAGAAAAGGAGGACAAACGCTTTTCTACCGCATTTATCACGGGGAGTGTTCGGAAGAACTGTTTAACCTGATTCCTGCCGCCGAATTCTACCTTCGCACGATACGCCACAAGTTAGGATATCATCCCCACCATCTGGATGTGTGGCGGTCCACCGCAGTGCGGTTTTCAAGGAGCTTTCTTCCACGTACTACAAAGCTGTGGAATGAACTTCCTTGTGCGGTGTTTCCGGGATGATACGACATGGGTACCTTCAAAAAAAGCGCGTACACCTTCCTTAAAGGCCGGCAACGCTCCTTTGATTCCTCTGGTGTTGCAAGAGATTGTGGGCGGCGGTAATCACTTAACAACAGGTCACCCGTACGCTCGTTTGTCCTCCTATTCCATAAAAAAAAAACGTTCGTACGAGTCAACTGGTGCTAAGCGATCACCGCCGCCCACATTATCTTGCAACACCAGAGGTATCACAGGATCATTGCCGGCCTTTTCAATCACTTAAGTTATAATAATAAACGTTAGAGATATGTGGTAAACATACAAAAATTAAACAGTCGAATTGAAGACCTGAAGACCTCTTTCCTGTTTTTGAAGTGGATGGAATAATGAGCAATCCTCACTTTATTTTAAAATAAGACTTATAACGTGACAAAAAAAGATTATTGATAAAACTACCAAAGCGTTTTTAAATCGTCATTAACTTTTTGATTCATTAAGAGAACTTGAACAAAACAATAATGAAATGTCTGTTTCCATCTCGTACCTTCCTGGCTTGCCCCATTACGTTACAACAGCTACTTTTTTTAAAACACGGAGTGTTAAAACTGCAGCGCGGGATGACTTCGCTTTTCAGTTTTTTGTTCAAATTGCAATTAGTGAAGAGTTTGTGAATCCTCGTCGAGGCGTCAGAGATTGATGACAATGGAAATTTTATACATCGTTAGACAGGTTCGTGTTAGATGAGTATGATGTTTTTAAACTTATACAGGTATGCAATTGGATATCTGATCATAAATTATTATTGATCAGTTGAAATTGCTAAGACTTTGTGCAAAAGATCGTGTAACTCATAGTTCAATATTTCTGCAGTATTTTTAGGAATATATATGTGATCACTGTTCTTATATATGTTTGTTCATAATATACAAATTTTACAATAGTTTTCTCGAAAATTAAAACCACTGAGGCTTGTACTGTAGCAAAATTAGTCAAGAAAGCTTAAGAAGTTACAGATATAAATATATTAAATTGAAAATCCTTTTTTGAGACTCTTTCACGCCTAAACCACTGATTGTAAAGACATGAAACTACCACCAATCGATAGGAAATTTATCCTAGATAGTTTATGGATACTTATTTTTTTATTGTATTTGTAATAAGATGAATAAAACTTAATTTATTTCCTTTCAGAATTCGCTCAACGAAGCGGGCAGGAACGGTTAGTATTACATAAAGTATTATATATAACATAAAGTATCGATACTAATATTATAATGTGAATGTAAGTTTTTTTGTTACGCTTTCACGCCTAAACCACTGAACCGGTTTTAATTTAGTACAGAGCTAGACAAGAGCTTGGCAAAGAACATAGGCTAACTTCTATCGCGAATAAAAGGCATGACGGGGTTGAAATAGGGGTGGAATATTGTTTGAAAGTTCGTCATTATCGAAGATACTGACAACAACATGAAACTATATATTAAGCACAACAAATAAATAAATATTTGTTCTAGTGTTTTTAAAATTTACACCTGTGTGGGGATGAAAGATCAATAGTTTGTACTTTATAAAAATTTATTATGAACTACAGCAGTTTGTGTGTGTATTATTTGCAAAGCGAGTATATTAAAAAATAAAAAGTGCTGCCCAAAGTAACTTTGCACGCGAACGAAGTCGCGGGTAAAAGCTAGTATCTTGTGAATTTAAACAAAACTTACTTTTATCATAGTATGATGTTATTGTCTTATGTGAAACTTGGCTTCTGGATGGAATTGTGGTGGCAAACTGTAGGTGGTGAGTAAGGAATTAGCAGTTATACACCTAATTTTCTCCACCGCTGACGATTTTGGGTAACTTTAACGTAATAGAACTAAAATAAATTTATATTAAGGTTTAGGGGAACCTGAGGTACCTTGGCACTATGTGTTACGCCATTAGGGTGGTTTCAAAAATTCCCGCGATGTTAAATTCTATTATCTAGTGTATTCTGTACGTCACTACTGAAAATTCAATTTGAAAGTAGTCGCTTACCGCCGCTAAGCCGGTGTTTAGTGTTATCGACGTAAAAATGTTTTTTGGGAAAAAAGTAAGTAGTTTTACAATTGTCACTGAACTTCTATATGCCATTGGTTCTTTTCTTTATCTGGTATTGAAACAACCATAAAGTTACGAGATAAGTAACCCAAATTATCTAAAATCCACGGTTTTGTTGAAGTTGGAGTAGTGTTGTACCTCGGTCACTGTCAATTACTTGTACCTTGGTCAGTGGCCATGGTACATTTAGATGTTTTACTTTGGCCAGGAGAATATGTTACTATTAATTATTGTTCTTAAATTAATTCACATTATTGTAATATAATATTCCTAATAAAATATAAAAGATTTTGTCTCAGTAGAAAAAGGAAACTATGAATATCATTGTGATTTTGTTCAAAATTTGTCCGTTATTTTTTGTTAAATATGTTATTTATACGAATGCAATTTTAATGCAATTTACAAATCATTTCAATAACAATATATGCAAAGTGATGCAACTAAAATAATCTATATAATGGTTTACACGAGTAGGTTAAAGGTAAATTACTAATTAAAAACACAAGAGTTATTGAGTACTGTAAATGCATCCATCCACAAATACCGTAAATAAATAAAGGCATTATTCGAGCCTTTTATAAATTGAAATATATGATAACTTTAAAATAATTAAATTAAAGAAATTATTAATCTAATTCATCTAAGCCCTAAAACAATAAAAAATGGCGAATGGAGACCGCGTGAGCGAGTCAGTACAACTTGTTCACCAGTATCACTAACGAAACGGATAACTCTGTGATCGTTTAGACTGAAGCAATGTGCAGATTAAAGGATTATACTCGTACTATCCTGTTGTGGATTGGTATAGATTCAATTTAAAATCCATTTAGCCAGGTCGCACACTACCTTCAACTGTGTTATGCTCACTTTAGCATCATACACCAGTGGGAGGCACCTTGATGCCGGCTAGATTATGGGTACGACGCCTATTGCTGACGTGAATAAGTAATGTATAAGCATTGCTGTGTTTCGGTCTGAAGGGCGCCGTAGCTAGTGAAATAACTGGGTAAATGAGACTTAACATCTTCCGAGCGCAGTTGTAGTGCCGCTCAGAATTTTTGGGTTTTTCAAGAATACTGAGTGGCACTGCATTGTATTGGGCAGGACGTATCAGTTACCATAACCTGAACGTCCTGCTCGTCTCGCCCCTTATTATCATAAAAAAACATTTGAAAATGTGCCAAATAAATTATCTTTAAATTATATAAAAAATTCATGCCACATCGTTTGTCCACGATAAACTCCTAACAACTAAACCCATTTTAATCAAATTTTGCTTACTGTGTGCAGTTTGATTCAACTTTAGAGATAAGATACTTTTTTTTTATTCACAACCCTTAATTTTTTTTATTTCAATTTTTATTGTTGTATAAATAAATAATTAATTCTACGAGATACATTAATTTTGACGCACACTTAAAAGTTCTGCTGTGACGTGTAATATTTTTTATGAGACATTCGACAAAAAAAAACTTGAAACTTTCTTTGTCAGTCCAACTCTTGGAAATATAAAAAAATATCCATTAATTATTGTACCGTCTTTAATAAGTAGGTAAAACTAATCACACAGTTTTTTCTCCTTAATTAAACACTGTTCGTTTGATGGTCTGAAGATGATGTGTTGACATGATTGAATACAAAACAAAAATGTCCGTCTGGTGTGTGACATAATATTACGTCGAAGTAAAAGTCATACAAAAGTTATGGCGAAGTAAATTATAGCCTGCGTGTGGCTCTGGTGAGCGGCCTGGCTTAGAAATGAATTCAACAGATATTTCTATCGAATGTTTTGCACTTATGTTAGATTTTCTAAGGAGTGTGCGAGCATCATTAAAAGTTAGAATTTTAAATATTCTGCGATTGAAATTGTTAGGCTACCGATTACTATCACTGTATATTCTGCAGTTTCCTTAACGGCCGGTCAGGTTACAGACAGATGATAAATTACTACCTTCTACTGTCAGTACTTAGCTGTCAATAATCTGAAACTGACCTGTCTTGTATTGGGACGCGTGAATTACAATTTCCATACAAACTTCTATCGCTGGTAAGCTATACGTCGTCCCACCGTCGATAAGTTTATTGGGACAGAAAAGTCAACGATAGATACGATTTTTTATTTCAAATAAGAGATAAACTGAATATTGGGAATGGCCGTTAGTGAATTAATTAGAAAATTGTTAATCAACCATACATCACTTAGATAAAAATTACTATTTAAAATTTTTTTTTAAATCTCTGTGTCGTGATCTATGTAGTACATTTTTGGCACGAACTTGTTTGTAATTTGAAAGCAACCTATCAAAAATCGTACCAAATTACTTTTTTTATTTTTTTTTAATAAAAATTGAAAATTGAAAATATTTACTTTAAAAAATGATTTCACAGAACAACACACAGTTAAATTACCACTGATACATTGTACAAGTCAAGACTTACTGATAAAATAAGTAAATCTTTGATACACAGTATGGAAACAGCTTATATGAAATAAATATAGGTACATACTTGTTAGCTTATAGTTAGTTATATTAGCTGACGATATACCAAAAATTAACGAAATCCGTACAGTAGTTTTCACAAAAAGTAGGCTTTACATTTTGAACAAATTTAAACGTCCTGAAAGATTTGTGTTACTGGGTCAATGATTCAATGAACTTTTATATTTCAATATAGGCGGCGTTGCCGCTTTGCCTAGCTGCCTTTGAATTGCGCCGCCCGCGGCCGTCAAAGAGATACACGTGCCGGCGGTGTCTCTTTGACTGCGGCGCTATTCAAAGGTAGAGAAGGACATCTTCTATCGATACTTAGCTTTCTTTAAAGTGAGTTGTAACCAATAAATAATAAGATGTTTAGGTCTATTTTGAAATTGTTCTGTAATTATTATTGTAAAAATACTACACCTACCTAGGTATTTAAAAGTAAACAGCATCAGAATTGTTATTTTTATAAATTATGAAGTAGTTTAGAGATAATGATCATGAATAAGGAAGAACTAAACAATAACAATTTATTGCTTGTTTGTAATTTGAAAGAAACCTAGCAAAAATCGAACCAACTTACTTTATTTAATTTTTTTTATGAAAATAAGGGACGAGACAAGCAGAACGCACAGCTGATGGTAATGGATATGCCCTGCCCATTACAATGCAGTGCCGCTCAGGATTGGAAAACCCCAAAAATTCTGAGCGGCACTACAACTGCGCTCGTCACCTTGAGACAAGATGTTACATCTCATTTGCCCAGTAAGTTCACTAGCTACAGCGCCCTTCAGACCGAAACACAGTAATGCCAACACTTACTGCTTCACGGCAGAAATAGGCCTGTTGTGGTATCCATAATCCAGCCGGTCTCCTGTGCAAAGGAGTCTCCCAGTTGTTCGCTGCTCAGGAAATCACTCAGAAAATAGGGCTTTCGTAAGTATTGAACTTACAAAAATAAACTATTTTTTTACAAAGCTTATCCATTCATTAATTTATTAATTCGCGAAGTGTGATTTTTTGGGATGATTATTCCTAAATGCGGCAATATGTTCCTTTAATCTTATTTCGAAATTCGACCTGTTTGGCCTATATATACCCCGTTACAAGTGTCACAACTTAGTTTATAAACGCCGGATTTTTCGGAATTATTTAATCAAATATCAATAAAGCAAGTTCTCTGTCATATTTTGTTTTTTTGTTTGTTTGTACAGAGAAATCTTCTCTGGCGAAGTCACAGGCACAGCTCGTGTTAAATAAATTAAATAAACTCAAATATCGCCTTTCATGATAAAGGGAAGTTGAGCAAATTCTTTTAATTCCGTAAATTAATAGTCACAGTGAAAATGTCAAGTTGTTCTTTAGAGATGACTTTAAACAGTATTTCCTCCAATTTACTTAACGATGAAGGCACCTCATTAGAACCTGTAGTGGACGACGGCTGCTAAGTGTTTTCATTGCATTTTTCTGTGGCACTTTATACTAAGTGATAGTCTAATTAGTTTCTATTAAATAATGTAAATCAGACCATTAATGATATCAAAACAATTATTTTAGCAATAAAATTAATAAGTTTTGTATTCAATACTGTACAATAACAAATCTGTTCGAAAAGCATATAACATAGATATAAAACGCCTTGATATCTATTCTTCTTTTAATTCTATTATTTTTAATTAGGCTTTATAATAACAGCTATATTCACTTTTATATTATTATATTTATGAAGGCCGATCACATGAACACCAAGTAAAACACAGTCTTACTAACGCTCAGTAATTATTAGCAACAATTTTTTCTCTTCACAAAGGTTTCCTTCTACTTCACAGCTATAATAGATAACCGAATAAGAGCACGGTGTTCCCGGCATGCGCGTGCAACACAACCGCCTCGCTCGATAGTTTTTCCCTGAGTGCCCGCTCGGCGCTCACGGCTCAGCCGGCGCCCACTCTCGTCCGCACTCGCACCGCACGCAGACTACACTCGAGCCAAGACGAATACCGAATCATCTTCGTACTCGCTTCTTGCCTCGACGTTTTTGACGACAATATATATTTTACTATCAAATATTTATTTCATATACCTTTACTTGGTGACAAATTCATACGAATATTTTTAATAAAATTGCATACGGTGCGGAGTGAAATATACGCTCACAAATTTGTTTTCTAATATACGTAACCAAAATTTACATAATGTGAGAAAAGTCTAGTCCCCGAGAAAACAAAGGCGATGAAAATTTTATTTCACGCTCACATTTGCGCAATTTGTATACCGAATGTAAATAAGAAAACGCCTTTATACAAAACGGCGTCAGGTTATTATGTTCACTCGTAATATTCGCGTGATAAATTGTGGCTCTCATTAGAGGTCATAATATTTAACCGTTCCTCGAGGACCTAGTTAAAAGTTACGTGTTGTACATCGAAAATAATTTTGGCAACAAATTTTAAAGATAAAGTTCTCGAATGGCGACTACGTATCGGATGACTTAGTGTTGGTAGACCCCACAAGATGGACCGACGATCTGGTCAAGATCTCCGGAATGTCGCAAGTCGGATGAGGGCAGCGCAGGACCGAACGTCATGTTGATCTTTGGGGGAGGCCTTTGTCCAGCAGTAGACATATTCCTCCTTCTTCATAAATGATGATGATCATTTTGGGACTTTAAAATATTCTTTATATATTTGTATATATTATAGTGGAAGGGAAAAAATACACAAAAATAATAATAGGTGTTTAGATTTGGATAAGCGACATCTCGAGTAAATTCATATGTATTAATTTCCATCGAAAATTTATGAATGATGCGTCGTAGGACGATTAGCTAAGTGATACAATCATTGGGCTAGATTGCCAGATGAACAATGTCTGGAGTCTTGCTTTCTATATTTTAGCATTCAATAAAAATTTCTGTAGCTTGAAGTTTAAGCCAAAGTATTTAAAAACAGGAAAAATAATCCTGTTACATCTGTTTATAATTATACAGACGACGTGCCCTATTTCACAGTGATTTAACAGACTTCTAGTTGTAATAGACAAAAATGAAAAATATCAGTAGATGTGCCTTATTAACTGATTCGGAATGTATGTTATGTGAACTCAATTTTGGGAAAAATGTTACATGCGTCTTTTTATATTCATATGACGGCAGAATATATATTTAATTAATGACATGCAAATTTATTATAGTTTGCCGGAAGACGTCCACTGCTAGACAAAAGCCTCCCCCAAATATCTCCACGACGATCGATCATGCGTTGCCCTCGTCCAACGTTTTCCGGCGTACTTGACCAGATCATCGGTCCATCTTGTGTGGTCGCCATTCGAGGACTTTTCTGCCTCACCGGCCATCTATCCATCGAACTATGTGCCCTGTCCACTGCCACTTCAATTTCGCAATCATTTGGGCTATGTCGGTGACATACGGGCAAGACTTACCATTAGGTAAATGTTTTGCTCTCTAGTCTCGTCGCTTTTTCTCATAAAAACAAAACAACTATCTTTTCGGAGCTAAAAATAATCATAATTGAAATAATTTGTTGAACCAAAGTGGGAGTGTTTTTATCAGTGCGCGGCTCAGCTTTGCACAGTATGCTGTCTAGATTATGAGTACCACAACGGTGCATATTTCTGCCGTGAAGCAGTAATGTGTAAACATTATTGTTTCGGTCTGAAGGGCGCCGTAGCTAGTGAAATTACTGGGAAAATGAGACTTGACATCGTATGTCTCAAAGTGACGAGAGCAATTGTAGTCCCATTCAGATTTTTTTTAAGAATCCTTAGAGCCACTGCATTGTAATGAGTAGAGCATATAAATTACCATCAGCTGAAGGTCCTGCTCGTCTCGTCCCTCATTTTCATAATAAAAACCATAAAAGACTAAATGAATATTGTAAGCAATAATTAATTTTTGACGAAATGTAAACAGTGAAAGTTTGATTGATTCGTATAAGGAAATACAAAGTGTTTACCCTACTCTCAAAGGGGATTGTGTATCCCACTCACGAAGCCACCTCGTTTGTGAACGAAACAATGTTGAGTACGAAAAGAGTTAAAAGGCTGTCCATGCTTCAAAAGAGCCTCGGGTACGTAATGGATCATTAGGCTGTATTTACTTGACCACTTTAAAATAAAGGTGCCGTATTAAGTTACGTCCAATTGTGTCCATATATTTTTTGTTGGAAACTTTCATGGTTTGTTTACGTACATATACTTGTAGGAAGTAATAAGATTTTATTATAATATAATATAAACCACGTTCGTATCGCACGTTGCGTAAACCAATATTCAAATAAGTATCTGTTTTGATAAATTATTTCATATTTTGATTTTTTTTACTATAATATTCGTTTAATAATTTACGATTTTAGAAATTTATTTTACAATATTTGATTTATAAAGGAAACAATCTATCTATAAAACAATACGCGTAATAGCCGTAAGCATTTTCTTACCTGTACATCAAAACATAGTGACCTTATAAATACACACAATTTTAAAAACTAGAATTAATATTATAAGGCCGTGATACACTAGAGATACCTATAACAATTGCAATAAGCCACGTCAAAATTACAAGTATCGGTGAAAAACCGTACAGCAAAGTACAAGAGTGCGCAGCGCCGAGTACGTAGAACGTCTTCCCTACTAGCAATGTACTAGCTAGCAATTCACAATATAGGTTTAGTGCAAAATCTGTGTAGAAATATAGTATTTATAACATCTACAAATAAATCATCTATCGATCTTTTTTAGCCATACGTAAACTTCTGTGATTTTTTATTAAAAAGTCCTATTGATTTAAAACATGGACACTTACCTACAAAATACCTATAAAAATTATAATAAATTTAAAGGCTAATTTACACAAAATAATAATTATTTAATAACATAGAGATTTTATAATTCGTTCTACTTTTAGATATTTTAATTACTTTGGCCTCAGCTTGAATTGAAGAGACGAACTCACAGCTCTGTATGGAACAAAAACATTTTTGACTGTTGGACCAAATTACAACATCAGACAATTTGAATGCTCAGTTTATTCGAATTAGGTCAAATGGAAGAAAACTCATGCCAAGTTAGCTTATAAATTAAAAGCAAGCACTCCGAGGATTGAGCCAATTTCCTTCCCAATTGATTATGGCCACATTTCTTCATATGAGCCTTTTTATTACTCCATACGGCAGTATTTTTTAATATACTACAAGTTGAATGAAAAACTAGTACTTGTTACGAGGGAAAATTCCATAAAGATCTAAAAAAAGTTTGTTTGTCTTCAGATATAGTACGGCTCATCACCGGATCAGTTTAGTGGTAACATTTTCAGTCCTTTGAATTTTCCTTTTACTAATATCAAGAACGGTATTTTTTTGCTTCAAATTTTGAGTTCCCTCAATTCTTGATATATTCCAACATCAGATCTAAGGCCTTTTTAAAATGGGACCAATTTGCGAATATAATTTTCTCATTGAAAACCTCCTGTTCTTTTCTGTTTTTGGAGGTGATTTAAATGCATTTATTGAGAATTTTTTTAACGTTTTATTTTCTTTAAATTCTTTTGATTTTTTTAGGTTATTTTATTGACGTTTAACTTGAATATTCCGAATCGTTGGAGTATTTTTGCAGATGATGCATAGGTGATTCTATAGTAACATGGATTAAAGTAAAGTACATATAATATGTAGAATCTTAAAACTGTCATAATGTTAGTTTTATTTTCTTTACTTCCAATTTCTTTTCAGTTTCAACAATTTGCTTTCCATCCTACTGTCAATAGGTTGGCAGGGTGTTCTTAGGAATGTGTTTCACCACGGGAGTAAATATTAGGTACATTTTATTTTAATTGACGTCAAGTACTTAATTATGGTTTGAGGCAGTTCCTTAAAGCATTAAGATATTCATTCATTCATTAGACATTATAATATAAATCTCGAGCGATTGCCAATTCCGTGGCCATCTGGAGGGCAAAGCCAAATTGGCTTCGAAGAAGCTGGGCGTCATCAATAGAGCACGGCAATACTTCAAGCCGGCCCACATTCTAGCGCTCTACAAAGCGCAGGTCCGGCCACACATGGAGTATTGCTGTCATCTCTGGTCTGACGCACCCCAGTATCTGCTCGATCCATTTGACCGCGTGCGAACGGCTGGATCTCTTGGCGTTGCGTAGAGACGTCGCTTCATTGTGTGTCTTCTACCGCATCTATCACGGGGAGTGTTCCGAAGAGCTGTTTAACCTGATTCCTGCCGCCGAATTCCACCTTCGCACGACACGCCACAAGTTAGGATTTCATCCCCACCATCTGGATGTGTGGCGGTCCTCTACAGTGCGGTTTTCAAGGAGCTTTTTCCCTCGTACTACAAAGCTATGGAATGAGCTTCCTTGTGCGGTGTTTCCGGGACAATACGACATGGGTACCTTCAAAAAAAGCGCGTACACCTTCCTTAAAGGCCGGCAACGCTCTTGTGATTCCTCTGGTGTTGCAAGAGAATGTGGGCGGCGGTGATCTCTTAACACCAGGTGACCCGTACGCTCGTTTGTCCTCCTATTCCATAAAGCCATTCTTTGCACATTGTTTGGTTCTTCCTCTAGTACCTATATACAGATATAATCAAATTCAAGGCATAATATATTGATTGTACTATAATAATGCCTTGCCTTTATGAATGACGACCCATATAGCCCAGTGGTTAGTGACCCTGCCTCCTGAGCTAGAGGTCCCGGGTTCGATTCCTGGTAGGTGCAAACATTTATATGATGAATATGGATGTTTGTTTCCGAGTCATGGATGTTTATATGTAATTTATATATGTTTAAGTAAGTATACTGTTTTATATTAATTGTTGTTTTGTATCCATAGTACTAGGCTTTGGTAGGTTAGTAGGCTTTGAATAGTTTGGGACAATAGTGTTGTACTCATATTATAGGCTATGCCTAGTTTGGGGCAAGATCATTTGTGTAAAAGTGTGTCAATAGTATTATTATTATAATTATAGTTTAAAATGTTATTGCTTGCAACATCGTCACGGGGCGGGTCGTTGTTTTCCCCAAAATTTGTGGGAATGATGATTGTCCTTGCTTCAGGCTAGTAAATGGAGGTTCTGTGGCGTAATTAGTTTATAATCGAGAACTTAATAATATTGAAGTTATTATTAAGATACTGATTTCTTTCACAGTATAGCTATTTTAACAGTAGGAGGCTCCTTTGCACAGGATGCCGGCTAGATTATGGGTACCACACCGGCGCCTTTATCTGCCGTGAAGCAATAATATGTAAGCATTACTGTGTTTCCGTCTAAAGGGCGCCGTAGATAGTGAAATTACTGGGCCAATGAGACTAAACATCTTATCATCTCAAGGTGACGAGCGCAATTATGGTGCTCAGAATTTTGGGTTTTTCAAGAATTCTGAGTGGCACTGCATTGTAATGGGCAGGGCGTATCAATTACCATCAGCTGAACGTCCTGCTCGTCTAGTCCCTTATGTAAAATAAAAAAAAATCTTTAAGATAAATGCAGAATATGCCTTATGCACAATTCTAAATTTCTTATGCACAAGCCACTTAACGCATTTAATGATATTTTCTTATAATCGGTTGAAACAGCAACCACGGTGAGTATATTTCGCGCCAACGTTTTTATACAAGGTTTTTTTATGGAAAAGGAGGACAAATGTGCGTACGGATCACCTGATGATAAGTGATCACCGCCGCCCACATTCTCTTGCAACATCAGAGGAATCACAGGTGTGTTGTCAACCCTTAAATAAGATAACATGCCTTTTTTTAATGCATAATTTTTTTTGCAAATGATTTCTTTGCTTAAAAGTTCATATTATTTTATTTTAAGATCCAAATTATTTTTTATAGTTTTCTCTACTTTATTTGTCTGTTATTGATAATACTTAAGTACCTATACTAAGAAACCATCAACTGCAGAATGATTTTTCAAAAAAAAAATCTTGTATTATTGGACCAATGGAGTCTGTGATTGATAAGGATCAATGATTTGTATTACTAAAAATGAATTTAAATACCAAATTTTTTATTTTATTATTTTGGCACGGAAGAAAACTCACCTCTTATTCAAAGTTTTTGTTAGAAATCTTACCATTTTTATTGATATTCTATCAAAGATCCTGCCATGGTATAAAATTCAGTAAGGTCATTAGAGAGACGTATAAACTTATGGATTTGGAGTGAACGGAAACCATTTTGAACAAATTATTAGTTAGATAAAAGTGAGATATGGAAAGCAATTTGTATTTTTTTTCTATTTGCTTTCATTTTTAGTAATAAATATCTTTCCAAAGTTTATCAGCAACAGAATCCATTGGTTTAATAATACAGGCTGTATATTTATTTGAAAAAGTTCAAGAAATTTAAAAAAACCTAAATATGCAGTTTATTGGTTTTTATTATAAATTGAGGGCATAACTCTTTTCACGACTTTCCTCTAAGTATCGTAGTTTCCGACTTGGCCATTACTGCCCTTCTCAAAAAACCATCTAAAAAATTCTAAAAGTATAACACATTACTATATTGAACATAATCTACATGTTTTGTACAATACACAAGCAGAAATCATGTTAGTGGCTCCCAGGATGCCACAAATCACATGGAACGTGTAAAAGGTAACTTTAGAAGATCCCCGTATACTTATGCAGCCAAAATAGAATGGCTTACAAATTACCCCTCAAGGCAATATTTCATCGTTTTATTTATTGCCTTCCTTCATTGACATGCTTGTTATGTTACTTCATCTGTTTATTTTTGTTTATGTTTTTCTTATATCATTTATACTAGCTGACCAGACAGACTATGTTCTGTCCAATTCATGACGAAATTAAGATGATTTTATCGATACTTTTTTTTTGGAAAAAGAGGACAAACTAGTGTGCCGGTCACCTGGTGTTAAGTGTTCACCGCCGCCCACATTCTCTTACAAAACCAGAGGAATCACAGGAGCTTTGCTGGCCTTTAAGGAATACGCGCTTTTTTTGAAGGTACGCATGTCATAGCGTCACAGCTTTGTAGTACGTGAAAGAAAGCTCTCCTAACTTGTGGCGTGTCATGCGAAGGTGGAATTCTGCGGCAGGAATCAGGTGAAATAGTTCATTAATTAAATTGTAATTCAACCATATTTCATAAATTATTTATTTATTTCTGATATTAGTTTATAATTATTTATCTTTAAAAAACTATGTATGTAAGCTTTTGTTACAAAAAAACTGTCATCTACAATTCACCTGTAATCCTGTCTCTTGCATGATAAAAAAAGGCTAGCTGTTATAGATAAGGCTTAAGTCAAATTTTACGTTAACAGAAACGTTAACTTTAACATAGACTGCAGCTTATGATGTCATAGAAAATATGTCCACACAAAACAAATACTGGAAATAAAAATAATTATAGGTCTCAAATCGAAATAAAAACTATCCTATCTCTCAAATATCTCTCAAGTTGGACTTAACTGCACTCCATGATGTAATGCCCATTAAAATCCCTTCCTTACTTTAGGGGTTCACTGGAAACAAACATCTGTATTTATATATTTTAAGAAGATATATATACAGTTCGTAACTTTAGAAAATTTGACTTTTTTATCTTTTGCAATTCAAATTTGTTGAAACAGTCGCGCTGCTATTTTTATTTGCAGTCAAGATCTTTCGAATATTCTCATAAATATGCAAACTAGAAAGTTGGTGTTGAATCGCATTTCACTGAAGCTATAGATATAATATATAAATGTATACAAACAATAGCGGCCCGACTAACGCTTATGCACTGCGGTAAACTTGTGTCGACTTACAATATCCGTGAGTCATAAATATTCAAAAGAGCTCATACTGAAATTTCACTACTTTTATCAAGTTTAACTTACACTGCAACAGAATTGAACTTAAACGTTTTAAATGTAGTAATTTTAGCGATTATATACATTTTGTTCTGTTTTAATGGCCTTTTGAAGGAATTAAGAAAATGAATTTATTGTTGTCAATCAGGTAAATAGTCAACTACTATTGGAATGTGATTTTAATCAATATTTTTCGTATATAAGGGACGTTGTTGTATATCATAGATGTCACTTATTATACGAATTCTTGAATATGAAATTGTAGCCGTAAATTTCGAGGTTGTAACAGCGGTGATAAACTGAATTAATTCCAGATTTCATAAATGGTTTCTTTTAAGTAGGTGATGTGTAAGTTTTGTTCTTATTTTTGTCATAACTTAGATGTTTGCAGTGATCTTACAATATATGCGCTGCAAGTTCGCAATTGATAGAAAAGTAGATACTACATTATATGCTACAGGATTTTCCTAAAACACTACATTATAGTAAAAACAGCTTGCGGGTATAAAAATAATTTAGTTCATAAAAATATTTATATTTTATACTTTTTCATATCAAGCACAACTGTATTTCATCATTTTTTGGTTTCGCTTCGAAATAGCTTTGTATTCACCTAGTAACATTGAAATAATATGTAATTTTTTGTGTAGTGGTTTCAGTGAACGTAACATAAATGGCGAAGTCTGTACTCCCAAGATTTTTTTTATGAAAATAAGGGATGAGACGAGCAGGACGTTTAGCTGATGGTAATTGGATACGCCCTGCCCATAACAATGCAATGCCGCTCAAGATCCTTGAAAAACCCAAAAATTCTGAGCTACGGCGCCCTTCATACCGAAACACAATAATGTTTACACATTACTGCTTCACGGCAGAAATAGGCGCCGTTGTGTTACCCATTATCTAGCCTCCATCCTGAGCTAAGGAGCCTCCCACTAGCAATAGGCGTAACTTTAATTGTCGCATTATGAGGGTGGCATGTTACTGGTTTCACACCCTCTATAAATTAATAGGATTAAAAAAGAATGCTATGAAAATAGCTCATGTATCCAAATTGACATTTTAATTTAGGAATTCAAATTCACAAAATCTGTTGCTATACCGAACAGTTGACTAGTTTAGATTTACATGAACATTTCGAACGTGGAAGCTTCACAGCGACCCGGATCAGAGGATTAACTGCTTGTAACACCATGTCAAGCAATGTCCAATAAGATTTACACCCTTCTTTACACAATCTTTATCGTTTCGACATATATTTATTTATTTACAATTAGGTACAATAAAAGATAACAGGATAAAACTATATTTTTTATGATCCTGAGATCCAATTAAAATTTTACACATCATTCACCAAATACAGTAAAGAAAAATGGGCCCAACAGAAATGACATAATAATGAATTTTAAGTTAAAAATTAAATTATTGTACGTAAACTAGCTACTTTTATATAGATTATTTTTAAACAAGTGTAAGGAATGTATCAAAATCAGCACACACTTCATAAAATTCTCTACAAATTCTCAAAATCGGGGTGTTATGCGATACATTTGAGGAATTGATCGAAAATAGGCATGAAATACGCACACACACACACACACACACATATAAATATTTATATATATAAAGTTTGTTTATTATCATAACGCAGATTATTTAAAAGATTATTATATCAAAGAGGATGTCACTACTACGTTATAAGAGGTGGGACTGTCTAGGTAAAATTGAAATTTAGTTAAGTATGAAACGTGCAGTGATTTGACATAAGTTTGAAATAATAGTAATTACAGCATGGCGATTGGTGACGTATTATAATCCGCCTGAGTTTGAAAGCGAAGAGTTGATTTGACACAGAACAGATTTCGGCAATCTCCATTTTTTATAAGATTATAGCCGTCAACGGTCCATTTATCAATGACTGCACGTTTCATATAATCGAGTGAATCGATTTTTTTCTTAGAGTGTTCTGCTACGCTGATTATATTACTAGTAATAAGACTCCTGGTAACGATGTGTGCTTAAAATAAATACAGACTGCAAGACTGTTCTTTTAAAAAAAAAGGCTGTGTATCGGGAACCCCAACAGAAGTGATAACGCATACTAATACAAGTTGAACTATTTAATATTGAAATTGTTTAACTTGAGAAAAGTTTAGATAACTAAATTATTTTAGGTATTATTATTAATATTAATGCTTAATCCTATAAAAGTAACAATTGGTTAGAGTGAGAGTAGAAGAGCCTGCCTACAAAATAAGTAAAACAAGAAATACAAATGAAGTATAATAATTCAGAACCAGTAATAGTTTGGTAATAATAACAATTAAGAATTAATCATAAGTAACAAAAGACATTATTATAAAAAGCAAAAAAAAAATTAAAACTTAATATTTCCAGAAAAGTAGTTGAACTCTATACGAAATTACATATAATTTTTCAAGAATTTAAGATATAACAGGTTAAGAAAATATTGCCCCATTGTGTGTGAATACATAACCATTTACGGTGTTATTTCCAAAAAATAATTAATTCATGGCTTATAAAATGGAATTTATCTTTTCCTATTACCAAACAGTGTTTAGCTAGTGTTTAACTAAATGTCGTTAAGCAAAACATAAACTGAAGTGTACAGAAACAAATAAAAGAACGGAACGCAATTTTTGACAGCTGTAATCTATCTGTCATCGTATTATAAGCTAACGGCCGTTCCCAATATTCGGTCTATCTCTTACTTGAGATAAAAAACGTTACTATCGTTGACTTTTCTGTCCCATTAAACTTATCGACGGTAACTCACCTTATCCGTACACGCTGTCTGTCAATAGGACGACGAATAGTATACCAGCGATAGAAGTTTGTATGATGTAAAATGACTTATCGGGTATATTGGGACAGCTTCAGATTATTGACAGCTAATTATTGTCAGTAGAAGGTAGTAATTTATCTCTATCTGTAGATAGTACATTGGGAACGGCCGTTAGTATGCTTGATGAATATTATCTATCCGTTAGACACTCCTTAGACAAGCTTCGACTCGTGCTTAAATATAAGCAATGTCCAAAGATTGTTTACGTTTACTCAAAGTTTAGACTAAAATATTATTCTTTCTGAGTAAATTAGTATTTAATCAAACAAAACAAATTTTGTAACTTTATTTACAATACTATGACTTCATAAAATTAAAACTATCATTAAGTGGAAGCGTACCAAGAATACTGGCAGCATTTCCATGTTGGATAGCAAGGCTGATCCGTTGACTGAAATAGCTGCCAGCGCTTGGGTTTCCAGTAGCCTTATTGAGATTAGAAGCGCGAAGATAGTACACGAGGACACTCGACACCAAACGGTACAGAGATGTATTACTCACTGATGAATAATATAATAATACTTATTTATTAATACGGCTTTACTCACGTTTTTGTCGGTGTCGGTACCGACTAGTTTCGGACCATTCGGAGGTCCTTCATCAGGGAGTGTGGTGGGTTCGCTTCGTTCTTCGTATAATAATGCTGCCAGAATTCTTAACACGCTTCCACGTTATGATAGTTTTAATTTTATGTAGTCATAGTATTGTAAATATACTTATAAGATTTGTTTTGAGTTGAACGCTAAACAACAGAAATACAAAGATTTGTCATAAAACTTTTTTAAAACAAGTGTTCAACTTTTTTGTAATAACACAAATAATGTTCACTCATTCACGCCTATTTTAGTCACGTTTCATGATTTATAACAGGATGACGTAATCATCCCCTGTGATCTATTAATTAATTATATTGGTTGGTAATAATTATAAAGGGGATAATTGATTAATGTGGGATAAAAATTCCGGAAAGCCTTTATGCAGAGCCATTAATTTATGGTTAAATGACAAAATTTTCATACAATAATGCTCTGCTATGTCATTAGGTTGGAAGTAAATTTGTCTGTATTGAAAATTTATTGTTAAAATGATGTCAGTTAATTGGTTAATCAACTTAATTGTTAACTTTCTACTTTTACTAAATGTTTTCAATTGTAAATATTTTTTATTAAATGAATTGGTCAAATAGATACATTGCAAACAGATATTACAGCCTCAAGCAGTATTCATCTTTAACATTCATTCAATTTTATAAATATAGTCTATGACAAAATACTTTGTGTCATCCGATATTATGATAGGTGCGAGGGTAAAATTGTTCTCAAACTTTACTCTTACTTTTTTTTGTTTTTATGGAACATGAAGTCAAACCAGAGTATAGGTCAACACCGACCACATTCTCTTGCAACACCAGAGCAATCATGAGAGCGTTGCCGGTCCTTTAGAAAGGTGTACGCGCTTTTTTTGAAGGTACTCATGGTCTATCGTCCCGGATAAATTGAGCTCATAAACTCGCAAAATGAGTACGTACGTACAACTGTTGAACGTTGATGAAAGTTCCTGAAAGACCGCAATGTAGACGCCACACATCCCTAATTGGTGGCGTGTCGTGCGAATATGGAATTTGGCGGTAGGAATTAGGGTGATATAGCTCTTCCCGTGATAAATGGTGAAGAAGACACACAATGAAGCGATGTATACGCAACCCTAGGTGATCCAGCCGTTCACAGAGCAATGGATCACTGGCACTTCGCTCTCTTACCGCTCAGTATTTTTATTTTAAGTGAATCTTTTATTACATGGTCTAAAACTTTTTCGTCTGTGTGTTGCATGTCGCGTGACGGTCGGGCGGCGCCTATAGTTCGCCCTTATACCCTTAATGGAATACTATTCCAAAAATTTATAGTTAAATGTCTATAATGTGAAAAAAAGTTTCATTTTTATCGTGGTTTCATAAAACCACACAATCCTTTATTTTCTAGTACATACAAGGTTTATTTAACTCCTCACTAAATATAAAAGAAATACATACATAATCGCTACACAACAAATCATGAACATTTTACTTTTACATGCATATCTTAATTTTCTAGTCATACAATATCAAGCTTGATATAAAATCCTATTAAATTTCCCTTCGTGGTGTTTTACCGAAACAATAAATATTTATTCGTTCAATTTTACTGATAACTTTTGAATTTAAATCACAATTAGCCAATCTGTAACACGAAACGAATATAAATTCACCCAAACACACTTTCGCAAGTTAGGCAAAACCTTAACCGTTACAATAATTTGTTATAGGAAAATGGAATTGGATGCGGAATGATATAAATCAACCCTTTGTGCACGTCCTACGATAAATCCTTTCTGATATTTTATTGTTAAACATGGCAGATTTACAATAGGTGAGTGTGCACACTAGACGATTTTGTAGAAATGCTTTTCTATGGAATAGGAGAACAAAAGGGAATTTTCTGATGGAAACATTCATGGCTGCTCACGTTATCTGACAACACCTCAGGTTCCTATTAGGAACGCTGCAAGACCTTAAGATCGTTGAACAGCATGATGCTGGAATCAGCCGGCATGAATTATGTCATGTAGCTCTTCGGAACATTGCCCGAGATAGATTTGGTAGAAGATGATCGGCGATAACTTCTCGCCACTGTCTTGGAGATGATCCTGTTTACCTTCTAAGTCATTCTTTTCCTCGGAGCATGGAAATATCCATTTCATTGGGAGTAGATATGGGCGTTGCTTATTGGATTCGATATAATTTATATTAAGTTAGGCGTTAATTTTAGGACATCCATAATTATTCAAATGTTTCTCCTAATAATTAATCCTTCTTGAGTGTAAATTCCGGTAAGATTCGTATTCAATCAATTCGATACGTATTTTGACTCAGTCTCGTGCCAGAATTTGGCGAGTCAACATCTCCCGTGGATGCCTCGTGTAGAGGCGAATCTCAGCGGAAGAACACTCTAGAAGGCTCATAACATTTGAATATTGGATTCAGGTTATTAATATTTTGGCGTGAGTGGGTCTACTGGGTACCCAAGCTTTGAGAGTTGGTGGCGAGTGTTCTACTCGTGGTTAAGTCAGCAGTAGACCTTACGGAGCTGCAGGTCCAGAATAGTAAGAGGTAAGAGAAGAGTATATGCCTTGATGGGTTGCTGGGTCCGTGTTCATCGGGGTTGGAACTCTCCGCTTGTTGAAGACGCAAATAAAGCGATGTCTCCAAGCAAACCTAGTGATTGTCAGTGTCCTGAATCTTTCAGCTTTACGTTGCACGTCGATAAAATATGAATGAAGATAGATGGGAGCAATACACCATATGACATCAAACTTGCTGCTAGCAGAACAATCATTGGATATAATCAATTCTGAAGTTATTTACCAGCCGAAAGAAAGACACTCCTGGACAAAGGTATCCCCAAAGATCTCCACGACGATCGGTATTGCGCTCGTCCTCTTATTCCGGCGATCTTGACCAGATCATCAGTCCATCTTGTGTGTGGCCTACCATCACTGCGCCTTCCAGTACGTGGTTGCCATTCGAGGATCTTACTGCTCCAACGGCTATCTGTCCATCGAGCTATGGTGATCAGATCTCCTCGTTTCTATTTAGATTTCGCACAGATACTTACATTCCATTGCCATTATTGTTTGAGGTCATTTAGATATATTAATTTTATATAATAGATTAACATTACTATATTATTCAGATTATTATAGATTCGGTACTGCTATTTTCCAACGCTGAATCTAATATATAATATTCTCATGTCGCGGTGTTTGTAGTTAAACTCCTTCGAAACGGCTTGACCCATTCTCATGAAATTTTGAGTGCATATTGGGTAGGTCTGAGAATCGGTCAACATCTATTTTCATCCCCCTAAATGTTAGGGGTGGTCCACGCAAATTTTTTTTTTATTAAGTTTTTTAAATTTTTTTGATTATGAGTCAGCATTAAAACATACATACAACTTCAAATTTTGACCCATCTACGATCATAGTTACTTTTGTAGCGCGATTTTAATATCGGAAATACAACGTTTGCTGGGTCAGCTAGTATAATTATTATAATAACATAATATTGACACACTCTTACACAAATTATCTTGCCCTAAGCTAGGCATAGGCTGTGCAACGGTGCAAAACAACGATATACTGAATACAATAAACTTACTTAAACATACATACATACATATAAACATCCATGACTCGGAAACAAACATTCATATTCATCATATAAATGATTGCACCTACCGGGATTCGAAACCGGGACCTCTAGCTTAGTGGACAGGGTCACTACCTGGGCTATAGGGTTCGTCAATATAGTTTGCTATTTGTTATCATTCTCAGATACTATTGCAATAACCCAAATTACATAATACATGTATGTACACAAAATGCAGAGACCTTGATCTTTAGATCGCGTCTCTCATCTCAAATTCATAAGTTTAACTTGACAGGTACCTAGACTATAATATGCTATTACTATTTTTACATTCAGGTGCAAAAGTAAAAGCTAAACAAAATGTTGTGTGAAAGCAAAAATTGCAATTAGTTTAGTGTTTGTAACCTCGCCGTGCCGAGCAGAGATTGATGGTGATGAAATTTTTATCCATCGTTAGTCAGAACCGTGTGGGCGCAGTGAGTGTGCTATTTTTAACAGACACCCGGTTTGTGATTGAGTTTTATTTTACTATATATGAAATTATTACAATAACTAGAATCTACTAGATAAATAGCCCACTGGTTAGAAAATTATTTTGTATAGCATACGTGACCAGCAAATAGAATGTAAATACAACGTAAAGGCTGCCTAAGTGAAAATTCAAATTTAATTAAGTATGAAACGTGCAGTGATTTGACATAAGTTTGAAATATTAGTAATTACAGTATGGCGATTGGTGATGAAGTATTATTCGGCTTAAGTTGCCTAAGACGTAGTTGATTTCGGCTATCTCTGTTTTTTAGAAGATTATAATCATCATGAGTCAATCTATCAATAACTGGACGTTTCATACAATCGAGTGAAGCGCGTTTTTCTTAGAGTTTCGCTAGGCTGGTGACCAATTTTTATTTGTCGAAGGTTAGTTTGTTTGGTAATCACAATAATAGGGAGCTAAAGCCAAGTATAGCTAACTGTTTACGACTTGTTGATCAAAATTGGTTACAGTTACAGTTCACTTTTCTATTCTATCTCGCTCCATCTCCATTAGAGATGTTCATCTCTCTTTCAGGCTTTGTTCCTCACCATCAGATGATAGTTTAGCTCGTGAAGGCATAAAAGGCATTTATTTTCTGAAAATTGATTTCTTTAGAATTCTTTTTGATGTCATTTCTAATATACTAGATACTACTACCAGTTCGGAAACAGGTGGCGCTCTGAGAAACTCTCCCCGCATTCTTTTTTTGCGCTATTTATATTAAAATATACAATATTGTACTCTCATTGCTATTGCTATAAAATAATCATGATTGAGTCCCAGGCTATCCAATCACTTAGATATTCAGCTGTGGATTGGTAGGATTTACGACAGAGCCATTTTTAATAAAACTTTTAAATTTATTTATAGATAATGCCTGAACAGTGGCTGGGACTTTATTATAAAAGTGTATACATTTACCCTTAAAGCTATTATGTATCATAAGAAGCCTACTAGAATTAGTTACAAGCAATCCCTATCATATTATTACTTCTTATCGTAAAATAAAAGAGGACCTTTAAAAGGTAAAAGGAATGAGTTCACTTTGTTATAAAATTCTGAAAATATCGTTGAGAAAAACCAATTATTCCTTTAAATGGCTTCTTTATTAGTTATCGATAGTGAAAAATAAACGATGACGCAAAATAACATTACAGTAAGCCGCTTACCACAATTTGCTTCATCTATATTGAGCACACGTTCCAAAACTTTCAACCACAATTACCTGAAAAGTGAAGTGTCAGAAAATATATTGGCATTGTTCGCTTCATTTATAACAATAATATCAATTTTATATCAAACTTTAGCTCTTTGAATATTTAACCTCTGCTGTGTATAAGATTAGTAAAATTATATGATAACTTGAAATCTTATCTTTGAAGTTATACTTCTTTAGGCGCGTTATGAACAAATGATGAGAGTGTGATGTTGAAGGTTCGGGTATTGAAATGATTATAGTCTGACTGCGATAATAAGCCCTTTTATTATGCAATGCAACTACTTATATATTAGTTGGAGCGATGAATGTGTGCATAGGTGTATAAAAATGATACACACACTACAAGAGTGACATTTTAACATGTGCGCGCATCACTGTAAAACAAAAGTAACAGGTTGAAGTTGGTTCCTAAAATTTTCTAATATTTGCGTCATTCGTTATTAGTTTTTTGGTTTCTTCGACCATTATTAGGACAAGCTAAGGGTTCAAGCCAATACAGCCGTATTCATTATTTAATAATTAATTGTCAAAGCCATCTTTGCAAGATTTTAACAAAATTGTTCTTTCTAAAAACGTAGAAAAGCACGAGGAATAAATCATTTTAATGATTTTTGCTTCGTTAGACCAAAGAAGTATAACTTCTTGTATGAATACATAAGTACACACACACATTTTTTTTTATAAAAGGGGAGGACTAACGAGAAACTGTGTAACCTAATGTGATGAGTCATCATGGTCACTATCGACTAATTATTATTTCGCCTAATCATTAAAAATTTTATTTGAAATCGACGACGGGGCAAGGGCAGTCACATGGTTAGGACCTTCGTGGCTGTAACGATTACGTATTAAGAATGTGGTGTTCCCAGAACTTTTTTTAAAACAATAAGGGATGAGACGAGCAGGACGTTCAGCTGATGGTAATTGATACGCACTGCCAATTACAGTGCAGTGTCGCTCAGTATTCTTGAAAAACAGATAATAAGATGTTCAAACTCATTTGCTCAGTAATTTCACTAGCTTTCAACACGAAAAAAAAATAATGTTTAGACATTACTGTTACACAGCAGAAATAGGCGCCGTTGTGGTACTCATAATCTAGCCGACATCTTGTACAAAGGAGCCTCCCACTGGTTTACCATAACGTTATGTTTTAACATATTAAAATTTTAACTCTCGAAAGCATAGACTATGGCAATAGATACTGGTATAATTGTAAGTTGAATCAATAACATTTATAACATGGACACAAAAGTAAGGAACTCAGAAAATTATAACCGTAACCATAAAATAATACACAGCTCTTTAATAATCCTTATTAGCGGCTTACGCGTTCTGAAATTTTATACATTTTCCTCTGACATTACATGAAGTGGGTAAAATATCACATCTTGTAAATGAGTAAATTTATTTAAATATCAACGTTAGCATAAATAAGAGACGATGCAGGTAACGTAATGCTCTCTTGGGGATTAGCTAATGAAGGTAATTTGAGGGGAGGAAAAACTGTTAAGCTCATCCTTAGTAATATTGTTACGATGGATATCAACTTCACATATTAAATTATGTTATGAAAATTTAATGAACTTTAAGCCTATGATAATTTGCTTGCGTTAATTTTTCGTTGGTTTTTAAGATATTTTTTTTTTATGGAATAGCAGGACAAACGAGCGTACGGGTCACCTGGTGTTAAGTGATCACCGCCGCCCACACTCTCCTGCAACACCAGAGGAATCACAAGAGCGTTGCCGGCCTTTAAGGAAGGTGGACTTACTTGTAGGTGTGTTTTATAAATAATAATATAATGGCACTTATGTGCCATTATATTATTATCTGAGCTTTATGCCTTTATAGGCATAAAGCTCAGATAATTTATACGTCTAGATAAAGTCTCTTGCTGCTAGACAACCGATAAAAACAGGCCAGGTATATTAGTTTAGTGTGCGTGACAAGCTACGTCTTACATTCGTGATTTGTATGTCACTTTGTGTTGGTGTGCGTGAATTGCTCAATATACAGGTAAGTTTTAAAGTCTATTTTATTCTACTTTTTCATAGTTATCATAGTCTATCTAAACGCCGCTCAGAATTTTTGAGTTTGTTCAAGAATCCAGAGTAATGTGTAAGCATTACTGTATTTCGGTCTAAAGGAAGCTGTAGTTAGTGAAATTACTAGGCAAATGAGACTTAACATCTTGTGTCTCAAGGTGGCGAGCGCAGTTGTAGTGCCGCTCAGAATTTTTGGGTTTTTCAAGAATCCTGACATGAATGTATGAAATGACACTGAAATGGAATAGGTAGGGCGTATCAATTACCATCAGCTGAACGCCCATCTCGTGCCATCCCTTATTTTCATAAAAAATTAAATAGTAATTAATAAATCGTTAATATGCGTTAACAAATTTGATTGTAATTTTTATGCTGCATATTATAAAATCATTTATATATACATTTTTGTTTCATTTTGACCTCATTAATTTTGATCTTTGTCTGAATAGAAAGCACCGGCTCTAGTAATTACATGATAAAACTAATGAGAGAATAATTCGCTTGGCCTTTTACCGATAGCACAGATAATATCATTAAAGCCATTCACGATGAACGCTCTAATATGCGATTTGTATTCACGCTGGTGTTGTTTATGGTCCATTGAGATACGAGTACCCATTGCTGTGGCTATTCACTAGGCAATTTACATTAGAGGTGACTCTCGTGTAAATCCTGACTTCTACTGATTCAATATTATGATTGGATTGTATCGCTCACTTGTTTTTGCATTAGACGATATAATTTTACCAGTGGGAGGCTCCTTTGCACACGATGCCAGCCAGATTATGGGTACTACAACGGCGCCTATTTCTACCGTAAAGCAGTAATGTGTAAGCATTAGGTACTGTGTTTCGGTCTGAAGGGCGCCATAGCTAGTGAAATTACTGGGCAAATGAGACTTGACAACTTATGTCTCAAGGTGACGAGCGCAATTGTAGTGCCGCTCAGAATTATTACCATCAGCTGAACGTCCTGCTCTTCTTATTATCTTCAGATTACCCTAAATTGTAGTATAGATGTTATTAATATATCACCCACTGTTTTCTAGAACTATGCGGTTTGAACAATTATGTTATTTTTTGAACAAAGTGATCACTAACTCTTATGCTGTTTTTCATTACAATAATAATCATAAGTGCGTTGCAAGCCCTTAAAACGGGTCAACGCATTTTCGCAGACAACTGTGATAATTTCGAAAAAAAATGTAGTTAACTGTTAAACTCTGTTTTGAGCAAGGCACGCACACTTACACATATATACATACAAATCGCGAGTGTAAGACGTAGCTTGTCACGCACACTATAGTAATAAGCCTGGCCTGTTTTCATCCGTTGTCTAGCAGCAAGGGGCTCTATCTAAACTTATAAATTATCTACGTTTTGAGCTTAAAACTGCGCTGAAAAGTTTATTTTACAGTTTTCTGTACAGGAAAGAAATGCCTCATGTTTTAAGGACGGTTTTTGAGGTATTGGTCCATGTTTCAGTGCTGCAAGTCTGCGATCAATATATTTTTTATTAATACGCAGGGATTATAAACATTTTGATGGAGCCACTCTCTTTGACTGTAAGAATGGATTTAGGGCATGTCTTGTGTATCAACGAGGAGCACCAAGTCTCAGGTCTCCTTTATTGATACGCGAAGCAGACCTATCTTTATTTCTTGCGGATTTTTATTTATGTTTTAATAGCTTTAACAGCCTTTTTGTTCCAGCAGCACGCGACCATTGTGATCTTTTATGGTCTTCGACAGAGGTTGTGTTAGTATATTTTCGAATGGTAAATAGCTTTTGAGTATCTTGAAAATTACCGATGGCAACATACTCACTTTTTGAAAGGCAATTGTAGTAATTCTAGTTTTATTAATTAGTAGATGCTTCTGGATTTTAATAAATTAAAGCATTCCAAATTTTTAAGGAATACAAATAAATTAAAGTTAGACCGGTAGTGTTAAGGTTAATAGATTTGTTTTTTTTTTATGAAAATAAGGGACGAGACGATCAGGACGTTCAGCTGATGATAATCGATACTCCTTGCTCATTACAATGCAGTGCCGCTCAGGATTCTTGAAAAAACAAAAATTCTGAGAGGAACTACAATTGCGCTCGTCACCTTGAGACATAAGATGTTAAGTCTCATTTGCCCAGTAATTTCACTAGCTACGGCGCCTTTCAGACCGAAAGACAGTACTGTTTACACATTACTACTTCACGGCAGAAATAGGTACCGTCGTGGTATCCATAATCTAACCGGCATCCTGTGCAAAAGAGGTCTACTGGTAACAAGGTTGGATGAGAGATCTTTTGATTCCAGGGC
Source organism: Leptidea sinapis (assembly GCF_905404315.1). Classification (NCBI taxonomy): domain Eukaryota; kingdom Metazoa; phylum Arthropoda; class Insecta; order Lepidoptera; family Pieridae; genus Leptidea; species Leptidea sinapis. Next base: position 10,910,153 of record NC_066275.1, on the reverse strand, counting down.
GAGATCTTTGGGGAGGCTTTTGTCCAGCTGTGGACGTATTCTGGCTAAAATGTTGATGATGATAATGAATAATAAAGTCAAGGAGAATATGTAAATTGGAGGAAAATTCAAATTCAAATTCAAATATTTTTATTCAAAACAGGATGTGACATCACTTATTGAAAGTCAAAAACTACAACCCATTCCAAAATGAACGCCTCAGACCTGAGAAGAATGGGCGCAACAAACTCAGCGGGCTTTTTTTTCATAGAATAAATATGTTTACAAAGTAATATTGTACAATTAAACTTATTATTTAATAGCCTGAGGGCGGTCACTCCATTCCCAATCTGTGGTATCATTAAGAAAGTCATTTATGTTATAGTAACCTTTACCACACAAACGCTTTTTAACAATTCTTTTGAATAACGTTATACTTTTGTTTTGAACATTTTCTGGGATCTTGTTATAAAAGCATATACATCGCCCCACAAAAGACTTACTAACTCGACTTAGCCGAGTAGTAGGCATCGAAGATTTCCAATGTTTCAAGAATTCAAATAAATTAAGTTTATATGCTTAAGCAATATATTTTATGGGCAGACAAGTTATAATGTTCACACATATTATACCATAATGCTGAAATATCTGGCAAAATAGCTGTGATTGTTTTCGATGTGTTCGTCCTGAGCACAATTTGCAGGCAAACTTTGACGTAAACTGAGAAATAGTTTCGTGAAGCCCCCGAGAATACAGAGCGCCTGTAAGCTTAGAGTTAGCCATTCAAAATGTGGTTTGATACGAAAGTCCGTATCCTGATTTATCCCATTTAATATCCTTAATTTATACGAAGACATTACCTTCTTGTTTAAAATACATGTTGGTGCATTTTTTATATAAGACGAGGACAAACGAGAGGAATCCCAGGAACATTGCCAGCGTTTAAGAAAAGTGTACTCGAAGTGTTTTTTGAAACATGGAAACACTGCACACGTAAGCTCATTCCAAAGCTTGGTTACAACGGGGTACTAGGTTAAACGCTACACATCTAAATGGTGTGGATGATATCCCAATTTATACTATGTCCGATATATTTCACAATAGTACCATTCACAGGATAAATATATATATATAATTATAGGTACTAAATGAATGATTCAACTATTAACATCTTATATGATAATATCTTTCCACGAAAGGGGTTCAGGAATGACAGCCAGCAAGATGGACGGACGATTTGGTGCGAGCGGCTGCTAAGGACTGGATGCGGAAAACTCAGGACCGCACAAAATGAATATAATGAAGAGACCTTTACTCAGTATTGGGTAGATCAAGGTTGAAGAAGATTATATCTTTAAATTTTATCTTCAGATTATATCTTTAATCTTTATCTTATATTAAATAAAACAAATCTTATAACTATATTTACAATACTACGACTATATAAAATTAAAACTATCATTACGTAGAAGCGTACCAAGAATACTGGCAGCATTACCGCGTTGGATAGCAAGGCTAATCCGTTGACCGAAATAGCTGCCAGCGATTGCGTTTCCAGTAGCCTTATTGAGGCGCGAGATAGTATTATTATCTTTATCTTTATATTTTATTTTTATTCATATTAATAATGGCAATTGTGAAACCCGACATGTTTCAGTATGACCGTAGAGTGTTGGTACTTTTAGCATAATAAGTTACCTAATTAGCGAAATTTACAAAAAGAGGGATGTAGATATTCTTAATTGGTCAATAATGATCATGTAGACAACTCGATCACATAATTTGCATGTCACTTGACGAAACAAATCGGATTATTAATAATATTATGTTAACATCTTAAATACAATATTTATTTCAAATAAAATAATTTCATTTCATTTCATTTTAATCTTATAAGCAAACCTAAACCTATGTAAGTTCTACAAACAATACCCTAGTATATCTGTGATTTATACAAAGCATAATTATACAGTAAAAAGCTATAATAAATATAAATACTCAAATATTTTTTGAATTACAAAATCAAACGCTATTCTTCTCTTTGAATAAAACACATCTCACACAAATTTTACGCCCATACACATAAAATATGATGCTTCAATTATTATACCCAGAAAAAATTGACACTCTAAACGATCTCCTGGCTCGAGAACTTTTCAAATATTACCGCCATTATTTCACGAGATGACAGAGGTTGGTCGCATATTAGTAAAGTTTCTGAATAGTCATTATGTCACCTCAATATGGTTTTTGATTCGAGGTTTATGGACCTTTGGCTTCCAAATTATTTATGAATATTACACGTGTAACTTAGACGTACCAAGTTTTCTTAACGTTTTAATTATCAATCAATTCGACACATGTTTCACCTCTACACTTGGCATCCTCAGGAGATGATGACTCGCCAACTTCCGGCTCGAGACTCTGTAATTTACACTCAAGAAGGTTTACAACAACTGGATAATTGTAGGTTTTCCGCAAAATTACACCAATTTCGATAAATTTTCTATGCTCTAGAAGTTTAATTTGACTTTATGATATCACTTATATTTGAGTTCATGTATGTTTTTAACAACTTTGAGGAAGGTACAGACAAATAAAGCAAATCCATCCCAGACTGCTATCTATGTCTTGGAGAGTTAAAGATACAAAAGAGTGGAAGAGGATGGAAGAGGCTTTTATGAATAGACGATCAGAAAAAGTCGTAGGTTAGATTTAAATAATTATTCTTATTATTACCTATTAGTATGTAACTAAATAAAATTTTAGTCATACATAAATTATAAAAAAATCATTAGTTGTTTCAAAATGAGGCCGGTAGGAAGGGAATATGCCCTTTTTTGATAGTATTCATGTCCTATTGTCCTACGAATACCACGAAGGGAAATCAATTTCAGAATAACATTCAGCATGGAAGATAAGCTCAGTGAGATAAATTGTAGATAGGTGTCACACAACAATAACAGGAGGATAATATGGTATTTGTATCTACAAGATATAGAGATAAGATAAGATAGAAATAGTTTTGATTTGAAGTGAAATGTACGGCGCAAGGTGCTCCTCTCGAAAACTCCATTCATTTGTCCTTTCTGTTTTTGGGCAAAGCCCGTGAACGCTTTAGTGCCCCAAGGGTGTATACTATGTCCTACATTGTTCCTTCTCCATATTATCATGATATATGAGACGCCTCCAACATGCAATGCTATGAAGATAACATTACTGGAGAAGTCATAGACTCATGTATATGACATCTCCAGTAATGTTATCTAGCCATGCAAGTCTCTCCTGTGAAATTTTATTTTTTATTTATTTATTTCACACACATAGCTACTAAACTAGTTTAACCAGTGGAAGGTTCCTTTGCACAGGATGCCGGCTAGATTATGGGTACCACAACGGCGCCTATTTCTGCCGTGAAGCAGTAATGTGTAAGCATTACTGTGTTTCGGTCTGAAGGGCGCCGTAGCTAGTGAAATTACTGGGCAAATGAGACTGAACATCTTATGTCTCAAGGTGACGAGCGCAATTGTAGTGCCGCTCAGAATTTTTGAGTTTTTCAAGAATCCTGAGCGGCACTGCATTGTAATGGGCAGGGCGTATCAATTAGCATCAGCTGAACGTCCTGCTCGTCTCGTCCCTTATTATCATAAAAAAAAACTATCATTACAGGTATTACCTAATGCGACAGTTACAAACAAACAAGAATAACAAACACAGCAAACAACAAACAAATCAAACTAAAACTAATCATACAATCAAACTACATTACATTACAAATAATATATCGCACCAGAAATAGAAAAAACTTAAACATACTACTATTTACCATAACATACTACATATAACAATACCCTTGTGAGTTCACTCCACGTACACTCAAAAATGTCCACTTTGTTGTGGAGTTCATTTATATGGCGAAGGGCTCTAGTTAAAGGCGACTTTGCCAACACATTTGCTCTCGCCATCGGAATGGATAGTAGTGGCGGATTTCTCAACCAGTCGTGGATTAAAGTTTTATTCTCAATCGAGTCCTCTCTTGAAAGTTCACGAAGTGGGGTAAAATGAACCCTGTTCTAATTTTGCATCTTAACTACTAAAAATGCCTTTAGTCTTATCCCTCTTCAAAAACACTTCTCTTAATGCCTTGCCTAGTATCCAAGCACTTGGGTTTCGAAATCTCGAATCTCAATTGCCAATTCCGTGGTCACAGCTGAAAGGCTAAGCTACATTGGCTTCAAAGAAGCTGGGCATCATAAATAGAGCACGGCATTACTTCAAGCCGGCCCACGTTCTAGCGCTCTACAAGCCGCAGGTCCAGCCACATTTGGAGTGCTGATCTCTGGTGTGGTCCACCTCAGTAACTGCTTCATCCATTTGACCGGTAACAACGTAGAGCTCCTCAAATTGTCGGACATCCAGACGATATACATATCTTCAAAAAAGCGAATACAAGTGTATGCAGCAGAATATAGGCGGCGGTGATAACTTAAAATCATGTGACCCTTACGTACGAGTATAAGTAGGAGGAGGGCTCAGCCATAAAAAAATTCAACAACTGAATTGCTCCCGGGCGGTACAACTTTACTTGCTACATACATACGTAAATATATAATTTATTTTTTTTACTTGAATTTAAATTGATGAAGCAGTAATGAACTGTCAAAATTTATTGTAACTGTACCGTTATGAACTTTGGATTCGATTTTAACACAATATTAGACCATTTTGATTGGAACTGAGTTAATACGTGGGTAACACTGAAAATGCTTAGAACTGGCCAGATAGAAACATTGTTAATGAAAACTTTGATGAATTTCAATTTTAGAACTGTTTGCTAACCTAATGTAGTATATTATTACATTCATTTGTCATTTGTTTTTGTGAATTGGCGGCAAATCTAAAACTCTTGTTACACTTGTTTGGAGTGAGCTCTGCGCTCTTGCTTACTATAGACGCACGTCGCCTTGCGGTCCGCGACTAAGTTCAATTTACGAGTCAAAAGTAATCTTAACAAAACCATTTATACATCTCCATGTCCAATTCTCCTTCAAATATTCAAAGTCGTAATTATTATTCACGTGTGTTCTAATTTACTTGATAAACCACAAAACATTCGTTTATAAATTAGTTAGATTCAGTGTAAAGTTTGTGTTCGAAGAGGCGAAGTATCGACGACCTGAATAGCGGAGTGGTTAGCGATCCTACCTACTAAGCTAGAGGTCCCGGGTTCGAATCCCGGTAGGTGCAAGCATTTATATGATGAATATGGATGTTTGTTTCCGAGTCATGGATGTTTAAATGTATTTATGTATGTTGATATGTATGTTTATATGAATTTATGTATGTTTAAGTAAGTATATAGTATTAAATTTATCGTTGTCTTGTAACCCATAACACAGGCTATATATGCTTAACTTGGGGCAAGATAATTTGTGTAAAAAGTGTTTCAATATTATATTATTATTATTATTATTATTATCGAGGTCATTCACCCCACTCCGCATCAACGGCTATTTCAAAAAATTTGTTACGCACCAACGAGTACCGTATTTCGTCACTTGCGTCTAAGACTGCCGTGGCCGAGTGGTGTAGCTGCAAACTGTGTTCCTACGTCGCTGGTTCGATACCAACCTACCGAGTGTTTTTTTTTCTTTTTCTCTTTTTTAACTAAAACTTGCGGACTTAATTTTTTGAACTTAATTTTAGATAGTATATCTTTATTGTTTACGATTTTACAAGTTAAAGTATATAAAATGATGAGAACCAAGGGAAAATTACTGTGTGGTGGCTGCCAAAAAGAAATTCTGGACAAAAATTTTGTAAGATGTTCTCGAGATAGCTGCAATACCCCCTATCACCGTGGCGTATGCCTGGGTTCTACAATTTTGAAAGACGAGCGATCTTGGAGTTGCCCTAAGTGCCTCTGCAACTCTCAAAAGGGAGGTGATATGTCCAAGACTCCAATACAGATGCCTTCACCAGAATCACAAAATGTTAATATAATAATGTAAGGCCAAAAATCACCAAACGTCCTGAAAAATCTGCAATAGAATCAAATCCAAAAGCTGACATGCAGGAGTTAATTTCAGAAATCCGTATGCTAAGAGAGGAGGTCTCAGATCTGAAAACTCAGGTGGGGTCAATGTCTTCGTCGTTGTCACAATGTTACTCTAAGCTCGAAAACGTTGTTCACCACTTGGCTGAATCTGACAACCCACTTAAAATTCTCGAGGAACGCGTCGAAGTCGCAGCACTACGTTCAAAGGTAACCTACTATGGGCTTGGTCTTGGCTGGTGATCTAAATATAGATATCCTCGGCAAAAATTATAAAAATTATCCGTACCTATGTCTTATTGCTGAGCTCGGTTTAAAACCAGTTATTACAATGCCAACACACGGAAAAAATTGTCTTGACCATATCTTAGTTAATTCTTTTAAATTATAATAGCTGATGCCGTTGGGATTGTCTACTCAAGTTCTATTACAGATCATGACATAGTTATAGCGGACCTTTTGTTTAAAACTACCAAATGAAAACGATCACGTGTTTCACCTGCTATCAATTATGCTACGATTGAGGAAGATCTTAAGACTCATGACTGGAATATTGTTATAAGCTGTGGTAATGCTTCAACAGCCGCTGAGAATTTTTCATCCACCATTAGCGCCTCCCTACATAAGCACACTAATATGAAAACTATTCCACGATCTAAATTCGTATTGAAGGAACTGCAGACTGTACTGCAGACTGGTATGTCAATCGCTGTTTGCCTGTTGTCTTTGAAAAAAATTCGACAGCAGCACCCTCGAAGCAGGATCCTCCTTCACTACGACAGTGCTTCAGTGCACTTCGCAAAACGAACTGTTGAATATTTGATTATGGCAGGTGTCGAGATAATGAGTCATCCGCCATACAGTTCAAGAACTAAAGATAAAATTCGAGGTATTGGTAACTTTCTACATTAAGCCGTTTTTCATTTTCTAAACATTTTCAGTGTTACTAACAAAACTTTATTTCTTTTTTGCGACAGCTTTGGAAAGATAAACAAAGAATACATTTACGGTCTTATAATCATAATGACTTATCGGAGGTCTAATACATTGCTAATAGACGCCTGTTAAATATTGGTATTCAAAATTGCATATTAGAGTTAAAACGCTCATTATCACTTCAATAAAGCTGATGTGACTACTATAAGGGCCTTCAATAAACCTATTTTAATCCCTCGATAGCAAAAAACATGGCCAACATCGATCAGCTGTCTCGTCTCGTCGTTGACGTTCGTATTTTGATATCAGTCAGTTCAAAGCTGTCAGTAGTCATCATTACGAACAAGTGACCAACACACAAACAGACAACTGACGAGCCATTGACATTGAAAAGATGTCTGTTTCCATAGACAGTTACTCGTTTAATCAGTTAAAACAGTTAAAATCATGTTTATTTTTTACGAAATGGCAATATTGCGTACTATAGAGACGTATTAGTTATCGGAGGCTTATCAAACGATTTAAATAAGGACTTTTATCCACCGTCGATAGGTTTAAAACACGTTTAAATTAATATAGGTTTAATTATTAATAAACCGGTTAATGTAGACATACTTTAAATTGTAGCTTACTACATAGTTAGCCTAGTCAAATTGTATACAAAAATTCACCTAATTATAAATTTTATAAGGTCTAAAATAACGTAAAAGTCAGCTGAGTGAGAGGAATGAATGGGCAATACTTGAAAAATTAAACAACTCGTTATGCTTTTAAGCTGAGTTGCCATCATTAATTTAATTCATTACTTAACATTTTTGTTAATTGTTTGAGAGAGTAATAATTAGTAATCAAATCATGCATATTTTTTTATAATTTCTGTTTGAGTGGCTGGTTATTACATAAACAAAATGTATGAACGATGCGGGACTCAAACCCGCAACTTCCACAACTTCTTCTTGTTCAACTCTCAGTTTGTGGCTTCATCTACTGGTTCTACTGAACCACAACTTGGCTCAGTGGAAGAGCACTCGCCCGAAACCAGAGAAGTCATGGGTTCGAGTCGCGCACCGTTCAAAAATTTTGTTTTTAAATTTAATGTGTGTAATTAATTCCAGCAGTGAGGGTTATAATTACTTTAAAAAAATAACAAAATGGCTGGTTATTGGCATCTGTTGGCTCTGTTTTGTATCTCTGTGTATTAATTGCTGCTTCATTGAATCTCTGTGAGGATTTTCGTAAAGGCTACTGAAACTAATATTGATATTATACGAGAACTGACTGAAATTGATATGCGATGCATATCAGTGAATTCCTACTGTATTAGGTATTGGTTGATTGTTAATAGGACATTGTAGAAATAACTTTGTTTTTAATATTTTGTAATAATTATTTATAACGTACTAGCTGATACCCGCGACTTTGTCCGCGTACACACATGACTAAGCACGTATTACGTATAAAATATTTATTTCTCATGACAAAACTAAAGATCTATCGTTGATAAAAATTTCATTTTCAAATTTTATTTGAGCTAAAATTAAGTTTATATTTTACCTACTAAGAAAGTTGGAAAGAAATGAAAATTCTAATTAGTTATTCATTTTAAAACATTCATTCAGTTTGATTTCTGAACGACGGGGGACGACACATCAAAGGATAAACAAAATTGTTGTTTTTATTTAATTCCGAGCATTTTCACATTTATTCACCTTTTAAACCTTCTCTGGACTTCTACAAATAATTCAAGACCAAAATTAGCCAAATTGGTCCAGCCGTTCTCGAGTTTTAGCGAGACTAACGAACAGCAATTCATTTTTATATATATAGATACATAACTATTATGTAAATATGTCGTCCAAGAACGTCGAGGTAAGAAGCGAGTACGAATATGATTCGGTATGTTTTCTTGTTTCGAGGTTAATCGGAGTGCGGTGCGAGTGCGGTCGAGAGCGGTCGCCAGGCGAGCGCCGAGCAGGCAGTCATTGAAGAACTATCGAGCGAGGCGATTGTGTCACATGTGCATATCGTTTTTAATTGTGAAGTGTTCCTACTTTTACAATTGTAACGTTTTTTTTACTTGATAAGTCCTTTATTATTTTCCTCCTCTTCTCGGCGTATATCTAACAGTATAATGTAAGTTGGATTCATATTTCTACAATATGTATTATATACTACATTTTTTTTAATTTATTGCCGTATGTCAAGTAATAAATATAATCTCCAACACTTTTAGGTTACCTGGAAGAGATAGCTTAATAGCGATAAGGTCGCCAAATTGTGCTACTACAACTGCTTTGAATAAATTGCTACTTTATTTATTTATTCCAATAAAGTATATTCATTCATTAATTAAACTTCAAAAATAATTGATCCAATACACTACTGACTTACGGCCGTTCCCAATATGTAGTATATGCAGATAGAATGTATTTACAGATAGAAATAAATTACTACCTTCTACTGTTAGTAATTAGCTGTCAATAATCTGATGCTGTCCCAATATATCTGATTAGTCATTCTAATCGCCTTATATTGGGATGCGTGAATTGCAATTTCCATACAAACTTCTATCGCTGGTAAGCTATACTTCGTCACGAGACAGCGTGTACGGATAAGGTGAGTTATCGTCGATAAGTTTATTGGGACAGAAAATTCAACGATTGTTACGATTTTTATCTCAAGTACAATTACCAATAGATTTTTCAGACCATTAAAAGACTTCGTCTGAGTTACACAACTGTAGAGTATAAACATGAAATAAATTTAATTATGAATAGTAAGAGGGACGTGGAGTTGCTCTTGAGAGCTTCCAAACGTCTTTATCCAATTTATTTAACGATCAAGACGCTTTCATTAGAGTCTCTAGTGGACTTGGACAAGGCGAAGAATGACTTGCATTTTCGTCGTTTGCCAAGAGTACCTTTTGCTTCAACCGACTTAACAAACTATTCATTAGAAACTGGAATTTCTTAACAACCGTTGTAAAGTGTTGCTATTCTTATTATAATGTTGTTAAACAAATAAATACTACTGTATATATTATAATGAGTACAAAGCAGAGCTGCTCGAATTGTCGGAGACCCAGTACTTTGTGAACCGCTAGAGTACTTAGCATTGCGTCGTCCATTGTGTGATTATCCCGAAGAGCTATTTCACCTGATTCCTGCTGCCAATTCCACCAAGACACGCCACAAATTAGGATATCATCCCCCCCATCTGATTGTGTGCCGTCCCTCCACAGTGCGGTTTTCAAGGAACTTTCATACACGTACTACAAATCAGTGAAATAAGCTTCCGTATGAGGTCTTTCCGGGACGATACGACATGGGTTACTTTAAAATGAGCGCGTGCACCTTCCTTAAAGGCCGGCAACGTTCCTGTGATTCCTCTGGTGTAGCAAGTGCATGTGGGCGCCTGTAATCACTTAACACCAGGTGACCCGTACGCTCGCATGTCCTCCTTTACCAAAAAGAAAACTATCATATTCCAATATTTTCGTTTTCAGATAAGGTTTTAATTAATATTTTTGAGTTATTTACGAAAACTCTATCTTTTTTTCATCTTACTTTTTATAATAATTGTAATTTTTTATTTGCAAATACACGCTTTCGATATATTTTTATAGACAGCATACCGAATCGACTAAGCAATTGATCATATTTTAAAAGCTTTATCTAGAATTAACACGTTTTTGAAATTAATGACTAGACTATTTAGCGAAAAAAAATACAAATATATTAATAAGAGCAGGCAAACTCATTCTTTTATAATGGTCTTACACAAAGCTTGAAAACGTTAAAAGTTTAACTATCTCAGCAGGTTTTGTTTAATGATGAAACTTAAATTACGTACAATAAAGGATATGCTAATTAATACGTAAGAATAAACTTAAGAAACAACAATTTCTTTACGCTCCGTGACAAATCACTACTTCACAAATGAAGTAAAAGTAAATAAGGAAAAAGTACATTTTTAAATGTTTTAATTGGAGGTTCTGTGCAGTTTCACTTCTTTTGCACCTAAGTATATGCACAGAGTTAACACACGTTAATAAAATATTTATAATAATGTTTGAAACCATAAGTGAAACATAATAATTAAAGCCAATATTTGATGGTAGAGGTTACATAAAACCCTTAATTCAGTCATCAGTTCTATATTGATCTGGTTTTGTCTTAAAGAAATCCAATTAAATGTTTTCAAATAAATCTCCAAGTTTTTTTTTTATTTTTATTTTGTAGTATTAAAATCCACATATGTTTGTGGTTTGTAACTACAAAATCCAGTTAATACTTATTGTTATGGCTGATCACAATTTGTTAATTTTGTTTATCTAATTTTCAGTCTTGAGCTTCAAACCGACATTACATCTTAGGTCGTTTTGTGATGCGAAAGTACTAAAATTATATTTTCTCTGTTATGGATAGATTTGAACGCTAAATATCAGGTGAGTCACCTATGCGTTCTATGTTTATCTGATATCAATAATAATACATAAATACAAGTATGAGGCATTCCTGCGTCCGATAAAGTTTGGCATGATGAGTTATTATTTTAAATTTAATTATATTTATAAAGGAAAAGCTGCCTCATTCCTTCTTCTCCATCCTTCGATCGTACCTCAATGATAGATGCCTTGAAATCAAATTTAATAACGATATATATAAGATGTATGTTATTCGCTCAGGGGTGCCTCAAAAAAGTTTCTTGGGTCCAGTCTTTTACCTTGTGCTGTTTTTGCTGTTTTTTCCTAAATCAGGGTTTCCTCAGGGCTCACATCTTGGTCCTGTTCTTTTTAATGCTTTTATTAATGATATTTCGGATCAAATAAATGTTTCGCATAGGTATGTGTCGAGGACCGGAGACCACCCCCCCCCCCTCCACCCGAATATGACAGCGGGACTAAAAAAGATTTTACTCCGGGAGGGTACCGGCTCTACTAGAGTCGGAGAATCCCTCCCCGAGCATTCTCGCTCGGGCTGCCTCTCGTATTCTAGGGAGGGCATAGAACCCCGTATGTCCGAGGACAAACGAGGCAGTAACACCATGGCACTCCGTTCCACGCTCAGCGTGGACTTTGGGAATATCAGGGGAATTCTCTCCAATTTAAACGCCGTCCACCACCACCTCAAGACGGCGCAGCCGGCCATGTGTTTCCTTATGGAGACGATCTCCTGTGCGCTCTTTTTGCCTATAACTCGACTATTGACGACAACGGAAAAACGCCGCCGACTATCCAGCGGTGTCAGAGCTCTATGCATAAAGTACAGTTCAGACTAAAACTATTCGACGAGCTTAGATTTCATCATTCTCGCAAAACTTCCATCATTAAGGCTTCCCGAGAGCTTATGCAAGTGGACCTCCAGCTTCCTCACAGGGCGCAGCATACAGGTCGTTATAGACGGTTATTGCTCGAACCTCAAGTACGTGAACGCTGGAGTGCCCCAAGTCTGTGTACTATCTCCCACGCTGTTTCTTCTGCATATCAATGATTGGATTGGAGGTGTCCAACATATAGCAATGTTGCTATGCAGACGACAGCACGGGCGATGCCGTATACATGGGCCATGCAGGTCTCTCTAGGGAACTCGTCACCAAGTGCCGGGAGAAACTTATGTCTTCCATCGAGTCCTCTCTTGAGAAGGTTTTTTTGTTATTATTTTCACACTACTGTTAATGTTGCTTACAATTGTAAAGATATGTCGTATTGTACTATCCCTTGTGTACTTGCTAAAATTTTAATTGCATAATGATGTGTTATTGGTGTAACTATCTAAATAAATAAATAAATTCCTATAATCTATTATCTTTGTCTGCTAGGTGGCACTACTGATATATTGTGAAACTAAAACGATATGTTTAGTGTATTCATTAGTTGCAATTAGCATGTTTCGCATTTCGAATTTTGGTCTTACTGATAACGCTCCCATAGTCGTCTCGAACCGACATTGATTGAACAAGCCTTACATAACCGAGCATGACAGCCTCATTCATATTCAATACTCACAAATATAAGTGCTCAAAAGTTTTGTTAGAAAGATATTAATCATTTTCAAAATTCTCAGTATTATTATCATATTATTATAAGTTCACTAAACTAAATACTTTTTCAGATGCACTCTTGTATATACAATTTGTGAATACAGGTTAAACTAATAACAATAATAACGTGGCTCACGAGCAATTACCGCGCAAATGTACCTTTACCAGAACTATAATGTTAGAATAACTTTATTTAATTCTGTTGCGGCCCAACCGTGATTGCGGAATAATTTGGAATGAATGCTAAAATTTAAACGTAAAATTTGTGTGGCAGTCGCTAATTATACACTAAGCTTTAACAATTTGTTATTTTTTAAGTAATAACCCAGATTTCTGGGATAAATTACACAAATTAAATTTATAAACAAAATTTATGATCGTTGCATGACTCGAACCCGTTACCTCGGTTACCACTCGAAAGTAGATCCTGTAGATGATGCCACAATCAGAGAGTTAAATAAAGACAAATATAATATTTATGAACTTTATGTCACTCGAACGGTTGTCTCAGTGGAAGAGCCCTCGCATGGAACGCAAGAAGTCATGGATTCGGATCCCGCAACGTTCATAAATTTTGTTTTTAAATTTAATTTGTATACACTAAGCTTACTATTAATCATTTTTTATCAAAATAAGCATAATTACATCATTGAATACAATGTGGTTTATAATTTAATTTGTTGTGTGAGATCCTAGTTACTACCCGACTCTTATTTTCTTAATATTTAGAGTTGAAACAATTTTTAATTGGATTCAATCCGATTTTCATTCATGCGAAATTAATATGAATCTATCACATAGGTGAATTATAATAATGTAAGATTTTACAAATCATTTCTAAGACTTTGGTCCGAATATAGGACTCGTTAAGATAACTTGAAATAAATTTAATTATGAATGGTAATGGAGACTGTGAAGTTGCTCTTGAGAGCTCCCAAACGTCTTTATCCAATTTATTTAACGATCAAGACTCGCTCATTAGAGTCTGTAGTGGACAAGACGAAGAATGACTTGCATTTTCATCGTTAGTCTAGAGTACCTGGCTTGCTTGCCCAGTACTAAGTAGAAAACTATAATGTCTCTCACCTGTAATAGTGATTTTCTACTCTCTTTATATATATATATATATATATATATATATATATATATATATATATATATATATATATATATATATATATATATATATATATATATATATATTTAAAATCACAAGAATATATTTTATTTAACACAGATTGCTCAGACAACACAATCAATAGTCAATAGTCATAATATGAATAACAGGTTCCAAATTACTAGGTTTTTTGCAAATCCTGAGCAGAATGCCAAAAATTATAATTTGGATAGAACACAAAGTATGGAAAATTTGAGTTTTAATCATCAAAATTGGACTTCACCAAAACCACCAACCATTTGTAGCATATTTATTATTATGTAAGAGACAAACAAAACGCATGTACGCACGGGGCAAATATAAGATGAAAAAAACAAAGGCAAAAAATACAGCTTGTAATATATTTACCGTACAATGCAAATGACAGTTAATGGTGTTCACACAAAGGAAATATCGCAGGAAAAAACAATATTAACGTGAAATGTACGTTTGTTCCGCGAATGTTCAATAAATGAACAATAAACGTTCAGTACCATAAGTGTTTGAAGTTTTTATACTCAGCATATTATATAATTTTGATACGACACAATATTCACGTAAGTTTGAACAGTTTTTTTTTTATCCTTTAATTTTATGTTCTATATTTTAATGATGAATACTATTATGATATGGATATTGGTAACACGCTCTCTTTCATTTTCTCCATCTCATATCTCGTTTTAATTTAATTTAATAAGTACAGTTGCGATCATACCTCTTCCCTCACCTTTCCCAGCGTCCTTCAACATGCCTTCTTCAATCGTCTGAGAGTCATCGCGAATGAAGGTCGAATCAATGCGCTAATTGCGCACACGCATTGTGCCTAATGGCTTATTTTCTACTTTGATACTTAATTAATTATTAAGACAATTTAACCACTAGCGAGTGACAGTGATTGATGTAAGAATATCGCTTATGACTAACACTGTTTCGGCATCATGGAGCCAGAGAATCAGGCGGCCATATTAACCATTAACCTCGACCTCGCCAGTACGTCGGTAAAGGTAATGCATAAGGTTATAATATATAATGCCGACCCACATTATAGCGCTGTACAAAATGCAGGTCCAGCCACACATGGAGTATTGCTGTCATCTCTGGTCTGGCACACCCCCGTATCAACTCGATCCATTTGATCTCTTGCAACACAGAGCAGCTTGAATTGTCGGGGACCCAGTGCTCTGTGAACGGCTGGATCACTTGGCGTTGCGTAGAGACATCGCTTCATTGTGTGTCCTCTACCGCATTTATCTTGGGAAGTGTTCCGAAGAGCTGTTTCACCTGATTCCTTCCTCTGGTGTTGCAAGAGAATGTGGGCGGCGGTGATCACTTAACACCAGATGACCCGTACGCTCGTTTGTCCTCCTTTTCCATAAAAAAAATTATTTATCATTGTTCGCATCTATTTGTTTGGTTCTAGAGGCAAATTAATAGCCTCCTTCTATATACAGTCCTCTTAAATCCAAATATAATATATTAACCGCATTTTGTCGCAAATTCGCCTAAATGAATGGTCGTCTATCCTCCAGATATTAGTATGTAGTATATTGAGCAAACCAAATTGAGTCCTTGAGATATTAAAAAAAAACTAATGTAATTCATAATCGAGTTACAGTTAAAACCTACACCCATTGAATCAGCTTGCTTTCTAAACAATTATTTCGTTAACGTTGGAAAATATTTAGCTATTGGAATCTCAACACCTCCTCATATTGTACAACAATATTTTCATCGACTTCCATCACAAGCAAATACAATTGGAATACTAGAACCCGAGCCATCAGAAGTAGCAACAATTATATCAAACTTAAAATCAGAGACTGCCTCGGGCTATGACAATATCCCAACCAAGTTTATTAAAGTGGCGAAAAAAGAACTTACTCCTATAATCACACGACTTTGTTCACTATCACTCGCTCAAGGTATTTTTCCACAAGAACTCAAATGCTCCATTATACATCCTGTACATAAGGGTGGGTCTAAAGAGGATGTTAATAACTATCGACCTATTTTCGTCTTAACAGTTGTCTCTAAAATATTAGAAAATATTATAAATACTAGAATAATGAAGTACTTAAATACGTATGGTTTGTTATCTAAATCCCAGTATGGCTTTCGTGAGGGAGTCAGCACTGAGGATGCTATTCAAGATCTTACTCAAGAGGTAACAAAATATGTGGATGGAAATAAAAAAACTCTATGTATTTTTCTTGACCTAAAAAAGGCCTTTGACACCGTTTCTATTCCTATACTTTTGCGTAAAATTGAAAAAATTGGTATAAGAGGTAACTTTTTAAATTTACTGACTGATTACCTTCATAATCGAGCACAACGTGTAAAAATTTATAAAGAAATTTTTAGTTCTGTTAAATATTCTACATCATACGGAATTCCTCAGGGTAGTGTTCTCGGACCTACGCTATTTTTAATGTATATTAACGACCTAACTAATTTAAAAATACAAAACGGACGTTCTTTGTCACCGGATGTTGGCTAGATTATGACTGCCACAACGGCGCCTATTTCTGCCATGAAGCAGTATTGTTTAAGCATTATTGTATTTCGGTCTAAAGGGCACCGTAGCTAGTGAAATTACTGGGCAAATGACACTTGACAGTTGTAGTGCTGCTCAGAATTTTTGGTTCTTTTGATAATGTTGAGCGGCACTGCATTGTGAAAGGCAGGGCAATTACCATCAGTCGAACGCCCTGCTCGTCTCTTCTCTTATTTTCATAAAAAAACACTAAAGTTATAAACCTGGCCTGATTCCATAGGTTGTCTAGCAGCACGAGTTTCTCCCTATTTAGAACTATAAATTATCTAAGTATTTAACAATAAAAAGATGATAGCAATTTAACTTCTAATTAATATTAAGGCAAATTCAACATCATTGGTTTCGTCTTACACAAAGTTTTTACATGAAATATTATCTGCCGAAAGACAAACAGATTATAAATTTTCTTCTTAATGAATGACTATTAAAACTTGTTAATAGAGATGGACAATACGCTTTGTTTGATCTTGAAAGGTAAAATTTTCGCAACAAAGTAAATGCTAATTAAGAAATGTGAGACCAAGAAACAACAGTGGATTTTGTAGCGTAAAGAAAATTAAGTCTCAAAAGTCTTAAATTGCATAATTTATAAACGTCTCTGTGAACAATCACCTTTGGCCCTGCTATGTCATCAATGTAATTAAACTTGATGAGTTTTTGACAGAATTGATAGATTTTTCTGTGGAAAATGTATTCCTTATTTTTATCATCTTCCACCCAAAGCGGGTAACACCGGGTTTATATTTTATAGACTTAGAATATACTATCGTATAGGCAACCAAAGCCAAAGTAAAAAATAGCCCTGATAGAACAGGTACCAAACAGGTACGACCAATTTGCATGACGAGTGACGAGAAAATGTAAATTATAATATTGGCATCGGCAATTTTAAATTATAAATTTTTATTTTTAGTTTAAATCTATACGTTGAATTGGGTTTATAGCTATTAATAAAGACTTTTATTATTATTATTAAAGCGTGCGAGATAGAAGAATATCTCTAACGGAGATACAGCAAGATAGAAAAGGAAAGCGAATCATTTGACCGCGTGCACGCAGAGCAGCTCGAGTTGTCAGGGATCCAGTGCTCTGTGGACGGCTAGATCATTTGGCGTTCATATTCATTTATTTGCTATTAAATAGGGAGGTACAAATTTGGTCTTACAATAGCTTAAAGTATCTCCTATTTAGCCATTACCAATAGCATGCAAACTTGGTTTTGGGCAAAATTTTATTACAATATAAATTAATTTATTTTATGTAACACAAAATTATAATTTTATTAAATACAAAAAATATATTAAAGTCAATATAAGAACAATCCACTTAGAATGCAATGTCAAACTCCTTTACTCTTTGTGTTCAAAAAACTCTTCTATAGAATAAAATGTGTGTTTGAAGAAGCCAACTGACTTTAAATCTTGAATAAGGTAACAACTTAAATGAATCAGGGATCTTATTGAAAATTTTCATGCGAGAAGCAATTTTTCTGAAATTAAGTGCTATGCGGAATGACTCTAGTCACTAACCTATCAGCTTCCCTAAGTATTCTAGTACAGCTGTGGGTCATATGCATTTGCTGTAAGTATAGCACACTGTGGTTTTCCACAGTGTGCTATACTTACAGCAAAATGAAAACCTTTACAAATTTTGCCATCTCGTAAATGTATACATCGGCGTTGCGTAGAGACGCCACTTAAATGTGTGTTTTATACCGCTATTATCACGGGGAGTGTGACTTCATTCTGCCACCGAACACCAACTTTGCACAACACGAGCTTCCTTGAGCGGTGTTACCGGGACGATACGAAATGGATACTTTCAAAAAAAGCGCGTAAACCTTCTTCAATGGTTGGCAATGCTCCTTTGACTAATCTAGTGTTGCAAAAAAATGTGGGCGGCGGTGATCACTTGCTCGTTTGTCCTCCTTTTACGTAAAAAAATACATTGTGATCGTAACCGATTTTGATTGACAAGTCGTAATCAGTCAGCTATGCTTGGATTTAGCTTCATATTATTTTCAATATTTAATCACAAGCTAACGCAAATAATGACAATTATGGACACGCAATATCGAGCTGTCGAGTCGTCTATACAATAGTACATTCTAGGTACAGTTAACCGCAGTAGTAAAACAGCATAGTCGTTGACAATGTTTGTATAAGGTGGGAAATATACTTAATACCTATTATTTTGCATGACTTTAATATGTACATATAACAGATTTCGTTTCTCTAAGAAAAATCCGTTAAAGTAATTTTTAGTGGCCGTCAGTTCGTCTCTGCATTTTTTTTTTTTTCAATAGTTCTGTTAACCAGCGACTTAGTGAAACTTCTTTAGCGGCGTTGAGCCCTTTTCTGGGGATTGGTCTTGTCTCGTAATGTCATAAAAAAAGTATAACTCGATTAAGCCACATCCATACAGATTCATTCTTATCAGAATGCTCATATATCTTAGGGCGATATTATCAAAAGCTACCATTTACATGTTTTAAACATTTTTAAATTTCGAATACAAAGTAAAATGGTGTCTGTTTAATTTTTGTTCATAATTAAAGATGTTTCATAACCAAAATTATATCTTGACGTAATACAACATAAAACAAAGTAGTTTTGCAGTTTTCGCAAATAAACAAACTTATCATTTATTTGAAAAGTTGTTGTGCTTAAACGAGTGATAAATCAGTTGAGTTCACAATTTTGCGTGCACTTAACGAAGCGAAGCATTCGAGCTTTATGTCACTTTGAGGTAACTTTATACTTTGAATAGGTAACTTTTGATAAAAACAAACGTTAATATATGTTTTCTGAAAATAAATTTATTAAATTCGTATCAATTATGACTATTTGTTAGATAGTAAAAGTATTACTTGACAATTTATATTTTTAATCTAGATTTCATTTCACATGATCCATCTACAATATGATCTAGCGTAATACGATACAACCCCTATATCATACATAGCACTGTGCCCGGAGATTTAAGGCGAAGAGTAAACAGAAAACACGCAAACAAGGTGTTTTTAGTCAAGTTATTTGGTGAAAATATAGCATTTCGAGCTATGAACACTACTTAATCCTGTTACACATATCCTTAAGTCTTATTTGTAGGTTGCTAATGCTTGCCGTTGGTTATAGATAACACTCCAGAGCCTTTTTGGACTACCAGTTTTCCTTGCAGTTAAACAAGTTTTTTGGGATGGCAAGACGCATTATATTAGTACAACTCTCAGAAAAGTTATTCTTATAGCTTGTACTTTTTTGTGTAGGTATATTTATTCAGATTGGTAATGAATAACGAGGATCGTAAGCATATAAACTATTTTCCACGCAAGAATTTTGAAAATATTGGCTTTGTTACATAGATGGCGGGCCGGAAGCCGTGAACTCATATCGCTCAAGGTCGCTGGCATTTAGTGTCGCCTTAAGATAGAATAGCTATGCCTTTAAATATACCACACTATTCAAAATGGAATAATATTAGAACACTGCAAATTTGCGACAGGAATAAAATCTGTTAGAAGCACAGAGCAGGTAAAACTGTTCTGTGGGTAGAAGTATAGCCCCGGACGAACACTGCACGTACAATAAACTCTATTGCAGCAATATAAGAAAATTCATCGTTTTTTTTATAGAAAAGGAGGACAAACGAGCGTTCGTAGCTGTCGTTGGTTCAAATAAGAGAAAAAATAGCTTGGGGGCCGCGGCCGGGGCTATCTACCTCCATTGTTATACATTAGTAGATTACGTAATCATTACTACTTATTTAGGTACGATATTGTTCATATAATAATAAAACTAACATATACCTGAATTTATGATAAAGCACTGAAGGTCAACAATATAATCAGATAATGTGGTTATTTGACAAAGTTACATCATAATCTGTTATTTCTACAACCTTTTTTTCATAATATTCAAATTTATTTCAATATTTATTGGAGTATATTTAACATTTTTTCCATACAAATATGATATTCTTATGAAGCATCCTAACACAAGCAATAAATTTAAGGTCCAAAGGTTGATTATCATTATAATCTCATTAGATAGAAGGTTGATAGGTTGATCATTTATATATCTTCTTCAGCTTACGTTTGATTAACTTTTATGATATACTAGCTGACCCGGCAAACGTTGTTTTGCCATATAAAGTATAATTCACGCGATAGTTTTATAAGTAATAAAATATTGCCTATATATATATATATTGTACATCATTTTGTTCTATTGTCAATAGTTTTTGCAGCGCATGCAAAAATAGGTTTTCGATTTTACACCTTGTGTTACAAAATAGCAATTTTATTACGGATCCCTAATTATGAAAAAAAAACATAGCCTATAGCCTTCCTCGATAAATGGACTACCCAACACTGAAAGAATCATTCAAATCGGACCAGTAGTACCAGAGATTAGTGCGTTCAAACAAACAAACAAACAAACACTGCAGCTTTATAATATTAGTATAGATTTGATATATAAACGTTTCTTAACTTTGAAGATGAATCATAATATATTGGATGTTGTATAAATGTTATTTAAGTATTTTTTTAACAACGTAAAAAAGCTTCTCAAAATTTCTACTTTTTCCGATCATAATAGTTTCATTAATTAAATGAATTATTTATAATGACGATTCAAAAGCGTTTATTTTAAGCCTGTTTGAATGAAGTTTATTTGAATTTGACTTTACAGCCTATCATTTGCATATTAACATGTACTAACTGCTTACTCGTACATAACACATATTAATTGATAGAATAATTAATAATTATCAAAAACTAATTTAGGTAAATTTATAGCAAATTCATCTCTGATGGCAATTCGGAATCGACTGTTTAACCAAGTTAATAGCGTGGGCTCGATCGGCCTCTATTGTTTATGATACTGGTGGCTTACGTAGGTCATTATTTTATAGCTAGATGATAGCTGGTACTATAAAAGCAATTAAGCCCAAATTATCACAGTGATTGTGATTATAGGCTGGATAGTTCTCGTCGAAGTGTAAATTAGTCATTAATTATTGTTGTTCACCTGCTTTGCGTACAAATACTTAAAGTTACTATTATATCTATTTGAAGATAAGATAAATTATCATACCCACCATGAATGTGGGCGGCGGTGATCACTTGACACCACGTGACCCGTACAATAGTTTGTTTTCCATAAAAAAACAATGTTCGTTCTACAAGTAAATTCATTTGTCACAAAAAAAAATTAATAAAAAACAACCGACTTCAAAACTTATTCCCAAATAATAGATATAATATGCACTAAAAAGTATGAGAATAATTGCGTATTTTCATACAATCTTATTTAATAATCTAACTCTAGTTACGATTATTGTTATTTTAAGATCGGTGTCCTCCCGCCGCGGCCCCGCTCTCCCCTCTCGCCACCTCACGTCACGCGTGCGACTCAAGCACATCTCACCTATAACTATGTATGTACTTACAAACCTACATTGGCTGACACCGACTCCAAAAATAACAATAATCATTACTAGAATTAGATTAATTAATTAGATTTTATAAAAATACACAATCATTTTCATACTTTTTGATGCATATTATATCTATTGTCTTGAAATAGTGTTTTTGAAGTCGGCTGTTTTTTTGCAATTTTTTTTATTTTTAGTTTCTTAGTAAATCTGAACTACACTTACTGATAATTTGTCTAAATTTGTGTAGATCTCCCTCAGTTTTGCAATGCAGTCGTTGTCGTCGTCAAGTCGTTAAGGAGTTCCATTGCTTAGGTAGGTGACTCAAATATCCGGATAGCATAAAGAAACAATGAAAGAAAAAATGTTTATTGACGTCATTATACACTATGATTATAGTTCTTAAAAGTTATACTATTCGAATTATGATCTAATGACGTCAATGGGCCCCCAACGCAGCATAGTTGTGGTTTCGAAAGAATCCACAACGCTGGTCTTCCGTGGAAAATAAAATAAATAAAAAGATTTGGCATAGTATCGTTATTTCGCTCCTAAGAATTGAAGAGCTCCGTTACTTTGTCATGGATCCCATAATCCGAACCTAACCAAATTTACACACTCACCAAACAAACTTTGAAGTATATCCTTTTCAATAAAAAAACAATTATCGAAATCGGTTGGCACGATATTTAGTTATTCGTAAAATTTGTCGCGCACATACATATAGCAAATTAAAGACTTTTATGGTCGGGAAGCACCAGTTTTCAAATAAAAAAAGAATTATCAAAATCGGTTCACCCAGTCCAAAGTTTTGAGGTAACAAACATAACAAATAAACATACCGACGAATTGAGAACCACCTCCTTTTTTGAAGTCGGTTAAAAATTCCTGGAAATCATACATAACAATTATGTTACTAGCTTTATGCTGCGGTTTGACTCGCGTTTATATCTATTTATAGACAACATATTTATAAAAGTATGTTCTAAAAGTAAATAACAAGTGAATTAATTTGTCATTATTGCTGCAAATCATACATACAATCATATAATACATACATTACAATCAGTCCGCGAGAGATTCCGACTAACTTCATAAAAATCAATATTTAAAGCTTAACTAGGCTAGACAGCTACTAGAGTACTTACTAGACTTACTAGAGTTAATGTGTGAATTAAAATGTAAGTAAGCGTAACAGGATAGATTTGTCGACCTCTAGTAAGTTAAACTAAGGATAGATAGGTTATTGAAAACGGCCGTATAACTAATATTGGACATGACTATGGATAGATAAGATCTTGTCTTTAAACGGTGACAGCAATGTATTCGTAACTTGAGATACGTTATTGAAAACGGCCGTTACTTATGTAAATTAGAATTAGTACTATTTTCATGAATTTATTTTATCTTTAATAATTAGTTAACTTTATAAATAAAATTTATAGAGCACTTTTAATATTAAAAAGACTGGATCCCATGTTATATCGATATTTTATTTATTATGTATAATCTGATTCAAGGCACAAATTAATATTGAATAGCCATCAAATTATAAACAAAATCAGAATTTTATGACGACCCCTATATCCCAGTGGTTAGTGACCTTGCCTACTGAGCTAGAGGTCCCGGTTTGGAATCTCGGTAGGTGCAAACATTTATATGATGAATATGAATGTTTGTTTCCGAGTCATGGATGTTTATTTGTATTTATGTATATTTAAGTAAGTATATTGTATTAAATATATCGTTGCCTTGTACCCATAGCACAAGGCTATGCCTAGTTTGGGGCAAGATAATTTGTGTAAGAGTGTATCAATATTATATTATATTAAGCTGACCCGGCAAACGTTGTTTTGCCATAAAAATTATTTCAAGAGTTAGACCGTTTCTTGGTCATTACAACATTACTTTATTTTTCAAAATAAAAGAAATTTTCTAAAATAAACGTACCCTAAGTTACTCCTTATTAAAGCAGCTACCTGCCAATAAAAGTCCCGTCAAAATCGGTCCATTGATTTCAGAGTTTAGCCGAAAAAATTGTTATTTTTGTGCATGTACCGTACCGTATATATATTCATACATATACATGTAGTAAAAACGGTTATTTCAATATTACAAACAGACACTCCAATATTATTTATATCTATCGATGTAAAGATATTATTATTATTAATTATAGTCCGAATAAAGTTATTTTGATTAAAATTAATACAGTATTACTTTAAAGGTTGATGAAACTGCAATTCTCTATATTGTTAAGAGAAAAGTTATGAATATACAAATTGTGCAAGTCTTCTCCTAAAGCATAAATATATTATGCATGTTGAAGTATGCTACAAGTGTACTTATACAATGTCTAAGCTCGCAAGCATGTTGACAAGCCTCACTCTATTTTATAGCAAGTTCATTACATACTTAGAACTAATACAACTAGGAGGGGATCTAATATAGAAACGATTTGTTGTTTGTGATTTTTTTGTTTTCAATAATCATTACGTAATAAAATAAAACATATTGAATTAGGCGTTACTTTGCGGAAATCCATAATTATACAAGTGATTTAAGTTTTCTTTTCGACACGAAAAACAATTCGACACGTGTTTCGCCGAGACTCAAATGTCTCGTGCCAGATTTTTGGCGAGACAGCGCGTCCTGAGGATGCCTCGTGTAGAGGCGAAACACGTGTCGAATTGTTTTTTAAAAACAAATATTGGCGGAATATAAAACTAAAGAAAACTTAAATCATTTGAACATTACGTAATAGCTTTCTTAACATCATGTTTTGAGATTAAAATCATCAAAGTTAATTATTTTTTTATGTGTAGTAAAAATAAATAAATAAATGTATACTTAGTTAAAACTAGTCATACCCACATAAATAGTTCATTGATTACTTATAAAGATACTGCTAATAAGCTGCGAACCCCTTATTTTTGGTGCCGGGTCAAAGTCACTCATATTTTAATATCCAATACTTAAGTTTCTATCCGTACTCATTGCTAAGGTGAAAATTGGGAGTGGGAAAACCAATGGGAGGCTCCTTTGCACAGAAGTTTCTGCCGTGAAGTAGTAATGTGTAAACATTACTGTGTTTCGGTCTGAAGGGCGCCGTAGTTAGTGGAATTACTGGGCAAACGAGACTTAAGATTTCACATCCTCATCCTGAGCGGCACTGCATTATAATGGGCAGGGCGAATCAATTACCACTAGCAGAACGTCTTGCTCGTCTCGTCCCTTATTTTCATAAAAAAAAAATCAGGTTACTTTGCCAACACATCAAATATGTTATTAATTATTATTATTCTTTATTTTATCTTTATTTGGTGGCTCCAATGAACTCCTAACACGTGTTTTCATAACTATCGTAACGTAACGTAACGTATCGTTGAAGACACAATACTTATGGCGCTTTTAGGACGAAAACGCAGAGCAAATTTTTGTTTGCTTTCGATTTTCTGAATTCATATTGATATATATATTCACTTTATGATATTCTTATGGTAAATGAACACATCGCGAAGAAACCTACACACACCTGGACTTACAAGGACTTAAACCCAGTTTGTTTTTCACGCAAAATATGTACACGTTTAGATGGTTGGGGCGGGTTGCGAAGACCTGCCCGTGAGTTATACCTGTAGTATTGGATTTTGTGGGATAGGATACTAATATTTATTATTGTTGTAATTAAGATATCACGGAGCGTTTACAATTTAAGTGATGTTAATTTAAGAAAAATTACAGACTTACAGGACAGAGGTCTGTCGTACATCGAAGGTAGTTAGGGACTGCCTGCTGCTGCTCGATTCCCATACAATAAGCTCTTTCTTACTACCTGGGTTTCTCACCCTCGCATCTGTCTTAACTAAGCTTTGTTGTTTTAGGAATTTTTCTTAATCCCTAAATTTACAAACTTTTCAAAAAATACTAACTGCTAAGTACAAAGGTGTAATAAAATAGTAAAAACTTAAACCTAAAAATTATCATTTCACATACCTACCACGAGAAAAAATTATATTATGTTCTTGGAGTTGATAATAATCAAATTGCTAGAAATAAAAATTTATATTCATGACAATTCTATAATTTCACTATTTCGTTTGCCAAAACAACACGTTTTCCGTTTCAATACATCCTCTGAGCTTTTGATTGTACTGCATCTATTGAGAGAAATACAGAATTATTGGAACTCGATCTCATCACCATTTCCATTGTTCTAGAACATGCTTAAAACTTGTGATAGTTCTCCGCGTCTATTGGTCGCAAACAGAATTAGTTTTGCGATAACTTGTAATATTTTGTTTTAATGAAAAATTAATAACATTGTCCGTTATTGTAGCAAGTATTTGATGCGATGTCAAAGTAATCTGAATTTGGAATTTAAAAACAAATTAAGCAGGTAATAAAAATAATGGGCTTATCTTGAATAAGTGGATGTACGATATTCGTAACTCGTATCAAAGAGGATGTAGATACTACATAATAAGAGGCGGGCCTGCCTAAGTAAAAATTGAAATTTAGTTTAGTATTAAACGTGAAGTCATTTATTTATTTATTTATTCGGAAACCCAATAATCGCACACTAATACATAAATTATATGTACATACAAAAATAAAAAATATATATATCTAAGTGTACAGATAGCGTACAGGGTTACACATCTTTCATTATCTGTTACCTTTCCCTCCATACTATACAACTTGGATTACAATAGTTAAATATTACGTTAGTAAAATTACAGTTTATCTAAATATTATATTATATTTAAGTCCAATACAAAACAACAGCATTTACTTCTTTTAAATTTTAGTACATTTATTTAGTATTATCTTTAATTAACGCGAGTGTCACACATTTAAACCAAACACTTTTAAATGATTAAAACGCGTGTAATTGTAACGGTTTTACATTAGATTTTTGCGAAAAAATTACATTTTTATTTTAGTTAACCCGACGTTTCAATACCTTTCCAGATCTCGTTTTCAGGGGAACTGCAGATTTTTTTTTTATATAACTGGCTCCGTCGACTGAATGTCGACGATTCGGCCAACGTCAAGGTGGAGAGATTTTTTTTTTTAATTTAGCTGATTGAAGTATATAAAGAGCTGATTTAGAAGGAAATGATCGGTTGATATAGCTGTGGTTTTTTTGTGAACTTAAGAATAGGCAACAAGAGTTAGTACAGTTAGTAATAAACACACATAACACAACAATATTAACTACCTTGTTAGTATCTAATCTAAGTTTAAGGCAGAAATGTGTGAATGTAAGTGGGAATATGTGCCTAATAGAAGCGAAGAAAGTATGGAGTATAGAAATTACAATTTAATATTATTGCGGGAGATAAATTTGTAAAGAATCTTTATGAAAGGGGAATGGCATAAAGTAAGAAGAAAAGGGATGTTGATGGGGCGAGGGATATCCTTCGGTAGAAGGTCATATAAAGGAATTGACAATTTAGGGCAATAGAAAAAAATATGTTCAAGAGTACCTTCCTCAAGGCCACATTTACATATATAATGGTCCCTTACCCGGATCTTGGCCAAAAATACTGGGAAACAGACAAATCCCAAGCGAAGTCGTATGAAGACAGAAGTGAAAAGTTTATTTTGTTTTTTTGAGGAAAGAACCAGGGCTTAGAGGGGATAAAGGGTTGGATAGAGCCATAGAATTTACCTTTAGTTTGTTGTGTGATTTGCCATAAAGAATTCCATGAATCAACCAGAAAGTGTTTAGACATAGCGCGTAGATCTCGAGGAAAACAGTAATTAAATTTTAATGTTGCAGACTGAATCGCGTCTTTAGCGCACGAGTCTGCAATTTCATTGCCAGTTATCCCTAGATGACTAGGTATCCAAGCTAATGCAATTTCTATTCCCATTATGTGACATCTGTACAGGGATGCCTTTGTTCTTAAATTAATTGTGAAGTTGTTTGAAGATTTGAAAGGATTTTTTGTTAGATCCAACAAGCAGCTTAATGAGTCAGACAAGATTAAAGCCTTGTTGATCTTATGTGATTCAACATATGACACCGCCTCTGACAGGGTAATTGATTCACCAGTAAAGATGGAATTCTGCGAGGGACTTTTGTAATTTAAAATTATACGGAATTTAGGGATCCAAACTGCAGACCCGACCCAGCTATTGTTGGATAATTTGGATGCGTCCGTGTACAACGTCACCCAATCAGACCAATCAGAAGATAGAATGGAATTAAATTTTCTGTTGGCTTCAGGACAGTGTTTAGTAATTCCAAAGTCAAAGAAAATTTTAGGTTGGATAATGAGAGACTGATATTCTACTTCAAAGACTGGGCATAAGGCTGATTGGTAAATGGGAACTGGAAAGGCTTTAAATTTAGTATAAGAATTAATTAACGGAGGTGGATCTTTATGAGACCAATATAAAGAAGTTTGAATAGTTAGAGACAAAGAGTGCAGAATATGAAGAATGGGGTGTGCGCTAAATTGGATTACTTTAGTTAGGAATCTATCGGCTAGGTACTGACGGCGAAGGTGAAGAGGTGGGTCTACACACTCCACTTGGAGAGCGTTAACGGGAGAACATTTCATAGCACCAGTTATGATTCGTATTTGGACTTGATTTTCTCTAATTTGGACAGGGCTATTTTGCTACCCGGCTCAAGTAGAAAGCTACCGTAATCAAAATGACTACGAACGATAGCATTGTATAAAAGTTTTTGACAAAATGGGTGGGCACCCCAGCGTACCCCCGAAAGGGCCCTCATAACGAGAAATGTGAGAGGGGTGATACCGGTGAGCTTAGAGTCAAGAAAAAGACCTAGGAATTTAACATTATCCTTAAACGGGACTGATTCATCAACTACTGAGAGATTTATGACCGGTATAGTGCGTTTTCGGGAAAAAATAACCGCAGTACATTTGGGGACAGAAAAAGTGAGGTTGTGGTCTAAGAGCCATTGATTCAGATAATATAAAGCAGAATTTAAGCAAGATGATAAATAGTTAAAAGAAGATGAGATGGAGTATAGTGCTATATCATCAGCATATTGAAGAATTTTGCAGAATGGGCTAACAGTAAGGCCTAGGTCAGAAGTATATATATTATATAGGATAGGACTTAACACCGAACCCTGTGGGAGGCCCTTCCAGACAGTTCGAGGTGGGAGGAGGGTTCCTTGATGGCGGACGTAAATAGAGCGACCCATTAACATATTACAAATGATATTGATCAACCTAACCGGAATACTCAGCTGGTGCATTTTCTGCCTCAGTAGAGGAAGGTGAACGTTGTCATATGCCGCTGAGACATCTAGAAAGACTCCAACAACATGCTCGCTTCTAGAAAATGCTAAACGAATTTCAGAAGTAAGGATGCTTAGGTTGTCCATCGTACCCTTACCTTTCCTAAAGCCATATTAGCTATTAGAAAGGAGATTTTTATTTTCTATTATCCATTCTAATCTGTTTTTTACCAAATTTTCCATAATTTAGGCCAGAACTGACGACAAAGCAATGGGACGATAGGAAGAAGCAACCAATGGGTCCTTGCCAGGTTTAAGGATGGGTATAATAATTTGTGTTCTCCAAGAATTCGGGATTACACAGGAGGAGTAGAACGAATTGAGAATATTAAGAAGGACTTTTTGCTAGTGGTAGAGAATTTACAAATGAAGGAATAAGGTATACCATCCGCGCCAGGAGAGGAATCACGAAGGTGATCAAGAACAGATGTTAGTTCGGAGAAGGAAAAAGGATCGTTCATTTTGTCTGACTCGGAAAGGGTAGAAATCGGATCGGGAGTAAAAAGGCAATCAGATTCAGGGACGTAGGGAGGAGCTAGATGGCAAAAGAAGTCATTTGGAGATCACAAGAGTTTGGGTCATTGTTTGAAATTTCCCGCTTGTTAACACCTCTACGATACGTTTTTATATTTTTCCAAACGAAGGAAAGGGGGGAACGAGGAGATAAGGATTCACAGAATTGACGCCATCCAAGGGATTTCTTTTTGGAAAGAAGTCTTGATGTGCGAGCAGAAATCTGTTTAAAGGAAAGAAAATCTACCATGCTACAAGATGTGGAGAATATTTTCTCAGCTTCTTTTCACGAGCGGACCATGGCGGAGCATTCAGCATCCCACCAAAGAGGGGAAGAAGTAAATTTTCGGTCAGGATTTTTTAAGGGAATTGAAGCATTGGCAGCTTGTAAAATTGACGAAATGAACTTCTCATATATCTGGAGACAATTAGATGTTGTCATCTCTGTAAAAGAATCACTTTCTGAGTCCATAAGCAATGAAAATTGATGCCAATTGGCATTGGCGACTTGGTATTTGAGGAGAGGTTGGGAGGGAGAAAAGGGGGGGGAGTGGATGAAAATAAGAAATAATAATGGGAAAATGGTCACTACCCAATGAACTTGGTAGCACTAGCCAAGATAAGAGGGAGACTAGAGAAGGAGATGCAAGAGAAAGGTCAGGCACACTGATATTTTGTGCTGGGGAAACTCTACGAGTGGCAGATCCATCATTGAGGATACATAAATTTATGTCATCAAGAAGATCTAAAAGGAACGAGGAAGATGGGTCAATACAATGAGAACCCCAGATGGTGTGTCGGCAATTAAAATCACCTAATACCACCATGGGGCTAGGTATTGAGGAGAGGATAGTATTTAGTTCGAGAATGATGTTAGAATTGGGGTGAGGAATATTAACAGAAACAAAAGATATATTAGCAGCTCTGGCAGCTACTACATGTAAACCTGGATTATGTATAGGCAAAATAATTTGGGAGAATGTCATACATGAATTGATCAGCAGTGCGCAGCCTGCCCAACCATCATCCCTGTCATCCCGGAGGCAAGAAAAGCCTGAAATCCTAAAATTTGACCCAGGCATGAGCCACGTCTCCAAAATGGCAAGGATAGAAAATTTGTGTCGATTAATCAAATATGACAAATCATGTTTATGACGGCGAATGCTTCTACAATTCCATTGGAGAATTTGGAGACCTATAGGAGCCATTATTGCGGGTAAGGACTTCAAGTAACTGTTCAACCAGGGCAGAGACATTGTTCGGTAAGGCGTCCGAGAATTTGGACAGCATATTAATAAGAGAGCAAAGAAGTAGTTCAGCAAGATTATTATTGGAGTGGGGTGAGGGGTTGATTCTATAGATGGCAATAGCTGTAAGGCACAGCCATTTGGCTGGGAAGAGGAAGGAGAGGAGATAATATTTTGGTGAGCCTGACGGTCATAGGATTTCAGTAAAACTGGTTTAGGTTTAGCTGGGAGTAAGAATGTCTTCTTGTAAGATGTTGAAGAAGTGCGGGGAGTGGAGGTCGCTGGTTAGGATTGAGAAGTTTGAAGAGTAACAGGGGAGGGATGGGGTCTGGAGACCTCAGAATAAAGTCGTCTTGGTTTATTAAACCTGGTTGAATCTTCCGAATAACTTATATTTTCCTGTGACATAACAAGTTTAATCGATTTTTGGCGAGCATGTTCGGGGCATTTACTATCGATGGCCATATGACTTCCATCACGACAAAGGAAGCAGGAAGCCTCCAAGTCATTAGTTTTGCAAGAGTCTCCGGAATGAGGTTGAGCGCATTTATAACATCGTGGCTGAGATCTACATTGTTTAGCTATATGCCCAAATCTGCAGCAGTTACGGCATTGAATCGTGGGAAGCTGGTAAAGGGAAACTGGGAGAGAAGCATGGTAGCATATGCATGCATGGCCCAAAAAAGTTAGTACCACTGAGTTGGAAAGGTACCCATGTGGTGATGCCATCATTCCTAACCTTAAGCCTTCTCGCTCGAATTACCTCTCCACAATTTACTGGTACCACTATGCCTTGAATAAGTTCTTCGAGGGACCAATCTGTAGGTATATCGCGGACCACCCCCATACGAAATATTTGAAATTTCGTAATATACGCAGAATATTTGTTACTTTCTAGAATATCCAAGTCCAAAAATTTGTTAGCTTTTCAGCTGAAATAAAATCAACTGAGATCTTATTGCGGCCAAGTTTCTTAATGCCTCCCTCTTTGATACCGGTTATATTATTTTTGTGGAGGAATTGTGCAAATTTAAGGATTTTCAACGCGTATCCCGACGCGGGGTCTGGTTCAATTTTAGAGACATACACAGATAATGGGCCTTTGTCTTCATCAGAGTATTTAAGGTTACAATCAGAGTCAAAACCAGGTTTCGAATAAATTGATTGGATTGATTCTGCCGGTGTCCTAATCTTCTTGCCATCGGGTTTAGTTATTTCGATCTCTGCCGTTCTTTTCAAAATTCTTGATTTGTCTGGGGGTATCCCCCCCCCTATCATTAGGCGGCTCCTCCATACTCACTTCCACTTAGAATTACAAAAATACCATATACTTACATACAATAGTTATACCTACCACCACCAAAACAACACTAACAATAAAATTCAGATTCACAAACACCACGATCAGCGTTAATAAAAAAATAACCTAAATTCAACAACCTCTCTCAACCACGCGTTGAACCTGTCGAACTGCAGATGAAGTGAGTCAAAGATAGTATTTGTCATAGTTGTCATTATGAAGTTTAGCGCTATCTATTTCCTCGGAGGTGGTATTTGCTGTACACAGATGGTTTTTGGCAAAATTTACTGACAGTGTCCTCTTCTTTTTTGGTATGTGTAGTTTTGGGTTTTAATTTAGAGATTATTGGATCCCAGGTGTTACATAATTTTAGACCATCTTCTCTATTGAAATTTGGGTGTTTTTTAATTTCAATGGCTTCACGTACCAGTCTTGGGAGAAATCTATTCTCTTTTACCAAAACTCTCAAAAACGCTGTTCCGATGCTGACGAGGAGGCCGCAGTTTGTTCTCATGGAGTACTTTCTTGATATGCTGCAACTCCTCATTGAGATGGTCAGCATCACATAGGCAGTGGGCTCTCTGAAACAAACATTTACCGACAGAAAGAAGTTGTGATGGGTGATGATGGGATTCACCGTTTAGGTACCTACCTGTGTGGGTTGCTTTTCTGTAAATAGTGTGGCCTATTGAACCGTCTGCTTTGCGTATAACTAAAATATCCAAAAAAGGCAGTCGGTTGTTGCTTTCTTTTTCAAATGTGAATTTAATATTTGAATGAATGAGTCAATATGTTCTAGAAATACAATTTATTTATAAATGTTGTAAACACATCTGCACCAATGTCCAAGTCTGGTATTTGATTTAGGTACTCACTATATTCTCTTGCCATTCGCTCGATTGGAAAAATTTTACCCAGGTTTGTATTTACTTTCATTAGTGCAAAAAATGGACGTTAGCTTCGAGGGGCACTTCGAGGTACATTAATACACAATTTCGTCAGCAAGTGTGGGCTATCAATTAAATTGTGAAACAGTTTATGTAAGAACTTTAAGTCTAACAATTTACGCTTCTAGTCCAAACTCTGTATTTTAAAGAACTCAAGCCGGCTACAGTAGTTGTCCAGTATTCTGGGTGTATGAAATTTATAAGTTAAATATCGTAAGAATTTTTTTTTGAATACTTTCTATTCTTTTGATGTGGATATTATGGCACGGGGACCACACTTGACAACAATTTATACTCGAACTTGTTTCATACAAGGCTATTAAATAGTGTGATAAGAGTAGCTTTTTTCTTGAATTGCTTTCCTTGTCGCATCACAAACCCTAGTGTACTGAGTGCAGAATTTGCAATTTTATCTATGTGTCTGGCAAACCGTAAGTCTTTGTCAATTGTAATACCTAAATCTCTGATTTCATCGGCAGTTCTTAAAGTTATATTGTCAATCTTATATTGGTAAGCCCGTTGATATTTTTTTTCTTGAAAATGTAATTGAGATACATTTTATTATATTTACACCATTTCGTTGGGTTATTAATGTCATCTTGTAGTAAATGACAATAATTTTCTTTAACTATCGTTTGGCATGTTTTTAAGTCATCGGCAAAAAGAAATATCTTGCTGTTCTGGATAACATTAGGAATATCATTAATAAATAAATTGAAAAAAAGGACCTAGGTTTGAGCCTTGAGGTACGCCAGATGTTGCAATGGGTCAGAACATCCATCCAACCAAAACAACTTTTGCTGGTCTGTTGTACAAATAGTGTGTTGTCTTCATGCCAAGAGTGGATTTGAGATTCCAGATTTATTTAATTTATAAAATTTATTTGACATAAGTTTGAAATAGTATTGATTACAGTATCGCAATTGGCTACGAAGTATAATTCGGTTAAGTTTGAAAGCGAACAGTTGCTTATAACATAGTGGATTACGGCTATCTCCGTTTTTTACAGTAATGCCATCCAATCTGTCAATGACTGCACGTTTCATACAATCGAGTGAATCGCTTTATTCTAAAAGAGTTTCGCTAGCCTGCTCATATTCCTAATATAATTAATGGCCTGTAAAGTTAAAGTTATCCTTAGATAGTTATTGATGTTATGTTGCCAAAGCAACTGGTATAGGCGAGAAGAGAAATAAAAGCCGATTTGCCGTTACGTGCTACGTTGCCGCTCTTCCAGGGGCTAGGGTACGTTAGGTATCTAAACAGACTGTTTTTATTAATTCAATTTGATCATTATTTTATTTGAAAATTTCACTATTTTTATTGAGGGATTTATATTAAGTATTTAATTTTGCTATCCTTCTATGGACTGACAATATTTTTATTCTTATTTAATGTATATCAGTGAAATCCATGTATTTTAATTTTAATTAATTGAAGTTTTACTATAGTGTAAAATATTGGCACATATAAATAAATTTAATAAAAATAACCATTACTTATACTTTAATTGCAACATTGCATAGCTAACGTAAGCTACTAATTTTTATATAATATATTATCCATTTTTATAGCTACTAAATGTTTATTATTATGACAAATAAATCATCCAGTTTGTGCACAACTTTCTGAGTAACATATTCGACACCTGATCCTTCGATAAATTAAAAAAATATGAAGTGCCTTGAACTGAATCAGTTACTTGCATAATGTGCGAAAATCTAAAATTTGTATGTATTTCTTTTCAGTCTCCAGTAGATATTGGTATATAAAGATTGATATTATATAAATTTAAAAAATAAACTGCTGGCGGTGCGCTTTGCCATGCTTTAAGTCCTCTAATAAAGATTCTAAAACAGTAAGCTTACATAAAAAAGCCAGTCCTACTAACCATTACATCATCCAAACGAGTGTTGTAATGAAAACGGATGATGTAATGATGTACTGAATTTCATTAGGTCTGGCTTTTTTAATGTTAGCAGTAAGCTAACTGTTTAAGAATATTTAATAGAGGATTTAAAGCATGGGTGTATTAAAGTATTGGTGTTCCTAATGATCTCTACCTTTGAAACGGCAGCTTGCTTGTCCTGCGTCATGTAAAAACGTTACAAAATGTCGGGGAACATATTGTTGTGGGACATTAGGCAACTTTGCACAGGATGCAGTAATGTGTAAGCATTATTGTGTTTCAGTCTGAAGGGCGCCTCTTATGTCTCAAGGTGACGAGCGCAATTTAAGTGCCGCTCAGAATATTTGGGTTTTCTCAAGAATCCTGAGCGAGACTGCATTGTAATGAGCTGGCGTATCAATTACCATCAGCTTATCTCGTACGTCCTGCTTATCTCGTCCCTTAATGACATAAATCAAAAATAACTTTGTAGCGCCAAGTACAATGAGCGTTGTGTATCATATTCTAGAATATTGTGTCCTCCAATGTACACCGGGCTTAACAGAAAAAATGATTACCTTATTTATCACCATGGTGCCATATAATGACATGACGTTAGTGTGTAATTAACACAAGCAAGAAAGAAACAACTCGATAATTATTGACGAAATAATACTACAATAATATGATATAATTGGGTGACAGTTATTTTGAAACAAGGATAAACATAATAAGGAAATTGACACCTCTATTTCATTCAGCAATAATGTAACAGATATATGTTTAGGGTTCAGTAGCCAAAGGGCAAAAAACGGAACCCTTATAGATTAGTCATGTCTGTCTGCCTGTTTGTACGTCCGAATGTCACAGGCACATTTTTCAGAAACTATAAGAACTATACTGTTGAAAGTTGATAAGTAGATTCTTTCTGTGAACCGCATTAAGATTTTTACATAAAAATAAAAAAAAAAAATTTTGGGGATTCCTCATACGTATAACTGTAGGTAACTCAAAAAAAAATTTTTTGAACATCAAACCCATACGTGTATCTATCGATAGGATAGATCCATCGGGGTATCTATGGATAGGTCTGCAAAATTGATATTGAGGTTCCTGATATTATTTTTTTCTAAACTGAATAGTTTGTGCGAGAGACACTTCCAAAGTGGTAAAGTGCGTCGCCCCCCTCCCACTGTAACTTCTAAAATAAGAGAATGATACAACTTAAAAAATATAATATGATGTACATTACCATGCTAACTTCCACTGAAAATTGGTTTGAACGAGATCTAGTAAGCAGTTTTATTAAATACACTATTATTAAAACATCGATCAAAGTTACAAACGAACTAGAAGAAATTTTATATTACGTTACTTGCTGCTACGGAACCCTTCATGGGCGAGTCCGACTCGCACTTGGCCACATTTTTCATATTTCGCAGTTACCTTATTTGAAACTATATGTTTGAAGTCGATTTTGTTTTCGCAATTATAATTTCTAGTCCTGTGCATAAGATTTTCAACCACTTCTAATAAAAATGCTATTGATCCAACCAAAATAATTTTGTAATATAATATATTTAGTTTATTAATACGTCTAGATAGAGCTCTTACTGCTAGACAAACGATGAAAACAGACTAGGTTTATTACACTACACTCGCGATTTGTAAGTCACTTTGTTTAAGTGGGCATGCTAAGCTAAAAATAGAGGTTAACAGTCAACTTCAACTTTTTTTGTTG
Source organism: Leptidea sinapis (assembly GCF_905404315.1). NCBI lineage: Eukaryota > Metazoa > Arthropoda > Insecta > Lepidoptera > Pieridae > Leptidea > Leptidea sinapis. The sequence continues at coordinate 10,873,068 of NC_066275.1, read as the reverse complement.
TTTCACTGCTGTCTCAGTCTATCTAGACGTATAAGTGATCCAGCCATAATAGTTTTATTATGTAGTTAGGAGAAGGTAAGAAAACATTAAGCCTCGTTCAATTATTCATATCACACATAACAGCCTGTACAATCCAAATAACGAAGTGACCTGAAGTACTCTGTGAGATTCAGTCGAGAGGCCATTAAAGCCTACTCCAGAGCGCTCATCTCTTGACTATCACATATAACATTTATGAAGAGATATATTCTGCCTCGATATTTATAATAATGTGTAGATTATTTATTCAACACCCAAAATAATATATTATATTTCATTTTGAAGATATATATGTCGTAGTATTTTCTTTGATTAACGCGAGTGTTACACATTTGAATAAAACACTTTAAAGTGATGAAAACGCGTGTAATTGGGGGAGTTCCCTTGATAACAGGATCTGGAAAGGTCTTCAAGACGTCGGCGTAGCTAAAACGAAGGTGTAACTTTTACGCAAAAATCTAATGTAAAAACAGTTACAATTACACTCGTTTTTATCCTTTAAAAGTGTTTTATTTAAATATATGTCGTAGTCAAGAACGTCAACGCCAAGAGCACAAAAAGCGAGTACGAATATGATTTGGTATTCGTTTTAGCTCGTATAATCTTCGTGTGGTGCGAGTGCGGGCAAGTTCGGGCGCCGGGCAAGCGCCGAGCTGGCATTCAGGTAAGAACTATCGAGCGAGGTGGTTGTGTTGCACGCGCTTGCCGCGAACACCACGTTCTTAAGAAAGGACGCTAGCAGCGTTATTACATACAAACGTATTCCCCTTTTTTCTCCCTGGATAATGCTTCTAGAGAGGAGATTTTTTGTCCAAAAATCTAGATATGCTAAAGCTATATTTGTAAGTTTTGTTTTTTTTAATTAACTAATGACATAAGAAAATATGACCCTTCAAACATCGTAGAAAATGCCATTTTTATACCGCCCTTTTCAGACGAATACGTAACAATTTTGAAAAGTTTTTAAGAAAAATGGAAAACGTACTGACATAGACTAATTCTTCCTAAAAATATTGTACCAAAAATTTTTTTGGTAAGTTCAACATTCTAGAGGAAAACAGGGGAATACGAAACCTATATTTAGTCAAAATTTTGTAGGTAAATTCGGTCTGAGCTGCATTTGTCCCTATCGCACTCTACGGGGGAAGGCTGGAGGTGAGGGGCATTGGTTGGCCAGTCCGGAGTATAACATATGAGTTATGCACATAAAATATAGTGCATCGCCCAGATACTATGGGTTTGCTTGTCGATTTAGTAGAATTTATTTATTGATAATTTTCGTGAATGTGAGATGTAGATGTAGTGTATGACTGATGATTGATTATATTAATTTATATACAATAAATCAATGCAAGTTACCTACAGATAGACAAGCATGTAAAATTATACACCCAACCACAAGTATAAGGGCGCGTTTCCACTAACACGGAGCTGGGTGAAACTGAACTTGAAATTTATCAATCACAGCTGCTTCTATCAGCGACACGGAGTAGAGATTTTGAGTAGGTAGACTGTGATTGTTCAACTGATGAACCGATAATGTATATATTTATTTTGATATACAGGTGCTATAAACACACTAAAATAAAATACATATGTAAAAGGGGTGCTTATTATTATACACAAAACATAATATAGTTATTTTTCAAATAATTAATTAATTTATTATATCGTTATTTCTACTCTACCCTGTCCAGGTAAATTTGAAATTTAATTACCTAATATAAAAATGACAGTCAGGACACGCAAAAGTGTTTCAGTTAGATAGTCCTCTATTAATAGGATATCGATAATTGAGGCCAAATACTATCGATAAACTATCTATAGTATCGATATTTTCGGTACACAGAAATACTATAGATAATACATTACAATAATTTAAAACCTCATTTACTAAGCTAGTCAATACAAATAAGTGTCCAAGCGCGGAAAATGATATTTTATTATTTACACCACGAGTACCCTATACTAAAACAAAAAAAGTGTCACTAAGGCGGGATCCTTGAATTAGTGCACCATAAAATTACAACACACTGTCTCCCGTCGCCCGCGCACGGAGCCGCCCATGCAAATTTATGTAGAAAACAAGGAATAGCTATTTTTCACCAAATAAGTCATTATATTGAGTCGCCAATCGTACACTTTGTGAAAAAAGTCTAATCAAAAATTTATGCGAAAGAAAAATACTGAAATTGAATGCAGTTTAGAAGTAGTTACAAAAATTGGTTAATCATAATAATAGTTTGGCGAGTGCCTGTCCATTGCAATACTTTTATTGTTAATGTTTGTCAATGGTTTTTCGAAGGAAACGAATTCGTTTTATGAATGTGTTATAACGGCATAATTAATTGTTATAAAAAATCTGTTAAGTAGCAGTGAGATATGTATAATTATTTATTTGGTATATAATTTAATTGTGAAATGCTGTCGCTGTATTATTTCTGGTGATCTTAATTGTAATCTAAGTTGCTAAAATGTAAATCAAGCCATAATAACTGAGAATATATTCAAACAAAAAAGGCTTCACTCTGAGATTATTCAGCTATTTATAACATTACAAGAATCTTTCAAACGTTCAAACTAAAATTTAATATACAATAAATAACATATATATATATTTTTTTTTCATTTATATTCACTCAATAAAGAACAGTTACACGGAGAAAACCTCTTGTTGGCATATACAATGGCCTTAAAGGATCATAACGCGTGTAATTGTAAATGTGTTTTTACATTTGAATTTAAATCTTCTGTTAAATATGTATATTATATAAAGATGTAATTTTTACGCAAAAATCTTATGTAAAAAGACAGTGACAATTTCACGCGTTCTAATCCTTATAATAAACATTTATGTGTTTCGGCCTGAAGGGCGCCGTAGCTGAAGTACTCGCCCCGAGCGGCAACTTAAGTCACCACTGGCAACTGGTAGTATTCTTACATTGATAATCTAATTTAATATTTATTTATAATATCCATAATTTTAGTCAGGATTTTTGAAAAGCTTCGCAAAAAAAAATCTTATATTTTCTAGTACAAATTACAAAGTACACATTTTCTCTGTCTTTACTGTTCTACATAGCCCGAACTCTTGTTTTCGTTTATAAACAATAGTATAATATTTTTATGTACCTAATATGTTTACTTACAAAAATTTAATAAAATAATATAGTCCAATACAAGTAAGCTATGCTATGTATAATTTGTTCGAAAATGCTTCAATGCCAATGTGATCCAGTCTGTCTAATTTGGAGGAACCTATAATAATGTACATTTGTAAAGTATTGAAACTATATGAGGTATTAACAAAACAATACGGAAACCCACACATAAATAATTTAATACTGAAATATTCTAGTGATAATACATAAATAAATAATGATAAGCTACTTGACAGACAAAGACGGACAGTCTCTTCTAATTTCTCTAGTAGGTTAAGCAAATAAAAAACTATATATCTAAAGCGTTTCTTCTAGAAGGTCCATAACAAACATCTTCTATCGTAAACATTACAACACTACAACATAAGGCTGCAAAACCCAATTATTGCTCTGTAAACAACTCAAACTTACATACAGTAAATATACTAACAACATTATAAATCAGTAATCATTGCCTAAACAGAAATATGATCAAATCAATCGTCCAAAAGTCTGTGAACCTATTTCGAACAATGTGATGTGACAATTAGCTAATTAGTAAGTTAATTCAGAATAAAAATTAAAAAAAAATCCAAGTCTAATACGTTAAAAATCTCTATAATCTTACGAAACCAGCAATAATGCAGACAAAAGCAAAGTCAGCATCCACTTCGATATTGTAACATAATCAAATTTGTAACTGGATTAGGTAGAGAATTTGCAGATGGCGCCCAGCATGTAAGCTGTAAGCAAGTAAAGAGCGAAGTGATAGGGTCCCGATGAACGTGTCTCGATTACTAACGATCGCTTTCACATTTTTTGATATTCAGATCCAGATGCCATCGTGAACCAAACCCGAGTTTACTTCGCAATATTGAAAGCTTATGGCTTTTCAATGTTCTCCGCAACAATTTGATAATCAACGAATGTGCTTCCTTACAATAGCACGCTTCTCATGCAAAATAAAAACCACCTGAGCATAGAATTAAACGGTCTTAAAAGTCATTCACCCTTATCCTTCAAATATGGAACCGTTTTGGTTAGAAGCCAATTTTAATTGAATGAAAAAGTGATCGTCTATGCATTTTTTTCGTTTTGGGCGAAGGGTTAATGGAAATTGGCAGTGGTCTCTACCGCCAAGCGTGCCAACTTTTGCGGAACCAGATATCGCTTTCCAGTTCGATGCTACGAGACATATCGTTCCGATTGAATTATGAGCTCATAACGTTTGTTCCGCACTCATTGACAACAAAATCATTTTATATTCAACCATATTTCACATTTTTGCATATAATGTTTCGTTGTCAGAATAAAAAGTTTACTATTGTGATTTATATTCGATGCAGTGAATACTTATCATATACTGACTTATATTGTTAACTTTAATATTTTTTCATACATAGATAGGTTCATTTAATGGTTTAACTGGGCTATTGTGTAAGCCATTAATTTAATTTATTATTCTTTAAGGTATTAAAGAAAAAATAAGCACTTACAGAACAATTTTGTTGCCATCTGCTTGTCATGACCCATATTTGAAGGTATCACATTAAAGACATCATGAATAACTAAATTATGAAACCCTTGAGATTGCAAAAGCTTCTAATTCAACCCAATCAAAATGTCATCAAAACAATCAAAAATCATGTAGTCATTTGGCTATAGGCACTTGGCAGGTGAATCAATAACATAATAGTTTGGACAGTCGCAAGGAATCCTAAAATTGTTTATTATTGATGTTAAACTACTAGGGTATGTTGGAAATTCTAGATTTCGGCCTCTTTAATGACTTGTTAACAATTTCACACCCCTGGAGGTCTATTACCAAAATGGAAAGCCGAAGTTTCGGTCCGAAACGAAAGAATGACGAATTTCGAAATAAATCCTACTACCAAATTACTTCGGATCCGAATAGTGCGGACGAATTCGTTCCGGAACCATATGATCATAATAATGTCAAGCAACGAAAAAGTAAATGTAAAGTGATTTTGGGAGTAAGTTAAACGAAAGACAAAATGTCTAATCGCGAACTTCGTATCGACGTTCGAATCCGAAATAATTTCGTAATAGGAAAATGTACGATCCATCAACCGAAACTTCGTATTTCAATTTTGGTAATAGAGCTCCAGGTTTGTCTGCAAACGTGATCTTCCTGCGTCTTAATATGTCAATTTACCTACTGCTTAACTACTTATTGAATTGTCATTAAATTATTTCTTCGAGACTAACGAACAGCAATTCATTCTTATATATAGAGATATATTGATATTCATAATAATATAAGGTTGCAATAACTACTTTGCCTCAAAGTGAATGAAATTCGAAATAACACAATATAACTGGTATAATTCCATTTCTGTCAATTGAGTAGATCGTATATGCTTCAATTGGACGTATTCACATGGAAAGCCTTGTGCAGTTTCCATTGAATTGTAAATTTGAAGTCTGAGAACTCAACTTGAGGTTTTCAATAAAGGGAGTGAATAAGTTGATATCCGGATGTATATTACATTGGATGCCTTACGTCGCTCCTTCAATAAATCTCAAAACCTAATCATTTGTTCTCACTTTTGTAATTACTTAAAAATAGGTAGGTTTCCAATCAAGTAGTTTTCGCAAAAAGTATAAGGAGACTGCTTTGGAGTAAGTAGAAAAAAAAAAAACAAAAAAGAACAAGCGCGTATGAGTTCTCCTAAGTAAAATGAAATGAAAAATATTTGAATACCTAGGCCCCGCTCGTCTCTCGCTTACTCACGTCGCGCGTGTGACACAAGCACATCTCACCTATAACAATGTATGTAGTAACAACAAAGGTAGATTACCTTAGCTGACACCAAAATGGAACTACAGGGAAAGAACAAACTCGCAAATAAAAAGAATCATCAAAATCGGTTCACCCAGTCGAAAGTTCTGAGGTAATAAACTTAAAAAAAATACCGTTGAATTAAGAACCTCCTCCTTTCATGAAGTCGGTTAAAAAGTAAAAGAACTTCAGTAACTTACACTAGTCATAAATAAAATTTGAAAACAAAATTTTAAGAACGATGCTGGACTCGAACCCACGACCTCTGGCGTTCTGTGCCAGTGCTCCGCCAACTGAGCTAACCGATCGAGTGACGTATCGTCATAAAATCTTGTATGCTTTGTTCAACTGTCAGGTTGTGGCTTCATCTACAGGATCTACTTTACAGTTGATAATTTGCTCAACCCCAATATTTGCATATTAGGAAATTGACTTGAGATGTAGCTCTTGTAAATCTAAACAATTCTGTTTTTAAATTTTATTTGTGTATTAATCCTAAAAGTGAGGGTTATCAATTTAAAAACATAACAAATTGTTTTTTTTTTAATGTAAATAAGGGACAATACGAGCAAGACGTTCAGCTGATGGTAATTGATACGCCCTGCCCATTACAATGCAGTGCCGCTCAGGATTCTTGAAACCCGCAAAAATTCTTAGAGGCACTACAACTGCGCTCGTCACCTTGAGACAAGATGTTAAGTCTCATTTGCCCAGTAATTTCACTAGCTACGGCGCCCTTCAGACCGAAACACAGTAATGCTTACACTTCACGGCAGAAATGGGCGTCGTTGTGGTACCCATAATCTAGCCGGCATCCTGTGCAAAAGAGCCTCCCTCTGGTAAATATAGTAAATAGGTTATACTAGTCGTAATAATAATCATACTATGTTTAAGTATAAATCTGTTAGCTTTAAAATAAATATGGAAACAAGCTCATTTTCATATCTGTACAAAGTTAGTTTCAACAAACTAGTTATCTTTTTCAGTTTGCAAAACTTTGACTCAGCTGTTATCTTTTGAACCGAATTATTGTTAATAAAGTTCACAATTTTGTTATAAAAGATAGTGCTTCATAATCACTGTACAAATTAATGAATTTTAATAATAGCAGATAGGTACCTATTTTAAATGAGACTTATTAGACGGGCCTCGGTAGTCAATATAATAATACGCTGCTTCTATATGTCTTTGTTCTAAGTTAGTAATTTTATTACGATAATATATTATATAAAAATATATATATATAGTCGGTGTCTGCCAAGGTAGGTTTGTATGTGTACATACATAGCTGTTATAGGTGAGATGTGCTTGAGTCACACGTGCGAAGTGAGGAGGCGAGAGACGAGAGCGGGGCCACGGCGGGAGGACACCGATTCCAAAAATAACAATAATCGTGTTTTTAGTGCATATTATATCTATTATTTCGGAATAGTGCTTTTGAAGTCGATTGTTTTTTTGTATAAAATTTTATGCATATGTTTTGAAGTTGTTGACAAGTTAAGCATATGAATAGCGAAGAAATACACAAATGTTTTCAGGTAGTAATTAATTACTTGTTTTGTTATTTAAAACAACCAAAACGCCTCCCCTTATCCTCAATTCCTCAAGCAGTCATCAGATCTGTGTATATTAAAAAAAAAAGTGAAATCTGTCTATAAACTGCGGAGATATAACGTTACAAATATAAAACGAATTTCACTATGAACAGAAATATTTCATGGACTTTTATTAGATCTTAATTTCAGAATATATACCAGCTCTGTCACAGCATCTACTAGTAAAATAACGGCCAAACGTCGAACACATCTGTTAAGCCATTCTTTATAAACTTTGCTAAGTCTTTTTTCACGTACTTAACTCATATTTTAACAATAAAATTTCACTTAGCATTATTTTATCGAAGAGTGATTATTCTCTTTTCATTCTTAGTCCTCTACGGCCATTGTATAACGTCGTTAGTTGGAGTAATTTTCCATTTTCTTTTATTACGTTACATTAGTAAAGTATTGTTACTTAATATCTGATACTAATATAAAATTTCGTATTGATATTCAAGAAAGTTATTTATACGTTGCAGAGAAAATATTTTGTTTTTTCATTTTATATTACAGCATATTACCTATATAACACAAATAAAATTTGAAAACAAAATTTTATGAACGATTCGGGATTTGAAGCTGCGTCTTCTCTCTCATAGCTCTTCTAACTGAGCAATCCGTTCGAGTGACGTATTGTTGATAAAATCTTGTATGCTTTGTTCAACTCTCAGTTTGTGGCTTCATCTACCCACTTTACAGTTGATAACCTTTTCCACCCCTATTTATGCACATTAGGAAATCGACATGAGTTGTTGCTCTTGCAAATCGAAACTATTTGTTATTTTTTCTGAGTGTTAAAACTCACTTCCGGGATTAATAACACAAAAAAATATTTATTATATTATTTAAGTTTGAATTTAGAATTATATTTAACCTTTTTTTATTTAATTACAATTTGAAAATAACTAACTTAAAACAAAAACATATAGAAGCAGCATATTGTATTAACTCTAGGATTAGAATTTACTAAAAAACTCATATTAGTCCGATAATCGATGTGAGTGTTTAAAGTTTATGGTATTTGTTGTATTCTCCAATTCTATTACCAGTTAGAACCAGTGGTTACTAGTCTGCACGCTGAAATTGAGATTCTTTAAAAAAAAAAAAGTTATTGCAACGTCTATTGTAGTTTCGCCACACGATACATGAGTCTGTCAGGGGAAACCGCAAAATGCAAGGGAATGCGGGTTGAGAGCCCGTTGCTACGAGTATGCGCGTTATATCCCGCATCCATTTTCATTTTTTATCCCTTTTATTTTTGAAACAATGAACTGTCCGGTAGTGATCAATTAATTCCTATTTGTTAAAGAACGGGAACCTGGAAAATCTGCTATTTCACAAGCACCTAGGGAGCAATTTATTTTATTTGCGTTGAGTGCGATAGACGAAAATTTCGTTCGATGCGTTTTAAAATTTCAACGTAACCTTTTACTTCAGTAAATTTATGTTCAATCTGATCTTAGTCGAGAATGCTATAAATTTTACTAGTATACAACATAAATAATTGATATTGTCTCATAAATTTATTTTTATAATAAAGGTATGTACATAATAAAACATCAAAAACTTGTTTATGCAGATGGAAGACACTACTAATTTTTTTCTTAGATAATTTATACGTCTAGAAAGAGTCTCTTGCTTGTTAGACAACCGATAAAAACAGGCCAGGAATATTGGTTTAGTGTGCGTGACAAGCTACATCTTACACTCGCGATATCACTTTGTGTTAGTGTGAGTGAAATGCTCAAAATAGGAGTTAATTCTAAATTCAATTTTTTTCGACGTTTTCACAGCTGTCATAGTCTAATAATAATAATCTTTGTATTTTTTAAACTTATATTTCTACACGCATGAATGATTCTGAATAATTAAACTTTGTTTGAATAAGATGTGTTGAACAAATATTGCATTACATAAAATATCATTTTATTTTCAAGGATGAGAACACATTATATATGACAAAGAAAAATGATTGATTTGATAAAAAATTTAAAGTCATTAATAACAAGTTGCCTGAGACATTAATTATATAATAACGATAAGTCAGTGAGCAACTAACGATATAATATAAAGATAACAACTCGGTACTCGATTCACGTTCTAATTTTGTAATAAATTAAGTTTTTATTTCTCATTTGTTAATGAACCGCACTACGTGATCATTTCATTAGTTAAGCGCAAGCACCATCATGTCCGTGGGTCCCCTTCCACCTTCCTACTTCAACGCCCTGTGATCAACATGTAATCCGTGCTAAACTCCGGTGGAATTTACCAGGTAGTCATTGCTATTCATTGCTAATGCTATTTTTTTACCAAAGATCATGTCCTCGAGCATTGCTACTACCTTACCGGTCGTGGAATACATATTTAATCCGAGATTTCCAATTTTTAGACACAGATTTATATAAATGATAAAGAACTTATACTATTTCGTGTTGTATTTTCTTTATTTACTCTATTTAACAAAAGTTTTTTAATGTTGATGACAAAATTGGAACATACACACAAAAAATACATACAGGAGAAGTGAAATCCTCATCTCTAAAATCCATTAGAAAACTTAAAAATTTAAAATACAAAGGGGTGAGTAAGGATGTTTATTATCAGGTAGAGAGAAATACGAACTATTAGTACAAAAATTGAAAGATAAAATGAATTTAAGATATTAGCTATTGAATAATATTTCAGCTTGGAACCTTTTAAAAGTTTCCGTATAATTAAACGATAAATTTATCTGGAAACGATAAAAAGAAATTTCTAACTAAAAAGTTTGTTTTCAACTTTCTGTGTTTAAATATTGATTCGCTTTCAGAGTGATTCGCACTTTTCATAGCTAAATGTACAAGTTTCCGTTCGTGATCACAAAACAAGTTTCTACATAGATTTAGATCTTTTTATTCTTTGAAAAAATCATTCAGAATAAGGTTTTTATTTAAGTCTGAGTCCTTTATTTAGTTGCAGTGTGTTTCAATCCTCATACTACTACTATAAACCTGTGTTAATAATGTAGGCTGTGTCTATAATTTAATATTGTGGTCTTTATGGTGGATAATAACTTCAAGTTTGTTAAATACTTAGAAAGTATTATATTGCTTTCATGAAGTCCTTTACGGTCCTTATTTATAATTGGCAATTTGACGAGTTATTGGCCGACTATTATTATTTTTACCATCTTAATATATATAATTTACGTGTCACGTTGTTTGTCCGCGATGGACTCCTAAACTAATGAACGGATTTTAATGGGGATTACTCCGTGGAGTGCAGTTTGGTCCAACTTGAGAGATAGGATAGTTTTTTTTTTCGATTTGGGACCAATAATTATTTTTACTTTCTATAATTGTTTATATGGACATAATATTTTCTATGAGAGAACTTAGTGACGACCGGTTTGACAGTTCCGCTGTGAATCAATTTCATTATTTGTTATAATGAAGGGAGCATTTCTTACGAAATAATTCTTGATGATTTGAAATTGAAATTTGATTATTGGCATATTCCTATAAAACAGATTTTTTTTATTATCTACAGAACAACGTCTGTCGAGGCAGCTAGTAATATTATATTATACTATATCAAACTTTATTATACAGCTACGCAATTGACAGATCTTGATGAGAGCTAACGACTGAAATACAAAAGAGATAGTAGGTTTACCAAAACAAAAGGTATTCTTATAAGGACACTTTGAAAATAGTGGCGCTCCTCACATACTTTAGCTATCGAGTGGCATAGTTAAACTTTTGATGTGAATGATAGATATATAGCTTTTATTAAAATCATTTTCGCTTGACTGCCTAACACGATTAAAGCAAATTTACAGGCTTATTGACGTGGAAAGCAAACAAAACCTATTACGTTAATAAGATGGCACATTAAAGAAATTTCATATCAAGTAAATTTTACCATTTATTTGTAAGCTGCATTGATAAGGCTAAGCACTTTGAATGAGGTATAAAGGCTGAAAGTAATCCAAAATATATTACTTCCAAAGGTGTAAAATCTACAAGGCGTAAGCCGCTACGATTTACAAAGGAGGAAAAGGTCCCTTAGGCGTACATTCGATGAAACCTTCATATTATATAATGACTTCTTTTAAGATTATCGGCTTCCATCCTTATTTATTTGATTTACAATAACATTATCGTCATTTTCTTTTTCACTGTATTCAATATAAATTGATTCAGAAAAGATAACAATATTGATCGTACTTCATTCTGCTTCTAAAATTAACAATTGCTGTATTTATGTTGGACTTGTTTGTGAATGGTTTGATGAATTTAATAATTATATTTAGGATTTTACAAGAGATACTTCCTGATTTTTCTATTGAATGTTTCTATTGAAACATTCATTAAATAAAGTATTTCCCACCATAATAATGGTGGGAAAGCTTTTGTAGAATTGTAAATATAAACAAACAAAATCACTTTTTAAGAGTGCAATAAATTTAATATTGTGATTTATTATGTACCACAAGTTTAATTACAAAAGTAACTATAGATTCGCTGTTTTATTTACCTACATTACCGATAAAGAATATAATAGCTACTTGTCACTCTTACTAAACAGTCACGAGTGGTAATATAAGGAAAACGAAGCGACTGCAGAAGTTTTAATTAATGTTTTACATTCAAAACGTTTGCGGGTGTAACTAGGCATTTAATCAATGGCTGTTAACTTGTACAAACTGCACTAAATGCTAGATAGCCGCGTGTTTGCATGTGTGCTTGCCTGAACGTTAACTCATTAGTGCCTGTTTTGATTTTATTCACGTTCTTGAGTTATAATTCACTCTAAGAAATTATTATCAAAATGTGTGAATGCGCGCGTGTGTAGTTATGATTTTTTTTATGGAATACGAGGACAAACGAGCGTACAGGTCATCTGGTGTTTAGTGATCACCGCCACCCACATTATTATTATTATTAAAATTGTCAAATCAGTTATGGCTAAAATAATATGCCGACATACCTGGTATCCTTGGACGCCATGGTCTGTAGCTGGGGCCCCCGCTAGTCCTCTAGGAACTTCTGGTGCTAAGGTGCGTGTTACTTCCTCTTGGGGTGTGTAGGAAAAGACTTTGCGATGCGTTACATCGAGAACTTATCGATTAGATCGTTGATCACTGATGAAGTCTTCTGAGGAACTTGCGTAATTATATTAAGATTATATATGAGTATGTGACGATTTGCGTTAGAACTATATTGCTCGGTGACAATTTTGTTATATTTTATTAGGCGGCGAAATAGACAACTGTCATTATGATAACCTCATAGATGACAACGCATCTGTTGTCTATGGTATTTCTCTGTCTGCAGGAAACCGTCAGCAGAATTAATTTGTCACATTCAAATAACAATCAAAATTATAATTGCAGCGCATCCAATGTCACTATTTGATACCAGAACAAAATAATATTTAATTAAAATTATATTTCTGTTACACAGCTTCGCTTATGTGTGTATTTTTTTGTATATTAATAATATTGATATAGTTTAACAAAAAGCAAACAGAATTTTATAAAGAGGCGGTACTCGAACGGTTAGCTCAGTTGGTTAGAGCACCGGCACGGAACCCTGGAGGTCGTGGGTTCGAATCCCGCCTCGTTTGTATAATTTTGTTTATCCAATTTTATTTGTGTATTAATAATATTTCTATCTTATAAGTCCGTCGTTATAATCCAAGATCCTAACGCTCGATTCTGCATGTACGTGTTTTTTTGATTAAACTAATTTTAAATGAATGTTTAGGGATGCAATGTATAAGCTATACGTTGCCTATGATAAATTGTACGTCATTTTAAGGGAAATTATGTACATTATTGAAAAAAATATGGTTGCCAGCTCTCAGTCAGCCGCAACATAATGGTTGCCAGGTGTAAAGAGGTACGTTTTTGTTGATAAATTGTAATCATCTGCTTTTTATAATTTTAATACAAAATTTAAGTTTAATATTTACTATTCACGATAAATATAACTAACTACTGATAATTAAATTATAAATATTTACATATTATGACTTAATAATTAATAACACTGTTTATATAAAAAATAATAAAATAAAACTTAAGTAATCTAATAAAATTAATTAACTACAAATAGTAAATATCATGAAGCACGCTGTCGGCAGGTAAGGTGCCCATGAAGCTGGCAACGTTACCTCTTTTTATGGCCAAACTTATCCTTTGACAGAGGTACGTACCAGATCTTGGGTCACCTGTTAAATCGATTAGATGCCTGGATAAGTCTGTTATGAGTTTTTGATCCGATTGGTACCCCAAGGACCCATCGTCTCTACCCCAAAGGGAACAAATATGTATCCATCACCGAGTGATGCATATTTCCTCCGCTTTAGGCTTTCGGCAGTTTCCTCCGTTGCACCTGCCACTCAAAATGAATGTTCAATATGAGAGGGGGCTAGCGTGTCCACGCAAGTCGCATCCCACACCAGCTGCTTTCCACGACTTCAAGGAATCAACGTCATGCCATACGGCCTTTTACCATCGTCATGTGAAATTCCATTTGGCTCTAGGATAGCCGGCACGTTGACGGTAGTAAAGGCTCGACGCAAGACGTCGTTTAAGGCGGCATGGCGTGAGAGACGGCCCGCACTGCGGCGGCAAGATAAGCCATGGTGGCCAAGGCTGTCTACATTGCCTCCGCAGCGGCACATATGGGGACCTGTTCTAGGGATACCCAGGCGTAAACCAACTACGATTGAGAAGCTGGGATTATCCAGAAGCGTCCCAATATTAGTCGAAGGAGTGGCCTGAATGTCGTTCGCTAGTAGCAATAAAACGAGCCTGATCCGAAATATTGTAACTCGATAAAAATATCCTTTTGTGAATTATTTTGCACTGTGGCTAATCCCAAAGCTTTTTTGATCGCATGTTTTGCATTCGCATGCAAATTTTCACTTGGACAGGCAACTTTCCAAACATTCTTAGCATTTTCCGCATATACCAGTGGCAGGGATCCTAATGACGGGAAAATAATTTTATCAAAACGTTCAACTCTCGGTAATTGATACGCCCTGCCCATTACAATACGGTACCACTCAAGATTCTTGAAAAACCCAAAAAATTTAGAGCGGCACTATAACTGCGCTCGTCACCTTGAGACTATAAGATGTTAAGTCTCATTTTCCCAGTAATTTCACTCGCTACAGTGTCTTTCAGACCGAAACACAGTAATGCTTACACATTACTGTTTCACGGCAGAAATAGGCGCCGTTGTGGTACCCATAATCTAGCCGGCATCCTGTGCAAAGGAGCCTCCCACTGGTATGATAGATAGATGGGCTGATCCGTTGGCCGAAATCACGCTTCGGCTAACAGTATCGTCTTAATACTCGTACTTTCCACGTCAATTCTCAAATTAATCATTTTGATTAGGGAAATAGCATGTATCTTTGTGCATTTACTACAGTATCTATCGCAGAGAGTGATCAAAGGAGATTTTAGTGCTTTTAGACCCGGAATTTGCTCCAACAACTTGTGGTAACTCTACATGCCACAATCTAAAACATACTCTACATATAGATGTGTGACGTTCGTTCGTGATACGTTTCTGAAACTGTGGTATAAAATTCCTAACATGTTGTCCATACGGCATGTGCACCTTAAAATAGCGAGTACTTCTAACTATAGACTGGCAAGCTAATCATAAAGAAAATAAGCGGCAGTGATCAATTTTGATGTGAAAACTTCTTCCGGGGCACCCCACACTCATTTTTACGTAGGTAGTAAGTTAGGCTGATCCGTCACACTCTGAGGTGGAGGGCTCAGCTGTCAGCTGCTCTTCGCTGTTATGTCGCTGTGTTTAGTATATTCAATTAATTAGTTATTATTGTTATTATTGGTACGTAATATTATTAATTCTTTTAACAATTATTTGCTTTGCATTGTGAGGCTAGTGCGTGCGATTAGTGGTTTATCATGCTATATATGTGTAAATATATATACATTATATGTAATAATAAAAAAACTTCTTATTTTAGTTATCCCAAATCCTTTGTATCCTATGTAGATTACGAAAACGAAAATAAATAATTTGATTTATATAGAACTAGCCGACCTGGCAAACGTTGTTTTGCCATATAAATTGTATATGTGACCTTCTGAGCTTCAACGATTCTATTACAAAAGATTTCATTGAGATCGGTCGAATAGTTTAGGAGTTATTAGGGAACATAGAAACATACATTATATTTTATATAAATAGATTAAATAAAATATAATAACTTTGATTTCTGATTCCATTCTCATTTATTCTACTTATTTGATTAATTATAATACTACATAGTACATAATATTATTTACCATATATTATTATAAATTGATTGCGATTCCTAACTATTTTTCATACTACCTGCGTTGAAAGTGCGACTGTTGATGGCTCAACAGCTACATTTGTCTTTAACTAGTCAATTTCAGACAAAATATGTGACTGTTGCTACGGAATTCACTTACAGCCCTGTTTTCAATACTGTCAAAGTATCTTATGTTTATTTCGAACCTCTTATAATTGATATTTAAATCATCTGGCAGATATTTTTGCTATTAGTTTGAAATACTTTAGATTCGTTTCACTCCAGTCATTAAAACTCGCACATTGAATGCAAATTATATGAAAAATATTGTGAGTGACGCTGGATGAATACGATTTCAGACTTCGGGTGATGATGATTATCAAAATGCTTTGATAACAAACGTATGTTCAATTCAGCCCAAGCCCAAAAGATAAATAATCAAATCTGAATTAAAACTTTATTGAATATCTTTTTAAAGAATACTTGCTGTGTGTTTTTCAAACAATCCTCCTCCTCGCATCGTATTCCTCATTGCTGGGGGTCGTGATTTCTCTGAGGATTCAACTTTTTGACAATAGTTCGCCATCTGTGTCTGTCTTTGGCTACGAGCAGTGCATCATAAGGTCTGGTATCCAGAGATGTGCGGATTTGGTCATACCATCTTATAGGGCTTTGGTGATACCTCTGGGGCGTTGTCCGTCTACCTTCCCAGTGACCATCAGTTGTTCGTTCGAGGTTGTGGTCATTACAATCTTCAAACATTACCAGGACAAAAATAGTTATAAATAAAATTGTTGTCTGTGCAGAAAACCGAATAATTCTGAATAAAAAAAAATAAACTTTTTGAATGTATAACAATATACGATATATGACGAGTGTTGTCAAACTTCATATCGTGCAGCAACGTAAATGACGAGAGTTGTCAAACTTCAAGACATTGATAATTTCAACAGCTCCGTCAGCAATACTCGTAGCTCAACGGAAAAGTGTTTACTTTAAACGCTGTAGACACGGGTTCGATACACCTACCAGTGTATAGATTTTTTGGGTTTTGTAAACATAATGGATATTTCTAGTAAGTTCAAGATCAAATCGAACAGAGTAAGGAGGATGGAAAATGTGTAAGTAGGATAACAATAGTTAAAAGAAATTTCTAGTACAATTTAAATTTAAGAATGGAATGGGAGAATAATTTTGAAAATAGAACAGATCCGGCAGTTCTAGTTCTGACTCGAAAGTGCAAGGAAGAAGAAGAAGAAGAAAAGAAGAAAAAGTGGAAGTGTTCCAGGAGGAAGAAGATTGAAGAGACTTAGCGTTCGGTGCGGTGTGACGCGTTAAAGGTACCGCCGCCGACAGGACAGCGGCAGACCGGCGAAGTGACGTTCAGAAAAGTGAACGCAAATAAAGACTCGTTTCTATAAGCGGAGTATTATTTCCAATCCCTGACCCACTCTCGTGTCAATATTAAGTATAAGAGATCGCCACCATAGTATGTACTATAATGTATAATCGTAAGTAAGTTTAATATATTTGCTGCTCTATTGCGTCTGAAGAGAACAAAGCCGCTGGCAGCAGCTAGTATTAGAAGAAGTATGGGAAGGAAAGATTTTCATTAAGAAACTTATTCATAATCCTATCACGCGTCGGCCCACTAACACATAAAGTAATCAAGTATCCTGCTTGACGAAATAAATACTTCATATATCTAAACCATATTATTATCTTTATTAATATATTGCCTTTATTACATGCTCCGTTAACGATGAGCCTGGGGTTCACTTGATGGTTGGCGAGAGCCCCTGCTATAACAACAATAACATCCCGCTCGTCAAATTTATTTTTGACTTTGAGCATTCCCAACTATATATAACGTGATGCTACCAAAAAACCGGTTATTTAAACCTTTGGATAACAGCCTTAAGCCAAATAATGTTAGAATTAAAAAAAAGTATGTGTGTACTTATGTATGCACACAAGAAGTTATATTTTTTTGGCCTAACATAGCAAAAATCCATACAATTATTTATTCCTCGTTCTAGTCTACGTTTGTAGAAAGAACAATTTTATTGTAAAAATCTTGCAACGATGGCTTTGACAATTAATCATTAAATAACGAATACGGCTTGAACCTTTTGCATATCCTGATTATGGACGAAGAAACCATCCAACCAAATTAACGAACGTCAGAAAATTTTAGGAACCAACTTCACCCTGTTACTTTTGTGTTACAGTCATGCGCGCGCATCTTAAAAATTCACTCTCAACATTTTTTATTTAACGCGCCTAAAGAAGTATACCCTCAAAAAACGCTATAAATATTTTTGATTCACTTTTACCAAATAGGTTTTTACAGTCATTGTTATAGTTCTTTTTGCTATAGAAGTGGAGGACAAACGAACCTTCATACGTGTAACCTGATGGTAAGTGATCACCGCGGCCCATACTCTATTGTAACACTTTGTAGTACCACTCAGATTTTTTGGGTTTTTCAAGAACCCTGAGTGGTACTGCATTGTAATGGGCAGTGCGTGTCAATTACTCGTATTACTCGTCTCGTCCCTTATTGTCATAAAGTCAGTGGGAGGCTTCTTTGTACAGGATGCCGTCTAGATTACGGTTACCACAACGGCGCCTATTTCTGCCGTGAAGCAGTAATAGGTAAGCGTTATTGTGTTTCTGAAGGGAGCCATAGCTAGTGAACTTACTAGTCAAATGAGAGTTAATATATAATGTCTCAAGGTGACAAACGCAGTTGTAGTGCTGCTCAGAATTTTTGGGCTTATCAAGAATCCTGAGAGTGGCACTGTAATGGACAGGGCGTATAAATTACCATCAGTTGAATGTCCTGCTCGTCTCGTTCCTTATTGTCATGAAAACACAAGATCATTGCCTACCTTATAAAGCGTCGAATCAATTAAAAATTCAATAAAAGATGCATTTGAAGACCGATATCACCGGGACGCTGTAGCGGAAGTCAACGGTTCATAAAATTAAGAAAAATCTAACAGTACGGCTTACAAATAAAAAAAATTGGTTTTTCAACCCTGGGTGCACTGCTTTTGATGGCCAGGACGTATCACTCACCATCAGGTGAACGTCTTGCTTGTCTCATTACTTATTCTCACAATGAAAACCACAGCAATAGCCTAAAGCAAAACATTTTTTTATCATTCTCAACAAAATTCATTTTTTTACAAAATGTCAGAATAAATTAAGGTATACTCGCGTTATACATAAGACAATCTATTTAGGACTGTAATAAGGTTTCCTATAGGGTCGCTGGTTTTACGGCCTGTGATTCATATTTTATAGTTCACTCTACGAAATGATACGATCCATGAGTCGCGGAACCAGTTCTTCGGCTCTCGAAGTCCGAGCATTTGTTCATTCTGTATCCACCTTCAAGCACGCCATTCTAGTTATTACACATAATATTGTATTTAATAATGTGTCAGAGTTTGTAATATATACATTTAAGTTCACAAATCTTTTATTTCTGTTCAAGTACTGAACAGGTGGTTCTTGGCTCGTTAAAAAATGATTTTATGTAGGCACTTGCAATGAACCAAGAATCATGAGGAAGAAGTAAAATGCACTCAACTAATCTTTGAACACTCCCACGCCACTCTGGTGGAACGTCAATACTGGTGGAGGGTTACAAAGCTTATGGTAGTCTTGATGACCACAGGATATCAAAATCTCAAAAGCCCTGCCCGCTTGTCAACCCAAGCGCGGCTTGTGTCATCAGCTTGCCGAGCACGTACAACTACCCTCATTATTCCTAATACAATCAGCAAGTATCGTACACAATCTCTTCTTCAACTATGATCGCCTGGTACCAAAACACTGTATAATGCTTCCTATCTCATTCTCTCACTGGCTTATTCCTATACATTTACTTTTGTGTGTCTCTATCGTCTCGCTTTTTCGTTTCATCGAGTTTCAAATTACAACGATTCTAAAGAAGTTTCACTTCAATAACGTATGTACACGCTGTGCCTCTTATTGTGTCTATTCAACATTTGATTTGTACTTTCAGTAATTGAATGCGTTAGCGAACCTAACGCCAATATAGTCATTTAGTTCTGTCGTGGTTGTTGAACGCTCTTTGGCACAGAAATCCAATCGATGCGGGAAAACAAATATCACAGCGCGCGCTTAGCTTTAAACCATCATCGGGAATGCGTTAAGGGCATGCCTCATATGTATAAAGCATACCTTTGATAAACAAAAAAGGCACAAGGGCATCTTCCTATTCCAAAAGAAATAAAATTTGTCCCAATACAAAAAAAAAACCAACAATAGTTAGAAGTGTGATCATAATATTAGTTTGATACACTATAGCATTCGCTACTACATTTAATCAACTGCTTTTAAGAAGATTGATTCGCTCAAAGCTACTCGACTCACTAATCGAAGCAACCTTGACGGCAGTCCGTTTTCAATTGATTTGCCATTGTCGGGACGATTGGGTCATACCCGTAAGCTTCGCACGTCTCTATGAGCTCATATTCACAAGCGACATCTGCAAATATTCAACATTTTTACGAGAGAGAATTTAATCTAGACAGTCGAAGGGTTCAGTCTCTAGAGCGTTGTAGATACGCACGTGTCAATGGCATGGACGTAGGCCTAACGAGGTCATATAGCCTGGGAATCGAAATGATATTTTGAAGAAAATGTGCTAAGAATTAACATTATATAAGAAATTATTACAGCTTATTATGAGCAAATTATGTATTTATTACACGCTTTTATTTATTTATTACGTACTGCGGCTACTGCAATACTACACCTACTTTGACAATGGTATTATGATAGATTTATGTATTGTTCTGGTAGGTGTAACAATTTTTTTTTTATATAAGAGGGGGCAAATGGGCAAGAGGCTGACTTAATTGGGAGTGGTGAGGAAGCCGCTCATGGATATCCGGAAAATCAGGGGTCAAGAATTGCATTGCCTGCGTTAAAGATGGCAATCTGCTCTTTTATTGTAGGTCCTTAAGTCGTATCGGTTCTGGAAAACAACAGCTGATAATTGATTCCACAAAGTGGCTGTAGGAGGCAAGGAATTTCTTGAAAAACGCGCGGTTGTGGAATGCCAGACGTCAACGTGATGCGGCGTACGATTACTTTGTACACAGCGCTAACAACAATATTTATTTATATCTATACTAATATTATAAAGCTGCAGTGTTTGTTTGTTTGTTTGTTTGAACGCGCTAATCTCTGGTACTACTGGTCCGATTTGAATGATTCTTTCAGTGTTGGGTAGTCCATTTATCGAGGAAGGCTATGTTTTTTTTTTCAAAATTAGGGATCCGTAATAAAATTGCTATTTTGTAACACAAGGTGTAAAATCGAAAACCTATTTTTGCGTGCGCTGCAAAAACTATTGACAATAGAACAAAATGATGTACAGGCTATAATATAGGCAATATTTTATTACTTATAAAACTATCGCGTGAATTATACTTTATATGGCAAAACAACGTTTGCCGGGTCAGCTAGTTATGGATACATAGTAAATAGATTCTATTAACTTACACAAATTCTTAAAATATACATGTCTAATCCGATTTATCCAATACTTTGGTGACAAAATATAGCGTTGGCTATTGGTGAAATAGTTAAAATAAACTTAAAATGTGTAAGCTTAAAACAAATTCAATATTTTTGACAGTAATAACGCATTTAAATTTGCTCCAAATATTTGGAATACAGATTGTACAGCTTGTACCTACATATGTATGATTCACATCGAAAGATTAAGTATAACACACGACATTTAAATAAAAAAAAAATTTACCGCTTGGTGAGGTCTGTGAGCCCGTGATACCATTGGGGAATGACCACCATTTTAAGGTGATTCAATTGCTTTCAATACATAATTTATATAGAATATCTTGAAAAAGCTACGAAGCTCAAATATTATTTAATCGCCAGCTCTCGTCGAGGTCTTTCGATTGGGTACATATTTGAAATATTATTGTGGTATACTTATAGAGAAAATTTAGGATGTTATCGTGAAAAAGTAGTGCAAATATTTTGTCGGCCTACACTCGTCAAATAGCCATCAAATTATTGAGTTTGCACATAGTTGGAAAGAGCTTCTCTAAAGTGAAAAGGCATAGAGAACATAAGATCGTAAAGACATAAATACATAAATGAAGCATTTCCAATATTATTATACAATATACTAGGCTTACTTACTAATAAAATTATATAAACTATCAAGTGACATCAATTTTTTTATGGAAAAAGGTGGACAAACGTACGGGTCACCTGGTGTTAGGTGATCACCGCCGCCCACATTCTATTGCAACCCCAGAAGAATAACAGAAGCGTTTTTGGCCTTTAAGGAAGGTGTACGCGCTTTTTTTTTAATACGACATGGGTACCCGTCCCGCAAACACCGCACAAGGAAGCTCATTCTACAGCTTTGTAGTACGTGGAAGAAGGCTCCTTGAAAAGCACACAGTGGAGGACCGCCACACATCCAGATTGTGGGGATAATATCCTAATTTGTGACGTGTCGTGCGAAGGTGTAATTCGGCGGCCGGAATTAGGTGAAACAGCTCTCCGGAACACTCCCCGTTGTAAATGCAGTAGAAGACACACAACGAATCAACGTCTCTACGCAACGCCAAGTGATCAAGCCGTTCACAGAGCACTGGGTCCCCGACAATTCAAGCTGCTGTGCGTTGCACGCGGCACACTAACTGAGTTATACTTATATCTTCTACTGAATGTATATATTATTATGTACACGTTATCACGTAAAATACACTGCCGTGTCAACGACACAGCAACTTGCTGATTAAAAAAATATTCATAGATAATAATTATATTATAATAATAATAATTTAGACACTTAGAATTACACAAATTCTCTTGCCCCAAACTAGGCATACCTGTACTATGGGTACAAGACAACGATATATTTAATACAATAAAATAACTTAAACATACATAAAAACTTATAAACATCCATGACTTGGAATTACATATACAAACAAAGATATTAATTAATAAGCAAGACTATTTTTAATTTTTTATCAAATGCATAAATAAAATGATGAAATTATTTATTAACTAAGCGAGGATTAACTTTAAAATTACTTAAATTCACAATTCAAATTCAAATACTTTTATTCAAAATAGGATGTGACATCACTCATTGAAAGTCAAGAATACTACCACCCATTCCAAAATGAATTAACTTAACTGAACTTAAGAATGGAATCCATAGCGTATTAGAGACATTAAAATCAGAAATGGCCCCAGGGATATGTAATTTTCTTAGAAAAACAATAAATCTTATAAGAGCACTGCTTGAGTGTGTTTCTGTGTCGGATGAACGCCGGCACGCTCACAGTAATATATTGAATTTGAAACGAACAAACTTCTGCGATTTCAACCACGTTGCGAAATCCAGGATTTTCCTTGAATGCTAACAATACAATGACTTGTAGCTTTTGATACATTACCTTATTATATTTAGTTTGAGATAGCTTTGAAACTGTCCTATATTTATAGTTGGTGCCCAGCCCTTAATAAAATAAAGCTTAATATTATAAACAGCTTACTTAGTGTGATTATTAAGGACGTCTTATCCGTCAGCTTGGGATATTTTGTTTTAGACTAAGCTATCCTGCTCACTGTCACGCGTGGTAAGTGTAGACAGATAGTAGGGACTATTACAATTGGCTAAGCACCGACCTTCAAACCTATCAATATTATGTAGGGCAGACAAATAATAGTATTTTATTCATATTAAAGGTAAAGGTTTGCATAACATGTGTATTATTATTATTATTTTTTAATTAATAACATAAAATAGCAAAGGTACTTTCTAATGTATTTTTTTTTACTTACTGGAGTAATTATTACTCGTTAAGACAGGTAAGTTAAAACAAAACAAACTCTTACCATACCGTATTACATATGAATGTAATACTGGATTAAATTTTATTCTAGAGAAATTAAAAATAATTAAAATAAAGGGCTTCTATTACTTGAGTTTCTACCGCCCGTTCTCCTCAGGTCTGAAGCATACATTTTCGATTGAGTGGTAGTTTTGAAGAGCAATAAGTGATTAGAAAATCTTATTACGGATAAAAATATTTCAATTTAAATTTAACATGATCATAGATTTCCACCTGGTTATAAATGTAGCACATTATTAATAATTAAGCACGCTCTTTCTAACGCACAATTCTTGATTATTATCGAGATTATACTCATACAACATTGTACTGTAAGAAAATACAATTACTGATATTATATTATTTTTCCTTTACTCACAAGTAATTTTTTTTCTGACTCTCTAGCTCTAAAATTGTATTTTATCGGTTAACGTTACTTAATAATAATAATGATTTAAGACTTTTTTAAAAATTTAAGGGTTATCTTTTACAAGTTAGAACAATTTTGGTAAAAAGTAAGGTAATTCAAAATTTTGGTTGATGATCTCATAGCCCAAACTTTGGTAAGCCTGACTTCAAAGCTATGGGTTATTGAATCTCGATTGGTACAAACATTAGTGTAATGAATATGGTTGTTTGTTCCAAGACAATTGATTTGAAAGCGTAAACAATTATATTCCACCAAGCTTTATAACTTATGAGAAAGCTCATGGTCGCTCAAAGGGCAATGGAGAGGGCTATGCTCGGAGTTTCCCTGAGAGATCGCATCAGAAATGAGGAAATCCGTAGGAGAACCAAACTGACATAGTCCAAATGATTGCGAAACTGAAGTGGCAGTGGGCAGGGCACATAGTTCGACGGACAGATGGCCGTTAGGGCAGTAAAGACCTCGAATGGCGACCATTAACCGGAAGACGCAGTGTTGGTAGACGATCTGGTCAAGATGGACCGACGATCTGGTCAAGATCGCCGGAATACGTTGGATGAGGACAGCGCAGGACCGATCGCCGTGGAAATCTTTGGGGGAGGCCTTTGTCCAGCTGTGAACGTCTTCCGGCTGATGATGATGATGATGAAGCTTTATAAGAATAGAACTATATTATGCTATAATATAATAAATATAATATGGTATAATTATATAATATATAATTATATATTATGTTATATATATAATTGACACGAGAGTGGGTCAGGGATTGGAAATAATACTCCGCTTATAGGAACGAATCTTTATTTGCGTTCACTTTTTTCTCCTTGTGGGCGGCAGTACCTTCAACGCGTCACACTGCACCGAACACTAGGTCTCTTCTACCTTCTTCTTCTTGGAACACTTCCACTTTTCACTATTGAACCACCACAGAACTAGAACTGCCATAGGCCACGCTTAGTACGGCTTATATACCCCCGGATCTGTTCCATTTTCAAAATGATTCCCCCATTCCATCTTTAAATTAAAATTGTACTAGAAAATTCTTTTAACTATTTTTATCCTGCTTACACATTTTCCATCCCTTTTTTTGGTGTTCGATTTGATCCTGAACTTACTAGAAATTTCCATTAACTTTACAAAACCCAAAAAATTTCATATACTGGTAGGTGTATCGAACCCGGGTCTACAGCGTCTAAAGCTACGAGTATTGCTGACGGAGCTGTTGAAATTATCAATGTCTTGAAGTTTGACAACTCTCGTCATGTACGTTGCTGCACGATTTGACGTTTGACAACTCTCGTCATAAACGTCGAAGAACTGTTACGCGACAATATTATAAAACTATAATATAATAATATTATACTATACAAATTAAATTTTTAACCAAATTTAATGAACGATTCGAGACTCGGAACCGCAACCTCTCGGGTTCCGTCCGAGTGCTCTGTCCAACTAAGCCAATTTTGGGTATATCTTGTTTAACTCTCAGGTTGTGGCGCCATCTACAGGATCTACCTTACAGTAATTGATAACCTGCTCTCGACAAAAAATTTAAGTTTAACAAAAATATTACTCGTATTGTTTTTTGTTTTTTTAAATTCATAAAAGTAATGGTGAAAGGCAGAAAAAATAAAGGCGCTGGTGACACATAGAAAAATTTCTAAGGATTTAATTTTGACTTAATAAATGTCTTCATGCTATTCGCATAAACTAAATGTCAAGTGTGAGTCTGACATACACACAAAGAGTTCGTTCCAAGACAACGAACTTTAAAAAAAATACTGCATATTTTTTTTATTTGCACGACGGTGATATTGGAATACGCTATTTTCGTTTTTATTATATCTTCCTCAAGCGGTATAAGTTCACAGCCCGCTGAAACAAAAATCCAAATGGACCAACGAACAAACAGCGTAATATTGTTCTTAATCTTAATCTTTCCTTGAAGTATAACCCTAAAAACGATTATAAACCCGTATAATATATCATACCATTAACCCGATAATGGATTGCAGTAATTATCGAAAAAAAAATCAATCTGTTTCATACGTCGTTAATATCGTGATTGATTTTACGATAGGTAACCTAACGATACATGAAAATCATGAAATATTGGCACTCATTAAATCACGTGGATCGAGAGCAGAGTACTGCCGAGGACTCTCGTCGAACAAATATCAATCTCGTAATTCGTTAATATTTTTATTTAAATTATTCTCATTAATTTGCTGCGGGGAGAATTTGAATCTCTGAAATATATGTTTGAGTGTAATATTATCTCTGGTTAATACTTATCCGCCCTCTTCAATTAAATAGATTTAATGGTATGGTATTTATGAAACCCAATATCCACTGTGCACCTTTTGTATGGAGAACCCAGGGGTTTAAGCCCAATGTGAGGTGATCTTAAGAATTGGAATCTGTAAAATAAATGTTTGTGTGTAAAACTATTTCTAATTAATATTTTACCCGCCCTCTTCAATTATATAGATTTAATGGTATGGTATTTCCACAACCCAACATCTACTGTGTACCTATTTTGAATGGAAATGTTCAAAAAAATCAATTCAGAAAATCGAAAATATATATATCCGTGGCAGGCAGGGATCGAACCGGCGCCACATGGCTGAGAGTTTACAACACAAGACGCCGTCGATGGTCTGTGAAGACAGACAGATAAACAGTTCATATTTAGGATAAATACGAACTGTTTGGAAATATTTAAAATATCTATAATCACATTTTCTAAAAGAAGAAAGTATAATATCCTTAAGAAAATACCATTTTATGTTTGGTTTATAAATTCTTTGATTAAGTAATAATAATAAAAGCAAAAAGCAATGACATATTTAAATAAAATTGCTTTCAAGAAATATCATTCGTATTAATCCTTGAAAAAGCGATTATCATTTTTAGAAGTATGTGAAAAAAAAGATGAATGACGTTTGTAGACAATTATTCTTAATCAATTTAATTCATTTTTTTTAAATAATGATTAGTATTTATTTCTAAATTATTAATATTTTTTCACATCGTTAATATGTTAGTTTGGCTTTTGGCAGAGGTGTAAAACCCACAGTTTATTACTTACATCTCTTCACAAAAGTTCTCTTTGAGTAAAAGTTAAAAAAATTAACTTAACTTACTTTTTAACCTACAAATAATCAATTCCTTTATAAGTACATAATATTACGCAATTACTAACATCAGAATATTTTTCATTAATATTGGGAGCATCAATTAAACGGAGTCTGCAAGAAGTTTTGAGAAAGGAGAATTCATCAAAAGTTTATTGAAGTTGAAACAATACATCAGGACGCTAAAACAACTTAATGGCTCCAAGATTGATCGTTAGCAAAGCATTATCTAACGAAGGCATTGTGTCCAGTTCTGGCCTTCACAGTTCTAAGCTCTTTTACAACGTTGCAATATTAAATCGTTTTATGGTAAGCAAATTTTTACTACTAAAACTGATTTATTTATTGATTTATGAAGCTCATAGGCTATAATTCTACCATTATACACATTTCTAAAGATATTATAACTTTAATAGGATAGTCGTCGTACAGTTTAATTCAAAAATAGATATTTTAGAAGAATCTGTTTCCGTTGCGTATTAACATATAAGTCTGTCTTTTTTTATGAAAATAAGGGACGAGACGAGCTGGACGTTCGTGATAATTGATACGCCCTGCCCATTACAATGTACTGCCGCTCAGGATGCGCTCGTCACCGTGAGACATAAGATATTAAGTCTCATGTGCCCAGTAATTTCACTAGCTACGGCACCGTTATTACTGCTTCATGGCAGAAAGAGGCCCATAATCTAGCCGGCATCCTATGCAAAGGAGCCTCCCACTGGTTTGTGGTACCCATAATCTAGCTGGCAATTGCAATAATGCAATTAATCGCACATTTTCGTTTCACTAGAATTTCTTTTATAATGAGAAGTGCTAATCAATTCATTTTTTTTTTTGGTTAGAGGAGAAAAATACACTCACGTATTTAGAGTTCAGACCCCGAAATAAAGCCAATATGTCTGTTCGTAAATGACATGAATAAAAAAAAGTTAGTCCAGAATGTATATATTTATTATAATTTAAAAATTCTATGTTTCATATACAAAATACGCATAATTTATTTAACGTAAAACCAAATTGATAGCCAACTTCAAATTTTTCTGATTTAACATTACATGAACAGGTTTCTAGTATGATTATTACTTTACTTACTGAAAGAAACACCAAAATATACCTCTTACGACCTGGGACTTACGATACACAGACAATGTGTTTTTATGATTTCTAAAGCAGTTTCATTTAAAATTCTGGATAAAAATATGTTTACAGAAAATTGTTGATAATTTTAGATCAGTAACCGTTAAGTAATATTTAAAAAGTTTGGACCTATTATGACAACTATCGCAGGTTATATCTTACTGGGCCATTCCTTATGCTGGTAAAACTTTTCTTGCAAAATTGTTCGCAAATATCATGTGGATATTGAAGCAATGGCTTGCACTGCTGCAGTCTCTGTACAGTAACTTTGTCTTAGATCCTTTATACACTACTAGCTGACCCGACAGACGTTGTTCTGTTCATAATAAAAAAAAACTCTTGCAGATGGAATTTTGAAAAATCCGTTCTTAGCTGACCTCCACTCGGTGATAAGAATATTTTTACCAAATTTCAAGTCTTTAGCTCTAATGGTTCCAAAGATATCGTGATGATAAGATATGAAAATGATAAGAAAATCAACAGGCAGCGGACTCATTAAAAGATTGGCGATTTGCGTAAG
Source organism: Leptidea sinapis (assembly GCF_905404315.1). NCBI lineage: Eukaryota > Metazoa > Arthropoda > Insecta > Lepidoptera > Pieridae > Leptidea > Leptidea sinapis. The sequence continues at coordinate 10,844,020 of NC_066275.1, read as the reverse complement.
ACAAGAGATATCACATTTTGAGCATTTAATTAATTAATTTACAAATAATACCCACTTAATTGACTACTTTCTTTTAAAATACTATGTTACTTAAGAAAAGTTTTTAGTTTTTGGCCATTCTATCGATTGGCATCATAAAAGTAGGGGTGTTTTTAATACATTTCAGTCGGTTCGATTGCCAGACGAGGCAAGTAATTTTTAGAAAATCTTTGAATGCAGAAGTACTAACTTTTAAAAATGACATAAAGTCTTCTTTCAGTAAAATAGCCTATCTTCGATATTTAAGGTACTTTCCCTTCATGTCCCACAACTTTGGGATACCCTGTATATATATATATATGTATATATATAGATACACTATCTCTACTTGGAGCAATTCAGGCACACTAACACAGTGTAAGTGTCATACAAATCACGATAAGACGTAGCTTATGACGCACACTAAACTAATATTCCTGGGCTATTTTTATCGGTTGTCTAACATCAAGAGACTCCATCTAGATGCATAAATTATCTCAGAACTTTTTTATGAAACTAAAGAAGCCAATTGAATTCTATGAACTGTCAGTGACTGGTGTCAGAAACACACATATTGGAGAAATCCTAGGATGAAATAATCGCATTACTTCTTAAAGAGAAATGCGCTAGAGTAGGTAACAAATTAACTTCCTTAGATAATAATTCATGGCTGGAACTCAGGTGAACCGAAACGGGTTGGGATCGAAAGTGAAAAGAGAAAACCAAATGATTGCAGAAATTTCTCTACAGATTGATGATAGATAAAGTGTACGCTATGATCCAAATACTTTGTAGTTTTTTGCATGAATGTTAATTCCGAAGATTTTTCTTTTACCAATTCGACACGTGTTTCGCCTCTACACGAGGCATCTTCGGGAGATGTTGATTGATGTTGATCTCCAAATTCTTAAACATATTTTGTGACAAATCTTAAGAATTAACACTCAAGAAAAGATTACCTCATAAAATTTAGATACCTATAGCTTTTCGCAATGTACCGCCTAATCTGAATTAGACGTTACATTGCGACTTAGATTAGACTTTTAAAACACAACGATGCAAAAGAAGTTTTTATTTGAAAAATTTAACTTGCGTAGACATTGCATTTCTTGATGGATTATTTGACAGTAAACCAGAAACCACACCGTGTAGAGATATACCGTGTGTCGCAATATGCTAGCAATGTTTGATGGATGATAAAAACTCGGTCTCCCAAATATTGTGACACACGACAAAACACGGCTATACTTTCAAAACAGAAAGAAATAGCAAAAAGTCTTTCTTTTTAAAAATCAGCGAACGAAAATTCGTATAAAAGTAAATAAAACGAGACATTGCTAAAAATACGATCCATATTTGAAGTTTGATTTTTGGCAAAGTTTGATTTTGAAGCTCGATGGAAATTCGAATGATAAAAAATAGTTTTCTAAAAGTTTTGGTAAGTAATAAGCAATAATTTTATTCTAAATCACCAATAACCACGGCGAAATGATCTTTGACCTTGGAACAGACCCTTAATCTTTCTAGCTATCTATGAAGCACTGGTTCCATACGAATGTTGGGGACTATCTAGAGATTTCTTAAGAGACAAAAAATTTGCTTGACTCCAGTTTTGTCTAAAGATTAATTGAAGTTAATAGGTTGTGTAGATACGTCGCTTCATTATGTGTCTTCTACCGTATTTATCACGTGGAGTCTTCCAAACAGATTTTTCAGCTGAATTATGCTGCCGAATTCTACCTTCATATAACACGCCACAATAGGATATAACCCCTACCATCTGGAGGTGTGGCTTTTCTCCACAGTATAGTTTTCAAGGAACGTTTTTCCACGTATTACAAAACCGTGCAATGAGCTTAATTGTACGGTGTTTCCGGGATAATACGACAGGGATAGCTTAAAAAAAATACGTACACATTTGCATAAACATTCCTTTAAGATCGACAACGCTCTTGTGATATTCTTGTGAGATTGCAAGAGCAATACCACAGGAATCAGCTGAGTTCCAGCCATGAATTATTATCTAAAGAAGTTAATTTGTTACTTACTCTAGCGCATTTGTCTTTTAGAAGTAATGCTATTATTTCATCCTAAGATTTCTCCAATATGTGTGTTTCTGACACCAGTCACTGACAGTTCAAAGAATTCTATTGGTTTCTTTAGTTTCATCACAAAGTTCTGAGATAATTTATACATCTAGATAGAGTCTCTTGATGTTAGACAACCGATAAAAATAGCCCAGGAATAGTTTTGTGTGCGTGATAAGCTACGTCTTACAATCGCGATTTGTATGACACTTTGTGAATTGCTCAAAGTAGAGGTAGTTTATCTGTATAATATATTAGAGATCTCCACGTACATAGTCACTCATCACGATATCTCTGGAACCATTAGAGCCAAAGACTTCAAATTTGGTATTCTCTTGAATAGGTGGTGAACTTAACATCAGAATGATAATAAATGTATATTCAAATTGTACAATGAAAATAGCAAAAGTAAAATAAATTTCAGAGTAAATTAGTTAATTCACGAAGCAACAATCTGACTTACCCGCATCAGCTCTCCTTTCCATGCGATTACGGGTCCAATTACAGAGAATTTATGAGATAGGGGCATATTAAATTAGACCTTTACGGTTAGCAAATAAATATTTTTGATATTTTTGCTACAATAAAAAAAATCAAAACTACAACCGGACTACTACAAAGAGACGCCATAAAATTCATGATAAAAGATAATACCAGGCTATTCAAGACATCCGCAAGGAAGACTTGAATAACTGCTCCTTAAAATATCTCCAAGAATACAAAAGTAGGAAAATAGTGGATGAGCATATTAAAAAAAAAATTATATCGATATAAATAAATGTATGTACTATGTATGGAAATATATAGATAATACCAATGACGATAGAACGTTATTGGGTACTACAAAAACTAACAGAATGACCCTACTTTACTAACCACCGATCAAATCTATATCTCATTCGGCAAATTATGAAAAGTAGTTTATAAGGTCATCCATCTATTCCCAACGAACACACATACATACAAGCCAAAATAATAACAATGCTTTTTTTTCACCGTGGTCGGATAAAAAAGCTGTATTCTAACAGGTAGAGTACATTCTTTTCGCATATTTTATTGATAAATTAGTAATAAAATCTCTTTAGATGACATTAGAAAGGGTACATTTCAAAAAAAGAATTTAATCAAAAAGATATTGTTTTTAGAAATTTTTCATTTGTTTTACTTCGTCAAAATGGGCGAATCTGATGAAGAAATCGGTTACATTTCAAAATTTTATTACGAAAAAATTTCAAAAAATGCAATCTTTGGTATTCTGGTATTTTGATATCAACATCGAAGATGCATTATTGATAACGGTTATGAATCATACGCTAATAAACCACTATCTACGAATATATCTAATATATAAAATTCTCATGTCGCGGTGTTTGTAGTTAAACTCCTTCGAAACGGCTTGACCGATTCTCATGAAATTTTGAGTGCATATTGGGTAGGTCTGAGAATCGGACAACATCTATTTTTCATCCCCCTAAATGTTAAGGGTGGTCAAGTCCCTACAGGTTATTATTTGACTTTTTTTTTTAAATTTAGTCAGCATTAAAAAATACATACAACTTCAAATTTTCACCCATCTACGATCAACAGTTACTTTTGTATCGCGATTTTAATATCGGCAATACAACGTTTGCTCGGTCAGCAAGTTATAATATACATATTATTACACATTAGAGTGGTCAAGGATGGGAACTCACACACAAATGGTTCTATACCATTGTGAGGTGTTTACCAGTGGGAAGCTCCTTGGCACAGGATGCCGGCTAGATTATGGGTACCACAATGGCGCCTATTTCTGCCGTGAAGCAGTAATACGTAAACCTTACTGTGTTTCGGTCTGAAGGGCGCCCGGAGCTAGAGAAATTACTGGTCAACTGAGATTTGACATAGCAATAATATAGCCGCTCAGAATATTTGGTTTTACAGGAATCCTGAGAGGCACTACATTGTAATGGACAGGGCGTATCAATATCCATCAGTTGAACGTCCTGCTTGCCTAATCCTTTTTTATCATAAAAAAAATCAAACCATTGACATACATGCAAAAATTATACAGGTTAATTCTATTTCAATCCAAGTAATTGTTTCTCTTATTTCATTTCGTCGAGATTGTAAACAATATTATTCACAATCTGTACAGTAGTCACAAAACCTGTATTTAAGTAATCTATACTAATATTATAAAGTTGCAGTGTTTGTTTGTTTGTTTGTTTGAACGCGCTAATCTCTGGTACTACTGGTCCGATTTGAATGATTCTTTCAGTATTGGGTAGTCCATTTATCGAGGAAGGCTATAGGCTATGTTTTTTTTTTTCAAAATTAGGGATCCGTAATCAAATTGCTATTTTGTAAGACAAGGTGTAAAATCGAAAACCTATTTTTGTGTGCGCTGCAAAAGCTATTGACAATAGAACAAAATGATGTACAGGCTATAATATAGGCAATATTTTATTGCTTATAAAACTATCGCGTGAATTATACTTTATATGGCAAAACAACGTTTGCCGGGTCAGCTAGTATTAAATATGACAGCTTATGTAAAAAATAATTCTTCTTATTTTTATTATTAAAAATATACACAGTATCATTACATGATATCAAAATGAGATATTATGACATAAATATACATATATAGTTATAGCTTATCGACTTGAATTTCAGCTTTTCACGAATCCCGCGGGAACCATGGATTTTTCCGGGATAAAGTGTGTATGTCCTTTGTCAAGCTCCAGTGTACTGCTGTACCAAATTTCATCAAATTAAGTTCAGTACATACGGCGTAAAAGCGTAACAAAAAAATTTACGTTCACATTTATAATAATAATAGCTGACCAGGCAAACTGTTTTGTCATATAAATTATTTTTATAGTTAGACCGTTTCTTGGACATTGCAACATAACTTTATTTTTCTAAAATAAAAGAATTTATCTAAAGTAAACGTAGCTTAAGTTACTCCTTACTACATCAGCTACGTGCCAATAAAAGTCCCGCCAAAATAGATCCAGCCATTGCAGAGATTAGCTGGAACAAGCAGACAGACAGTCAGACAAAAATTGTAAAAAATGTTATTTTGGTGTATATATATTCATATACATGTAGTAAAAAACGGTTATTTCAATATTACAATCAGACACTCCAATTTTATCGCTATGTATAGATTAGGGATTTATAATACATACAAAATCCTTAAATTTTATAACATGTTACAAATATCATTTAATATCCCATGTTTGCGTATAGCTAAATCACAAAAAATTACAGCGCAAAGGTGCGACCTGTTCACGACTTAATCCCCGACGATTTGCGAAGAAGAAAAAAGGGTTTCCGTAACTCACACAAGCCGGATCCTCTTTATTACCGAGCTGTTTTCTGTCCTCGCTTATCGTACTTCACCACTATTTATTTGATAATATAAAAAGTCAAATTATCCTACGGATAAAATTGTGTTTTTATCATTTCTCTATTATGTTTTGAGACATACAGTTGTAGTTTTATCTCGCGTTTAAGAAATCGTTAGTTGGCGCTGCATTTGAAACATAAGCAATCCTATCAGATCTAGAGTTGACTGGCTCAGTGCTATTTCGTTCGGGTTATGTTTTGGAATGCACACCACATAAGAGAATAAAACACTTTTTCTTCAAAATAGCCATAACATGTGTATAAAATTATAATATAATAAATTGCCTAAGGACTTGAAAATACTGTCAAACTAGCTGACCCAGCAAACGTTGTATTGCCATATAAAGTAATAAAAATAAAAAAATGGGTTGTAAAAAGTAGATGCAACCGATTCTCAGACCTATCAAATTTATCGTACTACAATTATTGTTAGTATTAATCCATTGCCATCTTATGCGGATTTGTGGATGGAACAGAATAATATGAAAATCGCGATACAAAAATAGGAGTTGATCGTAAAGGTTTGAAAATTTAGGGTTGTATGTATTTTTTAATGTTGTATCATAAAAAAATAAAAACAAAAAATTACATCCAAAAATAAAATAAAAAATTTGGGGCTGGACCTCGAAAAATAGATAGTAGACGATTCTCAGACCTACTGAATATGCATATAAAATTTGGTAAAAATCAGTAACGCCGTTTCGGAGGAGTAAGGTAACTAACATTGTGACACGAGAATTTTATATATATGAGATAAAATGTTTATACAACGACTCTTTAAATAGCTGCTTAAAAATAATTTAAATAGTATTAATGAATAATGAAGTGTTAAGTTTTTAAATTATTTTAATTTAAGCTGGATATAGGACACATAGTAATATTTAAAATCTGGACATACCTAAGCAAAATAAATAATTTCATTTCATTTCACATAATATGGCAATTTGAGTTGTTGGATTGCGAAATACCAGTCCGTATGATAAAATCCAGCATTTTCGATGATTTGTTAATAACATTGTCGATATGTAGAATTTTAATTTTGAATCAAAGACGACTCCTAAATTCGATTAAAAAATGACACCTAAATCTATATTTCCGTCTAGTTTGTTGCAATAGTGCCAACAATGTGGTGTTGATGTGTTTACCAGTGGGAGGCTCCTTTGCACATGATGCCAGCTAGATTATGGGTACCACAATGATACCTATTTCTGCCATGGAGCAGTAATGTGTAAGCTTTACTGTGTTTCGGACTGAAGGGCGCTACGGCGCTACGGCTAGTAAAATTACTGGGTAAATGAGACAACATCTTATGTCTCAAGGTGACGAGCGCAATTGTAGTGTCACTCAGAATTTTTGGACTTTTCAAGGATCATGAGTGGCTCTGCATTGTAATGTGCAGGGCAGTTCAATTACCGATAGCTGAATGTCTTATCCCATATTTTTATTAAAAAAAATGATTCCGTTTAAAGAAGCAATTACGCGTGAAAGAAGCTCTACTCAGCTTTTATTATTTATTTATTAGTATTTAAAGCCATTTTATTAATTGCAACAATTCGATGAATCCGAGGATTTTATAAAAAAAAATACATAGTTTTAAATCGCTTGCAAAAAGGTTAGCGCTTTTGTATTTAAATATTTCTAATTACGGCTCAACGTTTTCCAACTGTTAATTTTCGAAATTCATAATCTGAATTAATTCACTGAATAATTTAAATTCATTTGATATAAAATCTTATCATAGCATCATTGCCATTATTTATAAGAAAATGCATGTTTGCAGTAAAAATACAGGTTATTATAAAAAAAGGGTTTTTGTCGTTATATTTTTATGTTCTGTACGTTGTCGTTTGAGTATGTTTGTTGCATCACTTTACATTTTATATTGTAATTGAAATGATTTTTGAAACGATGATAGTGTAAATCTTGATTTAAAATAATAATTTAAAAACGGTGGCAATGAGTTTCTTGCTACTTCTTCTCATTAGCTCAACCTTTTACGAAGCAGCAGTAAATTCAATAAGAATTTTTTTTTAAACATTCATTGGTGTCATTTCCGTGACCTATATGAATATAATAATAAAATACTTATAATAAAGTGATTTTGATTTGATTTGATTTGTACATACTTGCCGTGGTTGGTCTCCTTTATTATAAGCCTATTTTTATAACATCAAAATAAAATTTCCAGTAAAGGTGAATTGATAATTCGCTTCTTATACGCTAATATTATCACTTACTATTAACTTGTTAGATAATCTGTATAATATGTTCATATTTGCGCAAGTCATATTAAGCTCGTTAGTTACGAAGCCTGTTAATTTAGCACGTAATATTAGCTAATATGTTTTAATAATACATATTTGTAACAATTTGGCATGGAAGTTTTCATCTCTTTTTAACTAACTTCAAAAAAGGAGGAGGTGCTCAATTAGAATGTATTTTTTTAAGTTTTTAACCTCAGAAATTTCAACCGGGTGAACCGATTTTGATGACTGTTTTATGTTTAAAAGCTTATGCTTCTCGTTTCGTATCATTTCATGTGTTCCAGTTCTGACAATGGTATCCATTATAAAACAATAATATATCTTACATTTGTATTAAGCATGTGCGCGACAAATGATTATGACGATTAGTATTTTAGTGTTACTGCTTACCTAAGTTTACTTGAATAATGAAGATTATTGTTTGGATTATATAAGCCATTTAGTTCTTATTGTGTCCCTATTTCAAACATAAAAACAGTTGAAATTACAATTCAAACAACAGGTCAGATATTTTCTTAAGCTATACTATACCTGGTTTTTTGTTCGGTTATACTGCGAAAACTTATACAATTGGATGCATGGTGATTCGGAGAAGGTTTTAGTATATAATATATTGGTGATTACTTATCCAGAATCTATATATTTTTGGCTTAGATTTAATGAGATAAGCGTATCCGGGGTACTTTATTTATGTAGCAAAACAACGTTTGCCAGGTGAGCAGGTAGTATTTCAATATTTTGAAACAGTTTTTTTTAAGACGAAAATCATTTTATTTATCAAATGTATTGTAGTCTTTAAATACGTATTACTAAACTTATCTACATTCGTATTTTTTATATGGTAAATCCGTTCCCCAATCTTCCTCCATTAGCTTTCTAATCATGTCACCAGATCTATTTGGTAGACCACTAGCAATCATCATTCGACAGCTTTTCTCAGCTTTAGTGGTGTCCACCAAATGTGATATACTACTCAGCTTATAACTCCAAAATTTAGCATAGAAAAGCTATTAGATTTCCTACTCTTGTTGCAGCTGTTCCTTTTACCTTTCTAGGTTTCCATTTTGAAGTATCAAACCATTGCCATAGTGCTATTGCCGAATGCCGATTTTATTTTGCACTGTTACTAATATTACAAAATTTTGACGAATGCAAATTCAAATATTTTTTTTGTTCTAAATAGGATATGAAATCACTTATAGAAACGACCTGAGAAGAATGGGCGCAAGAGACTCAGTAGGCTTCTATTTATATCAGATAATATTATCATAGTTTAAAAAAAACATATCAAGTGGAAAAATCTTCTTTATAAAAACATCTCTCGAAAGCTAAGCAAGAATTCTAAAACACTTAAATTTAAAATTATAAGCGACACATTATCCGAAGCGAAATTACCACCTGAGTTATTCTCACGAAGCTAGATTCATGCTTGAAACTTTGCGCGATCACATTACCATGAAGGATAACTGTGAGTTATTCAATGACGCCCGCATTTATTACATTGTTCTTTTATTAAAATTAATTTAGGTTAAATAAAATATGGCCCCATTCGTTATGGGGTACTTTATAATTTGTCTTTGCAATATCGAATGATGAGGAAGGCAATTTATTTGCCTTTATGAAACGCTTTGGCCCAAAGGTATTTTTATTTGTTCTATTTTTAGGCAATATTATGGCCTTGCTTAAGCTCTGTACTAAAATGAAACAAATTGTATATTTTAAATCCATCGTACTTCAAGTTAATAAAAAAAAGAGAAGCTTTGCGCCTCTGTCTCCCCAAGAGAAGGTTGCCTTCGATGATGGCTTAGCGGGAACTTGCCCAAAACCAACCTCAGGTGGTGTTTAGTGGGTAGGCATTCAGGTTTTTACGTGAGTTCCAAATAACCAACGCAGACTTAGGCTGCGAGAGCCTTTAGAGAGATATGAGTTTACATTTAAAAAATATTATTATTAAATCTTAAAACTTTTTAAGCCTTAGTTTAGGTATTCTTTGATTAAATTACTCAAAAAAATAGTTGAAACAAAACTTAAAAAAGTATGGTAAGACCACGTTGCTGACTTTATTAAGACGGTGTACAAAAAACTACTTAACATCAACTTAGCTTAATAAATTTGGTTAAGTGTAATAGATAGCAATAATGAAACGTTAATAAAATACAATTGAGAGTACAGTTACTTAGCGCCAATCTTTTATACCTCCATAAAGTTGAAATCTCATCATAATTAACATTCATTTAAAATTGAGATCACCCACGGTAAAATGTAGAGTTCGCCGGCGGTATTCAGCTTAGCACCTGCCGGAGCGTCTTAGCGTGGCCGAAATTAATGCGACACAAAGTCTGCAAAAGTCAATTACACTTTATTAAAACCGTCTCCATTTATATCAATTTGACGCAAACTGGTACAAATACTGATAATGTTCTCTTCTTTCATCCGAAACCTGAGGTGGGGCTACGCAAGCGCCGCGACGTAGCAAGTCCGTAGACAAAGCGTAGCGACGGTTATGTGTAGCGCGGGCAGTAGCCAGTTGGGTCGCCCGGAGATCGCAGCTACGCTTTTCGCGCCAAAACGATTCAACCGATTCACGTTCGCGCGACGTCAAACGCAACCACTTTATAACCGGCATTCTCTCTGCCCACAAGCGTCCTATGAATATTTAAACAATTCAACGAATCAATGGGCGAACTTCGTGGTTGCATCGAACTTGATTATACATTTCGTTGCTTCTAGACACCGATGTATATATTATAGTATGATATGTTTGTAAAATGAAAAGTTTATAAACATGCACTTTCCGCGGTATGATTTGTGTATGGCTTTTCTAATTATTTACGATATAGCCTCTTCTGATGCGGCGGTCGACGGTAAGAAATCAATTTTCATATGCATTCATATTATTAAGTTTATTCTATATTGCTTACTTAACTGCTAATATTACTATAATAAGATAGCCATGAAACTTATATGGTTTTTAGCGAGAAATATGCCAAAAATATTATGTAGTATTAATATCGTGATTGACTTGGTAACGCAAAGTAAAACCACATCTTAGAAAAAATATTTCAAGCGTAAATTGTGTAATAAAATATTGTTATTTCTTTAGCCGTATTTTTTCAACAAGTTTGTGTTAGAGAAATCGGAACCGCCTCCAAACTTTTTTCTTACGTAGTTAACGGTTTATTCTTTCTGCCGCTTTCTTTGTAACAACTCCGGCGAAACTTTTATAAATGAACTGATTCGCTTATTTCCAAAGCTAATTAAAGTACCTACGGCTGAATGTTTCTTCTTGTTGCGAAATAACTTCATTAAAAACGGATTTATTTATTCATTTTCTCCTATCTCCTATCAACTTATAATAACGTACACTTTATAAGGAATGAAAATATTAACTATCTCAATGAATAATAGATAGATAAGTTGTTACTTAGTTTTATAAGGAAAAATTAAAATACTAGATAGACTAACCTTACCTAATGGTTTACCTAATGGTTCGGATGTACGATTGGACGCTCTACTCAAATCCAAAATTGGATCAACTTTATTTATTAATTGATGTACAATTTGTACACAAAAGTCAATTTTGATGCCATAGATTCAAGAAACTTAGTATATAATATCCTTTCTTTACAGATTTCACAGTTTCCACACATTTTAATAATAATAATAATCATTATTTGAATGAGGTCAGTTTTACTATCGATCTTATTTTTGATTTTTACTGATGATCATAGTTTCTCTTATTCTACCTACAATGCATGCAAATACATAATATGTAGTAAAACATTTTATTGCTATACCAAATTTAACTCAACGAAAAAGTATTTAAGATTCTAAGCTCAAAGTATATATAAAATTCTAATAAAACAGTCATAATAATTCAAGTCAAATTCATATTTATTCATTCATATTATGTAATTTTTCCTCAATATTATTTTTTTTTGTTGAAAATAATGGACGAGACGAGCAGGACGTTCAGCTGGTGGTAATTGATATGCCTATTACAATGCAGTGCCGCTCAGGATTCTTGAACGACCCAAAAATTCTGAGCGGCGCTACAATTGCGCAAATGCACCTTAAGAGATAAGATGTTCAGTCTCATTTGCCCAGTAATTTCAATAGCTACGGTGCCCTTCACACCGAAACACAGTAATGTTTACACATAACTGCTTCTCGACAGAAATAGGCGCCACAGTCAATTATTGAATAAAATCAATTATTTACTAGCCATATTATTATTTTAGTATCCTCTTTATATTCTGGAACTTTATAATACGTTTCCTTCATTAAAATTTCCTTAGTATGAATCTTAAATTTATGTAACGGAATTTCGATTACTTGATGTGGGAGTTTGTATTAAATGTATATACGTTTCAAATTATGATCAGCATTGCAATTAATTGCATTCAGTTTGAGACTTGAGATTAGTCTCATTGGTACAGTAATTTCACAATAATGCTTGCATACTACTGCTAAATGGCAGAAAGAAGAAGCCCACACTGGTATTAGTTATTAAAATTACTCTTCAGTTACATTTCAAGTTTTACCACGGTATGTTATTTTTTGTTTTTATGGTTTCGTATCTCAAAATGACAAAACGGAACCCTTATAGTATCACTTTGACCGTCCATCTGGCTGTCTATCAAGACCCTTTATCTCGGGAATGCGTAATCGCTTGAAGATGTGAAATATTAAACTTCTAGTTAAATCATAAAAAAACAGGGTGTTAATGCAAGGAACGGCGCGGCGGTCCTTATTTTGAATTAAGTTACCCGTGTTGTAGGGTATCTTATGGAAGGGCTTAATTGGTACCAGCTTAAAGGTTTTAATTATTTTTATGATGTTATTGTATATTTTAACGATTTATGTCGAAGAATGACAAAAACCTTTTAAATTTTTTATAGGTATGGGTAGGTACCTAACAATATTTACAGAACCCTCAGTGGTTGAATACGAGTCGCGCTTATCTAGTTTTTGTGTGTGTGTGTGTGTGTGTTTTTTTACCCAGAATTATTTGGTAAACATATGTTTCAACTTTATCATAAGGATTGTTTACAAACATGTTAACGTATTTGAAATAAAACCAAAGAGAGATGTGTAATACAATGTTCTTAATGATAAAATAATAAAACTATAATTTTCACGCTTACAGATTTAATTTTTGGTTTAAACGAACCCTATTATAGGCAAATGGAAGTAACGGGAGTACGATTACAATATATTAATTACTTTATTGTCTTTATATTCACGTGAGAGTTAGAGGTTTCTGTTTTTTTTATACTTAATACTATACTACTACGAACTATTAACTTACTAACTTATTGAATTATGTAAGATCACGAAATTTAGATGTAGTTTTTGTTTTGTTTTAATTACTTATTATTTTAGTTTGGTAACCCTTTAAATATTATGTATAACCTGTATATAGTATGACAATCCACTAGAACACCTCAAATCACCTGTGGGTATGACCAGTATTATGCTGAACTGAACTCCAATTCTGCACCTTAATATAAATTAACATATAAGTCTACCTGTAAAATAGGTTTTAGTTGCAGACTAAATGATTTTTCTTTCTTCCTTCCTTTTCGTCTTCATTTTTATAAATATTAGTATATCCCTTTTATAAAGTTCAGAAGTTGAATATGTTTATTCCTTGCCATATTATACATATGAAATATATAAAAAATAGAGATCCACTACTAAGATTGGACCCAATCACGAACTATTAAGGATATTTTTGTGCTAGAGTTTTAATAGCGCGGCGTGTATAAATAAACCAATACCTGTTATTATTGAATACAGGTCGATATCAAATGTTGCCTTTTAAAAGCGCTGATATATAAATAAACATTTATGGTCTTACAAATATAAACTTGGTCTAAAATTATACCTCAGAATAAATCCCAGTAAATGCAAAATGTTGAAATTATGACTGACGTCACTGCAATGATAATTCTGAAGTTTTCCGAATGTCAGGCAGCTTTCAAATAAACGCGGGAATCGTTTTACAGCCGAATAAACCAATCATAAATTTGTACATATCCCGTTTTACTATGGAATTTGTTTTTTTTTATTTTTATTTTGCGGTCATTAACTAAAGAAAACCAAACTACGACGCCCTATGAAACATTAAATCATAAAACAGCTACTTCGATATTTTTAAACAGCTGCGTTTTTGTTAAATTAAATACCAAAGTAGTTTATAACTGCTACTATTCTTTTTAATATAGCAACATTACAAATCAGAAATATATAGTCTTTACTAGCTGACCCAGCAAACGTTGTATTGCCGATATTAAAATCACGATACAAAAGTAACTGTTCATCGTAGATGGGTGAAAATTTTAAGTTGTATGTATTTCTTAATGCTGACTCATAATAAACAAATTTAAAAAAATGTCAAAATAAAAAAAAATAAAAAATCGTGTGGACCCTTAACATTTATTGGGATGAAAAATAGATGTTGTCCGATTCTCAGACCTATCCAATATGCACTCAAAATTTCATGAAAATCGGTCAAGCTGTTTCGGAGGAGTTCAATGTTTAACACCATGACACGAGAATTTTATATGTTAGATTTCTAGCCTTATGTCACCATGGTATTTATGTTATCTGCCTTCAACTGTCAACGCCAAAATGTTTGTTTACGTTTAGCAAAAAGTCCAAGAATAGGAAAACCTGACCGACTTCGATTATATTTTATGTATCGATTACTTAGGTAGATATTATGATGATGGTATTATTATAATATCGTTCTGTGTTTTGATATTGCGTTATTTGTTTCGTATCTACAGCAGTGTAGTTAAAACGTGATAAAAATATCGCGTGCATACAATTACTAAGTGGTAAATTCTGTTTTTTTTTTTTTTTAAACCATTTATTTCTGATACAACATTACAAAGCGATGTAAACATATTATTCGGCCAAACTGCGCAGCAGTTTGTCGGCAGTAATTCTCGTGTTTCGCAAATTATCAAATCAATATTATGTTTTTGTGTGTGACAATTTAAAAGTCCCTACCAGTATTTCTTAAGTCTATTTATTATGGACATTGTGCTAAGTAGAACTTTCGCAATAAGTTTTTCACCTGATTTTTTGTTTTACAATTCGACAATTGTGACGCTATATGGGTAGTTAATTCATTTATTAATGTAGGTATTACCCATTGCATGCTACGCATACCGTAATAATTACATATTTTAGGTACCACAAGCTTGTTTTTGTTAGATAGCCGAGTTGAGTAGGCATGCACTCTCTGTACTACAAATTTATTTATATCTCGATATTGTTCGATTAACGTTAATAATTTTACCTTTCTATCAATTGGAATAATATTACATATTTTAAACAAGCGTTCATAGTTCCCGTTAAGTTTGTTTTTTATATTTCTGTTCACTAAGAGCGTTAATGTTCTTATTTGCAAAGTTTTGATTTTATTTTTATTCGTAGTAAAAGTTAGTCCATAGCTACTCAATCCGTAACTAATTGTTGCCTCGACCAAAGAGTGATACAGGCTGTACAAAATATTTTTACTCACCGATGACTTTAAGTGATAAATTTTACCAAATACTGTGCGGAGTTTCGAACATACTGAGTTAACATGTGCATTCCATGAGAAATTTTTATCAACAATGAGCCCTAGATATTTATACGACGTTACCTGTTCCAACTGACTACATTGACATATTTGTGAGGAACTATGCAAGCAAGAGTAACTATGTCCTATTATTTTAATTTTAATATCTTTATATTGACTATATGGTGAGAATATAGGCATACATTTTGTCTTTTCCATATTAATAATAATTCCATTGTCATGTGCCCATTTATTAATATCTTGTTGCAATATGATTTGAATAAGATTTGGGTCTCTACTACTATACAATAAACATGTGTCATCAGCATACATATATGCTTTACAATTTTTTATAACTTTGCTCATACTGTTCACATGAATACTATATCCTATCGGACCAAATATGGAGCCAGTTGGAACACCATTTAATACTGTACCTGGATCACTCTCTGCTCCAAGGACATTTACTTTAAGTAGCCTGTTTTTGAAATAGTTTTGGAACCAGATTTTAATAGGCCCTCCTATACCGCATTCATCCATAGACTGCAATAAGGCGTCGTGCTCCAGCGTGTCAAAAGCCTTTTATTTTTATCTTTATCTTACTATCAACTCCGAGCTCCATCCTAAGATGATTTGTAATAAATGCCACCGGTTTACTCTATAATGCTAATTGTAGGCTACAACAAAAATAATCTATTTATTGTCTTGTTTTATGTACCTTTCATTGTTGTGAGCAGTGAGAGAGACCTCTCTCAATCTGATATAAGACGTTTGATTGTCACTTGAAAGATAAAGCTTTGGAAATAAAAAGTAATAATCTGTGAGTGTATTGCTAGCTTATTCTCAGGTATAACTTTATACTAAGTTTATTTGTAAGGCTGCTTATTTAAAAAAAATCCTCTGCTTCCGTAAATAACTAGCAATCGTGCAAATATTATAGCTTGAGTTCAAAGTCAACGTATAAATAGACTAAACTGTCTTAACCTTCACAAAAAGGCTGAGGTTTTCAATCCTTGTGTAATTTTTATGCTCAGTACCTTATATCTTTGAATTTATAGTACCGATTAGAAATAAATTTGCATTAATTCAGTTTGAACGATCAAATCTATGCGAAAATCCTCAAAATATAGTCATCAGTCACTAATTGTGTACAGAGATATTATGGAAGTGTATACATAGTGTGATATACGGTGAAGTGGTACTGATGAAGAAGGCCACAGATAGTCACCAGAACATTTCAATAATAATGTATTTTACATAGTACTTCACGGATGGCGACAACATATAAGGACATACGTACATTCAAAATAAATTGAAACAGCATGATCATAACTGACGACCTGTATAGCCGAGTGGTTAGCGATCCTACCTACTAAGCTAGAGGCCCCGGGTTCGAATCCCGGTAGGTGCAAGCATTTATATGATGAATATGGATGTTTGTTTCCGATTCATGGATGTTTAAATGTATTTATGTATGTTTATATGAAATTATGTATGTATAAGTAAGTATATTGTATTAAATATATCATTGTCTTGTAACCCATAACACAGGCTATATATGCTTAACTTGGGGCAAGATAATTTGTGTGAAAAGTGTGTCAATATTATTATTATTATAAGTTAAACATGTGTTGTCCCTTACAACCTAAAAGAAGTAGACCTACAACTATAACCTACAAACCTAAAGAGGTCTAATAAATTTTAAAAGCGGCGGTGGCTCAATAGTTTCAACCGTCAACTCTCAACACAGAGCCCCCGTTTCGATCCTCGCCCGCTACGTACCAATGTGCTTTCAGTTTTCAAATTCATATGTACTCGACGTCTTACAGGGTCGGCAACGCTTCTGTGATTCCTGGTACTTACCATCATGCGACCCGTTTGATCGTTTGTGCTCATCTTCCTTAAAGAAGATGTTGCCATGAAACAGATCAGACGCCGGAACTGGAACTTCTTAATGAAACCATGCTTCCTAAATGGGTTGTGGCTTACTTCAATTAATTATCATTATATGACCTATATAAACCCAGGTCGTATATATCCATATACGACTATACCTTAAAATAAAAAATCTCTGAAAACCAGGCTTGAATCACAAACAATATAGAAGAGAAACTGATAAAATATATTTTATTGAAATTTATTTAAATAGTAATCTGAGACTTACATTTTACTTTATTATGAAATATATTTTTGAAGTCGTCATTTTGTGAAAAAAAAATACGCTGTTCCACCAATTATTATAATAACACATTTAACTATTCCGACCGCAAAACCTTCATCTTATATGCGTTACGAGCAGATTGCGCACTAACGGCCGTTTTCAATAACCTATCTACCCTTAGTTTAAATTACGGATACATTGCTGTCACCGTTTAATGACAAGATCTTATGTATCCATTGTTATGTCGAATACAGCAACGGCCGTTCCTAATATACTATCTACAGATAGAGATAAATTACTACCTTCTACTGTCGATAATCTGAAGCTGTCCCTTATTCAGCATTTCTATCGCCTTATATTGGGACGCGTGAATTGCAATTTCCATACAAACTTCTATCGCTGGTAAGCTATATGTCGTCCCATTGACAGACAACGTGTTCCGTACACGCCGTAAGGTGAGTTACCGTCGATATGTTTATTGGGTCAGAATAGTCAACAATAGTTACGATTTTTATCTCAAGTAAGAGATAGGCTGAATATTGGGAACAGCCATCATAGTCCAATGCTATCTGTCAATAGGTTATTGAAATGTAAGTAAGCGTAATATGATGGATTTGTCTACGTCTAGTAAGTTAAACTGAGGATAGATAGGTTATTGAAAACGGCCGTAAAGTGATATTATTTATATATTTATATTTAGTTTGTTCATAGCCTGTAATATGTTTAAAATCAGTAGTCAAGTAACCATAAAATATCTCATATACGTGTTATTATAGGACATTTACACCCTTCAAGCAGCCTAGAGCAACTCTCTAAGAAAAAGCGATTGATAGATTGACAGATGACGGCTATAATCTTGTAAAAAACGGAGATAGCTGAAATCCACTACGTTTTAAGCAACTGTTCGCTTTCATACTTAGCCTAATTATATTTTGTCGCAAATCACCATACTGTAATTGTACTATTTCATACTAAACTAAATTTAAATTTTACTCAGGCAGTCCCAACTCTTATTACGTAGTATTAACGTCCTCTTTGCCTTAAAGATAGAAAACATTGGTTTTCTTTCGCAAAAATAATACCGTTATTATTTTTGCGACAGAAATAGACATGTTTTGCTTTTATTTTAGGAAAATAATTATGAGTGCATTTCGAATTGATACATTTTAATTCAGATATGAAAAGTTATATTAAGAATGATTAAAGTAAAGGTTCTAACGTAAACAACTCCATATAACTATAAATATAGAACTAAGCGCTAAGATAAGTAAGTAATTAAGTAAGAAGTTTGAACTTTGAACTGTTATTAGATAATAATCCAATTTGCGGCTTGGCTTCCATATGGAACGGAGTAGTAAAATAGAGCAAGCCGTAATATCAGATGGAATTAGAAATTCGGAAGCGTTGATTTGTAAGGTAATAAACACACAGTTGAATTAATTATTAGGTTATTTTACAATTTTGTACAGAGGTAAAAACTCATTTATCATACCGATAAACTAAAATGAGTGTAATCAATTTGTTATTTCTTTAAAGTATAGCCCTCATTTCTGGGTTTAATTACACAAATTAAATTTGAGAGATGAACAAAACATATCAGGAATTTTGAAACGATACGGCACTCGATCGGTTGGCTCAGTGGAAGAGCGGTCGCATGGAACGCGAGAGGTCGCGGGTTGGATTCCCTCATCGTCCATATTTTTTTTTTATAAATTTAAAAGAGAAAACATGTAAAATACAAAATATATAGAAAAACAAATTATTTTAATAGGTATTATTAGTCCTCCGGTTATAATATTGGTCCTCTTTAGTTATCACTAAAGATGGATAGTAATAATTAATTTTACAGTAGGAATTCTTCATAAAAATAAAATAATGTAACATTATATTACAATCCCCAGTGGTTTTTATTATTTTGAAATCATTATAGAAAAATCTGTATTTTAATTTGTAAATAAATTTAAAAAATATGTGTTATAAATTTAAGTTAGGGCGCGAGGAATTAATAATTTAATCTGCACGTGTTTGATGAAAAAACTAGGTTTGATTAATGTTTAGTTATTGAAAGGTATAAGAGATATTATTTGTACATTGTCTTATTTTTTGAAATCAAAATAAACATATTATTAATTTATATATAATTAAATATAATCTTAGTATATATATATATGGATATATACATATTTATTTATTTATAATCGCTTATAAAATTCTCACAGAATACCTTTATTTATTTATGGTGTATGTGGAGGATGCAGCTACTGTACTCAATAACTTTTGTATTAATTTACATTAACTTTTTTGACTTACTCGTGTAAGACATTGACTATTTAACGTTTGAGTGTGTCTGTTGCATCATTTTACATAATATATTGTAATTTGAAATTATTTGTAAATCTTGATATTATTACTTAAATTATTATTATTATTATTATTACTTAAATGTAAATCTTGATATAAAAGAGTGGCAATGAGTTTCTTGCTACTTCTTCTCATTAGCTCAACCCTTTACGAAGTAGGGGTAGATTCAAAAAGATTATTTTTTTGACATTCATAAGTGTCATTTCCGTGACCTACGTGAATAAACTGAATTAGTCTTATACGCATAGTCATCACTTTGTTAAGGGTGAGATTCAATCAATTTGCCTGATTATATAGCGAAACATACTACCTATGAAAATCTCGTTGATATCGTTTAAGTCGCGTCTGTCTGTCTGTCTGTTCGCAATAAACTCAAAAACTACTGCATTGATATTCATGTTGTTTGCACCAATGGATAGCGTGGTTCTCCAGAAAGGTTTGAGTATATAATTTGTTAAGTTTTTGCTATATTTATTGGAATTGGCGGAAAAAATAAGATATCTATTTTGTTTTGGGAGGATAACATACCATATTCATTTTAATACTTTAAAAAAGTAGCAATTATAAAGTGATAGTGTAATATATGTACGACCTGTACAGCCGAGTGGTTAGCGATCCTACCTACTAAGCTAGAGGTCCCGGGTTCGAATCCCGGTAGGTGGAAGCATTTATATGATGAATATGGATGTTTGTTTTCGAGTCATGGATGTTTATATGTATGTAAGTATGTTTTAGTATATTGTATTAAATATATCGTTGTCTCGCAACCCATAACACAGGCTATATATGCCTAATTTGGGGCAAGATAATTTGTCTAAAAAGTGTGTTAATATTATAAAAAAAAATTGCTGTTTTCACAAATACGATATTAATTTTTATCATTTTATTACAACATAATTAATTATAAAATCATTCTGAAATACGTGTTTATTTCATTTTTAACTTATTAACTTTGATTACACATTTCTGATGACTTTAAACTGCATTATTTCTGAATACTTACAAAATTTTCTTTTCAATTGACAGAACATGGTCTCTTTTGTCAGTAAGTTTTCAATAAATAATAATGATTTCTAAAAACCGATTTGAATAAAACATGTTAACCGTTCGAGAGACGTATCTACAAAAAATCTTGAATGCTTTGTTCAACTCTTAAGTTGTGACTTCATCTACAGGATCTACTTTACAGTTGAAAACCTGCTCAACTCTAATATTTGCATATTAGGAAAGTGACTTGAGATGACGCTCTTGTAAATCTAAACAATTTGTTATGTTTTCAAAGTGATAATCCTCGCTCCTAGGATTAATATACAAATAAAATTTGAAAACAAAATTTTTAGAACGATGCGGGAGTCGAACCGACTACGACCTTCAGTTTCAGTGTATTTACCGAGTTTCAGTGTATTAATCCTAGAAGTGAGGGTTATAATTTAAAAAACATAATAAATTGTTTACATTTGAAAAACGTTATTACTTATTTACTTTACTTGTAAAATAATAAATGAATTATTATAGGATCACTTCATTGGATGCCAGTCTTTACATAATTTTATTTAGTTTCTCCTGTTTCATTATAAAATAAGCAAAAATTATGAAAATAATTTCAAATATCAACGGTATCTTGAGACTCTAAAAATCAAGCTTCTAAACGAACGAAAGATATGTGCATTTTAGTATAACTGGCCTAACATTATAATGGCCTTATATAACATACACACATCTTCCGAAAACGGATCCCAGTAGGTGTCTTCATAATTGTATATACAAGAGACCAAATTCACTTAATCATTGTTTTCGTATTGAGATGACTTCTGAACCAACCAACAGATTCCAGAAGGTGTTTCAATACGTAATCTGTGACCAGATGTGTATTTATCACTTCATAACTCTACATAAGAGAGACAACATACATTTAATTACGTATCACGTATTGGACGATTTCTGGAATACGGATTCCGCAAGGTGCCTTAACGTAGATCCGTGGCAAAACGCACCTGGTGTTTTATCACTGTCAACATGTGCATAAAAGAGACAAAATACACTTGATCACGGTTTACTTTTGTGACGAATTCTGGAATATGGATTCCAGAAGGTGTCTCAACACATAATCCGCGTTGAAATGTTTTTTATCACTGTATTCGTAACTGCACATAAAAAAAAATACAATTGAACACCAATTACGTTCTATACATAAACGTCATTGTTGATAATGGATTAAATATCACTTCATCATGGGTTATTTATTGGGACGAATTCTGGAATACGGATTCCAGAAGGTGTCTCCATACGTAATCTGTGATTAGGTGTCTTTTATCACTGTCTTCAGAACTGTACACAAAAGAGATAAAATACACTTGATTATGGTTTTTGTAATCAAACGACTTCTGGAATACTTATTCTGTAATACGGGCCTTAATTCACAAAGGTAGATATATTTTTCCTTTTAATTGCTTTCGCTTTATAATAAATCGTTATTTCATTAGTATGGAACCCTGTGTTCATATTATGTCTAAATTATAGACGCTACTTTTAGCTAGACTTTGATTTAGTTTTATAATATATTCGGGTACATAAATCAACCCCGTCTGATAATTATTTTTCGTACAAAGAGGTAATAGTCATTACCGCCTATAACGCCTATTTCTGGTGATTGATATGACGGCCTTCTATTTCTACATAAAAGCATTATTTTGTATTACCTTATAATATGAATACCTTATAATGTGATCACCTCCATATATATAAAATGAAGTAGAACTAAACACATTACTGCAAATACTGTATTGAATTGAAAACAATTTAAGTTCACATATTTTTTTAATAAGATTCCAAAATCGAGTTTTTGTAGTGATCACTTCTTTGTGTGTAGAGCATTTTTTGTGCATATTGAATGACACTGACCTGTCACAATCAAATATGTATCGCTCGTCCAGAATTAATACACAATTATAGTTTTATATATTAAAACACGATGACTTTATGAGTATAGAAAAAGTATAGTATGTTTTTCGTATTATCAACCTTAAAGGGATGTTATTTTAATAAGAAGAGACCAGCACTTAGCTTATCTTTTGTGAAACAACAAGATTTAACGCATCACATAGTGCCTACTACGTAGCGTACTGCAAAACGAGTCAAATAAAGCCGCACTCACTCGTCATCCTGAGTTATAGATGAAATTTATGTACGTGACGATATGCACTGGCAGGCATATTCTTCAAAGCGAAATACAATTGAAGAAGAGCGACAGAAATAGGTGCAGATGTGAGTCAGTAGCCACGCCCCCAGAACATAGGTACTTCTACTGCTACTAAAACTGGTAGTATTTTCTTAAACAGTAATGTAGTAGTAGCATGTTGCTTCTAGAAGATTCAGTGACCACTGTTTTGTACAATACTAAAAGTAAAATTTATGCAAAATGAATAAATAAAAGTTCATGAATTTTTGTAGTATTTTATTTTGAAGTAAAACTTCTCTACGGACGCTTCACTTGGAGAGTACGCTAGTTAATGCATGACGAGAGCTTTACGAACGTACGTTAGCGTTACGCGAACGGTGATTTCTTGATAAATTAGTAATTTCATTTCGTTCCTTAACAATTTTACAATTTGATATTTTGTATTGCTCCATTCGTGTAGTCTTATACCACACTCCTTTTTTTACCAATATATTAAAATAGAGCAAAATTTAATGAGTTTGATAATAATATGGTTTCAACACAACCGCTACTTCATCGATACAGTCCACTTTTGGTTGTGAAGAGTCAGTTATTAACCAAACTTATATCTTTCATAATATCTCTGTTACTGAGTATTTAAATAGAAAACATATCGATACCTGATTCATTTAATTTGTTTCCAACATTAATCCGCTAACGAATAGATTCCAGTTAGCATATTTTTATATCACGTCTGTCCAAACACGATATCTATAAAGCTATTATTCAACGGATCAGCTTTTTGTCGGATCCGTCATAGAATATTCAAAGAGCATTATTGGATTTTGTTAAATCTATACGAGTGTCTCTAAATGGGCCATAATCTATGCATGTTTTGTTATTTTTAATTAACTCAACGAATTTGAATGAGCGAATGAAAACCAAACATTTTGTTTGCAACTTATTTTAAACCGTTCATTAAATGCTTGGTAATTTTCATTGTTAATTTTACAAGGTTTGTTGTTGGTTGGTTTACTGTACACTCTAGCAAACCCAGCGGAATCACAGGAGCGTCGCCAACCTTCTAGATATATGTACGCGCTTGTTTGAAGTTATTTCGTATCAATAACATGGCTACTTTCAGTTACCTTCTTGAAGTGAGCTACTGAAAATCAGTGTTAAGTTCTACCTAATATGCTGAGTAAACCTTTTTGGGACAAAACACTGCAGCCTTATTATTTTAATCATGAATTACCAGTACTTTAGTTTGTTTCTTTTCTTCTAGATGTATGTTAGATTTAATAGGGCATGTATCTTATAAAGATACAAATAAGTTTTTTTTTTTATGACAGTAAGGAACGAGCGAATAGGACGTTCAGCTGATGGTAATTGATGCAGTGCCCCTCAGGATTCTTGTAAAAACCAAAAACTCTGAGCGGCACAATTGCGCTCATCACCTTGAGACATATCATGTTCAGTCTCATTTGCCCAGTAATTTCACTAGCTAATGCGCCCTTCAGACCAAAACACAAAAATGCACATTACACATTACTGCTTCACGCCGTTGTGGTACTCATAATCTAGCCGGCATCCTATGCAATGGAGCCTCCCACATTTTATTCAAATGCTGTCATATTATCTGTTGTTATATTTTGTAAATGATTCCTGTATCTAGTATAAATCAACAAAAATATAAATACTTCTTATGTCTCAAAGTGAGGAACGCCACTCATAATTTTAGGCCCTTCAAGAATCCTGTACGGCATTCAAAATCAAAAAATCAAAATCAAATATTTATTTATTATTACAACAAAATACAAAATACAATCAGTGTTGGGGTCTCCTTTTAAGCAAAGAGTTGCCTGTAGTAGGAGGCCCCGCTCTTCCATAGCAAAAACATAATAATGAGGTGTAATAATAGATAAGTTGACCTTAACATATACATAATTAATTAACTAAGGGAAAAAAAAAATCTACTAACAATAATATACTAAAAATCTATTTATTTGTAATCTAAACTTAGTGTGCTGTGTGTGTGTGGGTGTGTGTATGTATGTATGTGATTGTATGTATTGGTGAGTGTGTGTGTGTGGGTGTGTGTGTTACTTTGAAAGAAAACTTAAAGATTTAGTACGTAACTATAAGTAGGTTTTCTGTGTCTTCATAATTAAATGACCTTATCCACTCAATTATTATTTTCTTGCATTCATAGTATGATTTTTCATATATATTGTTTAGTTTATTTATTTTATTATACAGTAAGGCCGCACGTTTTTCATACTGTATACTTGCAAACGATGTTTTGGTGTGAGGTACATGAGCAACAGTGTGTTTAATTCTCTTATTTAGTAATGTACTATTATAAGGAATAGTTTTATGTATTTTTAGTACCGTATGTACTATATACAACTTTCTAACTGTTAATAAGTTACTGTCAGAATAGATGCTGTGCGTGGGATGACGCCGTTTTTTAAAATACATAATTTTAATTAAAGCACGTTGCGCCCTTTCAAGTTCTAAAAATTTGGATTTTGCTGCGCCTCCCCAGATAGGTATACAATATATGAAGATAGACTGGACTAACGCTACATATATTTTATTCAGAAGATGCTTAGGCGTGTTTGCAGAATTTGAAGAATTTTCAGGAATAACGTGTCATAAACTTCTGAAAATCCAGGTAAGTTTCCGAATTCTCTTAGTAAGTTGCTCAAGATGTGGGTACCAAGATAATCGCTGATCAATCACGATTCCTAAATATTTGGTGCTGGCAACTTTCCTTATAGTGGGGCATTCACAAGTTTTACCATATATTATGTTATCACACTTATGAACTCTAATATCAAAGTTCTTTGGCTGAGAGGGATTAGATATGCTGAAACAGATATAATTAGTCTTAACTGTATTCAGTGTTAATAAATTCATTTGTAACCAATTAGCTACATGTATTATTCCTGATTCAGCTTTTTCTCGAACCTCATTCCAAGAACTTCCGCTAAAGACAATAGCAGTATCATCAGCGTAAGATAGTATACGAGCACCTTCTATATTCATGTTGCAGAGGTCATTTATATAAATTAAAAAAAGGGTAGGACCTAGAACACTGCCTTGAGGAACCCCAAAGGATATTATCGCATCATCGCTTACATTCTCACCAACCCTTACTCTTTGTGTTCTGTGAGTGAGATAACTTCTAAATAATTTAAGCTGTGTTCCTCTTATTCCGATCTTCTCTAGTTTGTCTATAAGGTTTGGTATTGAGACGGTATCAAAGGCTTTTTTAAGGTCTAAGAATACAGAAATACATTTGTTACCTTTGTCTAATTGATCTGTCACTAAAGTTGATAAAGAAGCTACTGCATCCTCTGTCGATTTACCTCGTCTAAACCCAAACTGGAATGGAGATAATATATTAAATTTATTTAAAAATTGTACCAACCTATTATTCAGTAGCTTTTCTATTATCTTTGAGATACACGGTAAAACAGATATAGGTCTATAGTTATTAATATCATCCTTATCCCCCCCTTTATGAATAGGTGTAATTATAGATCGCTTGAGGAGGTCAGGAAAAACACCTTTTTCAAAACATAAGTTAGCTAGATGAGTGATAACATGTACAACTTCATGACGTATGTGTTTCAAATAGCTCGTAGGTATGTTATCCCAACCCGCTGCACTAGACGACTTAAGACCAATTATAATTCTGTTTATCTCCTCTACGTCTGTATCCAGTAAGATCATAGAATGTGGTATTGATTGATTATTGTCATTCTTTAAGGATTGCACAGAAGGTGGAATTTGTTGAGCCAGTTGTGTACCAATGTTAACAAAATAATCGTTTATGAAATTCACCGACTCTGATGCAGTATTTTTTATGTTGAATAATTCTGAGTTTGAATTATTAGTTTTATTAGAATATGTAATTAATTTAATATTTTTCCACAATAGTTTATTATTGCTTATGGAGTTAGCTAAAAGATCCCTTTCGTATTTCCTTTTAAGTTTTTTTATTAAATTATTACAATAATTTCGGTATCTAGTATAAGTTATTTTAAGTATTACGTTGTGCGGTTCCTGACGACATTTTTTTTGTAATTTATTTCTATTTTTTATGCAGCGTAATATACCCGAAGTTATCCATGGTTTTAAAGTACGTTTATTGTTTGGGATTCTTGTATTGGTGGTGTTAGTTAAAATTGATTTTGTTAACATATTAATCAGTTTATCAGTCAGTAGGTTTGGATCATGACAGAATAGTAATTGAGGTAAATTTTGATCTATTAGATATTTAAGGGCCTTATCATAATCTATGATTGTTTTGATTTTATGAGCATTATATTTTAATTTAAGTTTAGATAAACGTAAGAAGGTCGTAAAGTGGTCAGTAATAGAAGTATGGATAATCGCTATATCTGCCGAAACATTCTTTTTATTAATTTTTAACATAAAATGATCTAAGCATGTTTTATCTCTGGTGGGTATTGTGTGTCCTGGGATAAGCCCATGCGTTGCCAGCATATTAAGGTAGTTCAATCTATTCCTATGCTGTTGGGAAGATTCTGTGTCTTTATAAAAAATATTAATATTTATATCGCCAGCTAGTACAATGTTTTTATGAGTTGTTAATGTACCAAAATGGGTACTTAGTGATTCTATAAAGGTATCAGTGTTAGTGTACGATGGGGAGCGATATATACATAAGATTGTATTATTCAATATGTCTACTTGCATACATGATGCTTGAGATAGCATGACTTCCTTGACTTTATGTCTGAGTTCTTCTTTAACATATATCGTTGCATTGTAATAGCTGGAAGTATCACTTACCATCGAAAGCCTTACCCGTCCCGTCACTACTAAACGGGTGAACCGATTTTGAGGATATTTTTGTGTGTGGTCCAGCATATTCGATATCGATTTAGAATCATAATTAAACTCCTCCTAAACGTCTAGATAGATTTTGATAATTTATTTTTTTGTGTGTGGTCCAGTGAATCCGAGATGGGTTTAGATTCACTGGAAAATGTTATTTATATATTTTTTTATTAATAACACACATGATGTAATTACGTTTAGTTAAAATATCATCAAAACTTTAACAGCCTATTCAAAAAACTTTTTTTATAAAAAAAAATTCAAAATTTAGATGTGTGTACAGGTCAATATCGGTCGGGATCGCTAATACAATATAAAAAAAATAAGGTACTCCTGTGGTGCTTTTTTTTAGAATCTTGTACAACTAGATATACACTTAATTGATATAACAAGTTGAAGAAATGCTTTTGCATACTTGCTATTCCTTTCACGCTGTATAGGATTAAAAAAAGGATCTGATTGATTTGATCACTTAAGTCACGCCTAACCCACTTGAATCTGTTTTGAGTATATATTCTTAAGGCGACACTAAATGCCAGCAACCTTCAGCGATATGAGTTTACGGTTGCCGGCCCGCCATTTTTTTTTATGGAAAAGGAGGACAAAAGAGCGTACGGGTCACCTGGTGTTAAATGATCACCGCCGCCCACATTCTCTTGCAACACCAGAGGAATCACAAGAGCGTTGCCGGAAGTTTAAGGAAGGTGTATGTAACAAAGCCAATATTTTCTAAATTCTTGCTTACAAAACGTAACATTTTAAAAGACGCAAACAGTTTATATGCTTAGAATTCTCATTAATGATTACAAATCTGAATTGTACCTTCACAAAAAAGATTTTCTGAGTACTAAATAAATGCGTCATGCCGAAAAAACAAGAGTTTACCGGTAATGAAAAGTGGTAGTTGCAAATAGCTGTGGAGTGTTCTATAACAAACAGTAAACATAAGCAACCTACAAATAAGACTTAAGGGTATGTGTAATAGGATAAAATAGTATTGATAGCTCCCAATTCTATATTTTCACCACAAAACTTGTCCAAATGTACCTTGTTTGTGTGTTTTCTGCTTACTCTTCGCCTTAAGGAGATACATGTGACTCCGTGACGTGTATGGTGTTTCTGTTAAGAAGCAAATAATCTAAAATATAAACTTGTCGCGCCACTATTTTAAAACAATATTTGTGAGACATATCTCGAACACATCCCAAGGCAATCCTAGTGAACTTTTAACTTTTGCTGAGTTCAAAACTTACCTAGAACCCTGTATGGTTATTTGCGAGTTAGAAGCGTTGTGCCACAATTTGCGACGTAACTTGGAGATGTCTTTGCAAGAACTTTTCGCAGTTCATCAGTTGATACCACGCTCATGAAATTACTAAGAATTGAGATGTTCTTTGAATTCATCCTGGTTTCTCTAAAGAAATGTTTCCAAACTATCTAAATAGGTTTATAACTAGAATTTATTACTTTCGTGAGACATTGTTAAATTATTTATTAATATGGATTTACTCACGATTTATCAGTGTGGGTACCGACCACTTTCGGATTACCAGTGGGAGGCTCCTTTGCACAGAATGCCTGCTAGATTATGGGTACCACAACGGCGCCTTTTTTCTGCCGTGAAGCAGGAATGCGTAAACTTTTATTTGTTTCGGTCTGAAGCACGCCGTAGCTGGTGAAATTACTGGGCAAATGAGACTTAACATCTATCGTCTTAAGGTGACGAGCGCATTTGTAGTGCCGCTCGGATTTTTCAAAAATTCTAAGCAACACTATGCTCAGAATTTTTGGGTTTTTCAAAAATGCTGAGTGGTACTGTATTGTATTGGGCATGGCGATCCAATTACCATCAGCTAAGTGTGCTACTCACTCATCTCGTCCCTTATTTTCATTAAAATAAATTAAAAAACTCGGAGGTCCTTCATCAGGGTGAGTGTAGTGGGTTCGCGATAACGTCCCGTCTGTTACTGCGGACTTGTGCTCGTAGTGCGCGGCTGGGCAGGGCGGGGGTCGCCGGTGGTGATGACAAGCGCGGAATCACTTTGACTATGTCACTGTTGGTGTCCACTCACCCTAATGGAGTACCTCCGAATGGTTCAAAACTAGTCGGTACCCACACCGATAAAGGCCGTATTAATAAATAAGTTAGAAATTGTGTGTATGGATATAATATAAAATTTAAAGATTTTTTATCATTAACATCTATAAGTTTAATGATTTTTACATAACCAGAAATAAGTATATTATTTTAATAAGTTAATTTATCCTATACAAAATAGGTGCGTTTAGTTGTTTCTTAAACAAAATTACGTAAATAAATAGAAATCATTTTAAATTCATACGAAAAGTCGTCACTCTAGTAAAACTTATTATAGAAATCTAAATGCTTGGGACCCGTTGTCACTGCTCCTTGCTAATGCTTGGGTCACGATCAAACGGTGTTAATGACGTGGCAGTAAAGCCAAACTAGTTTTAACTGCTTCGGTATCTATAGCACGTATTGCGACAAAGTTAATTTCAAAATGGCAAAATGTGGCTACAGCATAAGAATATATATGAAATAAAACACAAAAATAACATGTTCACATTTTTGAATGAACAAACAAATTTAGTCCCATCACCTTTGTTACGCATCTCTTCCGGGGGTAATACGTCACAACAGTCGACCAAACACAGCGCGTCATTTCATGGAACGAGGGTATAAAACAGCGGCTTCCGGCTCATTTGATTATGTCTCGTGCTAGATTTTGACGAGACAACACGTCATGAGGATGCCTCGTGTAGAGGCGAAACACGTGTCGAATATATATATATTGGCGGAATTAACACTAAAGAAAACTTAAATCATTTGTATAATTATGTATTTCCGCAAAGTAACGCAATTCCGCAAAGTAAATTTTTTTACAGCATAAGAAGTAAAAACAATTATGAATACAAACCTTTGTAGTACTTTGAAGTCTAGGTTACCATCATTACCTTTTTTATGTAGTGCCAGTTTATAATAAATATCATGAATCAAGAACCTTTCACAGCATAATAGAGTCAGATTATGATCTATTATCTTTTAGGATGAAGGAAAATCATAACACATGTTTGAAGTAATTTTATATCTAATAGCTGAAGTAGACCAATTCAAACAGCGCTATGTGAACGCATTCAAAAGTGCTTATTTTTTTATGAAAATAAGGAACGAGGCGAGCAGGACGTTTAGCTCAGATGGTAATTTTTATTTTGATACGCCCTACCCATAACAATGCAGTGCCGTTCAGGATTCTTGAAAAACCCAAAAACCCCTCTGAGCGGCACTATAATTGCGCTCGTCCCTTGAGACATAAGATGTTAAGTCTCATTTGCCCAGTAATTTGACTAGCTACGGCGCCCTTCAGACCGAAACACAGTAACGTTTACACGTAACTGCTTTACGGTAGAAATAGGCTCCGTTGTGGTACCCATAATCTAGCGGGCGTATTCTGGGGAGGGCACAGTACCGCGTATGTCACAGGACAAACAGGGCAGCAACACCACGGCACCCCGCTCCACGCTTAATGTGGACTTTTGTAACATCCGGGGAATTCACTCCAACTTAAACGCCGTCCACCACCACCTTGAGACGGCGCAGCCGGCCTTGTGTTTCCTTACGGAGACGCAGATATCTCGACCTAGCGATACGTCATATTTAACGTACCCCGGGTACAAAATTGGGCATAATTTCATGCCTCATGCCGGGGTATGTGTGTACGTTATGGAGGATATCTGCTGTCGCCGTCTCGGCAATTTTGAGGGTAGGGGCCTGTCTACTCTCTGGCTCCGCGTAGATTTAGAGGACCGCGTCCGCATCTATGCGTGTGTCTACAGGTCCCATAGTGGTAACGCAGAAACGGATCACCTCATGGGCTGCGTTCAAGCGGCATTTGATGACGTGCTTGCTCAGATCCCCTCCGCTGAAATCGTAGTCTTGGGTGATTTCAACGGGCACAATGCCGAATGGCTTGGATCACGTACCACAGACTACGCAGGGCGATCTGTGCATAATTTTGCATTGGCGTATGGTCTGTCCCAATTGGTTGAGTCGCCGACGCGGCTCCCGGATGTGGATAGCCACATGCCGTCCTTATTAGATCTTCTGCTGACTACACATCCCGATGGTTACCAGGTCTCTGTCGACGCCCCTCTCGGAACGTCCGACCATTGCCTGGTCAGGAGTGTAGTGCCTATCCGACGCCAACGTCGCAGACCACCAGCGATCCGCCGCGTTTGGCACCACAAGTCAGCAGATTGTGATAGGATGCGTTCCTTTTTTGCATCCTACCCTTGGGGCAGGGTTTGTTTCCTTTCAGATGATCCTAGTGCCTGCGCCGTTGCAGTAGCCGATGTGATACTGCAGGGCATGGATATTTTTATACCAAGCTCTGTAGTACCGATCGGTGGCAGATCACAGCCCTGGTTTGATGCGTCAGTTAAAGCAGCATCTGACTGCAAAAAAAAGACGTATCGAACTTGGGTTGCGGCGCTGGGCTCAAAGGATCCGAACTGCAAAGTTCTGAAGAGGAAATATAACCGTGCCTCCAGATTTTTTAAGCGGCAAATCGCCCGTGCGAAATCGAAGCACGTCGTCAAAATTGGCGAGCAGCTTTCCAGTTACCCGACCGGAACACGCAAGTTCTGGTCGTTGTCGAAAGCTGCTCTTGGTAACTTCAACCAGCCGTCCATGCCGCCGTTGCACATGAGGAATGACACCCTGGCCCATACGGCAAAAGAGAAAGCCGATCTCCTGTGCACTCGTTTTTCCTCCAACTCGACCCTTGACGACAACGGAAAAACACCGCCGACCATCCCGCGGTGTCAGAGCTCCATGCCTGAAGTACAGTTCCGACAGAAAACTGTTAGGCGAGCTCTGTTTTCGTTGGACGTCAGGAAGTCGAGCGGGCCGGATGGCATTTCTCCAATCGTGCTTAGAACGTGTGCCCCTGAGTTGACGCCGGTGCTAACGCGTTTATTCCGGCACTCTTATTCAAAAGGCGTAGTCCCTGATTCATGGAAGTCAGCCCTTGTCCATCCAATCCCAAAAAAAGGAGACAGTTCGGATCCGGCAAACTACAGGCCTATTGCTATTACCTCCCAACTCTCCAAAATTATGGAGAGCATAATTAACCGCCAGCTCTTGGTATACCTTGAGGGTCACCAGTTGATCAACGACCGGCAGTACGGCTTTCGCCATGGTCGGTCGACTGGCGATCTTCTGGTATACCTAACACACAGATGGGCGGCGGCTATTGAAAGCAAGGGGGAAGGCCTGGCAGTTGGTCTGGATATAGCGAAGGCCTTTGATCGTGTATGGCACAAGGCGCTCCTCGCAAAACTTCCATCATTTGGGCTTCCCGAGAGCTTATGCAAGTGGACCTCCAGCTTCCTCACTGGGCGCAGCATACAGGTCGTTATTGACGGTTATTGCTCGAATCCCAAGCCCGTGAACGCTGGAGTGCCCCAAGGCTGTGTGCTATCTCCCACGCTGTTTCTTCTGCATATCAATGATATGTTGGACACCGCCAACATGCATTGCTATGCAGACGACAGCACTGGTGATGCCGTATACACGGGCCATGCAGGTCTCTCTCGGGAAAACGTCGACCAGTGCCGGATGAAACTTGTGTCTTCTATCGAGTCCTCTCTCGAGAAGGTCGCGGAATGGGGTAAGTTTAACCTTGTCCAATTTAACCCCCAGAAGACTCAAGTTTGCGCGTTTACCACTAAAAAAACCCCATTTGCCGTATCACCGCTCTTCGAGAACACTTCCCTTAAAGCCTCGCCTAGTATCGGAATACTGGGTCTCGAAATCTCGAGCAATTGCCAATTCCGTGGCCATCTGGAGGGCAAAGCCAAACTGGCTTCAAAGAAACTGGGCGTCATAAATAGAGCACGGCAATACTTCAAGCCGGCCCACATTCTAGCGCTCTACAAAGCGCAGGTTCGGCCTCACATGGAGTATTGCTGTCATCTCTGGTCTGGCGCACCCCAGTATCAGCTCGATCCATTTGACCGCGTGGAACGCAGAGCAGCTCGAATTGTCGGGGACCCAGTACTCTGTGAACGGCTGGATCACTTGGCGTTGCGTAGAGACGTCGCTTCATTGTGTGTCTTCTACCGCATTTATCACGGGGAGTGTTCCGAAGAGCTGTTCAACCTGATTCCTGCCGCCGAATTTCACCTTCACACGACACGCCACAAGTTACGATATCATCCCCACCATCTGGATGTGTGGCGGTCCTCCACAGTGCGGTATTCAAGAAGCTTTCTCCCTCGTACCACGAAGCTGTGGAATGAGCTTCCTTGTGCGGTGTTTCCGGGACGATATGACATGGGTACCTTCAAGAAAAGCGCGTACACCTTCCTTAAAGGCCGGCAACGCTCTTGTGATTCCTCTTGTGTTGCAGGAGAGTGTGGGCGGCGGTGATCACTTAACACCAGGTGACCCGTACGCTCGTTTGTCCTCCTATTCCATAAAAAAAAAAAAATCCTGTGAAAAGGACCCTCCCACTGGTAACCAAATTGGTATAACCAAAGGACATCACTTCCAACGATAGTTTAGAAGTATGCGGGAACAGATTTACATTTATAAATAAGTAAAAGTTTCCTGAAGAAAAAATAAAAAAACACGATTAATTGTGAAAAATTAATATATTGTTTCTTAAGTTATTCTCTGAATTGTTTCATACGAATTAACCAATCCTGGAAACATTAATTAAACACTTCCATGGTAATCTCGAAAAAACGTAAGGACTATTTTTATGGAATAGGAGGACAAACGAGCGTACGGGTCACCTGGTGTTGAGTGATCACCCGCCCACAATCTCTTGCAACACCAGAAGAATCACAGGAGCGTTGCCGGCCTTTAAGCAAGGAGTACGTGCTTTTTTTGAAGGTACCCATGTCGTATCGTCCCGGAAACACCGCTCAAGGAAGCTCATTCCACAGCTTTGTAGTACGTGGAAGAAAGCTCCTTGAAAACCGCACTGTGGAGGACCGCCACACATCCAGACGGTGGGGATGATATCCTAACTTGTGGCGTGTCGTGCGAAGGTGGAATTCGGCGGCAGGAATCAGGTTAAACAGCTCTTCGGAACACTCCCCGTGATAAATGCGGTAGAAGACACACAATGAAGCGATATGTCTACGCAACGCCAAGTGATCCAGCCGTTCACCGAGTACTGGGTCCCCGATAATTCGAGCTGCTCTACGTTGCACGCGGTCAAATGGGTCGAGCTGATACTGGGGTGTGCAAGACCAGAGACGACAGCAATACTCCATGTTTGGCCGGACCTGCGCCTTGTAGAGCGCTAGAATGTGGGCTTGAAGTATTGCTATGCTCTATTAATGACGCCCAGCTTCTTCGAAGCCAATTTGGCTTTGCCCTCCAGATGGCCACGAAATTTGTAGAGGGTGGTTCATAAAATCTACGTTAATATTTGAAGCATTACGCGTTACTTTTCGCTAAGTTTTGTCTTTACTCAATTAGACACGTGTTTCGTCTCTTTATGAGGCATCATCAGTAGATGTGGACTTGCTAAATTCTGAAACTTAGTCTAGTACCATCGTAGAGTAACTGAATTCTCAATGTCTTTAACTTTAAAAATAATGTTGGTTCAAATTCAACATCAAAAGAAATAAAACCTGAAAAATGAAACCTGAATATATAAAAAGCTCAACTTATAAATCTTAAAATAAAATTCAAACCATAATAAAGGAAACGTTAAAGGGTTTCGCATTGTAACAACTTTCGTTAAACGATTCCATTAAAATTCAAATAAAAATAGCACTCTTTTTGAATTTTAAATTTCAATCTGGAATTACAATTCCTGATTAAAATTTCGATTATCAACAGGGATATATTAATGTTAAAGTTATTTGATAAATTGCCCAATGTTACATTATTGTTATTAGTATAAGCTACATACTTTAAGGAAAAAGTATTCTTGCAAGAAATTCGTTACAAAGACCAGTGGGAGGCTCCTCTGCACCGGATGCCGGCTAGATTATGGGTACCACAACGGCGCCTATTTCTGCCGTGAAGCAGTTATGTAAGCATTACTGTGTTTCGGTCTGAAGGGCGCCGTAGCTAGTGAAATTACTGGGCAAATGAGACATAGTATCCTATGTCTCAAGGTGACGAGCGCATTTGTAGTGACATTCAGAATTTTTGGGGTTTTTCATGAATCCTGAGCAGCACTGCATTGTAATGGCCAGGGCGTATTAATTACCATCAGCTGACTTCTTGCTCGTCTTGTTCCTTATTTTCATAAAAAAATAAATTTTAATAAACGAGAATTATACACTAGGTTCCATAAGAGTAAAAAAGGACCATCCATTTAATGATAACGTGTATTGAATATTAGACATTATAAACAAATGTGCAATGAATAAAAAAATATTTGTAAAACTATGAAGCTATCCAAATGATTTGAGTTTTCTTTAGTGCTAATTCCGTCAATATTTGTCTTTAAACAATTCGACACATGTTTCGCCTCTACACGAGGCATCCTCAGGACATGTTGAGTCGCCAAAATCTGGCCCGAAACTCAGAATGTCTGAAATGAAACACGTGTCGAATTGTTACAAGACAAATATTGGCGGAATGAACACTAAAGAAAACTCAAATCATTTGGATAATTATGGATTTCCGCAAAGTACGCCTCCTTCAAACAACTATGAAGCTGTTAATTTTGATTTAAAAGAATGGCTACGAGTCTCTTTCGCGAAGCGGCGGAAAATGTAAAAAGAAATGAAAACTTTACATTCATAAGTGTCACTTCCTTGACCTACATGAATAAAGTGATTTTGATTTGATTGAGAAAGACCAAAGAGATTAAATAAAATAGAACGATCAATGAAAATTTTTTCCAAACAATAATATTGAAAACAAGCGATTACGGCGCTACATTTCAATAGTTTTAACAAGTATTTAGCCAATTAGAACCTATTTCAAGTGAAGAACGGACAGACATCACGCTACAGTTCACAATATAGTTTTATACGTAGGTCACACTAAAAGTTTTGCGTAACTTACAAAAACAACATGTTATAATCAAAATATTATGTCTATTGCTTTTCAAAATACTTTTCAAAATACATTTTAAACATATTTTCATGCGAGCGAACCTTTTTTTTAAATAGGAGGACCACAGCTGATCTGAAGGCATGTTTTCTAAGTGCTGATTGAACACTATCACTGCCTCTTCGGAATTGTAAAAAATTGAAACGTCTCATCAAATCTTTCATTTCGGGGAAAATACAGATATCAAAGAGTGCTAGGGTCGGGGCTATGTGCAGGATGGATGGCGAGTTGTACTTTTTCGAAATCTAAAAATGACTTAGTTTTGTTGGCCGTGTGTGATAAAGCGTTGTCATGATGTAGGAGAACGCGGCTTTTTGGTCGTCTTTCGCGAACTTATTTCATGATTGATCGAACGACAAATAAGTTTCTGAACTTTCAATTCTTCGTGTAAAATTTTCTGAACTTGACTCATACCAATCCCTAATAGTCCTCGAACTGTTTCATATGTAATCCGCGGGTTCACTTCACGAAATTCATCATGTATAAAAACCCAACCTCTCTCAAATTCAGCAAACCATCGCCTCACGATGCTCAAGCAAGATGCTTCTTTCCCAAACGCATTTTGAAGACGAGCAAAACGATAAAAACTCATCGCTCTAAAATCTTTTCGACTTAATTCCATTTTTGTTGCGTACGATTAGAAACAATTGACAAATGATTTCCCGCCAATTATTTTTTATTACTAAGAAGGTTGCAACGTTTCAATAAATATAACATTCGAAATTCAAATAGTTCCGATTAGCTAGAAGTGCAAAACTTTTAGTATGCCCCATGTATCTATAGTTCTAATATAGTTCGAAATATTTCGAACCAATTCAGTTCTAAAAATTGTATTTCATTTTTGTTCGTGTCGTTCTCTCTTTGTCATAATAATATTAAGTATACGATAAACTAAAAAACTACTGAGTTTCTTTTACTTCTTCTCACAGGCTCTACCTATTCATAAACTATGCCAGATACAGTACTTTAGTCAGTCAGTTTTTACCAATTTTTTCATTGTAATAGAGCGTACGAGTTACCTTATGTTAAATAACCTCACCGCCACCCATTTTCTCCTACAACACCAAAGAATCAGTGGAACATTGCCAGGCTCTTAGAAAAAATTACGCAAAAAGCGAAAGTAACCCATATCATATCCTCCTGGGAACACCGCATAAGGAAGCTCAAATAAATTATATTACTTAAGATGTCAGTGGGTGGTGTTTTTTTTTAAGAAAATAAGGGATGAGAAAGTTCGAACGTTCAGCTAATGGTAATTGATACGCCCTGCCCATTACAATGCAGTGCCGCTCAAGATTATTGAAAAACCCAAAAATCCTGAGCGGCACTACAACTGCGTCACCTTGAGACATAAGTTGTTAAGTCTCATTTGCCCAGTAATTTCACTAGCTACGGCGACCTTCAGACCGAAACAAAATAATGCTTACACATTACTGCTTCACGGCAGAAATAGACGCGTTGTGGTACCCATAATCTAGCCGGCAATAGCAAAGCAATCCGTTAGACTGTCGAAACCCGCTACCCGCTGACTTCTTAGCACCCCCTACCCGCCAACGTCTGTGGTCCTATGGTGTGTGTCCCATGGGACGGTCGCGCACGTAGTTGTCGTACTATAGAACATTCATCTCTAACAAAGGTGGATGTATTGGCGAAATAAAGAAAGGTATGGCCATGAAAATGTTATTTTAATGGACAAAATAATCAAAATATGGAGAAACAGAAACAAAACTCACAAAAACCAGGCTTGCGCGAACGCTATTCATATCCATATTGGACATTGTGATTGGTTGA
Source organism: Leptidea sinapis (assembly GCF_905404315.1). Classification (NCBI taxonomy): domain Eukaryota; kingdom Metazoa; phylum Arthropoda; class Insecta; order Lepidoptera; family Pieridae; genus Leptidea; species Leptidea sinapis. The sequence goes on along the minus strand of NC_066275.1, from coordinate 10,805,225 downwards.
AAAGAAGAACATAAATATTCCGGAAATGTGGTTCTGGAGTAGCATGGTTCCTGTATCATGGACTACATATTGCATTAGATTTTAATTAATCCCGGAAAGTCTCTATATAATAGCCATCTACCAAAGGCCTAGGATGTGTCGTAGTTTACACTTGGTGGGAATTGAAGTTACGTTCATTTCTCGTAAGGCAGAAACTTTGTGATGTACACAAGTTACACTTTTCCTTAGAGCGCTCATTTTCTACCTCCTTTTCCATTTAAATCGCCTGAACTCATGAAATAAAAAGACACAACATTTTTATTTGCGGTTTGTGCCTTTGAAATTTTCCGCCAACAACAAAATCACATCGTTCAAGTGGACACACAGCGTTTTAAAACGATTATTTCCTGGGAAAATCTGGCACTTTGTTTGGTACGTGTTTTGTTTTTAGTACGTAGAAATGTTTAATTTATTAAAAGCAAACAATAAGTTATTCATTCTTCTTTATTATATATAAATTAATTTGTCATAACTTGTTGATTGTTTTTCTATGAAATTTGATTTACGTAGTTTCTAAATAATGATTATTATGCTTAGATTAAGAATTCGTCTCCGCTGCGCTCCTATTGGATACTGCACTTAATAACGGCAACTATTAGAAGCTTGTGTGCGTGGCATCTTGAGTCTCAACCGCATCTTTCAAATTATGTAACACACGCTTCGTGTTATTTTACTTTGAAATCAATAAAATACAATATATTTACTGATGATATGTGATACCAGTGTCTTTCTTATATCTTGTAGTATTATATTTACAAAGTCTTACAGAGCATGTGGCACGTCAATGTCACACAATGTTCGAGACTTACTCGGGTTGGCTGACTTTGCGATTACGCTTGCGGTATCTAGTTGGAACGCAGTGGAGACCAATCTTTAGTCTAAGTTACCATGTTTGAAATATATTATGTCATTTACATTTGTTTTCCGATCACATATGACTGTATTTATTATGATATAAAAATGAACTTGTTTAACCCGCCAGCACTCGCGCCTCAAGAAATTACATCAGCACTCGCGTGTAGAGCATTTTGCTCACGTTTATGAATGTCAATAAATGCAAGTTTTACCAAAAAATATGAATAAAAAAATATTTTATTAAATAAAATACACATTATTTATTCTACAAAATTTATATTGAAAAATTTAACAATATTAATCTTTTTTATTTTAATTAACAATCATAGGAACTAATTTGCCAGTCTTGTAAGACAGTCTTACGGAAAAAATGAAAAAAAAAAAACTTAAAAATAAAAAACTTCTAAACTAAGTATAAATAATTAATCTTCGTCATATACGCGAGCTTTACACGTATCACATAATGTACGACTATGCTCGGTACATTAAAATTTTTGACAATAAATGCAGATCTTTTTGGTCTTGCGATTTTTGCGTCTTGGGCAAACCGCGCAGATACCACTTGGTTTTTCTTCTTCTGGTAACTCAGATTCTGCTACAAAACGTTTGATCACTTGCTGCAGAGGATATGAAATATTTTGGAAGGTGCTTCTTCTTTGGATATGTGGCTGTATTAGTTGAAGAGCTAGTTGTTTCAAGTAGTCTCTGCGCGTGATGATTATACCCGTATTTTCTTTGTAAATGATTTGACTGTTGATTCCGGCTATGTTTAGGATCGTGAAAAATAATCTCAGCGGCCGTCTACATGCCACTCTTGCCACAGAATACTCTTCTTTTAGTCGATCTACAACATCAACACCTTCTTTCTTTTTATTATAAAAGGTGATAATTTCGGGTTTCGCGTTAGTTCCAGTAGTTGGATCGATATGGTCGTCGTTATGAAGTGTACTTATCATAAGAACATTTTTTTTATTCTTTTTGTTTGGTACGTAAGACACCAGAACCTTGCTCTTATGAAAACCAAAGATACTACTAGGTTTTGGTCTTTGTTTGATGTCGAGAAAAAATGGTGGAATTTCCCTTTTATTCTTCCTAAGTGTACCAACGATAGTAGTCCGTGCTAAATAATTGTCAGCCGTAATATTTCTGCCTGTATTCAAAATATCTTGTGATAAACGTTTCACCACTGCAGATGCAGTATTATCATATTTGTGTGGACCGTTCGGTTGCTTTCCCGGGTAAATTTCTAAGTTACTTGTATAAAAATTCTTTGAATCACACAAAGCATATACTTTTATACCATACTTAGCTGGTTTGTTTGCTATATACATGCGGAATTTGCATCGTCCTCGGAACGATTCGAGCATTTCATCTATAGTGACGTTCTCTCCTACTTGGTAATTGGCTCGGCACTTTGCGATAAAAGATTCGAATAATTCACGAATTGGAGCAATATTGTCATACTTTGACCTTTCGGAGCGGGAGTTTATGTCATCGAACCTTATAGCTCTCATCAACAAAAGGAACCTATTGCGACTCATAGCAGCTCTAAAAATATCAGGTGCCGTGCCATCTTTGTCCCACATCTCTTTCAAATTTAAGTGATTCATCTTTTTTATACCAGCTATGTACAAAATACCAATAAAGGCTTTTAGTTCTACAATATCAATCTCTTTGCAATCTCTCTCCCTTGAGAATTGGTCCTTGATTTTTCTAATGTGGATATTTGTAAAGCGAACTATATCAGTCAGCATTTCTTCACTCACAAAGAGGAGAAAACAATCCATTATAGTGTTTGCATTTTTAGCCACTGGTTTTACCCCTGGTTGTCTTCGACAATGTTGTGAGCTCTTGTTCTCACATTGGAACGAAGTGGATTATAGGTCCATTTTGTACACCCATCTTTGCCTACGTAACACAGCTGATTGCCCAGTGAAATTGAAGAAACCTCACTTTCTGCTTCCGATGACGATTGTTCGGTGTTAGTGGAATGATGACTGTGCTCACTGTCTCTATCGCTTTCAATATCATCGGCTCTAAAAGACGGGTCTTCAATGTCTTCTAAATCTTCCTCCATCAACCATGCCAAAACTTGTTCGTCTCTTCGATCACGATCCATCTATAATAGAAATACATAATAGATTACTATTTCAGTTATGTAAAATCTTAATATTACATAAAAGTAGCAGTTAAACTGTCTTTAAGATGAAAAAAAATTAAGTCATGAGTAAAAAAAAGTACTTACGTCGATACCCGCGCGATGAGCAAAACGCCGCCTGATGGTACGCGGCGTAACGAACCACCTCGTCCATGTGACTGGCGCACACTGGTGAGAAGTGAACTGCATACAGGGGTGGGGGACGGAATAAAACTCAGCTACCAAATGAACGATGTACGTACGAATAAATTTGACAAAATGGCGCGTGTTTTAAATTTGCTGTGAGCAAAATGCTCATAGCGCGAGTGCTCGCGGGTTAAGCAACAATAATTGAATCACTAGTGGGAGGCTCCTGTGTACAGTATGCCGGTTATTATTATATTGCATTGATTATGGGGACCATAACGCCGTCTATTTCTGCCTTGAAGCAATGTGTAAGCATTACTGTGTTTCGGTCTGAAAAGTGCCGTAGCTAGTGAAATTACCGAGCAAATAAGACTTAACATATTAAGTCTCCAGGTGTAGCGCAATTGTAATACTGCTCAGAATTTTTTGGCATTTTCAAGAATCCTGAGTGCCACTGCATTGTACACAGAGGACAAACGAGCGTACGGGTCACCTGGTGTTAAGTGATCACCGCCGCTCACAGAGGAATCACAGGAGCGTTGCCGGCCTGTTATTACCATCAGCTGAACGTCCTGCTCAGCTCGTCCCTTTTTGTCGTAAAAAAAACTAATAAAAGTTGTATATAAACTTCTTCGGATTTCAAAATCATTTTTTCTGTATAAATATCAATATTTTAAAAACAACAAAAGGATAGATTCTGCATAATCAAATCATAACTAGTATTTGTAGATTTTAACAGTAAATTACAATTAATTTAAGAAATAAATAAATGATCTTATAAAGAAAGAAAATAAAGTATCTCTTTTGCTATCTACGGCTAATAATTAAACGTAACATAATATACAATAGCAAATTGTTCATAACAGTAAAATATTATATTTCTGTTTGATGAGTCTCAATTAATAACATGAATTTTAATTAGATAAAGTACTTCCTTTGATTCAGGCTGACCGATTCCTTCGTCTGTGTGTCCGCTTCGTCGCCCCCGCTTCCTTAATGAAGCCAATTTTCCACGCCCGTTCCACCTTGCTTTCCTCTTGAATTTTCTCGCGTATTTTCCTTGTCATCCATCCCCTTCCGCGTTTTCGCGTACACAGATTACTGTTGATTCCAAATGCCTTTGCCATTGATTTGAGTGAAATTTGTTTTGGTATTTGAACGTTTCGTAGAACTTGATGGAGTCGAGAGAAAGGCAATTTTATCTTTCCTTTGACTTCCATGTTTCAAAGAATTTCATGATACTATTTACATTAAATGGTTCATTAAGTTAGTAGTTACGTAAATGTAAAATATAAGAAAAACAATATTATATGTAATTCGTATTTAAAACATAAATTACTATAGTGTCTAATTTTACATCATTGACAAATTTACCAGTGCGAGGCTCCTTTGTACAGGATGCCGGCTAGTTTATGGGCACCACAACGGCGTCTATTTCTGTGAAGCAGCGATGTGTAAACATTGTTGTGTTTCACTATGAAGGGCGCCGTAACTCGTGAAATTACTGGGCAAATGAGACTTTTTTTTTAAATCATTGACAAATTTACCAGGTGGAGGCAGGAGTCAGGCAGAGGAGTCCTTTGCACAGGATGCCGGCTAGATTATGGGTACTACATCAGCGCCTACTTCTGTCGTGAAGCAGTCATGTGTAAACATTGCTGTGTTTCGGTCTGAAGGGGGCCGTAGCTAATGAAATTACTGGGCAAATGAGACTTACCATCTAACATCTCAAGGTGACGAGCGCAATTATAATGCCGCTCAGAATTTTTGGGTTTTCAAGAATCCTGAGCGGCACTGCATTGTAATGGGCAGGGCATATCAATTACCATCAGCTGAACGTCCTGCTCGTGTCGTCCCTTATTTTCAGAAAAATAATTGAAATCGGCTGTACAGCGCCGGCAGCAACTTCTGTGACTCCTTCTGTGATCAAATTCTTTTATAAATTCAGGTCAAAAATTACTCTTGTGAATGTGAAATTTATACATCTTAGCAACTATTTACTACCACTTAAAAGTCTAGTATCATATCTAAAGATATGATTTTGTTGAAAGAAAAGAAGTAGCAATAAACTCATTGTCACTTTTCTAAGTCAATAATTAAAGTTGGATCATATAACAAATATTTTAAAAACAAAGCAATTTTATGCAAAGTGATACAGGAAAATTACTTTTTCGACTTTCTTGATTAAGTAAGTTAAAATAGTTACTGAGTACGGGAAATCAATCAATCTGCACTAATAATTAATAAATTGAGATATTATGCGAATATTTTGTTTTCATGTAAAGTATTTTTTAAGAAATATATTTCTTAAAGAACTTTAAAAGCAGAATTCTCGATGATAGGATCGGCTAGCCACCACAAGGAGCGCCAGTTATCGTTTACAATATTTTAGGGAGAGAACTACCCACCCTGCGACAAAGCCACGAGGAATGACATAAGTAAGTTTGAAAAAATATGTCTATGCTATGCAATGCTCACAAAATTCCTTTGTTCGTAATAAGAGTTGAATATTTTGCCTGATTTTTTTGATTTATTGATATAATATTTTGATTAAAAGTAACTGAAATCCTTAGATCATACGTCTAGATAGACTATGACAGCTGTGAAAACGTCGAAAAAAATTGTATTTAGAGCTAACCTCTTTTGAGAGCAATTCACGCACACTAACACAAAGTGTCACATAAATCGGCAGTGTAAGACGTAGCTTGTCACGCACACCAAAGTATGGCATGGCCACAGACTAGTAAAATAAGAAGGACTCCGCGCCGTGATATTAGCAAGTGATGCACCTTTATGCTAGTGTGTGTGCGGTTACGGGGCATACCAGTTACACAATTTTTTCTCCCTTAAAGATTCATATATCCACAAATACTTTTATATTATTGTTTTTACACTATTTCACAACGCACGACGGTATTTTCAAAATATTTTATTGCGACGCAAACTGATCTGTTACAGACGATGGCAAATCTAATAATGGCGGCCGATCGGCTTGTATTAGTGTAAGTGTATGCGTGGGGCTATGTATTTACACGTTTACCGGCTTGTTTTGGTACCTCACTGTTATGTAAGGTGACACGGAGTCCTTATTTTTTTACTTGTCCGTGGGCCTGGCCTGTTTTTATCGCTTGTCTAACAGCAAGAGACTTTATCTATATATTCATATTAATTATCTAAATTGAAACCTAATATTCTTTAGGGTAATTCATACCAAAAGTTTATTATCATTCGCCTATACTATTCTTTATGAATTATTGCATACAAACAGAATTGTTTTAAGTCTGACGGGAATATCAAGAGCGCTCTTAAACTCTTCAACTTCCTAAAATTAGTAGACATTGTAACAGATACGAGAAAATGTATGCTCATTGAAACATTAAAACGGTTTACTGAAACAAAAAGAACGCTCCATTTTTTCCATTTGGCTGCGGGACCCTAAACAGCAGCCATGCATAAAAAATATGCGAGGGTGGAACAGCAAGACACGAATAGGCTGACTGGTTTCATTTTTTGAGTGTGTGTGCAGAATGCGTGCCCATATTTCTTGATGTCTATACCGATGCCAGCACCGGTAGCATTTCACACGATATTCGCTTTTTCGATGTGCGGTTGCCGTTCCACAATCGTATTTTATTAACGGTTGAATAGCGATACACTTTAGTGGGACAGTCACGAACTAAATGCGGAAAATATCTCGCGCGGTGTCGCGTAATTCACCTCCGCGAGAGTAGTTCGCTTTTCCAATCTGACGATATGAACCGGAAACCATTGTCAGGCGCTCGTGCTGACAGTGTACACAGCGTTTTAAAAGTTTCACTGCTTTCACAATCCACAGGCTGACCTCGATGTGTTTCGCAGTTGTAGAATAAACATCCGCTTTTTTCTTTCCTAGTCAAATAGATTGCTTTTGGCGGGTTTGATTAGTGTGACGAATTGACAATCAATTTTGATGTTTAATACTCATCATTTTAATATGTATAAATTACGTGACACGTTGTTTGTCCGCGATGGACTCTTAAACTAATGAACGGATTTAAATGGGGATTACTTCATGGAGTGCAGTTTAGTCCAACTTGAGAGATAGGATAGTTTTTATTTCGATTTGGGACCTATTATTATTTTTATTTCCAATATTTGTTATGTATGGACATATTTTCTATGAGAGAATTTATTGCCTCACGTTTTGACAGTTCTGCTGTGAAACAATTTCATTATATTAACAACATGGAGCAATGACGTTCTATACATAATATAGAACGACATTGACAGGGACCGTATTTTACAAAATAATTCTTGGTGTTATGAAATATTATTGACAAATTCATAAAAAAGCAGTATCTTATTAATTATGCACAGAACAACGTCGGTCGGGTCAGCTAGTTATAATATATTATAGTTTTAACAACATCTTAACTCTTAGCAAAAGGCTTTAATAAAAAATATATACAGTATCTATATAATATATAATCTTTTGTTTTTTTTTTTAGTTTTTTACTTACTCCTTGCAAATATTTTGTAAAATATTAAAGGTGAAGTATAAGCTAGTATCGGAATACTGGGTCTGGAAATCTCGAGCGATTGCCAATTTTGTGGTCATCTGGAAGGCAAAGCCAAATTGGCTTCAAAGAACCTGGGCGTCATTAATAGAGCACGGCAATACTTCAAGCCGGCCCACATTCTAGCGCTCTACAAAGCGCAGGTCCGGCCACACATGGAGTATTGCTGTCATCTCTGGTCTAGCGCACCCCAGTATCAGCTCGATCCATTTGACCGCGTGCAACGCAGAGCAGTTCGAATTGTCGGGGACCCAGTGCTCTGTGAACGGCTGGATCACTTGGCGTTGCGTAGAGACGTCCGAGAGTGCGGGAGTGTTCCGAAGAGCTGTTTAACCTGATTCCTGCCGCCGAATTCCACCTTCGCACGACACGCCACAAGTTAGGATATCATCCTCACCATCTGGATGTGTGGCGGTCCTCCACAGTGCGGTTTTCAAGGAGCTTTCTTCCACGTACTACAAAGCTGTGGAATGAGCTTCCTTGTGTGGTGTTTCAGGGACGATACGACATGGGTTCCTTCAAAAAAAGCGCATACACCTTCCTTAAAGGCCGGCAACGCTCCTGTGATTCCTCTGGTGTTGCAAGAGATTGTGAGCGGCGGTGATCACTTAGTAACAGGTGACCCGTACGCTCGTTTGTCCTCCTATTCCATAAAAAAAAGGTGATCACATATTTGGTGATTAAACTTTTTCTACTTCTTCTCATTAAGACGCAGCTTTTCTAGCGCTAAATGATAATGGTATGTAAATAATCATCATCAGACCGAAGATCCTCCGGCCTCCCCCAAAGATTTCCACGACGTTCGGTCCTGCGCTGCCCTCATCCAACGTATTCCGGCGATCTTGATCGTCTGTCCATCTTGTGGGTCGAACACTGCGTCTTCCGGTACGTGGTGGGTAAATCGCGAATGTAAGACGAAGCTTCTCATGCACACTAAACTACTATTCCTGGCCTGCTTTTATCGGTTGTCTAACAACCAGAGACTCTATTTAGACGTATTAATTATCTAAGGTTTTAGATGACTTAAGGCTGCATCAAAGTCTAGATTCTGCAGTAAAGTCTAGATCTTTCACTTACGTATAAATTCAAAAGCGTTGGAGAAACTATATGGTAGCGTCCGATAAAATGTCAACACATAAACTCTTAGTCACAACATGCGATGTCACGATATATAAACTAAAATAAAAAGCAATTCCTGAATACGTAAGGGTACGTTCGTGTCATGTAAAAAGCATTTTATGCTTCTGAATCGCGTGTGAAGTAGGCATCGATGTGACTAGATGATATTTATATTTTATGCATCTGATTGGTGTCGTCGGGAGGTGGTACCGCAAACTCACCCGTAGTGTCGCAATCTTTGATTTATAACAGTAATATAACGCCAAGCTATCATGCAAATATTCTTATAACCGACGCTCGCATTTCATATTACATTCTTGAAGTGTATTGTAATTTACGATACATTTGATTTCGATGGCATTTCGTTTCTGTTGGAAACAAATATATATTCGTTTCAAGCATAACAGAATTATTTATTGACGCGGTAATAACTTTAGCTTATTTTTTCTGGGATACAAAAGCAACTTATGTTATAAATATTATTAACATGAAAAGAGTTTTCTTCTGTCTTATAAAACTTCAAATCGTTTAAGCTTTGCCGGTCTATCTATGTAAAGGAATAGTCAAAAGTAGTTTTTTATTTCCTTCACGATGTTCGATTTACGTAAAAATTTTCACACGTTTTAAAAACTGTTAGCAATACAATATTTTCATAATTTTGGCCATTTCCTTAGCAAGATCCCAAGAATGAAATGGGAATTTCGACACACATATCATGAGTAATAAAAGAAGAAAGCAAATTGTATGCATATAACAACTATCTAATTTAAAAAATCTTAGATTTAATGAAATATAATTAAGTGTAATACATTTTTTTCAGATTGGCTTACGATTTAAACTTGTTTTTTAGATTTTCAAAGCTTATTATAACCTTAATATGTAGAGTTAATTCATAGTCCAGCTCTCTGAGAAGAGATATGTAGGGTAGTCCAGGTCGATGATATATCTTATCAAAGCGCCTCCAGCCTTCCACTCAAACTCTGGCAGTGTTCAGAGATTTCTCCAATATTGCAAGACAGGCATAGGCAATGGTTTTAGGACTATTTTCAGCTAATCCTTTCATTTGATACCCATATCGTGGGGGTTCATTGAAAATATCTGTTCTGTAAAGTGTCTAGGAGTTCTCTTGTTAGCCAACCTTGAAGGCTGAAAATAAAAACTGTCCTTCATAATTCAAATGCTTTTATCTGCAGGTATCATTGGATAGACCTCATTCAATATATTATAATATTTTGTTAGCGGAGATGAACTAACATAATATTTCAGCTTAACCGAACAAACATATAAATATTGCAAGTTAGACAAAAGCGTGTCAAAATAGCTTGTAAACTTAGGGTTGCCAAAATTTCTAGAAAAAGTAGACTACTTCCAATTTTAGAAGGATAAATAAAAAGTATAGATTAATAAACAAAAGCATCAAGAACTTTGTGTTTTGTTTATTTATTAGTGTCATAGATCGCAGAGTACACATACATGAAAAAGACTACAGATTTTTATTAAACGCACGGGTGGTAACCCTAAATAGTGTTGATACTAAATAAAACGTATGTAAAAAAAAAGTAGTAAAATTGACCTAATGTCTTCAGATTGACAAATCTATTTTTTTTTTATAAAGTGGAATGAGTCCTCCAAATAATAATATGGGATAGTAAAGTAATCCAGTCTAATTTTTAACTGTCCTAACACTAAGGCTTTTTTTACATCAATTCCTTCGCTTAAAATAGTATACAATTCCCTTGTAAGATCTCAAGTTGAATAAAATTCCGTGGTCTGGTGGCCCTATTGAAAAAAGTACATCACTAGGATTGAGTCAGTTAAAAAAAATATATCTATGTTGAGTTATGTTACTAATAATTACACTATTATAAGTTACAAAGACAAATTAAAATCCTTCAATATGAAAACCTTCGAATTGCGAAGAAATGCATCACAAATTCTTTTTTTATATAAATTATTAAACAGTCAAGTGTCCATTACTAATTGTATCCGATATTGGATTATGTGTACATAAGATGGTACACTGACGTGACATATCCGCCAGTACATGTACAATTTTTCAGAAACAATTATGGCTCAAATTCACCTATCCAACTTATTTCAAAATTATAAAACTGTATATTTTTTTTATTTAGTCTACATAACTGACTACAATTGTATGGATGCAAAGTAGTAAAATATACAAAAATACTATTTATCAATTGAGTCTACTGGATGTGGACGTGGCATGCGTGATTAAGTGATACAATAACTACAGCGCAACAAAACCCGCTTAACAAATAAGCTTGATAAAAACAGGACTTATTCTAACAGCCAATAACAAGAAAAAAAATATTAACAGATTACTCACTTGCTAACTTATCTATGTACTTAATTTATTTTTTATTTTGGGTTATTCTCACATGACATATCTATAGCATCTCTGTAATAATTTGCATAAAATTGCATTCTATATAGCGGACTATGATCACCAAGTTTGGTTCTGCTTTGTGGTAAACAGAAAGTCTTGCGATTATGTAAGTGGCTACAATCACGAGGCACAACGAACTTTAAGCGTAAAAGTAATTCAGGCGCGTCAATGTGTCCCTTCATTAGCTTTGCCAAGAAAATAATATCTGCAATCTTTCTGCGGTCTTTAAGTGATTTCATTCTTTAGTAAGAGAGACGAGAGTCGTACGAAAACAATTTATTACATTTGAAGTCTATGTAAGACAGATGGTACAAGAACCGTTTTTGAATTCGTTCTATTCTATCGGAATGAACTTGATACCCTGGACTCCATACCGTGCTGCAATATTCAAGGATACTACGGACAACACTGTTGTAACGAGTATAGATAAACTGGGATCCTTAAATATTTTCATTTGTCTGTAGACTAGGCCAGATATTTTTGACGCTTTAGATGTTATTTGTTCTATGTGTGGGCGAAAACTTAAAGCCGATTCTATAATAACACCAAGGTCTCTGATACTATAAACTTCCTTAAGACTAACATTGTTTATTTTATATACACAGTCTAACGGATTTTTCTTTCTGGTAAATTTAATGTGGAAACATTTTTCTATATTTAAGGACATTCCATTTGTGGTGCACCTAGAGTGCACAGCATCAATATCATTTTGTAGTGTTGTCACGTCAGCTTGGCTGTTAATAGTTTTGTAAATTTTCATATCGTCTGCAAACAATTTTAATTTAGAATTTAACTTGAGTGCCAAATCATTTATGAAAATTAAAAAGAATGTGGGACCTAAATGTGATCCTTGAGGTACACCCGATGATATTTTTATCACATAGGACTTGAAACCATATAATAGCAACCAGTTGTGACCGATTTCTTAAGTAAGATTCACACCAACGCAACAATGAGCCATGAATTCCCAAAAACTCAATTTTTAACAATAAAATATTATGGTTCACCATATCAAAAGCTTTTTGAAAATCAGTGTAAACTGCATGTACCTCACCAGTAGCATCTACAACCTCTGCGATGTCTGAAATATAACTAACTAATTTCGAGGTAGTGGATTTCCGAGGGCGAAACCCGTGTTGATTAGGATCGAGATATGGAGCTATATGAGAATAATATATTACTTTTCGAACTAGACTTTCTAAGACTTTTCCACATATTGATATTCCACAGTAATAGTAGTATAGATTTAAATTTTAATACATTTGGCTATTATAGAATATAAGCTTTTGAGCCCTTACAATTTTAGTAGCAGAAAACATAAAAGTAGTAGTATCTATCGCAAACTTACAATAATAAATGAAGGCAACGTTGTGCATACCTATTAGTTAGATATAAAAGTATTATATATAACAAATATGAAATTATAAGAAGTCACAATATTATTGTACATTTAGTTGGTAAACCTTTTTCATAAAAAAATAAAATAAATAAACTTAGTCATACAAAATCAATCGCATAAGATCTAGGTGTACTTTTTGACTATGAACTGACTATGAGCATATTATAGGCAAAAGTAATAAGCTTCTCGGATTCATTTGTTGAGTTTCAACATTTAACGCATTTATCAAAAGTACTCTAGAATATTATTGTTGTATATGGTCTCCGTTTTACATAGTTCACATTGATAGGCATGAACACCAGAGGAATCACAAGAGCATTGCCGGCCTTTAAGGAAGGTGTACGCGCTTTTTTTGAAGGTACCCATTTCGTATCGTCCCGGAAACACCACACAAGGAAGCTCATTCCACAGCTTTGTACTACGAGGAAGAAAGCTTCTTGTAAACCAAACTGTGGAGGACCACCACACATCCAGATGGTGGGGATGATATCCTAACCTGTGGCGTGTCGTGCGAAGGTGGAACTCGGCGGCAGGAATCAGGTTAAACAGCTCTTCGGAACACTCCCCGTGATAAATTCGGTAGAAGACACAGAATTTTGCTAAGGTAAGTGCAAGGATTGGTGTTTTATTTAAATGTATACTAACAAATATATTGATTTAGTGTATAAAAAGGAACTTAATTCTTCCTACGATAATATTTTCAATACCTAGTCTCATTAAATACGAAACGCGGTGCATTGTCGTCGTATTGGAGCCAAGGAACTTCGCATTCAAACTTTAATAACTACTCAACTAAGCTTTTGTGTAAAAAGCTTGTTATTTCTGGTTTAGTCGTTAAAATTTAACATGGATTTTATTAAAATACGATATGATTTTACAGTTCATGTATATTTACCTCATTTTTCAAAAAGCTTTCATGAAAGCAATGATCAAATTGTTTGTTAAATTTTTTAGTATTGTGAATCATTGCTTACATTGATAGATACGTCCGATAGTTCGATAGATAATTTCATCAGTTTACATAGAGGATGTTTTTGAATGAAGGCAATAAATACATAATACTTAATATTAATTTAGTAGAATTATTTTATAACTTCTAGGGGAAGCTTTCATTCCTCTTATTATAATTAAATTATTATTCTTTAATCTTTGAATTTGTTAACCACAAGAAATCTCTTTTTCTTCATAAAATATAATCTATATTCTGCCGTTTTGCATATAAATTTGAATTCAGTTAAAATAAGGCTGAATAAAAACTTACAAACATGAAAATAATCTTCGATCATTTATACGTCTACATAGACTGTGACCAGCTGCGAAAACGTCGAAAAAAATGGAGGTTGATTGTTAGCCTCTATTTTGAGCAATGCACGCATACTATCACAAAGTGACATACAAATGGCGAGTGTAAGGCGTAGCTTCTCACACACACTGAAGTTTTTAGACCGAAAAATAACAAAATAATCGTAATTAGAATTAGATTAAATAATTGAATTGGTAAAAAATACGTAATTATTTTATACTTTTTAGACCATATTATATCTATTGTGAAAAGGGTTTCTAACGTAGTAAATCCGGCTCGAAGGACCATAAAAAGGGGTGCACTTAGGGATAGATATATATATTGGTTTTTATAGTAAAAATATTTTTTTCTTAAGGTACTAAATTAATCTATGACACGTTAAATAACTTTAATTAATGGTTCTACTTGTGAGAAGACGGATCTCTCAGAAGAAGACTACTCAGACCGGGCCTGTAATGGTTATAGACAAACGGTTAAAGGTAGCTGGGATCGGCCTGATCAATGGTTATAGACGAATGGTTTATGATAACCAGGACCGGCTCGACCAATTATAGTTACAAGTGTACTGCTTTGCTAAAGGCAACACATAGTTATAAGAAATTAATTTTATCTACTAAGCAATATTTGTAATATAATGCTGTTCGATGGAATGAACATATTGTTTTAGAATAGTATTTTTGAAGATAACTTTTTTTAAAATCGGTTGTTTAGCAGCAAGAGTCTCTATCTAGACGTATAAATTATCTAGGAAAACAATAATCCCAGTCACAATAAATTCAACGAATCGAAATGTTTCACACAAAACTGACTTGAGCTCAATAAGAGAAATCGGATACTAAATTGGATTTACCGATGATATTACGTAGAGTTGGACGTGTTGCAAGCGAGCGTTCGTTAATTGTGTTTCATGTTAATAGATTACTTCAATTCTCTCAATTTGAGAGCACTACGGCTCTCGAATTGCCTAACGCCAGCTAACCAATGCGTTGATACCGACGCCGACGTAATTGCTCGATACATACGTGTCTAAATAACACATCGAGTAGCGACACATTCGAGTGAATCTTGTTGCATTTTACATAAAATCGATACTCATGAATGCATGTATCTCGCCACAACGTGCGGATCCCTTCACATGTTTTGTTTTAGTGAATGACGGTGCAAATTCACGCATGTAACTTGGTAATTCAATTTACCAGGTAGTTTAGTTCTATTTCCAATTTCAATTGGTAATGCAGTTTTATTTTGATGCTGATAGGTATATAATGCTAGCTGCGAGTGTACCACCTATTGTATAGTGATGTAGCTTTGTTAAAATCGATATTTTTAGATACAATCAATTAATATTATATTTAGTACGTTAGTAGTTAAGTATGACTTTGTTTTTTAAGTGAAAGCCCTCACTTCTGGTAATCACAGAAGTGAGGGTTATCAAAAAACTGTGTGAATGAAAAACAAAATGAATTTGAACTAGTAAAACACGTTGTTGTATATAAATGAAATGACACAAATTAAATTTAAAAACAAAATTTATGAACGGAACGGGACTCATATCCGCGACCTCTCGCGTTCCGTGCGAGCGCTCTTCTACTGGGCCAAACGTTCGAGTGACGTAAGTTCATAAATCATGAAATGTCTTGTTCAACTCTCAGATTGTAGTTTCATGTACAGGATCTACTTTAGTCCCGCATCGATCATAAATTTTAATTTGTGTTATTTTATTTGTATACAACAAACAACGTGTTTTATTAGTTCAAATTCATTTTGTTTTTTATTTACACAGTTTTGCAGTGTTTTTCTAACGCTTAATTTTGTGATGATAACAAAAACTAAATAGCTTTTTTTAACTAAAGGAAATATGTGACTGTCAATTGTAATATTAAAAATAAATTATATGTAATCAAACATACTAATTTAATGTAAAAAAAAATTAAGTAAAATACAATATTTATTAAATGTGTATTCATTATTTTCGATAATACGTTACATTCATTGGCGTGTTGGATGGAGGTATCTGATTTCCGCGTCGAAAATCGTACCACATTGACTAATTATCATATTTACTGAACTATTTTCGATACTTAGTTAAAATTAATTTATTTATTTAATAAATGCCTAATAGGCATAATACATTCATTCAAATAAACACCTTATTTCGTAGCACTAATGTTCAATATCTATTGCATACGCTTATAAGAAGCATATTGATTATGTTGAGGAATGCATGCGTCTCTTTCGAACATTTCGTCAGCGATGTTTTTTTGTTTTTGCAAATTGTTTAGCAATTGAAATGTAATAATAAATTTAGCTAAATGTTGATTATGGGGTTGATGTGGTGATGTGATTTAATGGGGCACTTATCTGAAATACACTACATCCTTTTTAGGGTTCCGTAGCCAAATGGCAAAAAAAAAGAACCCATAATATGGATTCGTTATGTCTGCATGTCTGCCAGTCCGTCCATATGTCACACAGAACTATACTGTTGAAACTTAATAGGTAGATGTATTCTGTGAACTGCATTAATATTTTTTACACAAAAATAGAAAAAAAAAACAACAATAATTTAAAAATAATTATATACTTAAAACTGAAATTCAAATTTTTTTTTTTCATCAAACCTATACGTATTGGTATTTATGGTACTAGTTTGAAGACATCGATCAAAGATATAACGAACTACAAGAACTTTTATATTATTATGTTACTTGCTGTTACGGAACCCTTCATGGGCGCGTCCGACTCGCACTTGGCCGCTTTTTTAGTATGGATATGCTGTTATTTGGATGGTTTTTCACTGACCATTTTATTATTGCGTGGCGTTGTATTCAAAGCGCGGTCGAAACACAACTGAACGAAAACTCTGCCTAATAGACGCGTAGGCTGAATTTTGAGCTTGATTATTTGTCTAGTTGTTTATGGTACGTCAATCTGTGCAGTTGCAAAACATAATTTTAAGAATAATACAAATAAGTATCATAAAACACTTTAAGTTAACAAACAATAATAATTACAACAAGCACAATAGCTGAAATTACCGAAACGTAAGCTTTGCTTGTTAACTGCATTGACAATTGGTTAAATATACGACGGATGCTGGATGGCCCCATGGCATGCATCTGTAAATACTCGTTGACCTGATGACACCAGGGTAATCAAATATCGTTTTCCGCAATTGCATTTGCTTCGCAAGGCCTATACTTACAGTAATGTATTTATGACTATTAACTACGGATATATACTTAGTCTGGCTATAAATACTGTTACAATTAAAAATAAACAAAATATTACATTTCAATTTGGAATCTGTCATTTTTATATGGTTCATTGTACAATATTTTGCGATATTAAAATGGAGTGGGTTGATAAAGAAAACCGAATCGCTGTGATTGCATTTCACAAAGTAGGTATGGAGCCAAATGCAATTTTAAAACTCTCCATACGCTTGGTATTAGTAAAATGTTTGTGTACAATAACAATGATAATTTTTCTTTTACTTCATTTCAGTAGTTATGGCAAGACTAGGTATTTATTTTGGAAACAAACGGTATTAACAATAAATACACAATAGAAATATATCAATATAACTTAACTAATAACAGTTCACAATGTTACAAAAATACACATATCAAAGTTGGGAGAAAAGATGCCAAACATACTTGAATTAATAATATTAATAAAAATCTAACGAATTAATAAGTAATTGAAAAGAGAACGACCAAAATCGAACAATAAATTAGTAAGAATATAAACAATTAATCGAACTAGTTAATAATTATTATAACAAACAATAAAATCAGTCAAAGCTATCATTATATAAATTGTACATAACAATACCTTTAAATTTTAAACAATATGTATGGATTTACCCACTTTTCCGTGGGACAATTATTCACTGCTTTTTCTAGAGATATTTTGTGCCTTTTACTATTTATTATTCCTGTTTATCGCTCACTGTATCCTAAACCTACATAACAGTTTTCATTCATTTCAACGATCTCTTCTTATTCTGTCCTTTTCTCATTTTTCTCCAGACATGTCTTTCCTGTGTAGTCCTTCGATCAACATTGTTGTTTTCCATATAGTCTTTCCTAACAACAGACATCCATGTAAGTCTGAGTCTTCCGGACTGCTTGGGTCCTAACTTCTGATCAAGGCACTGAATGTGGATCATCATGTGATATATATGCCTTCTCATGACATGGCCGTAACTTCGTAGTAAATTAGGTATTCATTTTTACTAGTTTCATTTACTCATACCCAACAATTTTAAATATTTCTTGCAACAATTTTGGAGCTAATAAAGTTATCTTATTTCCTGGTATTTTAAGACATTTATATAGAGATTATGAACTTTCCAAACCATCTGTCTTATGTCGGATATTAGAAACAACATTTTTCAATTGTTTATATGTAGTCTCTTTCATTAGAGCGCAGACGTCGCTTGCAAGGAGCCCGCTCTGTAAGATTGATGGGGCTTGGATGGATTTGTTCTATTCTCGCTCCCTCATCAATCATTCGCGGATATTTTTCCGTGTCTCAGGTTGTTTAGCCTAAATAGAATGTAGCTTTTGAAATATCGCTCATATCGGCATGTTTATGACGTTATACTTTGTAAAGCTTATAACATAATGGTATCTTTGATTAACACGAGTATTTTATATATTAAATAAAATGATTAATTATTTATAAGTTTTTTTTTGTATAATTAACATTTTTATTTAACCGGACATTTCGTTGCCTTCCATCTCAACGTTTTCAGGGGTACCGAAGTTGAAATGAGTTAAAAAGTAAATGTTGTTATAACGAAGGTTGGTTATTTATTGCCCTTTTTAATTTACAATTCAGTGGAGAGGTCTTTCTAAATATTTCCAACATTAAAGATAAAAAATCTCGATATTAAAATCAAAAACCCACATACCGAAAATGAAGACGAAAAATTTTACCAAAATCTGACCATCTCCATAGTGTAATTATTTATTGATTAGGTTCACCAACAGATTATATACTATTACTAGCTTATAAAAATAACAAAATAAGTAAAAACAAAGCATAAGTTATGTGGTTTCTGCACTGATAAATTGATGCAATATTTTTTTGTAATCCTGAAGGGAGGAGGAGTAGATGTCAACACGAGTAGTTTTGAAAAGATTATTGTGCTCCCGGCAGATCCATTCTAAAACACTATAGCACCGAGTTCAGCTCTATATAAATTTCCAATAAATGGTTTGAAATTTGTGTAACGTGCACTTTCGTGTGGCAATGAAAATTTAATTTTGGCTAGGATATTAGGACAGCCTAATTTGTGATTTAAAATTTTGGATAGAAACATTTGATCATTTACCCAGCGACAATTTTCTAGTAAATAGTTAATTCGAACTGTTTTGTTTCATGTACTGACAACAACAAAATAAGCGTTTCTGGATTCTTTCGATTCTTTTGATAGGATCCTTATAGAATGGATTCCAAACGGTGGAGCCGTATTCTAATAGGCTACGAATTAAAGCAAAATAACCATTTTAAGAGCTAAACATGATTTAAACGTTTTGCAAACAAAGCCTAATAATTTGTAAAATTTATTGATTGTTACAGCTATGTGTGTATTGAAGGATAATTTCCTGTCTAAAATAATACCAAGGCCTCTGATGTTATCCACTTCATCTAACGACAGATTACTTAAAGAATATGGTATTAATTTCTTTGTAAATTTTATATGCTGCCATTTTTAACATTAAGGGGTAATTTATTTTTAACGCACCATTGGGACGTACTGTTTATGTCATTTTGAAGGGATTCGAGTCTAACGGAGTTTGGATAGCTTTAAAATCTTTAAGTCGTCGGCAAATAACGCAAAATTTGAAGATTTTATATGGTCACACAAGTCGATAATAAATACTTAAAATAATATAGGACCTAGATGGGATCCCTGAGGAACTCCAGATGGAGCCATGAATGGATCTGATTGATACCCCGCAAACCAAAACTTGTAGTTGTCTGTACGACAAAAATGACGAGAGTCAAGACAGCAAAGTTCCTAGAATGCTAGTGTTTTGCAGTTTACTTATAAAAATTGAGGGGTTTACCCGATCGAGAGCTTTACTAATATCCATATATATAGCATCCACTTGGTGTTCTTTGTCTATATTATTGATTACTTGAGTTGTAAATTCAGTTAAATTTTTTATGGTAGACATTTTATTGCCGAAACCATGCTGTTGAGGGGCTAAAATAGATTTTTCTTTTAATTCAAATGAAAAGAAAGATAAGGACATATAAGAGATTCGAAAACCTTACCAAAAAGAAATTTTAAATAGAGATTTGTTTGCTGAATCGGCATCTGCGTTATTATCTGTTGTAGAAACTATATTAGGCTTGATTATAATGTCCATATGATCTGGTTGTGTATAAACTGTGGAAAAGTATTCAGCAAAAGCGTTACAGATTGATGAGATAGACGATATTTGTGTGCCTTTAATTGTCATTACATATATTTTTACATAAATTATCTTGTCCCAAACTAGGCATAGTAAGCAAGACTACGATATACTTAATCTATATATATAAAAATGATTTGCTGTTCGTTAGTCTCCCTAAAATTCGAGAACGGCTGGACCGATTAGGCTTAATTTGGTCTTGAATTATTTGTGGAAGTCCAGAGGTTTAAAAGGTGAATAAATATGAAAATACTCGGAAAAATTAAATATAAACAAAAGTTTTCCTTTGATGTGTTCGTCGTTCAGAAAACAAATTGAAAGAATAGTTAAAAATGAATAACTAATTAGAATCTTTATGTATTTGTAACTTTCTCAGGAGGTAAATAATAAACTTAATTTTAGCTAGTTATAGTTGGTAGATTAATTACAATTAACGATGCTGAGGAGACGACGATCTGACTTTGGTCGTCGCAGTCAATCAAATGTGCGAAGATCTACCTCGCGTGCTAACCGCAATGATGACCAGAGAGAGACAGATCAAGAAAATAGTCGTATTGCTATGTCATAATTGCGTTCTTTAGTAAGCGACAATGAAGTACCCTTAGGTGATAGTCATAGAATGCAACGAGTTCGTGCACATCCAACACAACAACAGCGAGTACGACATAATGAAATTAAGCGGTTCCGCAGACGTAGTGCTCCTGTGAATAATAATAAATATATTTTTTGACAATTTTTTTAATTTTTATTTTATTATGATTCAGCGTTAAAAAATACATAACGCTTGAAATTTTCACCCATCTACGATCATTTTTGTATCGCGATTTTTATATTATTTTGTTCTATCCACAGAAATAGGGTTGCAAAATGGCAATCGAATATAATTGTTATAGTACGATACATTTTATGTACGATATTATTGGTAGGTCTGAGAGTCATCTATTTTTTATACCCCAAAAATTTTAATTATTGATTTTTTCCTGTTACTTTATATGGCAATACAACGTTTGCTGGGTCAGCTAGTAAAATATAAATAACTACACATACATAAATACATACATAAACGTTCATGACTCGGAAACAAACATCCATATTCATCATGTAAATGTTTGCATGTGTTGCATGGATTCGAACCCGTAAATTATTACTATTAGTAATCCTGTCTAATAATCTTTTATGAATGTTTCGGTGGCTCAATAGTTAGGACCTTCGACATTCAACACTGTGCCCTTGGTTCGATCCTCGCCCACCATGTATGAGAATCCTTTAAGTCATCATCATCATCAGCCGGAAGACAACCACTGCAACCTCCTCCAAAGATAACCATTACGATCGGTCCTGCGCTACCCTCATCAAACGTATTCCGGCGATCTTGACCAGATCGTCGGTCCATATTGTGGGGATGGAAGTCGGTGCCAACCCGATAATTTTAATATTAATAATAGCAGGTACCTACACTTGACACACACACACCATGCGTGACTTTGAGCGGAAATGCTTCGTCTAGAACCAAACCACCCAAGCAGGCAAGACTTACACCCTATCATAGGTAGCACATACAAATAATAATATTTTATTAATAGTATAAGTAAAAGATTTGCATAAGAGGTGTATTAAATTAAATCTCTTTTAAGCTATTTTTAACCGACTTCAAAAAATGAGGAGGTTCTCAATTCCTCGGTATTATTTTTACCTTCTACTGGGTGAACCGATTTTGATAATTCGTTTTTTATTTGAAAGCAGGTGCTTCCCGTGTGGTCCCATTGCAATTTGTCCAGATCTGACAGTGAAATCCATGAGAACACCATAAAAATAAAACTTAAATTTGCTTTATGTATGTGCGCGACAAATTTACGAATAACTCAATATCGCACGAACCGATTTCGATTATTCTTTTTTTATTGGAATGGATATGAATCAAAAACAGGAACAATAATCGTAACTAGAATTAAAAGTAAAAAAATACACAATTATTTTTATACTTTTTAGTGAATATTAGCAGTGTTTTTGGTTATTGGAGTAGTATTATTGGAGTAGTTTTTTTGGATTCGGTTGTTTTTGTGTTATTTTTTTTTTTATAGATACTTTTTAAGTCGGATTTTGTAAACGTAGTTTTTTTTGTAGGCCATGTTTAAAGTATTTTATTGTAATAAAAGTATTATTGTTGCTATGTTAGATCTTTGAAGAGTGTTGATTTAGTTTTTCATTTGTCATTTTGTTTCAGAATCATTATTCCCGCGTTTCGTGGAACCGGTGACAAATGTCACGGTAACAGTTGGTCGTGACGCACTGCTGGCTTGCGTTGTTGAAGACTTGAGAAGTTACAAGGTATTTATCTCAGTCTTGATGTTGTTTAATTCAATCAATCCCTACTAATATTATAAATGTGAACGTAAGTTTGTTTGTTACGCTTTTACCCGGAGTTAATAATGGCTCCCGCGGGATTTGTGAAAAACTGAAATTCACTATGAGCTATAACTATTCCAATAGTAGGCTTAGTTTTCTGTAGCAATCTCCCTTGGAATAAGATTCTTATAATATGTTGGGAACGGTAGTGAAAACGGTAACCATAAATGGTATAGGACATGAGATAATCTTCAATTCCAAACTTGCTAATTGTTTTTAAAAACCCTTTATCTACAGGGAAGAAGTCGCGGGTATCAGCTAGTATTTATTATGTGGCTATATGCGCTGCATAAATTTACCTAAAATGCTTGTAGGGTTTCAAGTTACCAGTAAGAGGCTCCTTTGCACAGGATGCAAGCTAGATTATGGGTACCACAAAGGCGCTTTTTTTCTGTCGTGAAGCAGTTATGTGTAAGAATTATTGTATTTCGTTCGGAAAGGGGCACCCTTCCAGTGTAGCTAGTGAAATTACTCGGCAAATAAGACTTAACATCTCATGTCTCAAGGTGACGAGCGCAATAATAATATATAAATCGCGATACAAAAAGGTGTAAATCGTAGACGGGTGAAAATTTGAAGTTGTATGTATTTTAATGCTGAATCAAAATAAAATAAAAATTTAAAAAAATGTCAATAAAAATAGTTAGGGTTGGGTGACTCATTTAGGGATATGAAAAAAAAATGCTAGCCGATTCTCAGATCTACCCGATAATATACACACAAATTGTCAAACAAATGTGTTTAGCCGTTTCGAAGGAGTTTGATAACAAACACCGGGACACGAGAATTTTATGTGTAATATTAAGGTACATAAAAACTTTCCTAGCATCAAACCCTATTGCGAAGCAATATGAATTTCAATCAAAGTCTTTTCAATCGAATACACAACATTTGCAACAAACTTTCAGATCTTACCCTGCAGTCTTATGATTTCATAGTTAGACATGACTATCGTTAGATTGACAGAGTATAAAAACCTCTAGTAAAATCTATTCATACAAGATAAATATATATAAGCACTTTATTACACATTCATTCTGGAGTCCAGTTACTATAATTGTATCAACGAACACTATACGTGTAGGGAAACTAGAACTGCAGTCATACGACACAGTGAAGTTTTAACAAGCCAACTTAATATCACTTCTCTGTGCACGATTCGCCAGTTATTAATCATGCACCAAGGCTAGTTAGCGAAATTGGAGTAGCGTGTAGTGAGCTGGAATTCAAATAGGATATGGCTAGCATACGGGAAATGCCATCTGAAGACGATTTAATATTCTTTGACAAGTAAACAAGTCCACGCTCGCCCACTTGCATTGTGGTCGGTACAAAAGAGATTATTGAATTACCTCGCTGTGTGCTCGGAATTGCGAATTATAGTGCAGAATGTTAAATGAATACGTGATTTTTTCTTCAATTACAACGTGAGGCTTTTATATAATTTTGTACATGGTTTGTGGGCGTGAGGTGTTTTTTAAAATGTTCTTTTGATGATGAAATATTCATTACTTCATAAAATTTTAATAGTAGCTTATTATGAGTTGTTGTATAGGTTCTTAAATCTATACAAGATTTCTATGATTGTTTTAAATTACTAAAGATACATTCGAACTGGCGGCTTGTAAACCATATAATAAAAAATAAGCATATATTTGAAAATGGAACTCCTTTCGAATATTATTGTGTACCTAGCAATGTCCCGTGTTTCACTCACGTTGATACCGATCTCGTGGCAGTGGAAAGTCTAATAAGTCGAACTATATATTTATTTTTGTCAACATAAAATTTTTATTTCACTTAGTTATTATTTTATTAATGTATTATTTTCTTTAGATTGACGTTTTTAAATTCGTTAAATCTTTTGTAAGTAATGTCCGTTTATAATAATTTAAAAAGTATTTTACAGGTATTGAAACGGTTTTTTGTTGACGGTTGATTTTTAATGACTATTTTGTTATTACATATATAGGGTTATACGAGTATTATTGCATTTTTATTAGGGATCCCAATTTTTTTTTTTAAATGTATCATTGCTTATGGCACTCAGTGAAGATGCAGCTTTTGAATGTTGAAAGAATTTTTGGAATCGGTCCAGTAGTTTTTGTGTGAAAACCAAACATATATACAAAAACACAAAATATGTTCCTCTTTAAAATATTGAGTTTAGATATATATTTTTATTAATTTATTTTACGATTTGGCGACAATATGAAAATTGTCTATATCACATCAGCAGGAATTTGACGCGAGAATATTTTCGTGCAATGATTTTTTATCGCTGCCATATAAGTCTACAAGAAAGTTGTTATAGACTACGATTGGACTTAAACGATGAAGCCCCATCTCGTGCTACTGTTTACAACCGGTGTAATGAGTTTAAATGTGGTCGCACTAATCCCACCGATGATCTGAGGGACGGTCTTCTACGGTTACGACTGATAATAGATTGACATAATAGTAGATTTGGATAACCTTAAGCATCGGTATGAGTCAAATACACAAAAGCCCCATGAATATATAGCGATCAGGAATAGTGGATACCTCATAATTTTCTACCAAGGCCCAAAAACTCCGTCACGATCCGTGGAATATTTAAAAGATTTAACCCAGGTGGCTCAAATGCTGTGTTCGACGTACTAACGGATAAGGAAAGCTGGACTTACGATTATGATACTGAAACCAAAAGACTGATTAGTGGGTGTTTCCTTCCGAGGAGTTGCCAACTAAAGTGAAGAGAGGTCAAAGCAAGGAAAAAAAGAACAGTTAATTACGTGACAATAGTTTTAGAGGATCGAAAACAGTTACTACACAGTGATACAAGAACAATTGCTTGCCTCTTGTCTAGGAAAAGTTCGAGGGAATCGACCTTGCAGTAGGATCCTTCTTCATGACACCGCCTCGTCACACACTGCCAGGCAAGATATCGTCTATTTGGCGACGTCATATATGGTCATTGTATTACCAGGTCATCCGCGGTATAACTCCGACCTTGCACCTTGCGATTTTTTTTTGCCGAAAATAAAAGAAAATCTTCGAGAAAAACATTATGTGCACGCCGAAGTAGCTGTGGATGCGTTTTAAACGGCAGTCGAACCCTATGGGCGAATGGGCCAAGTGCTTTTCTCAGTGGTTCTATCGGATGCAGTGATAATAAATGGGATTTGGAAGATAGCACCCATTGTAAAGGAGTAATATAGGCTTCTTTTGTTGTACAGAGTTGAAGTTGAAATTTTAGACAGAGTTGATAGTGAGAAAATGGAACATGTAAAAGACTGTTTAATGTGTATACTTGGGAAGTTTGCTTACTAGAGATAGAAAGTGTGAATGTAAGTGAAATTAAGTGACAAGAAATCGGGGTGTTGCAACTGTTCATGTGAAGCCAGAGTATTTTCAACAAGGCACGTCTTGCTGTTCATCGAAGCTTATTGATTCCTACGTAGTAGATATTGAAATAATGGTGTGAAGTAAAATAAAGTTTTCAAATTCAAATATTTTTATTCAAAATATCATATAAAATTATTTAGTTAAAAACTACCAATCATTCCATAAGGTCTGATCTGAAGCTCAGATCTGAATAGTACGGACGCAACACATAGCGGGATTCTTTTTTTTTTATAAAAAATATGGTTACAACCTAAAAATGTACAATAAAATTTATTAATGATTTGCCTGAGGGCGGTCGCTCTATTTCCAATCAGTGGTATCATTAAAAAAGTTAATTACGTTATAGAAACCTTTACCACACAAACATTCTTTGACAATTCTTTTTAATTCCGTAACACATTTTTTTGGACATTATGTGGGATCTTGTTGTAAAAACATATACAACGCCCCACAAAAGAATTACTAACTCGACTTAGCCGAGTAGTAGGCATTATAAGTTTATGTTTGTCCAAATTCACTTATATGCCTTTGTAAATATATAACATTATCAAGAATATGGAGAGCCGAACTTACATTTATGACATTCGGTACGGTAAATAATATATCTTTCGATTTCTTCATATTTAGCATTAGGTTATTAGCGCTAAATTAGAACACGATGTTAGATAGAATATCGTTTACTTCATCATATATAACCTAGTTTCTTTTCACTTTAAATATCATTGAAGTGTCTGCAATCAATAATGTTCCTCATGATAGAATAGAGTCAATTCATTAATTCAGTTTTACGAGTTCTTTGTATGAGGTGTATCTAGAGAATTTCTTAAACTATCCAATAAATATTTTATGATTTTGTAATTCAGTTTAGTGATATTTTTAATTTACTTCATGAAAAAGCGACAAATCCGATGAAATTTTGTAATAATATTGTAAGCACCAATCTTATTATGAAATAGTACAATACGATACAAGCGCGTCGCGCAAAGTAGGTCATTCCCGCACGAGCGAAGCGAGTGCAGGATTACCGACGCACGCACTTGTATCGAATACTATTTTTCCTATTAAGTTGGGTAAAGTTCGACCGCTATAATTATTTTCAAACATTCCCGCACGCTCACCATATTCCCGCACGCTCTGCTACATTCCCGCACGCTCGTGTCAACGTGCGGTAATGTGGTACTTTGGGAACGCAAATGCATGCGCAAAATCGAACTTTGCGCACGATAATAGAAAATAGTAAATTAGTAAGTCGTTCCCGAACGAGCGAAGCGTGTGCATGATGACCTACGAGCGCACGAGTATCGTATACTATTTTTCCTATTAAGTTGGGCAAAGTTCGACCACTATTATTATTTTCAAACGCTTTTATCAACGTTTGGGAAAGTAGTACTTTGCGAACGCAAATGCATGCGCTAAATCGAACTTTGCGCACGATAATAGGAAAAATAATGTTATGAGATACTCGTATAATTACAATGACAATAGGCACGAGTAGCCTATATAGCCTTGATTTCTGTCGGACAAAAATATACAAAGTTAAAACAAAAAGTGTGCGTCTCGGGACGCCTGAAAGAAGAGATAACATTGATTTAATATTGAAATTGTTTAACTTTTTTGAGAAAAGCTTAGGTTATTACCTAAAGTTTACGTTTATTAATATATAGGTTATTTTATAATAAAATGATTTATTTATTATAAAATATATTTTATTCCTAGTTACAATTCTTGAATATGTACATTCGAATTTTGTGTATATACATTATTTAATCCTATAAAAGTAACAATTGGTTAGGCTACATTTAGTGCTCGACTGACGTCAGCGCTGATCGTAGCTATAATTATGAAAACGAATGAACGCGTTCAGTCCAGCGCTGTTGAATTGCTACGCGCGTAGAGCTACGTCGCGCTGACGAGAATCGTTTTGCCGAGCTGTCGATCTGACGTACGTCGCGTCGGTCCGCTGATACGCTATGGCGATAAATGAGTGCTTTCAGTGCTACGCTGGCCGAATGACCGACCGTACGCGGTCAATGTAACAACGTCATCAAAAATCGTATAGAAAACTTCGTGTTTTGGCAATTTCGAATATATTGAATAAATTTCTCCTTCAATTAGGCGCTCTATAATTATTGGGTGAACTTGATATCATCTCCGACTTTAGTTCCGTAAATGATTGCTTAAATAATACGCACATATTAAAGAGGTTAAGAATCGATTCATTTTCTTCGCAATTGTACCCGCGCAATTAACTTTGCTGTCATCTGAGCACTAAATGCAGCCTTATAGTGGCAGAGGCGGAGCCTGCCTATCTCTGGAGTATGCGTGAGAGAAAGAGAAGCCAGACATATTGGCGCCGTAACGCGTTACTTTACAAAGCGATGTATCCTCCCATAAGAAGTTATCACTCCAAAAAAGGAAACGTCATTCTATACTTAAATTTGAATTTGCAAATCGTTAATGTATGTTTGTTACGCTCATGCAGGCAACTTTAGTTATTTTTTATGAGAGATAGTGATCAAAACAGCAAGACGTGCACCTGATGGCAGGTTAAACGCCCTGCCATCAGCTTCCCGCACCACAGTTCAGTGCCGTTCAGAAATCTTCATTGAGTACAAAGTTTGGAGTGGTATCGCAAATGCTCTCGTTACTTTGAGATATAAGATGTTAAGCCCTGATTAATTTGAACAAAGCTTACGCCTGTAAACGAGTTTACAGAATCAATTCGGATTTCACCAACACAAACTAACCGCATTTCCTAATCGCGTTTAAACTATGAGCGCTGAACTTTCATTATATTATTTGATCACGTTCAAGAGCTTTCACTGTCGTCATCATAATAGAAACATTGACATATAACAATTTTAATTTTGCTCATACTTGTCGATGACAGTTTTGAGAGGTATTTGATACATTCTATTGTTTATGTAAAACGTTTATATCATATTATATATTGGTGAAATCGCTTTGTGTTCAATCGAGATCAAGACTGCCATTTGAACACGTTTATGTAAGACTGAGTTTTGTTAAACTCAGTTCAAAGTGTTATTGGTGAAATTGGGCTTAGTCTCAGTAACACTTTAATTTCACTGAAAACAGCGCTCTTCAAACCGAAATACAATAACGCTTACTTATTACTGCTTGAAGACAAAATAAGGTGACGCTGAGGTAAATGCAAAGTAATTTTATGCACATGTCTTTTCTAAAAGTAAATTCGTCACATAATTTATTTTAGGATAGCTGCGATAAAGCCTCTGATAGTTTGAATTAGGAATTAAGTCTGTTTATAATATTATTGGGGATTCACCTAACACACGTTTTACAGGTCGCTTGGGTGCGGGTTGATACTCAGACAATCCTGAGTATACACCACAACATAATAACACAGAACCCTCGCATCAGCCTCTCGTACAACGACCACAGATCCTGGTACCTGCACATCAAGAACGTGCAGGAGGTGGACCGAGGCTGGTACATGTGCCAGGTCAACACGGACCCCATGAGGTCCAGGAAGGGATACCTGCAAGTTGTTGGTAATAATTAGAATGGAATAGAATATATTTATTTTCCATAGGGAGTGACAATAACATAACATGTTGCAACAACACTTTGTAAATGTCATGAAGCTACATTGGTTCGTAAAGGGACTATGGCATGGGAAGAAGAAGTAACAAGAAACTCACAGCGCATCTTTTAAATCATATAACAGCTTAGCCTATTCAATAATAAAATTACGTAATCTTCATAAATCCTATTACTCCACTGCTGAATATCTAAATGATCGGACAGCCTGGGACTAGATTGCGATTATTTTATAACAATAGAAATGACTGTACAATATTGTATATTTTTATTGAAAAGAGCGCAAAAAAAGAATGCTGGGAGAGTTTCTTGCGCCGCTTCTTCTCTCTCAGAGCGCCATTTGATTCCGAAGCGGTAGTAGTATCTAGTAGTTATTAGAAATGACATCAAAAGGAATCAATTTTGAGAAAATAAATGCCTTTTAAGCTTTTTTATGCCTTTTTATGACTAATATAATATTATAGAATATTAGGTGGCCTCCGCAGAACCAGAAAAGAACCATGCATCATTGACCTCTATATAATCTACTATACTATATTCTTTGTCAAAGAAGCCTTAATATATTTCATTAATTTGTGCTCAGCGAGTCCTGGTATACTGACTGGTATTTTATTCTTAAATTGAATACGAAGACATATGAAGGAGCTCTTAACTCTAGCTTACTTATCAAAATGCACAGTTTATTTTATCTTATTGTATTGAATGAATTTAAATCATATTTTTTCTCGAATTCGGTAATATTCTTTAACATACAATATATTGTCATCTACTAATATCAAACTCTCGCTGTTTGTAGCGCCATAAATCATCGGTGCTATTGGACACGTATAATTAATATTTACCGATGGGAAGAGCTAGATTATGGGTACCACAACGGCGCCTATTTTTGCCGTGAAGCAGTAATGTGTAAGCATTACTGTCTTTCAGTCTGAAGGGCACCGTAGCTAGGGAAAATGAGACTTAACATCTTATGTCTCAAGGTGACGAGCGCAATTGGGGTGCCGCTCAGAAATTTTGGCTTTATCAAGAATCCTGAGTGGCACTGCATTGTAATGGGTGGGCGTATCAGTTACCATCAGCTGAACCTCCTGCTCGTCTCCTCCCTTATTATCACAAAAAAATATTTTATAACTTTTTATGATATTCATATTCTTGTAGTTAGATCATTTTTTTATTCGTTATGATAAAAACATTTATGGTGTAAAGTAACTTATTTTCACAAGACCGATTCCTTGTGTTTTCTTGTTGGTATCTAATCCGCTTTAGAAACAAATAGCATTAATTTATAATGACAGCAAGTAGCTCGACGAACCCAATAATAGTTTTTTTTTTTATATAAATTAGTAGATAAATGTTTGATATTAGATGGTGAAATGTGTTCGGAAAAATTGGCCCAAACTGTTAGCGAACAGATATCAATTTTCAATTTAATGTTTAGTAACAATTATATTTATCTATAGGAATAAAAGGCTCCAATGCAAATAATCACTGTGCCACAGTTTTGTATCTCAGCGTAAAAATAGCCAGGGATGGCTCTTAATAAATAAATATTAAATTTTTTAGCGACTTCGCAGAAACCTAAAATGTTTATATGGACCTTACCTGGAGCAAGAATGGTTTATTGAAATCATGACAATCTTGCAACTCCAGAGGAATCACAGGAGCGTTGCCGGTCTTTAAGGAAGTTGTACGCGCTTTTTTGAAGGTACCCATGTCGTATCGTCCCGGAAATTCCGCACAAGGAAGTTCATTCCACAGCTTTGTAGTACGTGGAAGAAATTCCTCTGATGTCGAACGAGAATGTGGGTGGCGGTGATCACTTATAACCAGGTGACCCATACGCTCGTTTGTCCTCCTTTTCCATAAAAAAAAAAATAGAAAAAATATTACAAACTCTGCTTGCGGCCATTTTTTAACTAGCAGCCATGTCTTATCGTAAATAGTACATAAAATAAAACTTCAAATTTGTATTGCAATTAAAAAAACAACATATGTTTATAAATAATTAACAATAAAATTCCTGTTTACCCCTCGCAATCATAACTTAACGGCTGACTGAGAGCTGGCAACTCTTACATAATTTCCTTTAAAATAATTACGTAAAATTGATTAAAAAACATTTAATTACACCTATGCTTTAAATCCTATATTAAAGATTCTGAAATAGCTTATTACCAACATTAAAACACCCAATGTCGTAATAGCCATTACATCATCCCAACGAGTGTTGTAATGTTGTACTGAATTTCATAACAACACTCCTTGGTTTTTTTTTCGATCCCTTCATGCGCAAAGAGTTTCAATAAACAGCCACATTCTTATTGCTCGATGCGTGATATCTGTATGAATTTTAAAAAAATTACATTTTCGTTTACGCGCGTTCCACACTACCAGAACGTGGCGCGCCGTAAAAAAAATTGGTTATTCGAAACTTCGCTATTTTTCTTGAAAAAAGAAATCGATTCAAGTTTTGACAGCACACCGCCGGATATTTTAAACGCTGCAAAAGAACATAATATTCAAGTGAATTTAAATAATTACACTACACAAAATGTATATTACTATTAAAATAAATATTCTTTCATTAATACTTAGTTTATTTGTATATAATTAGTAATGGATGATATTAGGTTACTACTACGACTGGCTGTTTTAATGTTAGCAGTAAGCTAACTGTTTCAGAATCTCTTAGAGGATTTATATTCTAGCTGTATATAAAGTATTGTATGCAACTGTTGATAATTAGGTATTAAAACACTCATGTGATAAACCCACATTCGTGTTTTAATACCCCTTATTACACAACAGTTGCATAAATATCTAATAATTGCTCACACTTTACTGGAGCGAGACTCGTTTATTGAAATCATGGCAACCTCTACTTGAGGCCATTTATTAACAGATAACCATGGTTTATCGTAAATAGTAAATAAAAAACATCAATTCTATATTAATATTATAAAAATAAAAGAGATGACTGTAAATTATCAATAAAAATTTACCTGTTTAAAACTGGCAACCATATTATTCTCAATTCTTGACGTAATTGCCTTTAACATGATGTACAATTTATTGAAAAAAGCATAAAGGTGCAATTTACTTCAGAAGATTAATTATACTAAATTGCCCAATGAATTGAAAGATTTACCGTTCAAAGTTTTTAAAAGAAGACTGCATCAGTGGTTAACAAATAAGTGCTTCTATAGTTTAAATGAATTTTTCAATACAAAATGAATTAGTCTATTTGATAATAATATATGTAAATTAATATACTTTTATGACATTGAATTTGTTAATATTATACATAGGTACTAAATGAATTATTAAGTTATTTACGTCTCATATTATAATATTATATAAGTATTAAAATTTCATTTTATAAATATTATTGATATCATTGTGAAATCCGACATGTTTCAATATAACAGTACGATTAGTGTTTAGACAATTTTGTAACATATTTTGCATGTCAATTGACGAAACATATTGGATTATCCATTATATTGTTAACACCTTAAGTACAATGTTTCCTGCAAATAAATTTCATTTCATTTCATTTCATTTCATTTCAATTTCATTTCATTTCATTTCATTTCATTTCATTTCATTTCATTTCATTTCATTAAAATAAATTACAGGTACTTGTGGCCGATTTTTTATAGGCAATATCGCTAGTACATTGAATAATCCCTAAACGTACATTTAATATTAGTTTAATCAAACAAAATAAGTGCCTGCAGAATCGAGTTGTGGATTTTTTTATGATAATAGGGGACGAGACGAGCAGGACGTTCAGCTGATGGTAATTGATACGCCATGCCCATTACAATGCAGTGCCGCTCAGGATTCTTAAAAAACCCAAAAATTCTGAGCGGCACTACAATTACGGTCGTCACCTTGAGACATAAGATGTTAAGCCTCATTTGCCAGTAATTTCACTAGCTACGGCGCCCTTCAGACCGAAACACAGTAATGCTTACACATTACTGCTTCACGGCAGAAATAGGCGCCGTTGTGGTATCCATAATCTAGCAGGCTTCCTGTGCAAAGGAGCCTCCCAGTGGTAATGGAATCTTGTACTATTATAAGTTAAACAAATTAAAGGCTTTTTTTATTTAATTATGTAATATCCGGACGACCGAGCCTTGCTTGGCATTTTTTTTTATCAAAAAAAAACTAATACCACATCTGGATTCAAACCGGTATTTTCTGCTTTCCGGATCACTCAATGCCCCATCTGAGCTATTATAGTCGTGTATATAGTGGCGTAATTTACTTTCTATATTTATGTTATTGTAGCTATTTCACATTAAAACACGGATAAAACTACATTTTTTTTAAATTGAAACCTATCTAGATCGATTTATCGCCCCCGAAATACCTATGTATACTAAATTTTATGAAAATCGTTGGAGCAGTTTCCGAGATCCGGATTATAAATACAAGAATTGCTCGTTTTAAGATATAAGATATGTAATTGAAATTCTTGTACAGTGCCGCCAATAATAATAGACAACATGACATCGAGTGACATGGTGGTACGCGAGGGTACGAACGTCACTATGGTATGTCGAGCGACCGGCTACCCGGAACCATATGTCATGTGGAGACGCGAAGATGGTCAAGAATTCAACTGTAATGGCGAGTCAGGTAAAACAACAATAGAATTCTCTCACAAGCTATTTCCTTTTGTGATCCAGACGAAATTATTTTCACTTCAAATAAGACGTTTCTCGTTGTTTCAACAACGTGGATTGCTTCAAATAAATATCCGGTTCGAACATCCTCTCCGGATGATCATTATATAGACGCATTCGCGAAGAAACAAAACAGATGTATAACAACTTTTTGGTACACAAAAGTACAAGGCTAAGGGTTGACTGAAGGAGCTACGAAACACTTCAACAAATCGAGTTCTTGTCGAGATACAAAAGGAAAAACAGACGTTTTTAGAGTTATTTTCGTTGATATTATTTCACGAGGAACGAATTTTATGTTTCCGTTCTACTTTAAAGAAATTCGAAACACCAATGGCTTGTAAGACGACCTCTCAGCGAAATGACAACATAAACCAATCGTTCCGTTCACTACAATCCATTTTACATCTTCGCATAGTCGAAATATTTATAAGATTGAATCAGAAATTGAAATTGGAATTCTGTAATTCTATATAAGTTTTTCTTTGGTTTTCTTTTGATCAAGATTGTTTTTACGTGGCTTACTAACGTAATCTTACCTCAGTAATCAGATTTAAATGAGAATAAAAGGCTTTATAATATGCAGCACAATGCCTTTTACTCTTAAGATAAATGTCTGAACAGTTTGTTCTTTTTAAGTGGTATCTCTCACTTCTTGGATAAAATATACATATTTCATTTGTACCAAAATTATGAAAGATGCGAGTCTCAAACCCCTGGCTTTCGGTTTCCGTTCGAGCGCTCTTACCAACTGAGCTAACCGTCCGAGCTCATCGACCGTAAATCTGGGTCTGTCTTGTTCAACCCTCCAGTTACGGCTCCATCTACAGTTCTACTTTACAATTGATGCCCTTCTCAACCCCAATAATTGCATATTAGGAAAATGACTTAAGATGTCGCTCTTGCAAATCACATCTGGGACGGGACTGGGACGTCCTCAAATAAACAAATTAAATTTGTAAGACAAATGTCGTGTAAGCATTGGTAGTACAGTTATAATTGTAAGGATTTTGATTTAAGTATAGAGTTATAATGCACTGAAAATTTCAGTTAATGTAGTTGACGGAGAGAATTTAACAATATCGAAAGTGTCGAGGCTCCATATGGGTGCCTATCTGTGCATCGCGTCCAATGGAGTCCCGCCATCTATTAGCAAGCGAGTCGTTTTAATGGTCCAGTGTAAGTATATTGTTAATATTATCTATACATAAGATAATCGTAATTAAGTAAAAACATGGTATTATATATTTTTAAAGAATACTTGTTGTGTGTTGTGCAAACAATAGCGATGAGAAGAGTGCTTTTAAAATTTTTATCTGTTTGCCCGTTTATATGTATGTCTGGGAAAACACTAAGAATACACCAGTGGGAGGCTCCTTTGCACAGGATGCAATAGGGTAGATTATCGCGCCTTTTTCTGGCGTGTAGTAGTAATGTGTAAGCATTCTTGTGTTTCAGTCTGAAGGGCGCGGTAGTTATTGAAATTACTGGGCAAATGAGACTTAACATCTTAATATCTCAAGGTGACGAGCGTAATTATAGTGCCGCTCACAATTTTAGGGATTTCCAAGAATCCTGAGCGTCACCGCATTGTAATAGGCAGGGCGTATCAATTACCATCAGCTGAACGTCCTCATCTCGTCCCTTAATGTCATATAAAACTATTAAGTTAATTAATATTAATAAGAGGTCACGGCAGCATATTATATTGTCACGCTAGAAGCAGGTATAGTTTTGTTGCTCCTTTATGGCGTCCATGCAGGCAACGTCATGGGCAGCAGCTAGTCATAAGCAAGGTTCTGGATCTCTCTTTCCTTCACATAAACCAACATAGTTCATGGTAGGATCGTACAGAGCTAACTGAACTATTCATACAATTACGAGTGCTGTCAGTTCACACTAGACACACGCCTCTATTCCAAGTCCCGCTGAGTCACACTATTTATTATGAAAATTCGGTAATCTGTCGCACTCTATGCAACTATAATAAAGAATTCAACAGTACTGAGCTTTTTAATAACAGTAAAGGCTGCTTTAAATGGAGTTTTAATGAAAATCTAAAGGAAGGTTAAATTAAGAGTAATTCACAAACACACATGCACACACACACACACACGCACGCTCTCTCACCAAACCACACACGCACAAATACCACGTCTTATTATAAATATTGTAAGTACGTTATTAGAAGTAAGTTCTACAAAATAGTATTATTATAAACTAATTTAAATTCTGTGGATTTTGTGATGTTTTAAATAAATAAATAAAATTAATATTAAAGTTCATAATTGTAACATTAAAGTTTATAGCCATGTTTCCAAACCACTGTATAAAAGTAATTCATCTGTCTGTCTCTCTATTTAATAATACTATTATTATATCCGCATATTTAACTGAAAACGTAAGCTGTCATTTCAAACCAAGAAGCTTAGCATGAAGTTAGTTACCGCACAAGAAAAGGAAACTTACTTAATATCAGAAAATTAAGGAATTAACAGTATTCTGCCAATTTAAGCAAATATAGTTAGACTTCTTGTTACTTGATTTTCATTCAGACTTTTCCGGTTATCTTTCTGAAAAAGCAATTAAGGTATTAAGGTTTCCAATTGATAAGTGAACACTTCACACTAAATTCGTTAAAAATAGGTATAATAAGACGCGTAGTAAGCTAGGTTTTTATTTCATTGATTTTATAAAAAACACACAAAATGCGGTTACAATTTTATAAAATTAATTATTTTATGAAAATGCTAGCCAATTCATTGAATTTAAAGATTGAAAAAAATACAATTACTTAAAATAAAACTAACTATCAACTTACACAATACCAATTAAATGATAAAATTCCTGTGTTATGATAAATATAATTTTAATATTTTTATATCGCTTTTTTTATTTTTCCTCGCAATTATGTTGAAAACGCGAGTGCCTTGATCCTGCCACTCTCGGTTCCCTTATCTGTCGCGACTATGTCTCGTGCATGTAAAAACTGTAAATAAATGTAATGTAGCACCCTTATTTCATGACACAATATTATCTAATATATATAAATTATCGTAGTCCGCGATGGACTCCTAAACTAATGAACGGATTTTAATGGGGATTACTTCATGGAGTGCATTTTGGTCCAACTTGAGAGATAGGATAGTTTTTATTTCGATTTGGGACCCATAATTATTTTTATTTTCAATATTTGTTTTGTATGGACATATTTTCTATGAGAGAATTTCGTGACGCACGGTTTGACAGTTCCGCTGTGAAAAAATTTCATTATAACAACAGGGAGCATTTTTTACGAAATAATTCTAGATGTTTTTTTTAAATATTATTGGCGAATTTCTATAAAACAGTATGTTTCTTATTATCTACAGAACAACGTCTGTCGAGTCAGCTAGTAATATATATAAAACACACACGAATACTCACCCTAAAAACCATACTCCTAAAACCGATATTATATCGCAGTCTTCTCTAGACAGATGCAACGTATACTGCCAGTCTCAACTCAATTGACTGCAAAATCATGATTCATATCGGAGATAATTAAACTCCAAGCATGTATCTGTAGAGCACCGATTAAATTGATAGGCAGACATCAATACAGCTCGAATAGTTACTCAGATCGCAGTAATAGCTCGCTCGCTAGTTCGATTCGCTACGTTCAACTCTAATTACACTTCACAGACACG
This sequence comes from Leptidea sinapis, assembly GCF_905404315.1. Classification (NCBI taxonomy): domain Eukaryota; kingdom Metazoa; phylum Arthropoda; class Insecta; order Lepidoptera; family Pieridae; genus Leptidea; species Leptidea sinapis. The sequence goes on along the minus strand of NC_066275.1, from coordinate 10,767,071 downwards.
TGCCTCATTTCTCGCAATTAACATTAATAATTTATACAAGCTCACGTAACAAGAACCCTTCATATTTACAACACCAATTTGTTATAGCAATATTTCGCAAAGCGCCGTTTCGAGCCCCCGTAAAGATAACCTCAAATACTTCCGTTTATAAGTACGTGAATATTCCCACGTCGTTTCCTTTTGCCGGGAAGTCAGCGTTTACGGGTATTATTTTTCTAGGGGCGTCGTTAACGAGTATTTACGAGGACACACCGTCTACCTGACGATGCCTTCTATACCGTCTCACCGTAATTGCACCCAATTAGAGCATTATGCTGACGTGGATTCTCCGGGAAGGCGATAATGTGCGATACTATCAGCCACGAAATGCCCGTCTCCGGGACGTTTCAATCCCAGAGGCTATTGAGATGATTCCTTTCCCTATTTAACACTGCGAACGCTCGGAGATTTCTAAATTTGTTATGGTATACGTAAAATTCTCACGTAACTTTCAGTCGATTAACCAAAACGATAACCCTATGAATTCCTGTCAGTCGCCATTAAGTCTGGCGAAAGCAGCCGGTTATAACCGAACGGTATTAGCGCTGTACCCGATACGGGAGTACTTTTAATAGAGAAATTGACTGCTGCAGTCTAGACATTAATTATATTTTATAACTTTCTTGAAACATTGTTAATAGTTTGATAATTATTGAGGTGTTAGATAACTGTTATTATATTTAGTTTGGTCTTAATAATAGTAACTTGATAGCTTTTGAATAAGTAAAGGAGACTTTGCTATTGTTTCAGACATAAATTTCTTAAATTATGTTGTAAATAATTCATTGTTCTTGTTTGAAACTGAAAGAGATTATGATACAAGTGGCGCTAAAATGACTTTCTTTTTCTCATTTTTTTTTTAATTTTAGCTTTTGCTAACACGAATAACATTTTAAACGAAAACAGGGACTGGTCTTTTAAATTATATTCTTGCTCTAAATGTAGCTAATGATAATATTTTAAATACGAAAAAATAACGTGAGTATTAATAAAAAGAATACTAGATTTAGTGAATTTCTCTGTAAAGAAATAAATACGAATAAATGAATTTTGATCACCTTAAAGGATTTCAGGTGTTGTTTTATGAAATTTAAAGACTTACGCATAATTTTTTTTTTGTAATGTGTTAATAGTTATTCGTGGCAGCGTCGAGGCGGTATAGTAGATTTTTCTTAACAAAAAAAAATACAATGCAAAAAGAAATGACAAGTGATCGTGACACACTCATCATGGGTTCTATACTGATGTAATATCATGAACACATATAATATGTTATATTTTTAAAGTGATAACTCTCACTTCTAGGATTAATACACAAATAAATTTTTTTGAACGATGCGGGATTCGAACCCACGACCTCCAGCGTTCCGTGCCGGTGCTCTAACCAACTGAGCTAACCGTTCGAGTACCGCATCGTTATAAAATTCTGTTTGCTTTGTTCATCTCTCAGGTTGTGGCTTCATCTACAGGATCTACTTTACAGTTGATAACCTGCTCAACCCCAATATTTGCATATTAGGAAATTAACTTGAGATGTCGCTCTTGTAAGTCACATATTGTAAATAAATCGTATATTGGGAGAACTAATTGATACAATAATATTCCTACTCTTCACTAACGAGAAAATAAAATCCAATTATAAAAATCTGACTAAATGAAGTGTCAAGAGCTGCGTAGACGACGAAGCATGCTCTATGCTCGAAGTTTAAAGTATATATATAAAGTACTAGCTGACCCGACAGACGTTGTTCTGTATATAATAAATTAAATAATGCTTTTATATGAATTTGTCAATAATATGTCACAACATCAAAAATTACTTCGTAAAATACGCACCCTGCTGTCGTAATGAAATTGTTTCACAGCAGAACTGTCAAACCGTGCTTCACTAAATTCTCTCATAGAAATTATGTATGGAAACATCAGAGGAAAAACAAATTTGTTGTTTTTTCTTTAATTTAGCAGCATTTTCCTATTTATTCACCTTTCAAACCTTCTCTGGACTTCCACAAATAATTCAAGACCTAAATTTGCCAAATCGGTCCAGCCGTTCTCGAGTTTTAGCGAGACTAACGAACAGCAATTCATTTTTATATATATAGATAAGAATTCAATTAAGTGCAAACATTTTTCGACAAGTTTTTTCTTAATTGCAATGGAAATGCAGGTACTTTTACATAATCAAGCTATAAATAACATTGTTTGACCTCCTTACTAATAATTACTTGAGCATCGTTACACGAACACTAAACTGGTATAATAATGTTGATTTATGAACACATTTGGATGCAGTCCCGCCGATGCTATCGATCCCGAATCAGTTAGAGGCTGCGTATATAGGACAAGACGTCACTCTCGAATGTCACACGGAGGCCTTCCCATCCTCTATAAATTACTGGACTACGGACAGAGGAGACATGATCATATCAGGTAAGTCTAAATGCATTAATTACAAATGTAGCAAACACATCTCGAATATTAATACCTTATTGAGTATAGGGTAATAATTTAATATTACAATATAATGAATAAAGATTGACAGATAAAAGATAGAGACAATATTATACAAAAAAGCTACCAAGATTATTAAGTAAGCTTTTTTTACGGAATAGGAGGACAAACGAGCGTACGGGTCACCTGTTGTTAAGTGATCACCGCCGCCCACAATCTCTTGCAACACCATAGGAATCACAGGAGCGTTGCCGGCCTTTAAGGAAGGTGTACGCACTTTTTTTGCAGGTACCCATGTCGTATCGTCCGGGAAACACCGCACAAGGAAGTTCATTCCACAGCTTAGTAGTACGCGGAAGAAAGCTCCTTGAAAACCGCACTGTGGAGGACCGCCACACATCCAGATGGTGGGGATGATATACTAACTTGTGGCGTGTCGTGCGAAGGTTGTTCATTCAGCGGAATTCAGCGGCAGGAATCAGGTTAAACAGCTTCCATTAGTCTATAATAATAATATATTTTTTTCATTAATTACTTATAAAAAAGGGAAGTCTGACCATAAATAATGTTAATGTAACGCCTTCACTCTTAGTGTGTTTAAATTTGGAATGTCTATATTGTGTGAGAATCCACAATTATTATCAACGTAATAGTATTTTTTAATAAATATAAATTTATTAGGTATGATATTGTAAGTATTATATAACCACAGTATTTGTTTTACATAAAGTTGGTATGAAGATCTAAGGTAATTTTAAGACACTAAAAAAGCATGGTAATATATATTATCGTACTAATGGCAGCCTATACATACAATGTAAATATAAATGGTATTTAACTATTATTCTCAACCCTATAAAGAATTGAAAAATCAGCATGGATGTAAGTCGTCAAACGGCCGTATGATTTACGTGAACACACATATCGATATTTGCATCGAGATTTCTAAGAAAATTTGCAGCCACAGCGTTATCTGGTATAGTATTACTTAACAGTTGTAAATACTCTTTCTTGGTATCGTCAAAAAGCGCAGAATATATAATAATATTTCCTCCATCCGCAGATGTGATGATACCGTCGGTAATGCACTCAGACGCCTTTATTATTTTACGTCTCCATCATTAGGTACTTCACTCTGTCTTATAGTGTTTTATATTTACTGGATTATCTTTCTAACTGTATACAACTTCTATATTTTAATTTAATCATTAATTATATGAGTATGGGTTTATTGTATTGTTGATATATTTTTGTTATATTTCTTTGTTTTCTCACAATGGACATATCTTGATAGGAGCTGATCGTTAAACCAAAAAGGGGCATTGAAGTTCTTCAAGTCAAAAGTTATTCCAGACGGAAGTTACGTAATACAGTGTGTTCAATTAGTATTGTTTTTCGCACAAGAATAATAGATGGCGCTAGGTTCTACTTGGGTCGCGTTGACATTGGTTAATATGTAATATAGGATATGAGCAAGTTTATATTTTTAATATAGCTCCTTAAAACCATACATCCCAACACTAGAACAACACATACAAGAGATATCTCATAACTTCTACAGAGGGCTACGCCGACTGAAGGACGGAATAAACCCCGCCCTCCGGTCGACTTGTAGTCGTAAGTCACTCACAGAGTACTGCCTCAGCATAAAACGTTATAAACATGCATTACCACATCACAACTGGTTAGAGCTCACAGAACACTAGCGTATAGACAAACACACACTCACGCACACAGAGTTCTAGCTAGGTCTGAATAAATGTAAAACCAATATATTGTAAATTGGTTTAGTTATAAGAATTAAATAACGGCGAAAACTGGCCTCCTATTCCCTCTCCCTCCTTCCCTTTCCCAAGATCCCCCCCCCTCCCCCCTCTTATATTTATGTTATATATGTATGTATACATATCTATGTATTTATTCACCTTAGTTTTTAAGTTAGTTTTAAGTTCTAGTCATTAGTCTTAAGTTAGGTTAAGTGATAGGTTACGATTAATATTACGTTATATCAATAGCAAATAGCCAGGTTTTCCCAGTTTCCTGGATTCCCCCCCCACAAACCTCATGTATTAGTTTTTAAGCATAATAAAGTTTTATCCCTCAATACGTAGATAGGGTTGTAGAAATAAGTTTTCTGATACCTACATATATAAGGCTTAATTGTAAATTGCTTTAATAAGTAGATTTAAGTAATTTTGTAAAATGTATTTAATACCAAATATAGAAATCTTGAATTTGAATTTTTTGATTTTTTTTTTTAATATAGCTTATACAATACTTGACTTGCAATATATATTTATAGATAGATAGACATATCTATTTTATTTGAGTTTGATCCCGAACAAACGAATTTGTTCACAGCGGAAATACCTTAAGGTTGAGGTGCTTTGAGCTTTCTTCTCGACTGGCCACAATAATTGATAGTCCTCACATAAAATAACCAATCTATTTGATTCTTAAACCGGTGTCTGAGTATAACTTAAACAGAAGAAAATGTATAAATCCATAAATTGCTGGGATGGTAGATAAAAGTCTTGTATTAAATACAGTGCCGATGGTGGAAACTTCATGATGTAATTTATAGTCAGACTAGGCCGATTGAATTCTAATTGAAATCTTTTGAAGCATAGCCCTTTTTTGGGGAAAAAATGTTCCAAATTTTAATTTTTTCATTTAATTAATCGCAACTTTTGTTTAAAGGAAATAAATACATGACCTCATTAAGTGATGATGCCTATAGCAGAAAGATGAAATTAACGATCAAGCGTGTGTCGGCAAGGGATTTCTCCTCATACCGCTGTGTTGCGAAGAATTCTTTGGGCGAGACAGACGGTCTTATACGGCTTGATGGTAACTATTGACTTATTTACTATATTTCAGTTAAGTTAAGTTCCTGTAACTCCTTTTTGGGACAGAGTCGGCAATCGGTCCTAAGACGCTCTCATGAATACCTCAAGATGGAAACTAGATACTTATTCATTACAAAAACTAAAAAATATTACTCAATTATTTTCAAACAGTTTCTTTACTCAATTTTTTTATAATATAGGCGATAATTAATATAATTTATATTATCATCTGTAATATGAATATCTTGATTTATTAAAAACATTCTGAACTGAAGACGTTAAGTGCAGAAGATTGATTTATTTATTAAATTTCAACAGAATATACACTAATGTTTATTTTTATTAAAATCGATACTACGAACACTTCTATGTCACCAATCTGTTCATATACGAATAAGAATATAGTATATATATAAGTACCTGTACTATGCATGTAATATTATTTTATTCTTATTCTAAGCTTTTGACACCTACAGACTGTGTGGTGATTATACACTAAAATTATATAGGTTGTTATTTAACAACCTATAACATAGCTAAATAGCTACATCTTAAAAATAGGGGGTTGCAGTTGGACTATAACTTTAAAAACATTGGAAGTGAAAATAACCAAAATAAAAAATTTGGTGCGAACAATTTTAATTATATTTAGACTAAAGATTAAAATATGCAATCAATTTTTATTCATAACTATCTCATAAATATTATTAGTCTCTAAAATAATAAAAAACCAATAAGCATAAGCAAACTCAACATCCGACAGCATTAGAAAACATTGAACAAGTGACATTGACCCTTATTTCGTAGGTACTGTACATAACAATGCTGGCTAAAAAAGTTTGCATTAAACATTGTTTTTATTTTTCTACACAACTTACAGTTATAGGGAGCTCTACGGAATGCTTGGGTGTTTGGAGTGGTCTGTGTGATTTTGGTCTGGTCCTGTATAGCGTTTTGCGGGTTCTGTAGCGCATCATGGATGTTTGCCGAGGCGCCAATGGATTACTTTTATTCTGTGCAGTATCTCCTTCATGAGACGACGTGGTTGTCTTCAAAAATTTCATGCACTTTTCTAAAAGGCCGGCCACGCTTCTGTGATTCTCTTTGTAGGAAAAGGTGGGAGGCTCTCTTGCACAGCATGCCGGCTTGATTATGGGTACCACAACGGCGCCTATTTCTGCCGTGAAGCAGCAATGTGTTAACATTATTGTGTTTCGGTCTGAAGGACGATGTCGCTAGTGAAATTACTGAGCAAATGAGACTTAACATCTTATGTCTCAAGGTGACGAACGCCGTATAGCCGCTCAGAATTTTCAATCAATCAAAAATATTTGCTGCCGTAAAAGTATTCTAAGCTTAAATCATATTTATATGATTACCACCTAATGGCTCAAAGAAATATACAATGTTGAAATTGTTGTTATGTTTATTGAAATTGTAATAATTACTTAGATAGCTCACATGAAAAATGATGATTGGTAAATAGCTCAAATGATTGCGAAACTGAAGTAAAAGTGGGCAGGGCACGTAGTTCGACAGATAGATGTCCGTTGGGGTAGTAAAGTCCTCGAATGGCGACCACGTACCGGAAGGCGCAGTGTTAGTAGGCACACAACAAGATGGACTGACGATCTGGTCAAGATCGCCGGAATACGTTGGATAAAGGCAGCGCAGGACCGATCGTCGTGGAAATCTTTGGGGGAGGCCTTTGTCCAGCAGTGGCCGTCTTCCGGCAGATGATGAACTTAGATAGCTCACAGTCAATATAATCAGTGCTGAGCGAAGTTGGTCGAATATACAAACACAAATAGTAAAGTTTCAATTATTGTGACTAACGTAACAGAAATTGATTGTTCTACAGAACAATGTAGCGATGTTATTGATTGCACATGTAATTTTCCAGCGTGTCAGATAATAATATAAAATTGTTAACAGAAATTCCCGCGCCATCAACAATAACAACGACGGTTAACATCGTTCCCACATTTCCACAAAGGAAAAAAGGTAACAAAAGAAGATAATTAAACTTAGTATGTTAGACTACTGGTAAAGTTTTTGAAGCAAACATCAAAAGATCGCTTATGCTGTTATTAATTTGATACATACTACTTTTAAATCTTTATAATATATTTTGTTAATATTTTTTAATATTTTTAGTTTGACACAAATTATAATATTTCTTGAGTTTTGTCTGTCTTTCTGTTTATGTCCTTTAAATAGTGTATATAATGCAAATTATTTGAATTTCGGCACACTTTATGGCATAAACGAGGTTTATGTTTTTAAAGTGATATGCCTTACTTCTGGGATTAAATATGCAAATTTAATTTGGACCAAAATTATGGAAGATACGGGACTCAAACCGGCGTCTCTCGGGTTCCGTTCGAGCTCTCTTACCAATTGAGCTAACCATCCGAGTGATGCATCGATCGTAAATCTTGATATGACTTGTTCAACTCTCAGGTTTTAGTTCCATCTACAGGACCTACTTTACAGTTGATAGTCTGCTCAATCCCAATAATTGCATATTAGGAAATTGACTTCAGTCAGTACAAGCTTTAAGACCATATAAAATAAACTATCTTTTAAAGAAAATGAATGTCAGAACTTGGTCAGGGTGTAGTGTGCCGTACGGCACTTTCGATTTTGGTGTATATGAAAGATCTGTTTGGAGTTGACTTGGTCCATGCGTCAACTCGTGAGCGGGTGCTTCTTGTGGTGCCAGGTCGACCTGTTATAGTTAGTCAGTGTATTTGTTGGATGTGATTACTAAATATGACAGTAATCATGATCATCATGTTCACGAAGCATCCTTACACAAACAATGAGTTCAAGCTCTAAGGGTTGATGCATCCAAAATACGATAATTTTTATTTCTAAATTTAATTATTTATTACTTTTCATGAAATAATTTCTACTATTTGAACACGACTCAAAATATATTGGATGCAGCACCTTATAAACAAATTTGTTTGTTATTACAGCCATTGTAAAATACTGTATTTGATTGAAAAGAGTGGCCGTTAAGTTTCTTGTATGTTCTTCTCACGAGCTCAATTTTTTACGAACATATGGTGAATTCAATAATTTAAAAGAAATATCTGCAGTGTCGATTCAAAAGCGCTTAGTTTAAGCCTATAAAGTTTATTTGACTTTATTTGACATTGATTTTGAGATGTAGCTCTTTCAAATCTAAACAGTTTGTTATTTTTACGTATTACCAAGTTCCGGGTTCCGTCCGAATCCTCTACCATCTGAACCAGTCGTCCGAGTGATAACCGAAAGGCGCGAGTTCAAGTCCCGCATCGTCCATAAATTTTGAGACAAACAGTGATACAAATTAAATTTGTATATATAGATGAGGTTTTCTGTTTCAGGCCAGATCTATGTAGCCTTTATCGATTTATAAAAAGCAAACAATACAGCATTCTTACTATAGTGCCCGCATTATACTAAAAAAATTAAAGAATATCTTAAACATTCTTAAAATATGTCCAACCGATAAATTTGATAAATTTTGTTTCATTTGTATTTTTGTGTACTTTTTTCGCCTTATGTTTAATTGTATATAAAATCGTTATATTTTGTATTATATTCACTCCTACTTTGTTTATATTTAAGTGGAAACTTTATTGGCTTGTGTAATATAAATTATGTGTTACAATGTGTATATAACCTAAGCTGTTTGTTTTCCAATAAAGTCAGGATCGTAATCGGTCTTTAAAGTTATAAGCGCCATAATGATGTGCGTAATAGCAGATCGATATCGATAAGATTTAACTAAATGGTTAAATTTTATAATTAGGTTTGACATTTTCATAAAAATAAATATAATATAATCTACATTCATTAATATGTTATTATATTACAAATTATTTTCTTCATCAACGAGCGTACGGGTCAATATATTTTATTCCTAGTTACAATTCTTGAATATGTACATGAGAATTTTGTGGTGTTAAGTGATCACCGCCGCCCACATTCTCTTGCAACACCAGAGGAATCACAAGAGCGTTGCCGGCCTTTAGGGAAGGTGTACGCGCTTTTTTTGAAGGTACCCATGTGGTATTGTCCCGGAAACACCGCACAAGGAAGCTCATTCCACAGCTTAATCGTACGTGGAAGAAACCTCCTTGAAAACCGGGCTGTGGAGGACCGCCACACATCCAGATGGTGGGGATGATATCCTAACTTGTGGCGTGTCGTGCGAAGGTGGAATTCGGCGGCAGGAAATAGGTTAAGCAGCTCTTCGGAACACTCACCTTGATAAATACGGTAGAAGACACACAATGAAGCGACGTCTCTACGCAACGTTTTACGTTATTTATATATCTGTACACAAAGTATATATATATCTGTACACATAGTATATTTCTATCCGTTTACAAATCCTTGTTCCACGCTAAGTCAAGTATTCCCAAAGTTGCGGAAATTACATCCTATTATTATATAATGTATATAATAATACTAGCTGACCCGGCAAACGTTGTGTTGCCATACAACAACAACTTTACTTAATTTTAATAAAATAAAAGATTTTTTCTAAAATAGCCTTAGTTACTCCTTATTACATCAGCTACCTGCCAATAACAGTCCCGTCAAAATCAGTCCAGCCATTTCAGAGATTTTCCGGAACATACAAACAGACAGACAATAAATGTAAAAAATGTTATTTTGGTGTAAATATACCGTATACTTACATATATATACGGCACTTGTATATTCATGTACATGTAGTAAAAAACAGTAATTTCGATATTACAAACAGACACTCCGATTTTATTTATATGTGTGTGATTAAAGGAAGTTTGACGTTTCCAGTTTTAATTTTTCACGTAAATTCAATCCTCTTATTGTTTGTGTTTGTGGAAAATTTTCCATAATTCAAACATTCGTTGTAACCGAGATGAGAAGATGAGGTTATTGAAAAGTTTCAGCACTCGTGTCTTACATTTACCTTTATACATTCATCGTGAAACTTGTAGCTGCAAAAGGTCGACGACGGATTTCGTATTTATTGGTTTTGCCGCCGTAGTTCAATGCTTCTGTACAATTGGGTCGTTAGTAATATTATTGTGGGTAGAACGATTTTGTTTGCTCTTTGACTTCAAATGAATGTTCTTATTGTTAGTGAACATCCTTTATGCTTTATGACGATATATTGTTCGAGCTCACAACTTTATCTATTCTGTATTATATTTTATCTACACTCATATAAATCCTCTACTAAAGATTCTAAAAACAGTTAGCTTATTACCAACATTAAAACACCCAATGTCCCATAACCATTACATCATCCAAATGAGTATTGTAATGAATTTGTTGTACTAAATTTTATAATAACACTCCTTTGGATGATGTAATGGTTACTAGGACTGACTTTTTTAATGTAAGCAGTAAGCTAACTGTTTCGGAATCTTTAATAGAGGATTCATATTAGGGGAGTAGATAAAGTCTTGTATGCAACTGTTTATAATTAGGAATTAAAACACTCATGTGATACTATTATGATACTCGGCTTCGCCTCGTGTGATAAACCGACATTCATGTTTTAATACCCCTTATTACACAACAGTTATTTTTTTTGATCAATTGAATATCTATGCACAGGTAAACACAGAAACAGGTGGCGAGATAGTTCAGCTGACAACAGAGTGATTGGGGATTATGAAGTTGAGGAATGGAAAGACATGGGTAAGTTTTTCTTAAACTTGTTTAATACTTGAAGATCTCTTACTCCAGTGCTAAATAATCGGAACTATTAACCTTCCGTAATCGGCAAGTGCCCCCACGCCGTGGTATGTCTCAGATCGGCGCGATTTTGGCGCGCGCGCAGCGGCCTGTTAATACGTATTATTTTACGTGTATTAATACATTGCTAATAATTAGGATGATATGAGAGAATGTTTAAGAAAGCTATTGAAACAAGCTTTAAGACCATATAAAATAAACTATCTTTTGAAGAAAATGAATGTCAGACTGTCAACTTGGTCAGGGTATAGTGTGCCGTACGGCACTTTCGATTTTGGTGTATATGAAAGATCTAGTGCCAAAGGGCACTTCCCTATTTTGGAGGATCGAAAGGAAAGATTAAGTAGGGGATCTCGGGTTCGAGTCCCGGTAGATATAAACGTTTGGTTATCCATAATAATTTTTGTTACAGGGTTACGTTGAAGAGCTTTAAAATTGAATAATAATACCAGTTTAAGGAAATGTCGCCTAAAGCCTTACACAGTAATTTAGGTTAAATAATTTTGGTGGGATTCAGCTATTACGTAAACAATTTATTTACTTACTTGTTTGTTCTTCCTTCTCGATTATTTATAATTAAAATCACAGTCCGATATCATTTGAGAAAAATCCTTATTGATATATTGGCAATCGATACAACTGCTAGTGTTTTATTGGTGATCCGTATTAGTGTGTAAGAGTTCTTGGTAGTAGCATTAATACTAATAATATAGTATTTTACTTACTGTCGCGAGGCCAAAAATTTATTATGGTACATTATTTTCATCTCATGGAAAGAGATGCAAGCGAAGACGTAGCAGGCGTACCTAGTAGTAGACTATTTTGCTCCAGGCTTAAAGACACCCAGATATATCGTACTGGAGAAATTATAGATGTAGAAAGATTAAGGCTGGGATTCACCAACTAACTTTAGCAGTTACAAACATGTTACAGTTAAGCAAAAAATGTGTTTCACCATTTGACAGTTTTTAGATGACGTCATAACTGTAACCGTAACTGTCCAATCTTCGCCGGTTAAAGCTATTGTTAATGTTAAATAGCTACATAGTGACCTGACAAAAGTTTCAAATAAATATTCGATATTTATTTGATATTTCAGTTTTAAACTTTAACTATGGAATACGATGGTCAAATACATTCTGCAGTCTATGTTAAAGTCAGCGTTAAAAATTTTACTTAAACCTTAACTGTAACAGCTAATATGATGCAATCCAGCCAAAAAAAGCAGATGTTGATAGTTTCCACAACTAAGCTGTTAACAATATAACGTCGAATAAATTACTTCGAGTTTTTCTTATGGAAAATGAGGACAAACGAGCGTACGGGTCACCTGGTGTCAAGTGAACACCGCCGCCCATATTCTCTTGCAACACCAGAGGAATCACAGGAGCGTTGCCGGCCTTTAGGAAGGCTTAGGAAGGTGTACGCGCTTTTTTTGAAGGTACCCATGTCGTATAGTCCCGGAAACACTGCACAAGGAAGTTCATTCCACAGCTTTGTAGTACGTATAGGAAAACTCCTTGAAAACCGCACTGTGGAAGGCCGCCACACATCCAGATAGTAGGAATGATATGCTAACTTGTGAAGTGTCGTGCGAAGGTGGAATTCAGCGGCAGGAATCAGGTGAAATTTTAATTGATGAAATTTAAATTGATTAAATTTTATTTCATATTATTAATTTTAAGATTTCAACTTATGATTGGTATTTTTGTTCACAGATTATGAATCCACACAGTCTTCAGGGTTATGTTCATTGCACGGAAATTTTCTAATAACAGTTATAGCTTTGTTAGTAATCAGCTGACATAAATTGTTTTTACTATAACTTTAGTGCCGACAGTATTAATGTTCAATTAAAAGTATTGTTACATCGAATGGTTTTAATGTATATTAATTAGAAAAAGTATAAATTTAAGTGCATTTGTTCTTATTTTGTTAGGGTCTAGACCTTCTTAGAAGATTTCTTGTATATACATTAATAAACAATTAGTATTTCGTTCCGTACAAATTGAATAATAATATTTTGTTTATTATCTTATTTTAAGGCTGGGAACCGAACCCATGGCCTTGAGGAATCTAGCGGAGCTAGGTTAACTCTCTCGCACAAGATCGCCATAGTTTTAATTCAGAATTAGAAGCATTTTTAATTTATTACAAACATCATACGATTTTCTTTACAAAACTATCAAAATGACAGATGACACAGCATGTTAAATGCATTGGTGTACAATTCATAAATTTCCGTACAATTTATAACTAGATTGAATATTTGCTTCAACTGTAAAAGTTAGGGGTATTTTGGTGATTTTTTTCACACTGTATATAAAAAAAATGTAATGAAAAAAATTTAATTTTGTTCTCATATTCTGTAGATATATAAGTATTTTTTTAAAAAATAAAAGCTTTATATAAATCTTAAAGAAATGGGTTCATCTATGCGGTATTTTGGCAATTTCTTAGGATAGTAGCCTTAAACAGATAAAGATATAATTGTTTTTATTTTATGAGAAAGTGTTTAAATAAATCAATAATGGCATAGAAATAGTAAGCCAACTTTAAAAAAAAGTTTATTTCATTTGATTTTTGTTTGTAATTATCTCTAAATTATACTAACCTAGTATATAATATTTATGTTCCGATTTAGATAATAAAAATGAAGGAATTCAATCTTTATTAATATTATATTATTAAACAAGCAATTTACAATATTGCATAACAAAACAAGTCCTTACCACGGACGAGTAAAAAAAGAAGGACTCCGTGCCATCTAACATAACAGTGAAGCACCAAAACAAGCCGGTAAGCGAGTAAACACATAGCCCCACGCACACACTTACTCTAATACAAGCCGATCTGCCGCAATTATGAGATTTACCATCGTCTGTGACAGATCATTTTGCGTCGCAATAAAATATTTTTAAAAATACCGTCGTGTGTTGTGAAAAAGTGTAAAAACGATACTATAAAAGTATTTGTGGCCATATATGACTATTTAAGGGAAAAAAATTGTACAACTAGTATCCCCGTAACCGCACACACACTAGCATAAAGGTGCTTCACTTGCTAATATCACGTCGCGGAGTCCTTCTGTTTTTACTAATGTACGTATTGCAAAAAAGAGTTCATTGTTGAGAATATTCGGTTGTCTTTTTCTTTCATTATTTGCTACGATCTTGTAAAATATGCTCTAAATGATAAGAAATTTGGGCAGAATCATAAACAATTTGTTATTTTTTTAAGCGATATATATCACTTCTGGGATTAACTACACAAGTTTTATTTGAAAACAAATCTAATGAACGGTGCGGGACTCGATCCCGCGACCTCTCACGTTCCGTACACTGAGCCAACCGTTCGAGTGATGTCACTTTCATAAATTTTGATTATATCTTTTGTTCAACTTTTAGGTTTTGGTTTCATGAAATGGTTGGCTCAATGGAAGAGTGCTCGCACGGTACGCGATAGGTCACGGGTTCGAGTCCGGCATTGATCATAAATTTTGTTTTCAAATTTAATTTATAGAATAAAATATATCATTAAAATTTGAGGATCTATTTATTAACATATTCCATTTATTTTGTAGAATTGGGCTTGTGAGACATTCGTAGCGATAAGTGCACAAATATTATGCGCATAAGAGAATAATATAAACTAACTCTGTTGTAATGTAGTAGTTAATCGTTGTAAATAAAATATAATAATACAATCAAAGACTGATATACACTAAAATCAACGTGCCATATCTGATGATCATATTTTAATGAAGTTATTTTTGTATTTATTAATTCTGATTGACATATCGTGTTTATAAATTATGGCTACACACAACTCGGTAAATTTTATATTCATTTAATCAATTTATTTAATAGTAGTAGACACAAGAACTTAAATAGAAAATTAATATTTATAAAACCCAGGCTTTTGAGGCTCAGAACCATTTCGTTAACAACAGCATTCAAACATAAAAAAAATGCCACACATATCGTTAAAAATATTGATTATTTTAACTTTATTAAAGGAATGTTGCATATTCTACGTAATGGGATAAGGTGTTACTATAAAATTCATTTAGACTTCTATGATTCACTGTTAAACTAAAAATAGAAAAGAAATTGCGGAAAAAATAAAAAGGCATAAAAGGCATTTATTTTCTCAAAATTGATTCCTTTAGAATTCTTTTTGATGTCATTTCTAATAACTACTAGATACTACATACTACTACCGCTTCGGAAACAAATGGCGCTCTGACAGAGAAGAAGCGGCGCAAGAAACTCTCCCAGCATTCTTTTTTTGCGCTCTTTTCAATAGAAATATACAATATTGTACAGTCATTTCTATCGCTATAAAATAATCACAATCTAGTCCCAGGCTGTCCGATCATTTAGATATTCAGCAGTGGAGTAATAGGATTTACGACAGAGCCATTTCGTACAAAGTACACATGTCATGGTTTGATTTGATTTAGTCCTGGTACATGTTGCTAGGATGACACACATGATTTCAATCGCTATGAAAGACATTACTATCACCGCTACCATATTTATCTTCTCCTTTTGTCTATGTACTAATACGTCGTGCGCATGATGTCAGAATATATTAAGATATACTCGCATCATACATAAGACAATCTCTTGTTCAACTATGATCGCCTGGTATACAGTATAATGCTTCCTATCTTATTTTCTCCCACGTTAAATCTTATGAATTCATGTGTCTGTCTCTTTTTACTGTCTTGCTTTTTCGTTTCACCGACTTTAAAAACACAACGATGATAAAGTAGAAGTTTTCACTTCAACTAACTGACTCAATGCGTCATTTTAGCGTAAAGGGAGAGCAGGCAGACTTTTAATGAAAACCAAGGTAATTGTAGTAGTTTATGTGTCTGTACATAATGAAGGGCATTAAGCACGAGTGTGGGTTTAATAACGTCACAAGAGTGTTTTAATGCCTATTAATGTACAGTTACAGTATCTACCGACAAATCATGAAACTCCATGATGCATTTAGAAGCCGTATATTATAACAACCATAAATTTGAACCGGAAAGGCGGCAATGAAAAGTTTTCTGTCACATGTCATAGTTTTATTTAATTCAGAGACAAACTAGCGTCGGCCCTAACTATCATATCGTTCGATATCTAACTTACGTGCAACATTTTGTCAAATTTCTTTGCAAATTGACATTGAATTTCGAACTAAAGGTCATCTGGACTGTTATTAGAATACGGGACAAATAGAATTTCCTATTTTTCAAAGATATTCGAAATTTGAATGAAATAATACTATCGAAGTTGATGTTATTATTTAGCGATAATAACATTTATACAGATAAGAAATTTGTTCTAACAAAACACACTTTTTTGGTGATCATAATGTGCGGTTCTTGAATGCATCATGGAGGTTTTATGATATTTGAGTATATAAAAACACTTTAAGCACCATAAAAAGGCACCTGAATGTAAATTGGTATATTAATTTATTCCAAAGAATTTTATTTATTCTTTTTTATTCGTGAACCTTTTTCACCTATTTCACTGTAACGTCTCCTGAGACAATACCTAATTTTCGAACCTAAGTTCGTATTTTCTTAGTTCTATGTACGTTGTATATACCGTATTCATTTGTAAATATTCTATACAATACAGACAATATGACGTATCCATTAATATGTATCTGTAAGTTTTTAGTATAGAACCTAGTGTTTAACAGTGAACAGTTAAAATATCACAATATAGTTCTTTGATATAAGGTAACGAGATGTGAGTGCTGTCTCATGGAACACAAATTCGAAAATAAATCTAAAGAGTTTTACACATCACTCACTACGTACTCTAACAAGATGCATACGTGCGAGCGAGTAGGGAATATCGGGAATACCACTCTATCTTTCTACTCATTCTCGTATCATTCTGATGACATCAGGAACGATGATCCTATAAGATGTAGTAATGTATAAATATGAAATATAATATAGAAATGTATAATAATAACTACAAAAGTAACATACCGTAAAATATAAAAACGAGTGTGCTTTAGACCACACGACTGAAATAAAACCTCTTTAGCTCCATCTATATGTATCTATATATATGTTTATATTTGTATATATATATATATATATATATATATATATATATATATATATATATATATATATATATATAATACATGTATATTCATACATATATATATTAAAATAATAATATTTATGAATAATTAAATTTATTATGTGTTTTCATTGATAAATTATTATTTTTGATTTTTTTTTTATTATTATTTTCCTTGACTGATATACATGTATATTTCATGCACTGGCTATGAGAGGAAGAGAGAAAAACAATGTGTGCTCGCCCCTCTCTATAGCAATATACGAAACATAAATCTCTTTCTATATCTCAACTTCCGATCGCCTCGCCCGATCACACTTTTCGTAACGCTCTCGCAACGCATTCACCAACTTTCTCCCCAAGTCAATCGTGCGTAAGGAGTTTAATTTTTTTTATTTCAATCCAATACAACCTTTATTGCGATAACAACAATGTAACTATCATTTTTAATTAGTACTGAAGGGGTTAATGATTTTATTATGATTTTCTACTTTTTTTTTTGTGATAAATTTTTGAATTAAATGTAATGAATTAGGTATTTCAATAAGAAATTTGTAAATATCTGAAAATGCATGTATAGATGTTTCAGTTAGATGTTGATGTAAAAACAAGTAATAAACCTTTTTGTATGATATCTAGTATTATTTTCAACCCCTGAAGAGTGGCTTCAGAAGCCTTACCAAGACTATAATATATGATCTGGTAAATTAAGGTAATATGCGTATATTTATTAGCTAAACCCGACGCTGCTTTGACTAACAGAATATAAGGCTTTGATTAATTTATGGTTAGCAGATAATATTAATACAAGTTCATATTTCTTACCTATAGTTCTCCCGGTAATTAATATTTTGGTATATTTTATGATTTACTTACTCATAAAATAAAAATATGATTAATAAAAAAACCATTGTCAGGGGTGGGGTTAAGACCCACGCTTCCCCTAGGAAAAAAGCTTAAATCTGGCGTATCGACCATCCTGACTTAATGTAGTAGTTACAATTAATGACTCATATTCTCACCTACTCCGTAACCGGCTGAAATGCGACTTTATGTAAGATAGACACGAGAAAATTTGAGGTGATGTAATACAATTTTACTTAAAAAAGTACGTTGTAAATCTCAAAATCGCGAGGGAGGCAGTGCGACCCATAACTGTGGAGACCAACGGCGACTAAAGTTGCGTCATCTTGGCAACCACGACCACTCTGACAAGATTGAACGATCGAGAAGAAGAAATCTCAAAATATTTATTTTTACTTAGACTTATACTGCGCTGTGATTTGAAGTCAGCAGTCTCTTGTCATATTACCGAAACACATAACCGCATACTTTGTATAGATTTGGGTATTCAATTTAACAATAAACACCAAACAGTTTTCTAAGACTCATGGTCAATATCATCATATCAGCTGGAAGCCACAACTAACTAACAGTTAACTATTGGGCAAAGGCCTCCCCCAAGATCTCCACGACGGTCTGCCTGTGCTGCCCTTATCCAACCTACTCCGGCGATCTTGACCAGATCGTCAGTCCATCTTGTGGAGCGCCTACCAACACTGCGCCTTCCGGTACGTATTCGCCATTCGAGGACTTTGCTGCCCCACCGGCCATCTGTCGGTTGAGCTATACGCCTTGCCCACTGCCACTTCAGTTTCGCAATCATTTGGATTATGTC
This sequence comes from Leptidea sinapis, assembly GCF_905404315.1. Lineage (NCBI taxonomy): Eukaryota > Metazoa > Arthropoda > Insecta > Lepidoptera > Pieridae > Leptidea > Leptidea sinapis. Next base: position 10,748,196 of record NC_066275.1, on the reverse strand, counting down.
GGTGATTTTGGACTAAATTTTGGCCTATTTCTCACTGAGTCACTGAGCAAAAATTCGAGAAATATATTAAAGCTTCTTTCAAAGAAGCCTTTATATAGTTATAGTTGATTATACAGGATGGTTTTTTGAGACCGGCGGTGATGGCCAAGTCGGAAACTACCCGAGACTTAGAGGAAAGTCGTTAAAGGAGTTATGCCCTCGATTTATAAGTAAGCAATAACTACATATTAAGTTTTTAAGAATTTCTTGAACTTTTGACGGAAATCGACCCGAATGATTTTTCAAAAAAATTACTTTATGTATTATGGGACCAATGGACTCTGTTGCTCATAAGGATCAATCTTAGCAAAGAAATGTATTTCTTAAACTTGGACGCAAAGAAAGGTCTAGATTCCCCGTAAATTAAGACATCGTTTCAATTCAATTTCTGATGGCGTTTTGTTTTCTTTGGCGTTTCGTACTCTGATTTCGCAGAATACGCGGATGACTCAGTCATAGTGACGTTTACGGTTCAATATCTAATAATGCAATGACACTAATGACATGAAATTTGGTATTTATACTTTTTTTATGGAACATAACGCCAAATGAGCGTATGTTAACCTGGAACCTGGTGTTAAGTGATCACCGCCGCCCACATACTCATGCAACAACGACACAAGAATTACAGGAGCGTTGCAAGCCTGAGGAAAGTATACACACTTTTTTCGGATATCGTACCCATGTCGTATCATCCCGAAAACACCGCACTTATCCCAGTGGGAGGGTCCTTTGCAAAGGATGCCGGCTAGATTATGGGTACCAAAACGGCGCCTATTTCTGCCGTGAAGCAGTAATGTGTTAGCATTACTGTGTTTCGGTCTAAGGGGCGCCGTAGCTAGTGAAATTACTGGGCAAATGAGACCTAACATCTTATGTCTCAAGGTGACGAGCGTAGTTGTATTGCCACTCAGAAATTTTGGGATTTTTCTAGAATCCTGAGCGGCACTGCATTGTTCTGGGCAGGGCGGATCCATCAGCATCAGCTGTACGTCCTGCTCGTCTCATCCCTTATTTTCATTAAAAGAAAACATAGAAGTTCATTTCACAGCTTGGTTGAAAGTTCCTTAAAAACCGCACTGTGCAGAAACGCTATACATCCAGATGGTGGGAATGATATTCTAATTTGTGGCGTGTCGTGCGAAGGTGGAATTCCGCGGCAGGAATATCTAATATAGGTACTAATCAATTAGTGACATACAGCGCAAGTCCTTAGTGACACATAAAGTCGCTTAGGCTCAATACATTTAACTCCTCGTATTAACAAATAATAGTGTTTATAGTAAAGAATCATAAATGGGTCGCATAGATTGTGACTTAACTTGTATTCAGATCGGCAATTCCTTCAAGATCTTTGCACCGCATTGAATGAGTTCAGTGGTCCGCGAGTTACAAACTTAAGTTATTTTCTGCGTAACTTTGTATTATTCAAGTATACAATTCACTTGTACACTATTGTTGTGTAAAACTACTTGATAAGTATTCTAATTTTAAAGAAATAATATTTCTAAGCATTATGTTCTAATATAGCGGTGTATAAAAAGGCATATAGGCATTTAATTTCTCAAAATTTATTCCTTTAGAAGTATTATTGATGTCATTTCTAATAATATACTACTACTAACGCTTCGGAAACAAAAGGCGCTCTGAAAGAGAAGAAACGGCGAAAGAAACTCTCCCAGCATTATTTTTCTTACTTAGCACAAACACATACACAGACATCCATACATACACACACATCCATACATACACACACATCCATACACACACATACACGCAAAACTATTTTATTTTTATTTTGTACTATTATAGGGGAAGAGACTGGAACTCACGACACAGGGAATCCTAGTGTGAGGCCAGAATACTTGTAAAATTAAATTTACTTACTTTAAACCAACGTATACTTTTTAACAGATATTTTGTAAATCTATGTAACTAATATGGTACTGCAATAAATTATTCTTCTTATTCTTCTTCTTATCTAGTCCCAGGCTGTCGGATCACTTAAATATACAGCTGTAGAGTAGCAGGATTTACGACAGAACCATTTTTTAATAAAACATTTAAATTTATTTATTGATAATGCCTGAACAGTTGCTGGGACTTTATGTTAAGAGTGTATTCATTTACCCTTAAAGCTATTATGTATAAAATATGTGCTAAACACAATAGGATGTGTTCATTCGTGTGGAATGGCCGCTGCAAACTGTCGTGAGCTAATAATGGCCCACTAGTGTCTGGATATCGATTACCTTTTACATTAACCGCACATTGTTGTGTGTGATTGCTGTACCTTCTGTACCATTGAAGACCACAGTAAATGTATTTGCTACAGGGATCATGTTTAAAATCTCTTTGCAATGGTTCTCGTGATGACTTTGGTGGAAGACACACAATGAAGACATGACGCCTGTCTAAGATAAGCCACCAATGGGAGGCTCCTTTGCACAGGAATTCGGGTAGATTATGGATACCACAACGGCGCCTATTTCTGACGTGAAACAGTAATGTGTAAACATTTACGTTTTTCGGCCCGATGGGCGCCGTAGCTAGTAAAATTACAGGGCAATTGAGACTTAACATCTTATGTCTCAAGGTGCCGAGCGCAATTGTAGAGCCACTCAGAATTTTTAGGTTTTGCAAGAATCCTGAGCGGCACTGCATTGTAATGGGTAAGGCGTATCAATTACCATCAGCTGAACCTCCTGCTCGTCTTGTCATAAGAAAAATATTATGCGATCGAGATGTTCTCTAAATACTGTAAATCCCAATAGTTTGTGCATAGCTGCAGCACTGTTATGTATATCCATTTAAACTTAATGATTTTAATTGACTAAGCACGGTCACATGAAGATTAATTTTAAGGTGGCATGTTATATGAATCTCAGAAAGCAATCCTGTTTTTGGGCCCAAACCTGTCAGACTCAGGGACTTCTCTTGTCACGAAAATAGTAGTTCAAAAGTGGAAACGTAAGTAGAGTTATAGTCACAGATTGTGCATTATATTTAAGAAGCGCCGTGACAAACAAAATAAAAAAAAATTCACAAAAAAATAACCGACTTCAAAAACACTATTCCAAAACAATAGATATAATATGCACTAAAAAGAATAAAAATAATTGCGTATTTTTATACAATCTAATTAATTAATCTTATTCTAGTTACGATTTCAGACTTGTATGGTTTTCTCATGGACACCATATACACACATATGGACTAAATTACAATGGGACCACACGGGAAGCACCAGCTTTCAAACAAAAAAAGAATAATCAAAATCGGTTCACCCAGTCCAAACTTTACAAACAAAAAAAACCATACCGGCGAATTGAGAACCTCCTTCTTTTTTGAAGTCGGTTAAAAATCATTGTTACGGAGACGCAAATGCAAATTGTCCCAAAAGTAGTTTTTATGCAATGAATTTGTCCTTTAGATTGTTTTTATTATTAGTATCTTTCTTACCAATTTCAGATCGAGTAATGTGAGTCATCTATACTAATATTATAAAGCTGCAGTGTTTGTTTGTTTGTTTGTTTGTTTGTTTGTTTGAACGCGCTAATCTCTGGTACTACTGGTCCGATTTGAATGATTCTTTCAGTGTTGGGTAGTCCATTTATCGAGGAAGGCTATAAGGCTATGTTTTTTTTTTCAAAATTAGGGATCCGTAATAAAATTGCTATTGTGTAACACAAGGTGTAAAATCGAAAACCTATTTTTGCGTGCGCTGCAAAAACTATTGACAAAACAAAAAAATGATGTACAGGCTATAATATAGGCAATATTTTATTACTTATAAAACTATCGCGTGAATTATACTTTATATGGCAAAACAACGTTTGCCGGGTCAGCTAGTGTGAACATAAGAGTAAAAAATAAGACTTTTTGCGAGACAGTAGAAAACATTAATTATTAATTACATTATGTTTTTGGAATTCTGACAGTTTTCATCATTTAAGAATGGTAAGAATTCCTAAGTAAGTGACTAAGTAATGTACCTGAAGAAAACCGAATATTAAAAACGTGAAAAAATGTAAATTTTACGAGATAAGTGGGTACATTCTCCCTTTAAGTTTTGTCCTTGTCCCTTCTAGCAATGTTTTAACTTCGTAATGTTTAGCCTCAGGGTAATGAAATATTTAAAGCATTTACAATATCTACATGGTGATAGTGATTAGTTTGGATAATATTTAAGAAGTATAAAACTATGAAAATGGTTTTTATATAGTAACGTATGTTTTGTAGATTTATTGGTTATACTTGCACTTAATTAAAATTAATCTTTAATTTACAAAAATATGTTAAAGTGATGCGTGACCGGGTTAAGTTAATACTATATTAACAAACTTAAGTATTTTAAGTTTCAGTGGATATTCATAGCAGTATCAGCTACCATTTAACCGTATGCAACGCAAAGATTGAGCATCTTCCATCTTTGATTTCCAATATTGAGTGTGTTCGTCTCAACTGTCTGTTTACAACAATGACGTTCTATACATTTGGACATATCATTCGCAGTCTGATAACGGAACGGCAAAAGTGTGCTTAAAGCCAATGTAAGCACACTTTTCTCCTTGTCAACTGTGTGTCAATCAATAAGCCTAAGTGTGCTATAAAAAGTGCTTAAATAATACATTAACAACTCAAAAAAAAAGATGGTGTGACTTATCATCGGTAAGGTTATTTTATTATATAATATTGATATGCAAAAAGCGGAAGTAATTTAGTAAAACGAATATTTTTTCATTAAATATGGTACAATATTATTGACAAGTCTCCAGACAAGACCCGCTTGTCAGAGGGACAGATGAAAGGACACACTTAGAAATGTATAGACATAGTAGTCGAAGGTTATTATGGTGTCATTTGTGGCATGTGCCATATTTCGGCTTTGATTTTGTATGAGGTGCATTGTCTATATGTATAGAACGTCATTGGTTTACAATGACAATTATTATTACATAGTACACAATAGTAAAGAATTTGCGCGTCGGCCATCTTGAATTTCACGAATAATCGCCAATACGTTTTACAATAGAACTGTGGAAATGATTATCTTTCCTTCAATAGCTTTCATTTACCCTCATTCGATTTATGTAGACCCGGCATTCATCATAATTTTTCGGAAAATTCCAGAGAAAAAACATCCTTTTTTCTGTAAACGTAAAAAGGTGTGTGAAAATTGCGTGATGATCTGTCGAGTCGAAGTAACAAAAAAACATACAAACCTCACATTTGCATTTTTATTATTAGCAAGGATTGTCACTTGTTGAGATAATAAACTATGGAGATATCCCGTATTAAAATTAGTTTCATTACGAAATTGGAAAACTCGCAGCAGAAGTTAGTTGAATGCTCACAGAACTTCTATATATAAATTTTGATTTGCATAATACACACCATGCCACGCTGAATTTTCACTGCAATACTTGGGACGAGTCAAGAATATCCAACAACTGAATATAGCTGTGTCTGTCTGTTGTAAGATCTTATGAACAATTCAAAACAATATTGCATGACATGAAATAGATTCACGTAGTGTTTGCTTGTGTTAAATCACTTTTGTAGGCCAATGACGTTGTATTTCGTAATCTTGTGCTATGTGCGATTAAATCTGATAGATAGGGAGGGTTAATGAGGGTTTAAGCTCGGTCCAAAGGTTATTTTTAGGGTTTGTGACGTTCGGGTTAAGGGGATGCCATTACGAAGGCTGCTAATTAAGATGACTGCTTATCACAGGTTTGTTTATCGCTGATGAAAAGTGACATTTTAAGATATTTATTTCTTTATTCTATTTATTTGGGATAACAAACAGTTGACACAATACATTCTACAATTTCAGAGTACAGTATTAAATTAATATCTAGTGATTCATTATCCGTTATTCACAGGTTGATTTTATAGTGTTACTAGTATCTAATACATAATGAATTAAAAAAAGTTTAACTAGAATTAAAGTAATATGTACATACAATGAGAAGAAAGAAATACAAAACTAGACGTCTTAAAACAAAATTATTTATTAAATTAATACAGTGTTTTTATATCGTCTTAACTTTCATTTTTAGTCATATATAATTGTTTAAATACATTAAAACAAAAGAGTTAATGAGATTTAACAATCACGAAAAATATTATTTTCTTAAGATGTCATTCACTTGCTTTATTTTAAAAAGTGACCGAGTTTTCAATTGTTTTTTGCGATAAAATGGTATCATTACTTGATAAAAGACACGGCCATACATCCTTTTCTCGAAGCAGTTCAGACCATTTTCAACCTTATAACTTCGTTGTGGATTAAATTAGAAGCCTGCATTTTCAGTTACCAAATAGACATTGTATGGCATATTTAAATTTTCAGTCAATTTGAACCAGTAGGTTAATCATTATAACTAGTCAAAGTTTCTTAATTGTCTCACTCACTGTCTGAACTAAATTCTAAGGCACTTCTAGTCGACATATATACTTCAAATTTAGAATAGAATATAATACAAGGAAAACCTAAAATATTTTGCAATTTCGGTCCAGTTTCCTAGATACATCAACTACATAAATAACTCTTTAATTCAATATATTATATATTATATATGAGCAAACAATGTGATTATATATACTACTAGCTGATCCGACGGACGTTGTTCTGCACATAATAGATAAAAACTGTTTTTATGAATTTGTCAATAATATTTCAAAACATCAACAATTATTTCGTAAAATATGCTTCCTGTTGCTTTAATGAAATTGTTTCACAGCAGAACTATCAAACCGTGCGTCACGAAATTCTCTCATAGAAAATATGTCTATACAAAACAAATATTGAAAATAAAAATAATTATGGGTCCCAAATCGAAATAAAAACTATCCTATCTCTCAAGTTGGACCAAACTGCACTCCATGGAGTAACCTCCATTAAAATCCGTTCATTAGTTTAGGAGTCCATCGCGGACAAACAACCTGTCACGTAATTTATATATATTAAGATATGTATTGCTTGTCAGATACATTGTGTTTTAAATAAAAAATACATACATTATGTTTTCGTGTGATGGCTAAACTACGTAATATATTTATCTAAAACATAATATTTTCAATATTGATATGGTAACTATTGTTAGATTAGCTAATTATGAAATCACTTAAGACAGAAGGACCCTTAAGTAGAAGCTAAATAAATTGACAGACTTCGACTTATAACTTTCTACGGTAGTAGAACTAAGTTGTGAGACTTGGTTTTATAACCGACTTCAAAAAAGGAGGAGGTTCTCAATTCGTCGGTATGTTTTTTTTATGTTTGTTACCTCAAAACTTTCGACTGGGTGAACCGATTTTGATAATTTTCGTTAGTCGGTGTCATCCAAGATGTTTGTAACTACATACATAGTTATTAGGTGAGATGTGCTTGAGTCGTGAGGAGGCAAGAGGCAAGAGCGGTTCGCGGCGGAAGGACACCGATATAATAATAATCGTAACTAGAATTAGATTAATTAATTAGATTGTACAAAAATACGCAATTGTTTTTATACTTTTTAGTACATATTATATCTATTATTTTGGAATAGTGTTTTTGAAGTCGGTTTTTTTTTTTGTTAAATTTTTTTCTTTTACAAGTAATGTTTCTGATGGCGTCATGTATTCGTTCATGTACCCCTGCCAATTTGTATGTAAATTTTCAATATGATCGGTTAAGTAAGAAGTTTCAAAATTCTACAACAAATAAACTCAGATTTGTATTAATAATAATATACACAGATACGGTTTGATGGTTTGGGTACTCACAAAGTTTCGGGCGTTGCCAGCATTTCTATCTTCTGTTCATAGTGCGCAGCCTTTTTTACGAGAATTGTTAATCATGTACCAGGTAACTCAGAGATTGCGTATTTGAACGAAGCTAACAATGCTTGGCTAAATATTGCACATATTCAAAATTTTCCAGACGATTTATAGTGTCAAAAAGCATGGGACGCACCTCTTTGTAAGTCAGCCTTTGATGATCTTTTGATCTCATCTACTGACGGAATAGAGCGTGCTCGTCTTTTGGCCGTGACACAAAATGAATCGGGCTTTTGGTTACAAGCGTTGCCTTCTGGAACGCTACTTGTCAATATGACATTGTCAATACGCGTATCACTCCGGCTAGGTATAAAATTGAATGAACTACATCAATGTAGATGTGGCGTTCAGGTAGATGCTCTTGGGCGCCACGGGTAATCCTGCCTAAAATCGGCAGGACGTATCAGTCGTCACGCCAGCATTAATGAAGTCATCCGCAGGGCATTTGCAACTCTTAATATACCACCTGTTTTAGAGCCAAATGGTATTATCCGCCGCGATGGCAAGCGTCCTGATAGAATGACGCTGGTGGCTTGGGCACGGGGAAGGGCGCTGGTGTGGGACGCGACCTGCATCGACACTCTGGCTCCTTCTCATGTCCAAGTTACGTCAGTTGGTGCTGGGGCAGCTGCTTCGACTGCCGAAGACGGCAAGCGTCGCAAATATATTGGTCTCAGTGAATCATACATCTTTGTGCCCTTTGGTGTCGAGACACTTGGCCCGTGGGGCCCAGAGGCGCGGAGAATGTTCAAAATACTATATTCGCGCCTCAATAAGGCTACTGGAAACCCAAGCGCTGGCAGCTATCTCGGTCAATGTCAGCCTCGCTATCCAACGCGGAAATGCTGCCAGTATTTTAAGTACGCTTCCACGTAATGATAGTTTTAATTTTATGTAGTCATAGTATTGTAAATATAGTTATAAGATTTGTTTTGTTTGAATAAATTATTGTAATATATATAGAATAATAGTATTTAAATAACACTGAAGTAATAATAATAGCCTATATTTGCAAGACAGTACCTTAATCTGAACTCTGAACCTGTTTGTTATGTGGCAATTATCAAGTGTCTGGTTATCAAGCAACGGGTTGCGGATTTAGATCTCGATGTGAAATTTGCAATTTGTTCAGTATTATAAGTAGGTTCTTCATTGGTACCTCCCTAGAGTAAAAACCACTCAGAATTTTTCATAATAATAAACTTGTTGACTTTATATCACTTGCCAACTATTGTGAGTTGGAGCTAAAGCGATATTAAAAATATTTTCTTTTAGTTCGGCTTACTATTAACAAATGAGTTTATATACATATTTAAACATTATCTATTATAGTCAAATGAATTGAAATAAAATTCATATTATAATGACTTTAGTTTGGAAAAATTTCGTCAAATAACGTAAATGACCAATATTTTTATATCTAGGACCCTACTTAGGGCAAAAGGCCAAAATGATCATGACGTAATTTATATATATATATATATATATATATTTCTTTTGTGCGTCCGTTGTAACTGAATCCTCCTAAACGGCTGGACCGATTTTAATGAATCTCTGTGTGTCTTCAGGTGGATTCGAGAATGGTTTAGATTCACAATTGAACTACCTCCATTAGGACTTACTTACTTACTTTAGGCTGAACCGATTTTGATGATTTTTTGGGTGTGCCAGTGAATTTGGGATTGGTGTGTGTCTTAAGGTAGATTCGAGAATGGTTTAGATTCACAATTGAACTACCACCTAAACGGCTGGACCGATTTTGATGATTTTTTTTGTGTGTTCCAGTGAATTTGAGATTGGTTTGGATTCTCAATTCCGTCCATATAATATAATTTTCCTGCTCATGTTAGTGAACTCCTCCTAACGGCTGGACCGATTTTTTAAATTTAGGACGTGTGCACAGGACAACGTCTGTCGGATCCACTAGTAATATATAATACTGTTATGAATCTGGAAGAGCGAAAGACTGCAAGTTTGAATATAATCTAATAATAAACAATACAAAAATCCACTCTGAGCAGGAAGTAGCTTCTGCTTTTGAGAATTTTTTTTCTGACATTCCAGTTTCCATCTCAAGCACCCTTGTCTCCTCCACCAGTGTTGCCGAGTCACTTCTTTTGGAAGATGTTAAGGAACGTAAACAAAATTTCAAATTCAGTGTTGTTAGCCCAGCCCAAATAATTAAAACTTTCAGATCCTTAGAAATGAAAAAAACTGCTGATATATGGGGCATATCTGTAAAAATAATAAGTTCTGTTATTGACGTCATAGCACCAAATCTAGCACTAGTTTTTAATAGCTGTATTGAACATGGCGTGTTTCCTGACCTTCTGAAGTATAGTAAAATTACACCAATATTTAAATCGGGACTCACTTCTGACCCGAATAACTATCGCCCTGTTTCGGTGTTGCCGACCCTTAGTAAAATTTTTGAAAAAATTATTTTAAGCCAAATGCTTAATCACTTTAACACTTATAAGTTACTTCATATAAAGCAATTTGGCTTTACTAGGGGACGCTCGACTACGGATGCAGGTGTTGAACTTATCAGGAATATTTTTGAGGCCTGGGAGGAATCACAGAATGCACTTGGTATCTTCTCTGATTTTTCTAAGGCTTTTGATTGTTTTCAGCATTCAACGCTGGTCAGGAAGCTATGCCACTATAGTATAAGAGGATCTGCACTCGATCTTCTGATCTGATATTTAAATAATAGGATTCAGAGGTTCGAGGTGAATGGCAGGAGATCTCCTGGGACTCCTCTCGGTATTGGGGTACCACAAGGGTCTATTCTTGGACCCTTCCTCTTCCTAATTTATATAAATGATCTACCTAACCTTGTAGATAAAAAACACAAGGTGGCATTGTTTGCGGATGACACTTCACTTATATTCAAAGTGAAACGAAGCCAAGTTTTGTATGACAAAGTAAACAATGCTCTATGTGACATCGTGTACTGGTTTAGCGCCAATAACTTATTGTTAAATAATCATAAAACCAAATATATTAAATTCACCGCGCCAAATGTCAAAAATGTAGATGCGAATATTTTATTAAATGGAGAGGTGGTATAACCAGTGGAATCTGCTATATTTCTTGGCATTACTCTTGATTCCAAATTGCAGTGGGGCCCCCATATTGAAGGATTGGCGAATAGGCTTAGTTCTGCAGCATATGCGGTTAAGAAAATTAGACGGTTAACTGACATAGATACGGCGAGATTAGTATACTTTAGTTATTTTCATAGTATTATGTCCTATGGTATATTGTTATGGGGCAGTGCGGCCGATATTAATACTATCTTTGTGCTGCAGAAGAGGGCTATTCGCGCGATTTATAACCTAGGTCCTAAAGAATCATTAAGAGAAAAATTTAAAGAAATAAACATTTTGACTGTTGCTTCTCAATACATTTTCGATAATGTTTTATATGTTCATAAGCACATTAAGGAATCTTCTAGAAACTGTGACATTCATAATGTTAACACGAGGAACAAACATAAACTTGTTATGCCTACTACTCGGTTGGGTCGAGTTAGTAAGTCTTTTGTTGGGCGATGTATATGCTTCTACAATATGATCCTAGAAAATGTACAAAACAAATGTGTTACGAAATTTAAAAGAATTGTTAAAAAACATTTGTGTGGGAAAGGTTATTATAGCATAAACGATTTTCTTAATGACACCACGGACTGGGAATAAAGCGAACACCCTCAGGCTCTTTAATTATAAATGTTTATTGTACAATATTACATTGTAATCCATATTTTATATTTAAAAAAAAAGCCCGCTGAGTTTCTTGCGCCCATTCTTCTCAGGTCTGAGGCAGTCTCTTTTGAATGGGTGGTAGATTTTGACGTTCAATAAGTGATTTTAAATCCTATTTTGAATAAAAATATTTGAATTTGAATTTATGACAGACACAAAAATAACACGCAATTTTAAATTTTAAACTAATTTAACAATGATTAAGGTATAATTTTAGTTGAATTTTATGTGCTATGTAACGATCTAAGCCTTGATCCGTTAGCCAATCAGATTTCAGTAAAGTCCAGTTTAGTTTAATTACATTGAATTACATGTCAGAATAATACAGACTCATTGCTTTCTATTGAAAAAAACATTCAAGTGCGATGACATGATTTATCGTAGTACTTAATATACTTTTTATGTATCTATACAATTATTATCCAAATGGTTTTGAGATTTTCCTTAGTGTTAATTCCGCCAATATTTGTCTTTTTAAACAATTCGACATCTGCTTCGCCTCTACACGAGGCATCCTCAGGACATGTTGATTCGCCAAAATCACGAGACTGAAACAAATGAGCTCGTCCCATGAAATGACGCGCTGTGATTGGTCGGCTGCTGTGAGGTAATCCCACGGAAGAGATACGTAACAATGGTGAAGGGACGTATACGAGGTAACCTTTATACTATTCTATGGGTTCACAAACACACAAATTAAGAGCGGTAATACAATTGCGCTCGTCACCTTGACTACTACTACTACTAACACTCGCGATTTGTATGTCACTATATGTAACTATGCGTGTATTGCTTAAAATAGAGGTTAACATTCAACCTCAATTTGTTTCGACGTTTTAACAGCTATAACAATCTATCTAGACGTATCTAAGGCTTGCACATTACTGCTAAACAGGAATATAAATATATAAAAATAACATAAATTTTTCTTTTAAAACCTCACTCACATTTAAACTAAGTCATTACGTAGTAGGCAAATTTTATTTCACATTTCTTTTTAAGAAGTAGGTAATTGAAAAAACTCAATTTTTATCCAATTTCTTATCAAAACATATCCACTCACCCAAGACCCATATTATACAAACGCCCTACAAAGCTTTATCGATTTAATGCAAAATGCAAGTAAGTTCAAAGCCGCTAACATCATACCGTATAGAATAATGTATATATTATCAACAATATACTCTCATGCCGCACATTGAACACTTTATAGTAAAATAAGCCTTAGCGACCACTTACCGCGTTATAAATTAAAATACAAAATTGCGATAACTACCTATTACTGTTATAGTATACAATAAAATATATTATATAGACAGCTACTTTGACAAGCGTCAACGAATACATAGCTCATTTGTTTTCTCAATATTGTTGCGTAGCAACGCTTTGAAGTATATGACGAGAGTTGTCAAACTTCAAGACATTGTTAATTTCAACAGCTCCGTCAGCAATATTCGTAGCTCAGCGGAAAAGTGTTTACTTTAGACGCTGTAGACCCGGGTTCGATACACCTACCATGTATGGAATTTTTTGGGTTTTGTAAAGTTAATGGAAATTTCTAGTAAGTTCAGGATCAAATGGAACAGAAAAAAAGGGATGGAAAATGTGTAAGCAGGATAAAAATAGTTAAAAGAATTTTCTAGTACAATTTAAATTTAAAGATGGAATGGGGGAATCATTTTGAAAATGGAACAGATCCGGGGGTATATAAGCCTTACTAAGCGTGGCCTACGGCAGTTCTAGTTCTGACTCGAAAGTGTAAAGAAGAAGAAGAAGAAAAGTAGTAGTGAAAAGTGGAAGTGTTCCAAGAAGAAGAAAATAGAAGAGACCTAGTGTTTGGTGCAGTGTGACGCGTTGAAGGTACTGCCACCCACAAGAGGAACAGCGGCAGACCGGCAAGTGCAAGTTCAGAAAAAGTGAACGCAAATAAAGACTCGTTCCTATAAGCGGAGTATTATTTCCAATCCCTGGCCCCGTGTCAATATTATGTATAATCTACTCGGTACAGACAATTAAATTTTATTCAAGTGATAACTTCTTATAGTAGGGAAAACCGCCTCGTAACGTAACGCGTTACGGCGCCAGTCTGTCTGGCTTTCTTTCTCTCACGCATACGGCAGTGGTAGGCAGGCTGCGCCTTTCTCACTCTGACCAATTGTTAATCTTATAGGATTAAATACTGATACTAATACACAAAATTCTAATGTACATATTCAACAATTGTACCTTTTTTTTACGGAATAGGAGGACAAACGAGCGTACGGGTCACCTGGTGTTAAGTGATCACCGCCGCCTACATTCTCTTCCAACACCAGAGGAATCACAAGAGCGTTGCCGGCCTTGGAAGGTTACGCGCTTTTTTTTGAAGGTACCCATGTCGTATCGTCCCGGAAACACCGCACAAGTAAGCTCATTCCACAACGTTGTAGTACGCGGAAGAAAGCTCCTTGAAAACCGCACTGTGGAGGACCGCCACACATCCAGATGGTGGGGTTGATATCCTAAATTGTGGCGTGTCGTGCGAAGGTGGAATTCGGCTGCAGGAATCAGGTTAAACAGCTCTTCGGAACTAAGAATAAAATATATTAAACTAAGAATAAAATATATTTTACAATCAATAAAAGATTTTCAATTTCAATATTATACGTGGGTTACACTGAAAATGTTTAGAACTGGTCAGTTAGAAACATTGCTAATGATAACTTTTTTTTTAATTTCAATTTTAGAACTCTTTGGTGACCTAATGTAGTATATTGCATTCATTTGTCATTTGTTTTTGTGAATTGGCGGCAAATCTAAAACTCTCTTGTTACACGTGAAACTGAACCTAACGCGAGAAATTTTCGGTCAATGATTTATAATGACTTTCGTTGTGGGCTTACTCAACAACAAAGCTATGATAGGCTGCGATTAGCATTTCTTAATGAAGCCCCATCTCGTGCCACTATTTACAATTGGTTGGATTCAGATATATGGAAAGTCTAGTTTTGACATTAAGCCCTCTCAGAATAGATATGTTGGTGCAAGAGGCGGTCCATGGAAATGGCATTTTTCTCCAGCTCCATATTTCAAAGGCATCTATTCAGTATCCGTCGGTCTTTTACAGTGTCCAGGTCCTCGCTACATAACTGGATACAGAGAAAACTAGCAAAGTCACCAATTTGGTTTTAGTTTTTCGCGTGATGTTACGTTCTTTCCATATCTAATGCAGCTGGGACATTGCATTTTTAGCCATCCCTATATATCTCCTTATCTATTTTTCGCATGATCCTGTGTTATTAATGTTAGACCCTAGATAGACGAAGTCGCTCACGATGTCAATGTTCAGCGTTCCCGTTAGTTCAAGGCTATTGGTACGATCCACTAACATTCTTTGGTTTTGCTATGATTGATTTTGAGACCCAACAGCAAACTGATGTTCTCATTCCGGGCCAGGAGGTTCACCATGTCAGTTTCACTTGCAGCAAGGAGTGTGGTGGCATCTGCGTTGCGGAGGTTTGTTATTTTAGTACCACCTATTGTGATTCCACCCTCCCAACCTTCACATGCGCGCCTGATCATGTACTCTCCATAGGCGTTAAAGATAATTGGAGACAGGATGCCTCCGAAACATACACTTATGTACTCGTATTTATTCTCCATATAAAATATCCTCTAAGATATTCATGAAGTGATACCATTAGTAAAGCCGGACAAACTCAGTTATTATCACATACCCTCGATCCTGTGAATGGTGGACATCAATATGTAAGTACCGCTTTAAAACTGGATTATCAATTTAGAATTCCAATAAAACCTCGCATGTCTCCTACGGCATGTGTTACATATTACTAAGTTATAAGGAAATAAAATTCGCATTTCACGACGGTTCAATCAAGCAAAAACATTTCGCTTTTTATAGCCGATAACCTGCTATAAAGAAAAAAGTATAAAAATAATAAGCCGTTGTGAGGGGAAATAAAATATAATAACGGCGTCGCGTTTTTCATCGTCGAAAGGATCTAAAATGTAATAAAGACTTTAGACAATAACTGGGATTAACAGTAATGTATTGCGTTTCAAGATAATGTCAAATGTAATCGATGTATTTATAAATCAAAGTCAAGGTAAAATTATTTTATTCAAATAGGCTTAACCTAACCTTTGAATCGTCACTTTAAATATTTAATTTAAATCACTCAAACTGCCTTTTATTTGCAAAAAGTAGAGGTTTTTTAAGTTTTGCAAAGAAAGCACGAACGTGCTAAGATTTCCTGATGTATTATATAAGGCCGGACACAAACCAGTAGGAGGCTCCTTTGCACAAGATGCCAACTAGATTATGGGTACCCCAACGGCGCTTATTTCTGCCGCGAAGCAGTAATGTGTAAACATAACTGTGTTTCGGTCTGAAGGGCGCCGTAGCTAGTGAAATTTTTGGGCAAATAAGACTTAACATCTTATGTCTCAAGGTGACGAGCGCAATTGTAGTGCTGCTCAGAATTTTTGGGCTTTTCAATAATCCTGAGCGACACTGCATTGTAATAGGCAGAGCGTATCAATTACCATCAGCTGAACATCCAGCTCGTCTCATCCCGTATTTTCATTAAAAAAAACAAACGCCGTACGCTTGAATGCGTCACAGATTTTTGTTTGCCTTATAATTAATAAGGCCTTAATATATATAAACCTTTCGAAAAAAAAATTTACCTGTGATGTTGGAGTAATAACCCGATACTATCTTAAAGTTATATAACAAATTTTTGATATTATTTTATATACTTGCTTATACGGTTTTATTTATATTCTATTTGGTGGTTATTATTTATTTATTTATTGGAAAACAAACAGCTTAAGTTATATACACATTGTAACACATAATTTATATTACACAAGCCAATAAAGTTTCCACTTAAATATAAACAAAAAGGGGGTGAATATAATACAAAATATAACGATTTTATATACAATTAAACATAAGGCGAAAAAAGTACACAAAAATACAAATGAAACAAAATTTATCAAATTTATCGGTTGGACATATTTTAAGAATGTTTAAGATATTCTATAATTTTTTTAGCAAAAGTTGGATAGCTGCTATGAAAAATGTCTAAGTGACTATAATTATCATTATAAGTGTTGCATGCTCTTATAATAAAACAATTGCTAGTATAATTATGTATTTTTATGTTAAAGAGTATACCCACGCCTTAAGATTTACGGTTTTATTAAGCTTTTAAGCAGTACAATTAAGTAGTTATACATAATACGATGGTGCCTTATAGTGGTCAGGCTTAACCAAAATGAATAATAAAGTGAAAGAATCTTTAAATAAAAAAAAAATAAAAAAACAGATTTATTATCATGACTATGCAATATATGCATGGTCATTATAATTACCAGTTGGAGGTTCCTTTGCACTGGATGACAGCTAAAATATGTCAGCTAACAACGGCACCAAAATTCTGCCGCAGGGCATATCAATTTGCATCAGCTGAACGTCCTGCTCGTCTCGTCCACCACCAAAAACCACTTTTTAATAATAATAATAATATTGACACACTTTTATACAAATTACCTTGCCCCAAACTAGGCAAAGCCTGTACTACTGGTTACAAGACCACGATATATTTAATATAATGACTTACTTAAACATACATAAGAAAATTGATATATTCCAATTATATTTATACTAAACTTCCATGTTAGAATGTTGCTTTATTACACGCTTTACAGCTGATTTTAGTAATATATCGCCTAATAAATGGCTGCTAAGATCAGAATTTCGTTGTTATTGCACAAAGTTCGGAAAATACAGAATTCTGGTACAACGCCAACTCCATTTGCAAGCTTTAAATTTTAATAAATAAGGCAGGCCTTTTATTGGAACAATATTAACGTTTGTATTACGTAGTAAATACTTTGCAACGTGCAACAATATTATGTATTTATAAACATAGATATATCTATATACTTAAATGTTGTTTGCCTATGTTTTTGTAAAATTTTCGATGAAAAATATCTTATCCATCGTACACTGGGGCGCATTTCTTATAAAAAAAAAGGTTTATACAACTCGGGCTAATTTATGAAGGCACCCATAACATTGAACAAGACTTTTGAAAAATGAACACTTTTTTATTTGCATTACGGCCATTGGAATTGGCCATTTTGGTTTCGGCGATAAGTTATTGTTGTGTTATACAAAAAATGCAAAGTAGCGATAGATGCTCATGTATTAACTAAAAGGAATTCACTATAGTAAATAAGAAATTAATTCCTAGTTAATTTGTTTCATTTTCGTCAGTTATTAATGTTAGCAAGTATAGATACGGTCACAAAACGGTTCCATCGTTAATTAATACCAAATATATTTGTTAGTTATCAGGTATAATTACTAATTAAACTACTAATTTCAATTTAAAATAATACAAAACCAAATAAAAGTTGCAATAATTTCATTAAAGATAATATTCTTTTAAAATCACATGACTGAACGTTAAGATTAACCACCCATTTGAAAAGTATTTTTAATAATATTTCGTCATACTGCCACGCAATTTTATTTTAAGAATTCTTTTGAATTTTGCAACACATTTGTTTTGTACGTTTTCTGGAACAAAAGACTTGCTAGCTCGAGTTAACTTATATTTGTTTGTTTCCACAGTTCTGCTCATAACATGTGCATAAGTACATAATTCCATTGTACAATGTACTATTATACCTTGTCCATTTTAGTGATAGTTTTTTGACAGCTCGACGACTGTTTTTTGTAAAAAATATAATAAAATGAAAATAAATATTATAATCGCAAATATTATATACACGTCAACGAAACTCTCTAAAAAAAAAGCGATTCACTTGATTGTATAAAAAGTGCAGTCATTGATAGATTGACAGATGACAGCTATAATCTTGTAAAAGACGGTGCTAGACGCAATCCACAACGTTTTAAGCAACTGTTCGCTTCCAAACTTAGCTGGGTTATACTTCGTCGCCAATCGCCATACTGTAATTACTACTATTTCAAACTTATGTTAAATACTGTACACGTACTAGCGCTCTACAAAGCGCAGGTCCGGCCACACATGGAGTATTGCTTTCATCTCTGGTCTGGCGCACCCCAGTATCAGCTCGATCCATTTGACCGCTTGCAACGTAGAGCAGCTCGAATTGTGGGGGACCCAGTGCTCTGTGAACGGCTGGATCACTTGGCGATGCGTAGAGAAGTCGCTTCATTGTGTGTCTTCTACCGCATTTATCACGGGGAGTGTTCCGTAGAGCTGTTTAACCTGATTCCTGCCGCCGAATTCCACCTTCGCACACAAGTTAGGATATCATCCTCACCATCTGGATGTGTGGCGGTCCTCCACAGTGCGGTTTTCAAGGAGCTTTCTTCCACGTACCACAAAGCTGTGGAATGAACTTCCTTGTGCGGTGTTTCCGGGACGATACGATATGGGTACCTTCAAAAAAAGCGCGTACACCTTCCTTAAAGGCCGGCAACACTCCTGTGATTCCTCTGGTGTTGCAAGAGATTGTGGGCGGCGGTGATCACTTAACACCAGGTGACCCGTACGCTCGTTTGTCCTCCTATTCCATTAAAAAAAACTGCACGTTTTATAAAAAGCCAAATTTCAAATTTTACATAGGCAGTCCCGCCTCTTTTACGTAGTATTTACATCCTCTTTGATGATTACTTTGAACAAGAAAATCAAAATGGCGGTCCGCTTATTCCTATCTCGCAAGTGCGAAAACATGTCGCGGCCGCGTTTGGTATTAGTCATACAACTGTGACTAAAATCACTAACGAAGCCTACGGCATGAGCTAGTTAGTGCAAAACAAGCCTTCTAGACCAAAAAGAAAACACCGGCTTCGTTATGTGGCAGCAGTTGACAATTTTGACGCTGACTCTATTCGTCGTCATGTATGACTATATATGAAAAAAGAAATTCCAAACTAAGGAAAAATAATTGTTTCATTGAAAAGAAGTGGTCTTTATAGTGGTCAAAATTCTTCTTTGTTTAAAATTTTGAAAAGAATTGGCTTTTCGTATATAAAATAACGCACTGATATTGCTTTGGCAGGACGTGACAAAGAGAGGCAAAACAGATTCAAATACTGGACAAATATTGTCTTAACCAATGACGTTCTATACATATGGACACATCATTCGCAGTCTGATAACGGAACGGCAAAAATGTGCTTAAAGACAATGTAAGCACACTTTTCTCTTTAGTCGTGTGTCAATCAATAAGCCTTAGTGTGCGATAAAAAGTGCTTAAATAATACATTAACGACTCAAAAAAAAGATGGCGTGACTTATCATCGGTAAGGTTATTTTATTTACATACTTGATTGATATGCAAAAAGCGTAAGTAATTTAATAATAATGAAAATTCATTATTATTCATATCATTATTCATTAAATATGGTACAATTATTGACAAATCAGAATGCGACATATGAAAGGACACAGTCAGAAATGAAAACAATAGAGTCGCTCTTTTTAACCAACTTTATAAACGGAGGAGGCTCTCAATTCGTTGGTATGTTTTTTTTAATGTTTGCTAACTCAGAACTTTCGACTGGGTGAACTGATTTTGATAATTCTTTTTTTGGCAACCATGAGAAAACCATAAAAGTCTAAAATTTGCTATTAGTATATGCGCAACAAATTTACGAATAACACAATATCGCGCCAACCGATTTCGATAATCCTTTTTTTATTGGAAAGGATATACTTCAAAGATAGTTTGGTTAGATAGATAGCTTATGGGACCCATGACAAAGTAACCGAATTCTTCAATTCTTAGGATCAACGAATACTGGGCCGAATCTTTTATATGCTATCCGGATATTTGAGTCACCTACCGTAACATCGTTATGGTTAAGTAATTATCGTTGTAAAATACGATGATCAATGGAACTCCTTAACGACTTACAGTAAGGGTGCGATCTCTGGCAGAATTTCTAACAGTCTGTAATCAAATTACAATGCGCTTACGTTCATTGGTGCGTTGCAAAATTTAGTAGATCTACACACATTTAGACATAATATTAGTTAGTGTACATCAAATTCCCTAAAAATTAAAAAAGAATTAACAAAATAACAATCGACTTCAAAAACACTATTCCAAGACAGTAGATATAATATGCACTAAAAAGTATAAAAACAATTGAGTATTTTTATACAATCCAATTTATAAATGTAATTCTAGTAACGATTCTTGATATTTTTGGAGTTGGTGTCAGCCAAGGTAGGTTTGTAACTAGGTGAGATGTGCTTGAGTCACACAAGCGATGTGAGGAGGCGAGAGGCGAGAGCGGGGCTGCGGCGGGAGGATACCGATTGAAAAATAACATTAATCGTTCCTAGGATTAAATTTATTAATAAGATTGTATAAAAATATGCACTAAAAAGTATAAAAATAATTATTTTATACTTTTTAGTGCATATTATTTATATTCTTTTGGAATAGTGTTTTTAAAGTCGGTTGTTTTTTTGTTAATTTCTTTTAATGGTCTAGTGAACATTGATTAGCAATATTGTATCTTGTGTAATGTGAACGGCTTATAAGAACGTGAACATGCTAGTGCTATTTACATGTTAACACGGAAGTATCGTTACCTAATGATAATCGATACGTATTTACATCGCAAATATGTAAAAGCTAGTATTTTTCAGCTTAAAGAGAATTTGTGATAGTTGGCAGAAAGAGTCAGATGTGAAGAAATTTACAATCCAAATAAGTATATTTATATTTCACCACTAAAATATTTAAGCTTTTTGGATTTAGCCATTTTTAAAATTTGACTAAACCTGTCATACAAATATTATGTTGATGTCAGCTTACACTACATATACCAAAAAGAAACCCTAGAAAAGATATCTAAGTCTAAAAGACATTTTTTTTTAATTGAAGGAACCTAACATTTTAATAACCAGTTTAACTTATTATTTTATGTGAATAAAAATTTTGTACTTGAGTATTAGTTTCTTATTATTTAATTAAAGGTTACCTGAATGAATGAATGTGGTTTTTGATTAAAAACGTTAAAAAACCTCCGACTGAACAGATCTTGATCGGAATATAGGGACAGACTGACGAACGTACGACTTATAGCAACCCTCTTTTCGTCTGGGTTTAAAAAAATACCTAACTGCTACTCCAATGATGTCACTGTCCAAATCGGGTTCTAAATACAAAAAACGCAGCTGAACTGAAATAGTTTTTACATTGCTGCCTATTGACCAATAATATTTTAAACAACTAGAGTAAACGCAGAAATGTATAGACATAGCAGTCGAAGCTTGTTATGGTGTCATTTGTGTCATTTGCCATATTTCGGCTTTGTTTTTGCATGAGGTGTATTGTCTATATGTATAGAACGTCATTGGTCTTCACGCATGAATTGTCATATGTAATGTCATAGACTGATTATTATTTGTATTGCGAATATATAGGTATTTATAAGTCGAAAATATAGGTTCCTGATAACATAATCACTAACATTTCAAATACCAAAAAATTCTCCAAAACATACTGCATCTTATGGTATTATTATCTATTATTCCGATCGGTTCAGTAGTTTTCACAGTACCTATAACCGAAGGAAAAAACCGGCTCTCCACTAGTATAGAAGATTATAGTTACATTTTGTGCATGGCCATAATTCCTTTAATTTGACGGAATAAAAGTTGAAAGTGCCACAATATCTACTTCGCCTTCAACACTATTACAAGGATTTACTGAAATGGTCATTCATCTTAAATGGTACTTTAAAAAGATTTTCCTTCAGCGCTAACATCTTATCACGAACTCAGCTCTGTCGGTTTTATTTTTCATTCACAATTTCTAGCGGCTTACGGCGCTGCACCAAAACGAGAAATGGTAAGAGGAAACGGGGATCCACAAGGAATAGGTACATAAGAAAATAGAATGCAGATGCTCCCATTTCTGTAGTGTGTGCAAATAACGATGTTATCTTTTCGTGTTCGCTGAATTTCTGAGTTTGGACGAGTACACACTATGTTATCTTATAGTTTCTGTACATTCTTGTATATGCTTTGTTTCCACTTCTATCTCTAATAATAACTTTTATTAGTAAGTTCTAAATACAAAAAATTGATACGAAAATGTACAAAACAAATGTGTTACGAAATTTAAAAGAATTGTTAAAAAACGTTTGTGTGGGAAAGGTTACTATGGCACAAACGATTTTCTTAATGTCACCACGGACTGGGAATAAAGCGAACACCCTCAGACTCTAATTATAAATTTACTGTACGATATCACATTGTAATCCATATTTTTATATATAAAAAAAATGCCCACTGAGTTTCTTGCGCCCATTCTTCTCAGGTCTGTGTCTCTTTTGAATGGGCGGTAGGTTTCGACGTTCAATAAGTGATTTTGTATCCTATTTTGAATAAAAATATTTGAATTTGAATGCAGAATTAACAACGCTTGTTTACCCTGTACTGAATTTACTCCGTTTTGTAAATTATGTTTTTATTAGGCCTAAGTACCCACAAAACAATACCTAAACTCACGATACTGTACTACTAGTATCTAGCTGATTTGTACATAACTTAATTTACTTGATAATAAAGATATTTTGAAATTGTATTTTTGTATATATCTCTAATAAAAATACGGCTCATAACATATTGTTCGATAATAATATTGGCCAGGATCAGTACCTTCTATGTACCAAACCAGTCGGTGGCTATCAGTAAAAATTTTTTTATGTTAATGGTGGAAAAACGATCGTACTGGTCACCTGGTGTTAAGTCATGACCACGGTCAACATTCTCTTGCAACACAGGAGCGTAGCCGGACTTTAAGAAAGGTGCACATACTTTTTTTGAACCCATGCCGTATCGTCCCAGGAAACACCGCACAAAAAAGCGCGTTTCACAGCTTGGTTTTACGCGGAAGAAAATTGCTTGAAAACCGCTGTGTGGAGAAATCCAGGAAAGGGGATGATTTTCTAATTTGTAGCATGTCGTGCGAAGGTGCTCTTCATAAAACTGATTAATTATAATATTGCAAAAATATCAAGACAGTATGATAAGTTCTTGATTTACCAGTGGGAGGCTCCTTTGCACAGGATGCCGGCTAGATTATGGGTACCACAACGGCGCCTATTTCTGCCCTGAAGCAGTAATGTGTAAACATTACTGTGTTTCGGTCTGAAGGGCGCCGTAGCTAGTGAAATTACTGGGCAAACGAGACTTAATATCTTATGTCTCAAGGTGACGAGCGCAATTGTAGTGCCGCTCAAAATTTTTGGGCTTTCCAAGAATCCTGAGCGGCACTGCAATATAATGGGCAGGGCGTATCAATTACCATCATCTGAACGTCCTACTCGTCTCGTCCCGTATTTTCATAAAAAAAAAATGTAACAATCAAATAACTATAATGTGAATTCTGCTTTTTTAATTTGGCTCGTTCACTATTCGCAAGTTTTTGAAGTGAACTTCTTTAGTATCGTTGTGATTTGAAAGTCGATGAAACGAAAAAGCGAGACAGTATAAAGTATATGTACCAATTATCTAAAATGTAAGCTAAGAGTTGGAATAAATCTATGTAATATATACGAATAAAATGTAAAATAATGAAGCCACAACCTGATCGTTGAAGAAAGCAAACAGGAAACGAACGGTTGGCTCAGTTGGTTAGAGCACCGGCACGGGACGCCGGAGGTCGCGGGTTCGAGTCCCGCATCGTTCATAAAATTATGTTTTTCAAATTTTATTTGTGTGTAAAATAATTATCAAACTTTGTATCACTATGATCGTTACTAAAACCTACAATTATCCTCTGCCCAAATTTTACATTCGTCTCATTATCTTGAAGCCAACATTTTTGTAGGTTTCACTTCTACCTCATGTGAATTGCACACACATTTTTTAATCTTTATTGATTTCTACAATCATTGTTGAAAATTTCTAACAAAGTATATAGAGCACAATATGAGTGAATCGTTAATAATGCAGGCCTCAGCGGCACACCACAACGAACATGAAGTGACGTCCGAACAATATGAGCTCAGATTTCATTAATCAACACTGGCCCATTTCACAAAGTGACATTTTCATTGTTTCATTGCCCAAAGTTTGTATTTACCCGTTTTGCGTTCGTAACTTGTGTCGCAGCCAAGCCATGCGAGTCTCATAATAAAACCGCTAATTACTTCAACAATACACAATGAAAGGATAGACGCTCGTGGTTCGTATTGCTAAGGGCAAGAGATTTGTTCATATTTCTTCTATATATTACTCTAGCTTTATTTATCTTTATGTATAATATAGTAATTCTTCTGTCCCTGTGTATGTTAGTGAACTCCTTCTAAACAGCTGAACTGATTTGATGATTTTTTTTCGTATTTGAAAATCTTATTAAATTATTTCTTTATTGATAAATTGTTGTTGATCTTGGAAAACGTTCCAACGTCGGCAACGGCCAACGGCGAATATTTCTGCCGTGAACCTGTAATGTGTATACATTATTGTGTTTCGGTCTGAAGGGCGCCGTATCTAGTGAAACTACTGGGCAAACGAGACTTAACTTCTTATGTCTCAAGGACACGAGCGCAATTATAGTGCCGATCAGAATTTTTGGGGTTTTTCAAGAATCCTGAGCGCCACTAAATTGTAATGAGCAGGGCGTATCAATTACCATCAGCTGAAGGTTCTGCTCGCCTCATCTACCTATCTCTCCTTAGTTTAACTTACTAGACCTTGAATAATCTATCATTTTACGCTTACGTACATTTCAATAATAAGACAGATAGCATTGCACTATATTGGACATAACTATGGATAGATAAGATCTTGACATTAAACGGTGACAGCAATGTATCCGTAAGTTAAACTAAGGGTAGATAGTTTATTGAAAACGGTGCGACTAGTTTATTTTAGTTATTATGGAACGCTACTAGACAATATGACATTGTCAATATGCGTATCGCTATGGCTAGGTATAAAACTGAATGATGTTGAATCAATGTAGATTTACCCGCCGCGATGGCAAGCGTCCTGATGGAATGACTCTGGTGGTTTGGGCACGGGAAAGGGCCCTGGTGTGGGACGCGACTGCGAATGCGCCTACACTCTGGCTCCTTCTCATGACCAAGTTACAGTTGGTGCTGGGGCTGCTGCTTCAACTGCCGAAGATAGCAAGCGTCACAAATATGACAGTCTTAGGGAATCTTACATCTTTGTGCGTTTTAGTGTCGAGACGCTTGGCACGTTGGGCTTAGAGGCGCGAAGAATGTACAAAGTAGTATCTTTGCACCTCAATAGGCCTACTGGAAACCCAAGCGCTGGCAGCTATTTCGGTTAACAGATCCATCTAGCTATCCAACGTGGAAATGCTGCCAGTATTCTCGGTACGTTTCCGAGTAATGATAGTTTTATTTTAACGCATTCATAGTATTGTAAATAAAAGAAGAAAGTTATAAGAATTGTTTGAATAAATATATATAATTATTTTTGTAGAACTATGTCCTATGGTATATTGTTATGAAGGCTGCCGATATTAATACCATATTTGTGCTGCAGAAGAAGGTTATCGCGCTATTTATAACCTAAAGAATCTTTGAGAGAAAAATTTAAAGAAATAAACATCATTATTGTTGTTTCAACATATTCTTGATAATGTTATGTATGTTCTGTCTATGATGCCTACTACGAGTAGTAGGCATAGTAGCCGAGGTAGTGCCGCTCAGGATTATTGAAAAACCCAAAAATTCTGAGCGGCACTACAATTGCGCTCGTCACATTGAGACATAAGATCTTAAGTCTCATTTGCCCAGCAATTTCACTGGCTATGGCGCCCTTCAGACCGAAACATAGTAATGTTTACACATTACTGCTTCATGGCAGAAATAGACGCCGTTATGGTATGATCTAGCCGGCTTCCTGTGCAAAGGAGCCTTATATTTTTATGGAAAAGGAGGACCAATGAGCGTACGTATCTGTAATTAAATATAGCAAAATATATATGTATTAACATTGTAAAAACTTGATCTTATAAAACGACAATATCACCAGGATTGAGTAGTTACAAATATCTAAAAAAATGTTTCGTGAATACTGTCATCAGTGGCTAAGATCAGACCACGTCACAAGTCAAGTGTGGAATAAAGCCGGAACATTGACTTATTAATTTATTTAATTAAATTGCGTTACATATGACTTATTTATTTAATTAAATTGCGTTACATGCGACTTAGTTACTAAATAAAATTGTAGTACTAAATAATTATCACTTGCACCTCGTAATAAGGCATAGCAATGAACGACAGAGGGGCAGACATTCAAATATATATTTCCTCTAGGTATTCATTAATAGAATAGTAACATTTTTCCAAAAGTAACTTTTTCAAAGATCTTATGAATTTTTTAATATTGGTTTCGGCTTTTAAGTGTTCTGGTAACTTATTATAAATTTTAACTGACTTTGGGTAGGGGCCGGAACTGTCTAATGTTAATTTAGAGTTAGTTTGCATAAGATTATTTTTTTGGCGAGGTGTGTTGTGCCGGGGCACGTCTATGATTTTAGTGTATAGATTTGGGTGTTTTCTTACAAACTTACATATTTCGAATATGTATGTGCACGGTAATGTAAGAATATTTAGTTTTTGAAAATGATGGTTTGCATCTTTCTCTTTGTTTAATATTTGCAAGCACACGAATACATTTTTTGTAAAATAAAGAGTTCGTGTGCATCTACACTGTTGCCCCACAGTATAGTAGACTAGATAAATTATAAATGTTCACGTCATTATTACTTACTTGGACCATATTATCAACTTAAGATATAATTATACGTTAAGTGTAACTTAGAAAAGCAATCAGTCTGAAACGCGAAATAAGTCACAAAATTTATGCAAAGCTCTCAAACTGTTTCTGGTTTTTAGTCTATCAGTCTGAAACAGTGTGAAATACCTACTTCTTTTTAAATTACTAACATACGTGAACTCACGAAAATGTGTTTTACGGGTTATTCAAGAAAGAAACGAGCCAAACTAAAATAAATTAAAATATGGGTCTCCCTACTACGGTCTGCTGTTCAGACCAAATTGCGACACCCAAACTTGGTATCCATAATATACTGCCTTGTATAATAATTATAGTATTAACCCCAAATGTTATATTTAAGGACTATATTTATGGAATTGCAATAAATTGAAATTGAAATTGAACAAAAACCCCAAATTTTATGTCCTTCAGGTGGAACCTGACTATTGTTGAGTTGAATGCTCACTCAAATGAATGATCCATTTTTCTTTCATTCCATGTACAAATGGGTGGAGGGCATAGAAAGAACCATTGTCCTTCTCGAAAGTCTTAGATTGCTTGATTTCTTGATAAAAATTAGTGGGTAATCCTGAATTATCCGCAATCAGTATTCATTTAGTCGTTCCGTTTGACCACCATTTCAACGAGACCCGAGACAAAACGTCAAAAATGTTTTAATTTTTACTAGGCATAGCCTGTAATATAGGTACAAGACATAGGTATATACATGATGTTCATACTTAAACGTACATAAATCCATATAAACGTCCAAGACTCGGAAACAAGCGTACATACTCGTCATATAAATGTATGCACCTACAGGGATTCGACCCTGGGACCTATAGCTCAGTAACGGTAAAGTTTTCAAACCAACGGGCTCATCGTATCGATACGTGTCGTCGAATTGTGGCATATGACGGTATGCCACATCAAATTAAATAAATAAAGATAATAATATAAAGAAAATCAGAACAATCTTTAATTATTTCAAAACGTTGAAACTAATCTTGTTTCCCTTCGATTACATGATGACAGCTTTACAAACTAGATGGCGCTTCTAATGTAGAACAAGTTTCAGATAACATTAATCCCAACTATTATTATAAAATATGTGAATGTAAGTTTGTTTAACACGCTTTCACACCTAAACCACCGAACCGATTTTCATAAAACTTAGTACAGAGACATGCTTGAGCTTGAAAAAGAAATTTTTGAAAATAAAAAAGGTGTTCTATTGCGAAAAAATAAATGGAGGGGTTGAAATAGGGGATGGCAGTTTGAATAGAAATTTGTCATTATCGAAGATAAAACCTTGAAATTTCGTATTAAGGCACTTGATAAGAAATAATATATAAACATTTGCTCACGTAGTTTTGAAACTTTGACCTACATGGGTATGGAATAGGAGATTAAAGTTAACAGGGAAATACTATTAAAGATACCGTCCACAACGACGAGGGATATACGCTGCATAATATGAAGAGTACTGCCACCAGTGGAAAGAGCAGTTTGTATGTGTATTATTTGAAAAGTATCCTAAAAGATAAAAAACAACTGCCCAAAGTAACTATTCAACGCGGACGAAGTCGGGGGTAAAAGCTAGTATAATAATAATTTTAAAGTTTCAGTAAGTATTCATCTGGTTAAAAATTATTCGCATTACAGTTACAAACTATTTTCGATTTAAATCATGAGTTTTTAACATTATATTTGAATTCCTTTTAACCTCAGAAAAAAATTATTTAAACTACTTAAAATACTTACTCCGGAATCGAAGTGGTCGAAACAAACATATCTTACTAACGTTGCCTTTACGATGAGAGATAAATGCGGACGAATTCGTGGGAAATAGGTAGCATTATGGTATTTTAGTAGTATCGTATTTAAAAAAAAAATAGATTATTAATGCAATCAAGCCATTTTAATTCTTAGAACAGAAACGAAATTTATACTTATATCGAAAAAAACTAGAAATCTTTGATTTAATGATAAAGAAAACTCAAATCATTTGGATAACTATGGATTTCCGCAAAGTAACGCCTTATTTAATTAATTTTCTTTAATCGGCAGGTATAGCCGAACAGGTGACATTATACACCAAGTTGACCAAAGTTCAGCGTCTGGCAGCCCAAAATGTTTGGTTCAATCAACAGTGTAAACATCAACCCCCTTATTCATAATGGTCCGCTAACTTAAAACAGCCGCTAAGGAGTGTTTTTTCTCATTCTGACTTAGGTCAATAGAAGAAGACAGAGTGAGAATTAGCAATGCTTTAAGTTAGCAGACTATTATGAATAAGGGGGATGGAAGTCATTCCTAATTACATCAAAATCCGATCTAACACATAACACACATAAACAAATATGGTTAAACTAAGAGTGCCGGTATTGGTTTTCAGTTAGAGATAATCTCAAGCTTCACTTGAGAGACTTATAAAAAAAAAATCATTTATTTATCAAATAGATTAATCAAATTTTGAGAATTATATTACAATGTTTTTATTTATTTTTTATACCGCAAATCTGTTAAACGCGTGTGTCAAACTTTGCAGAATGTAATGTCTGATGAGTTAAAAAAAAGTATAAAATTAATAACAGTATGTTTTGCCATATAAATTAAATACCTCGCGCCCGCTCATTGTGTGAATTATATTATGTAATGAAATGTCATTGACTGAATTAATTATATTACAGGTATTTCTAAGTAAGTCTTCCTTGTGCGGGGTTTCCGGGACGATACGACATGGGTACCTTAAAAAAAAGCGCGTACACCTTCCTTAAAGGCCGGCAACGCTCTTGTGATTCCTCTGGTGTTGCAAGAGAGTGTGGGCGGCGGTGATCACTTAAAACCAGGTGATCCGTACGCTCGTTTTTCCTCCTATATCATAAAAAAAAAGTAAACAAATATAGGTTCTGGTAATCCCCAGCATATTATATACTAAAACCATTTCTGAAACACGCTGCATCTTATGGTTTACGACCCTATATAACCGAAAGAAAAAAATGCCTCTCCATTTATTAGAATGGGTTATTTAACGGTTATATAATGCTTAGTCTGTGTCTCTCTACCATCAATGAAGTCAATTAATATTAAAACATTAGACGTTTAAAAAAATATAATATGTAGCTTTTTTTACGAAAATAAGTGATAGTAATTGATACGCCCTGTTCATTACAATGCAGTGCCACTCAGGATTAACCTAACCTAACCTAACCCAACAATTCTGAGCAGCCCTAAAATTGTGCTCGTCACCTTGAGACATAAGATGTTAAGTCTCATTTACAAAGTAAGTTCACTAGCTACGGTGCCTTTGAGACCAAAAAACAATAATGTTTACACATTACTGCCTCACGGCAGAAATAGGCGCCGTAATGGTTTCCCTAATCTAGCCGGCATCCTGCGCAAAGTTCGTTAATCAACGTGAATATATAATAAACATCCACGACTCGGAAACAAGCGTACATACTTATCATATAAATGTATGCACCGACAGGGATTCGACCATGGAACCTATAGCCGGCCATAATCTAGCCGGCATCCTGCGCGAAGGAGCCTCCCACTTGTTAAAGCTAGTCTTTTTTTTGTCTAATATAAAGTAAGAAAAACTTTTGTTCCAACATGCCATAAATTCACTGAAATCTATTTTGTAACAAACTTCTATGGACAAAATAGTGAATCGCCTTTTTTATTTGACCCCTTTGACAACTATGCATCAATATTGATGGAACGTTCCCTTTTATAATTATATTTTGAAGATTTCACCGAATATAGTGGTTTATTGGTTTCGACAGACATATTACAATCCTTCTGGAGACTTGTACTGTATTTTCGTGAGCGTTTACTATTTCTCTTTAAGCCAAGAGGAGTTCAATCCAGATTGGTTCACAGTTTCCTTACCTCGTTACTTGCTTTATTAGTTGATAATACTTGCCTCCCTAGAGCAATTATATTTTAAACTTACCTAAGAAGTTAAACATATTTTAGAGAATATACAAAGTACTATCTTCCCGCCTCAATAAGGCTACTGGCAACCAAGCGCTGGCATATATTTCGGTCAACAGATCAGCGTGGCTACCCAACGTGGAAATGCTGCCAGTATTGTTGGTACGCTTCCCCGTAACAATAGTTTTAATTTAATGTAATCATAGTATTGTAAATATAGTTATAAAATTTGCTTTTAAACAATAGTTAAATAACAACTTTACCTTTACTAGTGGTGTCCTTTGCGCCGTAGCTAGTGAAATTACTGGGAAAATGAGACTTAGCATCTTATGTCGAATTTTTGAGGTTTTTCACGAATCCTAAGTGGCATTGTAAAGGGTCCGGCGTATCAACTACCATCAGCTGTCCGTCCTGCTCGTATCGTCCCTTATTTTTATAAAAAAAAAACTATGACAAACTCCCTGCAATTAGTCCTCCTACAAACGCTGACCTCGAAAAGCAGCAAAAGGGAGTTTTATATATAATGTTATTTATTATGTACATTCACTGTAAGAATTCAGTCATATATACGCATTTAAATCTTCTATTAATGATTTATTTAAATTATCATTATAAAAGGCGGATCTATTACAAATCTGAAATTAATTAATGAGCGACTATACTCAGAGATCTTGCAATAAATCTGCTGTTAGTCTTAATTTTCATGGAGATATTGAGCTTTCAATATCTCCATGCAAAAAAAATATAGCTTCATATTATTATACTTGATATAAGCCCGGTGAAATAAAGTTGTATAAGCAGACTCTTGTAGCTTATTATATTTTACGTAAACAATGTACTTCCTGTCTTACTTAATATCAAACTTAATCTCAGCTTTAGGATACATTTTCTTCTTTAATTTTACGAGGATAGTCTGTATACATTAAGAACCAGTTAAACTTTAAAACTTGAGAATGATGGTATAGATTCGTAACTTCAACAAGAATCACGAGCAAAATTAATGTATATTCAAACTATTTAAGTACAAACTTTGTAATTATAAGACCCTAGGCATGTCTGTCTCACTCCCCGTGTAGGTATCGAAATCGTAAGTACTAGTAGCGGTCTCTACAGAGTTGGCCAGCCAGTAGGGACTCACAAGCGAGCAGTGACGAATTCTGTTGTCACCTACTTCACAGCTCCGACGGATATTTTAAAAATGGAGAAACATAAATAAAACAAAGCATACTAAACGTCATTGCGATCCAAAATGTAGGTTTGACAACGAACGAATATTGATATAATTTACGATTACATACCTATTACATATATATTATTAAAGAAAAAACTGAGTTATTTTTATAAGAAAATTTATTGAATTAGGCGTTACTTTGCGGAAATCCATAATTATACAAATGAATTAAGTTTTTAAAAAGCCCGCGTCATCTTGCCACCCCGTACAACATAAACTAGCGGCCTTCCGCTGCTATGTTCACAGATTTATGTCAGTCCCACTGTCCCGTGACAGCTTCGCGAAAGAACTTAATACAATATACCAAATCGCGGTTTCCAACGGCTATACAAAACAGTTAGTGAACAAATTAATTAAAAATAAACAAAAACATTTAATTAATTCAGAACTTTATCCCGTCCCTCCACAATCAAATACCAAATATGTGGGTAGTTTGACATATATTGGTCCAATATCAGATAGAATAGCATATAATAATTAATAATAGCAATAATATTTAGGAAAAACAATATTAATGTGTCCTTCCGAACTTCCGAATTAAATAATTCCGAAAAATCCGGCGTTTATAAACTAAGTTGTGACAGTGTGTTGTAACGGGGTATATATAGGTCAAACAGGTCGAAATTGCGAAATTAGATTAAAGGAACATATTGCCGCATTTAGGAATAATCATACCAAAAAATCACACTTCCCGAAACATTTAATTGATACAGGTCACTCACTCGGAAACAGTAATAATTTTAAGGATAAGGATTTCGCTTAAATGTTTTAGAGCAATTAGAAATAATAAAACACAAAAATAACATGCTTACATTGTTGAATGAAAAAACAAATTTAGTCCCATCACCTTTGCTACGTGTCTCTTCCGGGGGTAATACGTCACAACAGCCGACCAATCACAGCGCGTCATTTCATGGGACGAGTGTATAAAAGAGCGGCTTCTGGCTCATTTGATTCAGTCTCGTGCCAGATTTTGGCGAGACAACACGTCCTGAGGATGCCTCGTGTAGAGGCCGAACACGTGTCGAATTGATTTAAAAAACAAATATTGGCGGAATTAACACTAAATAAAACTTAAATCATTTGTATAATTATTTTTATAAGATGACCTTATACTAGGTAGGTAGGTCGTCAGAAGAGTCACGCGATTAGAAGAGAGGCGACTTCTAAGTGAACAATAATTTAGGTTAAAAGCGCTGTGCATTCTGAATTATACCTTATTGTATGACCGCAAGAGTCCCTATTTCTTTAATTGATTTTGTGGAGTGACTTCAATACTTGTTATATTATATATTCTTTGCCTTAGTCCAAAATGCTTTTTGATGTCAGCAATGGTTAGTGAACTGTAAGTAATGCCTCGGGAGCAAACGGCCCAGCTTCTGAGCTTTAGCGTGGTTGTGCGTCACCATGGCAGCACCCAACGCGGTATCCTTCTCACGCGAAGGTGTATTTTTTTTTTAATTTTTATGGAATAGGAGGACAAACGAGCGTAAGGGTCACCTGTTGTTAAGTGATCACTGCCGCCCACAATCTCTTGCAACGCCAGAGAAATCACAAGAGCGTTGCCGGCCTTTAAGGAAGGTGTACGCGCTTTTTTTGAAGGTACTCATGTCGTATCGTCCTGGAAACACCGCACAAGAAAGCTCATTCCACAGATTTGTAGTACGAGGGAGAAAGCTCCTTGAAAACCGCACTGTGGAGGACCGCCACACATTCAAATGGTGGCTATGATATCCTAACTTGTGGCGTGTCGTGCGAAGGTGGAATTCGGCGGCAGGAATCAGGTCAAACAGCTCCTTGGAATACACCTTCGCACGTGCGAAGGTGTATTCCTTTGTATTCTTGAATTATTTTTTACTGCTAAAACAATTTCCTTGGTAAGCGCCTTTTGAAGAACAACCATTAATTCTTTCTTCGATAGTTCGCACTTAAATTCGTTAGGCCAACAGTAGTTGGTTGCTTTTTAAGGGCCTCATCCGTAAACGCCATTTGAAGTCGATCAAATGTCTTTTGAAATGATAAAAGATTATCGCACAAAATTGATCCCGACGCAGATCAATTTTTCAATGAGACACGATAGCAGCCTATCGAAACTCTCTAAGAAGAATGTGATTCACTCGATTGTATAAAACGTGCAGTCATTGATAGATTGACAGATAACTATAAGGCTTATAATCTTGTAAAAAACGGAGATAGCCGATATCCACTTAAGCAACTGTTCACGTTCAAACTTAGCCGGATTATACTTCGTCGCCCAAATTTTTATTACCTTTCAAATTTATATCAAATCTCACTTTACTCAGGCAGTCCCACCTCTTACTACGTATTATTTACTTTGCTCAATTTAGCTCTCAAAAAAATATGGAGGGATATTTGAAATTCGAACGATGGTATTTTTCCTCATAGTTATTCACATATATAATTATGTTTTTTTTATTGATTAGCCTTCATACATAAAAAAAATTTAAGTGGCCTGGTAAACACAACTACGGTTCGATGTACATGTGCATTCCTTTCCATAAACACAACTAAAACCTAATTCGATACGTCATATTCAAATTATTCCATGTCTTATATATTACACCTTAATTGTGTCTTCATAATTTAAATAGGTCTTGTCGTAAATTGTGGTTAGGATTGTGTAACAGATTTACTCTTGTTCGGGCGTATCCTTGGATGTAGTTTGAAACTGTGGTCTCTAAAACTATAGCATTAAGGTATATTGTAATTTGCGTTTCAGTTAAAGGATCTGGTGTATATAGAGAAGTAACAGATTAATCCAAATTATAACCTCATTTAAGGTCTAAATTTTAGGGCAAGGCAAGTTTAGCTGATTGTTGAACTAAATTTTCATACTGATTAAAATACTTAATATTTACTCAAAATATGTTTAGTATTTTGTCAGTGATTCCGCCCCGCCAATGCATAACAATATTCATGAATGCATGCACAACCAACGCACATGCATCATTCTTTCTTTATAGCACTTTCGTTAAAATATCTTTTTCTTACGGTTTTAGTCTCACATTTTTTTCAGTTTGGTCCCGCAGTAAAATCCCTATCTACTCCAAGCCTGCCGTAAGGAAACTCGTTCCAATAATAAGGCAGAACTCAACTTCAAAAATAGCTGCTTCCACGCATATTCATTAATGGCATAAGGATGGACTGACAAAGATGTGACTCACATATCGATTAAAATATTAAAATAAAATAAAAATAGCAGTATCACATCTCACAATTTACTCAATTTTCCTTAAGTTAAGTAAACAACGGCCACAAAATATAGGAGTAAGTACATCACTAAAATATTACGGCCTTACAAAAAATAAACTTGGTATAAATTTATACCTAAGAATAAACCAAGATTATGTAAAATGTTGACTATATCGTTGGCAACACTGTCATTACAATGATAATTACTCTGAAGTATTCCGAACGTCAGGCAGCCTTAGAAATAAACGCGGGAAACGTTGTAGGTACGTCCAAAAAACCATCTTGAGCAAAATGTGTAGTTGTAAATATTTTGAATATTCTTGAATAATTTTCGGCCATATCTTTATACCAAGTTTATTTGTAAGGCCGTTAAAGTTTTGAATATTGTCATCCATTGTTTGTATCAATGACATATTGCACACAGAAAACATCAAAGCTAAACGTTTATTAACAGCTTGTAATTTACTTTGGAGGCAGCTATAACTGTGTCCTATAAATTTTGGTCCATTGTGTGTCGTCAGTTCAACCACATGCATCTGATTCATTTTGACTCAACTATAGTTAGATATTTGATGCTGTTGTTTATTTTTTAATACTGTTTATGAATTCTCAATACATAAGTGAAATAAAATAGCTGTTTATTATAACCTATTAAGGAATTTAATTTTTAAGGCGTGCGCACAGTTCCCAAGCCGGAAAGTTGATAAACATCCCTCTAGTATTATGTGAAGCCATCTCTATTGTCTATATTCAAAATATTTATTTAGACACTTACGGCCTTACAAATAAAATTGGCATAAAGTTATAACTAAGCAAAAACCAAGAATATTTAAAATGTTTACAAATAGACATTTTACGATTGTCATTCGGAAAACTTCAGAATAATCATTGTATTGACAGTGTTGTCAACGATATTGTCATAAACCAAGAATATGTAAAATGTTTACAAATAGACATTTTACGATTGTCATTCGGAAAACTTCAGAATTATCATTGTATTGACAGTGTTGTCAACGATATTGTCATAAACCAAGAATATGTAAAATGTTTACAAATAGACATTTTACGATTGTCATTCGGAAAACTTCAGAATAATCATTGTATTGACAGTGTTGTCAACGATATTGTCATAAACCAAGAATATGTAAAATGTTTACAAATAGACATTTTACGATTGTCATTCGGAAAACTTCAGAACTATCATTGTATTGACAGTGTTGTCAACGATATTGTAAACATTTTGCATTTTCTTTGTTTATCATCATATTCAATACGTTGCATGAGTTTTAATTATTAAAAATAGTTATAATTTTAACGAACATGTCGCATGGAATATGGAAAATAATATGCCAAGTTCTGTAGACTGTATGTGTCTACTTGTAGTCTGAAGTAGCGATGGGTATTGAATGAACGGACCAGTCGACGTTTCGCGTCGACGGTTCGTAATTTTTGTAACCATTTTTGTTAATACACACCATCACACAGTCCACCTTCGCACGACACGTCACAAGTTAGGATATCATCCCCACCATCTCCTCCACAGTGCGGTTTTCAAGGAGCTTTCTTCCACGTACTACAAAGCTGCGGAATGAGCTTCCTTGTGCGGTGTTTCCGGGACGATACGACATGGGTACCTGTGGTAAAAAAATGCGCTTACACCTTCCTTAAAGGCCGGCAACGCTCTTGTGATTCCTCTGGTGTTGCAAGAGAATCACTTAACTCCAGGTGACCCGTACGCTCGTTTGTCCTCCTATTCCGTAAAAAAAAATGCTTTTATTTAATTTAGCTAGTAAAATGCTCATTAATTTTACATAACAATAAAAATTATTATTACTTATTTATTCAGTACTAGCTGATACCCGCGACTTCGTCCGCGTAAACACATGACTAATCACGTAGTACTTATAAAAATCTTTATCTTCCATTTCATTTCATCTTTATTTCTTACAATTTTACTAACTTTATATTAAATGAAGATATCGCCATATCTTATCAATTTGTATAAAAATAATATAATAGATAGTTAACAACTGTAAGTAATCTACCAACTATAATTAGCTAAAATTAAGTTTCTTTTTTACCTCCTGAGAGAAGGAAAGATATAAAAATTCTAATTAGTTATTCATTATGAACTATTCTTTCAATTTTATTTCTGAACGACGGGGGTATATCAAAGGAATAATGAAATTGTTGTTTTTGTTTAATTCCGAACATTTTCATATTTATTCACCTTTTAAAAATATTCCGTGGACTTCCACAAATAATTCAAGACCTAAATTGGCCAAATCGGCCCAGCCGTTCTCGAGTTTTAGCGAGACTAACGAACAGCAATTCATTTTTATATATATATATATAGATAAGTTAATGTCATTCTATTTTCTTCTTTTGTGTCTCCATAATATAAAGCTATTGTATCATAATAAATATTATCGTATTGTCTGTCTTCTTATAAACATCGTCAGGCTTAACAATTCTTATTTCGTTTGCTAATCTTGCATTCAGAATGGTTGAAGTCGGTTATTTCGCAGTGACTGGCAGTTCTGTGAGCGATGGATTACCTGTAATGACGTGGTAAGTAACTAAATGAAACACAGATTCGGTAATAGCTAAAATAGTATTTCACTGTTAAAAAAACATTAGCATACTCATCAAATTGCTCTTTTTATTCAGTAACCGACTTCAAAAAAGAAGGAGGTTTTCCATTCGTCGGTATGTTTTTTTATTTTATGTTTGATACCTCAGAACTTTCGACTGGATCTTTGATAAATATTTTTTTATTTGAAAGCTGGTGCTACTACTAGTAATAACGATAATTATTTAATAGCTGCATTATTCATAAATAGTTTTTTTTTAATGCCAATACGGGACGAGACGTGCAGGACGTTTAACTGATGGTAATTGATACAGAATTCTTGAAAAACCCAAAAACTCTGAATGGATGGAATGAAACAATTGCGCTCATCACCCTGAGACATGAAATGTTTAGTCTCATTTGCCCAATAATTTCACTAGCTACGGCGACCTTCAGACCGAAACACAGAAATGCGCACACATTACTGCTTCACGGCTGAAATACGCGCCGTTGTGGTACCCATAATCTAGCCGGCATCCTGTGCAAAGGAGCCTTCCACTGGTAAGTTTTATTAGTATTATAATTAAGTTAAAATTTTATGGACACGTTTGTGAATTTGCTAGAAACTGTAATAACCATAATGTTAACACCAGGAACGGACATAAACTTATAATGCCTAAAATGTTCAATACAAATGTATTACGAAGTACAGAAGAATTGTTAAAAAACGTTTGTGGAAAAGGTTATTATAACATAAATGATATCACAGATTGGAAATGAAGGGACCGCCCTAACGCTATTAAATAATAAGTTAAATTGTACGATATTACATTGTAACCAAATTACATTTTTATGAATAAAAAAAGGAAGCCCGCTGAGTTTGTTGCACCCATTCTTCAAAAAAACCAATATTGCCAAAATAAGAAAATAAGAAATTTTACATTGACAAACGACAATTGTAAAAGAAAATTAAGAATATTAAAATAAGCTTTAATATTATTCATAAATGTGCAATTATATTGAAACAAACATTTTGAAACCTTAATAAAATTACAAAACCTAAATTCCTAGCCAATCACCATACCTGCACAATAACAAGTTAAAAATACTATGAAACAGGAATTATTTCCCCAGAGCGGCGTAAATGTTCCAGTGTCAGTGCTCGTTCAATCCAAGGAATCTACGGGACTTGAGACAGAAAAAAGCCAATAAATCCACAAAGCAAGCCGAGATAACAAATGTCTTTGGAGTTACGGGGCAGGAGCGTCACAGAATGTTGCCACGTTAATGCGATACTAACACCGTCTCCGGGGAATTGTGAAAAAATATATGTGAGCCCAAAACATTTATCTTTCTCCCTCGATACTCTAATGAAGGAATAAAAAGTATTGGATTGAAATAAGTGAAGTTAAAAAGACTTTTTTGTAGAGTTTGTTCTGTTTATCCATGTACAATGCATCATGTGGGGTTCGAGGCAAAACCGCTGGGCGTGACGTAAGAGAATTAGTACTTTCGTCTGGACTCAATGTTATTTCAGTAATGAAAGAAATTGCATTTTCTTTTCTTCTAATTAATTATGCTCCACTTTAATTGTTGCTTCGTAAACTACACGTACCAAAATTATAATATTTTAAAATCTATGAATATTTAACATTTTTAGTACTTACTATACGATTTCTGTTTTAAACAACTAGGAATAACATTTCATTAAACGAAATATCTTGTATTCTTTTATAATTGTTCAGACATTTGTCTTGCCCAAAAACAAATAAATAATAAATTATCACTACTTTGGTAGTTCTATACTTATAAACAATACATTGAAAACTAAATTGAGAATTAAAAATGCAGTTCATTGGAAATGTTAATTAAATGGTTATTTATTATAAATTAAAATAAAATACAAATTAACTGGCATCAATTAAATCAAAAATAATTGCAAACCCATGTGTATTATTATTATATTAGTATTCAGTGATAAAATACAATTGCCAATTAAGAAGCATGCTATCCTAAAAAAATTATTAAATAAGATTATACAGTCCAGCTAAATTGATTTTAAAATGTAAATACTATAAAATTTATAACATTAGAGCCTTCTCAAATGAAGTCGTACCATATTCTTCACTTTGACTACTTAAAATCGAATATAATCTAATCGCCTTGAATCTTGATGTCAGTGAAACCGATGCATTCACATCTGTTAAATGTCGGAATTGCCTTCCGTTTGGTTCAAGATAACATAATGGCTGAGACCAATGGACATTACAGAAACCATTACCTTATCTGTACTTCTTTCCAGATTTATTTATTTCTACCGCACTACTTGAAACTACGTTATAAAGATTTAAGGATTCTGTTTGATTTTTTTTACGCCTTTCACTGAATTTAAATCTAGAATTTCATTACTCTCAAATTTACAAATGCAACAAGTATTTCATAAAAATTGGTTTTAGTTGTGCTCTGAAAAGTCGAGGAATCCTCAAGGCAATGAAGCTAGAAAGAATTTCTCGCGACTTATTTGCCTACGTTGCAACTAAATAACTCAATATTCTAAGTTCCTTGTACAATATACTAGGAACGAACATTTTTAGCAAACATATAAATTTGATTTTATCTGAATATAATATAATATATTAACAATAATATGAGCTTTTGTCCGTGACTTTAGAAATAATAGTAATGAGGCCAGGTGATTCTTTATTGATAATTTTAGTTGAGTTTTTGTCGCATGCCTGTGAAAGGGCACTATAACTTGATATATCCAGAATACTTCTTCACGCAGTTAATGTTAAAGTAATATTATTAATATTTAGTTATATTTATATCTTCATATTGTGGTATTATTCCTACTTTTATTTTTTTACAGTGCATGAAGACTGATTCATCTATTCTACAGGGTGGCGCAATAGAACGTGCATATTTAAAATATTGATAAAAAAATAAATACAAAAGGTATGGTTGAAATAAAACTGAGGTATTATTAAGAAATAACTGAAGTTCATTTTTTAAAAATAACATCGTCTAAATGATGACCCTCTGTACGACGACACTCCTCTAATCGCAAACGGAAGTTATTGAAAACTTTCTTCAGTAATGCTGGTGTAATTGCTGCCATTTCACCACGGATATTCTCCTTGAGCGGATCGATGTTTTTCGGATTATTGCTGTAGACTTTGTTCTTGAGGTATCCACACAAAAAAAAGTCAGGAGGCGTCACGTGTGGACTACGTGGGGGCCATGGGATATCACCTCTTTTCGAAATCAGTCTGCCAGGGAACATCTGTTTCACAACCGCCATGGAGTCATTTGATGTGTTACAGGTAGCTCCGTCTTGTTGAAACCAAGTCCTAGAATTCACTATTCTTGAATTTTCAAGCTCTGGAGCCAAAAAACCTTCCAACATCGCAACATAGCGTTCGGTATTAACAGTGACGTTTCGCCCCCGCGCATTTTCTAAAGAAAAACGGTTCAATTCTTCCTCTACCAGAGATTGCTGCCCATACTGTCACTTTAGGACTATGCAGTGGTTTCTGGTGCTTGAGTTTGGGATTCTCACTGTTCCAGTAACAACAATTTTGACGGTTTACGAACCCATTGATATGGAAGTGGGCCTCATCTGAGAAAAGGATATTGTCAAAATTGGAAAATCGATTAAGCATTTCATTAGCAAATGCGAGCCTTGCTCCGAAGTCAGACTCTTTCAATTCTTGTGTTAACTGCAGCTTGTAAGGATGCAGTTTAAGATCCAAGTTTAAAATTCGTTGCAAACTTCGTCTCGATAAGTGTAAGACAGACGATCTCTTGCGAGTAGACATTTGTGGATCTCCTCGTACAGACTGCATATCTCTCTCAATATTGTCATCGGTCCTAGATGTTCTTGGACGACCTTTTGCTTGTGGTTTAAACGTTGAACCAGTCTCTTCAAAACGCTGTACCCATATTTTAATTAAATTAGCACTCGGAGCTTCACTAATTTGCCGTAGTCTATATTCAGAACAATATAAACGCCTAGTAACGATGTATGAACGAGAGTTCTCGTAAAATGCGCGCACGCAAAATGCACGACGCTTCCCGTCGAAGTGACTCATACTTCATAGTGACTAAAACTCCATGAGCCCGCCTACCCAACGATGCAGACTCCCCCCGCCCGCGCACTTTCTACCCCGCGAAAAAAGATGATGCAATATGCACGTTCTATTGCGCCACCCTGTACTTAATGATTCTTGTGGTTATTAATAATATTTTTTTATTTTTTAACTTGCTCTTCGAAGTGGCGACTTTATAAAATATAAAATAAATATTATTCATGCATTGCTTAACAAATATAGTTAATATTTTTGTAAAATAAATCATTAAAAATACAAAATGTTTATTTTCTTTATTAAATATGTACATAAATCAATCTTTATGAATGGAGACTCCTTTTAAGAAATATAGCGATAATAATAATAACTGAAATAAGAAGATA
Organism: Leptidea sinapis; assembly: GCF_905404315.1. Taxonomy (NCBI): domain Eukaryota; kingdom Metazoa; phylum Arthropoda; class Insecta; order Lepidoptera; family Pieridae; genus Leptidea; species Leptidea sinapis. The sequence continues at coordinate 10,705,340 of NC_066275.1, read as the reverse complement.
AACTAATATTTAACAGAGTGGCAATGAGTTTCTTGCCATTTTTTTAATTAAGCTCCACCTTTTTCCGAAGCAGTTGTACATGATAAAATGTATAAGCTTTTATATTTATAAAAGTAATTTATTGTCCCAAATGAGTTGATTGGTTTAATAATATTGTAATTTCTTAAGATGTAAAAAAATGTTTACTGCATAATCTTATCCATTTCAGTTCAGCGGTTATTGTGTAACGATCAAACTGGTGATTCGCGAACTCTTCTGTATTTTTTTTAAATGAAAGGGGACTAGCAGGACGTTCAGCTATGATGGTAATTGATACGCCCTGCACAATACAATGCAGTGCCGCTCAGGATTCTTGTAAATCCCAAAAATTCTGAGTGGCACTACCACTGTGCTCGTCACCTTGAGACATAAGATGTTTAGTCTCATTTGCCCAGTAATTTCACTAGCTACGTCGCCCTTCAGGCCGAAACAGAGTAATGCTTACACGTTACTGCATTACGGCAGAAATAGGCACCGTTGTGTTACCCATAATCTAGCCGGCATCCTGTGCAAAGGAGCCTCACACTGGTAAAATAACTATTATATCTTCTGTATTCTATTACAAAATAATAAAATGTTACGACTTAGCCAAACTGAATTAACTTTAGTGTTTGAAATATACACTGAAGGACCAAACATGTAGTACATCATTGCCTCTCACCAAACTTAAACCGAATGAACGTTCAGCTTTCAAGCTCAACACTGCAATATGTCAGTGATACAGAGAACAGCGACCGGCTAATTAAATATTCCAACATTGGAACGTTCGCCTAACATAATGTGTTGAAGTTTCACTCTAGTGAAGCAAACGATGCAATATAGTAGGCATAACAATAGTTTATATTCTTTGGTTTGTGATAAAACTCATAAATTAAGGACTTTTTCACTATAAATTTCCTTGATAGATGAAATTGTGAAATATGGTCGGCGAATATTCTTGCTCTTCCACGTTCCAGGAACAGTGTTCCTTCTTCGTGTTTTTCTTCTTGTAATATTTTTAATAGTAAAAAAGAGAAAACTGAACTTTTATAAAGTAGGCATCTATTTTAAAAAATATCGCAGCCTGAGTGATAATTTTAATCCAATTCAACTATCCTAGTGCGGTGCCTTCCTAGTTCCTTTAAACACAGCACTAAGGTACTTTGATTGGATAGACGATAGAGATGAAAAAGCGTGAACCCCTTTCTAAAAGGCCGACAGTTATTTTGTGGTTCGTCTGGTGTCGGTGATCTTTAAATAACAGGTAGATGTGTGCTCATTTCCCGTAAAAATAAATGAAAAGAATCATAATAAATCCATTTATTAATGGCCTTTACTACGTTTTTGACATCAGAGCGGGACTATTTATTCAGCAGTTGTAAGCACTCAATATCGCATTGATTTTACAAATAATTGAGATTGGATTTTGTGGTATGTAATGAGCCAAGAGACATAATTAGATTCATGAAAAGAATCAATTTTAGCAGGTAGCTATAGTTAACAGTGGCTATCACAATAGATAACATTGGTCGCAGTGAAACAGGGCTGAACTGAACTGGATCAAAGCCACTTTACAAACCATAACCATCCAAAGATTCAAATTATCAGCATCCCAGAGGAATTTGGTCTGATCATAATAAATCTTCTAGAACATTGCTGTAACGGTGTATGTAATCTAGCAACACTGAATACTCGATGTTTTAACTAAAATGTGCACAATCATAAGAAAATTTCTGAACAAGACACACCAAGTTTTATGCTCGATACGTCACTCGAACGGTTGGTTCAGTGGCAGAGCGCACGGACGGAACCCGAGAGTTCGCGGGTTTGAATCCCGCATCGTTCATAAATTTTGTTTACAAATTTAATTTGTGTAGTAAATTTCTCTAAAATAATTACAGTCACAATTTTTATAATTAGTAGAAGAAATAGGTTTATGAAAACGTTGGCCTTTTTAGATGAATATTTATGTTGAATGTTTACTTATCACTTGGTAATCTTACACTAGATAAGTAATATTAAGTAAGGTAGATAGACTAATAGATAGGTAATAAAATAGATAAGTAAGGTATTTTTTTTTGAATAGGAGGACAAACGAGCGTACGGGTCACCTGTTGTTAAGTGATCACCGCCGCCCACAATCTCTTGCAACACCAGAGGAATCACAGGAGCGTTGCCGGCCTTTAAGGAAGGTGTACGCGCTTTTTTTGAAGGTACCCATGTCGTATCGTCCCTGAAACACCGCACAAGGAAGCTCATTCCACAGCTTTGTAGTACGTGGAAGAAAGCTCCTTGAAAACCGCACTGTGGAGGACCGCCACACATCCAGATGGTGAGGATGATATCCTAACTTGTGGCGTCTCGTGCGAAGGTGGAATTCGGCGGCAGGAATCAGGTTAAACAGCTCTTCGGAACACTCCCCGTGATAAATGCGGTAGAAGACACGTCTCTACGCAACGCCAAGTGATCCAGCCGTTCACAGAGCACTGGGTCCCCGACAATTCGAGCTGCTCTGCGTTGCACGCGGTCAAATGGATCGAGCTGATACTGGGGTGCGCCATACCAGAGATGACAGCAATACTCCATGTGTGGCTCGACCTGCGCTTTGTAGAGCGCTAGTATGTGGGCCGGCTTGAAGTATTGCCGTGCTCTATTAATGACGCCCAGTTTCTTTGAAGCCAATTTGGTTTTGCCTTCCAGATGACCATGAAATTGGCAATCGCTCGAGATTTCGAGACCCAGTATTCCGATACTGGGCGCGGCTTTAAGAGAAGTGTTCTCGAAGAGCGGTGATACGACAAATGGGGTTTTTTTAGTGGTAAACGCGCAAACTTGAGTCTTCTGGGGGTTAAATTGGACAAGGTTCAATTTTCCCCATTCCGCGACCATCTCAAGAGAGGACTCGATAGACGACACAAGTTTCTCCCGGCACTGGTCGATGATTTCCCGAGAGAGACCTGCATGGCCAGTGTATACGGCATCACCAGTGCTATCGTCTGCATAGCAATGAATGTTGGAGGTGTCCAACATATCATTGATATGCAGAAGAAACAGCGTGGGAGACAGCACACAGCCTTGGGGCACTCCAGCCTCGACAACGACCTGTATGCTGCGCCCAGTGAGGAAGCTGTAGGTCCACTTGCACAAGCTCTCGGGAAGCCCAAATGATGGAAGTTTGGAGAGGAGCGCCTTGTTCCATACACGATCAAAGGCCTTCGCTATATCCAGGCTAACTGCCAGGCCTTCCCCCTTGCTTTCAATAGCCGCTGCCCATCTATGTGTTAGGTATACCAGAAGATCACCTGCCGACCGACCATGGCGAAACCCGTATTGTCGGTCGTTGATCAACTGGTGACCCTCTAGATATACCAAGAGCTGACGGCTAATTATGCTCTCCATGATTTTGGAGAGCAGGGAGGTAATAGCAATAGGCCTGTAGTTTGCCGGATCCAAACTGTCTCCTTTTTTTTGGATCGGATGGACAAGGGCTGACTTCCATGAGTCAGGGACTACGCCTTTGGAATAAGAGTGCCGGAATAAACGCGTTAGCACCGGCGTCAACTCAGGGGCACACGTTCTAAGCACGATTGGAGAAATGCCATCCGGCCCGCTCGACTTCCTGACGTCCAACGAAAACAGAGCTCGCCTAACAGTTTTCTGTCTGAACTGTACTTCAGGCATAGAGCTCTGACACCACGGGATGGTCGGCGGTGTTTTTCCGTTGTCGTCAAGAGTCGAGTTGGAGGCGAAAAGAGTGCACAAGAGATCGGCTTTCTCTTTTGCCGTATGGGCCAGGGTGTCATTCCTCATGTGCAACGGCAGCATGGACGGCTGGCTGAAGTTACCAAGAGCAGCTTTCGACAACGACCAGAACTTGCGTGTTCCGGTCGGGTAACTGGAAAGCTGCTCGCCGATTTTGACGACGTGTTTTGACTTTGCACGGGCGATTTGCCGCTTAAAAAATCTGGAGGCACGGTTGTATTTCCTCTTTAGAACTGTGCAGTTCGGATCCTTTGTGCCCAGCGCTGCAACCCAAGTTCGATACGCCTGTTTTTTGCAGTCAGATGCTGCTTTAACAGACGCATCGAACCAGGGCTGTGATCTGCCACCGATGGGTACTACAGAGTTTGGTATAAAAATATCCATACACATCACATCGGCTACTGCAACGGCGCACGCACTAGGATCATCCGAAGGGAAAGAAACCCTGCCCCAAGGGTAGGATGCAAAAAGGGAACGCATCTGCTGACTTTTAGTGCCAAACGCGGCGGGTCGCTGGTGGTCTGCGACGTTGGCGTCGGATAGGCACTACACTACTGACCAGACAATGGTCGGACGTTCCGAGAGGGGCGTCGACAAAGACCTGGTAACCATCGGGATGTGCAGTCAGCAGAAGATCCAATAAGGATGGCATGTGGCTATCCACATCCGGGAGCCGCGTTGGCGACTCAACCAATTGGGACAGACCATACGCCAATGCAAAATTATGCACAGATGTCCTGCGTAGTCTGTGGTACGTGATCCAAGCCATTCGGCATTGTGCCCGTTGAAATCACCCAAGACTACGTTTTCAGCGGAGGGGATCTGTGCAAGTACGTCGTCAATTGCCGCTTGAACGCAGCCCATGAGATGATCGGTTTCTGCGTTACCACTATGGGACCTGTAGACACACGCATAGATGCGGACGCGGTCCTCTAAATCTACGCGGAGCCAGAGAGTGGACAGGTCCCTACCCTCAAAATTGCCGAGACGGCGACAGCAGATATCCTCCCTATCGTACACACATACCCCGGCATGAGGCAAAAAATTGTGCTCAATTTTGTACCCGGGGTACGTTAAATATGACGTATCACTATGTCGAGATATCTGCGTCTCAGTAAGGAAACACAAGGCCGGCTGCGCCGTCTCACCACTACGGTGGACGGCGTTTAAATTGGAGTGAATTCCCCTGATATTGCAAAAGTCCACGTTTAGTGTGGAGTGGGGTGCCGTGGTGATACTGCCTCGTTTGTCCTTGGTCATGCGCGGTTCTGTGCCCTCCCCAGAATACGAAGGGCAGCCCGAGCTAGGGTGCCCGGGGAGGGATTCTCCAACTCTGGTAGAGCCGGTACCCTCCTGGGGTAAAATCTTTTTTAGTACCGCTGTCATATTCGGGTGGAGGGGGTTGGGGGGGAATGGCCACCGGTCCTCGACACTAACCTATGCGAAACATAGCGGAACTAGGCCGCTACTTCACGCCGGTATTCTGTGCGAGTGTGGTAATTAACCTTGTGCTGACGTCAAAAGACGGCAGCGTGACTCTCCCACTTCTAAAAAGCCCTTAGTCGCCTCTTACGACACCCATGGGCCTGGGACTCCCCTCTTCTTTTTACGCCCCGGGAAAAGTACAGGGCATATTTAGCAGTGAGAGCCTCTTTTGCACAGGATGCCGGCTAGATGCCACAGCGGCGCCTATTTATGCCGTGAAGCTGTAATATGTAAACATTAATGTGTTTCGACCTAAAGAGCGTCGTAGCTCGTGAAATGATTGGGCAAATGAGACTTGACATCTTAAGTCTCAAGGTGACGAGCGCAGTTTTAGTGCCGCACATAATTTTTGGGTATTTCAAGAATCCTGACTCGAAATATACATATTTCGAGTTATTACCATCATCTGACCGTCGGGCTCGTCTCGACCCTTATTTCCATTAGAAAAAAATACACTCTGCTAGCACTATGTACTTCAACTTACTTTAAAGTCTATAGTTAAGGCGTATACCGTTCTTAAGCAACCTGGATATTCTAAACAAAAACAATTATTTATACCCGACTAGCAGGACTAAAGATTAGCTCGCTCAAACAAACTAACGAACAAAACAGAAAGATTTGTAATATTAGCTTGGATATACAAATTTCATAGAACTAAGGACTGCGGGAAAGGAATCACTAATCCGAATAAACAAACAGAATAAATTGGCATGAATAACTTCAATTCTATCACAACGTACATAACATTTTGGACGTCATAATTTTAAAAGGTCTTCTCGTAAATTGCGGTCTGGTTGATGTTGTTGGCTCACAGTTAAAGTTATGGATTGCAAATGTAAACTCTAAGCTCATGCAAATAAGATTAAGAATCTTAGAGTCTTGCAGATTCGTCTAAAACAATGTGTGTTAAGATAATAATATAGTCTAGTGAATTTAATAGTGAAGTAACGGCATTGAAAACGGCTAATTTAAAGCTTCTTTCTACTAAAGTCGTTATTAATATCTTCGAAAAATAATTTATTATGCCAATACATTACAATGTAGTGCCACTCAGGATTCTTGAAAATCCCAAAAATTCTGAGCGGCACTACAATTGCGCTCGATACCTTGAGACACATGATGTTAATTCTCCTTTGCCCAGTAATTTCACTAGCTACGGTGCCCTTCAGACCGAAACACAGTAATGTTGACACATTACTGCTTCACGGCAAAAATATACTTTGTACCAAAATTTACAGACGATGCGGGAATCTCAAATCTGCGTCTCTCGGGGTCCGTCCGAGCGCTCTTACCAACTGACCAAACGTCCGAGTGACTCATGGATCGTAAATCTTGGTATATTTTAATGAACTCTCAGGTTGTCAAAAAAAAATTTGGTACAAATTAATTTGCACCGTCGCTAGTGAAATTATTGCGCAAATGAGACTTAACATCTTATGTCTCAAGGTGACGAGTGCAATTGTAGTGCCGCTCAGAATTTTTGTGTTTCTAGAATCTTGAACGGCATTGTAATGGATAGGGCGTATCAATTACCACCAACTGAACGTCCTGCTCGTCTCGTCCCTTATTTACATAAAAAAAAATAGTTTTTAATCCCAGAAGTGAGTATATCACTTAAAAATAATAAACTGTTTATAACAATATGCCCCTTCTAACAGTAAAATAAAAATATAATACTGTAAAATTTGTGACTTTCATACCGATTCAATTTTCCAAAACTGATGACCGAAAATTTGGGAACATTGATATTGATGAATATCAATTTCGACCTATATATTATAACTTTGTTTCTCATAAAGACTACAAATCTAATTACAGTTTGTATGAGTTACTAATGTGGAAAGAAAAACACTGCTTAGAATTCTTTATGACCAGATGACAGAACATTTAAAGATCCTCTACAAAGTTCTACGAAGTTTATAGCTTGCTATCATAAAATAAATAAAAGCCTGAGAAAAACATAAGGATCAATAAATATGCAGTAAGGTAAGCCAATATTGTACACAGTAAAATTCTATTTGATTTGTTGTGAATCTAAAGGTGCTCAATTGGATTGTAAAATTAAACCATTTACAATTAATGTCCCAGAAAAAAAATCACCATGTTACATGTATTTTCTTATCATTATAATATACACATATTATTATTATAAATTTTTATTTATTTTTATTTTATTTTATTTATTTATGATTCCTTACAGCTAACAAAATGAAAAGAGTATATTAAAAATTATACAGAATAGATACGCTAATTAAAAGGACTACTATTAACAGTACAATAAGTATGTGACAAAGTAGTTTAAGACAAAAACGAAAAATACTAGAAAAACTTACAAGAAAAAATTAAATAGAAAGAAAAGAAGAAATCGTATCCATATTGAGTAACTGAAACGGTGAGTAGGTTGTGTGGTGTGAGTAGTGTGAGTGAATGTGAGTAGTGTGAGTGAATGTGATTGGTGTGAGTGAATGTGAGTGTTCGAATATAATGTTTAAATTACGATGTGAGACTAATAATTTATCCTGAATATACTGATGATTAACTCCTGCAATTTAAACAGTTTAATATCAGTTTTTTGAACCTCAGACGTGATAAGTTGAAAATGTCGACGGAAGAAAATTTCTTATTATATATGTCGGGAATTCGAAATAGAGGTGAATATTTAAGATACTTAGTAGAGGCAAATGTTAATTAAAAGTATTATTAATGTCTATATTATTACTGTACTATCGATATGTTCTATGATGAAACTAAATTGAAAATTGTTCTTTATTAATATGTAATTAGTTTTGTAATTACAATTAGGCGGCTAACATAAACAGATAAGCTAACTACCTGATATTTAAAAAAAAAAAACAAAAACAAATATTGTCAAAAATCAATTAAGGACAAAGACAGTACTCGTCCGTGTATAAGTAAGTATAAGTAGTTTTGTAATATCAATTACACGGCTAACAAAATCAGATAAGCTTTATAAAGTTAGTGTTTATTACTGTATTTGAAGCTATGACTACCTAATATGTTAAAAAAATAATAGAAAAAAATATTAATTCATTAAATCAAAAATCAATTAGGGACATACTTAGACAGTTGCTATCCATTAGGCTCTGCTTCCACTAGACTTATTTCGAAAATATGTATATATCGTGTGTTCATGTGAAATATTTTATTTAACTACGATCTGACTTATCTATCTGAAAGCTCGCAACGTTTATAAGAATAGTTCCTTATAAGAAGCTTCAAAGAAATATTTAGAATATTCTTCGCTGAATTGAGCTTGTGTAGATATTCTTAAAAATACTAGCTAGGAAAAGCAGCAGATGCTAATATGTAAACTAGGTTAATTAGAGTTGACCGCAACGGTTGAGTAACGGTTGCGGTATTTGACGTAGGAATAAGAACATTTTGTAAACTATTTTGTTGTCCTGGTCTTATTTTATATTATATAATTTGGATATAATAATATTATATATATTTCGTATCATTCCAAGTTTCTGTACAGACTTTTAACATCTGTGCCTGCATGCCTGGTTTTATGAAGTGAAAACGTCATAATCCGCGTTGCGCATTTTTTGGTAGGGGAAAATCTTATGGGTTCGCGTCACTGACATGCTTATGACTGGCGCACGCGATAAATTAATAATTAAAAAAAAAATATATAAATATATACACTTAGACAATTTTGTATGTAAAATCTCGTGAGTTCGCGTCACGAAATGCAGTATACCTGTAGCTATACAGCTGACGTATTGTGCAACATTAGTGCTATGTATATCAGCGTATATTTAAAATTGAATGGATTTAGTGAAAAGTTCAATGTTAGATTAGTATAATAATGACAATCAATTGAAATTAACAATTTATATTATTATATATATCTTTATGTATGTCATGTATTTAATGCTGCAGAATATAACAGCCAGGTGTTTACTGTTTATATAGAAGATGTTTTATCTAATTGGGGGACAATTAATGCCTACTCAACCTAATACAAAAATAATGTGATAATGAATATTTTTGAATGTATATGTCGAATAATATACTTACTCTCCATTAAGAGCATTATTCTCAAATAATAATATAATTAATAAAAGATATACTACAAATTCTGTGAATATCTATACTTTTAAAGCGACATTTTGAGTTAATCAAACCGCTATGATAAATTAACTTATTCACAGTTCTGTAACAATTATCTATACGGCATGATAAACAGAATGGCGTGTCGTAATAAATGGTAGCTTGATGGGTTGTCCGATATAGTGGAACCAAGTTAGATCGATAGTTCCGGTCACTGATATACTTCATTTAGCAAAGATATAAGTATGATGAAAAATGTACAATGAGCGGCAACAACTTGACAACTTAACCATAATAATATTGGAAATCAACTTTATAATAGTTATTTATGCACATGTTGTGTAATAAGGAGTATTAAAACACGAATGTGGTTTGATAATAGTGTCACATGAGTATTTTAATACCTAATTATCAACAGTTGCATACAAGACTTTATCTACACCCACAATATGAATCCTCTATAAAAGATTCTAAAACAGTAAGCTTACCGCTAATATTAAAAAAGCCAGTCCTAGTAACCATAATACAATGTAGTGCCACTCAGGATTCTTGAAAATCCCAAAAATTCTGAGCGGCACTACAATTGCGCTCGATACCTTGAGACACATGATGTTAATTCTCCTTTGCCCAGTAATTTCACTAGCTACGGTGCCCTTCAGACCGAAACACAGTAATGTTGACACATTACTGCTTCACGGCAAAAATATACTTTGTACCAAAATTTACAGACGATGCGGGAATCTCAAATCTGCGTCTCTCGGGGTCCGTCCGAGCGCTCTTACCAACTGACCAAACGTCCGAGTGACTCATGGATCGTAAATCTTGGTATATTTTAATGAACTCTCAGGTTGTCAAAAAAAAATTTGGTACAAATTAATTTGCACCGTCGCTAGTGAAATTATTGCGCAAATGAGACTTAACATCTTATGTCTCAAGGTGACGAGTGCAATTGTAGTGCCGCTCAGAATTTTTGTGTTTCTAGAATCTTGAACGGCATTGTAATGGATAGGGCGTATCAATTACCACCAACTGAACGTCCTGCTCGTCTCGTCCCTTATTTACATAAAAAAAAATAGTTTTTAATCCCAGAAGTGAGTATATCACTTAAAAATAATAAACTGTTTATAACAATATGCCCCTTCTAACAGTAAAATAAAAATATAATACTGTAAAATTTGTGACTTTCATACCGATTCAATTTTCCAAAACTGATGACCGAAAATTTGGGAACATTGATATTGATGAATATCAATTTCGACCTATATATTATAACTTTGTTTCTCATAAAGACTACAAATCTAATTACAGTTTGTATGAGTTACTAATGTGGAAAGAAAAACACTGCTTAGAATTCTTTATGACCAGATGACAGAACATTTAAAGATCCTCTACAAAGTTCTACGAAGTTTATAGCTTGCTATCATAAAATAAATAAAAGCCTGAGAAAAACATAAGGATCAATAAATATGCAGTAAGGTAAGCCAATATTGTACACAGTAAAATTCTATTTGATTTGTTGTGAATCTAAAGGTGCTCAATTGGATTGTAAAATTAAACCATTTACAATTAATGTCCCAGAAAAAAAATCACCATGTTACATGTATTTTCTTATCATTATAATATACACATATTATTATTATAAATTTTTATTTATTTTTATTTTATTTTATTTATTTATGATTCCTTACAGCTAACAAAATGAAAAGAGTATATTAAAAATTATACAGAATAGATACGCTAATTAAAAGGACTACTATTAACAGTACAATAAGTATGTGACAAAGTAGTTTAAGACAAAAACGAAAAATACTAGAAAAACTTACAAGAAAAAATTAAATAGAAAGAAAAGAAGAAATCGTATCCATATTGAGTAACTGAAACGGTGAGTAGGTTGTGTGGTGTGAGTAGTGTGAGTGAATGTGAGTAGTGTGAGTGAATGTGATTGGTGTGAGTGAATGTGAGTGTTCGAATATAATGTTTAAATTACGATGTGAGACTAATAATTTATCCTGAATATACTGATGATTAACTCCTGCAATTTAAACAGTTTAATATCAGTTTTTTGAACCTCAGACGTGATAAGTTGAAAATGTCGACGGAAGAAAATTTCTTATTATATATGTCGGGAATTCGAAATAGAGGTGAATATTTAAGATACTTAGTAGAGGCAAATGTTAATTAAAAGTATTATTAATGTCTATATTATTACTGTACTATCGATATGTTCTATGATGAAACTAAATTGAAAATTGTTCTTTATTAATATGTAATTAGTTTTGTAATTACAATTAGGCGGCTAACATAAACAGATAAGCTAACTACCTGATATTTAAAAAAAAAAAACAAAAACAAATATTGTCAAAAATCAATTAAGGACAAAGACAGTACTCGTCCGTGTATAAGTAAGTATAAGTAGTTTTGTAATATCAATTACACGGCTAACAAAATCAGATAAGCTTTATAAAGTTAGTGTTTATTACTGTATTTGAAGCTATGACTACCTAATATGTTAAAAAAATAATAGAAAAAAATATTAATTCATTAAATCAAAAATCAATTAGGGACATACTTAGACAGTTGCTATCCATTAGGCTCTGCTTCCACTAGACTTATTTCGAAAATATGTATATATCGTGTGTTCATGTGAAATATTTTATTTAACTACGATCTGACTTATCTATCTGAAAGCTCGCAACGTTTATAAGAATAGTTCCTTATAAGAAGCTTCAAAGAAATATTTAGAATATTCTTCGCTGAATTGAGCTTGTGTAGATATTCTTAAAAATACTAGCTAGGAAAAGCAGCAGATGCTAATATGTAAACTAGGTTAATTAGAGTTGACCGCAACGGTTGAGTAACGGTTGCGGTATTTGACGTAGGAATAAGAACATTTTGTAAACTATTTTGTTGTCCTGGTCTTATTTTATATTATATAATTTGGATATAATAATATTATATATATTTCGTATCATTCCAAGTTTCTGTACAGACTTTTAACATCTGTGCCTGCATGCCTGGTTTTATGAAGTGAAAACGTCATAATCCGCGTTGCGCATTTTTTGGTAGGGGAAAATCTTATGGGTTCGCGTCACTGACATGCTTATGACTGGCGCACGCGATAAATTAATAATTAAAAAAAAAATATATAAATATATACACTTAGACAATTTTGTATGTAAAATCTCGTGAGTTCGCGTCACGAAATGCAGTATACCTGTAGCTATACAGCTGACGTATTGTGCAACATTAGTGCTATGTATATCAGCGTATATTTAAAATTGAATGGATTTAGTGAAAAGTTCAATGTTAGATTAGTATAATAATGACAATCAATTGAAATTAACAATTTATATTATTATATATATCTTTATGTATGTCATGTATTTAATGCTGCAGAATATAACAGCCAGGTGTTTACTGTTTATATAGAAGATGTTTTATCTAATTGGGGGACAATTAATGCCTACTCAACCTAATACAAAAATAATGTGATAATGAATATTTTTGAATGTATATGTCGAATAATATACTTACTCTCCATTAAGAGCATTATTCTCAAATAATAATATAATTAATAAAAGATATACTACAAATTCTGTGAATATCTATACTTTTAAAGCGACATTTTGAGTTAATCAAACCGCTATGATAAATTAACTTATTCACAGTTCTGTAACAATTATCTATACGGCATGATAAACAGAATGGCGTGTCGTAATAAATGGTAGCTTGATGGGTTGTCCGATATAGTGGAACCAAGTTAGATCGATAGTTCCGGTCACTGATATACTTCATTTAGCAAAGATATAAGTATGATGAAAAATGTACAATGAGCGGCAACAACTTGACAACTTAACCATAATAATATTGGAAATCAACTTTATAATAGTTATTTATGCACATGTTGTGTAATAAGGAGTATTAAAACACGAATGTGGTTTGATAATAGTGTCACATGAGTATTTTAATACCTAATTATCAACAGTTGCATACAAGACTTTATCTACACCCACAATATGAATCCTCTATAAAAGATTCTAAAACAGTAAGCTTACCGCTAATATTAAAAAAGCCAGTCCTAGTAACCATAATACAATGTAGTGCCACTCAGGATTCTTGAAAATCCCAAAAATTCTGAGCGGCACTACAATTGCGCTCGATACCTTGAGACACATGATGTTAATTCTCCTTTGCCCAGTAATTTCACTAGCTACGGTGCCCTTCAGACCGAAACACAGTAATGTTGACACATTACTGCTTCACGGCAAAAATATACTTTGTACCAAAATTTACAGACGATGCGGGAATCTCAAATCTGCGTCTCTCGGGGTCCGTCCGAGCGCTCTTACCAACTGACCAAACGTCCGAGTGACTCATGGATCGTAAATCTTGGTATATTTTAATGAACTCTCAGGTTGTCAAAAAAAAATTTGGTACAAATTAATTTGCACCGTCGCTAGTGAAATTATTGCGCAAATGAGACTTAACATCTTATGTCTCAAGGTGACGAGTGCAATTGTAGTGCCGCTCAGAATTTTTGTGTTTCTAGAATCTTGAACGGCATTGTAATGGATAGGGCGTATCAATTACCACCAACTGAACGTCCTGCTCGTCTCGTCCCTTATTTACATAAAAAAAAATAGTTTTTAATCCCAGAAGTGAGTATATCACTTAAAAATAATAAACTGTTTATAACAATATGCCCCTTCTAACAGTAAAATAAAAATATAATACTGTAAAATTTGTGACTTTCATACCGATTCAATTTTCCAAAACTGATGACCGAAAATTTGGGAACATTGATATTGATGAATATCAATTTCGACCTATATATTATAACTTTGTTTCTCATAAAGACTACAAATCTAATTACAGTTTGTATGAGTTACTAATGTGGAAAGAAAAACACTGCTTAGAATTCTTTATGACCAGATGACAGAACATTTAAAGATCCTCTACAAAGTTCTACGAAGTTTATAGCTTGCTATCATAAAATAAATAAAAGCCTGAGAAAAACATAAGGATCAATAAATATGCAGTAAGGTAAGCCAATATTGTACACAGTAAAATTCTATTTGATTTGTTGTGAATCTAAAGGTGCTCAATTGGATTGTAAAATTAAACCATTTACAATTAATGTCCCAGAAAAAAAATCACCATGTTACATGTATTTTCTTATCATTATAATATACACATATTATTATTATAAATTTTTATTTATTTTTATTTTATTTTATTTATTTATGATTCCTTACAGCTAACAAAATGAAAAGAGTATATTAAAAATTATACAGAATAGATACGCTAATTAAAAGGACTACTATTAACAGTACAATAAGTATGTGACAAAGTAGTTTAAGACAAAAACGAAAAATACTAGAAAAACTTACAAGAAAAAATTAAATAGAAAGAAAAGAAGAAATCGTATCCATATTGAGTAACTGAAACGGTGAGTAGGTTGTGTGGTGTGAGTAGTGTGAGTGAATGTGAGTAGTGTGAGTGAATGTGATTGGTGTGAGTGAATGTGAGTGTTCGAATATAATGTTTAAATTACGATGTGAGACTAATAATTTATCCTGAATATACTGATGATTAACTCCTGCAATTTAAACAGTTTAATATCAGTTTTTTGAACCTCAGACGTGATAAGTTGAAAATGTCGACGGAAGAAAATTTCTTATTATATATGTCGGGAATTCGAAATAGAGGTGAATATTTAAGATACTTAGTAGAGGCAAATGTTAATTAAAAGTATTATTAATGTCTATATTATTACTGTACTATCGATATGTTCTATGATGAAACTAAATTGAAAATTGTTCTTTATTAATATGTAATTAGTTTTGTAATTACAATTAGGCGGCTAACATAAACAGATAAGCTAACTACCTGATATTTAAAAAAAAAAAACAAAAACAAATATTGTCAAAAATCAATTAAGGACAAAGACAGTACTCGTCCGTGTATAAGTAAGTATAAGTAGTTTTGTAATATCAATTACACGGCTAACAAAATCAGATAAGCTTTATAAAGTTAGTGTTTATTACTGTATTTGAAGCTATGACTACCTAATATGTTAAAAAAATAATAGAAAAAAATATTAATTCATTAAATCAAAAATCAATTAGGGACATACTTAGACAGTTGCTATCCATTAGGCTCTGCTTCCACTAGACTTATTTCGAAAATATGTATATATCGTGTGTTCATGTGAAATATTTTATTTAACTACGATCTGACTTATCTATCTGAAAGCTCGCAACGTTTATAAGAATAGTTCCTTATAAGAAGCTTCAAAGAAATATTTAGAATATTCTTCGCTGAATTGAGCTTGTGTAGATATTCTTAAAAATACTAGCTAGGAAAAGCAGCAGATGCTAATATGTAAACTAGGTTAATTAGAGTTGACCGCAACGGTTGAGTAACGGTTGCGGTATTTGACGTAGGAATAAGAACATTTTGTAAACTATTTTGTTGTCCTGGTCTTATTTTATATTATATAATTTGGATATAATAATATTATATATATTTCGTATCATTCCAAGTTTCTGTACAGACTTTTAACATCTGTGCCTGCATGCCTGGTTTTATGAAGTGAAAACGTCATAATCCGCGTTGCGCATTTTTTGGTAGGGGAAAATCTTATGGGTTCGCGTCACTGACATGCTTATGACTGGCGCACGCGATAAATTAATAATTAAAAAAAAAATATATAAATATATACACTTAGACAATTTTGTATGTAAAATCTCGTGAGTTCGCGTCACGAAATGCAGTATACCTGTAGCTATACAGCTGACGTATTGTGCAACATTAGTGCTATGTATATCAGCGTATATTTAAAATTGAATGGATTTAGTGAAAAGTTCAATGTTAGATTAGTATAATAATGACAATCAATTGAAATTAACAATTTATATTATTATATATATCTTTATGTATGTCATGTATTTAATGCTGCAGAATATAACAGCCAGGTGTTTACTGTTTATATAGAAGATGTTTTATCTAATTGGGGGACAATTAATGCCTACTCAACCTAATACAAAAATAATGTGATAATGAATATTTTTGAATGTATATGTCGAATAATATACTTACTCTCCATTAAGAGCATTATTCTCAAATAATAATATAATTAATAAAAGATATACTACAAATTCTGTGAATATCTATACTTTTAAAGCGACATTTTGAGTTAATCAAACCGCTATGATAAATTAACTTATTCACAGTTCTGTAACAATTATCTATACGGCATGATAAACAGAATGGCGTGTCGTAATAAATGGTAGCTTGATGGGTTGTCCGATATAGTGGAACCAAGTTAGATCGATAGTTCCGGTCACTGATATACTTCATTTAGCAAAGATATAAGTATGATGAAAAATGTACAATGAGCGGCAACAACTTGACAACTTAACCATAATAATATTGGAAATCAACTTTATAATAGTTATTTATGCACATGTTGTGTAATAAGGAGTATTAAAACACGAATGTGGTTTGATAATAGTGTCACATGAGTATTTTAATACCTAATTATCAACAGTTGCATACAAGACTTTATCTACACCCACAATATGAATCCTCTATAAAAGATTCTAAAACAGTAAGCTTACCGCTAATATTAAAAAAGCCAGTCCTAGTAACCATAATACAATGTAGTGCCACTCAGGATTCTTGAAAATCCCAAAAATTCTGAGCGGCACTACAATTGCGCTCGATACCTTGAGACACATGATGTTAATTCTCCTTTGCCCAGTAATTTCACTAGCTACGGTGCCCTTCAGACCGAAACACAGTAATGTTGACACATTACTGCTTCACGGCAAAAATATACTTTGTACCAAAATTTACAGACGATGCGGGAATCTCAAATCTGCGTCTCTCGGGGTCCGTCCGAGCGCTCTTACCAACTGACCAAACGTCCGAGTGACTCATGGATCGTAAATCTTGGTATATTTTAATGAACTCTCAGGTTGTCAAAAAAAAATTTGGTACAAATTAATTTGCACCGTCGCTAGTGAAATTATTGCGCAAATGAGACTTAACATCTTATGTCTCAAGGTGACGAGTGCAATTGTAGTGCCGCTCAGAATTTTTGTGTTTCTAGAATCTTGAACGGCATTGTAATGGATAGGGCGTATCAATTACCACCAACTGAACGTCCTGCTCGTCTCGTCCCTTATTTACATAAAAAAAAATAGTTTTTAATCCCAGAAGTGAGTATATCACTTAAAAATAATAAACTGTTTATAACAATATGCCCCTTCTAACAGTAAAATAAAAATATAATACTGTAAAATTTGTGACTTTCATACCGATTCAATTTTCCAAAACTGATGACCGAAAATTTGGGAACATTGATATTGATGAATATCAATTTCGACCTATATATTATAACTTTGTTTCTCATAAAGACTACAAATCTAATTACAGTTTGTATGAGTTACTAATGTGGAAAGAAAAACACTGCTTAGAATTCTTTATGACCAGATGACAGAACATTTAAAGATCCTCTACAAAGTTCTACGAAGTTTATAGCTTGCTATCATAAAATAAATAAAAGCCTGAGAAAAACATAAGGATCAATAAATATGCAGTAAGGTAAGCCAATATTGTACACAGTAAAATTCTATTTGATTTGTTGTGAATCTAAAGGTGCTCAATTGGATTGTAAAATTAAACCATTTACAATTAATGTCCCAGAAAAAAAATCACCATGTTACATGTATTTTCTTATCATTATAATATACACATATTATTATTATAAATTTTTATTTATTTTTATTTTATTTTATTTATTTATGATTCCTTACAGCTAACAAAATGAAAAGAGTATATTAAAAATTATACAGAATAGATACGCTAATTAAAAGGACTACTATTAACAGTACAATAAGTATGTGACAAAGTAGTTTAAGACAAAAACGAAAAATACTAGAAAAACTTACAAGAAAAAATTAAATAGAAAGAAAAGAAGAAATCGTATCCATATTGAGTAACTGAAACGGTGAGTAGGTTGTGTGGTGTGAGTAGTGTGAGTGAATGTGAGTAGTGTGAGTGAATGTGATTGGTGTGAGTGAATGTGAGTGTTCGAATATAATGTTTAAATTACGATGTGAGACTAATAATTTATCCTGAATATACTGATGATTAACTCCTGCAATTTAAACAGTTTAATATCAGTTTTTTGAACCTCAGACGTGATAAGTTGAAAATGTCGACGGAAGAAAATTTCTTATTATATATGTCGGGAATTCGAAATAGAGGTGAATATTTAAGATACTTAGTAGAGGCAAATGTTAATTAAAAGTATTATTAATGTCTATATTATTACTGTACTATCGATATGTTCTATGATGAAACTAAATTGAAAATTGTTCTTTATTAATATGTAATTAGTTTTGTAATTACAATTAGGCGGCTAACATAAACAGATAAGCTAACTACCTGATATTTAAAAAAAAAAAAAAACAAAAACAAATATTGTCAAAAATCAATTAAGGACAAAGACAGTACTCGTCCGTGTATAAGTAAGTATAAGTAGTTTTGTAATATCAATTACACGGCTAACAAAATCAGATAAGCTTTATAAAGTTAGTGTTTATTACTGTATTTGAAGCTATGACTACCTAATATGTTAAAAAAATAATAGAAAAAAATATTAATTCATTAAATCAAAAATCAATTAGGGACATACTTAGACAGTTGCTATCCATTAGGCTCTGCTTCCACTAGACTTATTTCGAAAATATGTATATATCGTGTGTTCATGTGAAATATTTTATTTAACTACGATCTGACTTATCTATCTGAAAGCTCGCAACGTTTATAAGAATAGTTCCTTATAAGAAGCTTCAAAGAAATATTTAGAATATTCTTCGCTGAATTGAGCTTGTGTAGATATTCTTAAAAATACTAGCTAGGAAAAGCAGCAGATGCTAATATGTAAACTAGGTTAATTAGAGTTGACCGCAACGGTTGAGTAACGGTTGCGGTATTTGACGTAGGAATAAGAACATTTTGTAAACTATTTTGTTGTCCTGGTCTTATTTTATATTATATAATTTGGATATAATAATATTATATATATTTCGTATCATTCCAAGTTTCTGTACAGACTTTTAACATCTGTGCCTGCATGCCTGGTTTTATGAAGTGAAAACGTCATAATCCGCGTTGCGCATTTTTTGGTAGGGGAAAATCTTATGGGTTCGCGTCACTGACATGCTTATGACTGGCGCACGCGATAAATTAATAATTAAAAAAAAAATATATAAATATATACACTTAGACAATTTTGTATGTAAAATCTCGTGAGTTCGCGTCACGAAATGCAGTATACCTGTAGCTATACAGCTGACGTATTGTGCAACATTAGTGCTATGTATATCAGCGTATATTTAAAATTGAATGGATTTAGTGAAAAGTTCAATGTTAGATTAGTATAATAATGACAATCAATTGAAATTAACAATTTATATTATTATATATATCTTTATGTATGTCATGTATTTAATGCTGCAGAATATAACAGCCAGGTGTTTACTGTTTATATAGAAGATGTTTTATCTAATTGGGGGACAATTAATGCCTACTCAACCTAATACAAAAATAATGTGATAATGAATATTTTTGAATGTATATGTCGAATAATATACTTACTCTCCATTAAGAGCATTATTCTCAAATAATAATATAATTAATAAAAGATATACTACAAATTCTGTGAATATCTATACTTTTAAAGCGACATTTTGAGTTAATCAAACCGCTATGATAAATTAACTTATTCACAGTTCTGTAACAATTATCTATACGGCATGATAAACAGAATGGCGTGTCGTAATAAATGGTAGCTTGATGGGTTGTCCGATATAGTGGAACCAAGTTAGATCGATAGTTCCGGTCACTGATATACTTCATTTAGCAAAGATATAAGTATGATGAAAAATGTACAATGAGCGGCAACAACTTGACAACTTAACCATAATAATATTGGAAATCAACTTTATAATAGTTATTTATGCACATGTTGTGTAATAAGGAGTATTAAAACACGAATGTGGTTTGATAATAGTGTCACATGAGTATTTTAATACCTAATTATCAACAGTTGCATACAAGACTTTATCTACACCCACAATATGAATCCTCTATAAAAGATTCTAAAACAGTAAGCTTACCGCTAATATTAAAAAAGCCAGTCCTAGTAACCATAATACAATGTAGTGCCACTCAGGATTCTTGAAAATCCCAAAAATTCTGAGCGGCACTACAATTGCGCTCGATACCTTGAGACACATGATGTTAATTCTCCTTTGCCCAGTAATTTCACTAGCTACGGTGCCCTTCAGACCGAAACACAGTAATGTTGACACATTACTGCTTCACGGCAAAAATATACTTTGTACCAAAATTTACAGACGATGCGGGAATCTCAAATCTGCGTCTCTCGGGGTCCGTCCGAGCGCTCTTACCAACTGACCAAACGTCCGAGTGACTCATGGATCGTAAATCTTGGTATATTTTAATGAACTCTCAGGTTGTCAAAAAAAAATTTGGTACAAATTAATTTGCACCGTCGCTAGTGAAATTATTGCGCAAATGAGACTTAACATCTTATGTCTCAAGGTGACGAGTGCAATTGTAGTGCCGCTCAGAATTTTTGTGTTTCTAGAATCTTGAACGGCATTGTAATGGATAGGGCGTATCAATTACCACCAACTGAACGTCCTGCTCGTCTCGTCCCTTATTTACATAAAAAAAAATAGTTTTTAATCCCAGAAGTGAGTATATCACTTAAAAATAATAAACTGTTTATAACAATATGCCCCTTCTAACAGTAAAATAAAAATATAATACTGTAAAATTTGTGACTTTCATACCGATTCAATTTTCCAAAACTGATGACCGAAAATTTGGGAACATTGATATTGATGAATATCAATTTCGACCTATATATTATAACTTTGTTTCTCATAAAGACTACAAATCTAATTACAGTTTGTATGAGTTACTAATGTGGAAAGAAAAACACTGCTTAGAATTCTTTATGACCAGATGACAGAACATTTAAAGATCCTCTACAAAGTTCTACGAAGTTTATAGCTTGCTATCATAAAATAAATAAAAGCCTGAGAAAAACATAAGGATCAATAAATATGCAGTAAGGTAAGCCAATATTGTACACAGTAAAATTCTATTTGATTTGTTGTGAATCTAAAGGTGCTCAATTGGATTGTAAAATTAAACCATTTACAATTAATGTCCCAGAAAAAAAATCACCATGTTACATGTATTTTCTTATCATTATAATATACACATATTATTATTATAAATTTTTATTTATTTTTATTTTATTTTATTTATTTATGATTCCTTACAGCTAACAAAATGAAAAGAGTATATTAAAAATTATACAGAATAGATACGCTAATTAAAAGGACTACTATTAACAGTACAATAAGTATGTGACAAAGTAGTTTAAGACAAAAACGAAAAATACTAGAAAAACTTACAAGAAAAAATTAAATAGAAAGAAAAGAAGAAATCGTATCCATATTGAGTAACTGAAACGGTGAGTAGGTTGTGTGGTGTGAGTAGTGTGAGTGAATGTGAGTAGTGTGAGTGAATGTGATTGGTGTGAGTGAATGTGAGTGTTCGAATATAATGTTTAAATTACGATGTGAGACTAATAATTTATCCTGAATATACTGATGATTAACTCCTGCAATTTAAACAGTTTAATATCAGTTTTTTGAACCTCAGACGTGATAAGTTGAAAATGTCGACGGAAGAAAATTTCTTATTATATATGTCGGGAATTCGAAATAGAGGTGAATATTTAAGATACTTAGTAGAGGCAAATGTTAATTAAAAGTATTATTAATGTCTATATTATTACTGTACTATCGATATGTTCTATGATGAAACTAAATTGAAAATTGTTCTTTATTAATATGTAATTAGTTTTGTAATTACAATTAGGCGGCTAACATAAACAGATAAGCTAACTACCTGATATTTAAAAAAAAAAAAACAAAAACAAATATTGTCAAAAATCAATTA
This sequence comes from Leptidea sinapis, assembly GCF_905404315.1. Lineage (NCBI taxonomy): Eukaryota > Metazoa > Arthropoda > Insecta > Lepidoptera > Pieridae > Leptidea > Leptidea sinapis. The sequence continues at coordinate 10,682,921 of NC_066275.1, read as the reverse complement.
AGGACAAAGACAGTACTCGTCCGTGTATAAGTAAGTATAAGTAGTTTTGTAATATCAATTACACGGCTAACAAAATCAGATAAGCTTTATAAAGTTAGTGTTTATTACTGTATTTGAAGCTATGACTACCTAATATGTTAAAAAAATAATAGAAAAAAATATTAATTCATTAAATCAAAAATCAATTAGGGACATACTTAGACAGTTGCTATCCATTAGGCTCTGCTTCCACTAGACTTATTTCGAAAATATGTATATATCGTGTGTTCATGTGAAATATTTTATTTAACTACGATCTGACTTATCTATCTGAAAGCTCGCAACGTTTATAAGAATAGTTCCTTATAAGAAGCTTCAAAGAAATATTTAGAATATTCTTCGCTGAATTGAGCTTGTGTAGATATTCTTAAAAATACTAGCTAGGAAAAGCAGCAGATGCTAATATGTAAACTAGGTTAATTAGAGTTGACCGCAACGGTTGAGTAACGGTTGCGGTATTTGACGTAGGAATAAGAACATTTTGTAAACTATTTTGTTGTCCTGGTCTTATTTTATATTATATAATTTGGATATAATAATATTATATATATTTCGTATCATTCCAAGTTTCTGTACAGACTTTTAACATCTGTGCCTGCATGCCTGGTTTTATGAAGTGAAAACGTCATAATCCGCGTTGCGCATTTTTTGGTAGGGGAAAATCTTATGGGTTCGCGTCACTGACATGCTTATGACTGGCGCACGCGATAAATTAATAATTAAAAAAAAATATATAAATATATACACTTAGACAATTTTGTATGTAAAATCTCGTGAGTTCGCGTCACGAAATGCAGTATACCTGTAGCTATACAGCTGACGTATTGTGCAACATTAGTGCTATGTATATCAGCGTATATTTAAAATTGAATGGATTTAGTGAAAAGTTCAATGTTAGATTAGTATAATAATGACAATCAATTGAAATTAACAATTTATATTATTATATATATCTTTATGTATGTCATGTATTTAATGCTGCAGAATATAACAGCCAGGTGTTTACTGTTTATATAGAAGATGTTTTATCTAATTGGGGGACAATTAATGCCTACTCAACCTAATACAAAAATAATGTGATAATGAATATTTTTGAATGTATATGTCGAATAATATACTTACTCTCCATTAAGAGCATTATTCTCAAATAATAATATAATTAATAAAAGATATACTACAAATTCTGTGAATATCTATACTTTTGAAGCGACATTTTGAGTTAATCAAACCGCTATGATAAATTAACTTATTCACAGTTCTGTAACAATTATCTATACGGCATGATAAACAGAATGGCGTGTCGTAATAAATGGTAGCTTGATGGGTTGTCCGATATAGTGGAACCAAGTTAGATCGATAGTTCCGGTCACTGATATACTTCATTTAGCAAAGATATAAGTATGATGAAAAATGTACAATGAGCGGCAACAACTTGACAACTTAACCATAATAATATTGGAAATCAACTTTATAATAGTTATTTATGCACATGTTGTGTAATAAGGAGTATTAAAACACGAATGTGGTTTGATAATAGTGTCACATGAGTATTTTAATACCTAATTATCAACAGTTGCATACAAGACTTTATCTACACCCACAATATGAATCCTCTATAAAAGATTCTAAAACAGTAAGCTTACCGCTAATATTAAAAAAGCCAGTCCTAGTAACCATAATATCATCCAAAGGAGTATTATTATGAAAACGGATGATGTAATGTTGTACTGAATTTCATTACAACACTCATTCTGATGATGTTATGGTTATTAGGAAATTGGGTATTTAATGTTGGCATTAAGCTCACTGTGTTAGAATCTTTAATAGAGGATGATAATCTTTAATGATGAATAAAATAGACAGAAGTGGGCTTAACGTACAATTTACTAGCGTATATACAAACAGAGCGTTCGAGAGAGAAGAACATCTATAACGCGGATACAGGAAGATAAAAGTCATAAAAAACATTTATTTGCTCAAAATTGATTTCTTAAGAATTTTCTTTGATGTCATTTCTAATACTACTACTGCTTCGGAAACAAATGGCACTCTGAGAGAGAAATAGCGGCGCAAGAAATTCTCCCAGCAATCTTTTATTGCACTCTTTATAATAAAATGTACAATATTGTAGTCATTGCTATTGCTATAAAAATATTTTTAACAAAATAACAACCGCCTTCAAAAACACTATTCCAAAACAATAGATATAATGTGCACTAAATAGTATAAAAATAATTGCGTATTTTTATACAATCTAATTAATTAATCTAATTCTAGTTACGTTTATTGTTATTTTTGGAATCGGTGTCATTCAAGATAAGTTTATTACTAGATACATAGTTATAGGTGAGATGTGTTTGAGTCGTGAGGAGGCGAGAGGCGAGAGCGGGTCGCGGCGGAAGGACACCGATTGAAAGTTTCACTAAATCCATTCAATTTTAATTGTAAGGTGATATACATAGCACTAATATTGCACAATTCGTCAGCTGTATAGCTACAGGTATACTGCTACAAGCATTTCGTGAACGCTAACTCCTCGTGAGTTTATGTAGTATTATTTATGATTTTACATACAATAAGTGTCTGTATGAATTTATATTTATTTTTTAATTATTTATTTATCGCGTGTGCCAGTCATGAGCATGTCGGTGACGCGAACACATACAATTTTACTCTACCAAAAAATGCTCAACGCAAATTATGAGGTTTTCACTTCATAAAACCAGGCATGCAGGCGCAGATGTTAAAAGTCTGTACAGAAACTTGGAATGATACGAAATATAGTATCAGTATATTATTATATCCAAATTATATAATATAAAATAAGACCAGGACAACAAAATAGTGTACAAAATGTTCTTATTCCTACGTCAAATACCGCAACCGTTACTCAACCGTTACGGTCAACTCTAATTAACCTAGTTTACATATTAGCATCTGCTGCTTTTCCTAGCTAGTATTTTTAAGAATATCTACACAAGCTCAATTCAGCGAAGAATATTCTAAATATTTCTTTGAAGCTTCTTATAAGGAAATATATTCTTATAAAAGTCGCGAGCTTTCAGAGAGATAAGTCAGATCGTAGTTAAATAAAATATTTCACATGAACACACGATATATACATATTTTCGAAATAAGTCTAGTGGAAGCAGAGCCTAATGGATAGCAACTGTCTAAGTATGTCCCTAATTGATTTTTGATTTAATTAATTAATATTTTTTTCAATTATTTTTTTTAACATATTAGGTAGTCATAGCTTCAAATACAGTAATAAACACTAACTTTATAAAGCTTATCTGATTTTGTTAGCCGTGTAATTGATATTACAAAACTACTTATACTTATACACGGAGGAGTAAAAAATAAGGACTCCGTGTTACCTTACATAACAGTGAGGCACCAAAACAAACCGGTAAAGATGTGAATACATAGCCCCACGCATACACTTACACTAATACAAGCCGATCGGCCGCCATTATGAGATTTGCCATCGTCTGTGACAGATCAGTTTGCGTCTCAATAAATGCCGTCGTGCGTTGTGAAAAAGTGTAAAAGCAATACTATAAAGATATTTGTAGATATATGATTAGTTAAAGGAGAAAAAATTGTGAAACTGATATACCCCGTAACCGCATACACACTAGCATAAAGGTGCTTCACTTGCTAATATCACGGCGCGGAGTCCTTCTTTTTTACTAGTCCGTGCTTATACATAAAGAACAATTTGCAATTACAGTTTCATCATAGAACTTATCGATAGTACAGTAATAATTTTGATATTAATAATATTTTTAATTAACATTAATAATAATAATATGTGTATATTTTAATGATTAGAAAATACATGTAACCTGGTGATTTTTTTTCTGGGAGATTAATTGTTAAAAGTTTAATTTTCCAATCCAATTGAGCACTTTTAGATTCACAACAAATCAAATAGAATTTTATTGTGTACAATATTGGCTTACTTTGCTGCATATTTATTGATCCTTATGTTTTTCTCAAGCTTTTATTTCTTTTATGACAGCAAGCTTTAAGCTTCGTAGAACTTTGTAGAGGATGTTTAAATCTTCTGTCATCTTTCAGTGTATATATCTCAACATAAGTAAGTCATACAAATTGTTGTTAGATTTCTAGTCTTTATGAGAAACAGTCACAGGTTATCATTCTCCTTGTACAGAATTGATTTTCATCAATTTTAATGTTCCCAAATCTTCTGTTCCCAGTTTTAGAAAATTGAATCAGTATATAACTCACAAATAATTTTACTATATTATATTTTTATTTTACTGTTAGAATAGGAATATTGTTTTAAACAGTTTGTTATTTTTAAGTGATATTCCACACTTCTGGGTTTAAATATACATATTAATTTGTACCAATTTTTTTTTCACAATCCGAAACTTGAACAACTCGGACGGTTGGCTCAATTGGTAAGAGCATCCTGCAACGTCTGTAAAAATTTAGTACAAAGTGAATTTTTGCATATTGTTTTATTCATGGTTTTTGTATTATAACTTTCTTATAGAAGGCATAAATGGCATTTATTTTCTCAAAATTGATTCCTTTAATTATTTTTGATGTCATTTCTAATATACTAGATACTACAGCCGCTTCGGAAACAAATAGCGCTCTGAGAGAGAAGAAGCAGCGCAAGAAACTCTCCCAGTATTCTTTATTTGCGCTCTTCTTAATAAAATATACTAGCTGACCTGGCTAACGTTCAGGTCAATTACTTCTCTTCTTCTTGAGGCTTAACGAAGTCTTCATCTCTCTTACGCCAGTACAAGGTGAAAGAGATAGCAAGATCTTAAAAATTGTTAAATTTATCCCAATAGTTTAAAGGTGTTACTTTAACATTTTTCTTTTTACATATAAAGTCATATGCATATAAAATATTTTGAACATATTTTCTTGCAAAGTTATTAATTAAATACAGAATGTTTTATCAAACTAAATGGTAACTTCAAATAATAAACATAGCCCAAAATAAGCTACAAGTATTTTATTATAACCCGTTTTATAAATGAAAGTCAAAATCTTCTACTTAATTAACATAAGCATAGAGTTAAGGTTTTGATTATTAAAATTAATTTTAAAGGTTCTTAGCTGAACTTTATGGTTGACAATGTCATTACGCACCACTAAACTCTACTAAATGAGTGTACTATCTACTATTAGATTGGTATATACCATCATCTCATATCTCGCAAAATTAACCAGTTGATAAGAGATACTGAAACACTCCCTAAGATTCCTCAAATATAATTAGCTAAAATCGCTTTGTATATATTCATAATATACAAACCGATTTTAGCTAAATATAAAACCGATTCCAAGACTTAATAATACTCAAAATAGTCAAAAATGATTTTTCATAAACGGTCCTGATATCAAACTAAATATTTACCTACCTTGATGCCTCGTATTTGAATACCTTCAAAAAAGCGCGTACACCTTTCTAAAAAGCCGGCATCGCTCCTGTGATTCCTCTAGTGTTGTAAGAGAATGTGGGCGGCGGTGATCACTTAACATCAGGTGACGCGTTCACTACATTGTACTCCTCTTCCATAAAAAATAATAACTGTTCTTCTGACTCTTTTCATTTGCGTGTTCATAAAGAATGAGCAATGATCTCTCGTTCATCTTCAACGAAACAAAAAATAATTTGCAGCTTTGATTCAAATATTATGTTATGTGCAGGGCCGGATTTAAACTTAATGGCACCCCTGGGCACCGGAAAAAAATCCGCCCCAATACTGGAATTTAACTTAAACTTATAGTTTATATATTTTATTTTTGAAAACTAAAATAACTAATTTATTGCAGAAACTTTATTATATGTTACCTATATATTCTATAAACATGAATTTACAAATAATGGATAAATTGAATTTCTTGAATTATTTATCAATTTAACCAAAAATTATTAATTAACTCAAGAATTAATTAAGTATATTGAGCAATCTTGATAAGACTAAAAAAAACTTGTTTCACTTTCAAAATTTTGCCGCCCTGGGCACTTGCCCCAACTGCCCCTATTGTAAATCCACCGCTGGTTATGTGTCGAACTTGTATCTTAAATATTAATGAACAATCACCTATTGTTTGTGTAACTCACACTATTTTTCTATTCTTTACGTATTCGTTTGTCAAAGCACTTTATGATTGCACTTAACTCAAACGCTTCATTCAAAAGGATATAAAAGAGCTCATGAACTGGCGTTCTTTGCACCCTATTGTAACCCTAGTTTATAACGAGTGTCACTGCTGTGTTAACATTAAAACTAATTAAATTACGTAGGTTGGTATTATACAAATTAAATTAAGTAATATTACGTAGGTCACATAAAATGTCGAATTTTTGCGAGATCCATAGAATTCGATAAGTAGCCACGGCCACAAAGGAATCTTAACCTTGATATATCTAGCTATTTTGTTGACAACTTGTTAATTATTTATTTTTATTTATTACTAGTATTTTATAATAAGGTAATATTACGTCGGTCATAATATAATATGTCGAATTTTCGCGAGATTCATAAAATTCGATAGGTACCTACGGCCGTAAAGAAATCGTGACCTTGTCATACCTATCTGTATTGTAAAGAACTTGTTTATTATTTCTTATTGTTAATTACTACACCGTAATTTAACATTTGAGACTAATTCTTACCGATATAAACAGAAGCGGACTTGATTGGTTGAGTTGTTCAGTAACTGAGCAATAAAGTCAACATTCAGTGTAATATAAAAATTAGTGAATATATACTTGGGTGTTTTTGATGATCAATATTAGGATGTAACGAGTGACTATCTCTTAATTGGAATTATATACTGATTGTTAATATATACATAATACTATCTATGTATTATTAGTATAGTATTATTTATTATGTACAGACGTGGTCGCTAACTATTGGGCCTTATGAGGAAGCTCATTGTCGCTCAGAGGGAAATGCTCGGAGTTTCCCTGCGAGATCGAATCAGAAATGAGGTGAATAAGTGTAGTAATGTGTGTGTGTAATGAGTGAAGAATAGGGGAGTCCCAGGCCCATGGGTGTCGTAAGAGGCGACTAAGGGCTTTTTTAGAAGTGGGAGAGTCACGCCGCCGTCTTTTGACGTCAGCACAATCGGGCCAGACTCGTCCGGGTTAATTACCACACTCGCACAGAATACCGGCGTGAAGTAGCGGCCTAGTGCCGCTATGTTTCGCATAGGTTAGTGTCGAGGACCGGAGGCCAATCCCCCCCTCCCCTTCCCCCCAACAAAAAAATATGAGAGCGGTATATAAAGATAAATTACCCCAGGAGGGTACCGGCTCCTGTAGAGCCGGAGAATGCCTCCCCGAGCATTCGCGCTCGGGCTGCCCCTCGTATTCTGGGGAGGGCACAGTACCGCGCATGACCGAGGACAAACGAGGCAGTAGCACCACGGCACCCCGCTCTACGCTTAATGTGGACTTTTGTAACATCAGGGGAATTTACTCCAACTTAAACGCCGTCCACCACCACCTTGAGACGGCGCAGCCGGCCTTGTGTTTCCTTACGGAGACGCAGATATCTCGACCTAGCGATACGTCATATTTAACGTACCCCGGGTACAAAATTGAGCACAATTTTTTGCCTCATGCCGGGGTATGTGTGTACGTTAGGGAGGATATCTGCTGTCGCCGTCTCGGCAATTTTGAGGGTAGGGACCTGTCCACTCTCTGGCTCCGCGTAGATTTAGAGTCCGCGTCCGCATCTATGCGTGTGTCTACAGGTCCCATAGTGGTAACGCAGAAACCGATCATCTCATGTGCTGCGTTCAAGCGGCAATTGACGACGTGCTTGCACAGATCCCCTCCGCTGAAATCGTAGTCTTGGGTGATTTCAACGGGCACAATGCCGAATGGCTTGGATCACGTACCACAGACTACGCAGGGCGATCTGCGCATAATTTTGCATTGGCGTATGGTCTGTCCCAATTGGTTGAGTCGCCAACGCGGCTCCCGGATGTGGATAGCCACATGCCGTCCTTATTGGATCTTCTGCTGACTACACATCCCGATGGTTACCAGGTCTTTGTCGACGCCCCTCTCGGAACGTCCGACCATTGCCTGGTCAGGAGTGTAGTGCCTATCCGACGCCAACGTCGCAGGCCACCAGCGACCCGCCGCGTATGGCACTACAAGTCAGCAGATTGGGATAGGATGCGTTCCTTTTTTGCATCCTACCCTTGGGGCAGGGTTTGTTTCCCTTCGGATGATCCTAGTGCCTGCGCCGTTGCAGTAGCCGATGTGATGCTACAGGGTATGGATATTTTTATACCAAACTCTGTAGTACCCATCGGTGGTAGATCACAGCCCTGGTTCGATGCGTCAGTTAAAGCAGCATCTGACTGCAAAAAACAGGCGTATCGAGGTTGGGTTGCGGCGCTGGGCACAAAGGATCCGAACTGCATAGTTCTTAAGAGGAAATACAACCGTGCCTCCAGATTTTTTAAGTAGCAAATCGCCCGTGCAAAATCAAAACACGTCGTCAAAATCGGCGAGCAGCTTTCCAGTTACCCGACCGGAACACGCAAGTTCTGGTCGTTGTCGAAAGCTGCTCTTGGTAACTTCAGCCAGCCGTCCATGCCGCCGTTGCACATGAGGAATGACACCCTGGCCCATACGGCAAAAGAGAAAGCCGATCTTTTGCAAAAGAGAAAGCCGAACCAAAGTCACCCACACAGCCCAATTCTTGAATGGCGACCACGTACCGGAAGACGCAGTGTTGGTGGGCCCCCCATAAGATGGACCGACGATCTGGTCAAGATCGCCAGAATACGATGGATGAGGGCAGCGCTGGACGGTCGTCGTGGAGTTCTTTGGGGGAGGCCTTTTTCCAGCAGTGAACGTCTTCCGGCTTATGATGATGTCATAATATGTTGATATAATGCTCACATAATACCTTGACTAACCAAAATAAGTCGATATGTTTACTACCACGTCTTAACAGTATGACAAACGTAATAAAACGATGTCGATGATGTCAGTACTTACAAAGAGAACATTCGCTAAAACAGTTTCATGACAACAGATGTCGCTGTCTTCGCAAGTGACATCTTATAATAGTTTAACGCTCTAAGGATTATAAAGTGAGTGATTTTACCGATATAGACTGCCTATATTCCCAAGGGAGTACCACTTGTATCTATCTCCCTAAGGGAAGGTCAAATTCGTCTCAGGTTCATAGGGCACATGCCCAAAGCCAACCTCACGTGGTGTTTAGTTTGCGAGTCCCACATAACCAACGCAGACATCGGCTTTGCTTCACCACCTCTCTCCCATCGTTATACTGTCCCATCGTTATCTTTCCCTTTGTCTGGGCGCAAAAAAAAACGATATAAAAAGCCAATATAATCTAATATAACATAAAAAATACAAATTAAATAAACAGATCAGGGTGGAAACGAGATAAACTAAGGGGTGGTAAGTTATTTGGATGACTGTCGAAATAATCCATCGATATGTTGTCACTCAGAAGCAGAATCCTTGACGTCGATGCTTGAATTGATGCTGTGTTTGACAGCTTTTAAATCATTTACACGGCTCTAAGCATTGTTATAAAATTACTATTTAAATGTTGGAAACAAAATAGTCAATGATATATTCCAATCGGTTAAGATGCTTATGAGTTTTATGAATTATTTTAGGGACCTCAAACTATCATGGTATTATGAGCGTGCCCTGCTATCTAAAATAAAATATAAATCATATTGCAGCGACTTAATACGGGGACCAGATTCACGGGACGGACAGACTTCAGCTCTGATGAATTCGGAATAGTAAAGTATGAATTTTAAGGCCCTAATCAGTTGTCATGGATTCCGTAATCAGAACCTAACCAAACTCTCACCAAACTATCTTTGAAGTAAATCCTTTCCAATAAAAAAAAATCATCGAAATCGGTTGGCGTGATATTGAGTTATTCGTAAATTTATCATCCACTTTGCTATACGTATGTATAGCAAATTTAAGACTTTTATGGTTTTCTCATGGATGCCACTGTCAGATCTGGACCAAATTAGAATGGGACCACACGGGAAGCACCAGCTTTCAAATAGAATTATCAAAATCGGTTCACCCAGTCGAAAGTTTTGAGGTAACAAACATAAAAAAAGAACATTGAGACGAATTGAGAACCTCCTCCTTTTTTGAAGTCGGTTAAAAAGTATCAAATATCTAAAAAATTTATTTAATACACCTTTACCTTTAATAGTAATGAAATGCTATTATATATATATATATATATATATATATATATATATGTGCTACCTATTGATAGGTTTTAAGTCGGTGCCAAGCCCATAATAAAAAAATACCGATCGAATTGATAACCTCCTCTTTTTTGAAGTTGGTTAAAAATAGATAGAAGCTTGTTAAAATATTAATTGAAGAATGAATTGTTTGGAAAGGTATAAAGTACCTTAACCACAGCAATACAAACGCCGCAGTTACACTCTCTAAGGCTAGTACCACATGAAAAACAGAACAACTAAAAGAATTATTTTTGAGTATTCGTATATACTAGATATGAAATTACCTAAATTCTACCCAGTTACAACTAAGTACTTCTGGTGTACCAAACTTATTAAAACTAAAACCGAGGCAACTATTGTGATGACATAAATTTGGTGTTACTAATCATTTTTACCTTATGCAAACAATTGCGTTTTTAATGAAACAATAAGAAATATGATAGTTTATCACACAACTAACTGACACTGATATTGAGGAGAATAATAGTGTAATAATAATAATAAAATTAAAATTGTGACTTTGATAAGATTTTTTGACGAAAAATTTAAAAAATGTTTAAAAATAGTGAATATAGTTTTCCTTACAATATATGTTTAATTTCTGGAGAACATGTAATAAACTAACAACTCCTGTGTAGTATTCATCAAATGTTAAACACTGAAAATATAAACTCATTCCACATGATATTTACAATACACTTAATACTTAAAGTTAATTTCAAACATAAGGGTTTTACCATACTTACTGCAACCGTTGAGTATCGTGAATAAATCGGAAATATTAAAATACAATAAATAAATAATAATAATAAAAAACATAAATTTAAATACTTTAAAATAATCACAATATATATTTGAATATATATAAAAATTATTAAAGGGACGAGACGAGCAGGACGTTCAGCTGATGGTAATTGTTACGCTATGCCCATTACAATGCAGTACCGCTCAGGATTCTCAAAATACCCAAAAATTCTGATCGGCAGTACAATTGCGCTCGTCACCTTGAGACATAAGATGTTAAGCCTCATTTGCCCAGTAATTTCACTAGCTACGGCGCCCTTCAGACCGAAACACAGTAATGCTTACACATTACTGCTTCACGGCAGAAATAGGCGCCGTTGTGGTACCCATAATCTAGCCGGCTTCCTGTGCAATGGAGCCTCCCACTGGTAAATATTGACACGGGAGTGGGTCAGGGATTGGAAATAATACTCCGCTTATAGGAACGAGTCTTTATTTGCGTTCACTTCTTCTAAACTTGCACTTCGCCGGTCTGCCGCTATTCCTCTTGTGGGCGGCGGTACCTTCAACGCGTCACACTGCACCGAACACTACTTCTCTTCTGTCTTCTTCTTCTTAGAACACTTCCACTTTTCACTACTTCTTCTTTTCTTCTTCTTCTTCTTCTTTACACTTTCGAGTCAGAACTAGAACTGCCGTAGGCCACGCTTAGTACGGCTTATATACCCCCGGATCCGTTCTATTTTCAAAATGATTCTCCCATTCCATCTTTAAATTTAAATTGTACTAGAAAATTCTTTTAACTATTTTTATCCTGCTTACACATTTTCCATCCCTTTTTTTCTGTTCTATTTGATCCTGAACTTACTAGAAATTTCCTTTAACTTTACAAAATCCAAAAAAATCCATACACTGGTAGGTGTATCGAACCCGGGTCTACAGCGTCTAAAGTAAACACTTTTCCGCTGAGCTACGAGTATTGCTGACGGAGCTGTTGAAATTAACAATCTCTTGAAGTTTGACAACTCTCGTCATATACTTCGAAGGGTTGCTACGCAACAATATATATATATATATATTTATACTATAAACAGTGTCTACCTTAGTTACTCCCGTTAATACCTTTCTTTCAATATATATCTATGAAATTTGACGATGTTAAATTCATGATAAAATTTTCATAATCAAATAGCAAACTTTTCTGCTTTCTCCTAATCTGTTACCAGCCTAAACGTTGTAAATATCCATGTCTCATTTATAATTGACATTTATACTGTCGCTTAATGCTTCGTTAATTTAACATCTCGAAACATTTTAAGTGGAACAATAATGTACTTTCGACCAATTGTTTTCGGCAATTATTTCAGGGGCTTCAACAATTGCGGTAAATTGAATGTCTTGTAATATAAGTTACATTCAGTTATATTTTATTCTCAACATTTATGGAGTTATTGGTTTTCATTCCATTTGAGCTGTATAAAAGGCAGGAGTTTTAATTTTTCTTTTGTTGATGGTGATTTTTTTCATATAAATCGTAGTAAGGTATCATTTGCAATCTACGTTTTTAAAGCGTTTGCGAAAAACATATTCTTTCACTAGAACCGTAGACTAGCGTAACTCTCTAAGAAAAAAGCGATTGTATGAAACGTGCAGTCGATGATAATTTGACAGATGACGGCTATAATCTAAAAAAAGGAGGTAGCCGAAGGCTACTACGTTTTAAAAGCAACTGTTCGCTTTCAAACTTAGCCGGATTATACTTCGTCGCGATAATATTGTAATTACTATTTCAAACTTATGTCAAATGACTGCACTTTTCATACCAAAACGGCATGGGCAACCCCCCGCCTCACCTTAGATATAAAAAGATAGCTATTTATTTTAGCAGTACAAGAATCAATAAAATTTAATAGCTATTGGTAACTTGATTCTGTTCCTAAAATAATAACTTTATGAAGTGGTGGTAAATGTTAAAATTATGACATTCTAAATGAACTTAATTGGCCTATAGGATTAGATCATTTGTACGTCGAGATAGACTATGACAGTTGTGAAAACGTCGAAAAAGTTGAATTTAGAACTAACCTCTATTTTGATCAATTCACGTACACTAGCACAAAGTGTCATGTAAATTGCGAGTGTAAGACGTAACTTATCGCGCACAAGTAAACTAATATTCCTGGCCTATTTTCATCGGTTGTCTAACAGCAAGATACTCCATCCGGACATAATATAAAATAATTATCTAAGCCTATAGGAATAAGATACTTGTGAATTTGTTACATAAATGTTTTATAGAATAACTTTATCGATATAAATTTGATTTTTAATCGTTATAACATATTAATAAAACAATATTTTTTACCTGTTAAAACATATTCTTTTATCTGATTAAAAGGGGATGTCTTAGCAGATCAGAGAGCCAACATATTGGTCGGGCTCACATAATTTGTAGAATCACCATCAATCACTCTGACGTGAGCTCAGGTTATTTGGCTAAAAGGATTATAGGAAGTAGCAGTCCTTTCCCGTCAAAGGCCAGAGATTTACCTGTAGTTACCTAGACAATATGGTTTTTACTAAGTGGTACATTGTTTCTTTGCATGTATTGAATTAAAACTATTTGAAGAGGCTTTGATCTCATATAATATTTCAATATTTCCCCACTTGGTATGGTATGTATGCTGCATGGAGATTGTTTTAATACTATTTATTTTAGCCGTAATGTTGGTAGGCAGCCCGCAAGTGGGACCGATGACCTGGTCAAGATCGCCCGAATAGGATGAGGTGGACCGATCTTTGGGGGAGGCCTTCGACCAGTAATGGACGTGTTCGTCTTCCTTATATTTTGATAGGAAATAAAAAAAAAATATAAGAGAGAAAACGTCTGGCAATATCAGACATGTAATGATGCGTTGATGACCTGATGATGGCAGTCGACAGATGATTCCAAAAAATTACTAGGCGAGGCAAAACACATTGTAGAATGCCAAACATAACTATGGTACGAACATGTAAAGTTCAAATTGCTATTTCAGTAGAAATAAACCTACCAAATTTCAATTTGATAAATTTTATAAATGCAGAAATATTAATTTCGATCCAAATATCTAAAATCTAAACTTCAGTGCGGATTAAATTTCGTTTGAACCATATTTTCAGTACAGAATTTAAGTACGCATTAATAATTGTTTGTTATGACGGCGTGTTGCCGGTTATTACCTAGTAAATAACTTAATTTACCCATCTATCTTAATATATATATAAACCAAGGATTTTAATGGGGATTAATTACTTAATGGAGTGCAGTTTAGTCCAACTTGAGAGATAGGATAGTTTTTATTTCGATTTGGGATCGATAATAATTTTATTTCCAATATTTATTTTGTATGGACATATTTTCTATGAGAGAATTTATTGATGCACGGTTTGACAGTTCAGCGGTGAAACAATTTCATTATAACAACAGGGAGCATATTTTACGAAATACTTTTGGATGTTATGAAATATTATTGACAAATTCATAAAAAACAGTATTTTATTTATTATGGACAGAACAACGTCTGTCGGGTCAGTTAGTATTTCACATGACACAAAGACGTTGTTGTAAATTTTATTCCTCAGCAACCACAATAGGCATAGAGCCCCATAATACATCATTGGGTGCTCAAGCTCAAGGCTCCTGATGAGAAAAGCTTAAAATCATTGTTTGGATTTTTTATTCAAATTCAAATATTTAGATTCAATACAGGATTTTAAAATCACTTATTGAACGTCAAAAACTACCGATATTTAATATTCGAAATACTATGCCTTATATGTGAGAAGAACAGGAGCAAGACACTCAGCGGGCTTTTAGAAGTGAAACTTCTTTATCGACTCATGAGGGAAACTTTATAACAAATCGTCACAATTTTCGGCTAAGCGCCATTTTGTTTGTTGTCAATATGACAGTGTTGACAGCTGTCAGGTGAAGTTGGCAGATGCAATGCCAACGTTTGTCGTATTTTTTCATTTCGTTAATTTAAAAGTACAAAAACATATTAATATCTAATATTTTAATTGAGTTACAATATATGTAGTATCATACAATAAAATGTATAATTAAATAGCCTGAGGGCGTTTGCTCCATTGCCCGGTGTTTAGGTGGTCGGGATCAAAAGCTATTCAGGTTCAAACATTTCCTATAGAGTTATATGGAAAGGTTTGTTCACTAGAACGTGCGAACAATTTGAAGAAATTGGTTTGTTTACATTACATACACAGGCAGAAGACACGCGAGGGTCGCCACCTTGTCGTCACTAATTAATTCATAATATGCCACGTTAAAAAAATATTAATGGACAGACTTGACAAGTTATTTGCTTTCCCTGTTTCTATAAGCGATTTACTTTCCTTCACATCAGCATGAAAAATAAATAAAAAAGTACAATATGCTTATAAGGTTTTTATAATTCACGAAGTTATGATGTCCATTTTCCATAGCTTCTTTAGCACATTTGTGATTTAATACTAGAGAGATTTTCGAAATTACATCATAGCCTATTGAAAAAGGGTGTGTGTTATGTATCACGCAAGAAGTTATATTTATTTGGCCTAACGAAGTAAAAATCATTCAAATGATTTATTCCTCGTGTTATTCTACGTTTTTTGAAAGATCGATTTTGTAAAAATCTTGCAAAAATGACTTCGACAATTAATTATTAAATAATGAATGCGGCTGTATGGACTTGAGCCCTTTGTCTGTCCTAATAATGGACGAAGAAACCAACAAAAATTAACGAATGACGCAACGTCAGAAAATTTTAGGAACCAACTTTAACCTGTTACTTTTGTATTACAGTGATACGCGCGCATCTTAAAATTTCACTCTCATAATTTTTTCATAACGCGCCTAAAAAAGTATAACTTCAACAATTCGTTCCAACAACGGTATTTTACTACTCCAAAACAATACATAAGTCTTATATAATATATGAAGCGTTTATCTATTTAAAATTTAATTACAAATCAACGCAGCGGAAATCCACTGAGTTTAAATGTTTTCAATCCAGCGTTCAAAGGAATATTTACTTACCAAGCAAGTGCAAATTACTCGCAAAGTGATAGATGAAAAATTATTCCGGAAAGAATTTTTTCAAAAGATCCAATTAACTTTGAGAACCTAAAAGAGTTTGGGGAAGGAGCGTTGTTGAATTTCGAGTTCCGAAAATCTAAACAAATAATTCGTTTAATTGAAAATAGATAGGAAATAGCGGTAAGCATTGTTTTTATTCGATGGTATACTTTCAGAAATAACTTTATTTTTTTTTCTGTTTCGTAATTTTCAATAGATCTCATGAGCGCATAATAACCGGTTTGAGATTTGGCAAAGACAATATTTTTTTGTTAAATATGTGCAGTTGTAGAAGTAATTTTAGTAGTTTAATTTTTTATTGACAATCATGATTATCTACTACAAGGACTGTTTTTAGTTTTATAAAATATTTCTTATTTTCTACATAGTCAGCCTAAGTACAGATGAACTTTTTATATAGAATAATGTAACATTAACGATTCAAATTTTTAACAATGTCGCCCCTTAAATTCAATAAATAAATGACAATTGGAAACTTTAAACTTAAAAACTCAACAAAATATTAAGTCCAAAGTAAGTATCCATCCCTACTTTGTGATCCAAATGTATATCTTGAAAATATAAGTTTAATATAAAAAATATAACTGGTCTTGCCATAAATACTGAAGCAAAGAAAAAAATAATTTCTATTGCATTTAACTATTTATTACTTTTACAGTGTGTTAGTTTAATACATAAATATAAAACAATTTAATATATAAAAAGCTTATTCGAAGTGGTCCAGTTAACAACAGAAACACGCACTATTTCCATTTGAAAATTCTTCACTGCCAATCGTACGGATTGTTTTAGGTACTCCAAATTATCATGGCGTTTAGAGCAAGCCATACCTCTCTAACACTGACCGATAAATCATAATCCATCGGATTAAGACCGGGAATAAGTATGAAACGTTCGTTTCCAACCAAGATTGCGTAGACCGAGCTTTATAACCCGGCACCAAGTCTTGCTGGAAGGACCATTCTTGGTTATTGAACATGGTGTTGTTAAGGGACTTCACTAACTTCTCATGAATGGTATCTTGATTCACATACAATGTGAACGTTTTCACAAAAGCATGGTTCAGTCACTCCTTCATAGCTAATATCCCACCAAACCATCACAGAAGTCGGATAGTGCCCACGTTGTACTCTGTCGACTAATTGGAAAGCTTCCTTAGAGCTTTGAGCATAAATACGGTCATTTTGTTTGTTAAAATGTTGCTGAATTGTAAAAAATCTCTCATCCGTAAGCAAATTTTTCTGTAACCTTGCGTACCGCTTCAGTAGTTATTTAGATTTTACCTCCCAATTCTTTTTTAAATTATCAGCTAAGAAATGACCAGTCTACGTCTCTTATAAGCTGCAAGTTCTAAATCATATTTTAAAATACGCGACATGGTTCTAGGTGCTATCTTCACCTCCCGAGATAAAATCTTTTGCTTACAGACATGATTTCTTCGAATTCTTACCCTTGCTGCTTTGACCACCTATTTCGTACGAACACTACGTGGACGGCCAGACCTTTTAATGTCACAAACAGAGGAAATCTCATTGCACCTACTAATAGCCCGGTACACAAACATTTTACAAATACCAAGCGTATGGAGAGTTTTAAAAATTGTACTTTGTATAATACATTCACAGCGATTCGGTTCTCTTTATCACCCCACTCCAATATCGCAAAATATTGTACAATGTATTGGTGCCAAAATGAGAAAACTCAATGAACAATCATATTATAAAAATGACGGATTCCAAATTCAAATGTAATATTTTGTTAATTTTTAATTGTAACAATATTTATGGCCAGACTAAGTATAGCTCTAAGCATTTTAAAATAAAATGACATAAACATCAGCTAAAAATTACATAGGTACTACAATCACGGACTAGTAAAAGAAGAATGACTCCGCGCCGTCATATTAGCAAGTTAAGCACCTTTATGATAGTGTGTGTGCGGTTACGGGGTATACCAGTTACACAATTTTTTCTCCCTTAAATAATCATATATCCACAAATACTTTTATAGCATTGTTTTTACACTTTTTCACAACGCACGACGGCGTTTTTAAAATATTTCATTGAGACGCAAACTGATCTGTCACAGACGATGACAATTCTCATAATGGCCGCCTATCGGCCTGGAGTAGTGTAAGTGTGTGCGTGGGGCTATGTATTTACACGTTAATCGGCTTGTTTTAGTGCTACACTGTTATGTAAGGTGACACGGAGTCCTTATTTTTTACTAGTCCGTGACTACAATAAACATCAAAATGATGATGTATACTGCTAGAATGTAACAAATTTTTGGTATTAAGTAATAAATGGCATTATCTGTATAATATTTCCAATAATCGTATTGTTCGTTTCATTTGAACAGTCTAGTTTATGCAAGTCGGTTTGCATCTCAATGAGGCAATGGTTAGCGCTGATTGCGATATATTGGTATTCGATTTGCGTGGTCCATGAGGAAATTAAACTTCATTTCATATTGGAAGGTCTTTGCTTTTAATCCCAGTTAACAATTTATAATAAACTAAATATTCTAATAAGTCAACTTCGACAAGGCTGGTGGGGTAGTTTCTAACTTATTGTTAAAAGTGTATGTTTGCTAATTTCTTAGCCTTTAACATCATTAGATAAATCATAAAAAAATTGCAATTTATCTTCCTGGAAGAAATGGTAATCTGTTTCATAATACATTTATCATTCATAATATTATATTTATCGTTGTTTAGCTCATTCATTTACCAACGAGAGTTAAGAGTATGATAACATGCTACCAATAAAACACAGATCAAAATATCTATAAAAAAAAAACTTTATTATGTGTTTTTTATGCTGAAATACTTAAAATTTCTGTAAAATTTATTGAACGTGAACGGCTTGATCACCTGGCGTTGCGTAGAGATGTCGCTAGATTGTGGGTCTTCTATCGCAATTACCACTTGGAGTGTTCACCTGATTCATGCTGCCGAATTACACCCCAAGCCACGCCACAAATTAGGATATCATCCCCACCATCTGGATTTGTGGCGTTCTTCCACAGTGCGGTTTTCAATGATCTTTTTTCCACGTACAACAAAGCTGTGGAATGAGCTTCCTATAGCGGTGATTTCCGGGACGATACGACATGGGTGTCTTCAAAAAAAGCGTGTAAACTTTAAAGGCTGGCAACGGTGCTGTAAGTTCTTTTTTTTATGATAATAAGGGACGAGACGAGCAGGACGTTCAACTGATGATAATTGATACGCCATGCCCATTACAATGCAGTGCCGCTCAGGATTCTCAAAAAACCCAAAAATTCTGAGCGGCACAACAATTGCGCTCGTCACCTTGAGACATAAGATGTTAAGCCTCATTTGCCCAGTAATTTCACTAGCTACGGCGCCCTTCAGACCGAAACACAGTAATGCTTACACATTACTGCTTCACGGCAGAAATAGGCACCGTTGTGGTACCCATAATCTTGCCGGCTTCCTGTGCAAAGGAGCCTCCCACTGGCTCTCTGGTGTCGCAAGAGAATCTGCGCGGCGGTGATCACTTAACACCAGGTGACCATACGCTCGTTTGTCCTCCTATTCCATAATAAAAATGGATTAATTTAAAGCGTATGATAGCTAATTGATCAATAATCAGGACACGAGCTTGAAAACTTATCCGAAGAGTTCAGTATTGTTTTCTTCTTGTTCCCGAGAAAAATAAAGGTGTTCGCAGAGTTGGGAGATAAAACTTTTATTCTAGTTTATAAGTTAGGATTAAATCGTTTCTCGTCTTTCCGCTTGGATCGTTGTAATTAAAACCAATTAATATAATTTACGTGTTCGTTATTTAAACACTCATAAATCCTACGTATTAGAAAAAAATTTGGCTGTTAATGCTAACATGATCCCGATTTTTATTAGAAAAGTATGAAAAAAAATGGATATAATTTCACACTGATCAGATAGTTGAAAAAAAAAAACTTTTACTTACACATACTCACTCACCTCAGCTGAAAGACGTCCACTGTTGGACAAACTCCTCAAACATCTCCACGACGATCGGTAATGCGCTGCCCATCTAACCTTCTCGGCGATCTTGACCAGATTATCGGTCCATCGTGTGTGACCTACCAATAATGATTTTTACGGCTCCAACGGCCACCTGCCTTGCCCACTTCCGGGCTCTCGTTAATTAATTGATCCCGTCAATCACTCAAAGAACCAGAATCACCGACATTTACTGACACACATTTTTGTAAATATGTTGAAGAATTAAGTGCTCAGGGCTTTATTGAATATTTTCAAAAAATATCGACTGAATAACATAAATTAAAAATTATTTTAATACAATGGAGCATTTATATTTTTATTTTATAATCACTATAAAGCTGTCGCGGCTATTCATTTCGCTTAAATAGTAACTTTCAGAATGTCTTTCGTAATGTCAGCTTTTGATCACTTCCTGACATTTCGTCACGGTCGAGCTTGCACAATGATCTACAATAATTTTTCATTTCTCATACTCGGAAAGTAATGTTGTTTTTATCTGATAATTGGGTGGAAAAAAATGCTGCTTCCCTCCATAGAGAGGGAAAAACTAATACAAATGACTTCCCACCTAAGGGCTGAATGATGAAATGAACTTTAAAAATAGAACTGCTTTCAGCTGTGAAGAGTTTCATGTAAAAAATAAACCATTTAAAAAAATGCTGCGGCCATGTGACTTTCTAAACAGCCAGGTTGAACTTAGTGCAAACATTTTTATATTATTGTCCTAATCACAATTAATTTTAAATAGATAATACAAATATTTTAATATATTATCAATAAACATTTAAGATAAACAAATAGTTTTATTTTCCTCATATTCGAAATGAAAAGTATAGTGATTAACACGGGTAAAAGAATCAATTCCTACTCGGACTATAGCCGCCTTCGCTGCGCTCGGGAGTCTAAATACCTCGGGAATTGATTCTTTCGACCCTCGTTTAACAATCTACTATAACATCATTACAAAGTAAATCTATAGTTTTCATATCATATTTCAAACTAATAGTAAAACAAAATACCAATTCCCTGTCACAATCAGACTACAAAACTACGCAAGCGTCTCACAAATAACTATCATCATATACCTTGTAACAAAAGGACAATGAAAGCGTCCTCTTATCACGTCTTGTCGCTCGCACATTTCAAAAGCAAAAAGAGTTGAGAACGGATCGCGGGACATATAACCGACCTATGAAGCCATTTCATTACATTTAAGTATCCGCATTGGTTTTTACTAATATAAATAAGAATAAGCGCAAGTCACGAAAAGCCATTCAAATTGTACTGCCTATTGTATTTGTAAATAAACTTTGCGGCCCAAAAGGGTAGTGTGCAAAAGCACAATGAACCCTCACATAACACATATTTGACTCCAATTTAACTCTTTGTAATTGTTTGAATGTAATTTAAATTATAACAGTTTGTGATTCTCTATTTTTTCAAATGCGAGTTTTACTGATAAAAGTAATTCTTGAGAGTAAATTAATGTTGCATGTAAAACAGATCGCACCTAAAACAGCTCTCCTGATATTAACTGTCCGCTAGAGCTATCCTTTCCATTCCGGGAAACTCTGATCGCGGGATATTCCTCAGAGAGCGCGATTTTAGCGCTCGCGCAGCGTTCTTTCAATGTGTATTATTTTAAGGGTAGCAATAGATTGATTATAACTAGGATGATTTGAGTGACTGTATCTGAAAGCTATTGAAACAAGCTAAAAGACCATGCAAAATAAACCATCTTATAAACAAAATATGTGTCAGAACTTGGTGAGGTATTAGGGTGCCGTACGGGTCTTTCAGTTTTGGTGTATCTGAAAAGCTAGTGCCCTGGGGCACTGCCGATTTAAAAATGTAAAAAAGGAAGGTTGAAAAGAGTTTTAGGTAGATAACTAGTACCAGTCGTTCTGAATATCTTAAAATATTAATTTACGGAGAAAGTTTTAGACTCTAGGTTTATTATTATGAGTTTCTTTCCACTTTCCTATTTAAGTACAAAATGAGATTAATTTAAAATGATAAACGGATCTTCTTCGCTCGTTAAATGTTAGTAAAATTCTGAAATAAACATTAGCACTTTTTCCGTTAACGACCCCAAAAACAGAGCCACATCAGACAACATTGGGCTGACGAAATAAAATAGCAATAAAAGTAAATGTTCGCAGCCGACCCGGAGCTGAGCGAGTCAGATTAAATCAAACATTATTCGTCTTAACGAAATACGGCCGGGCTTATGATACTCAAATAGGGAGAGTAAATGGACATTGGACATATTATGGAGAACAGCTTACATTTTTCATAATAAAAAGATTGCTGATATAATATTTGACTGCAATAACTTATTTATAGACCATTAATACAATTTATATCAAGTATATACTTGGACTAAATTGTCAGGTCTGGAACAATTGCAGCTAGTAATTAACATCCCCTTTGCATCCCCGGGGCGTAAAAAGAATAGAAAAGTCCAAGGGCGTCATGAGAGGTGACTAAAGGCTTTTACCAGTGGCAGGCTCTTTTGCACAGCATGCCGGCTAGGTTATTGGTATTAGGTACCACAACGGTGCCTTTTTCTGCCGTGCAGTTAAGATAGAAATTAATGGGCAAAAGAGTTAACATCTTATGTCTCAAGGTGACGAGCGCAATTATAGTGCCACTCAGAATTTTTAGGTTTTTCAAGAATATTGAGCGGCACTGCATTGTAATAGGCAGCGTATCAGCTACCATCAGCTGAATATCCTGCTCGTCTCGTCCCTTAGTGTCACAAAAAAATATCACAAATTGGCTGTGCGAAGCAAAAAGTTTCTCACAAAAGGCTATCTTATATATAAAATTCTCTTGTCACAATGTTCGTTCCCGTACTCCTCCGAAACGGCTTGGCCGATTCTCATGAAATTTTGTGAGCATATTGAGTAGGTCTGAGAATCGGCCAACATCTATTTTTCATACCCCTAAGTAATAAGGGTTGTTCACCCTTAAATTTTTTTTTTAAATTTTGAACGAAATTTTTTGTTTATATTTTTTTATAAAGTGGCATTAAAAATACATACAACTTCAAATTTCCACCCATCTACGTTCAACAGTTACTTTTGTATCGCGATTTTAATATCGGCAATACAACGTTTGCTGGGTCAACTAGTAATATATAGAATGCCAGACGTATGACAAATAATTGAATTTATATATCCTTCTGTTTGTACTAGCTTACCTCTTTGTATAATATCTTATCCTAAAATCTTTGAACATTTGTTAGAGCGTACGTCACCCAATAGCATTGACGAAAACAAAACATATTATAACAATGTTAAGACCGTTGATTACTTCCCTATCGCCTTAAGCTCTTGTAAACAGTTGGAATAAACTTAACTAAACAGTAAACTGTATTTCCTCTTGGATTATGTTCTCGCTTTTCAACATACTCGACCGTGCCACGCAGATATTTAATAGCGCTATCTACGAACTAGCTGACTTATGTAGATAACCCTTCTCTTCAAAACTTTATCACGTGAGTATGTCGTTATATTGCTAATAGTTTCATCTAAACTTATGCGGTTCTTATACTGGAAATATGACTGTTTGCCAGAAACTCATGTGCCGTGTAATTCTTTGCTCGCAATTAAATTAAAAAAAATTGGGTTTTGATAACGGAATGAAAACCGGACTACTTCACATTTTTTACTTTTTACCCTTATTTTTTTAATATTAGCCTAACAAGTACAATTTCGTAATCCTATTTAAGGTTGCCAACTTTTGATGGCCCTTGTAAAGTCGAGATATTTTGAAAATGTTGAATTCATAGTTAGCTAAAAAGTGTTATTTATAAAAAAAAAATGGGGCAATTGTGTTATTATTTAAAGTTATGGAGACACATTTCAAATGGACAAAAATAACTAACTATACCAAAATCACCAAAAAAAGGTCAAAAATGGAGGAAATCTGCTTTTTTTTTTGCTTAATGCGCATAATTTTTAAATATCCATCCCATGTGGATTTTTTCCTGATATTGTTTACCATCTCTACTATCGTCCCGGCTTGACGTTGAATTTTGGGACATCCTGTGTGTAATATTTTCACAATTTTAAATTTTATTATGTTTAAGCCTGATGATTTGATTGACAGGAGGTATCAGTGGAATATTAAGCGTTAAAGACATTATTTAGTTTCCACCATCTTGTTGTTGAATTTGAATTTGATCCGTAATTTCATCGATGCTGTGCTTAGCTGGCTTACGACAACAGCGTCTTTTACTGTCAGCATGGAGAGGTATTCTACTGTTTTGGTTTGGAATAGTTTATACTAGACAATAATTATCATTAACATAAACTCGCAATGGCATCTACTAGGCTCCGTAAAATTGCTAAATCTTTTAAAGTGGATTGTGTTAAATTCTATAATAAACTTCCAAATGATATTAAAATATTACCAATTAAAAGTAATAGTTGTATCGTTAAAAATAAAATATCCTTTAAGGCCTATTATAATGTGAAAGATTATTTGAATGATAAAGATAGTTGAGATTAATGTTTCTTAATATGTTGTCAATAAATATTGTTATACTAATTAATTAATATTTAATCTTATATATAAAATTCTCGTTTGGTGTTTGTAACCAAACTCCTCCGAAACGGCTTAACCAATTTCTTTGAAAATTTGTGTGGATATCGGGTAGATCTGAGAATCGGCCAACATCTATTTTTCATCCCCCTAAATGATAAGGGTCACACACCCCTAATTTTTTTTATTTAATTTTATTATGATTGAACATTAAAAAATACATACAAATTCAATTTTTCACCCGTCTACGATCAACACCTATTATTGTATCGCGATTTTAATCTTCCATCCACAGATACGCAATACAGTTGCAAGATGGCAATTGAATATAATGATTATTTTAGTAGGATAAATTTTATGTACCATATATTTGGTAGGTCTAAGAATCGGTCGTCATCTACTTTTTATACCCCAAAAATTTTAATTATTGAATGTTTTTTATTACTTTATATGGAAATACAACGTTTGCTGGGTCAGCTAGTAACATGTATTGAATTGAATTTAATTAAAGTAAGCCTTAAATTTAGTAAATGAAAATGAATATGATACATACATGAGATTGTAAGTTCTTACTATACTGCCAAACTCTGTACTGGAGTGAGGTCTAATCCTAGTTCAAATATCTATAAAATGTTTATTGTGGCTATGCAAATATCCATTTATGACGTCATTCAAGCATTATATTCCCTATTGGTGGTCTTACCATATTTCTTCACTCTGAAACATATTAAAACTTTTCTACATTCAATTAATTCGATATTTTATATAGCTTCTAAATATATTATGATAATACAAATTTAAGTTCTTAACAGCTTGTTATTTTTAAGTGATTTAATTTAAGTGACTTCTAGGTACTTCTGGTTCATACCAAGATTTACGATAGATGCGTCACGGACGGTTGGCTCAGTTGGGACGTGCTCCATGAGGCGCGGGTTCAAGTCCAGCATCGTGCAATTTGGTATAAATGAATTTATTTAATCAAGTTTTAAATTTAGGTTTAAAGTCAATAATTTTGTGAAATAGTTATTTATGCAACTGTTGTGTAATACGGGGTATTAAAAGTCGAATGTGGGTGGACTCGGCTCCGCCTCGTGTGATAATAGTATCACATGAGTGTTTTAATACCTAATTATCAACAGTTGCACACAAGACTTTATCTACATCCATAATATGAATCCTTTATAATATAAAATATAATATTGACACACTTTTTCCACAAGTTATCTTGCCCCAAGTTAAGCATATATAGCTTATTACGCTGTATCCGAAATAGAAACAAACTGCAAATAAGATTACGGTCTGATCCTGATAATGATGTGTTAAAAATCACATACAGACGGTACCGTAACTATTGTAATAACCTTATAAAAAAAATTAAAAGAATACATGAGAGACACTTATTACAAACATCTGCTAAGAACTCAAAAAATTTATGGAATACTATTAACAACATTACCTATTCGAAAAACCTGAAATCTGACAATTCGCAACTACTTAACGTTAAAAAAACACCTATTGAATCAATAAATTATTTAAACGATTATTTTGCTACTATTGGAAGTGACTTAGCCAATCGAATAACTATACCATGTGCCCCCATGTCGTTAAGGAAACAATATACAAACATTGATGCTAGTCCAACAAACTCTTTTGTCTTATTTGACACAGATGTCGTGGAGGTTGAGTCCACCCTCATGAACTTAAAGGTTTCTAG
Organism: Leptidea sinapis; assembly: GCF_905404315.1. NCBI lineage: Eukaryota > Metazoa > Arthropoda > Insecta > Lepidoptera > Pieridae > Leptidea > Leptidea sinapis. Next base: position 10,656,434 of record NC_066275.1, on the reverse strand, counting down.
TGCTTGTGGCTATGACGGAATTCCCACCAGCTTTATCAAACTGGCGAAAAACGAACTAGTGCCTATAATTACTTATTTTATAAACCTCTGCTTCGGCAAAGGTGTTTTTCCCAATGCCTTGAAAGAAGCTATTGTTACTCCGGTGTAAAAAAGTGGGGATAGAGATGATATTGCTAATTATAGACCAATATCAGTTCTAACGCCATTTACAAAAATCTTAGAGAAGATAATTAATAAAAGACTTATCCTTTATCTTAATAAATACAATATTTTATCAGATTATCAATTCGGTTTTAGACAAAATAAATCTACTGAAGATGCAATAACAGCCTTGAGTACATTATTAGTTGAGCAGCTAGATAAAGGGAATAAATGCCTCACCGTATTCCTCGATCTAAAAAAGGCTTTTGACACAGTCTCTGTCGCTATCCTTGAACATAAACTGGAACATATAGGTATAAGAGGTTCACCTCTTGCACTTTTTAAAGACTACCTATCAAACAGAAAACAGCGTACTAAAGTGGGTCAGTATACAGTAACAAGTACTCTAACATTAGTTTTGGAGTTCCCCAAGGAAGTGTTCTGGGCCCAACACTTTTCCTTATTTATATTAACGACTTACTTAAAATGAAAATCGGAAACGCTAAATTATTTGCGTATGCTGATGACACCACCATTGTGTTTTCGGGGAAAGCATGGGAATCAATTCGTAGTGCCACTCATAAGGGACTTACACTGGTTGATCTCTGGTTAAACCACAACTTACTCACCTTAAATACACAAAAAACGAAATATATATGCCACTCTATTAATAAATCTACGCAACCACCTACAGACTTTAAAATATACATACATAAGTACTATTGTACCCTTGACGAATGTTGCTCCTGCCCCACTATTGATAAAACTTTTTCCATAAAATATCTTGGCATATATGTAGACCAACATCTATCTTGGCACCTTCATTTAGAATCAATTAGTAATAGAATTAGGAATCTAACCTGGATATTTAAAAAACTAAGGCATGTTGCTTCTAAGCCTTTGCTTAGTTTAATATATACTTCTCTAGCACAGCCAATTTTAATTTACTGCATTCCTGTCTGGGGTGGTGCCACAAAAACTAAATTCTGTACTGTGGAAAGATCACAGAGAGCCCTTTTAAAAGTGACATTTCTTAAGCCAAGACTCTATTGTACTGAACAATTATATAAAGACTGCGACGTACTATCCGTTAGAAAACTTTATGTCCTTCATGTTACTCTTAAAAGACACAAAAATTTAATCCCTGATCCTTCTTACCTTTTGAAAAGAACAAAACATGTTATTATTAAGCCAACTAGTGTAAAGACCACTTTTGCAATGCGACAGTTTATGAAACAATCAGAACATGTTTATAACCTTATTAATGAAAAACTCAAGATCTATACGCGTAACAAAATGGAATGTAGACGAAGTTTAACTACTTGGTTAAAATCCATGAATTATGAGGAAATGGAAGAGCTATTTAACTACACGGAGGAAATTTTAGTTATACCTTCTTGATAGTACAATAAGTCGTGTTTTACGAAAAGTAACAATTAAATACACCACACACATGCACACATGCTCATACACACACATACTCACATAAATACACATACACACACACACACACACACACACACACACACACACACACACACACACACACACACACACAGACATCCTGTTTGTATAATATTTTTTTTTATATTTTTGGACCTAATTTGTGATCCCTAGTTTTTGGTACTGTTAATTTTAATTTATATGGAAGAGCGTGGCCTTCTGGTACAGGTGTTTCTCACTTAATAGAAGGTCACATCCACTATTATGTTTGTACCATTTTTGTTACAGAAATAAATATTTTTTCATTTTTCATTTTTTTTTTCATAGCTTGTGTTATGGGTTACAAGACAATGATATATTTAATACAATATACTTACTTAAACATACATAAATTCATATAAACATACATAAATACATTTAAACATTACATTTTACGATATTTTTAATCCATTATGATAAGTATTTGCATAGGACGTTTGAAAGGCTAATTCAATAACAAAAATATGTGATGATTGTCATTATTTGTACAGAGCACCGTGAAGTTTTCGCATTCAGAGCTCTTCTATTGAAACGAATCTCTAAGAATTAAGGCGGAGAAAAGCTAATAAAATCAAGAAACAAGCTGTGCTACATAACAAATGTCTGTAGAGTTGCGGGGCGGTAACGTCGCAGAATCTTGCAACGTTAATGTGATACTAACACAGACCCGAGGGACGGGTGAAAAATATATGTGAACCCAAAACATTTATCTTTCTCCTTCAGAACCGTAATGCTGATATTAAACGTAATGGAATAAAATGTTAAATTAAAAAACAACTAGGTATTGACAAATATGAAATGGGGAGGACATCTGCTGTCGCCGTATCGACAGTTTTGTGAGTATGAACCTATTTCTATGTGTCTCATAACGTTAGAGTAGAGACAGATCCTCTTATGGGATGGCTTCCTCTACCTATGTAAGTACAGGTCTCATAACGTTAGAGACAGGTCCTTTAATGGGATAGCTTCCTCTACCTATGTAGGAACAGGTTTCATAACGTAAGAGTGGAGACCGATCGTCTTATGGGATGGCTTCCTCTACCTATGTGAGTACAGGTCTCATAACGTTAGAGTAGAGACAGATCTTCTTATGGGATGGCTCCCTCTACCTATGTGAGTACAGGTCTCATAACGTTAGAGTAGAGACAGGTCGTCTTATGGGATGGCTCTCTGTACCTATGCGAGTACAGGTCTCACAACGTTACAGTATATACATGTCGTCTTATGGGATGGCTCCCTCTACCTATGTAAGAACGGGTCTCATAACGTTAGAGTAGAGACAGGTCGTCTTATGGGATGGCTTCCTTTGCTGTTCGTGGGTAACGTTAGCGGGAAAACTGCCCAGGAGCGTGTACAGATTACGAAGGGTAATCTGTGTAAAAAATTAACTGATCTGAAAATGAGTATGTATATTTTCTAAAAATATAAATTGTTTATAAATCCCGACATAACACACTAATGAATAAAATCATTTTTAAAAAGAAAACTCTTTAATAAGATTTACATTTAAATATGTAATACTTTCCGTTTTCCTCTTTGCACAATATAATGAGATTAAATAAAAAACACTTGAATAATATCTGATTGTGTACGATTTATCCACTACTTGTAAACGACTTACATAACGACTTACTTAATATACGTTTCAGCATCCACGGCTATTGGAAACCATTTGATAAAGTTGACAATGGAAACGGATAAATAGTGCTGACTGAAAATCGCCTAGCACCCAAAATTTTGTAAGAGTTTTTTATTTTTTTAAACAATATCACCGTATGTTACCATATAATTTAATTAAACAGATTTTGACAAAGATTTCTTTAGTGTTAATTCCGTCAATATTTGTCTTTAAACAATTCGACATGTGTTTCGCCTCTACATGAGGCATCCTCAGGACGTGTTGTCTCGCCAAAATCTATCAAGTGAGCCGGAAGCCGCTTTTTTATAGCCTCGTCCCATGAAATGACGCGCTGTGATTGGTCGGCTATTGTGACGTATTACCCCCGGAATATATACGCAACAAAGGTGATGGGACTAAATTTATTTGTTCATTCAACAATGTAAACATGTTATTTTTGTGTTTTATTATTTCTAATATTATTTTCAAATCATTTGTATAATTATGGATTTCCGTAAAGTAACGCCTACAACAATAAATTTTCTATTTAATTAAAGGCTTTATTGTTACATATAACTACAGATGCTTCAATTAAATGAAACTGGAGATTCACTCTTAAATGAAAAGCACTTCAATAGCAATTACACAAATGATACTAACGTTATTTAAATTACACATCCCCTTATGTTTTAGCTAGTATTTGCGAAGATCAATCAATTTACAATTTAATTTATTGACTAGTTACACTTGGGGTGGAGACAATGGGTACTTGGTGTCCGTAAGCTCGAACATAAACAAAAGAGTTACCCAGATGCCTTATAGATTCAATAGGTGGTGTTTGTCAGAAAATAAATTTAGCTATTATAAGTAAACTCGACGGACAGTTGGGGCAGTAAAGTCCTCGAATGCAAACACATACCGAAAGGCGTAGTGTTGGCAGTTGTAAGAGACAAGATGGACCGAAGATGGGGTCAAGATTGACGGAGTAGGTTGGAGGGCAACGCAGAACCGCTCGTCGTGGCGATCTTTAGGGGAGATTTTTGTCCAGCTGTGGACGTAGTGCGGCTGAAATCAAATAGAATTAATCATGTTTCTTCTTCGGCATTGCACTGCACATTGCAATCTAAATATTTTTTTTAAATAGTTATTATTAGGGTACCTCAAAAGGATAAACGGAATCCTTACAGGATCATTTTGTTGTTCATTTTTCTGTCAAGACCATTTACCTCAGCAACGCGTGAAGGTATCGAGCTTAAATTTAAATGAAATGTCAAGTATACAGTCCACACAGTACGATTTACAGGATGTTACAAAACTACCCGTAAAGCCGAAAGTAGGTTAAATGGGGCCTTATATCGAGTCCATTCACAATATTTAAGAACCGTAGTAAAGCTGAACCGTAGTAAAAACATACGCCCAAAAAATATTATTATTTTCACTGATGTGCAAACCCTATTTCAGTAAAATTAAAGAGTAAATTACAAAGAATGTACCTACATTTCTACCTAATTCACGCAACGACAAACATTTTAAAAGACCTAACCTAATGAAACAACCTAAACGAACACTTTTTCATAATAAACGTCAAATTTACAGAAACGGCTCAAAGTGTGCTCCGCCATGCTCCATATAAAATCTTGCTCGTCGGGATATGGCTTGTGTGGCATTTAGCACCATCATCGGTGTTATTGATGCGAAAACCGATCCAACACGCTGTTCCATCTTGGCAATCGGAGAAATACACTCTGTGCTTGCTGTAAGTCAGTACTTGAGTAAAATGACATCCTTGTATTGAGGTAGCACACATTTATGACTAAAAAAATAGAAAAATTATTAAAGTAGGTAAAAAGGTACGTAGGCCTTTCTATTCAATAATCTGGTTCCCTGACATGACAGCTTACTAGGATTGACAAAATTTTTGGCTGATTATTTGGGATGTTATGGGTAGCGATTAAGTAGTAAAGCCAATATAAATGAGGAAATATAACGAAGCGGGTTCGAAGATGATACGGTATTCATCTTAGTTCAGGTGTAACCGGCGTACGGTGCGAGTGCAGGCGAGAGCGGGCGATCACTCCAGCAGTCAGTCAGGGAATAACTATCGAGCGAGGTGGTTGTGTTACACGCGCATGCCGAGAACACCACGTTCTTATTAAATAATCATAAGGCTTGGTGAATTGCTAATGATAACGTGTGTTTGTGAGACTGTGTTTTACCTGTCGTGTTCAATACCCACAACAGTGGACAACCACGAAGATCATGACCATGTGACCGGCCTTTGCCTCGTTATATTGAATTATTTTTAAATTTATTTACAATCATTGAAACGTGATGGGGTCTACTTTATGAGCGATAAGTATTAACTAGCATGTATAGGTTATAGGTTATCACGGGCTATTATCCGCAACTCGACGACTACAGCGCGCCTATTTTGCGTGGTGAGGAGGGCGGCTAATCCTGCCACCCCAGTTCCTCAAGGTAATGTATCAAACCTCTGATGTCACCCATGACCTCGGGGAGAGTCCTCGGTGACCCCAGGTGTTTGGCCCGGTATGTGGTCACACTCCTACACTCCAAAATGACGTGTTCGGCCGTTTCATCCGCCTCCATGCAGGCTCTGCACAGTGGGCTGTCGGTGACACCTATATTGAACAGATGCTTGTTAAAAGGGCCGTGACCCGTTAGTACATGAGTTATTTTCCGTAACCTAGGTCGTGGAAGTTTTACTAGCTTGCGAGAGAGCTTGGGGTCTATTTGAGGTAGAGCTTCTTTTGCTTGTCTACACTCACTTACTTCCATCCAGTACTTATTATGCAATTCCTTGGTGTGTTGGCGTATTACCGTCGTAGGCCAGCTAGCACGTAAAGCTACTTGGTTTATGTCTTACATAACCGAATCTTTCGAATGTGTTTAAAATAATAATATCATTTATGATTCGATAAACTTATTACTATTCATAGCCGATAGCAGAATGAAGAGTTCTTTTTTGTTGTTTTCAAGAATATTGCCTTACCTCGTAACAAACTTAAGGGTCCTAATCCGCTTTCCAACTCGAGCTTTTACTTGCCTTATGACAGAGAGCTTTAAACTTCGTAGTACATTGTGGAGGAAGTTTAAATCTTCCTTTGCTCACATTTGATAATTGAACGATCGTGTTTTGTATCGCCTGATCTCACAGATTTAAGATAATTAAGTCGTGAATATATCATTTTTTGCAAATTTAATATTTTTTTTTTTTTCTTGTAAAATATCTTATCACAGGTAAAATAAAATTCTGAGTGCTTGTTACAATTACATTTTCATATTAACGAATTACTTACGAAGAAATTTGTAAGTCATAGAAATTTTGTGATTTTAAAGATAAATAAACTGTCTTAGATACTTTACACGTCTAGATTTTTTTTATGAAAATAAGGGATGAAACATTGATTAAGACGTTCAACTGATGGAAATTGAAACGCCCTACCCATTACATCGCGGTGCCGCTCAGGATTCTTGAAAAACCCAAAAATTCTGAGCGGCATTACAATTGCGCTCGTCACCTTGAGACATAAGATCTTAAGTCTCATTTGCCCAATTACACTAGATAGAGCCTCTTGCTGCTAGATAACCGTTGAAAACAGGCCAGGTTTATTACAGGTTTAGGCTAACAGTTAAACTCAAATATTTTCGACGTTTTCGCAGCTATCACAATCTATCTAGACGTATAAATAATCTAACTATACAGGTGTAAGAAAAATTTACTGAAATAATTTAAAACCCACTTTTATAACTAGTATTTTGCTTGCAATTCAGCAATGTCGTAAAGTAATTCGAAAAACCGTGTCTACTCGCTTTCTAAATTTATGGTCACGACTATGTTCGTTAAGGTCCACGACTTTATAAATCTGTTTTTATCTGATGGAAGAAATACCAGAGGGTTAAACCACTAAATTCAAATAGAAGTAAAACATAACTACATTTCACTTCTTATTATCTTTAAAAAAGTAACAAAATGACATAAAAATGTCACGGCATTTGATTGTGACTCAATAAAAAACAAACGACTGTCAATGTTGCTATCGCTACCCGAATGTATCAGTCATAACATCGTGATTATATTGTTGATACAGCATTTTAGATTCACGTCAGATATGTCGATAATGTAAGCTGTGTCTGTAGACAGAATGTGTACGTTATACCTACATCAATCATCCTGACACGACTCCAGGTAGTTCGTCTAAATGGATTATAGGAAGTTGCAGCCGCTCCCGGATCTCGTCATACGTGATTTTCAGATATTCCTGCCCATCGTTTTATCGTCTGTGAACCGTTTATTTTGACTGAAATGTTTCCATTTTGATTCGGATAATGGATTTTGTGTTTCGTCAATGTTTATCAAATGTTTTATTTGGAATATTGGGCCATTTTGATACAAGTACGGAAATTATGTCATTACGTTCGCCGAAAAATAATAATTCCGAATAATAATGATCCCGGGTTGTGATTAAAGAGATCATTCAGAGACTTCGAAAAAACCAAGACACTTGAAGAAATGGCATACTCTTCGCATGGAAAAAAACAAACAGAACTAGTCCAGAAAGTAATAATTATCCTTATGCCAAACACATGTGGAAACTTCTATTTACTAAGCAAATGAGTAAATTGCACTTGCGTTACTTCTTAGTGCTTTGCAAAAAACCCTTGCGAATACCATTGTCTCGCATAATAAACTTTTTAAATATTTATTCATTTGTTAGTACACTATTTTGAAGATTTTCTTTATAAATATAGCATTGGTGGTACAAAATTGCGGTTTAGAAGATAGGCCCGCTTACAGGCTAAATATAATAAATACAAATTAATATAAATATTGTGTACCCGAAGGTTTACTATTTGGAACCCTGAAAATGTAGATATTAAACATAATATTACATAAACAAATTGGTTTTTTTTTAAATAACAGCAAAGTAGACCTTTACGTGAGGTTTTTTACTATTTCAAAATAACGTAATATTTCACTTACGTAACTTGCATTTGGACAGTCTTGCGCACTTGCTATCTCTTTTACCTGGCATTGGTGCTAAAGGGATTTTTGTATAACAATAAGGGAAAAGTCGAGCAGGACATTCAGCTGATGGTTATTGATACGCCCTGCTTATTACAATGCTGTGCCGCTCAGGTTTCTTGAAAAAACCCAAAAATTCGGAGTGGCACTACAATTGCGCTTGTCACCTTGAGACTTAAAATGTTAAGTCTCATTTTCCCTGTAATTTCACTAGCTACGGTGAGTTTCAGACCGAAATACAATAATACTAACACATATCTGCTTCATGGCACAAATAGACTCTGTTATGGTACCCATAATCTAGGCGGCATCCTGGGCAAAGGAGCCTCCCACTGGTAAACCACGGGATTACCACTATTTAAGCCTATACAGTTTCAATTCACTTTGAATGTATCCTCTCAAATACATACAAACAAGCATACAATCTGAAAAGCATTCATAAGCGGTGAATGCACAGATAACAGATAGATACAGTAAATCTAAGACATACTTGCAAGACGAACCGGCCTGTGAAATTGGGAGACACTCCATATTGCGGTTTAATCAAAGTCAGTTAATGTTACCCATAATATAGTTGCCAAGCCACTTAAAGAGATTCTAACTAGGATGAATCAAGTCTATTAGAGTGCCACCAGAATTAAAGAGGTTACGACATGATTTGGAATAATGAAGTCCTTATAACAATGACCTTTCCATCGACGGCTGCCCTAGCAAAATTTCTTAGGATTCCGTAGCCACATGGCAAAAAAACAGATCTCTTATAGATTCGTCATGTCTGTGTGTCCATCCGTATGTCAGAGCCACTCTTTTCATCCACCCATACGTGTGAGGTGTTTATGGATAGGTCTTCAAAATTGATATTTACGTTTATAATATCATTTTATTTCTGAACTGAATAGTTTGCGCGAGACACATTTCCAAATTTGTCAGATGTGTGTTCCCGCCTGTAACTTTTAAAAAAGAAGTGATAAAACTAAAAAATATATATTATGATTTACATTACCATGCAAACTTTCACCGTAAAATTGGTTCGAACGAGATCTAGTAAGTAGTTTTTCTTTAATACGTCATAAATCGTTACAACGAACTACTTTCATTTTTTTTTTATTTTGTCGGCCATGTTTTTTTGCGTTCGAGTGCCTAAAGTAGGTTTATAGAAGAGCTAGTTACTATAAGTCACATCAGCTTTATCGAAGAAATAATGAGCGTTTTAACTCTAATATGCGATTATGAATACCATTAATTTAACAAGCGTATATAGCGTACAACTATCAGACTCGAAACAAATATTTATATGTATATACAACGTCATTGGTTACGAGTATTCAAATCTCTATTCCAACGTTATGCCACAACACAAGCAAAAAACGACTCTGTTTTTAATAACGTCGGATCACGCACAAAATTCGTCCGAATTCTGTGGACATTTCAATATCGGTAGGATTAGAAGCCTGTTTAAACATCAGTATCAATGTTCCTGCACCATATTGGAAAACAAACTGTCTGCTCTCATAAATCTCACGTCAACCGCAGAAAAGTATTTCCATTTATCTGTGTTTTTTAACGTAAGTACATCGGTAAGGAAATAAATATATAATTAATTAAATTTTATGAAATAAAATTAATTTATTTTGTATGATAACCATTTGTTTCTTTTTTTCATTACTGTCTGAATGAAATGCAAACAAAATTCTAATTAAATTTATAGTATTTTTTTTTCATTCTAATCTTTATTATATATCTAACAAAGAATAGGTATAAGGTAACATTGATCGATTACAAACTTTTTTTTTATGAAAATAAGGCACGAGACGAGCAGCGCGTTCAGCTGATTTTAATTGATACGCCCTACCCATTACAATGCAGTGCCGCTCAGGATTCTTGAAATACACAAAAATTCTGAGAGGCACTACACTTGCGATCGTCACCTTGAGACATGAGATATTAAGTCTCATTTGTCCAGTAATTTTATTATGTTGTAATAAATTAAAAATGCTTCTAATTCTGAATTAAGACTATGTCGATCTTATGCGAGAGAGGTAGCCTAGCTCCGCTCGATTCCTCAAGGCCCTTGGCTCGGTCCCCAGCCTTGAAGTTTTATTACTATTACAAGAAGAGAATGAAGGAAAAGAACAATTATCTTTAAGGTTTTTAATCATAGATTATCTACAGTGTGATACACAGTGGGTAACAAATAAAAACAAATTATTAACTTTACATAAACAGTAACTTATTTAAGTAGTTTACCGCTGCGCTTCGTAAATTGTCGTTATCAACTTATCTATTTCACACTTAGTTTTATCACGAACTTCAGATCATTAATACATCTAAATAGGCTATGACAGCTCTGAAAACGTCGAAAACAATTATTGATCTTATAGTTAACCTCTATTTACTTGCTGTAGCTTTTTGATTTTAGCTTGTTAATTTCTAATTATTATAATTTTTTCTTACATATGCAGCACCGCATATATTAACACTATATGTATTTCAGCAATCTATTGGCTTTTAAGGATAACGGGATGAACATAAATTTTGTCTTTTTATGAGTTTGATCTTTCTCTATTCTGATTGGTCTGACTGATGTGAATTATATTATGGCGGCAATGCATCCTGAAAAAAAAGTGTACATTAATCTTCTTTTTCACTCGATCTCCTTGCAAGCCATCCCTGTCTCATTCGGAGACACTCTGCGCCTATGGTTATAATACTTGGGCCCCTCGATCCTTGCTGAGCTTAGCTGCAAAGACTTTCGAGATACCAGCTGCCGCATATAGGAGATTTTTTATGACAATGACAGTAAGAGACGTGGCGAGCGGGACGTTCAGCTGATGGTAATTGATACGTCCTGCCCATTACAATGAAATGCCGCGCAAGATTCTTGAAAAACTAAAAATTTTGAGTGGCACTGCAATTGCGCTCGTCACCTTGAGACATAAGATATAAAATCTCGTTAGCCCAGTTATTTATTTATCCCTTCAGGCCGAAACACAGTAATGCTTACACATTACTACTTCACGGCAGAAATAGGCGCTGTTGAAGGTACCCATAATCTAGCCAGCATCCTTTGCATAGGAGCCTCCCACTGCTAAATTTTTAGTCATCAGTGATTTTTTATCTAAGTCAGACTTATGGCCGGGCCATAACCAAGACAGCCTAAACAAGTAAATATATTTCTCTCTTCTCCTCAAGAAAAAAATAAAATAGTCCATCCAGCTTATGCTTACAAGAATTCTAAACCGGCGCTGCGCGGCACAGACTTAGATATTTCATACATTGATTTATTTTGTTAAGATGGCTTGATGCCAGAAACGAACTATTGAGATATCCACTAAAATAAATGTAGAGATGGAACAATGTAAGGAAAATATTTACATGAAACGTTTTATTTTCCTACATCAAAGTAGGTTGGGTTTTTGAGATATATTTCAATCACGAGTTTTCAAGTTACAAAAATATAATTGTGTAAATTACCTAAAATATATAGAGACTTTCCATTCTTTAGCAATTTAAGTTGCATTTAGTTTTTTAAATATAAAATCGTTGTCGAGTTAAGACTACGCGATTACATACATACGAAATACATACCATATTCTTATTGTTAAATTTATAAAGTAATAAATTTTACAATATACATGTATATAATTATAATGTCTTTAATATATTTTCGTGAATTTTACTATGACTGACTCTCTTGATCAAGCAGTTGACGTTACCCGTACAAGTGTTACATATCAGAGCGTTACAATTCAGACTCATTCAATACCAAAGATATAAAGTGCTCAGCGCACCTGAAAAAGTGTTCAATTCAAATTTATATAATTGCATAAAAGGCAGTTTATGCAGTTAAAGCCAGAATTTCCCGAAATCTTGGAAACAAAAACAAAATCACGAGAAATGAAGTTTTCCGCTGGGATTCTTAAGAGTTACCTAAAAAAATAAAGGCATTTTATTTGTAATAGAACTTATGGTCAAACTAAGTATATAGAGTGCAGATGAAACCCCGTTACACATTCTCTCTGAATGTGGTCCTTTAATGCGTAAACGTAGCATCTCTTTGGGAAGTCCAATTCTTCAACCATTTGAGATACGTCAGCTCACTGCAAAAGACATAATAAGATTCATGAAAAGAATCAATGTTTGCAGTGAGCTATAGTTAACAGTGGCTATCACAATAGATCACATTGGTCGCAGTAAAACAGGGCTGAAATGAACTGGATCAAAGCTACTTTACAAACCACAACCATAAGTATATAGAGAGAAAGAGCTTATATAATGTGGAGGTTGTGACGTATATGATAAAATGTAACTAGCCTGACATCGTGTGTGTCCATAACATCAACGATACGAAACGAAACCATTGTATAGAACGTCATTGAACGAAACGCATCACTATTATAAGACGAAAGTCGTAGTGTATTCATTTATTAACTATTCCAATAAAAGAGTTTTAATGAGAACGATATTAAAAAGACCCAAGCTGATTTATCGAAGATTAAATTTGAAATTAAAGTTTTCAATTAATATTGACTGATATTTGAACTGGAGTATAGAGAGTATAAACGAATCGAATTCATTTGTAATAATAAACAATTTTCTAGAACAATGCATAGGTATGTTTCCCAATGTCCTGAGGAGCAAAGACTTACTTAAATCTTAGATCTAGTCTAGATACACTGTGACAGTTGTAAAAACGTAAAAAAAATTGATGTTGACTGTTAACCTCTACAATTTGAGCAATACACACACACTGACACAAAGTGACATACAAATCGCTTACGTAGCTTGTCACTCACACTAAAGTAATAAACCTGGCCGATTCATCGGTTGTCTATTTAGACGAAATACAAATTATCTAAGATTTCAACCTTATATTCAGGTAAAAACGTTAAAGAAAGAAAGAAAAGAAAGAAAAGAAAGAAAAGAAAGGAAAGAAAGAAAAGAAAGGAAAGAAAGAAAAGAAATTATATTTATTGACAAAAATGGATACATAAAAATACAAAATTAGCAGCGTTTTCCGCACCAGGCAAGACTGTATCGCAGAAAACAAGTGAACATACAAATACAATTAAGTAACAAAACAGGTTCATGAGTGAGCTTCAAATTAAATTTTTAAATGAATTCTGAAAATATTTGATAGAAGTAAAGTACTCCTTTTTAAAATTAATATAATATGTTATGTTAAAGACAATTAGAGAAATCGACATATTACGAGTATTCATCAGAATTACACCATTGGTTCGAGTCACATCTATCAATCAGTGTGACAGGACCAAAGGATGTTCGGCTAAAAGGAATACAGGAAGTTGCAGTCGCGTCCTGACAAGGTGAATCTGAGACTTATCACTTCTTTCTTAAAGCAATATCCCGAATTGATGATGATGTATGATAAGGCGACATTGTAAATTATAGATGTTGATTGAAGAAGAAAAATATTTGAAAGCAATTATTTGCATCGGTGTACAACAAATAATTTAGGATCAATCAGAGGTTCTACGGTGAGGTAAGAATAGATTAGTTCAAAGAGATATACACATATAGATATCTCTTTCACCTGTTCTGTGACAATGCGTCTTTTACGTGGACACAAGCTAGCGCTATGATATATGCGATAGACGTGGTATGAGTGAAACCTCCAAAAATGTTGGCTTTAGGCTAATGAGACGAATGTGAAATATCGGGAAGAGGATAGCTGTCGGTTTTTAGTAATGATTGCAGTGATTGAAAGTTTGATAGTTATTTTACAGACTCAGACCTTACATTTTCGATAAATTATACTCGTACAAGAGACTTATGGTAGAGTCTGGCCGCCGAGTCGTAACAGTCCAATTTTTATGAATTTTGAATCTGACAACACAATATTTTTATATATAATATAAGTTTAAAATTCTAACATAACTACTGTGTGTTTATTGTTATTTCTCGTATTTAATATGGCAATACCTATTCCAAGCAATAACCGTAGCTTATTATTTACATCGGGCACACTAAAAGTTTTGCACTTCTAGCTAATCGGAACTATTTTAATTACGAATGTTATATTTTTTGAAACGTTGCAACCTTCTTAGTAATAAAAAACAATTGGTGGAAAATAGTTTGTCAATTGTTTTTTATCACACATCAAAGTTCTACGTACGCAACGAAAATGGAATTAAGTCGAAAAGATTTTAGAGCGATGATTTTTTATGATTTTAAAAGATCTCTCTCCGCAATACTGTGCCGCTCGTTTTCAAAATGTTTTTGCTAGAGAAGCACCTTGCTTGAGCACCATGAGGCGATGGTTTGCCCATTTTGAGAGAGGTCGGGTTTCTTTACATGACAAATTTCGTGAAGGGCGGCCTTCAACTGCCGTCAAAGAAAATAATGTGGCTACTTGTTAAGCGGTTTATGGAATAAAATTCCATTTTTTTCCGCTTAACCCGCGGATTACCTATGAGACAATTCGTGTAATATTGGGGATTGGTAGGTGCCAAATTCAGAAAATTTTACACGAAGAATTGAAAGTTCGGAAACTTTGTTGTCTTTGGATCCCTCATGAACTGACAGCGGAGCAGAAGCGGGTTCGCGTGGAATGGTGCTCACAGATGCTAATGAAGTACGACCACGGAAATTCTAATGCTGTTTTTAATATTGTCACAGGAGACGAAACGTGGTTTTATTGTTTTGAACCCGAAAAAAAACAGCAATCTTGTGAATGGGTGTTTGAAAATGAGAACAGGCCAACAAAAGTGAGGCAGGCGAGAAATGTTGGTAAAATATTGATCGCATTTTTTTCTCAGCTACGGGTCCCATCTGCACAATTCTACTTGAAGATTTTGATCTTAAAGAGTGTATATGCCGAATGGTATTCAGTGAGATTCTTCTCCTTAAGGCTCAAGATTTTCAAAGGTGAAAATATGGTGAGGGTAATAAATTTACCTAATTAATTAAATTTGATTTGAAAACTTTCCTATGAATAACATATAGAAAATGATGAAGGTAAAGTCTTATTATAATTAATGAGGACAAAAGAGCACTTTAAGTGAATGAAGCGTGAATGTAGCGACCAATATCAACAAAATTTAATACTGTGTTGTTTCATTAAATTGGCGCATCGTATAGTTGGTTAATTGCATTGCCATTGTAATAAAGGTACGGATGTAAATCGAGTGGACTGTATTATGATGTTGTCAGGCTACAATTTGAATGAGTATATATTTATTAAGTATTCTTTTATCAAGCTCGGGCGATGTTATGGGTATAGGACGCCATGTTAGTGACGTTACCAAGAAAATGCATCACCATATTATACATCAAAATTCTATACTATTTGTAAGCGGTGCATAAAATATTTGTTTTTGTCTGTTTAAAACTACATTAATTACCTATTTTATACTTAAATAGTATTAATATCGTAAGTCATTTACGGCTGTTCCCAATAATCAATCAATCAATACTTGAGATAAAAATCGTAACTATTTTAGACTTTTCTGTCCCATTAAACTTATCGACGGTAACTCACCTTATCCGTATACGCTGTCTGTCAATGGGACGACGTATAGCTTACCAGCGATAGAAGTTTGTATGGAACTTGCAATTCACGGTCCTAATTTAAGGCGATAAGAATGACATATAGGGTATATTGGGACAGCTTCAGATTATTGACAGCTAATGACTGACAGTAGAAGGTAGTAATTTATCTCTAACTGTAGATAGTATATTGGGAACGTCCGTTAGTTGTCCAGTAAAAGCCGCTGTGAACGTTACGTTCACGACGCGCTGTGCGTTTGTATACATACCTACCATCTCGATTGTAACACCTATATATATTTATCCGTTGTGAAAATACAGCTTTCAGTGCAAGACATTTGAATATTATCTTGGTATGGTTATGGTCAGTACTTACCCCTATACTATGTTTACGTGATTTGTTCACTTCTCAGATTACACACCACAGTTTTTTAATTGTCTAAAAAATCTAGCTTCCAGCTAACATGATGATGATAGGGCTCAACTAAATTGTCAGTTTCAGGATCTTTAGTGATTTCGCCTTACGATTCGCTCCGGATATTTCGACACTTTTGCTAACATTGCATCCAATGAATTAAATAGCCAATAAAGTTAGCCTCCACTGATGTAAATTTTAACCCTATAGCCCAGTGGTTAGTGACCCTGCCTACTAAGCTAGAGAACCCGGGTTGGAATCCCGATGAATATGAATGTTTGTTTCCGAGTCATGGATGTTTATTTGTATTTATGTATGTTTAAGTATATTTTATTAAGTATATCGTTGTCTTGTACCCATAGTACAAGCTATGCCTATTTTGGGGCAAGATAATTTGTGTAAAAGTGTGTCAATATTATTTAAAAAAACAAAATTGGTTTATCTTTAAAAATGCAAATATATTTGAGGGCATCGAACTCTGAAATCGGTGCAATACCCTCTTCAACATAACATCTTAATAAACCTAACTAGTTTATAAAATACAAAAAATTTACCAGTAAACAATAATAAAAATATATATTAACAATTTAAAATTTTATGTGGATATATTTTAAAGAAAATCGATTGTGAAAATAATAAAAATATATTATTTATTTCGATAAATACTTTCGTATTTATAATATCACATATATCGTATTTAGTTTTATCAGAAATATGAATGAATATCTTTCCCTTATTTAGCAACACGAACCACAAGAGTCTATCCTTTCATTGTGTACTGTTGAAGTAATTAGCGGTTTTATTATGAGACTCGCATGGCTTGGCTGCGACACAAGTTACGAACGCAAAACGGGTAAATACAAACTTTGGGCAATGAAACAATGAAAATGTCACTTTGTGAAATGGGCCAGTGTTGATTAATGAAATCTGAGCTCATATTGTTCGGACGTCACTTCATGTTCGTTGTGGTGTGCCGCTGAGGCCTGCATTATTAACGATTTACTCATATTGTGCCCTATATACTTTGTTAGAAATATTCCACAATGATTGTAGAAATCAATAAAGCTTAAAAAACATCTATGCAATTCTCACGTGGTAAAAGTGATGCCTTTAAAAATGTTTGCTTCAAGATAATAAAAAATTGTATGTAAAAAGATGTAAAATTTCGGGAAGAGAATAATTGTAGGTTTTAGTAACGATCATAGTGATACAAAGTTTGATAATTATTTTATATTTTATGCGTATATATAACAGAGATTTATTCAGATTTAGAGCTTACATTTTAGATAATTGGTACATATACTTTATACTGTCTCGCTTTTTCGTTTCATCGACTTTCAAATCACAACGATACTAAAGAAGTTCACTTCAAAAATTTGCGAATAGTGAACGATCAAAATTAAATCAAGCAGAATTCACATTTATATAGTTATTTGATTGTTACATACAATACGAAGTAAATAATATTTAAGAACTTATAATATCTTGATATTTTTGCAATATTATCAGCAATCTGTTTTATGAAGAGCACCTTCGCACGACATACCACAAAAAATGCATTATTAACGATTTACTCATATTGTGCCCTATATACTTTGTTAGAAATTTTCCACAATGATTGTATGAATCGATATATTTATTCCCAATTTTTTTTACAGCAAACGTCACAAATAAATGTCGGTCTTAGTGAGTTCATTTTTGTGCCGTTTGGTGTCGAAATACTTGGCTGGTGGAGCCCAGAGGCGCGGAGAATGTACAAAGTACTATCTATTTCTAGCCTCTATAGGGCTACTGAAAACCTGAGCGCTGGCAGCTATTTTGGTCATTGGGTCAGCCTAGATATCCAACGCGGAAATGCTGCCAGTATTCTTGGTACATATAGTTGCAGTTGTCTATTTATTTTTAAATAACGACGTTGTGTGTCGTTCTCACATGCAAAAATGAGGCATGCGAAAGAATCGAATGGGAATACATTTGTTAAAAGCAGATTTTCAATTCAGTATGTTGAAATATTTAATTGATTAAATAAGCCTCCAAGTAAACCAGTGGGAGGTTCCATTGCCCAGGCAGGTGGCAAGATTATCGGTACCACAACGGCGCCTATTTCTGCCGTGAAGCAGTAACATGTAAGCATTACTGTTTCGGTCCAAAGGGCGCCGTAGCTAGTGAAATTACAGGGCAAATGAGTCTCGACATGACTAGCGCAATTGTAGTGCCGCTCAAAATTTTTGAGTATTTCAAGAATCCTGGGCGGCACTGCATTGTAATGGGCAGGTCGTATCAATTACCATCGGCTGAACGTCTTGCTCGTCTCTACCCTTATTTTCATAAAAAAGATAATCCCTAAAAGCGGTAATGTATGGAGCGTTGCTAGCACTGAGCGGGGGATGAGGTGCGGGCAGGGGGTTAGGGAGTTATTTTGGACACATTGCGCTACGTAGTAATGTGATTGTACACGCTTTCTGGTTTGTTTTGTATTCTTTTATTTATTTATTTTAAATTTTATAAGTATACACTTTTAACATATTGATATATCTTGCTAAACTTTAACAGTTTGTTTGGCAAGTTATTGCGCTTTAATAACAATATCCGGACGACCGACCCTTGCTCGGATTTTTAAGAATGTACAAAACTTGAACAAAAAAAAAACTAATAGGACATCTGGATTCGAACCGGGGTCTTCTGCTTTCCCGATCACCCAATGTCCCATCTGAGCTACAATAGTCTTTTATATAGTGGCGAAATTAACCTTTGTATTCTAATGTTATTGTAGCTGTTTCTCATTCAAACATGGATAAAACCATTTTTTTTAAAATTGAAACCTAGTTAGATCGATTTATCACCCCCGAAATCCCCTGCATACTTAATTTTATGAAAAATCGTTGGAGCCGTTTCCGAGATTCAGATTATATATATATATATATATATACAAGAATTGCTCGTTTAAAGATATAAGATTTAATTTTGTGTACATACATAACTACTTTCTTTAAATTAAAACTTGAAACTAAAATACTATTAGAATTATTACTATTAGAAAAAAGAAACGACTTACATAAGGTATCCTATGTTAGCATGTAGCATTGTTGAGTACCATTGAACAACAGTTAGTGAGAATTATTTAATGCTATTCTACAGCGCTTTTTTTTTAGTTTGGGTACACTCCTCAGCGAAACTACCTATTTGTATATGACTGGCACCACATATTCATTTAATCTTTTTCTGAGATAATAATATAAAAATACGTATCGTATAGTTGCGCAGCTCTGTATTTTATATTCTTTTATTCACCTTCGTTGTGGATCCCTGTTACCTCTAACAATTTCTGGTTCAGTGTAACGCCGTAAGCCGCCAGAAATTGTGAATGAAAAATAAAACAACCAAGACCGATTTAGCGATAAGATGTTAGCGCGAAGGAAAGATCTTTTTAAAGTTCCATTCAAGATGAATGACCATTTCAGTAAATGCTTTGTGCTGGGAGTTATAATGACGCTTTCCACTTATTTTTATAACATTTCTAATATATTTTATATTAATGTACTTACCTATATATTTTATATTTTAGTTATATAATATCTCAGTAATAAAATCAGATAGAAAAGACAAATTCAAGCAAGCCACTACTAACATAATACCAAAATACCACAGTTAATACATTTATATCAAATTGAACGTATTACATGTCACACAAATGTTCTATAAAATCAACAATACTCAGGTAATAATATCTCCTAGTACAGCAACTGGGTAACAAAAATTGTAACGAACAATTTCAACCGCTACGAAAGACATATCTATCACCGCTACAATATTTATGTTCTCCTGGTGTCTATGTAGTAATACGTCGAGCGCATGACGTCAGAATATATTAAAATATCTCGCGTCATACATAAGACAATCTCGTCTTCAACTATGATCGCCTGGTACAAAAACACATAATGCTTCCTATCTCATTCTCTCGCTGGCCAAGCCAAGCCAAGCCATATACATTTACCTGTTTGCGTCTCTATCGTCTCGCTTTTTCGTTTCATCGAGTTTCAAATCACAACAATTCTTAAGATGTTTCACTTCAAAATTTCCTAAGGCAAATTATTAACCACCTGCAATCTGATTAGAAAAAAAAATCATATTTTTGGAACGAAGTTCCTTATGGAACGTTGCTGAGGGGTACACTAAGCGGGAAAAAACGTCCGGAACGTAAGACATGAAGTTTGACAACTCTCTTCATGTACTTCAAAGCTTTGCTACGCTGCAATATCTTACTGATTATTTAATGCAACATGAGTAACATAACAAATAAAATAATACATTTTATATGAAAAAAATATCGTAAATGAAATGCATACACAAACAACCACAAAAATGCAATATGTGGTAATCATACATATAACCAAACAAAAAACACAGGTTGCTTACTACCTAATTTAAAAAGGTAATTTTCATATTTTTTCTAAATAAAATAAAAATTTAAACTTCTTACGACTTATTTGAATTAAACATTAAAAAAATATTAAATGAAATCTGTAAAACCGTTCTCAAGTTATAGTGTGACCAGGAGAAATAGTGCTTCATTTCTATATATTAACTACATAGATTACACAAATATTACCCCGCCAAATTTTAATAATGAAACAATTTAACTTCAAACGAATGCCTTGAAACTATTTCAAGCAGCATCTTTTGTAAACCTTTATCCGAGGATTACGTCGGAAGGTACGGACTTACGAGAGATTCGTGCTCAGTTCTTGTAATTTCCTTAAACAGCCAGCGTTTGATTTAAGTACCGGCCCGGCGTTAGCAACGTGCCCCTTGGGATCGTCCCAACTGCTTACTTTGATTTCTTTAATTTTTTACGATTCTTTTTTAAATGGATTGCTTTCCGCTGAGAAAATACACTCTTTTCCTTAACCCTACATGCTTAGATAATTTATACGTCTAAATAGGGCCTCTTGCTGCAAGACACCCGATGAAAATAGGTTTATTACTTTAGTGTGGGATCAGTCATTATAAAATAAATTGATTTTTGAACTGAACATATTAGCTAGATTAGTGTTTACCTTCAAAAGCAAGGAGTAAACTATTCAAAAAGAACGGCAACGCTTCTGTGATTCCTCGGGTGATACAGGACAATATGGCCTGATTAATAATTTTTGAGTATTAATTTTTTTATTTTTAAATAATAAATAAATTGTCAATAATAAATTGTCCCCAGAATATAATAATATATTTATATATAAGTATAATATAATATTCCGTGAAAAATCATAAATTTAGTTTTTGGCGAGATGAGTATATGAAGCAGTCTCTCTCTTGCAATGTAGTGCTTACAAACTCTTGAAAAAGTAATGCTGTGTATTTTTTAAGGAATTAAGTATTTCCTTGAACAAAATCGTATTGCCATAGAGCCAAATATATTCTCCTGGTACTAATTGGTAGGCGCTTATAGAAAGAATCGTGAATTGCTTATTGGATAAATAGAAATCTTCATTTTTAAATTGAAGTGATCATATTTGAGATGTATTTTTAGGTATCATTAGGAATCACTTTCATGTCTCTAATTGAACAGTGTTATCTTTAGGACCACTGTCGATAGAAATCTAAATTAAAATAACTTGAAATAAGAAAGGCACTAGCAGGTACACCTAGTTTTATATAGTAAGAGTCGAAAAAAAGTGAACATTACCGAAAAACAAAAGAATACAGAATCTTGCTGCTAGACAATCGATGAAAACAGGCCAAGCGTGCATGTGCGTGACAAGTTACGTCTTACACTCAGGATTTGTATGTCACTTTGTGTTAGTATGCGTGTGCTCAAAATAAAGGTTAACTGTCAACCTCCATTTTTTTCAACGTATTCACAGCTGTCACAGTCAAGCTAGACTTATAAATGATCTCCTCCTCCTCGCGTCGTATTTCTCATTGCTAAGGGTCGTGATTTCTCTGAGGATATAACTTTTTGACAATAGTTCGCCATCTGTGAATTGCTACGTGCAGTGCGTCATGAAGTCCGGTATCCAGAGATGTGCGGATTTGGTCAAGCCATCTTATAGGGCTTCCTTCCCAGCAACTATCAGTTGTTCGAGGTTGTGACCATCTTTTCTGGTGATATGTCCAAAGAATAATGCTTTGTTAGGAGTATCAAACTGGTTCAATATGAATAATTTATGATTGAATAAAATTAAAACAAAATGTTTGAAGTTTACGTTGCCTAATGTAAGGCAAGTACATACAAAAGTAAATACTAATGACACAGATTTGAAAATTAATGATAATGCAGTATTTAAGGTATAACATTAGATTCCAAACTTCAGTGGGGGCCTCACTTACACAATTTAACTAGTAAATTGAGTTCAGCAGCTTTTGCTGTAAAAAGGATACGGGAACTTACTGACATAGATATAGCAAGAATTGTCTATTTTAGTTATTTTCATAGCGTTATGTCGTATGGAATTATACTATAGTGTAGTGCAGCGGAAGTAAATAATATCTTCATACGTCAAAAAATAACTGTACGTGCCATACACCAAATAAGCCTACGAGAGTCTCTAAGGGAAAAAATCAAAGATATTCATATTATGACCATGTACAGCGAATATATTTATAGCAATCTCCTGCACGTACATAAACATTATAATTTATACAGTAAAATAGGCGACAAACATAATTTGAACACTAGAAATAAATACAAGCTTATAGTGCCCCCTACTAGGCTCTGTAAAATAAACAATTCTTTTGCATGCGATAGTATTAAATTTTACAATAAATTACCAAAAAGTGTATCTGAATTATCAATAAGTAAATTTAAATCTTTTATTAAACGCAGACTTATGTCGAAGGCTTATTACAGTATTGAAGATTACGTAAACGATATTACAATATGGAATTAAATAGTATTATAGTTGTTTTTTTATGGATTATATGGTTCAGCCTTGTGTTGCTTCACTGGTTTGCATTGTTTTGAAAATATGTTTAAACTTTTATGTCATTATAATGTATGTATTTGAATTGTATTTTTTGTGATTGACGTTGACAAGCAGTCTTTTCATTTTATGTCAATAAAATATTTTGACTTTGACTTTGACTTTGAACTCTAAGATTCTACGGAGGCAGATGGATGACCTTTTTGGCGCGGTCGACTACCATAAGCTAAGTTTTGGTGTGGTTTATTGTAAGGCCTAGTTCCAAGCTAGAATTAGCAACCCTGTTGAGTAATTCCAGCATTTCAGATTCTTTGGCTGCTAAAAGCGTGGTATCATTGGCATAGCGCAGATTTGTAAGCCTAACGCCCCCAACGGTGTTACCTCCTTTCCAGTCTTCATAAGCCCGTCTTAGAACGTATTCTCCGTAGATATTGACAACAATCGGAGATAAGATGGATCCTTGTCTGACACCCTTCTCGAAGTTAAAAACAGGGTCTGAGACAGTTTGGTCGAATTTGACTACCCCTTGATTACACATGTATAGGGACTGAATCAGAGCAACTAGATCTAGAGGAGAACTGGAAGAACTTAATCTTCCAGAACTTTCCGTAACTAAGGCCTGATCATACAGTCGAAGGCTTTACTGTAGTCAATAAAACACATGACGAGGGATGTGTTGAACTCATAGGCTTTCTCGATCAATAGGCGGATATTGACGATATGTTCACGGGTCCCCTTGCCTTTTACCAACCCTGCCTGTTCCTGGGGAATCTGCCATCCCCGATAGTGGTGGACCCTAGCATTGATGATATGGAGAAGTACTTTGCTGCCATGGGTTATACGCACCAGGGTTCTATAATTGTCGCATTTGGTTGTAGAGATTTTGTATAAAGGTAGAATCTACACCAATTGCCAGGCCACACTCCTGTGTCCTGTAGCTGTAGATGTCATTGCATATATTATGTATTGCATCTACTCCTGCTGAACCCATGGTTTTTAAAATCTCTGTGGTGAACTGATCAGGACCATTAGCCTTTCTGTTTTGAGAGCTGCTATTGCTCATGAAACTTCAGATTTTAGAATGCAGGGTTCCGGGGTGATATCGCGCCATTGGGTTGGCATCTGTGGGGATCCACTGTTTTGGAGATCTGCATAGAATTCCATGCAATACTTTGCCATCTTTATAAGATTTTCGATTTTCCTGTAGTGGGGTTCCATCTTTATCCTCAACTACCCAGGTTTTAGAATTATTTTGAGAGATAAATGATTTAAGGCAGAGTAATTCTGCATGCTTTGATAGATGACATTATGTATCGCATTCAACACCTACATAATTGATAGAAATAGCGGACGTGAACAATAACAATTCATCTCGGCACTACTCCAGCCTATCAGTGGCCCACACTCGGCTTGTGTCAGACGATGTACGACGCTAACCAAAACTGATTTATAGCACTGATTACAATATTCACATGGGACACGACATCCTGTTAAATTGTTTATTCGTCTTTTTCAATTTCGCATAATATATTTAATTTGTCTTTGTATTACATATAATTTTGTATACTTGTACATTTCAATAGTACGTTTGCTTGTGCAAGTTATAATAAATGATCGAGGTTTAAACACTTTCTTGTCACAACAAAATTATATCTAGCGAACCCGACAGACTCTGTTTGTCAATAGAAAGAAAATGATGTCCGTATTCGGGATTAATGTAGTCTAATGCCATCGGAAATATGAAATCAATATTAATGAGTTAAAAATGAAACAAAAACGTATTTCTGAATGATTTAATAGTAATTTAAGAGTAATAAAATGATAAGCAATAATATCGTATTTATGTAAAGAGCTTTTGCATTACTGCTTTATAGTTGCCAATTTTTATAGTATTAAAATGGATATAAGACGTTATCCTTCAGAGATAGACATGATGCCATCGCGGCTTTTCTGTAGACCTATGTAAGATTCACAATTCCATTAATTATTTTGCTTTATCTCAAAAGGCAAAAAAAAGACAGCGTTTTCGTTGAAATCTCCCAGGCGCCTTATATTTTCCGACACCTCCAACAAATATTGTTAATGTATACAAATAAGTATGCAAAAGTTTAACAAATTGTATACTAAAACCTTTCTCGAGAACCACGCTATCTATTGGTGAAAACAACATTGCAATCGGTGTAGTAGTTTTTGAGTTTATCACGAACAGACAGACAGACAGATGCGGCTGAGGATTTTGTTTTATGATATGTAGTGATATTAGCTGAATATAGGTGCTCTTCGCTCCACCTAAACATTTAATATAAACATTGAATATATTTTTTTAATTTGAATAATTAAAATAAATATTTCCTTTGTTCCTGTTCTTGTAATGAAAGTTAATGTCAAGGCAGAACTGTCAAACTGTGCGTAGAAATTATTCTCATAGAATTATTCATACAGTAATAAAATTTGAAAATAAAAAAATTAAGGGTCACTAATCGAAATAAAAGCTATCCTATCTCTCAAGTGGGATCAAACTGCACACAGTGTGCAAAATTTGACTTTAATTGGTTCAGTAGTTTAGGAGTTCATCGCGGACCAAAAAGAAGATAGATAAATATTGATTCAACGCAAACTTTTACAAAATTAATACTTCTGAGAGCAGAACATGGGTATAGTTTTATAAAAAGCAATCCGTAAAAGCTATTGTTTTTTTTTATATTTTCAATTTACTATAAAACTTTGATTAGAATTATGAAACGTGTTTTAAATTGATAAAAATGCAAGATGAGACGATTTTAACTTTACACTCATACAGTTCACACTATTCTTTGGACCCAATGCGAAATTCCACGCAGATAAAGTCACGGCCACGAGCTAGACACAAAAAGACTTTAATTCTATCACCAGTGCTCTTTAATAAATGGATATAAATAAATTTAATATATTTTAAGGGATCCAAGTGCGGATTCAAAAGCGCTTAGTAACCTATTTGAATAAAGTTTATTTGGCTTCGACTTTGACTATAATTATATAATATTAGCTGACCAGACAGACGTTGTTCTGTACATTACATCAAGAATTATTTCGTAACAAATGCTCCTTGTTGTTATAATGAAATTGTTTCACAGCAGAACTGTCAAACCTCGCGTCAATAAATTCTCTCGCAGAAAATATGCCCATACAAAACAAATATTGGAAATAAAAATAATTATGGGTCCCAAATCGAAATAAAAACTATCCTATCTCTCAAGTTGGACTAAACTGCACTCCATGAAGTAATCCCCATTTAAATCCGTTCATTAGTTTAGGAGACCATCGCGGACAAACAACGTGTCACGTAATTTATATATGTAAAGATTTGACTTAATTAATGACACAATTAATACTAAACCAGTTGTTAAAAATTTGATGTAATTACAAGCTATTTAGATGTATTATAAACTCTTTTATTAATAGGAAATAGAACATAGAGACGGTATTCAGTTTAGTGGAAAGCAAATTCAAATAAAAGGGCAATTACCGGCTAATTAATATTCGACAGGGCACGCGCGACTCCGAGCTAACCGCCTTGTTTGTGTAATAGTCTAAGATACGGATAGAATGGGACCTCCATCTATCTGTTTATTGGAAAAAAAAAATGTCTCATGTCAAATTTAATATACTAAAAATAATATCTCACTTATCAAATAAAGACTTACTTATTAAAATAGTTACGAAATATTGGAGAGATTATAAAAATTATTGAATTCACGTCAGAGCTAGAGTGCAGAGATTCCATTACATACAAACAGACCAAGCTACATATATGTATACAATATTGTCCCACACAAACATAATTAAACTATTGTTTTGTCAGCGGACCTTGATAAGAATCCTGAACGGCACTACATTCTTATGAGCAGGGCGTATCAATAACCAGCAGCTGAACGTCATGCTCGTCTCGTCCCTTATTTTCATAATCAAACAAGTGTGCAAAGTTTCAATTCAATCCAACATTTCAAAATAGGTAAAAAAAAGGCGAAGTTTTCGTTACATAGATACATACAAGTCAAGCTAATAAAGCGTGTAAGAACTCGAGTGCGTTGTTCTGTCAATTTATAAAAAAATAAGAAAGCAACTAAAGTGTAACAGATTCTTTTCATACAGAATCATATGTGACTGAGTACGCAAATTATCTTTATTTTGATCTAAAGCTTATCTGATGTGGTAAAATGACTACATTTCTGCAATCTGTTCAATTTATGTAAATAAAGTATTTTTGATTTTGACTTTACTACGTTTTTATACCTGCCATTACAGTTATGGGATAAATAAGTCTATAGGCCTTATACTTCTGATTGTTTATTTTATCTCTTAAACAACAAACAAAAATCAGTTTAGAATGTTTAATAAATTATATACAGTTTAAATAGTTTTTTTTTTCAGACTACTCACTCTTCACTTTTTTTTGCATATCAAAATTTGATATAAAATACTTTCCGCCAATGAAACCGATGAGCGAAGATTGTTTCCTATTCGGCTCCTCTACTATAACCTCTTCTGTCAATTTAACTTGAGTTCGTAATATTCATCACGGAAGTTCGAATATTGTTTCTGGAAAGAAATCTACTACGAATAGCAGACAATATTTGCGCAAATAAAGCACTCGATTAAGTTTAAGTCAATATTGAATCTTTATAATATAATATTAAGTTTAATTGATATATTTAATGCTAGTATGCTAGTATTCACCGACGATGTTGTTGAACTCAGATCAAAGTCGTCTCATTAGTCCGTAAAGGAAAACTTGGATTAGTTCGAAAACTCGGAGTAGGCAGTGGGCGTTGTGCGTTCTCGACGCGGACTTTTGACGTGACTTTATGGCAGTTTTTGCAGCTTTATATTTGTTTAATTATATTAAATAACTAAAGGGGAAGACTTCATTTGTGAGTAAAATTCTCGTTTATAATTAAATTTATAGAATTTTAAATTTATACGAAAACGTTTGAATGGGGGCAGAGATTCAAACCTCTGTTTCTGGAGATAACGCGAGTGTTAGAGGTGTTATCTTTGTATCCAATATTCTACAGCCATCACCCTTGCTACGCTTCTACCACTTGCCACTTTTTGTATATAAGTTATTAAAATTTCATCCCAATTTGACCACCCTTAAGAGGAGAATTTTCAAAATAACGTATAGGTACAGATTTTCATTATTTAAATCGAGTTACCTAAATTACGATTTTTACGTCTCAAACTTCAAACTTTCATACAACCTCCCAACCCCCATTTGGGGTGGGGGATTCAAATTTCAAGTTAAAATAAAATTTATTTTAATGATATATATATACATATATAATATGATATTTAATATCAAATTCAAATTCAAATATTTTTATTCAAAATAGGATGTGACATCACTTGTTGAAAGTCAAAAACTACCAACCATTCCAAAATGAATGCCTCAGACCTGAGAAGAATGGGCGCAACAAACTCAGCGGGCTTTTTTTTTTCATCGAATAAAAATGTTTACAAAGTAATATTGTACAATTAAACTTATTATTTAATAGCCTGAGGGTGGTCACTCCATTCCCAATCTGTGGTATCACCCTTGCTACGCTTCTACCACTTGCCACTTTTTGTATATAAGTTATTAAAATTTCATCCCAATTTGACCACCCTTAAGAGGAGAATTTTCAAAATAACGTATAGGTACAGATTTTCATTATTTAAATCGAGTTACCTAAATTACGATTTTTACGTCTCAAACTTCAAACTTTCATACAACCTCCCAACCCCCATTTGGGGTGGGGGATTCAAATTTCAAGTTAAAATAAAATTTATTTTAATGATATATATATACATATATAATATGATATTTAATATCATTGCAACTTTTCTATACAAACTTTACCCCCACCCCCCTATCTTACCACCCTTAAAAGTGGATTTCCCAAAATGACTAATGCAGATTTTGATTATTTAAAGCTAATAACCTTATTATCGCTTCTCACGTCTCTAACTTAAAAAACATAGGACTTTCATACAACCTTCGACCACCCCTTTACCCCCTTAGGGGAGGAGTTTCTCAAATCAGTGTCTTAGCAGACACCTACGTCCTAGAAAGAACCTACCTTCCAAATTCCAAGTTTGTGGCTTTGTATTTTCTGAGATTTTGTGATAAGTCCTTTAACGGTGGAAATCTCTAATATATAAATAATACACTATTAGTGGTGGCGGCAACAAAAATTATAACATAAGTAATATATTGTATAAACCTAGTTTTTCAGGCAATTAGTTAAAAACTTGGCAAATACATAATTTTTAAATTATGTGTATCATATTATCTCCTTTGTTTTAAATTACGTGTACATTTGGTTATTATTTTTGTTTAACAATGCGAAAGCTTATTAAAAGGCGCAATATTTAACGATATATAATATATTTGTGATGTGCCATGTTTTAGCCTAATTAATCTATTGCCAAGGGACGCACCGTTTGCTAAATTAATTCTAACAATCTATGATACTCCCTTATTGAACATATCTTTCGGATCTTATTAATCCAGGTTGATGTAGGTATATTATAATATATAAAAACTATTTATTAACTTACCTTAAGACATCAAACATAGTAACAGTAATAATTCCATTTTTTTTTTTTCTAAAAAATTTATGTGATATGCGGCATTTTAATATTATTATTGTTAATACATTTACTTAGTTGTCCTGGGAATCTTTTTAAATGTACTGTTTATTATGTGTCATATCAAAATGTGAGTTCGGTTGCACGTTCAGGCAGCTATGAGTGGTAACAACTGAGGAATGTACCAAACATCGGTAAATTATGCATCAGTATTTTTAAAGTTGTATGACGTAAAAATAAAAGTTATTATAAATGTATGAAAATTTTTGCTGCAACACATTGCATAGGTTACAATTGAATTAATTTGCAAAATGTTAAAGCGATAAATATTGATTTAAATGGGTGACAATTAGATTCTCGCTACTCCACAATAAGCTTTACCATTTCCGTATAGTGGTAGTGGTAAATTTCACATTCATTAGTGTCATTTATTACCATATTTTAATTTGATTAGATAAAAAAATAACGGGTTGCAGTTCCTGGAGTTCCGGCAGAAGTGAAAAATTGAACGTTAACGTTGTTCGTTTTTGGAATTCAAATTCAAATTCAAATATTTTTATTCAAAATAGGATGTGACATCACTTGTTGAAAGTCAAAAACTACCAACCATTCCAAAATGAATGCCTCAGACCTGAGAAGAATGGGCGCAACAAACTCAGCGGGCTTTTTTTTTCATCGAATAAAAATGTTTACAAAGTAATATTGTACAATTAAACTTATTATTTAATAGCCTGAGGGCGGTCACTCCATTCCCAATCTGTGGTATCATTAAGAAAGTCATTTATGTTATAGTAACCTTTACCACACAAACGTTTTTTAAAAATTCTTTTGAATAACGTTATACTTTTGTTTTGAACATTTCCTGGGATCTTGTTGTAAAAGCATATACATCGCCCCATAAAAGACTTACTAACTCGACTTAGCCGAGTAGTAGGCATCATAAGTTTATGTCTGTTCCTGGTGTTAACATTATGGTTATGACAGTTTCTGGCAAATTCACTTATGTGCCTATGAACATACATTACATTATCAAGAATATATTGAGAAGCAACAGTCAAGATGTTAATTTCTTTAAATTTTGCTCTCAATGATTCTTTAGGACCTAGGTTATAAATAGCGCGAATAGCCCTCTTCTGCAGCACAAATATTGTATTAATATCGGCAGCGTTGCCCCATAGCAATATACCATAGGACATAATACTATGGAAATAACTAAAGTATACTAGTCGCGCCGTATCTATGTCAGTTAATTGTCTAATCTTTTTAACCACGTATGCTGCAAAACTAAGTCTGTTCGCCAATCCTTCAATATGGGGGCCCCATTGTAATTTGGAATGTAGAGTTATGCCAAGAAATATAGCAGATTCCACCGGTTCTATCACCTCTCCGTTTAACAAAACATTTTCATTTACATTTTTGACATTTGGTACGGTAAATTTAATGTATTTAGTTTTCTTGCTATTTAACAATAGGTTATTAGCGCTAAACCAGTACACGATGTCAGATAAAATATCGTTCACTTCATCATACATAGCATGGTTTCTTTTCACTTTGAAAATCAGTGAAGTGTCGTCCGCAAACAATACTACCTTATGTTTTTTCTCTATAAGATTAGGAAGATCATTTATATAGATAAGGAAGAGGAACGGTCCAAGAATAGACCCTTGTGGTACCCCCATACTGAGAAGAGTCCCAGGAGATCTCTTGCCATTCACGTCGACCCTCTGAATTCTATTGTTTAGATATGAAGTCAGAAGATCGAGCGCAGTCCTTTTATGCCATAGTGGTATAGCTTCCTAACCAGCGTTGAATGTTGAACACAATCAAAAGCCTTAGATAAATCACAGAAGATGCTAAGTGCATTCTGCGATTCCTCCCAGGCATCAAAAATATACTTGATTAGCTCAACACCTGCATCCGTTGTTGAACGTCCTCTAGTAAAGCCAAATTGTTTCAAATGAAGTAACTTATGAGAGTTAAAGTAAATAAGCATTTGGCTTAAAATTATTTTTTCAAAAATTTTACTAATGGTCAGCAAAACCGACAGAGGACGATAGTTATTCGGGTCAGAAGAGCAACCCGACTTAAATATTGGTGTAATTTTACTATGTTTCAGAAGGTCAGGAAACACGCCACGACTAATACAATTATTAAAGACTATTGCCAGATATGGTGCTATGACATTAATTATTGAACTTATTATTTTAACAGAAATGCCCCATATATCAGCAGTTTTTTTCATATCGAGAGACTTAAAAGTTTTAATTATTTCTCCAGGGCTAACAAAACTAAAATTGAAAGTTTGTTGGCATTCTTTAACATTTTCCAGAAGAAGTGACTCAGCAGCACTGGTGGAGGAGACAAGAGTGCTTGTGATAGAAACTGGAATGTCAGAAAAAAAATCTCAAAAACAGAAGCGACTTCCTGCTGAGATTGAATTATTGTATTTTTTATTGATAAATTGTATTCAATGTTGCGGTCTTTCACTCTTCCAGATTCCCAGTTAATCACATTCTAAGTCATCTTTATTTTATTCGGTGCATTTTTAATTATCTGTCTGATATGCATAGACTTTGCAATAGAACAAACACTTTTAAATAATTTAGAGTATTTTTCAACATACTCGAGAAAAGATGTATCATGATTATATAATGATCTCTCACTATATAGTTCATATAGCCTTTGTCTGCTCCTATGAATGCCAGCTGTTGCCCAGTCATTAAATGACAAGAGACCACCTGATTTGACTGAAGTAAATATAGAGGTAAACTCTGTTTTAATTATTTTAAATACCATATCATACATTTCATGAGGATTTATATTATATTTCAATGAATCCAAGTTTGAGAATTTAACTGACACATTACCTCTATATTTCTCCATTCGCCTATTATTCACAGGAACAAATGTAAACTTTTTAATTTTAGTACATTTATTGACCTCAATATTAAAAGAGGCTAACTGGCCAAAGTGGTCTGAACTCAGTTTGTTTATTATTGCCTGAGAATTGGGTTTATAATTTGAGAATATGTTATCAATACAGCTTTTGGAGGTGCTGGTTACTCTAGTGGGCTCTAAGAAAATATTGGTTAAGTCATATGATTTGAACAAAGATCTGAATCTAATACTGGTGGTGGATTTTTCTAATAAATTAATTTTAAAATCACCACATATCATGATATACTTCTTCGACTTACATAATTTTAGTAAAACCTCCTCCAATACACTTTCAAATAATTCATATACTGCATCTGTACTGACAACAATGGCGTGATCAAGCTCTGCACAGGCTATTTCAATGGTACGTTCAACAGAGAGGCCTACAATATCTTCAAGTTCTTTGAATTTAAATAATTTACTTACAAGTATAAGAGAACCGCCACGTGTAGCCTTTTCTCTGCAAAACGCACTTGCCACCTGATGACCACTGAAGTTAAAGATGAGCTCATATTTTCTGAGCCAGTGCTCTGTTAAACTTAAAATATGTATATCTTTATGATCCATAAATAACTCCAGTTCAAGTTCTTAACCAAATAATCCTTGCATGTTTTGGTGCATCAGGTTTGCAATTTTACAATTATTACTTATTCTAGTACATGTTAAATTACTTGTTTTTACACTGCTAGAGGAGTCCCCTATTGTCTTATTGTTTAATTTTTTGGAAAATATTCCAAATCTTTACTTAAATTAGTACACTGTTCAATAGAAGCAGTGGTTATTAAATTAATACTCTGCTCAATAAAGGCAGTGGTTATTAAATTATTACTCTGCTCAATAGAAGCGGAGTCCAAAAAGTTATCACACTGCTCAATAGAAGCAGTGCTTATCAACTTACAACTAACCTGCTCAAAAGAAGCAGGAGACGGGATTGCCAAATAGTTGTCTGTGTTATAAAATAAATAATATGATAGCGATTTTGCTATCTGTCTTTTATAATAAATAGATAGGTGTAACCTATCAGGTGTCAATACAATTACATTTTTTATAATTAATTATATTATTTTTGTCTATTATCTGTATTTTACTAGATAATTTATTATCATTACATGTCAAATAATTAGAATGAGACAGTAGGGTTAACATATTGTTCAAATTATATCTAATTTTGTTTTCATGCGGCAAATCAGGCATATATGGAAATGTGAATAATATAAGATTTTATATTTTTAAGTTATATATATTTAAGTCACAAGTCACATTTAAATTAACTCTTCTCCCAATCATTACAATAACAGAAGTATTAGAGCAGTGAGTATCACTAATAATTCGTTTAATAATTTGATAATAAGTTGCCCCTGGCATGCAAATATTTGTTACTGACTGCCCGTTACTTATTTTATGAAAAATCAACCCCATATTTCTTCCCAGATCATCGCTGTAGAGAATATTTAGGGAATAGTTTTGCACGAATTTCTTCATTTATCAGTTTGTAAAAGTACAAGCATTTATGTGGCTTAACACAATATTCATTTATTACGCTATCTTACACAAAAACGACAATTTATATTACATAAAAAATTTAACTCATCAGAACTATTACAGTTATTATAAATTGAAAAATTTATTTCTCAGAAAAATCAATTTTCATCCATAATTTCAACGACTGTCTTAAGAATTTTCGATCAGGTCTCGTATCCTGACGCGAGCTTAACATTTTATACCCGTCCCTAGAAAAGTCCTCAACGCCGCGAAAGAGGTTTTCACTACAAAATTTTCTACTGCATTTTTTAAATTATACTTCTTTAGGCGCGTTATGAAAACATGATGAGAGTGAAATTTTTAGATGCGCGCGCATCACTGTAACACAAAAGTAACAAGGTGAATTTTCTGAGGTTTGCGACATTCGTTTATTTTTTTTGTTTCTTCGTCCATTATTAGGATAGGCAAAGGGTTCAAGCCCGTGCAGCCGTATTCGTTATTTAATAATTAATTATCAAAGCCATCGTTGTAAGATTTTTACAATATTGTTCTTAGAAAGAACAAACATAGAATAATATGAGGATTAAACAATTTTAAGGATTTTTGCTTTGTTTTTATAAAATAAAACCATAAAACTTATTGCGTGTATACATAAGTACACACACACACTTTTTTTGTAAAGTTTCATTTATAATAAAACGTTACAATGACAACAATAAAGCGGCAATTATAAACTAAAACCCTCTCACAATCAAACTATTGTGTTGTAAATAGTGAATATTGTAGAGTATAAAAAAAACAAATAACTTTAATTAACTTACTATCACTTAATTGATCCCTTCCTGAAACAAAACAGCCGTTTAATCCAAACTCGCAAAGTAACGTAAAAGTTTTATCTTTCAAATCCCGAAAACACCTTCATTTTTCACGAGAACTTCTTGACAAGAAGAAAACAATGTTAAAGCCTTTGGATAAATCCTCGCACTCGTGTCTCGATTATTGATCAGTTACGTGTCACACGTTATCTATATTATAAACCTATTATCTACAACATTTATAAATGGAAAGCTGATTTTTTCCTTTAGTTATACTACGAAAACTACGAAACCGATCGTATTCATAACAGGTGCAACGTGTTTCGGAGAATTTGGAGATTATGACATTTCATTACATATCATAATACAATGAGCGGGTAGACTTAATTTATATGACAAATCCAGCATAAATAAGAAATAAAACTTCATTCGCCGACATAATAACAATTAGAAATGGAGTTGGTCTGGACACGTGCTACGCAGTTCAACAGAAAAATGGAGCAAGAAAGTTACGATTTGGTATTCCAGAGATGGCACTTGAGGGCGGGCCGGGGCCGTATTGGTCAATGGTTGCGAAGGATTGACCTCAAAGGAAACGGTTGGAGGAGGCCGATGTCAAATGACACACCGAGCTGAGGGACATTTTATAAAAGCAGAAGTTACTTTAATTGGACCAGTGTGAACAGTGGGAGGCCCTTAGCACAGGATGCTGCCTAGATTATGAGTACCACAACGGTGCCTATTTCTGCTATGAAGCAGTAATGTGTAAGCATTACTGTGTTTCCGTCTGAAGGGCGCAGTAGCTAGTGAAATTACTGGGCAAATGAGACTTAACATCTTATGTCTCAAGGTGACAAGCGCAGTTGTAGTGCCACTCAGAATTTTTGGGTCTTTCAAGAATCCTGAGCGGCATGGTAATGGGCAGGGCGTATCAATTACCATCAGATGAACGTCCAGCTCGGCTCGTCCCTTATTTTGATAAAAAAATTACTTTTAATAGTTCTTTTTAATTTAGTTTACTTTTAACTATATTTTTAAGTAAACAATAGCTACATTTATTCTGTTACACGAAATCTATCAACAAACAGTATTCAAATGTCTCACAGAAGCGTAGGCCAACTCCGTAGCTCATAGCCAGATAAAGTGACCGACACCTCAATGAATGCAAACTGACATGAATAAACCAGAGATAGTTTGATTGTAACGTACAATGGCCTCATCACGAGAGAGCGAACACTGTTTGAATTTATATTAATTTCCTGTGTTTATTGCGGCAACGCGGCCGTCTGGCCTTATGTGGCTGGCGAGGTTTTGTACGCCTTTCATGACCGTAATTTCAAATAAATGAATATTATTCATTTGATAGATGAAAGTTTTTCTGAAGGATTAATCATTAAAATTCAAATATTTTTATTTACGGCCATTCTCAATATACTATCTACAGTTAGAGATAAATTACTACTTTCTACTGTCTGTAATTAGCTGTCAATAATCTGAAGCTGTCCCAATATACCCGATGCTTATCACCTTATAATGGGACGCGTAAATTGCAATTTCCATAACTCCTATCGCTGGTAAACTATACGTCCTCCCATTGATAGACAGCGTGTACGGATAAGGTGAGTTTTTTTTTTAT
The DNA here is from genome assembly GCF_905404315.1 of Leptidea sinapis. Lineage (NCBI taxonomy): Eukaryota > Metazoa > Arthropoda > Insecta > Lepidoptera > Pieridae > Leptidea > Leptidea sinapis. The sequence continues at coordinate 10,619,823 of NC_066275.1, read as the reverse complement.
GATAATGAGGGACGAGACGAGCAGGACGTTCAGCTGATGGTAATTGATACCCCATGCCCATTACAACGCAGTGCCGCTCAGGATTCCCGAAAAACCCAAAAATTCTTAGCGGCACTACAATTGCGCTCGTCACCTTGAGACATAAGATGTTAGGCCTCATTTCCCCAGTAATTTCACTAGCTACGGCGCCTTTCAGACCGAAACACAGTAATGCTTACACATTACTGCTTCACGGCAGAAATAGGCGCCGTTGTGGTACCCATAATCTAGCCGGCTTCCTGTGCGATGGAGCCTCCCACTGGTGAACCGTCGATAAGTGTATTGGGACAGAAAAGTCAACGATAGTTACGATTTTTACCTCATGTAGGCCGAAACCGGAGATAGACTGAATATTGGGAACGGCCGTTAGTGTTTAAAAACGACGACCTATGGGTTATATATATAGCCGAATGGTTAGTGACCCTTACTACTAAGCTAGAGTTCGAATCCCGGTAGGTACAATCATTTATATGATGAATATGAATGTTTGTTTTCGAGTCTATGATGTTTATGTAAGTATATTGTATTAAATTTATCGTTGTCTTGTACCCATAGTACAGGCTATGCCTAGTTTGGGGCAAGATAATTTGTGTAAAAGGGTGTCAATATTATATTATTATAATATTTATATCACTAATTGATATTCAGCATCAACTATCCATTCCAAAAGATATGCCTAATCATCAATAAGCATTCTCTTCGAAATGTAACTCGTAGTTATATGCGTTGTTAAGTTTGTTTACAAAAGTATTAATTAATTAATTAATAAAATGGCGAATAAACACTACTTACCTAACTACGATAAGCACATATAACTTTTTGTAGTGATAACTTAAGTTAAAGCTAGCGGCGTTGAGCACTTGTCTTGAGTTGTAAAAACGACGCATAAAATGGTGGGATGGATGATGTATAAATTGTTAAACTCGCGTCAGGACACGTGACCTGATCGAAAATTCGTAAGACAATCGTTGAAATTATGTATGAAAGTTGATTTTTCTGAGAGATAAACTTTTTAATGTAATTGTAATAATTCCGAATTGTTAAACTCTTTATGTAATATAAATTGTCATTTTTGTGTACGATAGCTCAATAAATGAATATTATATTTAACCACATAAATGCAAGAACTTTTATACTGATAAATAAAGCAATTCGTGCGAAATTATTCCCCAAGAATTCCAAAATATTCAAAAATGTATAATGTTAATGTTTAAGTTTTCACTTCTGAAGGCACTCCCGGTGGGCAACCTGTATTTTTTTTTTCGAAAATATTTGTTGATAGTACAATTGTAAGTAAACGTAAGAACTTATTACAAATAATATCGTCTTCAAAATTGTATGTATTATTTTAAAGCGAGGTAACTAAAGCTTACTTTTTATGTTATCTTTGGATAAACAAAAAAATGCACAAGACTTAATAAAGTAGTCTTTTTTTAAATTCGGTTCAAAATATTGTAAGTATAAACTCATACTGTGAAATTTTTAAGCGCAAACTAAAGTTATTTCTAATTAAAAAAAAATCTCTTTCTTTACCTTTCTCACTACAGAATTACATGACAGGGAGAAGTACTTTTAAACTTGGAGTAACTTTAAGACAGATAGAGTGTGAATGAACTTTGTAATAGCTTAAACATATGATCGGATTTGATCCGGCTGAACCATCGAACGCAGTCCGGTATGGGACCATGTTTTATTTTATTTTAAAATGCAAAAATTAATCTTCAAGAAAATAGGTTGTCAAATGTCAACATACAGTAAGAGTGACATAGGTGTCAAATGTCAACGTACAGTAAGAGTGACAACTTGTAAAAGTAGCTTACTCTGTTGCTTGCATTGCATTACTCTGTAGCTTGTTGTACAGAACGGACGTAATACCTCCTAGTGATACAAGTGATTGAAATCAGTAATTACAGAAATACTTTTGTTTAATTTCATGCCCATATAGTTAGTTTTTCAATAATTCAATGGTTTGTCGCATTGCACAAAAGTATTATCATTACCTACCAACTGCGTGCGATGCCGAACGAACTAGTGCGGCCGTACCTAATCCGATCATGTGTTACGGCTATAAAACGCTAGTGCATTTAGCGCGAATCCAAAAACAGAGCCACATCAGACAACATTGGGTCTGACGAAATAACATAGCAATAAAAGTAAATGTTCAGAGCCAACCCGGAGCTGAGCGAGTCAGATTAAATCAAACATTATTCGTCTTAGCGAAATACGGCCTGGCTTATGATACTCAAATATGGAAATTAAATGGACATTGGACATATTTAAATCAAGGAATTCAAACGAGGAACAGATTTGGGAAATGAAAGCTTGCTAATCGCACATAATGTATGATTGGTACTGTCGGCAAAGGAGACTCCAGTTTGAATGGAGGATTTGGCTTGGAGTGGACAGACACTGAGAATAAGAATTTTTTATTAAGTAGCATACACTACTAGGAATATCAAAAATAATAAAGTTTTGTGTCCAGCTGTTCCTAATTTGTTTTTTGTGAAGGTTTAAAATGAAGGTTTTTGAAATAAATCAACATTGTTTTTTGTTATTTTATTAATTAAATAATTAATTATTTAATCTGAAGCATATGTTAATAATATGGTATCTAAGAACTGGGCAGGTGGATTTATTGAATCTTGATACCTTGCCCGTTCCAATAAAACAATACTAACTCTCATACCTGTTCTACCGGTCTTTTAGATTACATGTAACTACTTTTTCAAATTAACCATTTTAAATTGACCTGCAAAAAAACAAATCATTTTGATATTTACTTGAGTACTGCTCTTTAGAAGATCGCATCAGATGGTCGGCTAGGTACAGATATCGCGCGAGTTGAATGCAGTCGGGCCTGAGGTAAAGAGCGGAGCATGTCCGCACGTCTCACTTCGAGCGCCTGGAGTGTAGTACTTTCTTTTTATGAAAAAAAAAAGTAGTGATGCGGCGTCCTTATAAGTTATCGTACATATAACGTAGACTTTTTTAATGAAAAAATAAGATTGCAAAAGATAGAACATCCTATACAAACAAGAGCCATAACTCAGAACCGGTTGTCGATTCTCCGCGCCTGCAACGTGTACGGCGAACGAACTGCCGATTACCTAATACCTCGCTTGCTAAATGAGCTGCTCTTCATTGAGCGGCAAAATTTAAATACTAAAAACATTAATAACAGACTAAAAGATTATCTATTACAAAAATTATAGCAGCTAAGAGAATTTGAACCTGCTAAGTCATATTTATAAGTTATATTTATTCGTTTGTATGTCTTTTAAAATATTTTCACTGTTGTTCATTTTATTTATAGCATAAGTTGTGAGTTTTGACGTATTATTTAGTGTTATTAGCATTAGTTGTCAATCTTTGTGGTTTTTTTAGATGCTAAGTTGACCTAGTTTTATATCGGTATATGTAATAAATGAATAAAAAAAAACTTATCATGTTTTTTTTATATAAGAGGGAGCAAACGGGCAAGAGGCTCACGAGATGGGCAGAGGTGAGGCAATCGCCCATGCACATCCGCAACAACAGGTGTGTCAAGAAATGCGTTGCCGGCCTTTAAGGTGGGAGTATGCTTTTTTCTTGAAGGTCCCTAAGTCGTATCTGTTCGGGAAAACCGCAGCCGGTAATTGATTCCACGAAGTGGCTGTGCGAGGCAAGAAATCAAAAAGCAAAACGCGCGGTTGTGGAATGCCAGACGTCAACGTGATGTGGGTGGAACTTTGCGCGTAATGTCCGGTGGTGGAATTCGGTCACCGGAATCAAACCGAACAGCTCCTCTGAGCACTCCCCGTGATAAATGCGGTAGAAGATGCAGAGACAACCCAGAACCCATGTTATCGTATTAATACTGAAGTTGCGATCCTGTGCTACATTTTTTTTGAAGTTATACTTTTTTAGGTGCTTTATGAAAAAAATATGAGAGTGAAATTTTAAGATGCTCGTGCAGTCCTGTAACAGGTTAAAGTTGGTTTTTCAAAAATTTTCTGACGTTTGCGTCATTCGTTATTTTTTTTTTTGGTTTCTTCGTCCATTATTAGGACAGGCAAAGGTTTAAGCCCATACAGCCGTATTCATTATTTATTAATTATTATTAATTGTCAAAGCCATCTTTGCAAGATTTTTACAATGTATGATATTTTAAAATAGGTTACAAAAATGTGATCAATTTATACAAAAATTCCAGAATCAATCAATCTGGATATTTGATTGAACAAATTAATTAGAGCTCTATTAATGGCGCATACAGTTTTAAATTGCTTGTATTATTTATTATCGGTTCCTGGAACTACACTATACCTACACGTATTAATCAACCAAAGTTGAATGTGTAGTTAATGTTGCATCAGCAACTTGAATGGGGCTTACCTTACAATCTAGGATGCATTGTTACAGCGAGAGCGGCTGTTTGGAACTGTTTTAATTTTCTGGATAGATTGGTCTTTATTATATTGGTATAGGTCTTAACTTATGGAAAGAAAGAAAGAAATGGAAAGTATAGTTTATTTAAAATAAAACAAATCTTTTTAACTATATTTACAATACTATGACTACATAAAATTAAAACTATCATTACGTGGAAGCGTACCAAAAATACTTTCAAATTCAAATTTAAGTTTAAATTCAAATATTTTTATTCAAAATCGGATTTAAAATCACTTATTGAACGTCAAAAACTACCACCCATTCAAAAGAGACTGCCTCAGACCTGAGAAGAATGGGTGCAAGAAACTCAGCGGGCTTTGTTTTTTAATATAAAATATGGATTACAATGTAATATCGTACAATAAACATTTATAATTAAAGAGCCTGAGGGTGTTCGATTTATTCCCAGTCCGTGGTGTCATTAAGAAAATCGTTTATGCTGGCAGCATTTCCGCGTTGGAAAGCAAGACTGATCCGGTGACCGCAAATAACTGCCAGCGCTTGGGTTTCCAGTAGCCTTATTGAGACGCAAAGATGCTATTGTGAACATTCTCCGCGCCTCTGGGCCCCACGGGCCTAGTGTCTCGACACCAAACGGCACAAAGATGTATGACTCACTGAGACCAACATATTTGCGACGCTTGCTGTCTTCGGCAGTCGAAGCAGCAGCCCCAGCACCAACTGATGTAACTTGTACATGAGAAGGAGCCAGAGTGTCGACGCAAGTCGCCTCACCAGCGCCCTTCCCCGTGCCCAAACCACCAACGTCATTTTATCAAGACGCTTGACATCGCGACGGATAATACTATTTGGCTCTAAAACAGCTGGTATATTAAGAGCGGCAAATGCCCTGCAAATTCGTAAGAATGTATTTTTGAACATAGAACTTTAATAAAGTTTTGCTTACTCTGCGATAAGGAAATCTATTGCATTGTTATTATAAATAAAGTATTTTTGCAAGTAATGAGGAAATGCAAAATCATATTCTGTTCTATTTCCGTTCTGTAGTATTACAAATTTTTATACAAAGACAATTTACAAATAATAATATATTATTATTGAGACACTTTATAGGGATAATAGTACAAGAAAGGTCAAATACCTTTATTAAATATATGCAATGAATTTTATCGTTTAAAAACTTTTGAAAGATATAATATAAAAACAATTATTATACAAATTGTAACTGTTGAGAATTGCCCTTCAGCTCTCTTACCTTTCCTTTGACACCTTTGTTTCAATATTGATTGAACGAACTATTTAGGAAGTTGTTTTGAAGAATCTTGATACCAAATGTACTCCTTATGCGATCATTTGAAGAGCTAAAAATCCGCTTATATCTGACTCGTTAATCTTTGCATGATCTCTGTTAATTCATTATAGCTACTGTTGTTCATAAGCTTAATGTGGTCTGTTGGCTGTAGTCTATAAGTAAAGTTAATTATGATAGATTTTTTTTTAATCATTAAGATTTTTAAGGTGATACAAATTATCTAAAGAATATATATTCAGCAATTAATGATAAAGATTAATAATGCACCGATATTTAATAACAATGCACAAGCTATACGAGTCCACAAAAATAATATATTGAAGCAAATTATAACAAAACAAAAAGCCACTTTAGCACTTAAGAACTCACAGGTGAGATGTTTATAATTTTCAGAACTCATGTCTTTCCTTTATCTTATTATACATATGATTAAAAATATTGTAACTATACTACTCGGAAGTGTATAAGTTCCATAAATGACACAATTTCCCAATTGGATAGCAGCTAGGTTAATGTCGGTCGAATGATTAAAATGATTTATAATTTACTATACCTATAAATGAAACAGATTATTTTTAATCTCAGTAAATTGGCAATGAATGAATATTGTGGGCTACAGATTTCTGTTTCATTTAGATTGGCTACTTCTTATTAAACTATTTAGTTCTCGATAGAGGAAAAAGTTAAAGCAATACACTAGAGTCCGGATTGCTTTCCGTTTGGTTTCCGATTGCATTATGGTTACGGCGAAAGGACATTACTGAAACCATTAACATAACTCGATTTTGTTTTAGATTTATTTAGTTTTCACCGCAATCTTTTGGAAACCACTCCATAATATTGTCAACAGAAAAAGATCACTTTAAATGCTCTCTGAATTATTTTCTTGAAAATTCTATCAGCGGGAGGCTTATTTTTGACAGGATGCCGGCTAGATTATGGGTACCACAAAGGCGCCATTTTCTGCCGTGAAGCAATAATGTATAATCATTATTGTGTTTCGATCTGAAGGGCGCTAGTGAAATTACTGGACAAATCAGTCTTATCATCTTGTGTATCATTAGAGCGTATGAGCGTATATGTGGTGCCGCTCAGAATTTTTGGGTTTTCCAAGAATCCTAAGAGGCATTACATTGTAAATGGACAGGGAGTATCAATTACCATCAGCTGAACGTCCTATACAAACAAGAGCCATAACTCAGAACCGGTTGTCGATTCTCCGCGCCTGCAACGTGTACGGCGAACGAACTGCCGATTACCTAATACCTCACTTGCTAAATGAGCTGCTCTTCATTGAGCGACAAAATTTAAATACTAAAAACATTAATAATAGACTAAAAGATTATCTATTACAAAAATTATAGCAGCTAAGAGAATTTGAACCTGCTAAGTCATATTTATAAGTTATATTTATTCGTTTGTATGTCTTTTAAAATATTTTCACTGTTGTTCATTTAATTTATAGCATAAGTTGTGAGTTTTGACGTATTATTTAGTGTTATTAGCATTAGTTGTTAACCTTTGTGGTTTTCTTAGATGCTAAGTTGACCTAGTTTTATATTGGTATATGCCATATGATAAATGAATAAAAAAAAAACTTATCATGTTTTTTTTTATATAAGAGGGAGCAAACGGGCAAGAAGCTCACGAGATGGGCAGAGGTGAGGCAATCGCCCATGCACATCCGCAACAACAGGTGTGTCAAGAAATGCGTTGCCGGTCTTTAAGGTGGGAGTATGCTTTTTTCTTGAAGGTCCCTAAGTCGTATCTGTTCGGGAAAACCGCAGCCGGTAATTGATTCCACGAAGTGGCTGTGCGAGGCAAGAAATCAAAAAGCAAAACGCGCGGTTGTGCAATGCCAGACGTCAACGTGATGTGGGTGGAACTTTGCGCGTATTGTCCGGTGGTGGAATTCGGTCATCGGAATCAAACCGAACAGCTCCTCTGAGCACTCCCCGTGATAAATGCGGTAGAAGATGCAGAGACAACCCAGAACCCATGTTATCGTATTAATACTGAAGTTGCGATCCTGTGCTACATTTTTTTTGAAGATATACTTCTTTAGGTGCTTGCTTTATGAAAAAATTATGAGAGTGAAATTTTAAGATGCTCGTGCAGAACTGTAACACAAAAGTAACAGGTTAAAGTTGGTTTTTCTAAAATTTTCTGACGTGTGCGTCATTCGTTATTTTTTTTTTGGTTTCTTCGTCCATTAACAGGACAGGCAAAGGTTTAAGCCCATACAGCCGTATTCATTATTTATTAATTAATTGTCAAAGCCATCTTTGCAAGATTTTTACAATGTATGATATTTTAAAATAGGTTACAAAAATGTGATCAATTTATACAAAAATTCCAGAATCAATCAATCTGGATATTTGATTGAACAAATTAATTAGAGCTCTATTAATGGCGCATACAGTTTTAAATTGCTTGTATTATTTATTATCGGTTCCTGGAACTACACTATACCTACACGTATTAATCAACCAAAGTTGAATGTGTAGTTAATGTTGCATCAGCAACTTGAATGGGGCTTACCTTACAATCTAGGATGCATTGTTACAGCGAGAGCGGTTGTTTGGAACTGTTTTAATTTTCTGGATAGATTGGTCTTTATTATATTGGTATAGGTCTTAACTTATGGAAAAAAAGAAAGAAATAGAAAGTATACTTTATTTAAAATAAGACAAATCTTTTTAACTATATTTACAATACTATGACTACATAAAATTAAAACCATCATTACGTGGAAGCGTACCAAAACTACTTTTAAATTCAAATTTAAATTTAAATTCAAATATTTTTATTCAAAATAGGATTTAAAATCACTTATTGAACGTCAAAAACTACCACCCATTCAAAAGAGACTGCCTCAGACCTGAGAAGAATGGGTGCAAGAAACTCAGCGGGCTTTGTTTTTTAATATAAAATATGGATTACAATGTAATATCGTACAATAAACATTTATAATTAAAGAGCCTGAGGGTGTCCGATTTATTCCCAGTCCGTGGTGTCATTAAGAAAATCGTTTATGCTGGCAGCATTTGAAAAGCAAGCAAGTTGGAAAGCAAGATTGATCCGGTGACCGCAAATAACTGCCAGCGCTTGGGTTTCCAGTAGCCTTATTGAGACGCAAAGATGCTATTGTGAACATTCTCCGCGCCTCTGGGCCCCACGGGCCAAGTGTCTCGACACCAAACGGCACAAAGATGTATGACTCACTGAGACCATCATATTTGCGACGCTTGCTGTCTTCGGCAGTCGAAGCAGCAGCCCCAGCACCAACTGATGTAACTTGGATATGAGAAGGAGCCAGAGTGTCGACGCAAGTCGCCTCACCAGCGCCCTTCCCCGCGCCCAAGCCACCAACGTCATTTCATCAGGACGCTTGACATCGCGGCGGATAATACTATTTGGCTCTGAAACAGCTGGTATATTAAGAGCGGCAAATGCCCTGCAAATTCGTAAGAATGTATTTTTGAACATAGGACTTTAATAAAGTTTGCCTTACTCTGCGATAAGGAAATCTATTGCATTGTTATTATAAATAAAGTATTTTTGCAAGTAATGAGGAAATGCAAAATCATATTCTGTTCTATTTCCGTTCTTTAGTATTACAAATTTTTATACAAAGACAATTTACAAATAATAATATATTATTATTGAGACACTTTATAGGGATAATAGTACACGAAAGGCCAAATACTTTTATTAAATATATGCAATGAATTTTATCGTTTAAAAACTTTTGAAAGATATAATATAAAAACAATTATTATACAAATTGTAACTGTTGAGAATTGCCCTTCAGCTCTCTTACCTTTCCTTTGACACCTTTGTTTCAATATTGATTGAACGAACTATTTAGGAAGTTGTTTTGAAGAATCTTGATACCAAATGTACTCCTTATGCGATCATTTGAAGAGCTAAAAATCCGCTTATATCTGACTCGTTAATCTTTGCATGATCTCTGTTAATTCATTATAGCTACTGTTGTTCATAAGCTTAATGTGGTCTGTTGGCTGTAGTCTATAAGTAAAGTTAATTATGATAGATTTTTTTTTAATCATTAAGATTTTTAAGGTGATACAAATTATCTAAAGAATATATATTCAGCAATTAATGATAAAGGTTAATAATGCACCGATATTTAATAACAATGCACAAGCTATACGAGTCCACAAAAATAATATATTGAAGCAAATTATAACAAAACAAAAAGCCACTTTAGCACTTAAGAACTCACAGGTGAGATTTTTATAATTTGTAGAACTCATGTCTTTCCTTTATCTTATTATACATATGATTAAAAATATCGTAACTATACTACTCGGAAGTGTATAAGTTCCATAAATGACACAATTTCCCAATTGGATAGCAGCTAGGTTAATGTATTGGTCGAATGATTAAAATGATTTATAATTTACTATACCTATAAATGAAACAGATTATTTTTAATCTCAGTAAATTGGCAATGAATGAATATTGTGGGCTACAGATTTCTGTTTCATTTAGATTGGGTACTTCTTATTAAACTATTTAGCTCTCGATAGAGGAAAAAGTTAAAGCAATACACTAGAGAAGTCCGGATTGCTTTCCGTTTGGTTTCCGATTGCATTATGGTTACGGCGAAAGGACATTACTGAAACCATTAACATAACTCGATTTTGTTTTAGATTTATTTAGTTTTCACCGCAATCTTTTGGAAACCATTCCATAATATTGTCAACAGAAAAAGATCACTTTAAATGCTCTCTGAATTATTTTCTTGAAAATTCTATCAGCGGGAGGCTTCTTTTTGACAGGATGCCGGCTAGATTATGGGTACCACAAAGGCGCCATTTTCTGCCGTGAAGCAATAATGTATAATCATTATTGTGTTTCGATCTGAAGGGCGCTAGTGAAATTACTGGACAAATCAGTCTTATCATCTTGTGTATCATTAGAGCGTATGAGCGTATATGTGGTGCCGCTCAGAATTTTTGGGTTTTCCAAGAATCCTAAGAGGCATTACATTCTAAATGGACAGGGAGTATCAATTACCATCAGCTGAACGTCCTGCTTGTCTCATCCCTTATTGTCATAAAAAAAAATCAGCACATTTATATATCTCTGTTATACAGCTTGGCTTTTACTAAATTGCTTTAATAAAAATAAATCGCTGTACACGTTAAGCTCTGAAAAGGCTTGACCGATTTGAATATTTCGTTTAGTATTTTGTTTCCTCAATTCAGTAGTTATGGCTTAACAAAATATGGAATTAGAAGTCAACCAAAACACCGGATACTTTAAAAACATCAAAAATAGTAATAAGGACCTTTGAATGGGAGTTGATTTGAGCGTTTGACGCTAAAATTATTCTCTTATGGCCGTTCCCAATATACTATCTACAGATAAAGATAAATTACTACCTTCTACTGTCAGTAATTAGCAGTCAATAATCTAAAGCTATCCTAATATATCCGATAAGTCATTTTTATCGCCTTATATTGGGACGCGTGAATTTCAATTTCAATACAAACATCTATCGCTGGTAAGTTATACGTCCTCCCATTGACAGACGTACCCATTGCGTGTACGGATAAGGTGAGTTACCGTCGATACGTTTATTGAGATAGAAAAGTCAACGATAGCTACGATTTTTATCTCAAGTAAGCGATAGACTGAATATTGGGAACGGCCGTTAATCAGTTGTGGGGTCAATATGTGTTTCCGTAACAACTACTTTTTCTTTTGATATTTTGAGAAAAACAAATAAATTTAAAGCGTCATTTCAGTCGGTTATTATCATATGTTTAACACGTTCAAAGCCGTGATATTAATCATTTTGGTATGTTCTAATTCATGGTAGTTAGATTTGATGCCAAAATTGATTAATTTCAACATCCGTGAATAAGTGTTCAGGAAAATACTTATTTTATACTTGAATTAAGAAAATTCAAAGAATCATAATAAACATATTATTCATTACAGTAAGCATAATACGTCTTGAAAATAACTCCCGAAAACAGTGGAAATAGAAAATCTAGTTAAAGATACTGCCACTGTTACAAAATGGAGGCTCTGCTTAGATTAATGGTTGTTCTATAGTAATTACGCAAATGAAACACACGTTATGCTAATTCATAGGCCCCTTTTGTTTTCATCTAATCAATAGATCTAAAGGTCTTTCTGATAACATTCAAATTCATTAATGTCATGTAGTAAATCACTTATTGAACATTAAAATATACGAAAATTTATTAAAATAGACGTTACTTTGCGGAAATCCATGATTATTTAAAAGATTTGAGTTTTCTTTATTTTGTCAGTTATCTCTTAGTTTGTCTCGTGCCAGATTTTGGCGAAACAACACGTCCTGAGGATGCCTCGTGTAGAGGCGAAACACGTGTCGATTTTTTTAAAGACAAATATTGGCGGAATTAACACTAATATATTATTGGTGTACAAATTATTGTTTTGAACATAATCAATTTTCTCGTTATACGTACAACTATGAAATTTATTCGATTAATCGAGCTTACACAAGTATTTATATTATCCAACTACTAATATTTATATATATAAACAAAGTTGAAGTCGCCAATGTTAAATTTTTTTGCTTCATATAGAATAATAAATATAATAAACTTTTATCTTTAAGCATATATATTGTATTGCTAAGTATATATATAATAAGGGCTCCAGGAAGCCAATAATTTGAAAGTTAATTATTTAAAATTCTTTATCATCATTTAGTAAAACAGAGATTCGTGAAAAAGTTTAATAACTTGAAAAATAGTATGACATTATATTAAAAAAAAATTATATATATAAAAGAGAATGTATGTTTGTATGTTCCCTAATTACTTCTAAACTATTCGACCGATCTCAATGAAATCTTTTGTAATAGATTCGTTGAAGCTCAAGGAAGGTTTACATATATAATTTATATGGCAAAACTACGTTTGCCAGGTCAGCTAGTATTGAATAATATTTTTGACGGGGTTTATTTTCAAGTGTTCAAAGATAATAGGTATATTCAAATTTTTCATTTTATTCTCTTCTCACTATGAACAAATATTTTAAGTGGCCGCGTGGATATGTATTTTCGTCGTTGAAGTAAAAATATAAATTATATTGTACTTAATTATTACGACGGGTAATCACGATATATATTTTATTAATTTGATGCCGATATTTCGATCCAATTGCATGAATCGTGGTCAAGACGAAACTCCGTGACCACGTCGTTACGTGTGCTACAAAATTGATCCATTTAGCTGAGTCTCATACCCATATTACTCTTACCCATATTTGTTTAAAAACAACTCTTCACAGCATATCCAGGCAAAACTTTGTAAGGAGTTAACTTAGGTAAAGCAATCTATCATCGATATAAGCTGTGTAATAAATTTTCACGGCAATAATGTAAAAGCAAATGTCTGAATTGCATAAGCTGCAAAGAATGTTAAAAGATTTAAGACCTTTTACTCTGCAGACAAAGAGATTAATAAGATTTTCTATCCGCCGCGTCAGTAGAACCGTGTGTAGGTACGTCTTTATTTGAATTATTATTACAACACTGATAAAAAATATAACAGGTTTATGTACTACAAAATTTAATTTCGATGATATGTTTAGTAACTAGTACACTGACGTACACTCTAATGGTAGGAACTGCATTTAAAAAATATAATGAAAAAAGTCTATTTATTGCAAATTACAAAAACAGTTAGTCTACAGCTAAAACAATTCTAATAAGTATCACGTACTACAAAGCTGTGGAATGAACTTCCTTGTGCGGTGTTTCCGGGACGATACGACATGTGTACCTTCAAAAAAGCGCGTACACCTTCCTTAAAGGGCGGCAACGCTTCTGTGATTCCTCTGGTGTTGCAAGAGATTGTGAGCGGCGGTGATCACTTAACAACAGGTGACCCGTACGCTCGTTTGTCCTCCTATTCCATAAAAAAAATGTATATAAGATTATTTGTGAATGTAAACTATTACAATGTCTACATATTATTACTAATACCTATATGTACATACTTTTATTGGTTTTAATGTAAGGTACTCTCTTCATTACCATTTATTTTAACTCCTTCTTGAGTATCAGCCCCCTCCTACTTGTTCCAGGTCTTTCTGTTCCATCCATCTTTGCTTAGGATGCCATTTTCTCCTTTTCCTGTTTGTCCTTCCCATTTGTCTTTAATATCCATCTTTTATCTTATCAACTGTTATCAAGCTTGTACCAGGTCTTTCTGTTCATTTTACTCTTTATCTTATGCTTCCGGCTGTTGATTTTATGTGTTCAATCCATCTTTTCTTAGGATGCCATTTTCGTCTTTTCCAGTGTGTCGTTCCCATTAATTGTCTTCGATATCCATCTTTTATATGTTATCAACTGTTATGTCAAATGTTTAAAGTCTTATCGACTCAGCAGATTTCGCATCATAAATATTATTTGTAAATACAGTGAGTTTAATACAGCATTCGAGTCAAATGAATCAGCGGGAAGTGGTTGAACTAACGACACGCAACGGACCATAAATGTGGGGCGCAAACATTATCGCTTCCCGTCGAGCTAATACAAGCTGCGAATAAACATTCAGCTTTCGCACATCCACACAAGCTGCAACATGTCACCAACCTACTGCATCAACATAAAAAACTCCAATAATACAAGTGTCGTTACTCACATAGCACACACCCTAAATATCTGTGGATAAAGTTACGAAGGATAGGACTTGCCAAGTATCAATTTTTGATTTTTACTCAGACAATTGAAATTGATTTTAATTCTCTTATTTCCTGGAAGGTGGTAATGGAACGGTTAACTCAGTGGTTTAGAGCACCGGCACGGAACGCCGGAGGTCGTGGGTTCGAATCCCGCATCATTCATAAAATTTTGTTTTTCAAATTTTATTTGTGTATTAATCCTAGAAGTGAGGGTTATCACTTTAAAAACATAGCAAATTATTTAAGAATTGTAATTATAAATTCATCGTTTTGTGGATACCACTCTGCATTATATCTTTGCATTATTGCATATTAGCAGATACTTTTAAAATATGCGGAGTATTATCCTCGGAAAAAGTGGAAAAGAAAGGAAAGGCTGGAAATAGTTGGAGAAGACAGATAGGGATAGAGTATTGTGGGAAACTTTAGGGGAGGCTTTCGTCAAAGAGCAACATTTCGCAAAATCCAGATGCTAAAGATAAATAAGCCAGTGAAAATTGTTAATTATAATCAGTAATACTAAAAAAAATAATTTACGGTAATTTCGTTACTTACTTGATTCACATTATAATTTTAAAATTCTATTCTAAGCAGTAACTGGAAATGCGTAGAAAGGCGGCCCAGTTGATTTTTACAAGTTCATGAACAACAGGTACTTATTCCCCAATATTTATATAATTTTATAGAAATAACTACGTATTATACTCAATCCAGCTCGTATGTGTTAGCTATAATAAATATTTAAGTTAGATCATACTATTGATATTTTTTCAAATTTAATATTTTATAAAACAGGTGTCCTTATCATTATAAAGCTTAAATTCATTACTTTTATTTTTTTAATTTGTTTTTAGCATTTTTTTAGCATTAGATAGTTCAGTAACGTTGTCCATACCTTTATTATAGATATGTAATTAGTAACTATTAATAAATAAATAAATAAATTGTATTCTAGTAACTCTTTTACTTAGTACTGGTGTAAAACAGACCATCCGACTAACCCAAGCCAACAACTTCAGTCAATTCTGAGTGTATGCTCTCAACTTGCTTAGCCAAAATAAATAAATAAAAGACTTTTGTCAAAGTATTTACGTACCAGTAAAAGATGCAGGCAATCTCTGCTAATTGCTTTGTTTTGATACATGAATATTTAATGAGGTTTTTCATATTGCCTATTTCCTAAAGTCAGGCTAGAGAAGGCAGCAGAGGCTAATTATACGGGAAGTAGGTTAATTAGAATCGACCACATTGGTTGAGAAACGGTTGCGGTATTTGATGAAGGAACAAGAAAAAATTAGTTTAGTATTAGCTCTTTCACTTTTTTTGCACTTTAATTGTTGCAGACCTGCATGTACAAATACTTTCAAAGCTTCTGAATAAGATTTATTATTATTAAGTGCACCCGATCCCTAAGAAAGGTGTACGCTCAGATCCGTCCAACTACCGCCCCATTGCTATTACCTCCATTTTCTCCAAAGTAATGGAGTCGATCATCAACCGCCAGCTCTTGGGATACCTAGAGGGGCACCAGCTGATCAGCGACTGCCATTACGGTTTCTGTCAGGGTCGCTCAGCTGGTGATCTTCTTGCATACCTCACCCATAAATGGGCGCAAGCGGCTGAGTCGAAGGGAGAGGCGTTGACTGTGAGTTTGGACATAGCGAAGGCCTTCGATCGGGTGTGGCATAAAGCGCTTATAGCGAAACTGCCATCTTATGGGCTTCCTGAGAAGTTGTGCAAATGGGTCACTAGCTTTTTGGCTGATCGGAGCATCAAGGTTGTTATCAACGGTGCATGCTCCGACAGATACGACTTAAGGACCCTCAAGAAAAAAGCATACTCCCACCTTAAAGGCCGGCAACGCATTTCTTGACACACCTGTGGGTGCGGATGTCCATGGGCGGTTGCCTCACCCATCCCGTGAGCCTCTTGCCCGTTTGCCCCCTCTGATATAAAAAAAAATATAAGATCCAAAAAACTATTTAATTTTATGTACATATTTAAAAAAAATTCTAATTTCTTTGATATTTTATTTTCTACAAATAATAAAAAGTATTTTTAAGTTATTATATTTTTATATAAAATATGAAAACTACTGACTCACACCGTAAAATTGGGTTTATTAATGTTGGGAAACCAATTTTCCTATTTTCCTTTTAGCTCACGAAAAATTTCAGCGCCTCTTGGGATCTAATGTTGATAGTTCTTATTTAATAATTAATTTTATATCTCATCAGTCCTTTGGTTTGCACTTGCGCCATTTGAGCATCGATTTTGACCGTTGCCGCTCTATAAATATAGACAAACCACGTGGTATTAAAACAAAGTCAAAACATGAAACATACCACAAATTACACCATACTTAGCTTCGACTGCTATGTGTATACATTGCCGCATTCACTCCAGTTGTTTTAAATATTCTTGGTCGAAAAGGAGCAATATATTTGTTTTTCTCTTCAGGTTTGATTCTGACAGTGACAGTTGACACACGACTAAGGACAAAAGTGTGCTTACATTGTTCATGTAAATATTAATATAGCACATGAACCACAAAAACGTATGTTCAGTTCCATTCAAAATCCCTTGACAAACGATAAATAAAATTTTCCATACCCCCCTAATGTAAAACTAATATTGGGCTTAACTCTCCTTTTGTTAGAATATGCAAACTTGTTGAAACAAAAACGATGCTGATGTACCGTATAAATAAATAGATAAATAAATAAATACAAGTAGAAGTAGTACTAGAAGTAGAACTGTGAATAGAAAAATGCTATAGCACTCTGAAAGCTACTAAAATGCAAGGTGGCGGCGGAAGTGGTCAATTCTAAGATTTTGCAAAACACGAGACGCCCCCATGAGGCTACACGTTACTAGTTAATAGTCCGCACGATCATAAAAGAATTGCTTGACAAAATATTAAAAGATAAATAATATTAAGGAGTACATTGAGGATCCACGTAGCATCCAATACTATTTTTAGTTACTTACGTAATTTACTTTATCTACACCCTTTCTTTAAATACTCTATTAAAGATTCTAAAACAATTAGCTTATTGCCAACATTAAAACACCCGATGTCCAAATAACCATTACATCATGTAAACGAGTGTTGTAATGAAATTCAGTACAACATTACAACACTCGTTTCTATGATGTAATGGTTACTAGGACTGGCTTTTTAATGTTAGCAGTAAGCTAACTGATTCAGAGTCTTTTATTTAGAGAGGATTCATATTATGGGTGTACATAAAGTCTTGTATGAAACTGTTGATAATTAGTAATTCATGTGATACTGTCATCACACCCGGCTTTGCATCGTGGGATAAACCCACATTCGTGTTTTATTACCCACAATAATTAAATAACACAATATTACACAACAGTTGCATACATAGTTGTAACAATTGTGATGCTTTTGCGCAAGTGTTTTTGTAAACATTCTATGACTATTTTATTTACAAATACTTTTATAGGTTAACGTTGGTAATAAAATTATCATTTTCATTATCAATGTTGATATCAGAAAATATGTCGATAGATTTGCATCTGAGTGTTGACAGTATATAGTATCTATACATACCTACATCAATCATTGTGACACTCCTGGAAATTCCTCCACATGGATTATACGAAGTTGGAGCCTGAATCCCGTCAAACATGATTTCCAGATTGTCCGTCGCATTATCTCATCGAAAATTCAGAATTGATACGACTGAATTATTTTGATATTCAATATCTTCCTATAGCTTTTCGATTCAAATAATTTGGGCTTCAATTTTGGCTATATTAATGACAATAATACTATTTTTAGCAACCACAAATACGAATATATCTGTTTTATTTGTTGGTCTCGACAAATAGAAATACATACATTTATATATATGTACTTACACTTACATACTGACACCTAATTAAGTTTCTCAAACATCTGAGAGACGTTCGACTTCTTTACAAGCGTTGAGCACTTTTCTTGCGATGTGTATAAAATGTTAAACTCGCGTCAGGGCATGTGACCTCGTACAATTTGTAAGACAGTCTTTGAAATTATGGAAAAAAGTTGATTTTCTGAGAGATAAACTTTTTAATGTAAAATAATTGTAATAGTTTTGAAATGTTAAATTTTTTATGTAAGCTCATAGCGGAATAAATGAGTATTGTATTTAACCACATAAATGCTAGTATTCGTGCGAAATTATTCCCTAACCATTCCAAAAAATTCAAAAATTAACAACGTTAAATGTTCAAGTTTTCACTTCTGCCAGCACTCCCGGAGTGCAACCCGCTATTTTTTTCATAAAAACACCGAAGAAAACACTGAACCTACAAGTATTACTTCTAAAACGCGAATATGACATATTTTTTGTATCCTTTGTAAGGTTTTGGCAAATTTGCACCATCGCAATCTTCAATACAATAATTATTGGTATATATATGTCGATTTTAATATATAGCAGACTGCTGATGAATGTCTTTATGCTTTGTGTAAGGCAATACCCGCTACTTAATTTATTTTAAACCCAATTTTTTACATTTAACAAAAGTTATAAATGAAGTAGTACGAAATGCTGTATTTGTTACAGTATGTAATATAATCCATGCAAAATCTTCTATACAAAAAGAAATGATAATCAATAAATTTTGAGTCGTTTTTATGACCAGATTAGTGTTTTAAATAATAAAAAGTTGGTGCTTCTTATCCGAAGCATTTCCCTCGCTAATTGTTACGCCTTTTCCGTAACTGTATGACTGTTGAAATAGAGAGACGCGACGCGACGATAAGGAAACTCTGTAAAAACAAAAGGAGTTTTAATAAAAAATGGATTAAGGGCTACATTTATTCTCATTCTGTAGACATTTTAATATCGGTGGGATTCGCAGCGTGGTTAAGCATCAATATCAATGTTCCAAAAAATAATTTACACAATAACGATATTTTATATTCAGCCTCAGGGTTTGTTTTTAGTAATCACCTCCACAAACAATAAATTCAAGCTCTAAAGGTTGATGTATCCAATATACGATAATTCATATTTATACAGCCAATTCTTTATTTCTTTTTATGAGATAGTTTATATTATTTAAACACGACTCATACACCACAGCAGCACCTTACAAAATATTTATTTATGTATATCTCAGCCATTGTAAAATACTCTATTTGATTGAAAAGAGTGGCCGTTGAGTTTCTTATACGTTCTTCTCACGAGCTCAACTATTTACGAACAAGATATGGTAAATTCAATAATTTAAAAGAAATATTTGTAGTGACGATTCAAAAGCGCTTAGTTTAAGCCTAATTGAATAAAGTTTATTTGACTTTGACCTTGTAGGCACTAGCTTGTATGTTTTTTTAATTAAGGCGAAGAGTAAGTAGAAAACACGCAAACATGGTGTTTTTAGACAAGTTTTGTGGTGAAAGTATAGCATTTCGAGCTATGAACACTACTTAATCCTGTTACAAAGTCTTATTTGTAGGTTGCTAATGCTTGCTGTTGGTTATAGTTAACACTGCCGAGCCTTTTTGAACTACCACTTTTTTTTGAAGTTAAACAAGTTTTTTGGCATGGCGTGACGCATTTTTTTGGTACTTCTCTCAGAAAAGTTATTCTTATAGCTTGTACTTTTGTGTGAGGGTTCATTTATTCAGATTAGTAGTGAACTGTTTTCCACCCAAGAATTTTGAAAATTTTGGTTTTGTTACATAGATGGCGGGCCGGCAGCCGTGAACTCATATATCGCTCAAGGTCGCTGGCATTTAGTGTCGCCTTAACATTATCATTAACTAATTCAAATATAGAAGCTATCTCAAGGCTACCAATAACATTAACATAGAAGAGTTTATCTTATTTATCATTCTTGGAGCAGTTTTAATATCTGTATACGTTATTAATGCCATACATTTTCATGTTTGAATAAGTGAAATATGGATCGTCAAATTTTTCTTACGAAACATTCTCACCCATTATTTCTTTTAAATAAAAATACTTTTCTCGAAGCAGATTTTAGTAGCAACTTTTTCTCACGTCGTTAAATATTATGGTTTATGGAATGTTAGAAATTTTGCCAGCGTTTACAGTGTTTTTATATTATTATAATTTATAAACAATAAGAAATAAAATAATATGATAAAGGCGGTGAAAACATAAGAACGAATAAGGTTTGAGTAACTATTAAAGAATATATAAATAATCTCAATATATTCTATATTGTATTTTCTTTGATTAACGCGAATGTTACACATTTAATTGAATTGTCGGGGACCCAGTGCTCTGTGAACGGCTGGATCACTTGGCGTTGCGTAGAGACGTCGCTTCATTGGGTGTCTTCTACCGCGTTAATCACGGGGAGTGTTCCGAATTCCACCTTCGCACACAAATTAGGATATCATCCCCACTATCTAGATGTGTGGCGGTCCACCACAGTGCGGTTTTCAAGGAGCTTTCTTCCACGTACTACAAAACTATGGAATGAGCTTCCTTGTGCGGTGTTTCCAGGACGATAAGACATAGGTACCTTCAAAAAAAGCGCGTACACCTTTTTTAAGGGCCGGCAACGCTCCTGTGATTCCTCTGGTGTTGCAAGAAAATGTAGGCGGCGGTGATCACTTAACACCAGGTGATCTGTATGCTCGTTTGTCCTCCTTTTCCATAAAAAAATACTATTATTGCATATATTGACACGCTAAATGCAGTCATTTTTTTAACTGTTTTATAGCGCGGACGCATTTTTCTACAATCCCTCCGAATTTGAAATGAAGTGAGGATTGAGGAGAAGAAGTTACACAGAAGCGATATTAAACTTTGTCCTAATGTTACGATTTTTTTTTAAATATAAGCATTCAAATATTCATATCAAATCACAGTAAAAGTTGAAGGGCTACGTTGCTTACGTGAGATACTCGACTACATGCGGTATATTATTTTTGTAAATGAAATACAAATTTCATAACAAGAAATTATGAACTTAATTTCGTTTCGAACGAAAATACTACAGTAAAATTGGTGAGCACCGCTCATAGATAATAAAAGCTAAAACTACATTTCAATCCTCTCTCATAAGCAGAATATCACCATACAAGTTTGAACAAAAACTATCACAACTGCTTTGTAACAAAAGGACTATAGAAGCGTCCTCTTATCACTTCTCGTCACTCGCACATTTCAAATGCAAAAAGAGTTAGAACGAACCCGGAAACGACGAAATCCGACCTTTGTCGCCTTTTCATTTCTATTAAAGGTATGAAGCTGGTTTTTGCTCTATGCTTAGAAGAAGAATTAATCTAACAGCGCTTATGAATAGTAAATTAAAATAGTAATATTTTTTTTTTGCATTTCAATTCTGTGTTAGTATAAATAAGGTTTTAAGCTTATGCAATTTACAAGACTAGAGCCTCTAGCTGTTAGGCAACGCATGACAATAGGCCTGGTTTATATCTTTGGAGTGCACACTGACCTGTATAAATACCACTGGACAGGCTGCTCCATATGTTTGACAGCAATTTTTGTGCCTATTTGAAGCGCCACTCGTGAGCGTCTAGAGAACTAGTTTTGACGTATAATACAAATGGCAGCGAGAAAAGCGTACGAATATTTTTGCATTTTCAATTAATTTCGGTCGTTTTCCATGTTATTTATACTTTAGGAATCATAGTATAAAAACATTTTTTTTTGTATATAGTTTTCCTATCAATGTTTGTTTAGCTGAGGTTGTCATTACTGGTTTTAGTACCGCAGACTCTCGCTACGTGGCGAAGAGCACTAAAATAGCCAACGATATTCCCAACAGGCACAAAAGCAATTTGACAGCCGCCAGTCCAGTGGTAAATAGTAGAAGTCAGTGGGAGTGCATGGCAGCTACATCTTACACTTGAGATACGTCAGTGACTTTGTTTAAGTGCGCGTGCGATTACTGAAAAATAGAGGCTAACAGTTCACCGCTATTTTTCCCACGTGATTCAAGCTGTCGCTGTCTATCTAGACGTTTAAATAAGCTAAGCATATAAACTTGCTCCTGCAAGGTTAGTAAAGTAAATTCTCATTGATTTAACACGGCCCCATTCGGGTAAAAGTCTCCTCCATCTTTTTCTTTCTTTCTTTATCCTGGCCTGTTTTCATCCATTCCAGTCCGGCTATAGCTAGTTTGTCATCGACACACCGCCTCTTAAATCTTCCAACTTGTCTTTCCCCTATCGGTTCCATCCATTTTGTTAATTTCAGCGTCCATCGTTTGTCTTTTATTCTGCACATTTGCCCAGCCCACAGCCATTTACGATTTACAATATTTTCAAGAGCATTACATATAATCTGCAATATCTAAATTTAAATAAAGAATGTCTTTGTACGTCAACGAGCACTGATGTAACTTTGCAGAACAGTACTATTAAAACATACTATGTATCCAAATGTTTTGAGTTTTCTTTAGTGTTAATTCCGGCAATATTGAAACAATTCGACACATGTTTCGTCTCTACACGAGGCATCTTTAAGAAATGTTGACTCGCCAATCTCTCGTGCCAGAGTTTTAAGAGAGGAAAGTCGAAACATTTGGATAATTATGGATTTCCGCAAAATAACGCCTATTTCAATAAATTTACATGCTATGCAGTCTTCATCTGGAGCAGCACTGTCAGAAAAACTATTTCCTTCCACAAAATAATGGTGTATTTCTACTATTTATCATATTCCTGTTTGCAGAATATGAGTACCGGTGTATATGTAAATGTAATCATAAAACAACATAAGTTCTAGGGTGACAGGCAGAGATATTTCCTAAGTTATTGTTTTATTATTATATTAAATAATTTAATAAATAAAAACATAATAATTATTATTTATTGGATTTAACACATTCTCCTTAACATCTAGTGGCAAGAACCTGCTTTTAAGCATATAAATAATGCTTCTGCCAGGAGGCTCCAATCTTCCTTAGTCTTAAAATAGGATACTTTGAGAAGTTAATACAATAATGATAAATTAAATAAATGAATTAAAAAATAAATTCACCTGAACTCTGTACTGAAAATATTATGTAGAATAAGATGTTTTCCTTTACATTGGTCTGTAATCAATATTTTTAATGAATAATTTAATCGTATTGTCATCATATTAGTAGTAATTCAATGTCATAGTTTCTACAGCATAGAACTCAATAAAGTAGTAGGACTCATTTTTTCCCATTTTACAAGTGTAAATTTTGCTAGGGTTGATGATGTTGAGTCATATTGTATTTCAAAATGGCGCAGGACATTGATATTGATGTTTGAACAAGCTGCTAATCCTGACGATATTGAAATATCCAAAGAGTTTAGATAAATGTCGCGTGTCAACCCACCCGCCTTTATTAAAACACCATCGTTTTACACTTTTTCACAACCATGTTACTAGTTATATTTCTATTAATCTTTACAATATGTAATAACTAACAGAAAGTTTAACCAAACAAAGCAAATCTAATAACTATATTTACAACACTATGATTACATTGAGTTAAAACTACGTCACGGGGAAGTGTACCAAGTATACTGGCAGCATTTCCACGTTGGATAGCTGGGCTGATTAGTTGACCGAAATAGCTGCCATCGCTTAGGTTTCCAGTAGGCCTATTGAGATGCGTCGATAGTAATTTGTACATTCTCCGCGCCTCAATGTCTCGAAACATAACGGCACAAAGATTACTCAATGAGACCAATATATTTGCGACGCTTACTGTCTTCGACAGTCGAAGTAGCAGCCCCAGCTCCAACTGGTGTAACTTGGACAATAAGCCACAGTGTCGACGCAAGTTGCATCCAACACCAGCGTAATTTACAGTATGTAATTGTTAATATTCTACTTATTATATTGGATAAAATTGCTATTTATGGAAGAGGTTGTATTTTTAAGACTTGGTGGAAATGGTAATAAATCTGTTGTGGTAATCAATATAAGCAACGATTTAAAAAATGTTTGTATTAGCCTACAACTTTTACTACTATTAATAAATCATTTTTAACATTGACTAACGGCCGTTTCAATAACCTATCGATCCTTAGTTTAACTTACCAGAGGTAGACAAATCTATCCTTATACTCACATTTCAATAACCTATCGACATATTGGACTATATTGGACTTAACTATGGATAGATAAGATTTTGTCATTAAACAGTGACAGCAATGTATCCGTAAGAGACACGTTATTGAAAACGGCTGTAAGTCATCGATAAATCATTGACCTATACCACAGTAGGCATATACTAACCTAACACTATTTTTTTTTATTCTCTGACATCGCATTAGCTGTAAATCTTTATTTAAATCAATCAATACAGGGCATTTAAAAGTTTTTCTAATACAGGGTTTGCCATGAATTAGGTAACATTTAAAAAAAGTCGGCATGGCTTTAATTCAACCAGTTTCTTTGGTTAATAGACCCGATGCTTCAGCTATTCCCGTAATTAGAAATCTGCTCCAGGATAGCCATATGATGTCGCCCGTTAGTGAAATCAGCTTTTCAGGGAAGATATCTTTATCAAATCAAATCAAATCATTTATTAATAACACCATGTTACAAGTCAAAATCGGCTGTAAGACTCTTAGAGAGACTCGTTAGAGGTTCGGCAAGTAGTACCACGTACATCGATAGTAGCCAGCAAATTAGCTTTGGGGGGAGGGGGGGGGGGGAAGAAACTCCGAAGTATCGTCATATATACAGCAGAATTAACAGTGACCAATTCTCAATTCTCAAGAGAATAGGGTTTATTCATTCCTTTTGCTGAAATTACTGCCAATAAAGTTAGTTACATTGTCGTTAATGTTAAGTTTTGAGATTTTCGCTGCTCCAATATCTACAATTCTGTTTGTTTACGTGCCGGTTGCTATAGTAATGGGCTTCGTCGGAAAACAAGACGTTGTCGAAGTTCTGGGAGTGACTTAACATTGTTTCCGTAAACAATTTCCATAAATTTATATCACTAGGCTTTAGTTTTTGCAATTACTGATTCTTGTTTGATTAAAACACAGCGTGATATTCTCATTTCAGCCGAATATTTATGTGTGATAGATAAGCCAGGATCGCGGCAAATTGAACCCGAAACTCAATGCGTGTTTCCCTCACTCCATACAGAGGGTCACTGGGTTGCTTCACATTTAGTGTCGTTTCAGTCTCTCTAACGTCTTCAATCTTATCTTAAAACTAGACTCGGATACTGATTTAAGTCATATAAAATATGCTTAAGGTGCTATAATAATCAGCCAAACTGTTGTTGTTTACAAAAAACTGCTATTCGTAACTGCGTCCTATAAACAAATGCAACTAAAAAACCGATACTAGACCCCTCCCCTTGCCCGTTGTACAATAAATCACACCTTAAATATAAACTTACCAGCCGTTCCCGCCCGCTTCGCTGGGCGAATTTTAAAAGGAATGTACGTTGGAATTCGAAAAATAAGTAGCCATAGACCATCTAGGATAAATTTCGCATCTAATTGTACTTTCATGTCGATACGTTCAGTGATTTAGGCGTGATTGATATAGAAGAAAAGAAATAAATAGAGATTCATCGCGCACTGTATGAAACATTATCAGAAGAGCTTGGGTATCCCTCCGATCATGCATCCCCAGCCAATTTTATAAAAAACTTGGAAAATAAACATAAACTGGAATCTCACAAATGTTTAATAAGGGTTTTATACGTGTTCACTGGTAATAAGCTTATATCAAAAATTATTTACGGTCTACATATTTTAAAATTTAAATGTCTGGTTACAATTTCAAAATAACATCTTCTTCCTAAGTTATAATTGTTTATTCAGTCCTGGTACAATAATAGGTACATGTTAAATTTAAATCTATCTGCCCCTACTGTTTATTCACATTTATTGAAAATAAGTTTGCTTGTTCCGTTCCATATCAATAATTGAGAATATTTGTATTCAAAGCCACATAACGTAACAGTTTGCAAATAATATATAAAAAAATCAGTTCCAGTAAATACAATATCAATTTCTATCTATAGTAATTGTGCCAATAATGTATACTGTAATGTAGAATACCAGACGAGTACCAAACGAGTCAATCTTTCTCATGTTGTAATTAGCGATATAAGCCCCAAAGCATGCAATAAAGTACGATAATATATATTTTTTCCAGCAATTCCGATGATGCCTTTTATGTTCCTCTGTAACAAGTATTAATGGTCCTGCCGAGCTACCTTCACGGAGATTCTATCATTTGTGAGCAATTAACGGACCCCCACGTCATAAATTCCGTATGATGTGATTAATAGCATTTTTATTAGCAACTAACTTGATTTTAAGGGACTCTTTGTTGGTAATTATGTTAGTTTAAGTAATAGAATGTCTTATTAGAAATTTTGAATCTGACTTTACATTGACTGTATTAAAAACAAAATATTTTCTAAAATCTCAAGTTTGTGAAGTTATTTTTTTTTATAAGAGGGGGCAAACGGGCAAGAGGCTCACGGGATGGGAAAAGGTGAGGCAACCGCCGGGTGTGGTCAGGTGTCAAGACATGCGTTGCCGGCCTTTAAGGTGGGAGTATGATCTTTTCCTGAAGGTCCCTAAGTCATATCGGTTCGGGAAAACCGCAGCCGGTAATTGATTCCACAAAGTGGGTGTGCAAGGCAAGAAATTTCTAGGAAAACGCGGTGTTGGAATTCGGCCGCTGGAATCAACCTGAACCTGAGCACTCCCCGTGATAAATGCGGTAGAAGATACAGAGAGAACCCGTATCTCTACGCAACACCAAAAAATCAAGCCGATCGGTGATGACTTGATCGTCGATGATTCGAGCCGCTCTTCGTTGTATGCGGTCAAATGGAAGAAGCTGGTACTGGGGAGCACCCGCCCAGAGGTGAGAACAGTACTCTATGTGAGGCCGAATTTGCGCCTTATAAAGATGCAGGCGGTGGCTTATAGTGATGTACTGTCTCGCCTTACTGAGTACACTAAGCTTTTTAGAGGCCATTTTGGTCTTCTCTTTCAAGTGAAAGTTGAATAAGTTATTCCTCACTTACTATATGTGCGTAGTACTAGACACTTTGTGGTCAATATTATTTATATTCAACTACTTTATAATATAATAGTGTAGACTACTAAGTAAGCTGTCACCATGTTTGATTTACATAAATACCTAGAATTGGGCACGCAATCTTATCGTATTGGTTGGTGATTCTCTTCACACTACCCGGCCACCGCATCTATCTGATGCTGGGTTTGGTGAATTGTTAAAAGAGTAGATTAGTCAATAACAATATATTTAAATCCCCTAAAGAAATTGAATCAAATTCATATATATTTAATTTAAATAAAATTTAAATCATTTATTGAATGTCAATCTACCACCCTTTCGAAAATATATGCCTCACATCTGAGACGAACGGGTGCAAGAAACTTAGCGGGCTGACTATCCCTCTCCAGGTTATTGGCGGATGGGCTTTTGCAAATTGATCAATATTAGCCTCTTGTCAATCCTTAAGTCCAACCCTCTGCCCTTTCCTAACCCCTCCAACCACTCCCACGAAGTCAAACCGTGGTGATGCAAAACCACATCCATGCCCACATAGTCTTGGGGCATTAAATTCCCCAGCCTTTTAAAGATATGGATATATATAAGATGTTACATCACCAATTGTGACAACCAGATAGCAAATAGCCAGGTTTTCCCAGTTTCCTGGATTTTCCCCCACAAACCATATGTATTATTTTTAAGCATAATAAATTTTTGTATCCCTCAATACGTAGAATGTTTGTAGAAATAAGTTTCTGAGACCTACATTTATAAGGCTTAATTGTAAATTGCTGTAATAAATAGATTATAAGTAATTTTGTACATATTTTTAAAAGTTAATAAAGAAATTTGAAATTTAAAAAAATATTTTTTTAATGTGACAACTGCCACATCACCTATAATATAACAACTACCTACCTCCACGCAGTTATTACCGGTACAAAGATCGACAGAGTCGTAAAAAGTCAGCCACGCACATTGACAATCTGTCAATTTGTTAATTGGTCACGTATTTTATGGCTGTATGGTCGTCTGTTATAGACCTATATATTCTCAGTTAATGATTAAAGCTAAAATATTAACTTAAAGTTTTAGCAAAGTCAACTCTAGTTATTAAGATTGTGTACAATAAAACGAAACAATAAAATAAATAGTAGGTAGTTAACAAAACAAAACATACGCTTTCTATAGGAAACCGAAATAAAATATAGAGAAGAAATTTAAAATTAACATCAATTCCTGACTTATAGACGATAGATGAAAATGATGTAAAATAACAAAAATCTTATTTTGCAAATTGAAAAATGGAATAATGTTATCAAATTAATGTATTGCCATCGGTCCTTGATAAATCTACGAAGTTCGAACGAAATCTGTCTGTTTAAAGTGGGCCAAAATCGCGCCTAAATGATTCGGTTACAAACAAACATACATACAAGTGAAGCTAATAAAAAGCGTGAAATTACTTAGTACAAATACTAAATAATACAAATAATAAAATTAAATAAAATTTTCTTCTGACTTCAAAAATCACCGCAATCGTTACTCAAGCGATGCGGTCGTCCCTAATTGACCCAGTTCACGTATAATTAGTATTTCCTAGCTCACCTGTAGGAGCTCTCAATTTATGTTTCATTTACATAACCGCAATTTTCCATACGGCAATTGCAAAGCAATCTCTGGAATTTCCTTTGAACTTTGTAACAGGTAAATATCGATAAACTCTACTGTACTATATTGACAAAACTCTCCAGTACGAATATGTTTATATTGATGATAAAGTTAAGGAGAGTTAGAGGAGATTCTCAATCCGACTGTATTTTTTATGTTTGTTACCTCAGAACTTCCGACCGAGACGCAGATATCTCGACTTAGCGTTACGTCTATATAATATATGTACGTATATTTAACGTACCCCGGGTACAAAATTGAGCACAATGTTTTGCTTCATGCCGGGGTATGTGTGTACGTTAGGGAGGATATCTGCTGTCGCCGTCTCGGCAATTTTGAGGGTAGGGACTTGTCTTATCTCTAGCTCCGTATAGATTTTGAGCACCGCTTCCGTATCTATGCGTGTGTCTACAGGTCCTATAGTGGTAACGCAGAAACGGATCATCTGATGGGCTGCGTTCAAGCAGTAACTGCTTGTTGTCGACTGCTTGCACAGATCCCCTCCGCTGAAATCGTAGTCTTGGGTGATTTCAACGGGCACAATGCCGAATGGTTTGGGTCACGTACCACAGACTACACAGGGCGATCTGTGCATGATTTTGCATTGGCGAATAGTCTGTCCCAATTGGTTGAGTTGCCAATACAGCTCCCGGCTGTGGATAGCCACATGCTGTCCTTATTAGATCTTCTGCTGACTACACATCCGGATAGTTTGTACCTGTCGGAACGTCCGACCGTTGCCTGGTCAGGAGTGTAGTGCCTATCCGACGCCCACGTCGCAGACCACCAGCGACTCGCCGCGCTTAGCACTACAAGTCAGCAGATTGGGAAAGGATGCGTTACTTTTTTGCATCCTACCTTTGGGGCAAGGTTTGTTTCCGTTCGGATGACCCTAGTGCCTGTGCCGTTGCAGTAGCCGATGTGATACTACAGGGCATGGATATTTTTATACCAAGCTCCCTAGTACCGATCGGTGGTACATCACAGCCCTGGTTCGATGCGTCAGTTAAAGCAGCATCTGACTGCAAAAAACAGACGTATTGAACTTGGGTTACGGAGCTGAGCTCAAAGGATCTGAACTGTAAAGTTCTAAAGAGAAAATATAACCGTGCCTCCAGATTTTTTAAGCGGCAAATCGCCTGTGTGAAATCGAAACACATCGTCAAAATTGACAAGCAGCTTTCCAGTTACTCGACCAGCCATCCCTGCCGCCGTTGCACATGAGGAATGACACACTGGCCCATACGGCAAAAGAAAAAGCCGATCTCCTGTGCGCTCTTTTTGCCTCCAACTCGACCCTTGACGACAAGGGAAACACACCGCCGACCATCCCGCGTTGTCAGAGCTCAATGCCTGAAGTACAGAAGATATAAACTGTTAGGCGAGCTCTGTTTTCGTTGGGAATTGAGCGGGCTGGATGGCATTTCTCAAATCGTGCTTAGAACGTGTGTCCCTGAGTTGACGCCGCTGCTAACGCGTTTATTCCGGCACTCCTAACAAAAGGCGTAGTCCCTGACTCTTGGAAGTCAGCCCTTGTCCATCCGATCCAAAAAAATGGAGACAGTTCGGATCCGGCAATCTACAGGAATATAGCTATTACCACCCTGCTCTACAAAATCATCGAGAACATAATTAACCGCCAGCTCTTGGTATACCTAGAGGGTCACCAGTTGATCAACGACCAACAGTACGGCATTCGCCATGGTCTATGGTCATGGTGATCTTGTGGTATACCTAACACATAGATGGGCGGCGGCTATCGAAAGCAAGGGGGAAGGCCCTGCAGTTAGCCTGGATATAGCGAAGGCCTTTGATCGAGGATGGCATAAGGCGCTTCTCGCAAAACTTCCTTCATTTGGGCTTCCCGAGAGCAGGCTCACTGGGTGCAGCATACAATTCGTTATCGACGGTTATTGCTCGAATCCCAAGCCCGTGAACGCTGGAGTGCCCCATCTCCCTCACTGTTTCTTCTGCATATCAATGGTATGTTGGACACCTCCAACATATATTGCTATGCAGACGACAGCATGGGCGATGCAGTATACACGGGCCATGCAGATCTCTCTAGTAAAATCATCGACCAGTGCCGGGAGAAACTTGTGTCTTCTATCAAGTCCTCTCTTGAGTTGATTTTTTTGTTTGATTTCTCCCATTCTGTGAACGGCTGGATCACATGGCGTTGCGTAGAGACATCGCTTCATTGTGTGTCTTCTACCGCATTTATAACGGGAAGTGTTCCAAGGAGCTCTTTCACCTGATTCTTGCCGCCGAATTCCACCTTCCCACGACACGCACAAGTTAGGATATCATCCGCAAAACGTAAAAATATAAAAAAAAAAATTATCAAGAATATTTTTTTATTGTTATATATGCGTATTAAATTATACTTTAACATTTTTTTTAATATGTAATATTTTTATTTTCAATGTAAGTTTTCAATACTTCTTATTTATTTATATTTAATATATTTTATGCAAACACACTTTACAAAATCCATGAATTTAAAACATATATTCCCGCTTTTAAATTAAGTTTCATAACTAATCAAATTACCTCCGTAATATCGAAGAACAGGAAAGTACTTGTAAGCTCGGATTATGGCTGTTGTTAAGTTTATCCGCGCCGTGCTTATATTGTTAACGGAGCGCAACTTATAAACTGCAAATCTGCTTAACCATAACGCATAACTGCTAAATTTAAAACAGTGAATATTAACATAAAAAAAGTAGAAGATCTGTTTTAGTACAAATTCCTTGCGGAACGACCGTCGCTTTTAAATATGAGCTCACAATGCTGTAGATATTGAGTGACTTGTGCAGAAATGGTGAACAAAGTGACAAAAACAGGAATAAATTAAGAATATCTGGTACTGATCACCATATTATTCAAGTGAAACATCTTTACTTTACTTTGGGGGAAGATTTTTTCACGGATGAAACGCAATAAAGTGGCATGATTTTTTTTTTCAATTTTATTTGGAGCAATTTCACAAAGCTAAACAACAAACCTAACTAACAGAACAAATAAAAACGGTGATAGCTGCAAAGCATTAACTACAGAACTTCAATGCACATAGATCTAAATAGTAAACAGAGTAAGGTAATTGATAACATGAAATTAAAAAATAGTACAGAACATGTGATTTGAAATGTATACATTATTATTATTATAAGTGTTTAGTTTTGGATGAAGTTTGTGAGTGTTAGAGAAATGATGTATATAGTGATTGTGAAGTTAGTAACATGTGTCGTGTGTGGTTTTCTTAGGTGTGTGAGGGAGTGATGAATATTTTACACTTCCACAAGTTTCTCTGTATCTTCATAATCTAGTGATTTTAACAAGGAGTCAAGTTTTGCTTTACATTTCCTCTTAGTGTGTGGGTAGATGTTTAAGCTTTTATTGATTTTGTTATAAATTTTAGAGCTTATGTGTTTGTGATGGCGACTTTGGTTATACGTGAATCAATGTTTGCATTTAGGATCAAAGGTAAGTTTGGTGTGGTTTCGAAGAGTAGTTTAAAGGATAAATAGCTGTCTCACTGTTTAATTGACGTTTAGAGTAAGGTCAGCCACCTCATAACCACGGTCAAGGCATACTCCGAGTTTAGGCAAGTATCAGTGCAGTCCCTACCATGAATAATTAGAGCTGTGTTATCGGCATAAGCTATAATTTGGCAGTTGGGTAAGGATAACTGACACAGCTCATTCATGTATATAAGAAAAAAATGCGGACCCTATACACTGCCCTGGGGTACACCAAAAGTGAGAGTCTCCTGGTTGCTGCGGTAACTTTCAAGCAAGTAAAAAGATGCGGGGGATATACCGTCAAATCCAACTGCACGATTTTCTTTAAGGCTTTAAGGGTGATGTTTACCAGCTTAGCACTATCCACGTGTGAAGAGCCATTGATTGAGGTGGGGATGGTGGGGATGGTGTGGATGTGCCCAGTATCTCAAATTCGGAACGATTCTCGGAGATATATTTATAAGGGACCGACTGTTTGATATTAGCCGCAAAAAGTCCAACCATATTCGCAAAGTAAGTGTTGATTTTATTTACAGCCTGCGATGGTTCACCACTACGGTGTAGCAGCTCAGAGGCCGTGTCTCTATTTTTGCTTAACCTTGCTACCCGTTTGATGAGTTTCCATGTAGCTTTTGGAATAGAAACATTAGCCTATTCGAATTCGGAACTTTCATATTGACGCTTCACTTTTTTTAAGAGATTGTTGCAGAAAGTTCGATAGCAACAGGTTATTAATAAAGTTTCGGTGCAATTTATCCCTGTGATGTATGCACCTCAGCAGGCCAGGAGTAATCAATGTCTTAATTATGCGCTTTCTACTGGAAATTTTAAAAACTTGGGAGTGTGATTTTGATGGCGCAGAACATGATGGAAATAAGGGATGCCGAAGCTTTATTCGGGTTGTGATACTGAACGATCGAGGAAAAGTCTGTGCTGTTAATTTATAATAATATTTTATAATAATAAAATATTTTATTATTATTATTAATTTGGTCAACAATCTGAGGCAAATCAATTTTTACTTTGGTGGGGTGGGGAGTTTTGGTTATTACGTTGACATTATAATGGGAGAATGGTCAGTGATGGGAAAATCAATTATAAGAATAGTAGCAGAGCTTTGAGTATCACATGTTCAACGCAGTTTGAGAGTCTAGTTGGTAGAGTGGACACTGGCAACATAGCCTGCGAAGCAGTTAGATTGAGGTATTCATCAGCATTTGGATCGGTGTTCCCAGGAGTAATGTTTAGATTAATGTTACCAATGATGGCAACCGTTTTAATTTGGTTTTAAATTTAGTACGCACTTTTAGAAAAGACTTACCAATGTAATATAATATTGTAATATGATGTGACATCTACCAGGCAACTACTAAGTATTTTCCCGCTTATTATTGGCTTTTCGTGTTAAGCCCTAATTAAACACTTGAAGCGGTATTGTAATATTCTACTTTACATATCGATGCATGTTGTTCGTATCTGAGAGATATTTCAATAAGAGCGTCAAAGCAGAATGTTTATTGACAGTTGGTAATTCATACAACCAAGCTCGGCGACGCGACGGGGGTCGATAATGTTTGTGCTACATTTACGGTCCGTTACGCGTAGTTAGTTCAACCACTGCCTGCTTACTTTGGCTCTACGGCTATATGATATATGCCCTATGTATTACGATCAATATTCATTGGTAACTTTAGCTGAGGCCTTTCTAAGATTTCTCTTTTTAGAAACCTAAATCAATATTTCTGCCTTTGCTTGTAAAGCTTACCGGCCAGATAAAAATCAATTCAATAAGTATCTACAACTGCAGCTACGATTAAAAATCGTGAGTAACAATCTCAAATATGAAGGTTTTGTTCTCGACTATGTCCTCCACTAAAACTTAGTCAATTGCTTAAGTTAAGTTACAATTATGACAAAATTTTGGAAAATGTGTGAAAGTAAATGTTTTGCGACGGACAATGTTTTAAGTTTTCCGCTTATTGTTGTCGAGTTTATTTATTAGGTTTCTATTCGCTGCCTATATGGAAAACACGTTCAGAGTCCAATTATATATTCTTTACTCTTGCCTGGAATTTGTGCTGGAAATTAGTAGGCGTTTGTTACTTCTCTCAGCTTACTTCTTGGATTTATTGCCTTTTTTCTATTGCCTTAATTCTCAGAGGCTCGTGCGATTGGATGAAAACCAACACCGGAACGTTTACCTCACTCTGGGGAAATAGTCCGTTGTATTTTTAATTTGTCATTTTACACAACATTAGGCCTAAGATAAGGTTAAGATAGGTTTGTCTTGTTTATCTTCTTAATTAAACTTTCGTAAGTAAGTTTGGTGAACAACGCCTTTGAAAGGTTTGTTTGGTAATTTTTGATTGAAGTTAATTTATATTTTTTAAACACATCTGTTGTATATTTATTTTTAATGAAAGTGGAGACAGCCTAAGAGCGTAAAGGTCACTTGAAGTCAGTGATCACCACGGTCTAATTTCTCTTGCAACACCAAAGGAATCACAGGAGCGGCGCCAGCGTTTTATTTTTTTTCTCCATGCTTTTCTGAAGGTACCCATGAAGTATCATCCTGGTAAAACCACGAAAGGAGGCCCATTTGATAGTTTTATTGTACTTGGGAGGAGAATTTATTTATAACAGCGCTATGGAGTAAAGCCACTAATCCAGATGGTGAGGATGAAATCCAAGTGTATGGCGTGTCGTATGAAGGCGGAACCCAGTGGTACGCATTTAGATCAAACAGCTATTCGAAGCACTCCTTTTTTACACTCACGGCGCCTATCTCTGTCTTGAAGCAGTAATGTGGAAACATTACTGTTTCGGTCTAAAAGGCGCCATAGCTAGTGAAATTACTGGGTAAATGAGACTTGCAAACTTGAGACTGCATTGTAATGGGCAGGGCATATTAATTACCATCAGCTGAACGTCCTGCTCGTCTCGCCGTGCACAAAAAAATAAACCTCCCGTGGTAAAATACACACAATGATGCGACGTCTGTACGCAAATACTGTGCTCTCTCTCAAATCTAGTGCTCTGTGACCAAGCGATCAAACTGGTCACAGAGCACTAGATCCCAACAATTCCAGCAGCTCTGTTTTGCACTTGGTGAAATGGTTTCAGCTGATACTAAGGTGCTCTGTACACGTGTATGAGAGACTTATAACACACTCAATCAGTTATTTTGGTATTTATTCCAACCCACTTTTTGAAGTCAGTTTTCAATTTATTCAATCTAAAAATGTTGTAAGTTTTTTTTTACGAAAATGAGTTACCTTTCTTCTTTGCACAGGAAGCCGGCTAGATTATGGATACCACAACGGCGCCTATTTCTGCCGTGAAGCAGTAATGTGTAAACATTACTGTATTTCGGTCTTAAGGGCGCCGTACCTAGTGAAATTACTAGGCAAATGAGACTTAACATTTTATGTCACAAGGTGACGAGCGCAATTGTAGTACCACTCAGAATTTTTGATTTTTCAAGAATCCTAAGCGGCACTGTATTGTAATAGATAGGGCGTATCAATTACCATCAGCTGAACTTTCTGCTCGTCTCGACCCTTATTGTCATAAAGAAAATTGTTGACAATTTGACTAACTACGCCATTCCGACGTAGATTACATCGCCTCACGCCTTGAGCGCCGTTTCGTTCATTCCGTTATTTTCATAAAAATACCATTAGTTCTGAATAGCTTTCTAAGTCGCCAATAATATCGAATATAACAAAATATAAATCGACATAACAGCTTTACGATATAGCTTACAATAAATGATGATACGGCTTATGATAAATCTTCTGCATTTGATATGGGCTGAGAGGACAATAACAGTGTCGGACAGTAACACGCGACAATAATAAATCTGTTCCGAATGTGACAGACGTTTCAATCATATTAATATTAAACAAAGTCGAGATGTCCTTTACAATTTAGTCATCTGCAAATTAATAATAATTAATATGGCATTAAGGTTGTACGGTTATACCTTGTTAAGTTACGATTCAAATTTTTATTCAAAATTGGATGTGACATCACTTATTGAAAGTCAAAAAAACTACCACCCATTCCAAAACGAATGCCTCAGAACTGAGGAGAATGGGCGCAAAAAACTCAGCGGGCTGTTTTATCTTTTTTATCTTGATACATAAATTAGTTTTTTTTAGAAAGTTCTTTAGCCCGGGCACTTTTTGGTGTGAGAAAATTCTATAATTATGGGTTCGCATCACCGACATGCTCATGACTGGCGCATGCGATAAATAAATAATTAAATACAAAAATGAATAGATAGACACTTTTTGGATGGGTGAAATCTCATGAATTCGCGTCACCGAAATACTTATAGCAGTATATCTGTAGCTATACACCTGACGAGCTACATTAGTGATGTGTATATCTTATATGTGAATTTGAATGGATTTAATGAAAAGTTATACTGTGTATTGTTGGAAAACTGTTTTTTGTGTAATTAATATATTATTGAGAATAAGTTTTAAAAATGAATTGATAATTATAATTTAATTGTTTTTAAACATCATGAAAATTAAAATATTATTTGTAAAAGTTCTAAGTTTTCACTTCTATCGGCAGTCTCTGAATCTCTGCCATTTTTTTTTATTAAAGAGGGGGCAAACTGGCCAGAGGCTCACTCACCCATGGACATCCACAAAACCAGGCCTGTAAGGGAGTATGCTCTTTTCTTAAAGGTCCCTAAGTCGTATCGGTCCGGGAAAACAGCAGCCGGAAATTGATTCCAGAAAGTTGCTGTGCGAGGCAAGAAATTTCTTCTAGCAGACATAGAAGCTTCACATTTACAATTAGTGGTGAGTGTATGAATCAAGTAAACACTAAAATATTTTGCAATTGCAAATGAAGTTGGTGATTGTGTTGCAAGCTTACATGGCTCTTTCGAGAGTTACAAGTCTAGGCGGTTTACATGTAAATAATGTCGACGTTGGAAGTTTTAAAGCGTAGAAATTATCAGTTTGTGAATAATATTGATAGTAAATGCTAGTCTAGGTTTGCCAAAAAGTATTACATCAATGCCTCCAAGAAAACCCATAGTGACAGGGGCTTCGAGAAACACAGTGACTGAAGCTCAATAAGCAGTACCGGACAGAAGTGATAACTTAAACTAATCTAAGTTGAACTATTTAATGTTGTTTAACTTGAGAAAAGCTTAGGTTACTGCTTAATTCAGATTGATTATTTGAGAAAAGATTATTTATTAATTGATTAAAAAATATATTTTATTCTAAGTTACAAGAAATAAATAGATGACTACTCTCAGTGCGCTAAATGACGCAAC
The DNA here is from genome assembly GCF_905404315.1 of Leptidea sinapis. Lineage (NCBI taxonomy): Eukaryota > Metazoa > Arthropoda > Insecta > Lepidoptera > Pieridae > Leptidea > Leptidea sinapis. Next base: position 10,581,846 of record NC_066275.1, on the reverse strand, counting down.
AACATCGTATCATTTTGTTAAGTAATGTTGCGAAGGTGACAAGAGGTAAATCCCAGATTCACCTTTGACGGTAAGGGACTTCCCGTAATCCTTTTAGCCTGAGATCGTGTCGGAGTGATTGATGTAGGTGACTTCTACAAATTATGTGAACCTGGCGTCATTGTTGGAATCCCGATCTTTTAGATGTTCGAACTTTTATCGAGTTAACAGATGACTTTGCTCCTTAGTAGCCTTATAGTCCGATTATAATATAGTTTCTATATACACATTTCATTACGCAGTAAATAGACGGATAGTAAAATAAGAATATTACTCATACCTTTAAATTATATTTTACCTACTTAAATGGAATACTATAGTATATTACTTACTTATTTCTCCTCTCAAAATTATTAAACTACTACTCATATTGTGCATTATAATAGTCAGACATACACATTCTTGAACTATGGAATAACAGACCGATTCACGGGGAGTACTAATATCCTAAACACAGGGAAACTTAGGAGTTAGAGCTCAGCCATGTACTAGTAGATTGTTGTCATAATGTAGACTACATACCTACCACTCCAGCAAAGGCACCAGCTTTTATGTCTGTTACACATAAAACCTACTGTCTGTATGTGCCTAGTTTATTTAAGAAGTCCTAGCAATAAAAACTTCGTACCTCCTTGTCTAGATGCACTTACCAAACTTAAGTACGTAGGCTTCTTCTTAATGTTTGTAGTTAAAGGTTGTGATGTATAATGTTGTGTAGTAGGTATTATGAGTATGTAGTAACTTGTACATGGCTTTTTGTATAATACGTTTTATTTTGAGACAAAATAAAATATTTGTATTTGTAAGAATTAAAATATTTGTATGTCTGTTTTGAATTATTGATGAACTCAATAATTGCTTCATCAAATTTTAAAACTATTTCACGATGCATGCGTTACTTACGTAAATATATACGTCACTCTTGACATCAAATATTAAAAAAAAGGAAAACTACGAAAAGGCATAAACAAAAATATATCTTAAATTTTCCACTACTATCACTGGCTTCTAAACTATTATAATAACAATAATAATACTTTATTTCTTTTTTTTTTTCACTAAAAATAACTTATTTTACTACATGTAGAATATTTATTATATAATACTAATTAGTTACATATTTTTATTGTTAGTTGTACCCGATTATATAGTTTCTAAATACACATTTTACTGAAACAGAAAAATAGCCGAATACTAAAATAACAATTATTTTTTTTGTATATAACTGTTGATGAATTTATTATACGAAAAGGCATAACCAAAATTATATCTAAAATTTACCACTACACTTCGCCGCTATTACTATCATATACTATTGATAAAACAAGAAGTGGACGAATATTATATTTGTATGAAATATTTTAAGTATAAATTGTTTCTGTTATTTTAATTTAAGAGATAATTTCTCCCACTTACAATAAAATCAATATTTGTATTTTCAATGCGATGACATACCCGTCCCCATTTGGTTATAAGTCTTACAAAGGTTCAATGAAAGCACATAACATGAGTTTGATTTGTAAATGTATAACATTGTTATATTCTAATCAAGTAAATATATCGTTACAATTTTTTTAAGCCCGACAGTGTTTGGCAAACGTCGGCGATATCCCTGCCCGGCCCTGTACGCTTATACACGGCAAGTGGACACGGCAAGACAGCCGTCAAAAAACTACCAATATCTATGTCCCTAGACAAAAACACCAGAGAGAATTTTTTACCGAGTGTATTATGAATTGCTCTTGGCTCTAAGAGCCATAAATTTAGCTGGCGGCAGCAATTTTTGTTTGGCAAACAACTTTGTTTGTGATTTTTTTTTTTAATATAAAATAATAATAAGAATATAAAAAATAGGGAATTGATTATTTCGACCCTCGGTTAACAATCTAATATTACATGCTCCGACTCATTTGTTTGTCTCTGTTGCCTGTAAATACAAATGATATTGAGTGCAAGGCTGTGGGCGTCAAAGCTTTGTCACTCACAACTTGTAATTTAAAGGACCAAGTTGGGTTGGAGGCGAAATTATGCCCACACTATATTCATGGTCCGTTGCATGTCATTAGTTCCATTATTAACTGACGATTGATTCTGAGTCAATCGCTGTAAGATATAGTTACGCTATGTATAAACGATATGTGAGTTGTATTCCAATGATAACTTTAATGTAATGGCCGATTTGTTCATCAGACTCGGGAAACACTGTATAAACTCTGCGTCAACGTATATAAAGGAAAGAAAGAATGAACATTTATTCAACTAGGTCCATATTATATTACACTTGTGAATATGAAGTTTAGAAAAGTTGAACTTTATTGAGAAGTGGCTAGAAACTCATTCCCATTCTTTTAAATCTATATCTACCGTTTCAAATGTTATATTATATTTTATACAATGAATCTAAGTAATTCACCAGAATTACTCAAACGTTTTGACTTACCAGTAAAGTGATTAATAATAAAAGTCAAAGTCAAAAATATTTTAGTGACCTGAAATCAACAGATTGCTCGTCATCGTTTGTTTTAATTTTAATGACAATAAGAGACGAGACGAGCATGACGTTCATCTGATGGTAATTGATACGCCCTGCCCATTACACTGTAGTACCGCTCAGGATTCTTGAAAATCCCAAAAATTCTGATCGGCACCACAATTGCGCTCGTCAACATCTAACATGTGTCGAATTGGATGAAACAGAGTCTTACGTTGCCGATTAACCTTGTCGTTCGGTCGGGGGTTCAACGTGAACCGATTCTTCAGTAGAGGACGCATGTACCACCCTAACTCTTAGGCTAAGCGTATGCTCAGACACAGGTAACAAAGCACAGTACAGAACAGATATTGCAGGGCAGGGCAGGCGATACACACATAGGTCACGAGCATATGCTGAGACGGAGCAAGACACGTTTGCGATGTCTAGTATTAACTCTTTTGATGTCTTTTTTGATTAGTCTGGATGATTATTATAATACATACAAGGTTCACAACGCACTAATTGAATTAAATGATCCATTCTAAGAATTAGCGGTAAAAAACATGCATGAATCGCGCAGAAATCTGTGCCGGCGGTATATCGAGACGCAGAGCAGGACAGACGCAATATGTCTACGCCGTGCGTGTTTGCGCCGCAGTGTACGTAGCTCTTAGTACCTACATAATATATTACAAAATCTGCTCTGCCCTGCGCTGCGTGGACCTACGTCGTCTACGTCTCAGCATATGCGTAGCTTAGCCTTAATCATGCGGTTTAGAATTAAGGTGAATTCTGCAGGTAGAACAGCAAATCCTAGCGGTATTAACACCTACCCCCTTATTCATAATAGTCTGCCAACTTAAAGCATTGCTAATTCTGACTCTGTCTTCTTCTATTGACCAAAGTCAGAATGAGAAAAAACACTCCTTAGCGGCTGTTTTAAGGTAGCGGACCATTATGAATAAGGGCGTTAATGGAACTTATAACAATTAGTTAGCAATCCCTTCATTTAGGTATACAAATAAACAATATACCATAACTGTTTTTAATGTTAATAATCTAAGACTTGTGTTAAAAATTTTCCACGTGGTTTTTTTTCTTTTGCTCAGATCTGATGAACGAATACTTTCATACAACAACTACAATCGAATCATGTCTAAAATATATTTAATGCTACGTATACGACGATACAAATATAATAAATTTGGAATATATATTCATTCATTTTAACATAACTCTGTAATAAGTAATTAATGCTGTTTCAATTGATTTGAATGAAAAATGAATAAATTCAACATATTACTGATTTTTGTTAATTCTTGGATCGCTTATTCGCAAGTCAATTCTCATCACAATGAACATTGAATCGTTGAAGAGTAACTGTCATATCGCGAAGTAATATATTATTGTCGTGTGTCCAACACATTGTCTGTTTAGTTCATAGCGAATGCTGGCAATCCTAATCCTAATAATATTATAAATGTGAAAGTTTGTATGTCTGGATGTATGTTTGAACTTCTTTAACGCAAAAAGTACTGAATCGATTTTGATGAAACTTTACAATAATATAGCTTACACATCTGAATAACATATAGGCTATAATTTATAAAAATATTGTGTGAATTATCTATACATATAAATAAAAATTGGATATTATGAATATATATACGGTACACATACACCAAAATAACATATTTTACAATTTTTGTCTGTCTGTCTGTCATTTATTGGCAGGTAGCTGATGTAATAAGGAGTAACTTAGGCTACGTTTATTTTAGAAAAATAAAGTAATGTTGCAATGTCCAAGAAACGGTCTAACTCTAAAAATAATTTATATGGCAAAACAACGTTTGCCGGGTCAGCTAGTTTATTATATATATGTATTGATATATGTCATTATTTCATGTGTTTATCATAGAAATTCTGTTGAGAGGACAAAGAATGGCTTGATTTTCGGAAATATTTCAAGTATCGATGTTTGCTGGATATCATGATTCCCTGTGAGAATACCATTAATTAATATGCTATTACATAGGGAGGCTTCTTTGCAAAGAATGCCGGCAGAGTAACGTGCAAGATTTTGCAGAAAAATCCAAAATTCTGAGTGGCACTACAATTGCGCTCGTATTCTTGAGACATAAGGTGTTAAGTCTCGTTTGCCCAGTAATTTCACTAGCTATAGCGCCCTTCAGACCGAAACACAATCGAATTTTCGCTTACACGTTGTATATATTATAAAAGGTACATTTCGCTAAATTGTTCGCTAGTTAGTAAATGTAAAAATTTGAGACCTCAATAACGATTTTAATGAAAACAAATCTTATAACTATATTTACAATACTACGACTACATAATATAATAATATAATATACATTTGGATGATAATCGATATAAAACAACGTTCTCGTCGGATTGATAAGTGCTCTTAGAAACAGGATTCTCGACCTCGAGTCATACAAACTGTTACAGTTCGCAAGCCTTTGAATGATTAACGGGATGCCATTACTTTGACAATACCTACATTATTTAAGCGCATTATGTCCTACTATATCCATACATAGGAGTGGTAGTGCCATGTTGGGTCCTCACGGACACAACCGAATTGGGCCGGCACGCCCGGAGAAATACCACTCCCCCACTCGAAACCGGCGTGAAATAGCGGCTATGCTGCTGTGTTTTGTCCGGTGAGTGGGGTATGGGGTATAGGCCTCCGCCTACACCCCCCCTCCCAAATACAAATGGCAGCTCAGACTAAACTAAACCGAGACTACTCCAGGACGGTACCGGGCTATGCAGCCCTGGAGAATCCGTCCCTGGGCGTCCACAATTAGGGCCTGTACCTAACAGTGGTTGCCCAGGCTGCCCTTCGTATTCTGGAGGGGGCAAATCTGCGCTGACTCGGGGCAAACAGAGCAGGAGGCTCAAACCACCCTCCTCCACACTCGCTGTGGACTTTTGCAACATCAGGGGGCTTCGCTGAAATTTAAATGCCGTCCACTTTCACCTGGAGACGGCGAAGCTGGCCCTGCTCTTTTTAACCGAGACACAGAAATCCTCCCTGGCTGATTCATCTTACCTTTTCTACCCAGGGTATAATTTGGAACACTCCTTTATACCACGGGCTGGCGTGTGCATTTACGTCAGGGAGGATGTCTGTTCTCGACGCCTGAGTTTTCTTGAAGGACAGGACCTATCCATCATCTGGCTGCGTGTACACTGCGATGACCATCCGCGAATCTACGAATGCTTGTATAGGTCCCATAGCGGTAACGCAGAGACTGACCGGCTCCTCGAACACATCCAAATGGCTACTGATTCCGTGTTGGAGCACATCCCCACTACAGAGAATGTCAATGCGGTGGTATCTAAGGATGTGAATTCCACCGAACTTAAAAAAAACACTTCAATCATGCCTCCAGGTCCTTCAAAAGAGTTATTGCTGACGCGAAGTCGAAGCACATTGGCAGAATTGGCGAGAGACTTGCACGCCTTCCTTCGGGAACTCGTGCGTTCTGGTCGTTCGCCAAGGCTGTCCAAGGAAACTTCTGCCAGCCAGCCATTCCGCCACTGCACAGGGATGATGACTCACTGGCCCATGACGCGAAAGAGAAAGCTGATCTCCTGGGCTCCCTCTTCGCGACCAACTCGACTCTGGATGACCAAGGTGCACCACCACCGCATATTCCGCGGTGCGATTCATATATGCCGGAGGTAAAAATCCGGCATGGTGCCGTGCTTAAGGGACTTCTCACCTTGGACATTCACAAATCGAGCGGGCCCGATGGCATTCCCCCGATAGTGCTGCGGACATGTGCTCCGGAACTGGCACCGGTCCTTACCCGTCTTTTCCGGCTCTCCTACTCATCAGGCGTAGTCCCGAAATTATGGAAGGCGGCTTTAGTGCACCCGATCCCTAAGAAAGGTGTACGCTCAGATCCGTCCAACTACCGCCCCATTGCCATTACCTCCATTTTCTCCAAAGTAATGGAGTCGATCATCAACCGCCAGCTCTTGGGATACCTAAAGGGGCACCAGCTGATCAGCGACTGCCAGTACGGTTTCCGTCAGGGTCGCTCAGCTGGTGATCTTCTTGCGTACCTCACCCATAAATGGGCGCAATGGGCGCTTATAGCGCCATCCTATGGGCTTCCCGAGAAGTTGTGCAAATGGGTCACTAGCTTTTTGGCTGATCGGAGCATCAAGGTTGTTATCAACGGTGCATGCTCCGACTTAAAACCCATAAACTCTGGTGTCCCGCAAGGCTGTGTGCTATCCCCTACGCTTTTCTTCTGCATATCAATGATATGCTGCATATCAGCAATATTCATTGCTATGCGGACGACAGCACGGGGTATGCTTCCTACACCGGCCGTGCCAACATGTCCCGGGATAGCGTCGATGAGAACCGGATCAAACTTGTGTCTGAAATCGAGACTATGCTTTGCAAAGTCTCGGAATGGGGCCGACAAAATTTAGTCCAATTCAACCCCAAGAAGACACAAGTTTGTGCGTTCACCACTAAAAAGTCTCCATTTGTCGTATCCTCTCGATTCGAGATCACTCCTCTAACTGCCACAGCCTGTATTGGCATACTTGGCGTCGATATATCGAGCGACGTTCAGTTCCGTGGTCACTTGGAAGAGAAGGCCAAACTGGCCTCTAAAAAGCTTGGTGTTCTCAGTAAGGCGAGACAGTACTTCACTAAAAGCCACCGCCTGCAACTTTATAAGGCGCAAATTCGGCCTCACATGGAGGACTGTTCTCACCTCTGGGCGGGTGCTCCCCAGTACCAGCTTCTTCCATTTGACCGCATACAACGAAGAGCGGCTCGAATCATCGACCATCAAGTCATCTCCGATCGGCTTGATTCTCTAGCATCTTCTACCGCATTTATCACGGGGAGTGCTCAGAGGACTTGTTCGGGTTGATTCCAGGGGCCGAATTCCACCATCGGACATTACGTGCAAAGTACCATCCACATCACGTAGACGTCTGGCATTCCACAACCACGCGTTTTCTTCGAAATTTCTTGCCTCGCACAGCCACTTTGTGGAATCAACTACCGGCAGCGGTCTTCCCGAACAGATACGACTTAGGGACCTTCAAGAAAAAAGCATACTCGCACCTTAAAGGCCGGCAACGCATTTCTTGACACACCTGTTGTTGCGGATGTCCATGGGCGGTTGCCTCACCTCTCCCCATCCCGTGAGCCTCTTGCCCGTTTGCCCCCTCTCATATAAAAAAAAATACATTGTAGTCGTTAAATCAATTTTTTTTCCTGCTCTTTTATGCGCTTATCTAACAGCATAAATGTAAGTTGTAGGTTTGTTTATCTAATATATAAAATTCTCGTGTCACGGTGTGCGTGAAATTTTGAGTGCATATTGGGTAGATCTGAGAATCGGACAACATCTATTTTTCATCCCCCTGAATGTTATGATATTTTTTTTAATTTTTTTTACATTTTTTTAAATTTGTTTGATTATGAGTCAGCATTAAAAAATACATACAACTTCAAATTTTCACCCATCTACGATTAACAGTTACTTTTGTATCGCGATTTTAATATCGGCAATACAACGTTTGCTGGGTCAGCTAGTATATATATATACAAGTTGACTCGACAGACGCTGTTCTGTCGGGTCTCTATAAAAGTTCTATCAGAAAAATGAATACTTACTTTTTGTACTTAAACCAAATTATTTCATTGATTTTTCATAATTATAATAATAATCAGTGTTACAATTACACCTTAATATCAATCAACAATATAAAAATAAAACAAATAAGATAAAATAAATCGTTGTTATTTATTAATAATAATATTCTAATGATGCTTGTTTTGCACACCGTACCAAAGCGACGTCCAGAGATGATGTAACCGGGTAGTACCTACATATTATCATACACTAGCAATGCCCCGCGGTTTCACCCGCGTAGATACTTGTATGAGGAAGCTCATTGTTTGTCAGCAGGCAATGGAGAGGGCTATGCTCAGAGTTTCCCTACAAGATCGAATCAGAAATGAGGAAATCATAGAGGAGACATATTTTTAATGACAGATTTTTTCACACTTAAGGTTATAATATTGCACTTTTATTGAGGATCCCTATTTTTGTTAAATGCAATATAGTCTATATCAGTGAAGATGCAGCTTTCTAATAATTTTTGATACCAGTCTGGAGTTTTTGTGTGAAAACATACCTACATACAAAATAACAACTGTTTCCTCTTTTTAATACCTCCTTTGCACAGGATGCCGGCTAGATTATGGGAACCACAACGGTGTCTATTTCTTCGTTAAGCATTAATGTGTTAACATTACTGTGTTTCGGTCTGAAGGGCACCGTAGCTAGTGAAATTACTGGGCAAATGAGACTAAACATCTTATGTCTCAAGGTAACGAGCGCTGTTGTAGTGCCGCTCAGAATTATTGGGTTTTTCCAGAATCCTGAGCGGCATTGCATTGTAATGGGTAGGGCGTACCATTAGCTGAACGTCCTGCTCGTCTCGGCCTTTATTTTCATTTAAAAAAAGTTTAGATTCAATATTCGCGTTTTCTTAGTAGAACATCACTACAAGAACAATTTGCCTACTCGGGAAATTATACAGTTTAAATAGTATCGCACTATTGTTTCAACCAGAGATATCTTAATACGAGCTGAGATAAAATATTTACATCATTATGATATGCCACGCTGGCGTGTTGCCAGATAATAAATTATCGAGATTTCCACAGAATACTCGCATTAAATGTAGAAGCTGAATAATGTAAACGTAATATTTCCTAGGAAAATTTTTAAAGTTCCACTTTAATAGTATTTAGGTACTTTAGCTGGGCTTATATTTAAAATAATACCTGAAGGAGTGGTTTTCGTAATGGTGAAGTGTTTTTATTCCTACTTCCCTACTAATATTGTAAATGTGACTGTATGTTTGTTTGTTACGCTTTCAAGCCTAAACCACAGAACCGATTTGGATAAAATTTGAATAAGGAAATAAGGCTACCTTTTATTGCAAAAAAATAAATGGACGGGTTGAAATAGGGGATGGCGATTTGTATGGATATTCGTCATTACCGAAGATAAAACCATGAAACTTTGTATTTAGGTACTTGATAAGAAATAATTTATAAACATTTCTTCGAGAATTTTTGAAACTTGTAGTGTAGGTCACTACATGGAGATGAAATAGGAGATTAAAGTTCACAGGGAAATACTATTAAATCTACTGTCCACAATGACAAGGGATATGCGTTGTATCATAAAAGAGCCAGCAGCCAAAAAAAGCAGTTTGTATGTATATTATTTGAAAAGTATACTAAAAAAAATAAGAAAAATGTTCAAAGTAACTATTAACGCTGACGATGTCGTGGGTAAAAGCTAGTAATTAATATATAGAATACCTCATACCATATAGATTTTTACTTAATTTTAATTACTTAATTTTATTGTTTTAGTTATATAAGTAACTCAGTATCATGGTCAGTTTTAGGATGATTGTTTAATAAGTAGCCGGAGGTTTGATTCCTGGGCCTTATTTAAACTCGGGGCTCTTTGTAAAGGTATTTTTAAAATTTTAGTTTTAATCAATATGGACTGAACTTTAAATAAAATATTATGAGCTGCTAAGTTAGAGTATTTTTGCGTGAAGTGTAAATTTCACACGTTTCCGCCTCAGTTTATGAAAATCGCTCAAGAAAAGGTAAGTACTCCGGCTCTACATTCAATTTTTTTCATACATACTTGAACATCGTGCTAATGTCATTCAAAACAAGTAATTAAATATGATGTCAATTAAATCCTGTCCACCGCTTCGGAAACTTAATAAAACAGTTGTAACTTTGTAAGAGGGGATGGTTGGACCCTAACTGTACTGAAAAATCTATCAGAATTCTCATTAAATAACTCTTTATTAGTCGACCGCGTTACTTAATAATTTTAATTTAACTACGAAGGAAATACTTGACAAAGTGTCACATTGACTTAGTAATTTGAGGAAGCTATTTTTTTTTTTTTTGGGATTTTATGACCTGGTAACTACGACCTTTAAGTCAAAGCTATTTAAAAAACATGCAATGGTCCATAGATTAGAAATACATTAGTAAATTGAAAGAACCAAGATTACATTTTGCAAAAAGTTGTTTATTCGCTATTTAATATTCTATCAGCGCCATATCAGGATCACCTTTGGAACTAAATATATGAATGAAACTTTTATTGTGTTACACAGTGAATAATTAATTACTAATATGAAGAAACAATAAACATAGAATTAAAGATATTTCAATCGAGCAATACTTCCAACTCTATCTGGTAGCTGAGGTTGTAAATATTCCTGTCTTATTTCTAATTGACATTTACAACGGGCGGCGGTACGCCTCGTTAATTGTAACATCTCGAAACATTTTAAGTGAGACAATAATGGCTTATCGATCTATTGTTAACAACAATGTTGAATGTTTTGTAATGGTTTCAGATTCAGAAGTACAAGTTTTAAACAATTGAGTCCAAGTGCCTCAATATTAGTTATTTAAAATATACAATTCAATGGTTTCTAATTCGCTTCAGCCTTGTTGCTGAAGTTTTGCTTTTTCAAACAATTTTATTGGTATATAGAGCCATTGACTGAATTATTTGTACTGCGACTAAACAGGGTTTTAAAATAATCCTGTACAATATCTTGAAGTGTATATTGGTACTAAATAGTAAGAACAAATAAACACTGATTTTCAGGAAATAAGCACATTAAAAAAATATTAAGGTATAAAAATTGGACACCACTGCCTGCGGCCTTTTTAGTATTTCCCCATCCACACACCCATTTCATTCATGTACCCTGCGAAGGGGTGCCAAAACGAAATTTTTGTATCAACAATAAAATATATATTCGTTTATTATAATATACCCAGCAAACGTTGTATTGCCGATATTAAAATCGCGATACAAAAGTAACTGTTGATCGTAGATGGGTGAAAATTTGAAGTTGTATGTATTTTTAATGCTGACTCATAATCAAACAAATTTAAAAAAAAAATGTCAAAAAAATTCGTGTGGACCACCCTTAACATTTAGGGGGATGAAAAATAGATGTTGTCTGATTCTCAGACCTACCCAATATGCACTCAAAATTTCATGAGAATCGGTCAAGCCGTTTCGGAGGAGTTCGGTCCCGCACACCGTGACACGAGAATTTTATATATTAGATATAGTTTGTTTCTTCGGCCTTATTCGTTTGAGCCGTCACGCAGCGCAGCTGTTGCTAGCTATATGCCATTGGACCTAGGCCAGGGCCACGACCTTAGTTTACTGATAGAATAATTAAGTCAGGGATCCTCAACAATTTTGAAACCATCTGATCTTATATTATCTTGATTTTATATTTTATTTTATTTATTTATTTAATTAAATTGCGTTACATGCGACTTAGTTACTAAACAAAATAATAGTACTAAATAATTATCACATGCACCTCGTAATAAGGCAATGAACGACAGAGGGGCAGACATTCAAATATATTTTTCCTCTAGGTATTCATTAATAGAATAGTAACATTTTTCCAAAAGTAACTTTTTCAAAGATCTTATGAATTTTTTAATATTGGTTTCGGCTTTTAAGTGTTCTGGTAACTTATTATAAATTTTAACTGACATTGGGTAGGGACCGGAACTGTGTAATGTTAATTTAGAGTTTGCATAAGATTATTTTTATAGCGAGGTCTGTTGTGCCGGGGCACGTCTATGATTTTAGTGTATAGATTCGGGTGTTTTCTTACAAACTTACATATTTCGAATATATATGTGCACAGTAATGTAAGAATATTTAATTTTGAAAATGAGGTTTGCAGCTTTCTCTTTGTTTTATATTTGCAAGCACAAGAATACATTTTTTCTGTAAAATAAAGAGTTCGTGTGCATCAACACTGTTGCCCCACAGATTCACGCCGTAGTTTAGTCACGCTTGTGCGTAGGCGTGGTAGGCTGTCACTGCCGTTTTTAAATTTGTAGATTTCTTTAATTCTCTTAAAGCGTATATAAATTGTGATAATTTTAATTTGTTTTTTTGAATATGTGATTTCAAATTCACATTAGAATCTATATTTTTAATGGTGTCTCCGCATTCAACTTCATATCCTTGTTAATTATCATACTGGGTTTTTTTAAGATAGCGTATAGGTATTTATTAGTCAATAAATACTGATTTCGGATGAGTCACCAACATATCATTCACAACAACCTTCTCCAATACACGCTGCATCTTTCGGTATAAGTATTATTCCGAACTGTTCAGCAGTTTTCGAGGATACCAAAGGAAATTAACCAAAGGAAAAAACCGGCTCTTCATTTATCAGCATATAGATATTGTCACATGGTTAGTAAAAAAAATATAAATCTTTATATATATAATTCTTGTGTGCGTGTGTATGTCACTGAACTCCTCCTAGACGGCTGGACCGATTCTAATGAAACTTTCTGTGTGTATTCAGGTGGATTCGAGAATGGTTTAGATTCACAATTGAACTACATCCTAAACGGCTGGACCGATTTTGATGATATTTTTGTGTGTTCCAGTGAATTTGAGATTGGTGTGTGTCTTCAGGTGGATTCGAAAATGGTTTAGATTCACAATTAAACTACCTCCTAAACGGCTGGACTGATTTTGATGACTTTTTTGTTTGTTTCAGTGAATTTGAGATTGGTTTAGATTCTCAATTCCGTCCATATAATATAATTCTCCTGCTCATATGTATGTTAGTGAACACCTCCTAACGGCTGGACCGATTTTCAAATTTGAGACGTGTGTACAGGACAACGTCTGTTGGGTCCACTAGTATAGTATAAATATTAAATATAAGTTCAAGATAACTATAAATATAATTAATATACTTCAAATATGTCGCTCTCAGTGAATCATACATCTTTGTGCCGTTTGCTGTCGAGACCGTGGAGCCCAGGGGCGCGGAGAATGTACAAAGTAGTAACTTCGCGCTTCAATAAGGCTACTTGTAACCCAAGCGCTGGTAGCTATTTCGGTCAATGGATCAGCCTAGCTATCCAACGGAAATGCTGCTAGTATTCTCGGTACGCTTCCACGTAATGATAGTTTTAATTTTATGTAGTCATAGTATTGTAAATATAGTTATAAGAAGTGTTTTGTTTTAATATTCTACTAAATTACACGTCAAGATTGTGTATATAACAGTTGTAGATACACATACATAGCATATAATACTTGTCCTAAGGGGTCAAGTGTCAAATTCTACAGTACCCACTTTAATGTAGGGTTGAGTGAATTGAGACTCCCTTAGACTTTGATGTTGAGTACGCTTTAGGATAAACGATACGTCGCTAAGTTATTTAGTAAGTTATTTGATAGATATCTAAAGAGAGCTATGTCAACCATTTTTAAACACACACACACACACACACACACGCACACATTCTTAGAAGTTATACTTTTATTTTATTTTAATCTCACTTTTGCATTTAGACAGTATTTTTTTTATGGAATAGGAGGACAAACGAGCGTACGGGTCACCTGTTGTTAAGTGATCACCGCCGCCCACAATCTCTTGCAACACCAGAGGAATCACAGGAGCGTTGCCGGCCTTTAAGGAAGGTGTACGCGCTTTTTTTGAAGGTACCCATGTCGTATCGTCCCGGAAACACCGCACAAGGAAGTTCATTCCACAGCTTTGTAGTACGTGGAAGAAAGCGTTTTTTTTATTTTATTTTATCTGATTTTGATAATTTGATTTAACTATATAGGTAATGATGTCTTGTACCGAGAAGTCACTGACAGCTGAAACACAGTTCATACTAGTTTAGCTGTCTTTGCTCCCTGTTTTGTATGTAAATCATTTATAATATAATTTAGAACTGTTTGTAACTTGTAACTACTAACTATTATTAATATTGTTATGTTTGGGAAATAAATTTATTATTATTATTATTGTGATATTCATTTTTTTAATGACAGTAAGGGAAGAGACGAGCAGGACGTTCAGCTGATTGTAATTGATACGCCCTACCCATTACAATGCAGTGCCGCTGAGGATTCTTGAAAAACCCAATTCTAAGCGGCATAACAATTGCGCTCGTCACCTTGAGACATAAGATGTTGAGTCTTGTTTGCCCAGTAATTTCACTAGCTAGGGTGCCCTTCAGATCGAAACACAATAATGCTTACACATTACTTGTATTTCGATCTGAAGGGCATTTTTTTTGCATATTAATATGTTGCTATATTGAAAGATCCAAATCCACCAATGGGAGGCTCCTTTGCACAGGATGCCGGCCTGATTATGAGTCCACAACGGCGCGTATTTCTGCCGTGAAGCACTAATGTGTATCACATCCTTAACACTATTAGACATGAATATTTTAAATTTAGTCTCGCCGTAATGGGGAGAGTGTTTTCTATTACGCTAGTATACTATGTTTATATTTCTACTACTACACTAGAAAACTGAACAAACAATAACAGCAATGTAAAGCGCACATTGCGAATGGACAGTTTCTTTCGCAACTCAGTTTTTAAACTAATCAAAGTTTTCTTTAGCTCGATTTCGATTTGAATTCTTTAATCTCGAAACCTTGTGCTATATTTCTAGTGCTAATAATTCTTGTTTTATATTGGTTACTAGCTGACCCGACAGACGTTGTTCTGTATATAATAAATAAAATAATGTTTTTATATGAATTTGTCAATACTATATCATAACATCAAGAATTACTTCCTAAAATATGCAACCTGCTGTCGTAATGAAATTGTTTCACAGCAGAACTGTCAAACCGTGCGTCAATAAATTCTCTCATAGAAATTATGTATGGACACATCAAAGGAAAAACAAATTTGTTGTTTTTATTTAATTCCAAGCATTTTCCTATTTATTCACCTTTTAAACCTTCTCTGGACTATCACAAATAATTCAACACCTAAATTTGCCAAATCTTGGACAGAGCATTTCTCGAGTTTTAGCGAGACTAACGAACAGCAATTCATTTATATATACATAGATTAATAAGACTTACAAGGTTTTTGTATAATTTAAAATTATTTGGAGGCATTTGGTGATTGGCAAACAGATCTACAGAATATAAAAAAACAGCAAAGATTAAAATTAATTTTATTTCTGCTTTGCCTCCACAAGTAGAAAATCAACTAAAATTACAATGCTTCACACTTAAGTCTAGGTATAACATTTGCGAGGTACTTATAAACAAGATTATAAACAATACAATCCAATTTAGGATCTATCCCTACAATTAGCCTAAATTCTTTTAGCTGATTGCACGTCAGAGCAAAATAGGTCGATATTATCAATGTCTTTTAAACACTGAGAAGGTTTCTTTTCCGAGAGTTCTGGTATGGTACATATAAACTAACTTTGGAAAGGAGGTATGGACAATAGTAATTGATTTTAGATAGAACTATCATCATCAATACTTCTGATAATAAATGTAAAAGTTTACCACGGTTTATCATAACATGTATCAGGTATTTAAACTTATAGCAAAGGCATCTGGTAAATTTACGTTGAATATTTTCTAGTCTATTTTTGTATTTATTGTAGTTAGGGTTCCAGACTTGACTAAAATATTCAAGGTGAATTTTATGTTTGTCTTAGAATGTTGTTAATAGGATAAGTTGATCTGAATATTATTATTATATAAAAAACATGATTACTCATTATATACATTTACGTCTCATGTTATAATATCTTAAAATTTTAATTTTATACCTAAATGTTTATGATAGCATTGTGAAATCCGACATGTTTCGGTATAACAGGAGTGTTTAGACAATTTTGTAACATATTTTGCATGTCATTTGTCGAAACATATTGAATTATTAATAATTTTATGTTAACATCTTAAGTACAATGTTTCCTGAAAATAAAATTTCATTTCATTTCATTTCATATAGTCGCAGGCAAGAATCTTTGCCGTGTCAATGTAATACCCGTATATACCGTATAATTTGTCAATTATGCGAATGATTAAAATAACCAATTTTTAAATTTATAACTAAAGCCACTCCCGATATATTAACAGCCTTTAATATTGAATATGAAATATTTTAATCAATAAAATTGATGGGTAAACATGAACATGGTCACTTTGTATTTTAATCTTCTACAAAATTTGTAAGAATACCAAAGCGCATCAAGACTTAGGTTGAGATCTATAGAGCCTACTAAGACTTTGCTCAGACTTTACTTACATAAAACTATAACTGTAACATGTTATCAATAATTTTCACAGCTTCATCATCTGCTTAATACAGTAGGCGCTACAACTATGTCGGTCTCAGAAGGTCTATTTCGGTCTCGATTTTTGTGCTATTTGGTGTCGATACAATTGATCCGATTTCGGTCAACGGAATAGTTATCCAACGTAGAAAGTCTGCAAATATACTATAAAGTAATATTTCGTTTTAACCTCAAATTTACCGAAATTTCAAGTTATACATGTATTTTTTTCTATATCTCATCATCATCATCAGTATTCCGTATCAGTAGAATATGTAGTTGTAAGCATTGTATTTTATACAACTAAGGTAAAAATTTTAAATATCCATTTTCAAGTTTAATTATTCCTTCAACCATTTCATTTTTGGATTGATTATATTATGTTTACTTTGAAGTAAAAAGGATTACAATATATGAATGGCACACTTTTGTAAAAGTTATTAAAGTAATTTTTAAACTTTAACTCAAAATGTGTCTATTAAATGTTGAATACATAAATTTAATTTAATAATTAATTTAAATACAAGTAATCTTCATGAATCTGGCTATCATATACAAATAATTACTTAAACCCGAAATAAATCAAATTATAATAGGTATAATTGAATGAACAAAATTTTGAAATGAAATCTTTAGGAAAATATGATTACCGATCTAAAATAATGATCACTTCATGTAACATTTCATTATTTCAACAGCAAAGTAAACTTTCGGTATATTTGTATTTAAATTGTTCAAACAATTTTTACAACAGCTGGGAGGTATGACGTTTCTCTGTCATTAATTTAATGGTTGCATGAAGTGAAAATATTATTATAGAGTCGAAGAATCTCTTGAACGTTTCTTACAGTTAAATGTGATTTTAATGTATAAAATCTCTTTCGACGATAATGGTAAAACACCTCTCATTAAGGCCATTTATAGTAAAATAATAAGTATTTTAGATTTTGAAGTTTGAAGTTTGAAGTTTGGGCCAATTAAAGAGAAAAGTTAATTATTCATTTAACAGCTTCTAAATATAGCACTTAAAAATGCTTGCCTAACACAGGTTGCCTGTCAGTTGGTGGCTTGAAAAGCCGAAAGCATTCAGAAAGACCTTGTTAAATCAATAGGGATGTTCAGGACCGGTCATGGTAGACTACAGACGCCCTCTGCCCCAGCTCGGGACTTAAACCAAGTGACCTTCTACAATTTTATTTATTCATAGATGAATAAATAATATATTGAATAAATAAATAATATAATAAAATATAATAAAATCAATATAAGAAAATACATCGTTACAAACATTATCAATCCCGAGTTCAGAGGAATGTATTTAACTCAACAACAAGTGCAAATTACTCGTAAAATTATAGACGAAAAATTATTCCGGGAATTTTACAAAAGATCCAATTAACTTTGAGAGGCGTAAAGAGTTTGAAGGAGCAGGAATGACTGTTGAATTCTAAATTTAAATTCAGAACAAGTATTTTATTAAGATTAAGAAAATATAAAAATTCGAGTTATTTTGTTTTCATTCGTGATAATATGGCTTATTTTAAGATAAAACATATATTGTAGATTAGAAAATAAAGTTACTGCGTATATCCTTATGTATGATTGTAAGTTTTTACGCAGTTAAGCAGAAGCCAAGATTGTTGATGTTAACGACAGAAATATTTTTATTTTTTAACAGTTTGAGTATATGAGGTATATTATAAGGTAAAATATGTTTAATTTTAAACCGACTTCAAAAAAAGAAGGAGGTTATCAAGAAGTATGTGTTGTTTTGAAGTGAAAAATAAAATTCGTCAATCTTCACCACTCACTTCCCGAGACCCTACGGCAGGATTACTACTTATACTATCATTGATCAGTATTCGTATATTTATACTATATTCTTCTTTTTACCTGTGAGAGGCTCCTTTGCACAGGATGCCGGCAAATGGGACTTAACATCTTACGTCTCAAGGTGACGATAGCAATAATTGTAGTGCCGCTCATAGTTTATGGGTTTTTCAAGAATCCTGAGCGGCACTGCATTGTAATGGGCAGAGCGTATCAATTACCATCAGCTACAGCTGAAGTTTATTTCATTACGTTACAATAAAAATTAACTTTGCGTCAATAATAGCGTAGAGTAGCACTATTTTGTGCACCGCTCTGTAGACAACAGCTGCGATGATCTCACAGTACTTAAGCTACATCGTATGCCACAGAAAAAGGTGAAACGTAAACTAGCTAGGATATTAAAAACTCGCTACATTTGGATCGAGTTTGAAAATATATATCATTCATTTATAAAGAAAAACTGAATAAATAAACTGAATGAACCACATCAATGTAGATGTGGCGTTCAGGTCTCTTGGGCGTCACAGGTTATCCGACCTAAAATCAGCAGGGCGTATCAGTCGTCACGCCAGCATTAATGAAGTCATGCGCAGGGCATTTGCCGCTCTTAATATACCAGCTGTATTAGAGCCAAATGGTATTTACCGCCGCCATTCGCGCAAGCGTCCTGATGGAATGACGCTGGTGGCTTGGGCACGGGGAAGGGAGCTGGTGTGGGATGACTTGCGTCGACACTCTGGCTCCTTCTCATGTCCAAATTACGTCAGTTGGTGCTGGGGCTGCTGATTCGACTGCCGAAGACAGCAAGCCTCGCAACTTTGTGCCGTTTGGTGTCGAGACACTTGGCCCGTGGGGCCCAGAGGCACGGAGAATGTACAAAGTACTATCTCCGCACTCCACCGCTTGGGCTTCCTACTGGAAGCCCAAGCAGTGGCAGCTATTTCGGTCAACGGATCAGCCTAGCTATCCAACGCGAAAATGCTGCCAGTATTCTTGGTACACTTCCACGTAATGATAGTTTCAATTTTATGTAGTCATAATATTGTAAATATTGTTTTAAGATTTGTTTTGTTTTAATATTTTACTAAATTACACTTTCCTTTATAAAAATATATTTATAAAGCATTATGTAAGTTATAATCGTAAAAACTATTCATATATCATAATTTACAAGTTTATATTGTAGTACAAAGCCACTTTATTAATGTTAAAGGGCATATAACTCGTTAGGTGACCCCTGAACATTGGTGAAACAAGGGGCCTAAACTCTAATTATTCCTCAAAGGACTATTAAGATATGATAAGGAATCCCTAATGGTAAGCTATTGTTGATGAAATGTGTGTTTGATACATTGTTAGAAACTCCCTGGGTAAAAATCTGATTTTATTAGAAGAGTGTCATTCTCTTTTCCGTTTGGACTCAAAAGGCAAAGTGTGTGAATTTGTATCATCATCATCAGCCGGAAGACATCCACTGCTGGACAAAAGGCCTCCCCCAAATATTTCCACGACGATCGGTCCTGCGCTGCCCTAATTCAACTTATTCCGGCGATCTTTGGTTGAATGTTGAACGGCCATCTGTCCGGCGAACTATGCGCCCTGCCTACTGCCACTTCAGTTTCGCAATCATTAGAACTTGCATACTTAAAAGAATGTGTAAGCCACAAGGCTTACTATCACAAGATAGTTTTCATCATGCTCGCTTAAATGTCACTGCTTGTGGAGGCGATGTGGGACGGGTCGTTCCCTTCCCTAAAATATGGTCGAGGGAGGCGATAGCTGGCCCATTCGTCATGCTCGTGAACGAGCGCAACTTGTGGTGGCAGGATGATCCTGTAGCCGGAAACTCTGCTTCATGGTTTTAAAATTACATATTATATTTTTTATAATTGCTAATAAATACCTATATTTATTTTACGGTGTGGGTGGATTGATGCATCTACCTGTACCATGGCCTACTATTATTGTTGATACAGTAATAGTCGGATATGACTGTACACAAATAGCTCTTGTTTTTACGTTTTAATTTACATTAGATTAGTAAGTATGCATAGGTTTTTCATGCTCAATTATAGGGCTTCATTTGCGTTTTTGTTATTGAATGCCTTTATCATTGCTTTGGAATGGTTTAAACCTGTTGCATTGCTCCAGCGTTTAAGTGCTTCTAGTTGCCATTGGTTCCTCAGGGTGTGACGAATGGCGCTCTTAGGCAGTCCACTAATAGGTGACGGGCCGTTTTGAACTGCTTTAGCTCCAGCTCTTGCGAGCTCATCGGCCATTTCATTGCCTATGATTCCGACATGCCCTGGGACCCTTCTGAGAATCACTGTATCTTTTAGGCCTAATGTGTTCAGGCAGTCGGTGCAGTTTTTGACTAATTTTGACGCCATCAAGTATGCGTCTAAAACCAACAGTGCTGCCTGACTGTCAGAGTGAATGTATGTGTTTTGGTTGTACTTGTGCTCACATACTTACCGTATTTAATAATAAAAACAATATTGCACTTTTGTTAGTGGGGGTTTAGAATGCTGTCAACTGTAAAGTTTTCTATAGCTGCCAGAGCCCTCGACAATTTAAGAGTAGAAAAATGAATATAAACAAATCACAGAGAGAGTGAGAGAAGAGACACGTGCCAAGTAGGGAAGAAGACATGCTACTTTAGTCAAAAAAATTTAAAAACGAGTATAACTTCATCTGATGGTAAAACGCCCTGCCTATTACATGATGAGGGCAAAGAATCGCGTATTACCGAAGACACACAACACCACGGAATCGCGCGCGACGCTTTATAAGCGATATTTGAGGATTTCATTCTAACTTAAACGTCGTATACCACCACCTTGAGACGGCACGTCTGGCTTTATTAGTCCTTTCAGAGACGCAGGTATCTCTACCGAGCGACTCAGTTTCATCTTTAAAATGCCCAGGGTACAAAACTGAGTATAAGTTTTTGCATCATTCGGGGATATGCGTGTTCATTGGGGACAATAGGGTAACAGCAGATCTGTTGCCAACTCAACAATTTTGAGGGTGGACCTACTCTTGGACGTTGGACCTGTCTACTCTTGGACGTTGGACCATTGCCTTGTTAGGATTGGTTATCTGGTGCCCGCGTCACAGAACAGGCAACGAGCCATCGCACTTGGACTAGTCAACAGATTGAAATAGAATTTATAAGTCAGCAGATAGTATGATTGATAGATAATGATTGTATCTCTGAATTATATCATTGAAAAAAAACAGCTGAATAATAGAAGTATTTGTGGATAGCAAAACCAAAATCTAAAAACACTCCAAACAAATAAATATTGACTAAAATTAAAATTTATGTTCCTGGAAGATATTATAATATTACTCCCGAAGAAAGGCAAGTCAGAATGAAAGTGAGATCAGTCTGGAGATAACTTCATGGGAAGTTTCCCGTATTCCTAGCTATTGTCATGCACGGCGCTCAGCAGTTAGCTTCGTTGCTGACGTCACATTAACAATAGCGAAGTTATGGTGGTGCTCAACTAAAGCTCAATTTAACTTTGCTCGGTTTATTCGAACTGTAGAAATATTCAAGTTCTAGAAACGATTATTTAACTATAAGTAAAGATTGACGCTCTTGCACACAAATTTTCTCACCCGAAATATGGCTTTGTCTGAACTATGGGTCACCCCAGACGAATGTTAATAATACAATATTAATACTTCACTATACAAATAACTCCGATGAACTCGAAAATAAAACTACCAGTTTCAGGGACAGTTACTACTGAGCCAAGTTGTCGCCAATCCGCGGGTTTTCTTCAATTAGCCGCTTAACAGTAGCCACATTATTTTCGTTGACGGCAGTTGAAGGCCGCCCTGCACGAAATTCGTCATGTAAAGAAACCCGACACCTCTCAAATTCAGCAAACCATCGCCTCACGGTGCTCAAGCAAGGTGCTTCTCTCCCAAAAGCATTTAGAACACGAGCGGCACAGTCTTGCGGAGAGAGAGAACTTTTAAAATCTTAAAAAATCATCGCTCTAAAATTTTTTCGAGTTAATTCCGTTTTCGTTCCATACATAGAACTTTGATGTGTGGTAAAAAATAATTGCCAAATGATTTCCCGCCCATTTTTTAAGAACGTTGGAACGTTTCAAAAAATATAACATTCGAAATTCAAATAGTTCCGATTAGCTAAAGTGCAAAATTTTTACATGTTTTCCCCGAATCTTCACTAGTCTCACTCACAGCGTCACTACACTTCATTCCAATAGCACTGTTTACCCCCAACCATATAATATACGCTTAATCATATACAAACTATCGACAATATCATACTGTTACAAAAATATTAAGTACTTACACGAATTCTACGTTCTGATAAATTGTTTCTTTGATAAATTAAACTGTACTCAAGAAAGGTTACATTATCTACAATTGAACCTAACGACAACATTTCTGTTTTGTGCCTCCACCTGCGACTAAATACCATTTTGGCGAGTATTATATGGAGACCTAGTGTTTTCACCTCGGGAACTATACCAATTAAAATTCGCGGCAGCTTGTGACTTATCCGACCTTACTAACATCACTTCGCCCTGTGCTGCCCCGGGGCGTAAAAAGAATAGGGTAGTCCCAGGTCCAAGGGTGTCGTAAGAGGCGACTACGGGCCTTTTGAAAGTGGGAGAGTCACGCTGCTGTCTTATGACGTCAGCACAATCGGGCCAGACTCGTCCGGGTTACTTACCACACTCGCACAGAATACCGGCGTGAAGTAGCGGCCTAGTGCCGCTATGTTTCGCATAGGTTTGTGTCGAGGACCGGAGGCCATTCCCCCCCCCCCCCCAAACGAAATATGAGAGCGGTCTTTAAAGAGAAATTACCCCAGGAGGAGGAGGAGGAGCTCTACAAGAGCCGGTACGCTCTTGTAGAGCCGGAGAATCCCTCCCCGAGCATTCGCGCTCGGGCTGCTTCTCGTATTCTGGGGAGAGCACAGTACCGCGTATGTCACATGACAAACAGGGCAGCAACACCACGGCACCCCGCTCCACGCTTAATGTGGACTTTTGTAACATCCGGGGAATTCACTCCAACTTTAACGCCGTCCACCACCACCTTGAGACGGCGCAGCCGGCCTTGTGTTTCCTTACGGAGACGCAGATATCTCAACCTAGCGATACGTCATATTTAACGTACCCCGGGTACAAAATTGAGCATAATTTCATGCCTCATGCCGGGGTATGTGTGTACGTTAGGGAGGATATCTGCTGTCGCCGTCTCGGCAATTTTGAGGGTAGGGACCTGTCTACTCTCTGGCTCCGCGTAGATTTAGAGGACCGCGTCCGCGTATGCGTGTGTCTACAGGTCCCATAGTGGTAACGCAGAAACGGATCACCTCATGGGCTGCGTTCAAGCGGCATTTGATGACGTGCTTGCTCAGATCCCCTCCGCTGAAATAGTAGTCTTGGGTGATTTCAACGGGCACAATGCCGAATGGCTTGGATCACGTACCACAGACTACGCAGGGCGGTCTGTGCATAATTTTGCATTGGCGTATGGTCTGTCCCAATTGGTTGAGTCGCCGACGCGGCTTCCGGATGTGGATAGCCACATGCCGTCCTTATTAGATCTTCTGCTGACTACACATCTCGATGGTTACCAGGTCTCTGTCGATGCCCCTCTCGGAACGTCCGACCATTGCCTGGTCAGGAGTGTAGTGACTATCCGACGTCAACGTCGCAGACCACCAGCGAACCGCCGCGTTTGACACTACAAGTCAGCAGATTGGGATAGGATGCGTTCCTTTTTTGCATCCTACCCTTGTGGCGGGGTTTGTTTCCCTTCGGATGATCCTAGTGCCTGCGCCGTTGCAGTAGCCGATGTGATGCTGCAGGGCATGGATATTTTTACACCAAGCTCTGTAGTACCGATCGGTGGCAGATCACAGCCCTGGTTCGATGCGTCAGTTAAAGCAGCATCTGACTGCAAAAAACAGGCGTATCGAACTTGGGTTGCGGCGCTGGGCTCAAAGGATCCGAACTGCAAAGTTCTGAAGAGGAAATATAACCGTGCCTCCAGATTTTTTAAGCGGCAAATCGCCCGTGCGAAATCGAAGCACGTCGTCAAAATTGGCGAGCAGCTTTCCAGTTACCCGACCGGAACACGCAAGTTCTGGTCGTTGTCGAAGCTGCTCTTGGTAACTTCAGCCAGCCGTCCATGCCGCCGTTGCACATGAGGAATGGCAAAAGAGAAAGCCGATCTCCTGTGCACTCTTTTGCCTCCAACTCGACTCTTGACGACAACGGAAAAACACCGGCGACCATCCCGCGGTGTCAGAGCTCCATGCCTGAATTACAGTTCCGACAGAAAACTGTTAGGCGAGCCCGGTTTAGTTGGACGTCAGGAAGTCCAGCGGGCCGGATGGCATTTCTCCAATCGTGCTTAGAACGTGTGCCCCTGAGTTGACGCCGGTGCTAACGCGTTTATTCCGGCACTCTTATTCAAAAGGCGTAGTCCCTGATTCATGGAAGTCAGCCCTTGTCCATCCGATCCCAAAAAAAGGAGACAGTTCGGATCCGGCAAACTACAGGCCTATTGCAATTACCTCCCTACTCTTCAAAATCATGGAGAGCATAATTAACCGCCAGCTCTTGGTATACCTTGAGCGTCACCAGTTGATCAACGACCGGCAGTACGGCTTTCGCCATGGTCGGTCGACTGGCGATCTTCTGGTATACCTAACACATAGATGGGCGGCGGCTATTGAAAGCAAGGGGGAAGGCCTGGCAGTTGGTCTGGATATAGCGAAGGCCTTTGATCGTGTATGGCACAAGGCGCTCCTCGCAAAACTTCCATCATTTGGGCTTCCCGAGAGCTTATGCAAGTGGACCTCCAGCTTCCTCACTGGGCGCAGCATACAGGTCGTTATCGACGGTTATTGCTCGAATCCCAAGCCCGTGAACGCTGGAGTGCCCCAAGGCCGTGTGCTATCTCCCACGCTGTTTCTTCTGCATATCAATGATATGTTGGACACCGCCAACATGCATTGCTATGCAGACGACAGCACTGGTGATGCCGTATACACGGGCCATGCAGGTCTCTCTCGGGAAAACGTCGACCAGTGCCGGGAGAAAGTTGTGTCTTCTATCGAGTCCTCTCTCGAGAAGGTCGCGGAATGGGGTAAGTTGAACCTTGTCCAATTTAACCCCCAGAAGACTCAAGTTTGCGCGTTTACCACTAAAAAAACCCCATTTGCCGTATCACCGCTCTTCGAGAACACTTCCATTAAAGCCTCGAGCAATTGCCAATTCCGTAGCCATCTGGAGGGCAAAGCCAAACTGGCTTCAAAGAAACTGGGCGTCATAAATAGAGCACAGCAATACTTCAAGCCGGCCCACATTCTAGCGCTCTACAAAGCGCAGGTCCGGCCTCACATGGAGTATTGCTTTCATCTCTGGTCTGGCGCACCCCAGTATCAGCTCGATCCATTTGACCGCATGCAATGCAGAGCAGCTCGAATTGTCGGGGACCCAGTACTCTGTGAACGGCTGGATCACTTGGCGTTGCGTACAGACGTCGCTTCATTGTGTGTCTTCTACCGCATTTATCACGGGGAGTGTTCCGAAGAGCTGTTCAACCTGATTCCTGCCGTCGAATTTCACCTTCGCACGACACGCCACAAGTTACGATATCATCCCCACCATCTGGATGTGTGGCGGTCCTCCACAGTGCGGTTTTCAAGGAGCTGTCTTCCTCGTACCACTAAGCTGTGGAATGAGCTTCCTTGTGCGGTGTTTCCGGGACGATACGACATGGGTACCTTCAAGAAAAGCGCGTACACCTTCCTTAAAGGCCGGCAACGCTCTTGTGATTCCTCTGGTGTTGCAGGAGAGTGTGGGCGGCGGTGATCACTTAACACCAGGTGACCCGTACGTTCGTTTGTCCTCCTATTCCATAAAAAAAAAACTTTCTGTGATGCTATTCAATGCAATGCCGAAGCATGTTCTGAGTTATTACCAATATCGAGTTTATGTATCACTTTACTATCTCAAAACATTCGTAGTATTAATGCAAATTTTCCGGGACTTTTAACCTTAATTGAGAGGATTCACAGCTATCCTGATATCATTGTCTTAACTGAATGTCGATTATCTCAAAACCCCGCTATTCCTTTAATGGATGGGTATAACTATAACGTAACCCAAATTACACATAATCAGAACGACGGCGTGGTTGTGTATACCAAATCAACACTGACTCAAGTAACTGTCACGGAACCACATGACTCCAGCTGTCAATTGGTTACTTTGGGTACTGACATAGCTATAGTTGCCGTCTGTAGACCATTCGCATTCAGAGACCCCTCCAGATTTATATAATCACTGGACTCCCTATTACAGCAGCTGAAGGCATACAGTAGTATAATTCTTGCGGGTGACATTAATATTGATATTTCAAATGAGCAGTCAAATGTCCACTCGATTGACTATATGGAAGTACTGTCCCACCATGGTCTTTTTCTTGGTCATAATTTTCCAACTCATGATCGAACTTGCCTCGATCATCTCAACCTAAAGAGTCATCTACCTATTAAAATACTAGTTGTCGAGTCGACCGTCACTGATCACTTTGCTATTGTAGCTGCGATATCTTTGAAAAAGAAAATATCACTATCGAACCTCAATAATAAAGTTTGACGAAGATAAGCTGACTGAGGATCTAATCGGCATAAACTTTGAGTCTGTATATACCTCTGATGATCCTAATATCGCGCTAAAACACTTATATGACCCTATTCTCCACGCTATCTCTGCTAACAGTAAAACTATCAAATTGTCTCGAAGATAAAGACCTGACCTCAAACCCTGGATTACTCCAGGTTTACTGAGGTGTATGCGTCATAGAGACAAACTTTACAAACGTGTGAGGAAAGAACCAGTAAACGAAACACTGAGAGTTACTTATAAGCGATATCGTAACTTTTGCATTAACCTATTACGAAAAACCAGAATTGCATTTGAAAAACTTGAATTTCAAAAAGCTGGCAACAATTCCAAGCAAGTATGGAAGACCATACAATTATTCATTATTAATCATTAAAAAACAATAGTGCTATGGACTGGGACGGAATCTCTACTGGGTTCTTGAAGAAGCACAAAAGAATCATAATCCCGCCTCGTACATATATATGTAATATGAGCCTGAAAACGGGAATATTTCCTTCGGCCTTCAAAAGGGCTATTATCCACCCTATCTTCAAATCAGGTGATCGAAGTCTAATTATAAAATACAGACCAATATCGGTATTGCCCGCGATGTCTAAGGTACTGGAAAAAATTATTAATATTAGACTCACTAAGTACTTAGAGTCACATAATCTCCTGTCTGCAAACCAATATGGCTTTAGGAAGAATTGATCCACTGCTGATGCTGTACATAATTTAGTGGATCACATAGTCAGAAAACTTGACGATAAACAGAAATGTGTAGCACTTTTTCTGGACCTTGCGTAAGCGTTCAACACGGTTTCGATCTCGATATTGCTATCCAAACTGGACTCGTTAGGTATAAGAGGAAACCAATTATCCCTGTTTCAAAGCTATCTAACCGGTCGATCCCAATGTGTTAAGATTAGCCCTTATACAAGTTTAGAAACTACCATTGAATATGGCGTTCCTCAGGGGAGCATTCTTGACCCAAGCTTGTTCTTAGTATACGTAAACGACCTATGCAATCTTAAATTATATAATGGAAAAATATTTTCTTACGCAGATGATACAGCATTGGTATTTTCTTCCGGAACGCTGTCCGGGACGTATAGTGTTGCTCAAGATGGATTTAACGCAGCAAATAAATGGCTTAAAGAAAACCGGCTGACCTTAAACGTAGCTAAAACTAAAATGATCCATTTCTCTATGCGCAACCATAAAGACGAAGACTCCTTACAAATCACTGTTTTACCAAATGATGGTCAAATTTCAGCTGGTATTTGTTGCATTGAAAAAGTAACATCTATCAAATATCTGGGGGTAGTTCTTGACCAAAACTTGACTTTCAAGCCCCGTGTAGATTACTTGTCAGGCCGAGTACGTAAGCTTATTTATATTTTCCGGCGATTACGTCACTCTGCCGATCCTAACATTATGAAAATGGTATATCTAGCGATATGCCAAACTATTTTGAATTATTGCATTACGACATGGGGTGGTGCTGCAAAATCTCACTTTCTTTTGGTGGAGCGTGCACAGAGGGCTGTCTTGAAGGTATGTTGTTTTAAGCCTCGCCTGTATCCCACAACAGAACTTTATGAATACTGCCAAGTTCTGACAGTCAGGAAACTCTTCATATTGGCGATTGTTATCAAACAGCACCCTTTAACAGAGTTTAGGCCAGAGTCCATTCGCCGCAATCATCTTGTGGCAGTATCTACGAAGGTAAGGACATCATTTAGCCGCAGATTCTTTCTGTTTCTGGGACCGTTCCTTTATAATAAGCTACACAAGGTATTATGTTTGTATGGTCTAAACATGTACAAATGTCGGTCAACTGCACACGAATGGCTCCTTTTGCAAGATTACTGTCACACAGAGAGACTTCTGGAGGTCTTGGATAGTTAGCACACCTATAAACCGAGAACACCCTATCGTACGCATGTTTGCACATACACCCTCTCTCTCTCTTTCTCTCTCACACACACACACACACACACACACATTTACCTCTATCCTGTGGAATTTCAAACTTTTTAGTCACTGTGTAAAAGTGGAATCCTGGTGACCAGTAATACAGGTATTTTATTACCTACCACAGGCACCAGCGATCCACAACCAAAACTTATGTATCCCCTGTATTTTTAAGTTTTCGCTATATTGTAATTTTGGTTGTTGGTGAGAAATAAAAGTTATTATTATTATTATAGTTGAAGGCCGCCCTACACGAAATTCGTCATGTAAAGAAACCCGACACCTCTCAAATTCAGCAAACCATCGCCTCACGGTGCTCAAGCAAGGTGCTTCTCTCCCAAAAGCATTTAGAACACGAGCGGCACAGTCTTGCGGAGAGAGAGAACTTTTAAAATCTTAAAAAAATTTTTTGAGTTAATTCCGTTTTCATTCCATACATAGAACTTTGATGTGTGATAAAAAATAATTGCCAAATGATTTCCCGCACATTTTTTAAGAACGTTGGAACGTTTCAAAAAATATAACATTTGAAATTCAAATAGTTCCGATTAGCTAGAAGTGCAAAATTTTTAGTATGTAGACTTGACTATATCGTTTTAATTTCTATTCAATACCTCAACGCGTCCCCGAGCTCAGTAAGACAAACGAACAGACAGACGGTCGGACGTACAACAAAGTGGTGCTATAAGGGTTCCCTTTTTTCTTTTTGAGGTACGGAACCCCGAAAATAAAGCCCTTGTCCAATTTTGATTTGTAAATGTGTGCATCAGCTAATTCAAATATTTTTATTCAAAATAGGATTCAAAATCACTTATTGAACGTTAAAAACTACCACCCATTCAAAAGAGACTGCCCATTCTTCTATAAATATTTATAATTAAAAAGCCTGAGGGTGTTCGCTTTATTCCCAGTCCGTGGTGTCATTAAGAAAATCGTTTGTGCTATAGTAACCTTTCCCACACAAATGTTTTTTAACAATTCATTTAAATTTCGTAACACGTTTGTTTTGTACATTTTCTGGGATCATATTGTAGAAGCATATACGAGTACATCGCCCAACAAAAATTGTTTCATTTGTCAAAATACAAAAGAGCTAATTCCATTAGAGATGATCTTTTCTCTTGAACGCTTAATTGTTCGTCTATTATTAATACTAAAATATTGACGATCAGAGTCACCTCTACGAACCTAGTTATATTCTTTGCAAAAGTAATCAGACAAAGAATTGTAAAACGATTTTCACAAAGGAAATTCCTACATTTAAATATAATATTCTAAAATGTGTCGAGAATCGTTTGTATGACTTAAAGGTTTTCGAATAAAGCAGTTTGGAAGGCCCGAGGTCAAGAATTCTGCTTCTAAGAGCACTTATCGATGCGAGCGTTGTGTTGTATCGACTGCCGTTCGACTTCTGTTCAAGAGCCCTTCAGGCTATCTGGATATTCTCACATCTGCTTATTTATCTTACAAAGTGATATCGATTCACTGTGGATATGCATATATATTAACAAATACATAGCTGCAACTGTACGACATATTTGGGTTTTTTAAAATGATAACTTCTTATGGGAGGGTAAACCGCTTCGTAATGTTTTTTTTTTTTTCGAGAAGAGGAAATTATATTTACGTATTGAAGATCCCGAAACGGGCCCATATGTCAGGTTCGGGTGGCACCCCCTACCGACTAAAAACCTCCTCTGTGCTGATAGCCCTAAAGTCTTTTACAGCGAAGCCGGGTGGGCCTAGGATGCCGAAAATGTAGCTCAAAGGCGCGGGGCGTCTCGGAAGCAAGCTTGAACCGAGATAAGATCACTAACGATCTAATATGTCTGTTAGTCCAATTGACTCCAGGTTTGAAGAGACTTCGCACTCGCCGGTGCGGTGATACATGTATGTTTGTAAATATGTGTGAATGTAGATGTGTAATGTAGGTGTGTGATATGTGATGTTAATGGTGTTAAACGATTACAGGACGAGGATTATCTCGTCGGGATTTTAACAAAGTGTGTGAATTGTATTATATTAGGTTGCGGCCGCTGGAAATCGCCAAGTGACAAGAGGCAGCGGTTTGTTGTTCATGGCCGCGCCTACGTCTACGAGGGCAGTGTGGTTTGTCTGGCGTCCCTTTCTCTCACGCATACGGCAGCGGTAGGCAGGCTCTTCCGCTCTCACTCTAACCAATTGTTACTTTTATAGGATTAAACAATGATACTAATAATGTAAATACACAAAATTCTAATGTACATATACACGAATTGTAATAGAATAAAATATATTTTATAATCAACAAAAGATTTTATTGATAACCTTTCCTTACATTATCATATTAATATAATTAAAATTTAAGTAATAACTTAGATAAGTTCAAGTTATCACCTCTGTCGGGCTTCCCGAGATGCACACGTATTTTTTTCTATTCATTCAAAATAATTTGTGTAAACCGAAATAAAATATTTAAATTACATTACAATATTGATATTTTATAACTTAAAAAAAACAAGTGTCATTATCATTTAAAAGTTTTAATAAAGGTTAGTAAATAAGTAGATAATTTATTCGTTATTTTATTTTCCTCAATTGTTTTAAGTTTTTGTTGTTAAGTTTAAATAAGATATGTATACACTTTGTATACTTGTTCCCAGTAATGGGGGATATCATTTTAAAAATAAGAAATTGTTGTACATAGCTTTAATCTATACGTTTGTTTGTTTGAACGCGCTAATCTCTGGTACTACTGGTCCGATTTGAATGATTCTTTCAGTGTTGGGTAGTCCATTTATCGAGGAAGGCTGTTTTTTTTCTAAATTAGGGATCCGTAATAAAATTGCTATTTTGTAACACAAGGTATAAAATCGAAAACCTATTTTTGCGTGCGCTGCAATAACTATTGACAATAGAACAAAATGATGTACAGGCTATAATATAGGCAATATTTTATTACTTATAAAACTATCGCGTGAATTATACTTTATATGGCAAAACAACGTTTGCCGGGTCAGCTAGTTTAGATATATAAATAGTAACACTTATAATTTATAAATTTATTTAATTTATTATGTATAGCTATAATATAGCAAAAATGGATTAGTAATGCAATAGCTTGAGATGAAACATTATTTTTATTACCACATATTCAAAATTATTTTTAAATGATACTTGAAATTTATAATTCACTGTTACTATTTTACACCAATACTATGCTGCTACTATTATATAAATATATTTTTCTAATATGTCTTATCCTACATTTACTTTTCGGCATCGGTAATGTCAACATAAGATTGTCCTCTAGCAAAGGCCTCCACTTGTCTGACATAATTTTCTATTTGGGACTTTTTATGAGAAGAAGTGACGAGATAAGAAATAATTGGTAGTAAGTAATACGCCCTGACCATTACAATACAGTTCCGCTCAGGATTGTTGAAAAACCCAAAAATTCTGAGCGGCACTGCGATTTTGCGATTTTCGGCGAAACAAACGATGAGCTTACTGGCCCAGTAAGACCATTTTCCCATTGACCATTTCACTAGCAAATTAGCCGCTACTGTGCCCAAGAATACGTTTCCAGCGTCATCAAAGAGGTTCACCCACAACCTGATCAGATTATATAGGGACAAAATACGTAAAATAATTAGTGTTGTCTCCGGTCACTGCCCTTGAACAAGCATCTATCAAAGGTCATCTAACAGACAGCCCTTTGTGCAGAGGATGTATGGAGGCAGAAGAAACGCTAGAACACGTGCTTATAGAATGCACGAGCGTGACCGAACAACGCGCAGAAAAACTCCGATCTCCAGCATCGCTCCCGGATACCTGCAGCAATTTGAAAGTACTGCTAGACTTCTGGAACAATCTGGGCTGGTTGGAGTTAGAACACGAGCCCAATAAACCGGCTAAGTTCATAATTAGTCCAGTTAAACTAACTAACTAACTAGCTATGGTGCTAAACCAAAACCCAAAACTTGCATACACTCTTTTGCTTAAAACCAGAAAAAGCCGCGCTGTGGTAGCGATCTAGCCGTCTTCTTGAAGTAGCCTCTGACTGAAAGTGGAACTTTGCTATATTATTCCAGAACTTTTAAAACTAAGACCTCACTTCCATGCAATAGTTTTAGTATGTCCCCTAAACAATGGATGCATCTATATAGTAATTCTATAAAGCCCACATTGAAAATGAGCTAAATAGGAACAATACAGTCTCGGGCGACATCAATACCCTCTAATCTCTAGAGTGTACAAAAGCGCGACTAATAGATTAGTGGAAATGACCCCTTACGCTGCCTGCTTAAAAGAATAGAAAGTACATAAAGTACTAGCTGACCCAGCAAACTTTGTATAAATAGATGCAACCGACCGATTCTCAGATCTACCAAATATATCGTACTTTAAGTATTGTATTCGATTGCCATCTTGCAACCCGCGGGTCTGTTCATGGAACGGAATAATATAAAAAATCGCGATTTAAAAAACAGGGGTTGATCGTAGAAAGGTGAAAATTTTAAATTGTATGTATTTTTAATGCTGAATCATAAAAAAAATTAAAACCAAAAATTACGTCCAAAAAAATAAAAATAAAAAATTAGGGGTGGACCAGACCACCCTTAACATTTAGGGGGATGAAAAATAGATGTTGTCCGTTTCTCCACCCTAGCCGATATGCACGCTAAGATCATATCACGAAAATCGGTCGAGCCGTTTTGGAGGAGTTCAATTACGTACACCGTGACACGAGAATTTTATATATTTGATTATCGAAATATAAGTCAATAAACGTATAATTAGTATTCAAGACCAACAGCACAGATTTACTGTTTTGCTTTTTGTTGTTGCCAAGATTGCCTTACCTCGCAACAAACTTAGAGGTTCTAATCCGCTTTTCAACTCAGCCGTTACTTATGACAGCGAGCTTTAAGCTTCGAAGAACAGTGTGGAGAAAGTTTAAGTCTTCTTTTCTACAGATTTCAAGATATAGAAAAATCATGGTTCTTACGTTTATCTTGCGGATATCGATAAAATGTCTTCCTTGAATGCAATCACTACATATTATAAAAGAAAGTACTCCACCGCGTCTGTCTGTCTATCTGTTCGCGATAATATTAAAAAGTACTACACCGATCTTCATGCTCATTTCACCAATGGACAAGTTGTTCTCGAGGAAGATTTTAGTATATAATTTGTTAAATTTACGAGTATTTGTACACGTTAACGGTTTTTGTTTGAGGTGTCGGAAAAAGTTAAGCCATCTGGGAGCTTTCAACGAAAACTCTGTCTAAGCCCTTTGAGATATGATAAAATAATGTATTGTAGAATTGTGTATCTTACATAGGTCTGTCCGCGATGGCATATGTCTATCTCTTAACGATAACAAACTAAATCTATTTTAATACTTAAAAAAAATCGCAATTATAAAAAGTAGTAATGATAAAGCTGTTTACACAAATACATTATAAAATCATTCAGAAATACTTATTTGTTTCATTTTTGACTCATTTACTTTGATTCCACCTTTCCAATGGGTTTGGACTACATTATTCCCAAATACTTACATATTTTTTTTTTCTATTAACAGAACTGCGTCTGTTTGGTCAGCTAGTATTAAAATATTATAAGGAGGAGTAGATATTATTGTATTAACGTGTTCATTGCATGACTAGAATGCGTCCTAACTGGGATTTTAACATAGCTGATCTTTTTTTCTAATTGTCTTAATCACATTGTCCTTTTCATATCATTTCAATGTGTATCTGTGCTACGAGGAACTGTGTTGATTGAGTATTTTCCAATAAGATCTAATTCTATAAGATTAAATAATACCTTTACTAAAACCACTAAGTAAACACATTTTGAAAACCTTATAAGAGTAGCGATATACACAAACAAAGCTTTATAAAATATTTTTATCATCAGCCGGTAGACATCCTCTGCTGGACAAAAGCCTCCCCTAACGATCTCCACGACGACTAGTCCTGCGCTGCCCTCGTCCAACGTATGCCGGCGATCTTGACCAGATCGTCAGTCCATCTTGTGGGGGGCCTACCGACACTGCGACTTCCGTTACGTGGTCGCCATTCGTGGACTTTTCTGCCCCACCGACCATCTGTCCATCGAAGTATGTGCCCTTCCCACTGCCACTTCAGTTTCGCAATCATTTGGGCTATGTCAGTGACTTTGGTTCTCCTGCGGATTTCCTTCTGTATAACCTGCCACAGCGTATGTTTGTGCTCTATGGTGCTCAAGCCTTTTCGGAACCCGGCTTGTTCGGGAGACTGGAAGTAGTCAGGCCTTCGCGCGAGACGATTCGTGATAACCCCAGAAAACAGCTTATATACATAAGTGATATGTGCCTGACGTTCAAGAACAGCACCACTATACTTCTAAGCTGCTGAAGGGTCTTAAGCACAGGACTACCACCAGCTCTCAGAAGCTCAACTGTAATCCCATCATCACCCGGCGCCTTGTTGTTTTTAAGCTGTTTTAGCGCCATACTAATCTCGTTCTCGGAGTATAAAATATTTTATTAGAACCTAATATTTACCTCTCATTAATTTCCCGCAGACATATGCGAACATTTACATTGGAATATTGGTGTGATGCATACGAGTTGTGGTCTATATAAGTGGCATATTACAGTTCGTATGGACGCTTCAAAGCTGAACGTTTATTCGTAGCTTGTTAGCTCGACGCGAGGCGATAATGTTGCCCCACATTTATGGTCCGTTGCGTGTCGTTAGTGCAACCGCTTCCCGCTGATTTATTTGTTTTCAAATGCTATAGACATAGTATTAGCTTTCTATATCATTTTGGTTCTAAAATGTGGGCGCCATATAAAAGTGTTAATATCGGTTAACATTAAAAAAATTCATTTATGGTTATTATTAAGAGTACGCCATTCAAATAACGATATTATCGAAACATAGACGTTGGTAATAGCTATAGAATACACTATAATTTTTAATTAATCTATATTTTTAATTTATCATAAACTACATTCTCCTTGCACACTTTTGTGATTATATTTTTTTTTCAGTGACTTACTTTATAAATACTTATTGTAACACAAGCTTAATAAGTCTATTCAGTTAAACTCTTATGCTTTAAAAAAAAACATGACGTGCTCTCCCCCGTGAAATACATCGTGCCTTCGCCTTATAGGGGACGCCGTAGGGACTGCATAAGGCGAAGGTACTAAGAAAGAACAGGTGCTGGCTTTATTTATTGACTTTTCGCGTGCTTTTGAGATTTTGAAGCATAAACACCTGGTAGAGAAGCTTGCTAGTTGTGGTGTTCGTGGACCGTTATTAAAGTGGTGCGAAAATTATCTCTATAATAGAACTTTTATAGTTAAGATCGATACTGCATATAGTAGGCATGTATCATCTACAGAAGGTACAGCGCAGGGCTCAGTGCTGGGCCCTCTTCACTTTCTCTCATATGTAAATGATATGCATATATGCATAAATTACTGCATGTGTTATCAATTTGCAGATGATACATGCCTTCTGATCGCTGATAAAGATCTTAAAAATGCTCGCGACCACCTGCAGGCTGATTTTAATTCATTGAATAAGTGGTGTCACGATGCTGGTTTGATAATTAACCCAGGTAAAACTAAGCTAATAATCATAAGATCACCAAACCTCGCAAAACGTCCAATGGATGACATTCTTGCCCACGACCATAGTTGTTTGCACTCAAATAACAGCATTTGTAAATGCCCCGCTATCGAAGTAGTCGACTCTGTTACATATTTAGGCCTACATATAGATAGTAAATTTAATTAGAATAACCACATTGAATACGTCTCCAATAAGCTTCGGCAATTTTTAGCTAATATGACGATTTTAAGAAATCGTATTCCCTTTAATGTAAAATTAATGTTATATAATTCTCTAGCTCAATCTTATATACAATATGGTTTGAGTAGTTTCGGACGTACATATAACTCCTATTTGAATGAAATATTTAAGCTTCAAAAAAGAAATATTAAAACTTTTGCCTAACAAAAATCATAGTGACTATTCCGAAACTGAACTTTTTAAACATTGCAAAATTTTACCGGTGCAGGTACTGATGAAATATTCAATGTTAAAAGAAAACTTTTTCAATACTAAATACTGGGATAAAGTACAACATCCTGTATGCACGCGGGCCGTCACTCGGGGCTGTTTATGCGCTCCGAGCGCGCTCAATAGATATGGCGAACGAACGAATGCTTACCTAGTTCCTCGCCTAATTAATGAATTACCCACTGATGTACGGAACTGTATATTTATACAGTTACCTTGTAATATTAAGAAAAAACTGAAGCCATACTTTTTAAGTCACTCAAAATAAATATATTTACACAATTTATCTAACTGGCACTAATGTTCTGTAGTTAATGTACCTAGATTTAACTCTTTGTTAGCATATATTACAAACCCGTGTGGTTTTCTGATGCTAGCTTTAAGTATTTTCTTTTGTAAACTTTAATGTAAATAAATAAATAAATAAAAAAAAAGTATATTTTTATTATTATATTTTGTTGGGCGTTTTTCAGTAATGGTAACTGTTTATCCATATTTTTTTGTTATTTTAAAATACATGTAGTGCATGGTGCATACATAATTGTTTCATGTATCTTTAATTTATTAATCCTCAAATATAAATATAATGATAACCTATATAGGCCGACGAACCTTTTTGTGATTCTAACTTTCTAAAATTCAGTTAACTTGCAAGTTATTTAGCTCCATAATAAAATTGAAACTTAAATTCTTAGATCATTTATACATCTAAATAAACTATGACAGCCGTGAAAACGTCAAAAAAATGAGTTTAGAACTCTAACCTCTATTTTGAGCAATTCACGCACACTTACACAAAGTGTCATACAAATCGCGAGTGTAAGACGTAGCTTGACACTAAACTAATATTCCTGGCCTGTTTTTATTGGTTGTCTAACAGCAAGAGACTCTATCTATACGTATAAATTATCTAAAGTTAAATGCATCAAATACATCTGAATATACTCACACAACTCTACGGGGATCGAATAGAAAATTTTATTATTCTCTTTGTCTGCAGAGTAAACGGCCTTAAATCTTTTAACATTCTTTGCAGCTTGTGCAATTCAGACATTTGCTTTCACATTATTGGCGTGAAAATTTATTACTCAGCTTATATCGATGACACATCGCGTCGCTCGAATTTATATCTCAAGAAATTTTACGTGGATTTCATTAGACGGAGAGATATTCGATAAAATTCATGGATATCTAAATGGAAACGGTTCCACAGACTTTCTGTGAATACGTGTAACCTTAGATTAAGGATTGGTTTCCGCAGCGTTTATTCGTAATATGTGGTTTTTCTTAAATAACTTTTAAACGGTCTGACTGATTGATCAGCTCTTAACATCAAAATACCACGTCAATCGCCACCAAGCCGGTCAAAATTGCTTGAGTCGTTCGTGAGTTATCGTTGACGTTAGAAAACCGAAAAGAGTGTTTTTTTGGAATTCCTTCGAAATTAAGTATTTAAACGGCTATACCGATCGACTGAAAACTGCGTGAAAATCGGTTTAATCATTCACAAGTAATTGCGGTAATTAAAAATTTATAATATAGGGTTTTATTTAACTTTTATAAGACTTTTGAGCTCAAAAAGCTCAAAATAACACAAAAATTATATTTTTGGACTCGGAGAGCTCAAAATCGTCATAAGTACAGTATGAAGCGTTTAGGTATGGAATTAGCCCTAATTTTTTTTAACGATTTGTAAGATTTGAAAATTTTGTAAAAATAAATAATTTGAAACAGACAATCGGCCAGCGTTATGCCATTTTATCATTTTGGAACCATTTCTTTTTTCGAAATTTCTACAATATTATTAAAGTTTAACAATTAATTAATTTATTCTCAGGTATAACTTATACTTACTCGGCGTTACAAATAACTTTGGTATAAAGTTATAACTGATAAACTAAGAAAATGCAAAATGTTTACAATATCGTTGACAACACTGTCAATACAATGATAATTCTGAAGTTTTCCTAATGACAAGCTGCCTTGTAAATAAACGCGGGAAACGTTATACGTCCGAACAAACCATTCGTAAGCAAAATGTCTATTTGTAAACATTTTACATACTCTTGGTTTATGCTTAGTTATAACTTTGTGCCAATTTTATTTGTAGGGCCGACTAAGTTTATTTGTATGGCCAACAAAGTTATCAGCCTAAAGAAGTTATCACACCAAAACTTAAACTGCAGACGAAAATATAAACAATGTTTTAAATTGTCTATTTTATAGCTATTACTTGTGAACGACAAAGGCTTAGTAAATTGCATAACGTGTCATTTGCTAAATTACTATTGAACAAACATTTATCTTAATGAGACGCTTAATTTAAATCGATGCGAAACAGCTGTCATTATTTTGAAGTGTTCTATAAATAAACCATTTTGTCGATTAAATAGGGAACTCTGGATTATATTTTTTAGTTATGACTTCAAATTTAATTTGTGCAATTAATCGCAGAAGTGATGGTTATCTATAACCTTCATTTCTGGGATTAATCTTCCTTTAACTTTAAGAAATAACAAATAGTTTTGAAAAACTATATACATGGAAGATTTATTTATTTACTATATACAGACACTGCATCGCATAATATAACATTTTGCTCCCCAGTGTGGGGATATAGCCTGTCCTGTAGACAACCACTTTATATTGCATATATAGTGTCAAAAAGTGCACATTGTATGTGTGTGTGCGTGTGTGTGTGTGGCATAAAAAGGCATAATAGGCATTTATTTTCTCAAAATTAATTCCTTTAGAATTCTTTTTGACGTCATTTCTAATAACTACTAAATACTACTACCGCTTCGGAAACAAATGGCGCTCTGAGAGAGAAGAAGCGGCGCAAAAAACTCTCCCAGCATTCTTTTTTTGCGCTCTTTTCAATAATAGTATACAATATTGTACAGTCATTTCTATCGCTATAAAATAATCACATTCTAGTCCGAGGCTGTCCGACCATTTAGATATTCAGCAGTGGAGTAATAGGATTTACGACAGAAACATTTTTTTATAAAACATTTGAATTTATTTTTAGATAACGTCTGAACAGTGGCTGGGACTTTATTATAAAAGTGTATACATTTATCCTTAAAGCTATTATGTATCTTATAATCCCTTATTTCTAGTGTTATAATAATGAAAATCACTATTAAGAGCAAAAAGGTGACGATTTTTGTGAGCGTATATTAAATTTTCATAAATGTACTGACAATGAACAGTCATAATATTTATTTCTTTAAATTTTTCTTTAAGAGACTGTCTATAACCAAGCTGATATATAGCATGTGTATCTGATTAATCAAGTTACAAAATACATATTATCATTATGTGAGTGCTAATCTTTAAGCTTCCATGTCTACATAAGTGAGTGTGTGTAACCATCTCTGTATTTAGACCTGAAGGATTTAATTTTACCTTGTTGTATATATATGTATGCAAGAATGGGCTAAATCTACTTGCAAATGTTGTATTTATTGTTGGTATTGGAATCTTGTACGAACGTCAATCTAATAGTTTTTATAAGTATGTAAATTTAAAATCTCTTTATGCATACTTGTCACCATACGGATATTATTATATATTTTTTACATAATTTTAAATAAAGAACATCAAATAATTCCGTTACCATTTAAATTGATTCTTACGTTTCTGTTGATAACTTTATCGAGAGGTTCCGTATAGATTGCGTAATGGGGAAACTAAATAAATCTGGGAATTGATCGTGATAAAGTAATGGTTTCAGTAATGTCCATTCGAAACCGTAATGCAATCGGAAACTATACGGAAAGCAATCCAGCCATATCTACTATATTACTTTAACCTTTTTCTTAACCACGGTTTCTGAAACGTTTAATTGGGACCAGTCGATATAAATGAACCAGAAATCATTAGAGCGTTTGATTTCATGAATTGAAAAAAGCGGCCAAGTGCGAGTCGGTCTCGCCCATGAAGGGTTCCGTAGCAGTAAGTAACATAATATAAAAGTTCTTGTTCGTTTACGATTTATGACGAAAATAAATAATTAAAAAAACTACTTACTAGATCTCGATAAAATCAGCGCAAATTTGCGGTGGAAGCTTGCATAATTATGTACATTATATATTTTTTTTAGTTTTATCATTCTCTTATCATAGAAGTTACAGGGGGGGGGACACATTTTACCACTTTGGAAGTGTCTCACGCGCAAATTATTCCGTTTAGAAAAAAAAATATATTAGAAACCTCAATATCATTTTTGAAGATTTATCCATAGATATGTTGAATATGTATAGATATGCTGGACATATGGCTTTGAAGAAAAAAAAATTGTTTGCTTTTTCTATTTTCGTGTAAAATCTTAATGGCGTCCCACTTAATACATCTATTTATCTTAGTTTCTACAGTATAGTTTTTATAGTTTCGGAAAAAAGTGGCTGTGACATACGGAAGGGCAGACAGACAGACACAACGAATCTATACGGGTTCCGTTTTTTGCCATTTGGCTACGGAACCCTAAAAAGGGGGCTTTATAACTAAATTTATTTGTATAAGTTGTGATGGGAATGTAACTCCAAAGTGATAACATTATGTATTTGAATATCAGATTTCACTTTCACGTACTTAACAATTTGTAAATAAATCACATTGATCATTATACCTATTATTATTTATCGTTTTAATATTATTATTATTTACACTATTAATTTGATGACATGAAGTTAAATTACGTCATGCGAAAGCTATATTTCAGTCAAATTTAACGTTAACAGTAACGCTAACTTTAACATACACTGCAGAATGTGTTACAACATCCTATTCCTTGTCATAGTCAAAGTAAGAGTTAAAAAGTGACATATCATAGTACAAGATCCCCACTGCTCTATTCTGCAGGTGTGTGTTCTTTCATCACTATCATCATTTCAGCCGGAAGACGTCCATTGCTGGACAAAAGCCTTCCCCAAAGAGTGCCATGACGATCGGTCCTGCGCTGCCCTCATCCAGCCTATCCCGGCGATCTTGACCAGATAGTCGGTCCATCTTGCGGGGGCCTACCAATACTACGTCTTCCGGTACGTGGTCGCCTTTCGAGGACTCTATTGCCCCAACGGCCATTTGGTTCTCCTACGGATCTTCTCATTTCTGATTCGATCTCGCAGGGAAACTCCGAGCATAGCTCTCTCCATTGCCCGCTGAGCGACAATGAGCTTCCTCATAAGACCCATAGTTAGCGATAGATAATATATAACTGTGTGTTCTTTTGATTAAACTAATTTTAATTGAACGTTAAGAGATTATGCAATACATAAGGGATAGGTTGCGGTTAAAAAAAACTTAAACCCTAACTTTAGCAGTTAATATGGTGCAACTTTAGCCTTAAGAATGTTGTCGTGAACGGGGTAGTGTAAGTTTTGGCATTGTGAAAGTTAGCATGACCATAACAAATTAATAATTTTAATAAAAAAAATCATGGTTTACGTTCTTATAAACGATGAAAACAAGACTGAGAATTGTAGATAGATGACAGATGACAAAAATCAGTACAAAATAATTAAAAAATAATTTTCTGTGCTATTGTGAATAACAAAAGTTCGTTAACTTCAAATAAAAATATATAGGCGACCTCTGGTCAGAATTATGATTATATAATAAAAATAACAGAAATCTTTAATGATTTGTGATTGAAATGATTTGTTAAAAAATGAAGCTGTAAATGTTACTTTAAGAGAGTGGCAATGAGTTTCTTGCCACTTCTTTTCATTAAAGCTCAACCTTTTCCTAAGTCATTGTAAATGTAAAAAGAAAAGAAAACTTTCGACATTCATGTCATTTCCTTGACCTATAAAGTGATTTTGATTTGATTTACAATTCTATTTGAATTTTAGAACACACAACAATTACACAGTTTGCAGCTCAAAATCCGATTCAGAGATTCAATAAAGAATTGCTTTTTAAGCCTAACATTTCAAAACAATACTTTTTATTTTCACTCCTGTTTCGAGAGAGAA
Organism: Leptidea sinapis; assembly: GCF_905404315.1. Classification (NCBI taxonomy): domain Eukaryota; kingdom Metazoa; phylum Arthropoda; class Insecta; order Lepidoptera; family Pieridae; genus Leptidea; species Leptidea sinapis. The sequence continues at coordinate 10,538,546 of NC_066275.1, read as the reverse complement.
AGATAAATGTTTTGGATTTTAACCCTTCCCTGGAGTCGGTGTTGGTATCACATTAACGTTGCTAGATTTTGTAACGCTCCTGCTTCGTAACTCTAAGGACATTGTTATCTAGCTTGCCTCTTAGATTTATTGGACTTTTTTCTTGCCTTAATTCCCGGACATTCGTTCAAATGGACGAGCACCGACACCGGGATATTTACGTCACCTTGGGGAAATAATCCTTGTGTTTCATTATACTTTGAATTTGTCGTTATAAGGACATTAGACCTCGATTTTGGTTTCAATAACTTTTAATTAATTTTGGAGTTAAACTTTTGCGCAGTTGTTTAAATGAACATTTCCCGAGTTTTCAATGTACAAATGCTATTAGAGGGGTGACATTGTTCTTACTTGTATTAAAATACCGCGTTTTCAAAACTTGGTATTTCAAAGGAAGTGTCTATATCTTTTAATTTTTGCAGTGTATGTTAGGAAAAAACGAGTTGACAATTTTTTTGGCAGCGTGGGCACGTTTAGTAAACCTATAATTTTTCTTCCTCAAAAGGGTTTCCTCGAATTCGATGTCTGATTACTTCCATTTCCTTAATATCAATTAACTCAATATAGCTATTATCCATTTAAAATAAATAAACAAACAAGAAATTATACCTAACTGATTCTAACCACGAAACAAAAAAATTGACGTAACGTAACGACTACAATCTATGAATCGAAAAGGTAGATTTTTTCTTTCTTTCTTTAGATAGATAGTCTTTGGTATACATAAGACTTTTACTTAGACCATGGTTTAAATATCATTTAGACCTGGTTTTTTACTTATTCCATGTTTTGTAATAAGATGGTTTAGGTACGAAATGATATAATATACCTAAGTATTTCTAAAAATTTGTACTCAGTGAGTCCTAATGTAGGTACTGTCTGGTATTTTATTGTAAAAATGATTGCCAGGACCTATGAGGGAGCGGTTAGTCAACTTACTACACGGCACGTACAGTTTATACTTTCTTCTTGAATGAAATCAATTCAAATCAAAATTTTATCATTAAATTCAAAATCAATTCAAATCAAAATTTTTACCTTCAATTCAAAATCAATTCATATAAAAATTTTAACGTTAAATTCGTATTTATAAAACGACTATGAATAAGAGGTCAAAACATTGAACCGAGTCGTGATTTTCTAGGCAAATAATTTCTAGTTCAAATATTTTTATTCAACGATTATTATGGTAAATGGTTAGGGAATAATTTCGCACGCTTACTTTATTTATCAGCATAAAAGTACCTACTAGCATTTATGTGGTTAAATACAATATTCATTTATTGCGCTATCGTACACAAAATTGACTATTTATATTACATGAAAAATTTAACACTTCGGAACTATTACAGTTATTTTACATTAACTATCAACTTTCATTCATAATTTCAACGACTGTCTTACGAATTTCCGATCAGGCCACGTGTCCTGACGCGAGTATAACATTTTATACCCATCCCAAGAGAAGTGCTCAACGCCGCTATAGAAGTTTTCACTTCAAAAAACAAATATTGCACTATACTTTGATAATGTTTACGCTTACGTTAGACCATAACGAAAATAATTATATCCAAACTATCTAAACGGCTTGGCAGAATTGGTTGTCACAATGCACCCAAAGTCGCAAGGTAAGCCTTATTCAAGTTGCTGACGTAACATTTACAACTACTAAACCATTCAGCTTAACTCGATTAATCTATATTGAGATTCGATCGATTATTAGTATATTCCTGTTAGATTTAGTCTTATTTTATTCGTATTTATCATAATCAAATGAATTTGCTTATTTCTTCTTTTCTTTCTATTAATTTTTTTTCTTGTACGTTTTTCTTTATTTGTTATGTAGTTTATATCGTTTTTGAACTATTATTAGTATTCCTATTAATTTGCGTATTTATTCTCTTTTGTTTTTATGTACTCTCTACATTTTGTTAGCAGCAAGGAATCAAAAATAAATACACTAGTTAAAGATTGTCTCTGTACTATTAAATTTATTCGTCATAAAATTTTCAGTGGTCGCATTGGATATTTTTTTTTTCAACTCTTAATACCTATACATACGCAATGCAAACAGTTCAGTCAACTCACTGAGGTGAGCGAGCGTAAGATACTGAACGCTCATTGACAACGATCACAATGTCTTAATAATACATTAAGTAAAATATAAACGAAAAATAATATTGTGCGTGATCTTGGAGTTTTACTTGATTCCAAATTGTTTTTTATGATCATATTGAAGATGTAGTTAAGAAAACTTCGAGCATCCTGGGATTTGTGAAATACACCTGTGCTTCGTTCAAAAACATCAAAACGTTTGAAATACTTTACTGCACTTTTTTTTTATGGAATAAGAGGACAAACGAGCGTACTGGTTACCTGTTGTTAAGTGATCACCGCCGCCTACAATCTCTTGCAACACCAGAGGAATCACAGGAGCGTTGCCGGCCTTTAAGGAAGGTGTACGCGCTTTCTTTGAAGGTACCTACCCATGTCGTACACAGTATACTCGAATATGCTTCCCAGATGTGGAGCCCACAATACGATACCAGTTATTAGACGAATTGAAAGGATACAAATAAAATGTATTAATTATTTATGTTTTCAACTCAAAATTTCTTTTAAATCAGAAAACTATTATAATCCTCTCCATGAGAAGAGAAATAGCAGATATATCTTTACTCTTGAAAATTACTTCCAATTTAATTGACTGTCCCGAGCTATTAAGTTCGTTAAAATTAAATACCCCTGTTCGTCTTTTGCGTTTCAATCCTCATATACATACACCATTATTTAAATCCAAATACAGGCAAAATTCCTACTTGTGACGAGAGAGCAGTAACTTTAATAAAATTGATAAGCGAGTAGGCTTAGATCTATTCTACAAGGTCCTTGGTCTGCTAACTTTTAACAGCCGCTAAGGAGTGTTTTTTCTCATTCTCTTTAGGTCAATAGAAGAAGACAGAGTGAGAATTAGCAATGCTTTAAGTTACAGCAGCAGTTAGCAGTGGTTAGAGCAAAAGTATGCTATACGTATGTAAGTATGATATAAGTATCTACCAATAACGTTGACAGTATTAAATTAAGTATTTCTAACTATTTTAAACTAATATATTGCTATTCGTGGGGACATTTAAATGGCTTTTTGTCACTATTAGATTTTATTTCAAACTATTATACGCTGTTAGTTATCCTCTATAAATTAAATAAATAAATAAAAGATGAATAATAATAATATAGTCACACAAACAATTATTCCCCAAAGTAAGCCGAGCCTGTACTTTATACGTGAGTTACTATCTATTCCTGTAACAATGTATTTAATACGATATACATACTTAAACATTCATAAATATATATTGACATCCACAACTTGTACAAGCACATACCCAGTTTTCTTTTTATTAATGTTTGCACCCACCTGGTTTCGCACCTCTAAAGTAACAGGATCACTAACTATTGACCTATATGGGTCGTCACAATTGGCCAGATAATCACACCGTATCGTAAAGAATCAATACCGTCTACTGTGTATTTGTATGAGATCTATTTTCCTCATGTGTCATAGTTGTACGAAGTTTTACATAGTATGTGCTTCTGGTTCGAATTAAAAAAGTGTCTCACAACGGTGCCTTCGACTCTTTCCCTTGATGTAGCAATATTATTCTGTTTTTGAATATTATATGTACATTTATTCGACGCTTCATAAGGTGGGCAACACTCTTATGACTCCGAGAATATGGGCCGAGAATGAAGACAGCATGGACCGCGGTGTGAGCTCGTTAATCCATCTCTTTTATCAAAAAAACTTAATGAATAAACGGCCTTTAACAATCCAGTAAAACTAATGGGCTGGCTTTTTCACTAGATTAATTTACCAGATGGATGCATCTTAATATACAAAAAATATACGTTGTGCATTTATAAGTTATGGAGATGAAACATTTATATCCAAAGTAAAACAATGACCCCTATTGATTATTTTGGCGGTAGAGTAATAAGAGTAATAATATATCTGAAAAATATAATAGTTAAAAAACTAAAAACAAGCTTTTAGTTTGTTTTATTTATAAAAGCGTGTTTTTTTAAATTATTATTTGTATTGTTTAATTACAAATTCTCTTATGTATTCAAAAATTTCCTAATGTTAGATCAATTGGTTAAATATAATGGTAGAAATTTAAAAATTAACATCAATTCCTGCCTTTTCGACGATAAATGAAAATTATATAAATTGACAAAAATCTTATTTTGCAAACTGAAAAATGGAATAATTTTATCAAATAAATGTATTGTCATCGATCCTTGATATATCTACGAAGTTTGAACGAAATCTGGCCGTTTAAAGTGGGTCAAAATCGCGCCCAAATGAGTTGGTTATAAACAAACACACATACAGGTGAAGCTAATAAAAAACGTGTAAAAGAAAGACCTATTTCACCGGATACTTTACAACGAGATTAGAATAAAGATGTCTAGAAAGTGTGAAATTTTGATTAAAATTGCTATGGATGATGAGTAAAATTTCTATTTAAAAAAAGAAGAAATTTTAAACATAGGCCGTTCATTTTATTTGATTTAACTTAGAAGCTTGATGTTTCACAGCATAAAGGGACTGCAATATTCATTTCAAATTTATAGCTGTAAGATAAGGGTCTTGAAGGGAATACACTAGAAGTCCTTTTTCTTTAAATATACGAAACTCTTAAAAGGAAAAGTAAAAACACAGACTATAGTTAGGGTGGACCCATGAGGCTCATCGGGGCGATACTTAATTCAAACGCAGACCATTTAAGGAAATTACAAGAAAAGAGCAATGATTTAACTTTAATTCTCGTATAAAAGCTATTAAAAACATATAACTGGATACTTAAATATATATAGACTATAACTCGTAAACAATACACCCATTTTCCTATTTATTAACCTTTTTTTTTAATGAAAATAAGGGATGAGACGAGCAGGACTCAAAAATTCTGAACGCCACTACAATTGCGCTCGTCACCGTGAGACCGCAAATCCACAACGATGAATTATCTGCCAAATGCTATCGTATTCCCGAACCGATACCACTCAGGGACCTTCAAATATGAAATGTACTCCCATCTCATAGACTTGCTTCTTTTTACTCCTGGTATTTCTGATATCCGTGGGCGGCTGATTTTTACTTTCTATCAGAAACTTAAATAAAAATATGTCTGTAAAATGTCTCTTAAATAAAACATACCCTACGAAGTACAGCTACAAATGTAGATTTTATCAATTAACAATAATAATTACTTGTACTTAAAACAATGTGAAGCACCGAATCGAATGTAGACATAACTACGGAGATGTTTGGGTTGTCGCTAATGGATTATATCGGGTTACAACTGTTTCAATATATTATGTCTAACGTTGTCTCCAAAAGCAGTATTGAATTGCCTTAAACATCCACAACATAGTAAAGGATAAACAGTTTTAATTCTTTCTTTATGCGTTTCATTGCGTTAATTTATTAGCTCAATGATTAACACCCGTGAAGTTTGCATATTGTTGGAATGGACTCCCATAGTCCATCATTAACTTTCTACCCTGTTGCCGAAAAATACTTTAAATGAAAGTATCGTTGTGATGATAATAATAATCTTATGATTATCTCAAATGTTATGTGAATGGGCAGAGAATGATAGTACCATTTACATATTAAATACGACAAACAGAGAAAGTCAATTTAAATCAAGATTTATACAAGCTGTAACAATACTGGATATGTTGTAATTGTTTATTCTCTTTGTGGTATTTTTTTATTATGGCAAACGATAGAGCAGACGCTTCCTAAAAAACATAGAGAGATACCCATAGACAACAGACGCATTGGTATCTGATTGGCTAATCTAAGGCCGGTTGTCTCTTGTGCCATAACAAAAACGCCGAGAGGACAGTAACACCCACTATTTAAATAAAATATTTTATAAATAGATAAATATACGTTTATTTGATACAAAAGTACTATGGGAGTAAAAAAGTACATCACTCGCACATTTGAAATGCAAATAAAAACGTTGAGTATAAGCTGTGTGTTAACATTGCTGTGTATAATGTTTTAATTGAACAACACACAAAAAAACTCTGAACGGCTGGATCACTTAGCGTTGCGTAGAGACGTCGCTTTATTGTGTGTACTGTCGTCTTCTATCGCATTTATCACGGGGAATGTTCCAAAGAGCTGTTACACCTGTGATTCCTGTCGTCGAATTCCACCTTTGCATGACACGCCACAAATTAGGATATCATCCCCACTATCTGGATGTGTGGCGGTCCTTCATAGTGCAGTTTTTAAGGATTTTTTTCCACGAACTACAAAGCTGTGGAATGACCTGCCTTGTGCGGTGTTTCAGATACGATACGGACATAGGCTTTTTTTTTTTATGGAATAGGAGGACAAACGAGCGTACGGGTCACCTGGTGTTAAGTGATCACCGCCGCCCACACTCTCCTGCAACACCAGAGGAATCACAAGAGCGTTGCCGGCCTTTAAGGAAGGTGTACGCGCTTTTCTTGAAGGTACCCATGTCGTATCGTCCCGGAAACACCGCACACGGAAGCTCATTCCACAGCTTCGTGGTACGAGGAAGAAAACTCCTTGAAAACCGCACTGTGGAGGACCGCCACACATCCAGATGGTGGGGATGAAATCCTAACTTGTGGCGTGTCGTGCGAAGGTGGTGGAAGGCTTAAAAAATTCGTTTACACCTTTCTTAAAGGCCGGCAACGCTCTTATGATTCCTCTGGTGTTGCAACAGAAAGTGGACAGCGGTAATCACTTATCATCAGGTGATCCGGTTGACCGTCGCTAACTTCTTCAAAAACTCAGATCATGCACGTATCTGCAGTAACTCTCCATTGGCTTTCAAGCCTAAGTTATTAATAGGTCAGCATGAATTTTGCACATCCATCCGTCAGGAAATTAATATAAGGTAAGTATATTTTTATCCCGAAACTTTAAGTGTTCCCATGGAAGCGCGATACGATTAAAATGCGGACGTGGATAGAAGCTAGTCAAATAACAATATTTTGTTACGACTTCTGAATTACAAAAAAGTTTCGAAACCAAATCATTGTAATTCAGTTGTAGGTTTGCCGCATTACATATACAACAAAGACACGCCGTGATAGTAAGTCATTTACAACTATGTGTCACAATATTAGTGAAATGATCGATATAAATGGTTTTGAATGTCCAAGCAATAGTTCTTACATAACTTATACGTCTAGATACAGCCTCTTGCTGTTAGCAATGACAGGCCGGGCTTGTCACTTTTATGTGCATGACAGGTACGTCTTACACTCGCGATATGTCAGTCACTTTGTTTTAGTGTGCGTGCGTTTAATGAAAATAGAGGCTAATAACTCGCCGCTATGTTTTCAACGTGTTTACAACTGTCACAGTCTATCTAGACGTAGAAATTATCTAAGCAATTGTTAACATAAAATCATATTAGTTATAATCTGTAACCAAATATTTTGTAGTATTATAACATCACTGATCAACCCAAACAAAGCTTCTGTGTTTTTTTTTATGGAAAAGGAGGACAAACGTACGGGTCACCTGGTGTTAAGTGATCACCGCCGCCCACATTGTCTTGGAACACCAGAGGAATCACAGAAGCGATGCCGGCCTTTAAGGAAGGTGTACGCGCTTTTTTTGAAGGTACCGTCATGTCGTATCGCCCCGGAAACACCGCACAAGGAAGCTCATTCCACAACTTTGTAATACGTGGAAGAAAGCTCCTTGAAAACCGCACTGTGGAGGACCGACACACATTCAGATGGTGGGGATGATATTCTAACTTGTGGCGTGTCGTGCGAAGGTGGAATTTGGCGGCAGGAATCAGGTGAAACAGTGTGAAAAAAAACCCTGTGGCTTATGGTTGTAATATTGTAACAACCTTAGAAAAACATTTTCACGTTTATTTATGGCTGTTACTTGTAATTTACTAAAACTTGCCAAAAAAATGCTTATGTCTGCTGTTTGGAGTCGACACAATTATTTATAATATGTAAGTAGGTATACATATAGATTATGTTACAAAATCATGCTTTAACGAAAGTAATGTTCGTTAATTTAGACGCGTACAGTCCGAAAAACTGTGTAAAAAAAACATTAACACTTTGCCGTTAACGATCCCAAAAACAGAGCCACATCAGACAACATTGGGCTGACGAAATAAAATAGCAATAAAATTAAATGTTCGGAGCCGACCCGGAGCTGAGCGAGTCAGATTAAATCAAACATTATTCGTCTTAGCGAAATAGACCAGGCTTATGATACTCAAATAGGGAGAGTAAATGGACACATGGAGAACGAGGATAAAATTTTAATCTGGAAATTAAAACGATTAACGAATTTCGGTTATGACAGTTATCTGATTCATAATATGTATGTTCAAAAGATATTGTGCACTAAGCTATATAAGTTACTTTAGTTTTTAACTATCCTACAGGAACTCTTTAATTTTTCAGGATGAAAAGTATCTAAGACGTTGACCGGTGATATAAGTTATCAATATGCTAAATTTTACTAATTTTAGGTGCAGTAAGTTGTTGTGTAGTAACCTATATAAGTTACTTTAGTTCTTAATATCCTACGGGGTCTCGTAAAGATTCCAGTATGAAAAGTATCCAAGATGTTGACCAGCAATATAAAGATATCAACATGACAAATTTAACTAAATTAGATGTATGAGATGTTGTATAACTATCCCACGGGAACTCTTTAATTTTCTGGGATGAAAAGTATTTAAAGTGTTGACCGGCAATATATCCACTTGGTAAATTTTACTAATTTAGCTAGATAAGTTGGTATGTACTAAGCTACATAAGTAACTATAGTGTACAATTAATCCACGGGAACTCTTTTATTTTCCGGGATGTAAAGTATCGAAGATGTTGACCGGCAATATAGGGTATCAACATGCCAAATTGTATTAAATTATGTATATAAGTTGTAATCACTTATAATATTCAGATCTTTAGTTAAACTTTAATTTGATTCGTGTAAGTTAGTTGGCACTTCAGCAGTCCCAAGTGACATTTGACATCATTAACACGGTTGGCTGTTGTGCCCTGTACAACTAGAGTGCTAAGTTCGAGTACTCACTTCACTTATTGTGAATTCTAAGTGAAAACTCGTAATTACAAGAAATATGTGCGTTTACCACCCCCTTCCACATTATGCTATTAAAGTATTTGAGCGTTCTCGATACTTTTGGCTGAGAAGTATGAATTCGCGATGAATCAAGGTGTTGATGTCCGTTGAAATCTGTTGTTGAAATATTTCTAAGAAAATATTATGGCGATGTGAAAACAAGCTTGAAATAAATGTATTAATTATTGTTGTCACTGTCACGACAGGGACAGTGACCTTAACAGTGTGACATTAAGGGTAGATGAAGAATGCATATCACAACTGGAACGCTACTTCCAAGAGGTCATTGGATGACAGCGGACGTCTCCGGGTGCTACTTACTAAATATTAGTTATTTCACTGAGTAAGCAAAGCTACATGAATAAAATACGTGTACACTTGCTGTTATGCTTTAGTTTTGTTACTTTTACCTGATTAGGCGTGCATTGTCAAGTACTCCTAAACCGGTAATAAAAGACGGCTGATGATAATCTATTGATAAGAATGATAGTGAAGTGGAAGATCTAGTCAGGGCTCGATTCGCAACTAAATCGTATCAGCTTGATGTGTTATGTGTTAACAAGCGCTACCAACGTCATGAACTGTCTTAATATATCCCAATTAATAATTACAACTATTGTTAATATTTAAATACTATTTAATATAATTATCACAATAATTTGAAATAACTGTAATAGCATATTATATTCAGATCTTTAGTGCAGCAGTGCTAACAGTTGGTTGCATCATCACGGTACACGGTCGTGCCCTATACAATGATATTATAGTATCACAAGAGGTTACTTTTAAATATCATTGTATTAAATATAATAATTATTCGTGGAAACTGTAAAATACAGATATTTAAATTTTAAGTGCGTTTAAATTACCAACTCCTACAATAGTGTGACTACTAACGTGTGTGAAGATTGTTTGAGAACTATTTAACTCATGACATGTTTCCTTGTGTTTCATGAGACCTTGTGGTCTCAAATATTAAATAATGAAATATTAAAAAATTACTAATATTAGGCTATCACATATCAAAGTTATAGGAGTCATATTTATATGATGAACCTATGACGACCTGTATTATGTACGATCATAGATATAGAATCCTGTTTGACACCAAGAGTACAATTATTAGTGTGTTTGTTGCATCATTTTACATTTTACATATTATATTGTAATTGAAAAGATTTGAAACATCTTGATATAAAAGAGTGGCAATGAGTTTCTTGCTACTTCTTCTCATTAGCTCCAACCCTTTACGAAGTAGCGGTAGATTCAATAAGAAAAATATTTTATTTTGTTTTGACATTCATAAGTGTCATTTCCGTGACCTACGTGAATCAACTGATTTTGATTTGATTTATCATACCTCTAAAATGGCGTCTTCAAAATTATATTGTAGATTAATTAATCCTCTTGTAATAACAGACTTTTATTTTAAATAACAATAGCTACAATTATTCTGTTAGTAGTAGGGATTCGCCGGTTCTGGCTCACAGTAGTAGGGATTCGCCGGTTCTGGCTCCTCGATTCTGGCTCACTTGCTCGTGATGCCTACTAAAAAAAAAAAAAAAAAAAAGAAGTTTGGTGTCAAACTGGGGGTTTTGATGTATTTCCGAGCGATTGCGCTGATCCGTTTTTCGATATCTCTTATAGTTTCAAAGTTAGCATTTTAAATTAAACATATCCATAATCATTAATAATCACTGGTCATTTAGCTAATGATTGGTGAGCGACTCAATGTCTAAATTTCCATGAACGTGATACAGGTAATTTACTAATTACCTCTATCACATTCGTTACTACGATTAAAAAGACAGTTTCTGTATTTATTATTTATTTTTAAAACATGATTTAAATAAAGTATATAATAAAACATCATTGCAGATTGTATCATTTTCAAAATATTTGATGAAATCATTCAAACTCTTCTTATTAAACTTAAAGTATAGATACATTATGCAGTACTCGCCACACACTGCGGTATATTCATTCTGTACTCTTGCAGTATTGTAGTTATACATTCTGCAATTCCTTTGTAAAAACATCAGCTGGAATCCCTGAGGTGGACGACCATATGAATCGAAGTATTGTCCAATACCCTGCTCATCAATGTGTATTGCAACCCAGTGAGTGCCTGGCTTATTATCACTATCTAAATTGCTGACAATATAACAGGGCGTTACAACATATATCGGCAATCGGTTTGCCGCGTAAACATTATTTTTAATACTGGGATCGATTTTGTTCAAATAATTCTGTATCTCGATTGTATTCATATTAGTTGAGAACAGGGTCTTGTCAGTTGCGATGATTGAATAGTTATGTGGATCATAATAACATAAGCACTCAATAAATAAGGCTTTAATGTATCTTATTCATGTATTTAAAACTTATATGGTTACAATAAAACAAAATATCATTACAAGCGATTCAAATATAAATCTATGAACATTTGATGAAATTATATTTTCATCAATTTTATTATAATATAAAAGCTGATTGAAAACGAACTTTGTACCTACATACTTACGTAGTCATTAGTACAATCTGGAAATGTTGACTCCATTAAACTATCAATAATTGAACTTATCATTTAAGTGCCATTATGTTTCATCACAATATTTAAAAACCAGTACTAATCATAAACAAATTTACTTTTACGATATTTTAGTATAAAATGCTAGAACTGTTCAGAAAAATAATCATTGAAGTGGCGTATTCAGTCAAATTATTATATATTTTGTGTCTTGTGTAATTGTTGAGTGATTTGCTGCAATGGAGGTAAGTTTTATCTATTATTCACTTTGAAATTAAAAAGTTATATCATTTGTTATATTAAGATATGTATGTATAATACTATTCTAAAGCAGTCTTATTGTTGTTGTAGAATGCATTCAACCCAACAGTGGAAGAAAATACATATAAAACATTTTACTATCCCTTGTCTGAAGATAGTCAGGATTCATTAAAAGTTCCTCAACTTAAATCCTTGAAGAGGGCCAGCTCAAATGAAAATATAGATGCATTATTCGAAGTGAAAAAAACAAAACAAAAGAAAATATCATCATCAATATCCAGAGCACAGGAGAATGGAAGTATTTACATTACAACTAATGCAGATGACGGAAGAAATGCATCACATTTGGTTAAAATAGAAATCTATGATCTCAATAAAATAAAAAACACGCCTGCACAAGAACAATGGAAATACGCTGATTATAGATTAAAATATTATACAATCGACAATAATGAAAGTTATAAGGACATTAAAAAGATTTTATACAATGTTACGAAGAAAATTTTAGAAACAGAAAATTATAAGAAATATAATTTTAACAATAAGTAGGTAGCTATGAAGAAATACATAAATATTAGTTCAGTTTAGTTATTAGTTTATTTATTCTCTTATACAAATAATATTATTATATTCTCATCATTTGGAAAATTAAACATAACGATATGGAACTCTGCTTTGTATGTAATGAGGTTGAAAAAATGATCAAGTGAGTTATTTTCTTTGTAAATTATTTAGTATTATATTATTGATGAAATGTGGCTAATATCATTCACTTATGTTGTAGTCAACCTGTTCTACAAAGTGGAGGAGGTTTTAAGAGAAGAAGTGCAGTATTACAAGACAGTGAAGACAATGATACAAGTACAAAGAGAGGAAGACAAGGGGAACCATCCACATCATCGGGGCTCACCAGTGTGAACGATGAAATGGTGAACTGTTCTTTATGTCAAATCTTAATACGGAAAAGATATTATGCAAATCATCTTAGAAGTAACCTCCATAAGAATAACGTAATGCAATTACATAGTACTTTAAAAAATGTCACAGTACACGAATCGGCTTTTGGTAATAGAATAATCTCATATAAAATAAAGAGTAAATCCAACCAATTACAAACATTCGAAACACCAGAAATGTTTTTGAATTCTATTAAAAATGAAATTATTTCACTATTTGAGGAATCTGTTCGATTGCTTACAATTTTTAAAGTTAATTTTATTCTGCACGCTAATTTTGTTCAAGAAACAAAAAATATTTCTAATGAATTTGAATTTCAAACATGTAGTTATACTATAATGCAGGGTGAGGATTTAAATTTTTTCTTTTCGTCCTTATGTGATATGTTGATGACTAAAATTAGCACATTTGAGAAAAAAGATAGTGGTTGGAGTCTTAAGAAAATAAATGCATTAGACATGAATATAAACAAATTCAATCCATTACGTGGAAAATCATACATTGAATTACCTAAAGAAATCAAATTAAAAAAAAGTGTTATAAATGTACAAAACTCGGATGATTTATGCTTTAAATGGGCTTTGCTTTCTGCATTATATCCAGTTACTAAGAACTCTCAGAGAGTTTCATCTTACAGTAAATATTCAAATAAATTAAATTTTGACGGAGTTACGTTTCCTGTTAAAATGACAGATATACAAAAAGTAGAAAGGTTAAATAATTTAAGTGTAAATGTTTTTGGTCTTGAATACAATTGTAAAAAGAAAGTACATGAATTAGTTGGTCCATTGTATTTAACAAAATCACGGAAAATTGTTCATATCAATTTATTATTTATTTCGCACGGAACAATTAATCATTTTTGTTACATTAAAAACCTATCGCGTTTAGTAAGTGGTCAAATTTCAAACCATGAACATGCAATCTACATCTGTGATGGTTGTCTTTTACACTTCTCAACAAATGATAAGTTATCAGCCCATCAATTGAATGATTGGTGTCATATTAAAGTGGAATTGCCTAGTACAGAAAAAACTTTAAAAGATTGGTTTGGACAACCAATTTCAAACAATGTCTTAAAATTTGATAAATTTAATAAGATGTTACAAATACCATTTGTTATATACGCGGATTTTGAAGCTTTCCTTAATCCAATTCAGACATGCTTTAACTTGTAGTAGTAGGGATTCGCCGGTTCTGGCTCACAGTAGTGGGGATTCGCCGGTTCTGCCTCCCCGGTTCTAGCTCACTTGTTCGTGATGCCTACCAAAAAAAAAAAAAAAAAGTTTGGTGTCAAACTGGGGGTTTTGATGTATTTCCGAGCGGTTGCGCTGATCCGTTTTTCGATATCTCTCATAGTTACAAAGTTAGCTTTTTAAGTTAAACAGATCCATACTAATCATCATTACTAATCAGTGGTAATTAACCTACTGATTGGTGAGCGACTCAATGTCGATTCTTTGAAAGTGATAGATGTAATTAGTAAATTACCTCTCACATTCGTTACTACGATTAAAACGACAGTTTTGGGCTGTGGTTATTATTAAGTTAACAGATGATACAAATAAAGTATATAATAAATCATCGTTGCAGATTGTATCATTTTTAAAATATTTGATGAAATCATTCAAACTCTTCTTATTAAACTTAAAGTATAGATATATTAAACAGTACTCGCAACACATGCTGCGTTAATAAATATATTCTTTACTCTTGTAGTATTGTGGATATACATTCTGCAATTGCTTTGTAAAAACCTCAGCTGGAATCCCTGAGCTGGACGATCTTATGAATTGAAGTATTGTCCAATACCCTGCTCACCAATGTGTATTGCAACCCAGTGAGAGCCTGGCTTATTTTCACTATCTACATTGCTGACAATATAACAGGGTGTTACAACGTATATCGACAATCGGTTTGCTGCGTAAACATTATTTTGAATACAGAGATCAATTTTCTTAAAATAATTCTGTATCTCGATTGTATTCATATTACCTTAGAATAATGTATTTAAAAGTTATTGGATTACAACTTACAATAAAACAAAACATCATTTTAAGTACATATTTAATTTCAATATTAAAAGGCAATATAGCAAGACCAAACATAAACATAACTGCGGTAATCTACTGAAATATTATGATTTTTATAAATTTTATTGTATAAGAGCTTATTCAAAACGAACTTTGATTTATGAAATATTTAACTTGAGTTAAGTGATAAAGCTCTTTGTCATTTTCTTAATGTAACAAATTTTGAGATAAATAAAATACACTTTAGTTTCTCTGATTATTTCCTTTCGCGAATATATCAACAATTCGACCATCAGATTTCCTCATCGAGTCATTAATTATTTTTAGTATTACTTTAAGATTTTTCTTCCGCCAAACATATTATAGAGTTCAGGTAGTTATATCTTGAAACTAATTGACATGGTTGAGATTGTATACAGGTTGCATTTCATCAAAGCATCAGGTGATTTAGATACAATTTGTGTCACTGACATCATTCAAAAATATTATAAAATTATTTACGAAAACTGATTTTCCACACCCACACACTATGCACCCTCTACTACAAAAAGGTTTCATGTAATATAATGAGACGATTTATTGTTAAACTACCATTTATTTATTATATTTAAATAGAACACTTTATAAGTAAAACAATATACAGTACCTACATCATAACTTACTCCGCAAGTTATATATCTGAATAAAAGATGTATCTACTCTCATTCTTTTCAAAAAAAATAATTCATACTTAAACCTTATATAACATTTATTTTATTTTATGATGAGTCCAAGCTAAGGTATCAATATTATTTGCTTAAATATACCGTTTGCTATGACAAACTAGATTTATTTATTCGTATAGTGAAAATATTATGCTTTATTGACTTAAGTCTATGCATTGAACAATATTCGTTCTTATTTTTAAATAGGCACTATTCATTTTCATATACTTACTTAGTAACACTTATAAAATTTGGAGTTGCATTTTCCCGCAACATCTTACGAATATATTTTGATCGAAGTCCTAGGAATTCATTAAATATGTTAACTTTGTTCCATCTTTAAAATAGCCTAACTTCTTATTATTGAGTTTTAGATAGCAAAATATTTTTTCTGCATTGTCAGATGTTTCAAAACGCAAATGAAAATCAGGTTTTATATCTCTTTAAAAATTTATATATTAAAGTATAAGTATCAGTGTACAATAATTTTAAAATATTTCGAAACTTATTTAACATATAGTTATAGTAAAATTTATTGTATTAGAGTTTTAGAAATATCCAATATACCTGCAATATACCAAATAAATATGTTTATTGAGAAACAATTTAGTCTTTTGTAATTGAACTGCAACCAATTTTCATTTTAAAATAGATAAACTATGGAATTCTATCTTGGCAATTAAATCATACAGTGCAATTTTACATTTACTCTTTTTTCAATATTTTCCATTGTTATTTAAATATTTGAGGTATTCATTAATTTATAAAAATCTTTTAGAAATCAGATGTAGGTAGCTTGTTTATGCATGTTCGTATTTAAATCTATGAAATTTTGTAACCATGCGCTTTGTTTGAATTTTAAAATTCTATGATTTTTTTATAATGAGACGATTTATTGTTAAACTACAATTTATTGATTATATTTAAATATAAAAATTTATAAATAAAACAATATACAGTACCTACATCATAACTTACTCCACAAGTTATATATCTAATATATTCTTTTCAAAAAATATAATTCAACCTTAAAACTTATATAATATTTATTTTATTTTATGATGACTCCAAGCTAAGGTATCAATATAATTTGCTTAGATATACCGTTTGGTATGACAAACTAGATTTATTTATTAGTTGAGTGAAAATATTATGCTTTATTGACTTAAATCTATGCATTGAACAATATTCATTCCTTTTTTCAAATAGGCATATCTTATAATTTTCCATTTTCATATACTTACTTAGTAACACTTTTCTTAAATTTTTATGTGTACTTTCCCACAACATCTAATACATTCATTAAATATGTTAACTTTGGTTTGATCTTTACAATTATCGTACCGTACTTCTTTTTATTGACTTTTGGGTAGCAAAAAAACTTTTTCTGCAGTCAGAGGTTTTGAAACGCAAATGTAAATCAGGTTTTATATCCGTGTAAAATTTTTATATATCAAACTATCAGTATCAGTGTACAATAATTTTAATTTATTTCGAAACTTATTTAACTAGTGAAAGTCATCGCATTAGAGTTTTAGAAATTTTCAATGTATAAAATCCCAACTAAATAGGTTTATTGAAGAACAATTTAGTGTTTCGTAATTGAACTGCAACCAAATTTTAATTTTAAAATAGATAAACTATGGAATTCTATCCTGGCAATTAAATCTTGTACAATTTTACATTTACTCTTTTTTCAATATTGTCCATTGTTCTTTATACATTGAGTAATTCATTAATTTATAAAAATCTTTTCGAAATCAGATGTAGGTAGCTTGTTTATGCATGTTTGTATTTAAATCTATGTAGTATTTTAACCATGAGCTTTGTTTGAATTTTAAAATTCTATGAATGTTTTGTTTTTTCTGTCTGTGTGTGTATGAGACATTGCTTTAAATTTCTGAAATAAATGACATATGTATTTTTATTACGAAGGTTTGGAATAAATTTTATGCTTTTTGTATCACCAATACTTACATTTTATATTCTCGGGGCATAAGGATAGGTCAGAATGTAAATAATGCAGTTCAATTGAATATTCTTGGTCTACTTCCAAAATAAAACCAAATTCAAAATCATCCGGAACATCAAAATTTGTAGGAACATCTACGCATTCAAAACCTTCTGTATCATCAAAATAAGTTATAAACGACTTTCGTTTTTCTTTGTCCTGTTCTCGCATAGTCAAAGTCAAAGTTCTTTATTTGCAAGAAATATTCACAAGTTAAGTTGTTACAAATTTAAGAGTAGGCACATGTTTCGTCTTGAGAGACATGCAAATATTTCAGTGGTTTCGTTTTATAATATTGTAACCTATACTTATTTGTTTAAATTCGCTTTTTCATAACGATTCCTACATTGAGAAACACAGTCTCAAATACCCGATCCAATAAAAGCTATTTGTTCAAAGCCCTAAAGTAATTCTAATTTAATTTTTGTGCATTTTAACATAGCACCCCAACTTAACCCAGGCGCTGTATAATAATGTGCTGGATCTAGACCAACTTATGTCTGTAAACATAGAGCTCGGAAATTTTCAAATACATATTTTGTTTAAAGTGAAACATTGATTTTAAGATATAAATCTGAATTATCTAACTTATAATCTTCATCGGAAATATGTGTGGCGGTAAATGTATTGTAAAATCTATCATGATCATGGAGTGTTGAAAGTTTTAAGGAATCGTGTGGTGTTATAAATTCATATGGATAAATTCTTTTTTTTTCTAAGACGTAAAAAATTATTATTATTTGGAAAATTTAGTCTTAAATTTTGAAATTTATAACACCACACGATTCCTTAAAACTTTCAACACTCCATGATCATGATAGATTTTACAATACATTTACCGCCACACATATTTCCGATGAAGATTATAAGTTAGATAATTCAGATTTATATCTTAAAATCAATGTTTCACTTTAAACAAAATATGTATTTGAAAATTTCCGAGCTCTATGTTTACAGACATAAGTTGGTCTAGATCCAGCACATTATTATACAGCGCCTGGGTTAAGTTGGGGTGCTATGTTAAAATGCACAAAAATTAAATTAGAATTACTTTAGGGCTTTGAACAAATAGCTTTTATTGGATCGGGTATTTGAGACTGTGTTTCTCAATGTAGGAATCGTTATGAAAAAGCGAATTTAAACAAATAAGTATAGGTTACAATATTATAAAACGAAACCACTGAAATATTTGCATGTCTCTCAAGACGAAACATGTGCCTACTCTTAAATTTGTAACAACTTAACTTGTGAATATTTCTTGCAAATAAAGAACTTTGACTTTGACTATGCGAGAACAGGACAAAGAAAAACGAAAGTCGTTTATAACTTATTTTGATGATACAGAAGGTTTTGAATGCGTAGATGTTCCTACAAATTTTGATGTTCCGGATGATTTTGAATTTGGTTTTATTTTGGAAGTAGACCAAGAATATTCAATTGAACTGCATTATTTACATTCTGACCTATCCTTATGCCCCGAGAATATAAAATGTAAGTATTGGTGATACAAAAAGCATAAAATTTATTCCAAACCTTCGTAATAAAAATACATATGTCATTTATTTCAGAAATTTAAAGCAATGTCTCATACACACACAGACAGAAAAAACAAAACATTCATAGAATTTTAAAATTCAAACAAAGCTCATGGTTAAAATACTACATAGATTTAAATACAAACATGCATAAACAAGCTACCTACATCTGATTTCGAAAAGATTTTTATAAATTAATGAATTACTCAATGTATAAAGAACAATGGACAATATTGAAAAAAGAGTAAATGTAAAATTGTACAAGATTTAATTGCCAGGATAGAATTCCATAGTTTATCTATTTTAAAATTAAAATTTGGTTGCAGTTCAATTACGAAACACTAAATTGTTCTTCAATAAACCTATTTAGTTGGGATTTTATACATTGAAAATTTCTAAAACTCTAATGCGATGACTTTCACTAGTTAAATAAGTTTCGAAATAAATTAAAATTATTGTACACTGATACTGATAGTTTGATATATAAAAATTTTACACGGATATAAAACCTGATTTACATTTGCGTTTCAAAACCTCTGACTGCAGAAAAAGTTTTTTTGCTACCCAAAAGTCAATAAAAAGAAGTACGGTACGATAATTGTAAAGATCAAACCAAAGTTAACATATTTAATGAATGTATTAGATGTTGTGGGAAAGTACACATAAAAATTTAAGAAAAGTGTTACTAAGTAAGTATATGAAAATGGAAAATTATAAGATATGCCTATTTGAAAAAAGGAATGAATATTGTTCAATGCATAGATTTAAGTCAATAAAGCATAATATTTTCACTCAACTAATAAATAAATCTAGTTTGTCATACCAAACGGTATATCTAAGCAAATTATATTGATACCTTAGCTTGGAGTCATCATAAAATAAAATAAATATTATATAAGTTTTAAGGTTGAATTATATTTTTTGAAAAGAATATATTAGATATATAACTTGTGGAGTAAGTTATGATGTAGGTACTGTATATTGTTTTATTTATAAATTTTTATATTTAAATATAATCAATAAATTGTAGTTTAACAATAAATCGTCTCATTATAAAAAAATCATAGAATTTTAAAATTCAAACAAAGCGCATGGTTACAAAATTTCATAGATTTAAATACGAACATGCATAAACAAGCTACCTACATCTGATTTCTAAAAGATTTTTATAAATTAATGAATACCTCAAATATTTAAATAACAATGGAAAATATTGAAAAAAGAGTAAATGTAAAATTGCACTGTATGATTTAATTGCCAAGATAGAATTCCATAGTTTATCTATTTTAAAATGAAAATTGGTTGCAGTTCAATTACAAAAGACTAAATTGTTTCTCAATAAACATATTTATTTGGTATATTGCAGGTATATTGGATATTTCTAAAACTCTAATACAATAAATTTTACTATAACTATATGTTAAATAAGTTTCGAAATATTTTAAAATTATTGTACACTGATACTTATACTTTAATATATAAATTTTTAAAGAGATATAAAACCTGATTTTCATTTGCGTTTTGAAACATCTGACAATGCAGAAAAAATATTTTGCTATCTAAAACTCAATAATAAGAAGTTAGGCTATTTTAAAGATGGAACAAAGTTAACATATTTAATGAATTCCTAGGACTTCGATCAAAATATATTCGTAAGATGTTGCGGGAAAATGCAACTCCAAATTTTATAAGTGTTACTAAGTAAGTATATGAAAATGAATAGTGCCTATTTAAAAATAAGAACGAATATTGTTCAATGCATAGACTTAAGTCAATAAAGCATAATATTTTCACTATACGAATAAATAAATCTAGTTTGTCATAGCAAACGGTATATTTAAGCAAATAATATTGATACCTTAGCTTGGACTCATCATAAAATAAAATAAATGTTATATAAGGTTTAAGTATGAATTATTTTTTTTGAAAAGAATGAGAGTAGATACATCTTTTATTCAGATATATAACTTGCGGAGTAAGTTATGATGTAGGTACTGTATATTGTTTTACTTATAAAGTGTTCTATTTAAATATAATAAATAAATGGTAGTTTAACAATAAATCGTCTCATTATATTACATGAAACCTTTTTGTAGTAGAGGGTGCATAGTGTGTGGGTGTGGAAAATCAGTTTTCGTAAATAATTTTATAATATTTTTGAATGATGTCAGTGACACAAATTGTATCTAAATCACCTGATGCTTTGATGAAATGCAACCTGTATACAATCTCAACCATGTCAATTAGTTTCAAGATATAACTACCTGAACTCTATAATATGTTTGGCGGAAGAAAAATCTTAAAGTAATACTAAAAATAATTAATGACTCGATGAGGAAATCTGATGGTCGAATTGTTGATATATTCGCGAAAGGAAATAATCAGAGAAACTAAAGTGTATTTTATTTATCTCAAAATTTGTTACATTAAGAAAATGACAAAGAGCTTTATCACTTAACTCAAGTTAAATATTTCATAAATCAAAGTTCGTTTTGAATAAGCTCTTATACAATAAAATTTATAAAAATCATAATATTTCAGTAGATTACCGCAGTTATGTTTATGTTTGGTCTTGCTATATTGCCTTTTAATATTGAAATTAAATATGTACTTAAAATGATGTTTTGTTTTATTGTAAGTTGTAATCCAATAACTTTTAAATACATTATTCTAAGGTAATATGAATACAATCGAGATACAGAATTATTTTAAGAAAATTGATCTCTGTATTCAAAATAATGTTTACGCAGCAAACCGATTGTCGATATACGTTGTAACACCCTGTTATATTGTCAGCAATGTAGATAGTGAAAATAAGCCAGGCTCTCACTGGGTTGCAATACACATTGGTGAGCAGGGTATTGGACAATACTTCAATTCATAAGATCGTCCAGCTCAGGGATTCCAGCTGAGGTTTTTACAAAGCAATTGCAGAATGTATATCCACAATACTACAAGAGTAAAGAATATATTTATTAACGCAGCATGTGTTGCGAGTACTGTTTAATATATCTATACTTTAAGTTTAATAAGAAGAGTTTGAATGATTTCATCAAATATTTTAAAAATGATACAATCTGCAACGATGATTTATTATATACTTTATTTGTATCATCTGTTAACTTAATAATAACCACAGCCCAAAACTGTCGTTTTAATCGTAGTAACGAATGTGAGAGGTAATTTACTAATTACATCTATCACTTTCAAAGAATCGACATTGAGTCGCTCACCAATCAGTAGGTTAATTACCACTGATTAGTAATGATGATTAGTATGGATCTGTTTAACTTAAAAAGCTAACTTTGTAACTATGAGAGATATCGAAAAACGGATCAGCGCAACCGCTCGGAAATACATCAAAACCCCCAGTTTGACACCAAACTTTTTTTTTTTTTTTTTGGTAGGCATCACGAACAAGTGAGCTAGAACCGGGGAGGCAGAACCGGCGAATCCCCACTACTGTGAGCCAGAACCGGCGAATCCCTACTACTTCTGTTACATGAAACCTAGGAACAAACAGTATTCAAATGTCTCACAGAAGCGTGGGCAAACTCCGTAGCTCATAGCCAGATAAAGTGACCGACACCTCAATGAATGCAAACTGACATGAATAAACCAGAGATAGTTTGATTGTAACGTACAATGGCCTCATCACAAGAGAGTGAATACTGTTTGAATTTATATTAATTTCCTGTGTTTATTGCGGCAACGCGGCCGTCTGGCCTTATGTGGCTAGCGATTTGTTGTGATATAGGTGTCTGCACTGACTGAATTATTTCAACAATACGAACATATTTTATTCAATTATCAAAGATTTTTACAAATATATGAATACTTTTTTGCCACGATTTTTTGTTGGATGTAATATTTTGATAGCATTTTCTTTGATTAGAACGAGAGTACATTTACTTAAAACACTTTTTCACGTCACGTTTCAGGAGGACTGCGTGAAACGTGCTCTGCAACGTCACGAAACGTCGGCTTTGCTAAAATAATAATAAAAATGCTACTTTTACGCAAAAACTGGTTTAAAAATACAGTTACAACTAGACGCGTTTTAATCCTTTAGGTCTCTACTTCAATGGGAAGATATCAAACCATACAGACTGCAATGCAGACACCAAAATCATGACGCCTCCGAGCTGGTCGCGCCACCATATTGGTTGCGCAACCAAACTTACATCAGTTGAGTTACTCCCTATAGAGCTGTATATTATATTTTGTGGGTAGCGGCGACTGGTTGTACCACCGTGGTGGCCTAGTGAAATATAGCCCTTTAACAGTGTTTTATTCAAATTATATTTTTTGACCTATAGAGGGTCTGCCGATTCGAAGCCGTTGGTAATACTGCACATTTTTAGATATATAAATGGGACTGTTTGTGTTCTAAACGAGTATTTTTTTAAATGTGATGTTTGGAAAGGGAGCCGTGATTCATGTATTTACATTAACATGGCATATGCCGTATTTATGGTGTATCAAATGGTGCATTATCGTAGACAGCGTAGAGGTGTTTCCGGGACGATACGACATAGGTACCTTCAAGAAAAGAGCCAACACCTTCCTTAAAGGCCGGCAACGCTCTTGTGATTCCTCTGATGTTGCAAGAGAGTGTGGGCGGCGGTGATCACTTAACACCAGGTGGTTTGTCCTCCTATTCCATAAAAAAAAAGGTTCTGAATCCCTGCTATTAAGTAAGCAAGTAAAAATGTATAAATGTTTCATATTCCACACAAATATTATTGCTTATATCAATAGATAGACAGATAGATAGATCTATCTAAACTTGAAGTTACCAAGAAATGTTTAACACGTATTTGATCAAAATCCAAGACACGAGTGTGAGGAGTTAAGGATTTGGTATTGTTTTGTTCTTGTCAGGAAATTCTCGAGAAAAATTAAGGTGTTACCGGCTTTAGGAGATAAAACTTTAATGTTTGTTCGCGAATTAAGATTAAATGGCTTTCTGTATTATATATCGTATCGATTGATCGATTATAATTAAAGTTACCAGCTAAAAACGTGAAACAATTTTTAAATAAGGTTTGTTGAAGGTTTTGGTATTTTTTATATATAAGTGGTACATATTTTAAGAATATGAATAAATAATCTGCAGAAAATAGTGGTCCGAAATTATCTTTTTGGATTATAAATAGGGTACCTAATTCAGTTTTCCCTGTTGCAGGAACGAATAAATTAACGATTGGAGTGAAATAAAATATAGGTGATCATAGTTCATTTTTTTTTATTAACTTAATTGCCTGAACGTACTGCACGAAGTGAAATTGAAAATAAATAATTTTTTATCGACTTACCCCCTCTCTCCGATTTCACCAAGTTGTTCAATTTAACCAAATAAATAGACAAATTTAAGTTAAACTCGTCAAAAATCTTAAATGTAATATTGTTTTTATTCTTAGATCTAATGAATGTAGTACACAAGCGAAATAATTAAGAACAACAGTTGTAATTCTTCTGTTAACAAGAATTTAAAAGAATAGTTACCTGTGTTTCTTTGGAATTACAAGTTATGGCAATAAAGAGTGTTTATTAAATATATACATATAAGTGAAGGAATTCAGCTGAATAACAAAAACTCAAAATCGAATTAGTTGTAAGAATATAAGTTATAGTCAAAGTCAAAAAATCTTTATTCACTGTAAAACTTTGTAAGTTATTTTGTGCAAGTCAGGATGCAGTACAAAAGTTACAATAGCATTCAAATGAGTATAACAATATTCATTAACAAAATTTAGAACATTGATATAGTTGGAATATCATTCAAATAATCTTTCACGCTATAATAGGCCTTAGATGTTAATTTATTTTTTACGTTACATTTAAATTTTTTAATAGGTAACATTTTAATTTAGTTTTAATTTATTATAAAATACAACACAATCCACTTTAAAAGATTTAGCAATTTTACGGAGCCTAGTAGATGGAATTGCGAGTTTATGTTTGTTTCGAGTTGACACTGTGTACATCACTATTCTTTTTAAAATGGCTAATATTTTTATGGGCGTATAGGAGGTTCTCGTATATGTACTGGCAGTGTACTGTCATAATATTTATTTCACTAAACTTTTCTCTGAATGAATCCCTTGAACGCATTTTATAGACTGCTCGAATTACTCTTTTCTGCAGCACAAATATGTTTTCAATATCTGCAGCCCTACCCCACAATATAATTCCGTAAGACATGACACTATGAAAGTAGCTGAAATATACAAGTCTAGCCGTTTCAACATCTATTAAGTTAGACGTGGGAACAAAGTTATTTATATTAGTGTTTGTTTAAATCAAAGATGGATCTACACTTTACACATTATTACTCATTCACACATACATAATACTGCAAGTTGCAAACACTTGAGAGGAAACTCTAGTAATGAGCATTTTTTTTTTTTTTTTTTTTGAGAGGAGGAAATACTGTTACGTATTTACGCCCCGGAACGGGGCGTAATATGTCGGACTCGAGTGTCCGCGTAAGCGGACACCCCATACCGACTAAAACCTCCTCTGTGCTGTTAGCAGCCCTGGCTTTCACAGCGAAGTAGGACGTGGGCCGTGGAGGCCGCAAAGACTACGCAACAACAGTCGCGGGGCGTCTCCTAAGGAGACTCGAACCTCAGACCGGCTGTGTGCTTGTGGGAAGGAGAGAGAATGAAAATGAAGATGAAATGAAGATGAAAGATGAAAAGGTGATAAGAGCACACTCGCTGGCGAGTGTGGTGATGTTTTGTGTAATGTATGTAAGTGTGTATGTATGTGTTTATGATTGCATGTATGTATGTTTGTATGTGTGTAAGTAGTGTTAATGTTTGTGTGCATGTATGTTTGTGTTTGTGTCTGTTTGTGGAGTGTGTTTGTGATTGTGTAAGTCGTGTATGTCAGTCCGTCAGTCAGTCCGTGTGTGAGTGAGTGTAGTGAAGCGATTACAGGACGAGGACTAACGTCTCGTTGGGTATCAAAACAATGTGTGGTGTATCTAGGGTGCGGGCCGCTGGCCATCGTCAGAGTGACGAGTGCCAGTGGTTTGCGGTGGTTGACCGCGCCTACGCCTGCGAAGGCGGTGTGTGCGTGTCTGTGTCGGTGTTTGTGTGGGTGTCGCGTTCGCGATGGTGATGTCGTCATCCGGGTCTACCGTTACGTGTCTGGGACGTCTTATTGGGTTGAGACTATGGTGAAGGGGGGTGTACCCGCATGCCTTCCTAACCAAGATGTTGGGATGGTTAGGCGCCTTGTCAAAGAAGCGTCGCGAGATCTCTTTAAAGTGTTGAGCTATTGTCGGAAGCTCTAGGTCGCGGTGAAGGTCAACGTTTCGGATGAACCACGGGGCTCCGGTTGCCATGCGCGTGAATTTATTTTGAACTACTTGCAAACGGCGTAAGTAGCTCGGTCGGGTGTGCGCGAAGACGACGCTTGCGTATGACAGTATGGGCCGTACGATGGTTTTGTACATCGTCACTTTGTGTTTGAGCGGAAGTTTGCTTCGCCCACACACAAGTGGATAAAGGCGACTGAGGACAAATCGGGCTCTATTGCATACCGTATCAATATGTTTCTTGAAGTTCATATTGCTGTTGAACGTGACTCCTAAGTATTTGTAATCCTTCACCCACGGTATGGGCGTTTCATACAGTTTAATAACGTCAGTCGGTTGTTTTTTAGCGCGGATGCTATTCGCGTTACCGAAGAGTACCGCTGCACTCTTGGTGGGGTTCACTTCAATCCGCCATTTTCTGAACCAGTTGCCTAGTTCATCGACGGCGGCTTGAAGCACTTTAATGTTCTTGCTCAAGGTTGAGCGGTTGGAGCCGAAGTAGAGTGCCGTGTCGTCAGCGTACTGAGCGAGCTGGACACTCGGAAACTTGGGAATGTCGCTCGTGAAGAGCGAGAAAAGAGTGGGAGAGAGGACCGAACCCTGTGGCACGCCAGACCTGATGGGTCTGGGTGAGGATAGGGTGCCCTCTACTCGATATCGGAAGGAGCGATCGGTAAGGTAGGCTCGAATGATGCGCACGAGCCTGTCTGGCACTCCCAGTTGATACAGCTTGAATACTAAGCCGTTGTGCCATACCTTGTCGAAGGCCTTCGCGACATCGAAAAACACGGCTGCCGTGGTAGCGTGAAATTGACGTCGTATGAGAATGTACTCGGTGAGTCGGTGAGCCTGCTGGGGACACGAGTGAGCGGTTTTGAATCCGAACTGTATGTCGGGTATCAGGTTAAGCTCCGCGATGTAATGATTAAGACGCGCGAGAATTAATCTTTCGTAAAGTTTCCCGATCGAGTTAATTAAGCTAATAGGCCTATAGCTACTCGGATTAGCTTTAGGTTTATTGGGTTTTGGGATACCGATAACAATGGAATCTTTCCATGGTGGGTGGGTTTTATTACGTCGCCTGAAGGGCTCAGAGCGGAGCGACGTTCAACTTCACGATCAACTTCGTCAACGTGTGTCGGGTCGGCTGCTGCATTTGGAGAGCACTGACTCTCGAGACTATCGGCGAGGCATTCAGCCTTCTCATCGTCATCGAGCGCCGGCTGCAGTCCCGGTCTGTCCAAAGGAGGCATGACAGTGGGCGGCTCCTGTTTGAACGCGCGAGGCAGCTTCCAGAAAGCCACATGTGATGGCTTAAGGTTGCCGAGCAAGCGGTCCCAACGTTCGCCGCGGAGTTCCGCGATACGTTCCCGTACCACCCGCTGTAGGTAGCGGAGGTGGCGCCTATTCTCGACCGACGGATACCTGTCGTAAAGTCTAGTGGCTCTGTGCTTCTGTGTGAGTAAGTTCCTGACCTCTGGAGGCAGGTTTAGGCGATGCGGTTGCATTGTCGGAACCTGCCTGGAGCAGGCCTTGATCCTACTCTGTATGTGTGACGTCACATGAGAGATAGCACTGTGAGCCGTGTCGACCGAGTCGATGACGTCCGGTATACGGTCAAGGTCGTCGGACTTGATAGACTCGAGATCCTTTTCCAGCCGTTGCCAGTCGATCACTGTTTTCGTCGGTGGTTGAAAGTTAACCGGTGGGCCTAGATTTAGGACGACGGGCCGGTGGTCTGACTCTAATTCGTGAAGAACCTCGATTGAATTTACATTGAGCGTTACGTTTTTAAGTAACGCAACGTCTAGAATGTCGGGTCGGTGCGCGACGTTATCCGGATAACGTGTTGGTTCGTCGGGTGCTATTACTGAAAAGTTCCGCGTGTCTGTGAGAGAGTCTAATAAAATTCCGTTTCTATTTGTGGCTCTACTGTTCCAGCTGGAGTGTTTGGCGTTAAGATCGCCGCCCACTATGACTGCGGCCCCGTGGCCGAGTAATGCTTCTATATCTGTGTCTAATATTTGTTTGTTCGGCGGAAGATAAGCTGAAATAACAGTGATCGGCTGGTGATTCGCCATACTGACCCGGATGGCAGAGGCCTCGATGTTAGTGAGGACCGGAGGATCTATAAGTATACAGTGTAGAGACCTTTTAAAATAAATGAGGGTGCCGCCCATACGGGTGGTGCGATCATTCCTAACTAAGTTATAATTAGCGATACGCGGATCGCGTATACGTGGTTTTAAAAATGTCTCTTGCACTAAGAATAGGTCTAATTGATGTTCGTGAGCGAACTCCTTCACCAAGTCTAGTTGAGGCTTAAGGCCTTGGGCGTTAAAATACGCTATACGGAGCGTATGTGGTTTGACCCGTCCGCTTACGTAATTAGGCATCGCGAATGTTGTTTTTATACTTTAGCCCTATTTCGGTGAGGGCACGGAATATTTTGCCGTTGTCTGCCATAACTTGCAGGAGCGACGGCGGGTCTTCCCGGACAGCATCGAGCCTGCTGGCCAGGGCTGTTATTTCGTCAATGTCGAACATCTCTGACAGTTCGAACATGAACGCAAAGGTGCTGCCGCCTTTGCTACCTGTTGCCGCGGACGCGGGCGCCGGTGGCCTCGGTCGCGGGACCGACGCCGCCGGGCGGGACGCTAGCGGAGGCCGGAGGGGCGCGGGGGCCGCGAGAGTGGCCTCTGTGGCAGCGTTGGCAGCCGGAGGAGACCTCGCCCAGGCGTTTACTTTCGGAGGCGGCGCAGGTTTGAAGGTTGGAGTGAACTCCACCTTCTCTGCTCTGCCTTGCGGCTGGCGGCGTCCTGGGTGCCGCTTGTGTTTGGGTGCCTTGGGACACCCGCGATAGCTCGCGGGGTGCCCCTTCTCCCCGCACAAGACGCAGGCCGGGGGCTCCGCGCATTTCCGTGTTTCCCGAGGCACTTCACACACCTCGGGGTGTGTTCGCAATTTCGTGCCGAGTGCCCGTATAATTGGCATCTGTGGCACTGACCGGGCCCCCCGCGGTTGCGAGGAGCTTCGGTACGGATGCCCTGAAGGGAACAAACCGATTTGATGTTGAAAATTTCCTTTCCCTCTTGCGTGAGGTCGAGGACTACGAGAACCATGTTAAATGGTTGTTTATTGTTGGTTCCGCGCATACGGTGCACCTCGTGTGCAGGGTAACCCTGCTCTTTGAGGTCCGACAGAATGTCGGCCTCGTCTAACTCTTTGGGGACGTTTCTAATAACGACCCTCAGGCGCTTCTCCTCAGGCAGGGCGTACGTGTGGAAACCCACACTCAGCTCTCTAAGAAGAGATGTCAGGGCGCGGTGGTCCGCTACCTCTCTGGTCTCTAGTTTGATTAGTGATTGGTACGCCCTCGCCTGGAAGGAGAGCCTCTTCGGGATCCTGTTTTTGATGGATAACCATCGGCCTCGGTCCCCTATAAAAATAGGAGGCGGGCGCTTGGTCGGAGGCGGTACGCGGGCTTTAGCGGGCGCGGGCGCGGACGCGGGAGCGGAGCCAGTCGTGGCCGCGGCTTTCTTCGCGGGTGTGCTATCCAGAGAAGGCGATTCACGACCGCGCTTCTTCTTGCGACTGACGGTGATGAAGCCGTCAGCATCCGACGCGACACTCTCCGCTCTCGACGGTAGAGCGGATTCCGGCCGGGCCGGTGAAGCACTGGAAGCCTGAGGGGCTACCGTGCGGTCAGGACTGACCGCGGGGACCTTAGGGGTCGCCTGCGCGTCAAAGTACGCCTGAAGGACAGGCGGACGGGCTGATCGGGTGATCACTTTCCTCGGTTTGACCGAGGCCACGGAACTTGCGTCGGACGCATTGCCTATCTCCATTTCGGATTCCCCGTCGGAACTCGAAACGTCAGATGACGATCTGTATTTTTTAGATTTGGATTTCGCTGTCTGGATGTCTATCGTTTCCTTAATTAACGGAGCGATCTTCTCCGTAAATAGCTTATCTAGCAGGGCGCTTAGAAGGCCCAGTAATGAGCAAAATACTGTAATGAGCAAAATACTGGTGACCGTAAGCTAACTTTCGGCAGGAAAATTGTTAGCATGTTTTAATGTTTATCTCTGTGCTCTATGCACCATCTATCGGATGCGATATGAACTAAAAAGACAGCCGGTTTCACGTTCAACAGTGTTTTATGTTAATATGCTTCATAAATGAAGGTAAAAAGAAAAAATGAAAATATAATAATAATAATAATACTGACACTCTTTTACACGAATTATCTTGGTTCAAACTAGGTATAGCCTGTACTATGGGTACAAGACAACGATATATTTAATCCAATATACTTACTTAAACATATTATATATAAACATCCATGACTCGGGAAAAAACATTCATATTAATCATATAAATGATTGCATTGCATTCCCTACCGAGATTCGAATCCGGGACCTCTAGCTCAGTAGGCAGGGTCATTAATAACTGGGCTATAGGGGTCAATATATATAATATACCAAAGAGTATAAGTAAGATTCGTCAGGTATGTTCAATTAAGCAGAATCATGGACCGTTAGAATTAATTTAGCAGACGCTGCGTCCCTTGGCAACTGATTAATTAGGCCAAAACATCGCACATCGCCTCAATCGAGTAATATACGTCTTCCAAAGCTGCGTAATTGTGGCCAGTAATAATCTAATTTATTTATTGAATTGCTACTCTGTCAACAGAGTATTGGGAAAAGATCAATAATACATAAAATGTTGGTTTTTGTTTATTTTATGAAAATAAACGACGAGCAGGATAGTAATTGATACGCCCTGCCCATTACAACGCAGTTCCGCTCAAGATTCTTGAAAAACCCCAAAAATTCTGAGCGGCACTATAACTGCGCTCGTCACCTTCAGACATAAGATGTTAAGTCTCATTTGCACAGTAATACCTACCTACGGCGCCCTTCAGACCGAAACACAGTAATGCTTACACATTACTGCTTCACGGCAGAAATAGGCGCCGTTGTGGTATCTACCCATAATCTAGCCGGCTTCCTGTGCAAAGGCGCCTCCCACTGGTATGTATATAAAGATTTTAACACATAAAGGTATATCGACTGACGACTAGATTATGAGTATTTTAAACCAATAAATAAATGGTTATCCTTCATCCTAATAAACACTTCACAAAATTGTATAAATTGTAGTATTTTATTAAAAAAGCGCAAAAAAAGAATGCGGGGAGAGCTTCATGTGCCTTTTCTTTTCAGAGTACTTCAGAAGCGATAGTAGTGGTTTGATTGAAAAAATTGACGGTAGTTGTAAAATTTGCATGTCATAAATGTGGCAAACATGTACTTTATAATATTTATGTAACATCAATCTAACATGTTTATGCAAATAAAAACTTTGACATTCAGAAGAATTCCTTTGGAAATATTTTCAGAAAAAAATATGTACAATGATTCCAGAAAATACCATCTGCAAGCAAGCTCACAAAAATCTGTCGTTTCTCATTATAAAATATTCCATCGTGTTGTTTAAGTTTCATGTTCGTGCCCATAAATTCATCCCCAAAGTTTCATCGTTTACCGTATGCTTATACAAATAAGTACGTTTAAGGCCCTAAAATCAAAACAGTGTACACAAATAAAATTAGAAAACAAAATTTTTTCAACGATGAGAGGCTCGAACCCACTACCTCTCGCGTTCCGTGCGAGTGCTCTGCCATTTGAGCTAACCGTTCGCGTGACTTATCGTCATAAAATCTTGTATGCTTTGTTCAACTCTCAGGTTGTGGCTTCATCTACAGGATCTACTTTACAATTGATAAAAAGCATAAATGGAATTTATTTTCTCAAAATCGATTCTTTACAATTCTTTTTGATGTCATTTCTAATATACTAGATACTACCACCGCTTCGGAAACAAATGGCGCTCTGAGAGAGAACAAGCGGCGCAAGAAACTCTTGAACTCTCATGAAACTCGACTTGAGATGTCGCTCTTGTAAATCTAAACAATTTGTTATGTTAATTTGTTATGTTTTTAAAGTGATAACCCTCACTTCTAGGATTAATACACAAATAAAATTTGAAAAACAACAAAATTTTATGAACGATGCCATTTTCATGGACAAATTGATGGCCAATTTTATGGACGATGAAGCCACAACTTGAGAGTTGAACTAAGCATATAAGATTTTATAACGATACAACACTCGAATGGTTAGCTCAGTTGGTTAGAGCACCGGCACGGGACGCCGGAGTTCTTGGGTTCGAGTCCCGCAACGTTCATAAAATTTTTTTGTTTTTCAAGTTTTATTTGTGTAATTTGTTATATTTTTAAAGGGATAACCCTCACTTCTAGGATTAAAACACAAATAAAGTGTATAATAATAATAACAATATTGACACACTTTTTACACAAATTATCTTGCCCCAAGTTAAGCATCTATAGCCTGTGTTATGGGTTACAAGACAATGATATATTTAATACAATATACTTACTTAAACATACATAAATACATTTAAACATCCATGACTCGGAAACAAACATCCAGATTCATCATATAAATGCTTGCATCTACCGGGATTCGAATCCGGGACCTCTAGCTTAGTAGGTAGGATCGCTAACCACTCGGCTATACAGGTCGTCTGACAGCTAAAGACAGTGTATTTTAACTTTATGGGGTTTTCTTAAATTATCGGCTTCTATGTATCATTATCACATCACATTATTTGCATACACGACATCCCAAACACATTATGTTGGCTGTTCCCTTATCTTGTGTTACAAAAATACGTATCGAACGGTTACATATCCTCTTTCTGTAATGGTTAGATGCTCTTTCTTTGATAACAGTTATAAATTGGTGTTTGATTTTCATGTTTGCGAGATTGAGCTATTTGTGTTACATTCGTGGTACGCGGTATATGTTATTTTGTTAAAATGAGCGCAAAAAGAATGTTGGGAGAGTTTCTTGCGCCGCGGTTGCTTCTCTCTCAGAGCGCCATTTCTTTCCGTAACGGTGGTAGTGTTTGAGCTGACATCAAAAAGAATTGTAAAGGAATTCATTTTGAGAAAATAAATGCCTTTTGGGCCTGTTATTCCTTTTACATACACCCATGCTTTAAATCCTCTATTAGATTCTAAAACAGTTAGCTTATTGCCAACATTAAAACACCCAATGGCCTAATAACCATTACATCATCCAAACGAGTGTTGTAATGAAATTCAGTTCAAACATTACAGCACTCGTTTCGATGATGTAATGGTTACTAGGACTGGATTTTTTTAATGTCAGCAGTAGATTTTCAGATTCTTTTATAGAGAATTCATATTATGGGTGTAGATAAAGTCTTGTATGCAACTGTTGATAATTAGGTATTAAAACACTAATGTGATACTATTATCAACTACATATACCCATATAAACAACAGAAAAGATAAACCCACATTCGTGTTTTAATACCCCTTATAACTGTTAGTATATTATATTATATAGTTGTATAAATAACTAATATGACGTAAACGCCAACCAATCAATTGTATAACGTTGAAACAATATACTTAGAATATACAAACGTAGAGACAACCTGACAGCCTGATAATGAGTGACCATCATCATATTTGTCAATGTGTGAGTTAGCTAGTGATTTGATAATCAAAATACTAAGCTGTTAATGCCAAACGTGGAGGACTGTTTACGACTGGTGAATCAAAATCGATTACAGTATCCATAGATTCGCTTACCAATTATTCTATCTCCTCTAGATACGAGTGGGAGGCTACTATGCACAGGATGCCGGCTAGATTATGGGTACCACAACGGCGCCTATTTCTACCGTGAAGCAGTAATGTGTAAACATTACTGTGTTTCGGTCTGAAGGACGCCGTAGCTAGTGAAATTACTGGGCAAATGAGACTTAACATCATATGTCTCAAGGTAACGAGCG
Organism: Leptidea sinapis; assembly: GCF_905404315.1. Taxonomy (NCBI): domain Eukaryota; kingdom Metazoa; phylum Arthropoda; class Insecta; order Lepidoptera; family Pieridae; genus Leptidea; species Leptidea sinapis. The sequence goes on along the minus strand of NC_066275.1, from coordinate 10,504,042 downwards.
CAATTGTAGTGCCGCTCAGAATTTTTAGGTTTTTCAAGAATCCTGAGCGGCACTGCATTGGTAATGGGTAGGGCGTATCAATTACCATCAGCTGAACGTCCTGCTCATCACGTCCCTTATTTTCATTAAATAAAAATAGATATGTTATCACTCGCACGCTTTCTTTGCAATAATTTATATCAATGACGTGAAGATTGTAGAACTCATTTGATAGAATGTTATCAACCCCAATTCATTATAACAATTACTACATTACTAAGATATTTCGCTAGACTTAAATTTTTGGATGGATTTCAATTAATTCTTCTTAGTTTTATCCTTAGATACTAGGTCCTAAACAGAAAAATATTGCGATATCTTCATTTAATGTAAAGTTTAAAAATACAACGATTTTTCCAAGCACTATGTGGTCAGTCATATTGTGTGTAAGCGGACGAAGTCAGGGTATCAGCTGGTTTGATATATAATTATTGAACATAAATTAATGAAATCAGCTAAAAAGTTACATCACTAGTCCACGTCGTCGGGAACGGACAGGTCCGCCCACTGCCAGTTCAAGTTGCCGAACTAATCCAAGTTTTCCTTTATGCACTAATGACACGAGTTTAATATGAATTCCCCGACGGTGAATAGCAGCTACTTGAACGGACTAAATCTCTGTTTTGGCAACATTAATAAACATTTGTAATACAAATTTTTATTTTCAGCTCATAAATTTTGACGAGCCCTTTTGTCGCGTAACATACCGCAATTACAATTTAGGCTTACGTAATTTCTGCCTTTCGTAGATATTCCAAACGTAAGAAAACTTAAGGTGAGGCTAATTTATTAAGTAACCTACTACATACATCCTTAAAATTAAATTAAATATTTCAATTCCAAAAGATGTAAGCAAAAGGTAAGTTTTATTTATACTATTTATTTTTTCACATGTCGCTTTAAACACGGGGAGTGTTCCGAAGAGTTGTTTGACCAAATTCCTGCCGACGAATGCCACCTTCATTCGAAACGCCACAAATTAGGATATCATCCCCACCATCTGGATGTGTGTGGTGTTCTTCCATGGAATGATTTTCTACTTTCTTCCACGTACAACCAAGCTGTGGAATGAGCTTCCTTGTTCGGTGTTTCCAAGCCAATACAACAGGGACAAATAAAGAGCGTACACCTTTCTACAAGACCGGAAACGCTCCTGTGATTCCTCTGGTGTTTCAAGACAATGGTGGCGGCAGTGATCACTTAACATTAGGTGACCCATACGCTTGTTAGTCCTTGGCTTCCATTAAAAAAAAATGTAAAAATGTTGCTCGTCACAAAGATATCTCTCCTTATGGTATACCTAATATGGAAGCTCTCCCATACATCTACATACAGACAGAAGTTATTAGGAGATTTAGATTAGGAGGACAAACGAGCGTACGGGTCATCTGGTGTTAAGTGATCACCGCCGCCCACATTCTCTTGCAACACCAGAGGCATCACAAGAGCGTTGCCGGCTTTCAAGGAAGGTGTACGCGCTTTTTTTTAAGATACCCATGTCGTATCGTCCCGGAAACACCGCACAAGGAAGCTCATTCCACAGCGTTCTAGTACGCGGAAGAAAGCTCCTTGAAAACCGCACTGTGGAGGACGGCCACACATCCAGATGGTGGGGATGATATCCTAACTTGTGGCGTGTCGTGCGTGAATTCGGCGGCAGGAATCAGGTTTTTTTTTATATATATATATATATATTTATTAATAAAAAACAAATTTTACATTGCGGTTTCAAAGCAATAAAAACCACTGAGGTTTGTACAATTGCTAAATTAAGTCTACACCAACAGAATTAAATTAATAAAAAAAAAATAGTTCACAATCACTTAGCTATACATTATAATTAAACAAATAAAAGTAAAAGTACATGATACAATTAATAGTTAAGCACGATAAGTTGATCGGTGGTCAGTCAAGTCTTAAAAAGTATTTTTTTAAATTCTGTTTTAAGTTAGTCTCAGTCAACGAGTCGGTCAAGTCACGTGGCAGTTTATTAATCAGTCTAGGTACTATGTAAGCTGTTGTTCTTTCACCGAACGCATTGGATGCCCGAGGCATGTGCAGCCGGTTTAGACTAACAGCGCGCGTATACACGGGGTGATCTATGGCTGTTTTTAATTTATTATTAAAATAATTTTCTTTTAGTATTGCATATTCAATTTGCTTAAATATTGACAACACTTGACAATGCTTAAATAGCCCGCTTTCGTTACCCTGAAATTTACGTTTAATTTGATTTGATACTATTTTTTTAAGAATTTGAATTTGAATTATATTAATTTTGTCAAGGTACGAATTGTAAGTACGACCGTAACTGCTCAGTCCATACTGAACGTACGATTCGGCTAACGCGTTATAGAGCATTATTTTGACTTTATAGGGTATGCGATTTTTAAGAATTGAGATACTTGCAAGGAATTGTCTAAGTTTGTTGCATACATAGTCCACATGATTACTCCATTTAAATTTATCGTCTATTATTAACCCAAGATATGTGTGAGATCTAACTATTTCCAAGGGTGTGCATTTACATGAGTGATAGTTTTTATGTAGGCAGACATGTTCGTGAGCTGTTATGATTTTGATTGGTAATTTCTTAATAAACGGTGATTTTATCAATAAGAGCTTAGTTTTATTTGGATTAAGAACAAGGCCTACATCATGACACCACCGGGTAAGGTTATTGAGGTCCTGTTGCATAAAATCACAAGCCTTTATTGGATCTTTGTCCGCGATTACGAGACAAGTGTCGTCCGCAAACGGGAACAAGTGCAGTTTTTTATACAATCTTTGATGTTATTGACGTATGAAAGAAAGTGAAGCGGCCCTAATACTGAACCTTGAGCGGTGCCCTTTCTCACCATGACTGGCTTACTCAACGTGTTGTCTATTTTCACTTTGTATGTCCGATTTTTTAGATAGTCACTGCACCATTCCAGTAATGGACCACGGACTCCACAAAAGTCTAACTCCTGAATAAGTTGATTATGCAACAAAGTATCAAAGGCGCGAGAGAAGTCTATAAATAATACTAAAACGTGTTTTTTAAGATCTAAGTGACTATTCACTTCGTCAGTAAATTTTGTTAAAAGGATTGAAGTACTCTTACCGGCCTGGAATCCAAATTGATTTTGTTGTAGTACTTCATGTTTCCTGTAAAAACCATGTATTTGTTCGCATATAAACTTTTCAACAATTTTATCAATCGATGATAGTATTGTTATGGGTCGATAGTTATCATAATCACTATGTTTACCTTTTTTAAATATAGACCTCACACAGCCTTCTTTTAATTCATTTGGGTAATGACTTTTGCTTACACTGCAATTTATTAAGTTTGCAATAGCCGTGGAGACATCTCTTCCAATTAATTTAATATCTGATACCTTGATACCATCCAGACCAGGTGCCTTACGTGAGTTTAAGTTTTTTATAATTTTATAGACCGAATCGCTTGAAGCTTTTTTTAAAAAGATACTGGAATCATTTGGTTGGCGGCAATTATTTTGTTTATAAAGTTTTATGTTGCATATTGGACTAATATCATTCACTGCAGTATCAAAGCTTTTCGCAAAGTTATCTGCAATGATTTCAGTATGCAACCCTTGCGCATTGAATGCCTTAAGAATTGCTAAATCAATAGATGATGACACACGACCTAACATTTGGTTTATTATTTGGTACATTTTTTTTGTATTTCTAAAGTTATTACTAATTTCTTTTAGGTAATATGAATTTTTTTTAGCTTCTAAAACCTTGTGTATCTTGTTACGAACTTTATTATATTCTAATCTTAATTTAGGATCTTTTTTTTTTTTTGAGAGGAGGAAATACTGTTACGTATTTACGCCCCGGAACGGGGCGTAATATGTCGGACTCGAGTGTCGGCGTAAGCGGACGCCCCATACCGACTGAAACCTCCTCTGTGCTGTTAGCAGCCCTGGCTTTCACAGCGAAGTAGGACGTGGGCCGTGGAGGCCGCAAAGACTACGCAACAACAGTCGCGGGGCGTCTCCTAAGGAGACTCGAACCTCAGACCGGCTGTGTGCTTGTGGGAAGGAGAGAGAATGAAAATGAAAATGAAGATGAAAAGATGAGAAGAACACACTCGCCGGCGAGTGTGGTGATGTTTAGTGTAATGTATGTAAGTGTGTGTGTATGTGTTTATGATTGTATGTATGTATGTTTGTATGTGTGTAAGTAGTGTAAATGTTAGTGTGCATGTATGTTTGTGTTTGTGTCTGTTTGTGGAGTGTGTTTGTGGTTGTGTAAGTGGTGTATGTCAGTCCGTCAGTCAGTCCGTGTGTTAGTGAGTGTAGTGAAACGATTACAGGACGAGGACTAACGTCTCGTCGGGTATCAAAACAATGTGTGGTGTATCTAGGGTGTGGGCCGCTGGCCATCGTCAGAGTGACGAGTGTCAGTGGTTTGCGGTGGTTGACCGCGCCTACGCCTGCGAAGGCGGTGTGTGCGTGTCTGTGTCGGTGTTTGTGTGGGTGTCGCGTTCGCGATGGTGATGTCGTCATCCGCGTCTACCGTTACGTGTCTGGGACGTCTTATTGGGTTGAGACTATGGTGAAGGGGGGTGTACCCGCATGCCTTCCTAACCAAGATGTTGGGATGGTTAGGCGCCTTGTCAAAGAAGCGTCGCGAGATCTCTTTAAAGTGTTGAGCTATCGTCGGAAGCTCTAGGTCGCGGTGAAGGTCAACGTTTCGGATGAACCACGGGGCTCCGGTTGCCATGCGCGTGAATTTATTTTGAACTACTTGCAAACGACGTAAGTAGCTCGGTCGGGTGTGCCTGAAAACGACGCTTGCGTATGACAGTATGGGCCGTACGATGGTTTTGTACAGCGTCACTTTGTGTTTGAGCGGAAGTTTGCTTCGCCCACACACAAGTGGATAAAGGCGACTGAGGACAAATCGGGCTCTATTGCATACCGTATCAATATGTTTCTTGAAGTTCATATTGCTGTTGAACGTGACTCCTAAGTATTTGTAATCCTTCACCCACGGTATGGGTGTTTCATACAATTTAATGACGTCGGTCGGTCGTTTTTTAGCGCGGATGCTATTCGCGTTACCGAAGAGTACCGCTGCACTCTTGGTGGGGTTCACTTCAATCCGCCATTTTCTGAACCAGTTGCCTAGTTCATCGACGGCGGCTTGAAGCACTTTAATGTTCCTGCTCAAGGTTGAGCGGTTCAATAGAGCGGAGCCAAAGTAGAGTGCCGTATCGTCAGCGTACTGAGCGAGCTGGACATTCGGAAACTTGGGAATGTCGCTCGTGAAGAGCGAGAAAAGAGTGGGAGAGAGGACTGAACCCTGTGGCACGCCAGACCTGATGGGTCTGGGTGAGGATAGGGTGCCCTCTACTCGATATCGGAAGGAGCGATCAGTAAGGTAGGCTCGTATGATGCGCACGAGCCTGTCTGAACCTGTCCGCACGAGCCTGTCCCAGTAGATACAGCTTGAATACTAAGCCGTTGTGCCATACCTTGTCGAATGCCTTCGCGACATCGAAAAACACGGCTGCCGTGGTAGCGTGAAGTTGACGCCGTACGAGAATGTACTCGGTGAGTCGGTGAGCCTGCTGGGGACACGAGTGAGCGGTTCTGAATCCAAACTGTATGTCGGGTATCAGGTTGAGCTCCGCGATGTAATGATTAAGACGCGCGAGAATTAATCTTTCGTAAAGTTTCCCGATCGAGTTAATTAAGCTAATAGGCCTATAGCTACTCGGATTAGCTTTAGGTTTATTGGGTTTTGGGATACCGATAACAATGGAATCTTTCCATTGTTCGGGGAACGCGCTATTAGACAATAGAATATTAAAAATGGTAACCAATAAAGTAATAAGAGTCGAGGGTAGGATTTTAAGAACCCTATTGTTTATAGTGTCGGGCCCCGGGGCCTTCTTGGAGTGAAGCTCCTTAATGATTAGCTTCACCTCTTCGTAAGAGGTGGGTTTTATTACATCGCCTGAAGGGCTCAGAGCGGAGCGACGTTCAACTTCACGATCAACTTCGTCAACGTGTGTCGGGTCGGCTGCTGCATTTGGAGAGCACTGACTCTCGAGACTATCGGCGAGGCATTCAGCCTTCTCATCGTTATCGAGCGCCGGCTGCAGTCCCGGTCTGTCCAAAGGAGGCATGACAGTGGGCGGCTCCTGTTTGAACGCGCGAGGCAGCTTCCAGAAAGCCACATGTGATGGCTTAAGGTTGCCGAGCAAGCGGTCCCAACGTTCGCCGCGGAGTTCCGCGATACGTTCCCGTACCACCCGCTGTAGGTAGCGGAGGTGGCGCCTATTCTCGACCGACGGATACATGTCGTAAAGTCTAGTGGCTCTGTGCTTCTGTGTGAGTAAGTTCCTGACCTCTGGAGGCAGGTTTAGGCGATGCGGTTGCATCGTCGGAACCTGCCTGGAGCAGGCCTTGATCCTATTCTGTATATGTGACGTCACATGAGAGATAGCACTGTGAGCCGTATCGACCGAGTCGATGACGTCCGGTATAAGGTAATTTAGGATCGTAATCATTATTTTTCCATTTGCGAAAGAGTTTCTCACGCTTTTTACAAAGATCATTAATATTATTATCGATCCAAGGCAGCTTACGTTTATTTTTACCAACACAAAACAAACAGCTCTTCGGAACACTCCTCATGATAAATGCGGTAGAAGACACACAATGAGGCGACGTCTCTACGCAACGCCAAGTGATCCAGCCGTTCGAGCACCAGCACTGGGTCCCCGACAATTCGAGCTGCTCTGCGTTGAACGCGCTCCAATGGATCGAGCTGATACTGGGGTTCGCCAGACCAGAGATGACAGCAATACTCCATGTGTGGCCGGACCTGCGCTTTGTAGAGCGCTAGAATGTGGGCCGGCTTGAAGTATTGCCGTGCGTGTGAAATATGCGACAAATCCACATAATATTATATAAAAGTGAATGTAGTAGTAAACTTTGTAAAAAGTGTGTAAACTTTGCCACAATATATAAGAGGCAATATGACCACTACGACGTACATAGTTACGTTAATTGCGGATAGCTGGCGCTAATGGCAGCGATTTTTATCTTTTGAGCCATAGGTCGAATGAAATGCAATTTTGTATATTATATGCATGTAGCAGAATTGGAACACATTGGTAGACTTGTTTGTCTAGGTGAAGCCGCCTGACTTGTTTAGCGCACGGAATACCAACGAGTCCATTATAGAACTCTATTATAAAATAATAACGCAGATTACGCAACATAATAGAACCAATGTTCTGGTATGTTTATTGATTATCAGCTTAGAGGTATAATTATTCTAAAGCACAATGATGAATAAACTTTTATTTTCGTCTCTTGCATGTGAAATAGCCGCCATTTTACGCCTTACTGCGCATTTTGACAAGCCAAGGAATTTACAATGACGATTTTAAGCAGGAAAGGCATGGCTGAAGGCGACTATACAATTTCAACAAAAACATTCCAAATTAAAAAAAATGACATAAAACAACCGACAAAAACACTATTCCAAAATAATAGATGTAATATGCACTAAAAAGTATAAAAATTATTGCTTTTTTTTGTACAATCCAATTAAATAATCTAATTCAAGTTACGATTATTGTTATTTTTGGGATCGGTGCCCTCCTGCCTCGGCGCCGCTCTCGCCTCCTCACGTCGCACGTGCGACACAAGCAAATCTCACCTATATCTATGTATGTAGTTACAACCCTACTTTGGCTGACACTGACACCAAAAAATAACGATAATCGTAACTAGAATTAGATTAATTAATTGGATTGTACAAAAATACTCAATTATTTTTATACTTTTCAGTGCATATTAGATCTATTGTTTTGGAAGTGTTTTTGAAGTCGGTTGTTTTATTGTATTTTTTTTTATCTTGGTTATGTATGAATAGTACAGATAAGTGTTTTTTAAAAAAAACATAGTTGAAATAAAATACTATATTTGATCTCCGAAGAGAGGGCCAAACAATACAATACCTAAAATACATTCCTTGCATTTTTCTTTTGCTTTTTTTTTCAAAATGTTGAAACACTAACAACACGGCTGTATTCAGTTGACTCATCAGTTATTTGAGCTTTAACATGTGTCTCTAGGAACTTTTTACACAACGGAATGAGCTGTAATAAAATCATACTATAAAATCTTAGATTAAGGATTGGTCTCCGTTGCAAGTATAACATTTTATTTTGACGTTGTCGCCAGGTCTTATGAACTCTATTATTTATTATTTGTGGAGACGTTTTGTCAACGGAGAAAAATAAATTTATAACATTTTTAAATGGAAAAGAAGGACAAACGCGCGTACGGGTGATTTATGTTAAGTGATCACCGCCGCCCACATTCTCTTGCAACACCAGAGGAATCACAAGAGGTGGTGAGGTTTGAAGGTGCCCATGTCGATATGACCGTCTGGGCAACACCGCACAAGGAAGCTCATTCCACGGCTTGGTACGTGTATAAAGTAAAATGCTTACTTTATCTGGTAAGTAATTATTAATTTGTGTTTGTTCGTAGTTATTGCGCTGCCCATCACCTAATCGCGATGTAGTTACCAGGAGGCTCCTTTGCACAGGATGCCGGCTAGATTATGGGTACCACAACGGCGCCTATTTCTGCTGTGAACCAGTAATGTGTAAGCATTACTGTGTTTCGGTCTGAAGGGCTTCGTAACTGGTGAAATTACTGGGCAAATGAGACTTAACATCTTGTCTCAAGGTGACAAGCGCAGTTGTAGTGCCACTCAGAATTTTTGGGGGTTTCAAGAATCCTGAGCGGCACTGCATTGTAATGGGCAGGGCGTATCAATTACCATCAGCTGAACGTCCTGCTCGTCTTGTCCCTTATTTTCATTTAAAAAAAATATAATTATACCATCTAATACTCAGACAAAAATTAATATTTGTTATAGCGATTTAAGACTTCAGGTTTGTGCGAAGGTGCTATTATTACGTTTGTTACCTTTGCATGCTGCTTCTTAACACATAAGTTGATCCTTTTTATTTCTTGTTTCAGATGGATATCTTCTGCAAATCTCTCGTTGACTTCCCATGAATCATTGTTGAACGTCACTGGTAAAATATACGGCAAACCTGCAAACGTTATGAAAATCAACACGAAAGAATACCGTTTTGAGGTTTCGCTTGACACTTGTTTCGTTACTATATACATAACGAACGAAATAGTTATACGTGAAACCTTTCGCAGGCTTTCGTTTGTCTTAGTTCGTTGAATGTGGCCAAGGCCAAACGCGAGTATTAGAAATTTAAGTAAAAAATATTATTGTAAAGGATTAAAAAAGCTTAACAAGTAACATTAGGTACAATTAAATATTATATTAATCGCAACAATTCATGGACTTTGAATCAATAAAAGGCACCATTGAACATGTTTTTATTAAAAAACTATTACTATTGCGGACTTTATGAAACAAAAACACAATCTTAAACAATTAACAGACTTAAAAGAGCGACAACTCAAACCAATTTCCTGATATGCAATTATTTGGGTTGAGCAGGTTATCAACTGTAAAGTGGATCCTGTAGATGAAGCCACAGCCCGAGAGTTGAACCAGACATACCAAGACTTATGAACCATACTACACTCGAACGGTTAGCTCATTGGAAGTGCGCTCGGACGGAACCCGAGAGAGTCAAATTTAATTTAATTAATCGCGCAGATGTGAGGGATATCGCCTTAAAAATAACAGATTATTTACCTTTAATTGTATTTAAAGATCCATCGCTTATGACGCCTATATTTGTACTGTAAGTTAATTGGTCGTTATTTTTGACTGCACGTGTTTTCCACACGTCTCGCATAACTCTAGCTAACTCGGATGCTTTGTAGATAGATCCGTATGGATTTTTACTTGCAATTGAACACACCTGTGATAAATATACGAGAAATTATTTTATACAATTTTTATTACTATAATTTATAGTCCTAATGTACTAATTTAATATGCGCAAGACAGGTAGTTAGCTAACTAACCTTAGCTCCAGACAAAACTTAATACGAAGTACTACATATTTAATTTTAAAGTGAAACTTTTCTTGAAATTGCGATCTTAATTAAAATATAAGCGGTTGTCAAGCAGAAGCTAATTAAGCTTTCAAACCTGATGGTTAATAAGTAGCCGCCCTTTTAATGAAGTACATTTAGAGCCTTTCAACTCAATTTGTGTGGAACGTATGTAGACAGTGAAACTTCACAGCCTACTAAGATTAGCAGATAATTTGTATTGGGTGATAGCGATAGGCGGAGGTGTGAAACGAGCAACTTATACAGTGGTTAGAGTTGTAACAAAGTTTAAATACTTGGGACCAGTATCGGATTGAGCAAGTGCCGTAGCAAATTTTTTTAAAGAGCCTTTGATCTGTATTGTAACTTGTCGGTTACCAAGTATCTAACGTAGATTGTCTGTAGGAAATATTGTAGTTTCACGTTTTTGTGACATCAAGTAAATTTAATATATCACATCTTAAGAAGATTCGCTCAAAAAATTACGGTCAGGCAGAGATATTGAGAAAGCTTAAATACGAAGAAACAGTAGCAATAGCTACTGTTTCTTCGTGTTTAATCCGGTACTGATTGGGACATGTTCTTACAAAGCACATGCTGAAGGATGACTGTGATATTGAGAGAGAGGAGGGCACTCTCGATTCGTTGCAACATTGCCCGAAGATATGCCAAATGCAGCCATCCCATCAAGATTGTACTGTTTAACGCGGACTGCCAGTGCTTCTACAACTGTACACTTTGGACGAAATTTCTCTAAAAGTCATACACGATAATGCGCGTGCAGTACAATGAGGCTTTTCGCATATTGATGGTATTGCATAGATACTGCAGTGCCTCGGGTATGTTTGCTAAATCGAGGGTGCCTGATTTATATGCTGTGATGAGAAAAATAGTTGCTTCCTTCTGGGATAGACTCCGCAAATCTCAGAACCGTATTCTCCAAACGGTTTGTGACGGGATGCCAATTTTTTTTCATATTGGCTAGGTGTGCATCAAAACAAAAATAGTAAATAAAAGAAGGTGCCTTGACTATGCCTGGGAAGAGCTTTTTTAACCTTTCCAGACAGTTTATAAGTTTTTTGTATATTTTATACTTTTTATCTTTATATAAATGTATAAGAATATCATTGTGCCTATTTATTTCATATGTATACTGGGTATGTTGCCTTTATTAAAAACTTATTATTATTATTATTATACAGCCTAGAGGTTAAAGTAGACACAATTCAGTTAACCCTATTCCGTGACCTTATTAACAGAGGTCCCAAAAGACAACACAAGTTCGACAGCCAACGACGTTTTCCTAAGGGACATCAGGACAGCCAGAGTACCTAAACATCTATATATAAATATATTATAGATAAAGCACAATATACGACATTGGAAACTTTATTCCTCAGCAATCACATTAGGTACAAATCCCCTATAATAATGGTAATATTATATCGTTGGAAAGGTTTTGATGAGAAAAACTTTAAATCGTTGACTTTGGATTTCTAGGTGGTCGGGATTGAAAGCTATTCAGTTTCAAACATTCTCCGTAGATTGTAGAATTTTCCTAAGTCTTAATTACCATTGTATATGCTTGATTGCCAGGCATGCATGCATACACGGATAGGAGACACGCAAGAGACGAGCGGATAGTCACTAGTTATTTTAAATTATCAAATGACAAAGTCAAGCCTCCCAACTCCCTAACCATCCATTATGCAATCAAAGTAATAGAAAAAGTACCAATTAATTGAACTTAGCTTTTAATTGTCACCATTTTATTTATTTCAATGTGAAGATTTTGACATATCAGTAAAGAAATGTGTATGAATTCACATCGTGACATAATAAAATTTGGCCCACTCGACCAACGAGCCAAAGTTAAGCTTTTACTCTACGAAAACGCAATTTTATAGTAAACTAGCTGCCCCGACAGACGTTGTTCTGTAGATAGTAAAAAAACAACTGTTTTATATTTCAAAACATCAAAAATTATTTCGTAAATATGCTCCCTGTTGTTAGAATGAAATTGTTTCACAGCGGAACTGTCAAACCGTGCGTCACTAAATTCTCTCATAGAAAATATGTCCATACAAAACAAATATTGAAAATAAAAATATTTATGGGTCTCAAATCGAAATAAAAACTACCCTATCTCTCAAGTTGGACCAAGCTGCACTCCATGAAGTAATCACCATTAAAATCCGTTCATTAGTTTAGGAGTCCGTTGAGGACAAACATTGTGACACGAGATTTATATATATTAAGATTTGTTCTATAGTCATAAAAATTCGAGTTTTAATTAAAAAAAATGCGTTTATACTAATAGCTGTGTAGAGTCTATCTCACGAAAGTAGTCCCGCGGCATTAAATGGAACTAATTAAGTATTGTTTTATAATATGTATCAGTTTATTAAAACAAGAATATAAATTTTAAGATCATCACATATTAATGAAATAATGGGGATATGAAAATTTGTAGAGACCAAAGTGTACACAACCACGAGGTTGCGTATACGTTGAGGACGCGTCTACGAGACATCTTTCGTGAAACGGACTTTACTTATTCATTCTTATAATTTTTTTAAATAAGTTCATACTAACCTTGTCGAGAAAATCTTTTTTCAGCCAAGTTTCGCTGAATTGTGTTGAATCCATATTTATACTTTCTAAGAAGTTATTGTCGATCGTGTCTCCTTCACATAATGAGCTAGTCGTAACTGCACCTTTAGTTATTATAGGTTTTTCAACTTGAATATGGAAAACCTCATCATTTGCCGCCCAAACCAATGAATCGTTTATATTATTACAACGGACCTATATAGAAATACATCAGTACAAGTAATAGCATAACTTTTAAAATTAGTCTTTGTTTAATTAATATCTACATTTTGCAGTAGTTATATCATTAGATATATCTATTTGTTTTATCTAATGATATGTATGATATTATTATCGTACAAATAAGAGATAAATAAGAATAATTTAAAAATAAACTAGGGAATAACATTGGTAAATGAAGGATGAAAGGGTGAGTCAAATAATATACGTCTAGATAGAGCCTCTTGGTGCGTTGGTGAAATTAGAGGTTAAACGTTCCTCGCTATTTCTTTCGACGTGTTCACAGCTGTCACAGTCTATCTAGACGTATAAGTTATCTAAGAATTAATATATTTAATGGTTTTATTTTTTCAAAAATTAAAAAAACCTTGTATATAGAATTAAGCTATTAACAATTACGTACTCCTAAGTAATCAGCCAAAACAGCCTTTGCAATCGATGTTAGTGGCGAAGGGAAGAAAAACAAGTCTGGAGGCATATTTTCTGAGAACGACTTCAATATGTCAATTGTTACAATGCCATCTGCTACTATAATTGGTTTCCTCTTAAGAACAGAAGCAGATATATACTTTCCTCTATTTAGATCACTTTCGTTTGTGTCTTCTGTATTTTGATTACTAGCCGGCCACGTAAAGCTACTTGCTAGTTTGATAATGAGATACAATGAACTAAAACAATCATCATATTCATCTTCTTCTTCTTCGTAGGTATTTGGATTTGGAAAGTTTGTATTGAAACAGAATACGTCGCCATCTGAAATACTGAACAAAAAGTTTCGTAGCGACTTGTACCTACTTGGAATACTTTTAACGATAGATAAATTAAAATATACATTGGTACCTAGGTAAATCAGATGTAATTTTTATGGTATTCATGCATGACAATGCGCCAGTTTCTAATTCATTCTTCAACAATTCAGCGCTAGGTATCTCATTGACATATACCACTAGAGTCAGATCAATTAGTTGACTTTCCCCAAAGACTGATCCTGATAAGATTTTCCACGAAACCAGTTTGGCTACAGGGGTAAGAGAATTGAATATCAATACGCGAAGAGGTTCAAAGACTGGTGAAGTTTGAAAATTCATAATATTATCTGAGATGGTAATAGTTACAAATATGACGTATTTGTTATTAGTTTCAACCAGATTATTTACAGAATATATTTTTTTATGAATAATGACAGAGACAAGAGTAGAAAAATCAAATGCCAATACTACCGCACCTATTGACGTAAAAATTTTAATCAAAGTAAAACTTTTTGGTTGCATAACTAATATTTTACTATAAAGTATCATCTCAGTATAGTCTGATTGGTAAGCTTAAAAATATAAATAAAAAACTATTATATGAAATATATAATTTCATGACTTTATTTTCATCTTAGAAATGAAATGAGACATTATTCAAAAATGGGAGGAGGCTGTATAATATATAACCCTTGCCTACCACAGACAGAACAAATTGAGAAAATAAAACTGTCACCTGCCATGTTTCAACGAACCAGAAATGCCAAAATTAACTATCAAAGTCAACGTTAATGACAAAAACTGAACTGTTAGTGTGAGTTGTGGACTGACAGTGACAGCTGACTTTGCTTTAGTTGTATAGCTACGTGCCGGAAATCGAAATTCTAAAATAATAATGTTGTGAATTGTGATCAGTCCACTTTTTATACAATTTTAACAATGATTCAATTATATTTCGTAGAATTAAATAAATAACTATGCTTAAGAAACGTTGTGTTTGAGTCAAAAGTAATTAATTATGGAGTCCCAAGAGAATTCCGAAGTGTCTCCTACAGCATCCGTTTCGTCAATAAGATCACCAGTAATTGAACGATCCCCATCAGTAACGTCTAGTAAAGAGGAGAAGTGGCCAGATTTGATATTATCTAGACCAGAAAAATCATATTTTTTCAGTACTACCAAAAGTAAGTATAAACTTTGCAATTTTTTTTTTATATAAAAAAAAACAGAAGATGTGGCAAAGCTGCTAAGAGTGACTCAACCAGGGAATTATTAAACAAATCTTATATTTATTATAATATTATTTATTGTTCTTAATACTCACAAACTTATCATATTGTTATTTACACTAAAGTGCATTAATTCATCTATTCATTTGCTCACAAGTTTTATTTTATCATATTCAATTAAGATGTTATTATCAGCTTCTGTTTTTAACTGCTGTACTCATAGTCATTCCTTATGTTAGTGCTAAGGGTAGTATTACAATTACAGACCATAATGTGACTCAGTGCCGCACAATGCCGAATAGTTCTGATAATAATTGGAACATGAATTAGTTTTAAAATGCACCAGCAGAGTGTGTGTCTACTAAGTTCGGTGTTGAAAATAAATATTCATAGAGTTAGCAATCTAATAAGAAAATAAGATGTTGTCTTTTTAATTTTGATAAATATGTTCATTTCCACGAAAACATTCATGATGTCTGCTTCATTAAATAATTCGATCAAGCGATTGCAATGTTGAAATAAGTATATTTCTGTTCAATAATATACATTAGAATTCTAAAATGAAATTGTACCTTCATTAGTTTTAGTTTTATTTATTTAGAGCATTGGTAACAAGACCATCAGCTCAAATCAAAATACAATAAACGAAGAATATTTAAATCATTTTTTGGTAAATATGTACCTTTATCCATACTTACATTTTTTTTAATACAGTCTGAATTAAGTTTTATTATTTCTAAAACTACGTCAAAACTTTCAAAATTCAATGCCAACTTATAGAAAATACACACGTTAATTTTCTGCCACTGAGTTGGTATCTATTCTACGCATCACGCGGAAGCAGTACTTTTGAGAGTGCTTGATTGTGTGAAATGTTGCTGTAGTTGGACACTCAACGTTGAGCATTATGCCGCCTAATGCGCTCTAGTGCTGTTATTGGAAAACAGTCAAGGAGTACTTAGCTAAACTAAGGAGAGTTCAACCCCCGGACACCACTTTTGGTTTCCATATCTAAGGAAACATTTAAGTAAGCATATTGACAATTTATTTGTGATACCAGTAAAATAAATAAATAAGACAAATTAATTTCTCTAATTAAATAAACTGACTGGTTATTTTTTACTGTGATGTCCAAAGCCTATTCAGTGATGATGATTTTGTGATGAATGTGTTTTGGGAATAAGTTTGTTGGAATTAATTTCTAAAAGACAAGTTTTGCATAGAAAGCTCAAGCAAATGAATGTGGCAGCCTGTTTAAAACTGGAGCTGGACTTACTTCTGTACCTCCACAGACACCACAACAGAGAGCCATAATAAGCTTGGTTGAATAAGTAGGTATGGTAAAACTCTTTTGTGTTTTAAAAAGAAAGCTTTACCTATTTGTTTAAATAGTTTGTTAGTTTAGTGGGGCTATTTACACACTTAGCCTCTCGATTGGGCCATTGTGCGTTTTCGTTTGTCTTCTTACTCCAACCAGCCCAGATCGTTGCAGAAGTCTAGCAGTCTTTTTAAATTTCACCAGGCATCCGGGACTGATGCAGGTGATTGGAGGATTTGTACCCTTTGCTTGGCCACATTCCTGCATTCCGTAAGCACATGTTCTGGGGTTTCTTCTGCCTCCATGCATTCTCTGTACAAAGGGTTGTCCATTACACCTATGATAGAAATATGCTTGTTCAAGGGACAGTGACCAGTGACAACACCTACTATTTTACATATTTTCTCCCTGTGTCTCATCAGGTTGCGGGTGAACCTCTTTGAGGGACCACATTCTTTGTTTCCCTGCATCCTTTGATGTTTCTCCTTCAGGTTTTTCTCAATGCAATTAAAAAGCTAATTTGGTATGGCATATATATATAGCAGTGTTCCAGTCCATATGCTACAACTTCGGATCTCCTTTTGGCTAGTTCATCTGGAGCATCATTGCCCAGTGAGTTGCTGTATCCTTTGAGCCATTGCATTGACTCTGTTCTGGTTTGAGATGGAGTTAAGTATGTTATAGCATTCCAGTGTAAAGACAGACATTATGGTGTTGTTTTGTAGCGCCTGAAGTATCGATGCACTGTCTCAGATTATCTGTATGTTAAGTTCTCTGACATTGGCTGCTACGGTCTGACCCACTCCAGTGATTCCAATACATTCTGCTTGAAATATTGTGTTTAAGTTGTCTATTGTTGTTGATATTTTTATATTTGTCATTTGAGAAGACTTGCTCTCCAGTACCATGTATGGATTGATCTGTGTGTATATATTCTGATTTCGTTGGTTGGTTTATTCGGATGTATAATGTTACGCGCGTTTATTTGCAAGGTGGCTTGACATTCGGAAAACTTCAGAAATATCATTTTATTGACAGTGTTGTCTTCTCCTTCGCACGACACGCCACAAGTTACGATATCATCCCCACCATCTGGATGTGTGGCGGTCCTCCACAGTGCGGTTTTCAAAGAGCTTTCTTCCTCGTACTACGAAGCTGTGGAATGAGCTTCCTTGTGCGGTGTTTCCGGGACGATACGACATGGGTACCTTCAAGAAAAGCGCGTACACCTTCCTTAAAGGCCGGCAGCGCGCTTGTGATTCCTCTGGTGTTGCAAGAGAGTGTGGGCGGCGGTGATCACTTAACTCCTATTCCATAAAAAAAAAATCTTGGTTTATTCACGGGTTTAAATTTATACCTAGTTAATTTGTAAGGCCGTTTATGTCTTAGGCTTTATCCACAAACAACATAGGCTCTCCGTTCTCTACACTCACTCTTTCTCTGTCGTTTTTAGCTTTCTTTCGCACTCGTTCGTATATCTAAACTCGCCTCAAAACCGCGAATGCATCGATTTTTCAAGAACTCTGAGCGGTCCTGCATTATAATGTGTAGGGCGTCTCATTTACCATCAGGTGGACATCTTGCTAGCCTTGCAACTTTTTCTCATAAAACTGTTATAATCATCTCTTATGAGTTTGGTTTGAGCTGTAGAATATCTCGCCTCATTAAATGTTTCTTTTCTATTAATCAATACTCTAATTTCGTTAAATAAACTTATTACTTAATGCTTGCTTTCTTATGGTTATAAAAAAAATATAATTTTATTTATTTAGATCATTGAAAATACCAATGAGGCCATTAGAGCTCATCAAAGCAAAACATATATGTAATAAGATTACTTAAAAACATTTTTTTTAAATGAATATACAAAAAAAGAAAATCTTTTCAAAAAAACCTATTTCGTAATGTATTGGTTAGGTTATCACAAGCAAGTAGAAAACCAAACACCTGTTTTATTTAACAGAAGTGTCAACACTCAACTGTCAAAGTGGCAAGTGAGTAGATAATACTCAATTCCATAGCAGTATAATAGCTCCATACATGTTATATAGATGGCAGCACTTGCAATTTCCCAGTATTGATTTCCCCGTCCTTCTCCGTTTGGAAAAATCAATACCTTCACTGAAGTTGCTGGAAAACCCATTTACTTAGTAACGTTCTAACGTTTACTTCTACGCAATTGAAATCATAGTGTTATTTAATAAGCTAGATAAAGTGTGGTGATGACCGAGTGATTTCCCGATACAGTATGTGTACAGGGAATTAAATAAAAATTCTCGATATAGTATTTGTTTTGTCGCTTCATCGTTTATTTGCATTATTATGCGTTCGCTTGCCGCGGTTCGTGGGGTAGAACCCTTGCCGGAACTGGCGATTCCGTCGGACATCGAAGCCGGTGACCCGGATGCCGATATGGCCGGAGCACAGGATACAATATACCTGTGCAACTTTCGCGTCTCAGTCGACGGGGAATGGCTGTGCCTTAAGGAACTGCATGATATGGAAATGCAAGACTCCTACATACATCCGTCAACTGAAAACGGTGCGAATATTTTTCTGGTTAAATCCGGTGATTTTCTTGTACATGCGACAGTAGAATGCTAAATGATATAAACAGAGACCTTTTTATATTTTTAATGCGTAGTATGTGATATGAGCCTATCACTCTTAACAGTGCAACGACTTGAAAAATTATTTAAAAGTTTACCATATAGGACCTCCTTTATTTTTATACAATTTTTTATGAAAGAAGGCTAAATACTCACGTAACCTCTTTAGTTCTTTAGTCCTTCTTTCTAGAAGGACACCTTGCGAGTTGTTGTTACCCACAGATGCATATTATCACGTAATATAATCCATTTAGATCTATGCGGTATACATTGCTGTAGAGAATTTAACCTGGCCCCAGCATTCTAAGTTAAAGTATTGTAATCTTTAATGATAAAAATGGTAAATTAATATTATAAGTGCTCAAGTAGGATATTGATGTAGAATAAGGAGATATTTTGGGATCACTAGCATAATATGAGACATTCCATCGTTAAGTTTAATAGTTTAATAATGACGTTTTTGTTTTGTATTATCGTTCAGAATTCATCGCTCAAATATTTCCGTCCATAGTTTTGTTGTACATGAAAGAAAGTTTCTGAACGTCTTGAAAACTGCACTGTGTAGAAATACTGGATATCCAGATGTGAGGATGAGTAGCTTAAAGTTTGAACTGTTGTAAATCAAACACAACGTTTGCAGTTTATGTATTTTTTTTATGACAATAACGGACGAGACTAGCAGGATGTTGATAATGCAGTGCAGCTCAGGATTCTCGAAAAACTTAAAAATTCTGAGCGGCACTATAATTGCTCATCACCTTGAGACATAAGATGTTAAGTCTCATTTGCCCAATAATTTCTCTATCTATGACCCCCTTCAAACCGAAACACAATAATGCTTACACATTACTGCTGCAGAAAAAGGCACCGTTGTGGTATCTATAATATAGCCGGCATCCTGTACAAGGAGCCACCCACTGGTAAATGGCCTAAGTCGCCCCTTACGATATTCTTGGCCTGGGACTTTTCTTTTTAAGGCCCAGACAAGCACAGGGCAAAGATACTTACTGCTTTCTTTTTTTTAGCACGCGACCCAGTTGTCATAGAGCGCAGTAATCTGGTGAATATCTCCAAGTTGATCGTGAAGGAGTTGATACAGCAGTCCCTTCGCTATGGCCGGATGTTGGACAGTGATCACTTGCCGCTTCACCACTTCTTCATTGTTCTCGAACACGTGTTGCGACATGGCCTCAAGCCTAAAAAGGTACACTGAAATTCTTTTAACTGTTAGTTAACTAGCTGTACAGTTTTACTTTAGTAATTGACAACGACTTGTTAACATAATGGATTTTGTTAATTCGCGAAGAACAAGCAAGGGGTATCCTATTACTAAGGCTGAAATCTGTTATATTACTTAGACTTTGCTCAGACTTTACTTAAGTAAAACTTGGCTGAGTGTAAGCTCAGTATAATCATTGATTTCGTTTTTATAGTGATTTAACAGCTAAAATAATTATGCAGAGCATAAGTAATAATAATAGTAATGTAAAAGTCAAGTTCGCGTTTTATCACACTCAGCAAAGTTTTACTTAAGTAAAGTATAAGTACACGCTCTCGCGTATCTCAGTCAAATACTCCGCTTAACGACTGTTTGTCTGTCAGTGAGCCCTATACCATGAACTGCAATAGCTTAACAGAAAAAAATATACTCAAAGCTTAGATAACTTATAAAAGGCAGGCAGTTACATAAATTTTTTGACACTGTAAAGAGGTGCCAAGTTAAAAGTACCAAGTTAATATATTGCACATATTTGTGCAGTCATTTTTTGTTCTTCTCCATATGAACAGAGATCCAATGCTGTAACACTGGATGCCTGATGTCTTCCGTGACAGCCACGAGTATTTTGTTGAACTTATATGTTTAGATACGTCTTACACTCGCGAATTGTTAGTCACTTTATTTTAGTGAGCGCGAGTTGCTTAAAATAGAGGATAACAGTTGGCCGCTATTTTTTCGACGTATTCACAACTGTCACAGTCTTATCTAGACCTAAATTATCTAAGACTCAATGTATATTGTCTATAATAACAAATAATAAAAACCAAAATGGCTTCCATGCAAATAAAAATTAATATTTCATTAATTAACCTTTAAAAGTAATATGACATTTACATAGTGTAAGGTGTTGACATTTTCTGATCTAAATTTCGATTTGTTTTAGGGACTTCTCGGGCCGAAGAAAGAGCTTTGGGACATTTTGCAAATGGTTGAAAAGTATTCTGTGGAAGCAGCTGATATCACCGCGAGTGTGAGGGACTTGCCAACGGTGAAGTGAGTAATATTGACACACTTTTACACAAATTATGTTGTATGGGTACAAGACAACTTAGATAATATATTTCATACAATATATTTAATTAAACATACATAAATACGTACATAATTTCTATGACTCGGAAACAAACATACCTATTCATCATATAAAAGTTTGCACCTGCCGGGATTCGAATCCGAGACCTGTAGCTCAGTAGACAGTGTCACTGGGCTATATGGGACATCGAAATATAATACCTAAATTTGCGGAGTTACAAGCTTTTATTAAAGATTATTTAAAAAAAAAAATATTTTCTTTACAAATATTAATTGTCAAGTCCCTTAAAATGGGGGCTTGAATTGCCGATGTCACTTTTTCATTAATTCGCCAAATTTCGTTTTCAATTTCGGGTGTAAATCTATCAGGGGAGGCGAAACCTTGGTTAAGATTTACAAAAGAAATCCCATTCGAATTAAATTTTGATTTCAAATCCTCCGTCGGTATCGAGATTTTTCTAAATAAAATTATAAAAAAATATTTTATTATTATGATATAAATACTTTATCTATATTTATATTATAAATGTGAAGTTTAGATGCTTCTTACGGTACACAATTTACACATAAGTTATGTGTAAATTTATAATATAACGTCGGAAGTAACAGATGCATGGTTTTTGTCTGGTTCTGCGCAGGCTACCTAAATTCAAATATTTTTATACAAAATATATAGGATACAAAATCACTTATTGAAAGTCAAAAACTACCACTCATTCCAAAAAGTATACCTCAGACCTGAGAAGAACGGGCGCAACAAACCCAGCGGGCTTTTTTTTATAAAAAAAATTATGGTTATAATGTAAGATCGTACAATAAAATTTATTATTTAATAGCCTGTGGGTCGCTCAGAACTTTTTTTCAAAAATCCTTAGCGGCACTGCACTGTAATGGGCAGGGCGTATCAATTACAATCAGCTGAACGTCCTGTTCGTCTCGTCCCTCAATGTCATAAAAAAACAATTTTAATTGGTAATTGTGCAGGACCGCTCTGGGTCGGGCCCGTGCTTGGCTAAGGTTGGCCCTGATGCAGAAACGGCTCGCGGACTACCTGAGGATCCTACTGGAGCACCGCGAAGACACGCTGGAGGAGTACTTCGAGCCTCACGCGCTGATGCTGAACGAGGAAGCTGTCATCATTTCGGGGCTACTCGTGGGCCTGAACGTTGTCGACTGCAACTTGTGTGTTAAGGTAAGCCATGTCAATTCATTCGGCTTTTATTGATTTTTTTTTTAATATAAGAGGGGACAAACGGCCAAAAGTTTCACGAGATGGGGAGTGATGTGGCAACCGCCCATGGACATCCGCAACAACAGGAGCAAGAAGCGTTGCTGGCCTTTAAGGCTATGCTCTATTCTTCCAACTATGTGGGGAGCAAAGGCTGGGGACAATCAGGGAGATACCAGTTTTTCTCCCCACCACATACAATAACGTTTTGCGATTTTTGAATTCATAGATGCGGGTAGCATGAGAAAAGCTACACAAACAGACGAAAAAATTTAAAGGTTGACGTATAAATTTACCTGAAAGAACGTTACATAGGCGATCGTTACAGATCAGTTTCATTAAATACCCACAAAATAAAGTATTTGGCGTGCCTAATCATAGTAAGTGGTTAATAAAATAGAACATATCGTAACTGACACTATTATGAATAGAATTGTTATGCTTATTTGCAATTTGTGGGCATACATGCACAATGCAAGTATAAACAAAACGAACTTATCGTTATATTATACACCACAGCTTATCATTTCAAAGTAAGCAGTTCGTGCTAATCTTGGCAATGATCGAGGCTCCAGACATAGTGCCATTATCAAATTTCATCTGTAAATGACAAAAAAAATCAATGGAACTCGGTCATTTTGGCACGTAATTATGAATTTCAAAAAAACCTGTAAGCGTAATTATGCACGATATTGTCTATTCCGTTCCCTTCGTTAGTAAAAAGAGCATAAACAGCTCTCTATTGAGCTCTTGAGGATCATAAAATTAATCCCCGCTGCGGTCTAATACGTCATATTGCACTTTAGTGTGCGACGTGCATTCGAAATTTCGTTCAGTTGTGTCGACCGCGCTTTGAATACAACGCCACGCAATGACAAAGTGTAATAAAAATTTGGATTTTTATTACACTTTGTCATTGCGTGACTTAAAAATGACAGTGTCGTATTTCAGGTAAGCGCCCCTTTAAATTAATAAAATTGTGTAACTAACTTGACATTTTTAATCAATTTGTTAAAAAATTACATTTCAACTACTAAAACAAAATGTTCTTGCCTCGTGTTCGCGTCCGTCTCGCGCGTGACTACTTCTAATCAGCATATGGACTTTGAACATTACTGCCACGAAATAAGGTCTTAATTTGAAGAAATGTTTTGATGTGATCTGTATAAGTCAATGTATACGAATATACAACGCCGCTCGGACATTTTTTGACGACCTTTTAATGGGTGATTGGGATTCTAGTTGTTTTTTTTTTATGAAATAGGAGGACGAACGAGCGTACCTGTTGTTAAGTGATCACCGCCGCCCACAATCTCTTGCAACACCAGAGGAATCACAGGAGCGTTGCCGGCCTTTAAAGAAAGTGTACGCGCTTTTTTTGAAGGTACCCATGTCGTATCGTCCCGGAAACACCGCACAAGGAAGTTCATTCCACAGCTTTGTAGTACGTGGAAAAAAGCTCCTTGAATGTTTATTGTTCGTATATGCATTTGCATAAGTATGAAGGTTTTTTTTTTTCTTATTGAGCTTGAGTCACTACCGTAAAAATGTATGTTTTGATTACTATAGTCCCCCCTCAATCCGCAATAGTTGTTCGATCTTGATTCCATTTTTACTTCTTGGAATTCATCTCCAATGGTTAATTCGTCCAAGGTTTGCTGTCTCCTTTCTGCAGTTATGAATTCATGTTCAATTCATTTGTGTTTGCCGTTAGGAAGAAGATTTGGACAGTCAACAAGGTGTGATAGACTTCTCGTTGTATTTGCGCGGAAGTAACTCGTCCAACGACTTGGCGAACAATGGAAGTAACGGGAACAATGAGCCAAAACAACGCCATATTAATACTATGCTTGACCAGAAGAACTATATCGAGGAGCTGAATCGACACCTAAAGTAAGTACTGATACTCGTATTTTTTTTTTGCCCTGCCCGTTACAATGCAGTGCCGCCCAGGATTCTTGAAAAACCCAAATATTCTGAGCGGCACTACGATTATTGTCGTCTTGAGACATAAGATGCTAAGTCTCATTTGCCCAGTAATTTCTATAGGGCGCCCTGCAGACGGAAACACAATAATGCTTACACATTACTGCTTTACGCAGAAAAAGGCGCCGTGGTGTTACCCATAATCTAGTCGGATTATAAGATATTTCTAACTATCAATGAGTCCACGCAAGGCCAAACTCAAGTTACGTGGTGTTTATTGTGCAAACATTCACCCACTGTTGAGGGATTATCTAGAAATAAGTTTAAATGATTTATTAAAAAATGGCTCTGTCGTAAATCCTACTACTCCACAGCTGAATATCTAAGTGATCGGACAGCCTGGGACTAGATAAGAAGCATTTGATAGCAATAGCAATGGCAATACTATATTGTAAATCTTTAAACGAGCAATTCTTGTATATATATATATAATCTGAATCTCGGAAACGGCTCCCAACGATTTTCATAAAATTAAGTATGCAGGGGATTTCGGGGGTGATAAATCGATCTAGCTAGGTTTCAATTTTAAAAAAATGGTTTTATCCATGTTTGAATGAGAAACAGCTACAATAACATTAGAATACAAAGGTAAATTTCGCCACTATATACAAGACTGTTATAGCTCAGATGGGACATTGGGTGATCCGGAAAGCAGAAGACCCCGGTTCGAATCCAGAAGTCCTATTAGTTTTTTTTTTGTTCAAGGTTTGTACATTCTTAAAAATCCGAGCAAGGCTCGGTCGTCCGGATATTTTTATTAAAAAGAGCTCAAAAAAAGAATGCTGGGAAAGTTGTTGTGGTTAGACAATGCATTGAATAACAAAGTAATAGTTATTTATGTTATTTTATTATGTTGACTGTTTTGTAATAAGGCGTAATAAAACACGAATGTTGGTTTGATAATATAGTATCACACGAGTGTTTTAATACCTAATTATCAACAGTTGCACACAAGACTTTATCTACACCCATAATATGAATCCTCGAATAAAAGATTCGGAAACAGTTAGCTCACTGCTAACATTAAACAAGCAGTCCTAGTAACCATAATATCATCCAAAGGAGTGCTAATATGAAAACGGATGATATAATGTTGTACTGAATTTCATTACAACACTCGTTTGCATGATGTATATGTGTTTGCATAATGGTTTTTCGTACATTGGGTGTTTTAATGTTGGCAATTACTGCTTTAGAATCTTTAATAGAGGATTTAGAGCATGGGTGTAGATAATATGACAAAGACAACATCGATGCAAAATTAATTTATTTTCATCATTTACATTCAGCCTTACCGGATAATCCTAATACGCTAGTGTAACATTCATCTTAAAAAATAATAAATTTTAAATGAGCATAAATTAAAAAAATAACCATTAATAATTAATTAATGGTTATTATATATATTATGGCCTCATCTAATTATTAATTACAATCCAATCATATACACCTAATCTAACTTGCACATACTTAAGAACCACTAATCTATTAATTACTAGCTGACCCGACACACGTTGTACTGTATATGATAAATAAATTAATGTTTTTTTATGAATTTGTCAATAATATTTCATAACATCAAGAATTGCTTCGTAAAAATGCACCCTGTTGTTGTAATGAAATTTCACAGCATAACTGTCAAACCGTTGCGTCAATAAATTCGACGGGGTACGCATCAAAGGAAAATCAAATTTGTTGTTTTTATTTAATTTCGAGCATTTTTCCTATTTATTTACCTTTTAAACCTTCCCTGTACTTCCACAAATAATTCAAGACCAAAATTAGCCAAATCGGTCCAGCCGTTCTCGAGTTTTAGCGAGACTAACGAACAGCAATTCATTTTAATATATATAGATTATTTATTACTGTCATAACATTTATGTGTACAAGCATTGGATAATTATGTATACGCGTTAAACTTAAGAGTAATGTTTATGATCCATTTGATATTCAAACATTGATCCGCGCGATTATCACACGCAATATATTTATATAAACAATGACCA
The DNA here is from genome assembly GCF_905404315.1 of Leptidea sinapis. Classification (NCBI taxonomy): domain Eukaryota; kingdom Metazoa; phylum Arthropoda; class Insecta; order Lepidoptera; family Pieridae; genus Leptidea; species Leptidea sinapis. Next base: position 10,477,695 of record NC_066275.1, on the reverse strand, counting down.
AACAAACATAACAGTGTAGTCAACAAGCACCCAATAATTATGTACATATATTATTATCTCACACCATCCTACTAGATATTAACATGTAGCTATAAATAAACCTATTAGAACCATGAGTGAGCGACACAACAGTTATAGATGTTTTATGCAATAGAGATAAAAAAATTGCGTGCGTATAAAGTTCATATATCAGAAATGAAACCTGCATTGTGCATGAACCTCTAATCTGCATATGAAGTCCTGGTACATGTTGCTAGGATGACACATGATTTCAACCGCTATGAAAGGCATCACTATCACCACTACAATATTTTTGTTCTCCTGGTATCGATGTAGTAATACGTCGGGCGCCTTACGTCCGAATTTAAGACGATCTCTTCTTCAATTACGTTCGCCTGGTACCAAAAACTGTATAACGCTTCCAATCTTATTTTCTCCCACGTTAAATCTTAGGAATTTATGTGTCTGTCTCTTTTTACGCTCGCTTTTTCGTCTCATCGACTTTCAACTGACAGCGATGCTAAAGAAGTCTTCACTTCAAAAAGAATTGTAAATATATTTAAAGCAAGACTAGTTATTTAAATATAGAATAGCTTGCTTATCATTCCTTGTAATTAATCTCGCTTAACTCAAACTAACTATAAACTGAAATGCACCTTATAATCAGTACGTCGCTATATCCATTCGTATAAAATAAATTAATAGAATAAGCCTTTATTATTACTACTAACTTATATTTTCTCGTAAACGAAACTTATTTAAGTTAACCAGTAATTTGTCTTTACACAAAGGCCTCCTCTAAGGACTTCCACTTTATTATATAGCTAATCTCATTCAGTCCTGCTATCCTTTTAAATTCTTCTTTAAAAGTCTTCTCGCCTTCTATCTGTCTACCTTTCCTTCGTTTCCCGTCTCTTGGATACCATTCTGTCACAGTTTTTGTCCATTTCTCTTTCCTTTCCCTCAGAATGTGTCCAGTCCATTTCCACTGTAGCTTTAAAATTCGTATCATCAACGGCCGTTTTCAATAACGTAACATTGCTGTCACCGTTGAATGACAAGTTCTTATCTGTCCATAGTTATGTCCAATATAGTTAATAGTCCAATGCTTAATGTCGATAGGTTATTGAAATGTAAGTAAGCGTTAAAGGATATATTTGTCGACCTCTAGTAAGTAAAACAAAGGATAGATAGCTTTTTGAAAACGGCCGTAAATAGTCTTTCAATTACTAACAACAGTAAAGTCCTGGATTAGTGTATTTCACAGGCAACATCATTTTTGATTCGTTTAAAATTGCTGTCACGCTGTCTCCGCAGTCTAACCGCAATATTTTGTCACGAATTTAGACAAATGTTCGACATAATGTTGTGTTCACAATTCTGTTCTGACTTGTAAGTGCTAAAATATACAATTAATTAAGCAACTTTATCCGGTTATGTTTAAGTAATCAAGCAAAACTGAATTATGTTAATTATTAATAAGTATTGCAAAATATTCACGCAATTACAGTTCAACCAAATTTGGTCGATGGCACACAATAGGTGTTTCATTAACCTTTGAGCTCAACAGTTGGTAGCTTATTAGGTATCAAAAATATAGCTTGATTTTATAACATACATTTAAGAACCTATTTGATTACTTATTTCATGTTATTTGCTACTTAGGATGAAATTTCAACCACTCATCAACCGTGTAGTAATCTCCTTTCAAAAGTCCTTATTTATCAGGTACTTTTATAATTTATACGACTAGCTAGATAGACTGTGACAGCTGGAAACACGTTGAAAAAAATAGAGTTGCACTGTTATCCTCTATTTTCAGAAAACTCACGCACACTTAAACGAAGTAACTGACGTATCGCGAGTGTTACACGTAGCTATCACGCACACTCAAGTAATAAACTTTGCCTGTTGTGTTATGCGTTGCCTATCAGCATGAGTTTCAATCTATAAATTATCAAAGATTAGATTCCTGTAATTTTACTCGTTTGTGAAGGAGCGTCTGAGATAACAACCTGTCATAAATCTGTTTATTGATCTTAAGTTAGCCCTTGTCCACATACGGAGAACAACGGCGAACGAAAGCTAGCGTAAGGTGTCTCCACTCGCCTTCAGTACGAACACTCATTGTATTTCGTTTATTAGCTTTATTTCGCAGTCCCTAGTTATATGTGGACCCGGCATAATTAACTAGATCAGTTAAATTTAAACACAGATTTTTTTTTGTTATTTTGCTACCAACGAATTGTGACACTAAGTTCTCATTATAAAAGTCAAATTGTATGGTAACGTAACTACTATTTATAACCTTGTTCTGGAGAGATGACTAACGGCCGTTCCCAATATTCAGTCTATCTTACTTGAGATAAAAATAGTAAGTATCGTTGATTTTTCTGTCCCAATAAACTTATCCGTACACGCTGTCTGTCAATGGAACGACGCATAGCTCACCAGCGATAGAAATTTGTATGGAAATAGCAATTCACGCATCCCAATTTAAGGCGATAAGAATGACTTATCGGGTATATTGGGGCAGCTTCAGATTATTGACAGCTAATTACTGACAGAGGAAGTAGTAATTTATCTCTATCTGTTGATAGTATATTGGGAACGGCCGTAAGACATTTGAATACTAATAATATGCAAATGCATGGTGATTGAACATACGCAACGAAATAACCCATTTTGTTAAGGTTTTTTTTTAATTGGAGGATAAAGTCTGTATTTAACCTGATGCGGGTCAAATTCACTTATGCCTACTGTAAAACAGTGGAATCACAACATCTTTGCAGGAATTAATGTCATATCGTCCTTCAAACTCCGTGGAAACGAGTTCGTTCGAAAGATATATAGTTGAGGAGAGAAAAACAAAAGTAAAAAATAAACATTTGATTAAGTATAATCCCCGCACGACAAGATGGGGACACGCCGCCATGTTAGTGACGTCAAAAAGAACTCACCAATCGAAATACCGTTTGCAAAAGATGAACTGTCTGCTGACGTCACGCATGTTAATTTGAAAAGGATTCGTGTATGGTCTAACCAGGGGCTGGATATCATATAGGCAATTAGGCAGTGTCTACTTCGTTATGAACCTAAAATAAATATAGCACTATTGTTCATTTAGTTTAATTTGGTTCTATAATTTTAGAACCAAGCTTCTATTCAACACCCACTCAAAAAAAATCCTTACGCTAGGTCCTAATACCTATGGTAAGCATTATTTTCATATTCCAAAGCTCAACTACGACTAGTTAGATACACAGTGCCTACCTTACTTGAAAAACAGTGCTCGCCCCTGGGTCTAACGCGCAAGGAGTTCACATTATTTACCTAAATTAATTGCAATGAAACTCTTGCAAACAAATAAAAATCTTCCAAATAGTGTCACAAAGTTATCCGCCGTAGGATAATCTATACTAATATTATAAAGCTGCAGTGTTTGTTTGTTTGAACGCGCTAATCTCTGGTACTACTGGCCCGATTTGAATGATTCTTTCAGTGTTGGGTAGTCCATTTATCGAGGAAGGCTATAGGATATGTTTTTTCTTTCAAAATTAGGGATCCGTAATAAAATTGCTATTTTGTAACACAAGGTGTAAAATCGAAAACCTATTTTTGCGTGCGCTGCAAAAACTATTGACAATAGAACAAAATGATGTACAGGCTATAATATAGGCAAAATTGTATTACTTATAAAACTATCGCGTGAATTATACTTTATATGGCAAAACAACGTTTGCCGGGTCAGCTAGTAAATAGATAAAGAAGACACAAAGTTATTGCATATTCGACAATCAGCATGTGTGGGACTTTTACTTAAGGTGTAATTTCGTATGATTGAAGAGACCTACCAGCACTTAGATGTAAGTCATTTTAAAGACTACGGATAAATAAAATCACATGTTTTCAGTGCGACGGTTGCAAACTTGCAATCGAAAGTTGAAAGTTTGACGACAACGAACGCCCTTATGAAGGAGGACCTGGCTATCGCCAAAAACACTATGATACAGCTCGTGGAGGAAAATAATCAATATAAGCATGCGTTAGGTGAGTACTTAATATACTAAAATATTTGTACGATATATCTAATGATTATGGTGATATACGATGCTATTAATTAAGGCGACACTAAATGCCAGCGACCTTGAGCGATATGAGTTCACGGCTGCCGGCCCGCCATATATGTAACATAGCTAATATTTTCAAAATTCTTGGGTAGAAAACAGTTTATGTGCTTACAATCCTCGTTATTCACTACTAAACTGAATAAATGAACCTACACAAAAAAGTACAAGCTATAAGAATAACTTCTCTGAGAGAAGTACCAAAAAATGCGTCACGCCATGCCAAGAAACTTGTTTAACTTCAAAGAAATGTGGTAGTTCAAAAAGGCTCGGCGGTGTTAACTATAACTAACAGCAAGCATTAGCAACCTACAAATAAGACTTAAGGATATGTTTAACAGGATTAAATAATGTTCATTGCTCGAAATGCTATACTTTCACCACAAAACTTGTCTAAAAACACCATGTTTGCGTGTTTTCTGCTTACTCTTCGCCTTAAAGGTACAATGCTATTAGCCTTAAGCTTACTTCTTTCTTAAGTCTTAGTCTTGTCAGTACATATTGTCTTCTATGGAAAAAGAAGACTAATAACATTCATACGGGGTTACCAAATGGTATTATGTGATTACCACGACCACTCTTGTTTTACCAGAGAAATTATAAGAGTGTTGCCCACACAAATCGTCGAATAAACGTACATATGAATTGAAAAATTAAACTTGTTATGCCTACTACTCGGTTGGGTCGAGTTCTACAATATGATCCCAGAAAATGTACAAAACAAATGTGTTACGAAATTTGAAAGAATTGTTAAAAAACGTTTGTGTGCGAAAGGTTACTATAGCATAAACGATTTTCTTACTGACACCACGGACTGGGAATACAGCGAACACCCTCAGGCTCTTTAATTATAAATGTTTATTGTACGATATTACATTGTAATTCATATTTTATATTAAAAAAAAGCCCGCTGAGTTTCTTGCGCCCATTCTTCTCAGGTCTGAGGCAGTCTCGTTTGAATGGGTGGTAGTTTTTGACGTTCAATAAGTGATTTTAAATCCTATTTTGAATAAAAATATGTTAATTTGGCAACTGTGATGATAGTCGTTAACTTGTTTTAACTATTGCGTCACCGACGCTTAATGACAGTAAACTACGCGACGAGTAGGACGTTCATCTGATGGTAATTGATCGCCCTTACCATTAAAATGCAGTGCCGCTCGGGATTCTTGAAAAACCCCGACAATTCTGAGCGGCACTACAATTGTGCTCGTCACCTTGAGACATAAGATGTTAAGTCTCATTTGTCCAGCAATCACTAGCTACCGAAACAGTAATGCTTACGCATGACTGCTTCATGGCAGAGGCGCCGTTGTGGTACCCATAATCTAGCCAGCATCCTGTGCAAAGTAGCCTCCCAATGGTATACATAATATTATGTTATGAGATTTTATAATAAAACATGCCTATTACGTAGCAATATTAATATCCGGTCATATAATTAACACTATTATTGTTTCCTGTTAATGATTCCGATAAATTATGTTTTTGTTGAATCGCAATTAAAATGTAGTCAGCAAATTAATTAGTTATCATTTTTGTATTATTAGAATCACTAAATCCCATATTTCAATTAATGTAGAAATTTGACCAACTATTAAATTAGTTAATTATACAGAGTCTATCGGTCTATTTTTGTTGAAACAAATTATTATAAATGTTTGCAATAAAAAAATGGCTTAATAAAAAGATTGAGTGGTTTTATGAAACCACGGTAAAAGTGAAACCTTTTTTCACATTATATATATTTAACTAAAAATTTTTGGAATAATATTCAAACACAATCAAACAAAATAGCGTGGAGCACTGGCACAAATGAGTAATAGTCTGTACACTACACGGTCAGCTGCTGCGAACTATAGGCGCCGCCCGACCGTCACGCGACATGCAACACAAGGACAAAAAAGTTTGAGACGATGTAAAGTTTCACTTTAATATCTTTTTGAACTGTTGTATACTTGATTTCGAATTATATATAAGATACCAGCTACCCGGACGGACTTCGTTCGGTCAAAAGTTAATAGTAAAAATTAAATAAATATTATGTAATTTCCGAGTGATCCCGCTTCTTATATTTCAACAATAAACGATGAAAACATACGAAAAAATTTAACAGAAACACAACTGACTTCAAAAACACTATTGCAAAACAATGTATAAAAATAATTGCGTATTTTTATATAATCTAATTAATTAATCTTATTCTAGTTACGATTATTGTAATTTTTGGAATCGGTGTCCTTCCGCCGCGACCCGCTCTCGCCTCCTCACGACTCAAACACATCGCACCTATGTAGTTACAAACCTATCATGGATGACACCGGCTCCAAAAATGACAATAATCGTAGCTAGAATTACAGTAGAACTCCAATTATCCGAACTCCGACTATTCGAATCGCCGATTATCCGAATTACCTCAGAAAAAAAATTGTCCAAAAAAAGTCTAAGTGCGCAGACAGCAGAGTGCGAAGACCGCAAAACAGCTTACATTGACGGAAATGTTTGAAAAACAATGATTTTTATTTCTAAACTTGTACATAAGTACATTTTATTTATATTTAAAACATGTGAAAATATCATGTTTCTTTCATTTAATTCAATAAAAAAATATTGCAATATCAAAACGTAGCTTTTTTTCTCTCCAATGGCAATTTTTTAAAAAAAACTCCGATTTTCCGAATATTTGATTATCCGAATGGGTCCCGGGCCCCATTAATTCGGATAATTGGAGTTCTACTGTAGATCCTAAGAATTGAAGAGTTCCGTTACTTTGTCATAGATACCGTAATCAGAACCTAACCGATAATAAACGATATTGAGGTATTCGTAAATTTATCAACCATATACGTATAGCAAATTTAAGATTTTTATGGTTTTCTCATGGATGTTATTGTCAGATTTGGACCAAATTACAATAGGACCACACGGGACGCACCAGCTTTCAAATAAAAAGAAGAATTATCAAAATCGGTGCACCCAGTCGAAAGTTTTGAGGTAACAAACATAAAAAAAACAAACCGTCGATAAGAGAACCTCCTCCTTTTTTGTAGTCGATTAAAAATAAATTTCGCAGACTGCAATGCTTTACAACCTACATGAAACTCATTCTAATCGCAACCGCTATGTCAATGCATTTTAAATCCATAATATCTTAAATCTTATAAATTACATGCTGTAATAATAATATTAATAATTAATAATTATTTTTTATTATTATTATATTAATAATTTTAATATTAAACTTCTGTAATAATCTACTACATCGACTAAAGTACGATTACGAACGCTCACTTTTGACAGAAAGTAAACATGATAAAAAGAAGCTACGGAAAACTGAAAATATTTTGATCCCTTGTATTTAACTTGTCCTTCCTACATGTATAACAAACACACACACACACACACACACATATGTTGTTACTTTATTTATATTTTACTTTCTTTTAAATTCAGTATTGATAAATTTGTAGTTTTTTAACTAAATTATTATTTTAAAGTATAATATATTAGTATCTTCAAAATTTATAATAGTAATGCCAATGATTACTGCCAAGATAATGGTTTACTGTTAATCATAATCAAGACACTTTGTGTCTGTTTGTGCACTTTGACAGCCGCCAGTCCAGTGGTATATAGTACAGGTCAGTATTACTGTATTTTGATCTATGTCGTAGGGTTCAGCGAGCGTTTGCAATGTAAGCGCAACAAAATGTGTTTTTTGACGACATCACATTAGTAACCTCTAAAATTATCAGTGTTTCTTTACTATATAATGCATTTATTATACATGTAAACCTTCCTCTTTAATCACCCTATCTATAAAAAAACCGCGTCAAAATACATTGTGTAGTTTTAAAGATCTAAGCATACTTAGGGACAGAAAGCGGGAAGCGACTTTGTTTTATAGATACTACGTAGTGATATATCACCCAGTCCAGACGTTACTTAGTAGGTATGTCCAAGTATGGGCTATTTCCGCACTTAGCCTCTTGATTGGGCCATTGTGCTTGTCAACTTATCTTCATTACCCCTTTTCAAACTGCTGGAATTTCCGGAACCCACCCACACGTTAAAAATATACGAAATGAATTATTATTATTAAATTACTTTTAAAATAAAATACGCATAATAATTGTGGGTTACTGTATTTTACATTAAGTTTTTCCGTAAAGTTAATAACATTTTAATTAATATTTATTTAACCCAAGTTCGTTAACCTTTACAGGATTACGTTTCAGCATCAAATTCTTGTTCAAAATAGGATGTGACATCACTTATTGAAAGTCAAAAACCATTCCCACCCATTCCACAAAGAATGCCTCAGACCAGAGATGAATGTGCGAAACAAACTCAGCGGGCTTTTTTTTTCATGAAAAAATATATTTACAAAGTAATATTGTACAATTAAACTTATTATTTATTAGCCTGAGGGCGGTCGCTCCATTCTCAATCTGTGGAATCATCAAGAAAGTCATTTATGTTATAGTAACCTTTACCACACTAACGTTTTGAACAATTCTTTTGAATATCGTAATACTTTTGTTTTGAAAATTTTGTGGAATCTTGTTGTAAAAGCATACCTACACATCGCCCCACAAAAGACTTACTAGGTCGACTTAGCCGAGTAGCAAGCATAACAAGTTTATGATTGTTCCTCATATACCAAAGTAAATACTAATATTACATTATAAAGATTCGTTAAAATGACCAACTACATTTAGAGGATTAAAATGCACTCATACATGCTATGTTTACCTCCATTGGTAGATTTATACTTACTAGAGTTCGCCCGTAGGTCTAGCAATACAAGTGTTTATAGTCTCTTATTAGTCTTGAATAGCAGAAAAAAAATATTCGTTTAATACTGAATTTTGTCATCTGCCATTTTGTTTGACATTCTAACTCTGTTTTGACATTGCTCACTTAAACGTAAACATGGAATTATTTAATTAAATCTATTTATTCGGAAGTAGTGATGAGCCGAATGTGGATTGAAAGCATACGAACTTCGCCGAGGATTCGGCGAGTCGAAAAAAGGGGTCGAAGTTCGCGGAACTTCGGAATATATTTGCCGCGCTTTCTCCGTAGACAAAGGTCGTTCCTTTTTTAAATAGAATTTGCTTGAACTTCAAATTGTCTTTCATGCATTTTTATAAATATTTTCTTTGAAATGTAAAGACATTTATTACAATAATTAGTAAGCAGAATTTCAAAAATCATAATATAAATTTGTCAAAAGTATTATAGTATACTAGCTTTTACCCGCGAGTTCGTCCGCGTTCAATCGTTACTTTGGGCATTTATTTTTATTTTTTTGGGATACTTTTCAAATAATACACATACAAACTGCTCTTTCCGCTGCTGGCAGTCTCTTTAATGGTATTTCCCTGCGAATTTTAATCGCATAAATACAAAGTTTTATTGTTTTATCTTCAATAATGACCTATGATAATTTCCATACAAACTGCCATCCCTTTCTTCCCTCCCTTTTTTTGCAATAAAAGGTAGCCTTAGTCCTTTTTCCAGCTCTTGCACTAAATTTTATCAGAATCGGTTCGGTGGTTTAGGCGTGAAGGCGTAACAAACAAACTAACATTCACATTTATATTAGTAGGGATTGTATATGTATGCGTAGTGAATAAGTGCTTAATCTTAACGCGCGAATGGCATTATAATATTAGCGGCAACAATTAGATAAAGACACCTTGCACACAATGAGTCAGAAATCAGAATTGACAATACGCGTCCGGCGTCGTCAGTACATTTCATTATTCCGAGCACGCGGCACGTGTCTATAAACCACCGTTATATACACAAACGCTTATATATGCAAAATACTCATTAACGAAAGCCTTTGTTGATTTTAATTAACGGCAAGTGAAGAGATTTATATTGCGATTATCTGAACTACATTTAACGTAGTACTTATGTAGTAAATTAAACTGTATAATAATAATAATAATATGTGTATAATGGGAAACACGACAAATAAACCGAAAAACAATTGGTTGCGATCATGTGAGTTTATTTTTAAATGGATGCGTTTCTATTCTTGCAACGTCTCAATGTTGACTTTCCTCTTCAGGTCAGGACATAACTAAAGATAGCAGGATCCGAGTGACCGAGCTGCACTCGGAGGATGAGGTGAGTGATTTGATTTATGTGACTTTATTTTAATACATAGGATGCCGCAATCGCTCGCCGTACCGCTTCGCTGCGGCGTATGTTTGAGCGAAGCGATGTAAACTAAGTCTGTGTACAAAAACAAAACAAAATCAATCCAAACAAAAACAATAAAATGGAATCTTTTGGAATTTGGCGCCATATTTGGTCACATGAGAAACTTGTGCTGTTTTGCAAATTCAATAACTTAGAACCTGGCAGTCGAATCACTCTTGATTGATAGCAGTGTTAAGCAGTGCAAAACTTACTGTGATTTGATCAATTGGCTCAATTTCTAAATAAATATAAATAGCGCGTGCTAATTTAGAATAATTTTTAAATCATGTTTGTTTTTAATTATAATAATTGAATCAAGTCGAAATTCAAAATTCTGTCTCGACAATAACCTAGAAAATTTGGACAGCTTTGTAAATTTTTAAAATCGGTCCAGAAATGGCCGAATAACAACTTTAACGCAGAAATCAATTGGAGTCATCTTTCAGTCAGAGCTTCGCTCAATGAACTGATTTGATTCATAAGTCTTTATTTTAATACTAGCACGAATATTAGAAACAATAGTACTGTAAATAATGTCAATACTCGAAATAAACATAAATTCGATTCTATCTACTAGGCTCCGTAAATATGCTAATATTATAATAAACTCCCAAATGATATTAAAATCTTACCAGTTAAAAAATTTAAATGTATCATAAAAAATAAATTAGCATCTAAGGCCTATTGCAGTGTGAAAGATTATTAGAATGATAAAGATAGTTGGAATTAATGTTTCTAAATTTATTGTGATTGAATATTGTTATACTCGTTTGAATGCTATTGTAACTTTTGTTCATCCTGACTTGCACTAAATATCTTATATAGTTTTACAGTGAATAAATATTTTTTGAATTGAATTGAATTATCGGAATCGTACTAAATGCCTCGTTATTATTACAAATAGCTTTCAAAAGAATAATAATGTACATAGTAATTTATATTAGCGCGAGTGATACACATTTAAATAAAACACTTTTAAAGGATTAAAACGCGTGTAACTGTGTTTTAGAGTTTGCGTTGAAGTTAGATTTTTATTTTATTAATCTCGACGTTTCGTGACCTTTATCAGAGCACGCTTTCAGATTATTTTACGAAAAATGTAATGTAAAAACGCAATTTTTTATTCCTTTAAAATTAGTTATTTCAATTTTTGTTTTATATCAGATTCAGATTAGAGACATTATTGTTATCATCTCATTGTGAGTCATCTTGAGTCATTTGATCATTGATAAAAATATATGATAATGCTTTCGAATAATGTTTATTTTCTTCGAGTCTGCGATCTGAGTAATCATTTCTTCGTCTTTGTCATGTAACTTTTTCTTCGATATTTTTTTGACACGAGATATCTTGAAAAGAAATCCGCATTAAAGTTTCGTAAATCGTGCTTATACCGTGAGTGGTAAACTATCGAAGACTGAGCTATATAGCTACTTTAGCTCTGAACGAATATGTACTGTGTCATTAATTAAAACCTACTAATATACGTATACTAGTTAAACTCGGCTATACTTCGTGCTGTGGCGCAACAAATAGATATCGAACCACGGTTTACAAATGTTTACAAAAGTATGTAACGTAAAAATCTACATTAATTGTCTATAAACTTTCCGGCGGTTGACAACTAACCAAAAAGGGAAACCATGTTCGTCCGCCTTTAAGGACATAAAACGTTTCAAGACAAACGCTCGCCCGCGGGGTCACGATGTATGGTTGTGTGTTCTCTCTATATCGTTCGGGCCTTAAGAAAGACAATGTCACAACATCACCGGACTGATGTGAATATTATAAAGGCATACCTAAATAAACGGCATTTATTTTCTCAAAATTGAATTCTTTAGAATTCTTATGATGGCATTTCTAAATCGTTACTATAAAAAGAAACTAAACGTAGCACTATATGAGTAGTTTGTTTAAATATTGAAGGACGAATACCTGTATTATATTCCCTGGCATGCATGCATGTAGAGAGATAAATATAGAAAAAACTAAAGTAGTATGTAAGGATCTGTTTCACCTGATCCCTGTCGTCGAATTCCACCTTCGCACGACACGCGACAAATTAGGATATCATCCCCACCATCTGGATGTGTGGCGGTCCTCCACGGTGCGGTTTTCAAGGAGCTTTCTACCACGTACAACAAAGCTGTGGAATGAGCTCCAAGGGCGGCGGTGATCACTTAACACCAGGTGACCCGTAAGCTCATTTGTCCTCCGTTTCCATTAAAAAAAAACAAGGTACCGAGAGTTTAGTGATATGCACTTGTATAATAAAATAGCAGTCGCTCAGTCAGCTCAGTATAAAACGCGAACATTTCTTCTGCCATTTCTTCTTTCACTTCGTCAGTTGTTTCCGTAGTAATATTATTGCTATGACATCAATAATAAATCCAAATGAATCAATTTCTTTTATGCTGTTTAAATTTCGTCAAAGAATTATAATTTAACATATTGGGTCTATAAAGATAATCTTATATAGGTACCTATACACTGGTGGCTATTGTTTTTAGGAAAAACACAGCGTCAAAAGTACATCTTCGGACAAGTCCAGAAGTGAGAAAGACTCTGAATTGTCCAAGAGTTTGGAAGAAGAGAGGAAGAAAAATGCGGAGCTGCAGAAGGAACTCGATTTGCAAGTAAGTGAATACGAAAATGAAAAATATATTTATTTTGAAAATGAAATCTGAAAAGGTTTCATGTTGAAGTACAAACATGTCGCCAACGTAAACATTTTTGTGTTTCAAGATTATCTCATGAATGCGTGGACGAATCAAATTGAAATTTATATCAAATGCTTTTATAAGTATGAGAACAATACAATAAGAATAAAGAATAAGTACAGAACAAATGCACCAAAATTTTAAATAAGAACTCATTTCTTATGGAACTTTGTGGTGACAGTACCGGATGAACACAATCCTACTTCTACTGAATTAACAGCATAGTTTTTTAATTTAATATTATTCTATATTTATGGTAGACCTAAAAGCGGCCCTTTATGTTAACTAATATTTCTGGAGCTTTATGGGTCCGTACAGCATATATGGTTCAATAGGCTTTAGTGACGGTTATGGTAAAGGGAATGTTTCTGTGGTTTTAATGGAGGTGCAAGAATCTACTGCAGAAATTTACAGAGCGATTGAGGATGGATACGTTGCGATTGGTCGATATAAGCGTACACTGCACGATAAGAAAAGACAGGCTAAGCGAAGTTAAGAGTAAGATAGCGCTTGGATAGAATAATACAAGCAACTCAATCAGGAATGTAAGCAAATGGAGATCCGTAATCTCTGTATATCTAACCAAGCTGGATTAAACTTTAAAAAAAGACGTTTTAGTTACTTAAACAAGCCACGTACGTCTGTCTAAAAGTCCTGTGGTGCCTCAAGTGCTGCAAAAGAGCATGGGCAGCGGTGATCACTTAAAATCAGTCTCTTACGCTGAGTTCACTCTCGAAGACAGCCATTATTAATGTAGTATAGAGTAATGGTTACTTTGATTCCTTCACGCGTTCCTCAAAAAAGCAATTATAAATTTTAATCCTTTTTACTTAATGTTTTTGAAAAAAAAATAGACAGTGCTATGTTAATTTCAATCTACTTAATTAAGTAAAAACAAATTCGCAGATATCGCTCAAAGCGGAAATGGAAGTAGCAATGAAATTGCTCGAGAAGGACATTCACGATAAGCAAGACACGATTATTTCGCTTCGGCGACAACTCGACGACATCAAACTAATTAATTTGGAGATGTACAAGAAACTGCAGGTGATTTTCAATAATTATCTTGTTTTTGCATGCACGCTTTGCATTGGCTTGTCGATAAACCTTCGAAATTATAATATTGAATTAAATCGCTTGATGTTTTAAATGAAAACCGGCCATAATCTTCGGTAAATACAAGTAAGTGTCGTAATTTCGCATGAAATGTTCCGTACGACCGAACGGGATATATTTTAAAATACTTTTGTTTAAGTAACATTTTTATTAATTTTTTGACGGCAATGGAATTCGGCGTTTTGTAAATATTGTGTTATTTGTTGCTAAAACGGTAATAATAAGGCACGACACGCAACAAGTTAGGATATCATCCTCACCATCTGTATTTGTGGCGGTCCTCCACAGTGCGGTTTTCAAGGAGCTTTCTTCCTCGTACTATAAAGCTGTGGAATGAGCTTCCTTGTGCGGTGTTTCCGGAACGATACGACATGGGTACCTTCAAAAAAAGCGCGTACACCTTCGGTAATGCTCTTGTGATTCCTCTGGTGTTGCAAGAGAATGTGGGCGGTGGTGATCACTTAACACCAGGTGACCCGTACGCTCGTTTGTGATTATATTCCATAAAAAAATATATACACTCTTTCGGTTTGTTAGTCGGGTGCGAATCCCTAACAAAAGTGGTTCTATGTTCATAAAAAAAATTATACGATTGAAATAAGTATGCCATCGTCTATTTTAAAAGTCGATGTGGCTATTGCGAAGAACGATCCTCGCCCATCCGTGCCATTTAATAGCACGTAATTATCTATATATATAAAAATGAATTGCTGTCCGTTAGTCTCGCTAAAACTCGAGAACGGCTGGACCAATTTGGCTAATTTTGGTCTTGAATTATTTGTGGCAGTCCAAGGAAGGTTTAAAAGGTGAATAAATAGGAAAATGCTGCAAAATTAAATAAAAACAACAAATTTGTTTTTCCTTTGATGTGTCCATACATAATTTCTATGAGAGAATTTATTGACGCACGGTTTGACAGTTCTGCTGTGAAACAATTTCATTACGACAGCAGGGTGCATATTTTACGAAGTAATTTTTGATGTTATAATATATTATTGACAAATTCATATAAAAACATTATTTTATTTAATATATACAGAACAACGTCTGTCGGGTCAACTAGTATTTAAATAAATATATAACTGACAGCCCGGTGTATTAGATTTTGTACGCTTATTATCCTTGACCGCAAAAGGTTCTTAGTGGCCTTGAAACAGTTGCAAAATATGCTGCGTTGGCTTTTTAATACATTTTATGCTCTTCGATTATTTGTATACAATAATGACCTTTAACGAGAGAATTGTTACAGTCACGGTCATTGCGTAATTATTTATCATCGTGTCTTGTTTTTATTGTAAGTTAATATTAATATGGGCTGGCATTGTATCTTCTAGACTCGTTTTTTCCCCATCATGATTGACCGCTTAATCCTTTGCCCCATTCTATAAGCTATGTCTATGTGAATTAAAAAAAATGTCAAACCCGAGATCTGTTGAAATAAACTGCCGTATGATTTTATTTAAATTGTTCAACACTGCAAAATGACATAATTAAGATTAGATATATTAAAGAAATATATTTATACACCTTTCTGAAGAAGAAACACGTCATAGTGTTTCTTCTTTGATCAACACCAGTGTTGATAATTTTATTTTCTTTGAATGTAATACCGATATTTTGTTATTTACAATCAAGTTCTGCAGAACTCTTGCCGAAGCCCAATTTACAATTATTATAATTGCAATTACATTCTTGGTTGGCATTAACTGGATCGGCACGACATCCTCACATGAGTAATAATATCCGGACGACCGAGCCTTACTCGGATTTTTAAGAATGTACAAAACTTGAACAAAAAAAAAACTAATAGGACATCTGGATTCCAACCGGGGTCTTCTGCTTTCCGGATCACCCAATGTCCCATCTGAGCTACAATAGTCTTTTATATAGTGGCGAAATTTACCTTTGTATTCTAATGTTATTGTAGCTGTTTCTCATCGTTGGAGCCGTTTCCGAGATTCAGATTATATATATATATACAAGAATTGCTCGTTTAAAGATATAAGATAATATTTACACACTTTTACAACAATTATATTTCCCCAAACTAGGCATAGCTTGTACTATTGGTACATAACAACGATATATTTAATACAATATCCTTACATAAACTACATAAACACAAATAAACATCCATCACTCGGAAAAAACATCCATCATCATATAAATGTTTGCACTTACCGGTATGCGAAACCGGGACCACTAGCTCAGTAGACAGGCTGACTAGCCACTGAGCTATATGGGTCGTCTTATCATCGGCTATCAATCGAATCAATTCAGTAATTCGCATGAGATAACACAGTATTCCGATACTTTACATCATCGTAATTATATATTCGAGTCAATGTACCGCGAAGGTCGTAGTAACTGTGTGGGAGAGTGAGCATATTATCCGCCTTGTCATTTACCTTCATGTCAACAATAACCTTCCATCAAATTTTGTATGAGGTGTTTTATTCTGTCTTTTTTTTATCTCCCTATACTATCCTGTCATCAATCATTCGAATATGCCTGATGTGCAACATATTTTTCAAAAGATTAAAAAAATATTCGTTTTTGCTCCAAGCCCGAAAGTAATGTTTATAACTGCTTAGTTTATTAAAAAAATTCTCAGTAAAACGAACAAGCTCAATCTGTTGCCGATCATTATTATTTTACGACGTAATAATAGTAATAGTATTGTCAATAATTCGAATGACAAAAATATTAATATGATATAAAAAAATACTTAAAAAAATCTAAAATATCCCAGCTAATGTATTTTATCGCTTTTAGTCATCTCCATCACACAAACTTTCAAACAGAATCAAACCGGATGCCACAAGGAGATAATCACAGAAATTTTATAGCAAACTTATTACATCCTTCTTTAGCGTTGGCTTAATAAATGTGATAATTTTTCTTGTCTCAGAATACTGACGTCTAATAAGACACAAAAAATTGCTACATTTGCAAATGCATTGTGACACATTTCTTTCACACTTAAATCACCAAACTTACTCATTGCTTAATATGAAACTTGTTTATGTTTATCTAAATTGATTTACTTTTTATTTACATGTCACTTTAAAGGCATGCGATTAGGAAGTACCAATAAAATCATTAAACTTAATGAATTTCATCTAATATGAGATTATTTGTATAACTTCAAAAGAAAATGGCAACACAGCTGTTTTTTTTTATTATTTGACGCAAGTTTGCAAGTATTAATACTTGTATTGTAAACGCTACAACCAATAGTACAATATTTGAGTTGATCATGAGGCTAAGCTGCAAATGGGCATTTATTTTACTGGTTTTCTTTTGTTTATTCAAAATATACACATAACATTGAATAATTGTTCGGTTAAAGTTTTAGAAAAATACTAATTCTATTAAATTCTTTAAGAAAAGAATGTTGTTATAGCTGAAAATTCAAAGATTTTTAACTCCAAAGTTTATTTTTGGGAAGCAACTTCCAAATTTTTTATTGGACATTTAAAATAATATATAAATATTCTATTCGGTTCAAATTTTTCTTTCAGTTCTTCTTTTTGTAATGTATTTTTGCGTCGGAATATTTTCATTGCGTTATGTTGTAATCGACTCTCTAAGAATCCAATTTTTGTGAATATTGCGGTATGACTGCGCCTTAATAAATATTTGCAAAACCAAAATTTACGCAGTGCTTTTTTGTTATGTCACTTAAATGGGTTATTACGATTCTGTCGCTAAGTTCGTTTTTCTTCGGTTATTACTGTCTACAAAAACAATCTAAATAGTAATTTAGATCTCCTTAGGAGTACACACTTTATATAAATCATTTGAAATGCGCTAGCTTTAGCTAAATACGCAGCTTCGCTTTTAATTTACAGTCAAGGAAATTGTCTCACTTATTCAGTCTGATGCATGTGCTTATTTATTTAATTCCCGTTTTATTATTGTCCTAAGTGTGCGCGATACTATATAATAATATTGACTACACTGCCTCCAGTCAATTCTCAATATTTCTAAGCGAAAAAATAAATTTTACCATAATCATTCTATGCTTCTATTTTCGTAATGCCAAAGCTTTTTTGAGTTTTACCCTTCCTGCTAATTTTGAGTGATACCTCACTAGCTCCTCCAGTAGTACCTCTTCATAGAAATTGTAGTTATAAATCTGCGGAATACCATACATTAATATAAATCTACGAGACATCTATTTCTGATTAGTAATTTACTTTGTTACCAATATTTTTTGTATTATTGGTTTTTGCTTTGAGCACAACATTCAACAGCAAATTTTTCACTGATCATTATAAAACTTTTATTAATTGCATTTAAATTGATGTTGTTTATAGCCAGTTTAAACGCTATCATGCGAAACTGCGCAATATCTTGTTAACATTACTTCCTTATTAACTTAAATGTTTATCCAAACATAAAAGAAATCATTTGCTGGCATAAGAATTGAATAATTGTTGCCAGCATCTTGTGCTAATCCAAATAACTCTGTAAACATTTTACCAAATGTATGCTTGTGTTGCCATATAAATGCTGATATGTTTAACCTACTAATATTGTTCTATATTAACCAATGCCGCGCTTATGCTAATGGAAGGAATGCGAGGTGGAACTCACGCAGAAAGGTGAAATGGTGTCCAGGCTTCAAGGAAAAGCGGAACAAATTGGCAAAATACTCCACAACCTTGAGAAATATAATCAATTCTTAGGGCCCGATCATGATCTTGTTAAGGCCCTAAAATCCCCAACCAACGATAGTATCGCGGAAAAATTTGAACCCAAAAGTCAGTGTAGTACTCAAAAGGGTACAAAGTCCAAAGACGAAGGGCCACCAACAAAGAAATTGAATCTTCAGGAAATACCACCGTTTCGTAGAGCGGCTACGGACAAAAATTCCAAGTAATAATTGGCATAATTACAAAATTTTAATTTCTGTGAATAATTAAATTGTAATTAATGCTTGAATGACCTTCATTCAGTAAAACCTTCATTTAAAAAAGTTGGGTCTACAATATTTTATGTAGATTCCTACATTTTGCTTTTAATTGAAGTCATGAGAAAATGAATAATGCTTTTTACTTGTAATCTGCGTGTATCATAAGATTTGTACTGTTCAAAGATTTTATCACAGTATTTAATAACCTACAAGTTATTTATTTATTTTGATTAGAACGGTGAAAACACCAATTACATTAATTAAGTTCATTATACTATTGCTAGACGCTATTATGCGAGGACTCACAAAGTTGGAGCAGCAAGTGCACCAACACCTCAAGTCTATTACTAAATAGATCACAATCAGGGCGGGCTTCTACGAGGTGATTAAACAATTTCAAGAGACGGTGATTTCTACTACGAATATAATTGTCAGATGTTTACAATCGAATCAGCTCATTATGAATATCGGGGGCATCTATTAAGCCCCGGCTAACTTTAAGCAAGGTTGTATAACGTGTGTTTATTACAATGAATACGTTAATCCATAATTTTTTAACAAAATAATAAATATTGTCTTACTCGATTTTCAATATAACATAAATACTAATTTCCTTAATTAATTCGATATAAACCGTTTCACGTTCCTTATTGAACTCTTAAAATCGTCTCTGTCTAAAATTGCTATTGCATTGGTAAGAAAGGTACTGCGCTATATGTGTTTAAACAGCGTGGCTTTATAATGGCACCGTTATCATAATGAACATACGGAACACACATCTTGCCGTCTTAGGCTAGGGTTACTATGGATGCGAGTTCTGACGAGTACGTCCGAAATCCTCGTCAGAACAAGGCGTTTACACTGTGCGCGTTTTCTGTTATTCTGATAGTCAGTTCGTTTCTGCCGTCCAGCGAAGATGGACGAATTTGATAAATTTAATTTTCTTGAAAGTCCATTATTTAAATTATTATTGTTACATGATGGAAAGACAGAGCATGTCAACGAGTTATTTACTATATGAGACGACAAAGGATCGTTCAAAATGTAGAGTGTTGAGTTCTGTAGCAACTTTCTCCCACTTTTGCCGAGAAATATATCTGTTTTGATAATTTTTCTCGTACACGAGACTGATCAATTTATCGTTAACCATGGTGGAAACCAAATCACTCGAAATTCGCAGATGCAGGTCGTGCGAAAAAATCAAACTCGTTTGTACGCTCGAGTGGTTCTGACGACGTCGTGCATGTTCTGACGCGTTCGTCTTTGCCAGTGTAAACACTGTGATTGGATACCAGGCGTTTGTTTCTTCTGACGAATCCGTCAGAACAAATTTTCTTCAGAAATCGCATCCATAGTAACCCTAGCGTAAGACGGCACGAAGTCGGTGTCAGTCCCCACGCTAGCTCGCGGCTACTGGATTTCTTATTGGTTGTTCCGAAATGACATTATGGAAAATTTATTTATTTAGGTGAATTATGTATTTTATTTTTGAATATGTTTTTTATGATTACGGTTAAGTATTTCTATCCGTGTGTTTATTTAATGTAGCCATTGTAGCGTTACGCTGTATACGTTTCGTTTGTCATTTAGTCTGTATGTCAATTACCTTATAAAACTGCTTAACAGCTGCTCGTACGTACTGCTTACATAATTATTATGTATAGCTTTCAAGTCTTATATGTCAAGCGCTTTGGAGGTCAGTAGAGCATTGAATGCATTGATTTAAACACAACACATAACAAAATTCCTCAACAAACCATGATTTTTTGTACCCCTAGGAATAAAAGTGTACTTATCACTTTAGTTACTTATTAACTATCTGGCAACGCTCCTGGTACTGCATATATAAAAGCGGATGTATTTAACTTTTGATATTAATGCGGCGCAACACTATTTCGGAAGTCCATCAAAATAAGAATAGGTGCGAGCGAGCACGCAGTATTGGCAATATCGCTCATTCTTTAAACGAATGCATGTGTCACGAGCTTTGGAGATAATAATGTTATGGTGGTGTTTTCTCTAGTCAACTTCTTTAAAATTAATAGTATAACATTTTATATAGTCAATAGTGAGTAGTGTTTATATTTATAAATTAAAATTAAGGAAGTCACGTACAATAACGCTTACTAACATTAACGCCCACTTATAAGATAATTATTTGAATGATTTAGATAAATTGTGGTGGATTTGTTTTAGGAATGTGAAAGTTCCTTGAAACATAAAACAGAACTTATAGCCAAATTGGAAGCAAAGACTGAATCAATGGGCAGCACGATAAATCAACTCGATGAGAAGTAGGTTTAATTTTTTTTTATTCGTGAAGTTTTGTAAGTATACAAATATTTCACATAACATGATCGTAACTTTCTTCAATATCCAGCATTTGCCTGTAAATCTTTTGTGCTTGCTACAATAGAGCCGTAAGCTTGATTTGGGCTGGTTTAGATCAAACGTAACGTATAGTATATTTAGACGCAATTATGCCAAATAATTTCAACCTACAGATTATCCAAAAGAATGTTATTATACCTACCTTTTTAACAGAATGTAACAGGTTACTGTTACTCATTAAAAACATCTTCGTATCTCAGCTAACAACTAATAAGTGAAACAAATCACACATAATATCATCTTACATCACAAACCAAAATCGTTGATATATTATTAAAATATAATGTATGAGATCCAGATATTATTTTAATTCAACAAATTATTTACAAGATATTTGGGTGATAAGTAATAACAATTCAATTCGAACTTTATACGTGATTGACCATCTATAAATTATAATGCAAGAATATCCTTCATTCGTAGTATCAGGATGATATGCGGCTCGAAGGACCAATGACCCGATCTATAATTGAAACCTTAAACTCAAATACTTACCAAGTTTTGCTATCTCTGTTACCGACCCGACTGTGTTCCTTGAAAAGGGATTAGTTATATAAGTGTGAAATATCTGTATACTTGTAATACATAAGCTATCAACAGTGCCTAGATTTGATAAGTTTAACGGATGTAGCTTGACATATCGAATGTTAGCGCACTCGGGAGTGGCTTGTCAGTGATGTGGACGCACAGCTTGTGATTAAAATCATCTTAGATATTGGCAAACCCTTACAATAAACTTTTATATAGTAAGTATTTTCATAGCGCGGCTAATTTTTATACAAGGCACCCGTTGCTTTGGCTTATCACTGTTAATTACTCATATCGCAGTTAATTATTATTATTTGTTAAAGTTAATTATAGTTTGAAAGTGTATTCTAATTCGATAATGATGTCGTTTTATTAATAGTTTATTTTTAACTTTTACTTTATATCCAAAGTATAGAGTATTGAAAGTATTTTTTATTGTTTACCATTGATATATTATTAGTAATAGTGATGTTATTATATTCAAAGTCGTTTAATTGATCTCATACTGTTTATTCGCAGTACCTATATGTATTTGTTGTTAATTAGCGACAAATGTAATAAATTTGTTTTAGTTTTGTAATTCCAGGCCTTAGTGATGTAATGCCTTCTTTGTAATAAAGATTATTCAAACACAACTCGTTTTATTTTGAAACAAACGCTTTTTTAGTTTATTGTTTAGGTTTGCCATTATAGTCATTGCATGCCCCCAGAATATGTTAAATGAATCATTATAAAAAGGAAGCTCATTTTATCATGGACGCTTCGAGGTTATTTTTGTGTTGCATATTTTAATTTTGTTTATATTGTTATAATTATTGATATGGTAAGACTATAGTGATAGGATAAAATGTTGAGAAATATTCAATTCACGTACTTATGTACAAGATTTGCCTAAATTTTTACACTTAATTCAAGTAACACTGGTAAATTCTAACAAGCTACTGGACTATGGCGAAAAGTATGTAATTGAGATCGCAGAATATTAAGTAGATATTTTAATTTTATTTTTATCATATTTTATTTGGCATTGTCAATGATTTATTTTACTTTTAAGTTGAGTTTAAGAGTGCATGGTGAGATCTGGAAGTACAAAGTGGTCCGGCTTTTTGAAGAATTTTTATGCAACTTCGTTTTAAAATCGGAGAAAGTTTTCGTTGATCGATTACTCAGCGTAGAAAATTCCAAACTGGGAAATTCATATTTAAACTGCAAATCTTGTGTGCTTTATTATAATTTTGACATTATATATATCATAATCAGAAAAATTGCTATTTCTGTTAATTAATATTCAATTATTAACACGTGTGCGAGCGAGTGCACGACATCGGTAATACTACTCAGTATTAGTAAAGGTGTAGCGTGCGGTAGTGATAACTAGAGCTGAGTACATTAGATTACAGGAAGATAATGCTGTGAGACGGAATTTGGAAGAAAGTTCTCGGTCACTAGGACAAAAAGCAGCTGTCGCGGAGAGCAGGGCTGTGGCTGCTGAAGGCGATTTGACTATAGAACGAGAGTGGAGAATATCCTTACAGGTAAACACTGCTTAAACTGCCTATTCCTTAAAAAAAAGTATTATGCAATAGTTTCTACTGTTTTAAATCTCTGGTACCTAAATGCCACAGTGTTTTGAACGGCTATTCGTTTGTACTTGATAATCATAATTAAATGATGATAATTTATGAAATATGGATAAACGAAACAATACGAATTAGAAGTGGCTAATCAGCTCTAATAAAATATTGGGTTAGATAAGAGCTTACACCCACACTTTCACACATTAATATGTACACCCAATGCATAGAGCTATACTTAACATGTAATACCAGAACATTAAACTAACGCATATTATGTTGAGAAAGTCATACGAAACTGTCCCACACTCTGTTCCTCGAGTTAACATTATGATTGTCGCAGTTTCTGGCAAATTCCTCAATGTGCTTATGAACATATAGAATATTATCAAGAATATAAGCAATAAAAATTGAGATTCAACAGTCAAAATGTGTCAAAACAGTCAAAAAAATTTAAAAAAAAAATACTAATGAATCTTTAGGACCTAGGTTCTAACGGCGCGAATTAGCCCTTTCCTGCAGCACAAAGATAGTATAATCGACTGCACTGCCCCATAATAATATAACATAGGACATAATACTAAAGTAAACTAACTAGTCGCACCGAATCTATGTCAGTTAACTCTCTATTTTTTTAACTACCAGTACTAACTGTTCTTTTCACTTTAAATACGAGTGAATGTGTGAGTGTCATCCGCAAACAATACTACCTTGTATTTTTTTCTACAAGTTTAGGTAGGTCATTTTTATGAATAAGGAAGAGGAACGGTCCAAGAATAGGCCCTTGTGGTACCGCCACACCGAGAGGAGTCCCAGGAGATCTCCTGTCATTCACAACGACCCTCTGAATTATTTTATCTTATTCTCTTATCTTTTAAATATGAGATCAGAAGATCGAGCGCAGACCCTTTTATACCATACTGACACAGCTTCCTGAGCAGCGTTAAATGTTGAACACAATCGAAAGCCTTAGATGAATCACAGAATATACCAGCACTATGTGATTCCTCCCAGGTCTCAAAAATATTCCTGATGAGTTCAACACCTGCATGCGTAGTCGAGCGTCCTTTATTAAAGCCAAATTGTTTTATATGAAGTAACTTATAAAGTGTTCAAGTGAGTAAGCATTTGACTTACAATAATTTTTGTTAAAATTTTAGTAAGGGTCGGCAACACCGAAACAGGACGGTATTTTTCGGGTCAAAAGTGTGTCCCTATTTAAATATTGGTGTAATTTTGCTTTATTTCAGAAAGGCATATCATCATATTTTTTTCATTGCTAGAGATCTGAAATTTTCAATTATATGATATGGTTATTATGAATAGATAAGTATATGAGCGTTTTAGTAATAACAAGGCGGTAATTCTAAAAACCATTTTGTATTGTATATATTCTCCAGAAGTTAATTATTATGAGAATCTCACAGTAGTGCGTCGAAAAGCGTTTTTGTTAAATTATGATCAAATTACAAATATAAGGTGTATTTAATGGCAATTTTTTTGGGACTTTTCGAGGCAGCATTTGATAACTTATCATTTCAGGAATCAATGGTTCGAGATCGTGACAAAATAGCAGCTCTGACACAAGAAGTTGAGTCTCTAAAATCAATAGGACAGGTAAGTTGTTCAGATTACCTACTTTCTGGGACCACGACACGTTCAGAGAAATTCTCTTTTTAAGTGAAGCTAGTAAATAAAATATTTTTATGAGTTAAATAATGTTACGGGTCACGTGATAATAAGTAACTATCGCCTTCCATACCTACTCTTGCAACACCACAGGAGCGTTACCGGCTGTGGTTGGTGAGTACATCAACATGTTTAAATTTTGTTTCGTTATAAAATGTAGAAGGTCAAAATAACATTAATAATTCCCCTTCCACAGTTATTGTTTTAGTAACTGAATAAACTTATCTATGTTTTGGCGTAGTAAAGCAGACACTGTGTATGTCAAATGTAATCATAATCTTCGATATTTCCTTCGATCAACAGCTTGGTAGAGTGAGGAACTTATGTAAAATTACCATAGGCACTTTTTACTTCTGCGATCAGAAAGGCAAAACTTTCATATAAATCAATAATTGCCTTACCTCATAAAAAAATAAATGAGATTACTGCGATGGTAACTGATCATCGCACAGCAAACGTTCCTGATGTTTTAGGTAACAGTTGAACTAGCGTTAATCAAAGATTTCATGTTCAATCAGGTTTTTGTCGTGATATTTAAACCGCTGAAATCGTATTGTTTTTCCTAGAAATATCTAGCGCTACAAGAAGAGCAACACAATTTGATACTGCAGTATAGTGACGCGCAGAAGACGCTAGAGGAAGTAGGTGCCACGTTGAGTGAGAACAAACTGCAGCTAGCCGAGTTGCTAGAAAAGGAGGCAAGAGTCTCCGAAGAAATTCCCAACTGGGCCAGCGATAAGGATGCTACGTCGTGTGCGGCTTGTGCGAAAGACTTCACAATCGCTAGGAGGAAGGTGAGTTTTTGTAGTAATTGAAAATGAGTTAGACAATTAGTTTTGCTTTTTGAACTCTTCTCAGTACTCTCGTCTCTCCACATTGCGGTCTCACAAAGTAGTTTCTAAACCTTACCGCTGTGTTTCGCTTGTAAACCAAGGTCGCCATTCGGTTCGTCGGTTCGGTCGTGTCAGATATGGTGATTATGAACTGAGACCCCCGTGCATGAAACCGATATGTGCAGGTTCTGGAACTGGTCCTCAACTCCTGGACGTGGATTCGTTCCTTTGTTTTTTTTTTTGATGCAATAAGGTTGTATTGAGGTCCTCTGAACTTTCAGCGCTTGTGTGGGTTCTCTCGATACTTTTCTCTTTAATGGTCGCCGTCGATAACACGTAAACAATATGTTTTTGAAACATGGTAAACGAAATGCTACCTTATGACCTTTGAAACAAAAGTCGATGTTCTATATCACCGTTGAGATGAGATATGTTCTAGATCTATCGATCACGATAATTTTATTTTTCTCATATGTAGGTACTTATTTCTATCCCAAACCATTAATATCAATACCGGGAGACAAGAGCATACCGGAATTGCAACAGTTTCAATGTGTGTACTACAGTCTATATTTAAATACTTAATTACCAATACTTATTATTTTTCAGCATCACTGCAGAAGGTGCGGCAACATATTTTGCAGCGCTTGTAGTGACAAGACAGTAGCGTTACCTGGCAACACCAAGCCGGTTCGTGTGTGTGACACGTGCTTTGCGGAAGTGCGACTTACGTAGTTTTCATTGACAATGTAGTTTTAAGATAAGACTGATGAACCTTCCAGGTTTTTATTATTTGACTTTATATATTGGCATACTGGAATAAAATTATTTATTAAATGAAATGTCTAAATTAATTATGATATTAGCTTCAATATTGTACATAATGTATACCACCTCTTGCCTATTTGAATTATATTATTATAACAAAAAAATTGCGTGCGTACAAAGTACAGATGTCAGAAGTGAAACCTGCATGAACCTCTAGACTGCATATGAAGTCCTGGTACATGTTGCTAGGATAACACATGATTTCAACCGCTATGAAAGACATCGCTCGATTATCACCGCTCTCATATTTATGTTCTCCTAGTGTCTATATTCTGACTGATATATAGTCTCTCTGGTATCTAATACTCGTGCGCATGACGTCAGCATATATTAAGGTATACTCGCGTTATACAATATATTATGACAATCTCTTCTTCTATAATGATTTCTATCTCATAATCACCCACGTTAAATCTTATGAATTTATGTGTCTGTCGCTTTTTCGCTTCATCTTTCAAATCACAATAATTCAAGAGTTTATTTTCACATCAATAAAACTATTTTCAATAAACATTTCTATATGTTCATAATTCTTTTCTACCTGAGTTGGGAATACTAATTGTGCATAATATGTAATTAAATGTTTTTTATTTATTATTTTAACAAAACAATCAATCCTATGATACTAGCGAATTATGTCATTTTTACTAATTAATATTAAAAAAATTACAAGATATGTTGTATACTGTATATTAATCAAATTAATTTTAATCGGTGCTTCAAATAGTAGTGCGTTATTTGAATTTTATGTAAATAAAAACGTTATGTTAATAGAGTTATGATGAAATTATAATAAATCTATTAATTATGTTGTCTTTATTTCTCCTGCTTTTTAAATATTAATGGAATGTCAATTTTTATATTGTTGTCTGGCGTTTAAAACAATTATTTTGGCTCGATTTATTAAATAATAGCTCAAGAATGCATATTGTAAGAAATCGCCATGAAACGCAGTAAGAACAAAGTCCTAAAGATTTTAATAATGATATTTTTTTATGACAATAAGAGACGAGACGAGCTGGACTTTCAGCTGATGGTAATTGAAATGGAAAAAACCCAAAAAAATCTAAGCGGTACTACACTTGCGCTCGTCACCTTGAGCCATAAGATATGATGATTTTTTAATTTTTACTTGCTACGGCGCCCTTCAGACCGAAACAATAATGCTAAAATTTACTGAAAATTACATTTAATTTAAAATCGGCATTATATACAGATACATTTGAATCAGCGATGACCGGTTGAATGCGAACCTGATCTAATGATGCTTTGTTTGTAAACCTTGTGTATGTACTTACTTAAGTTTTTTTTCTGTTCTTATTTTAATTATCATTACGAACTCAACTCATGTTAGCAATCCGGACAAATCTTCGTGATTTTTGGTTTGCTGTTTTATTTATATAAATTTGTAACGTTTTAAATAAATTAAAAAAAAACAAAAAAAAAAGACAAAGGGTAGTAGTTTTAGCTTATGCTGCTATCTTATCTTATATCAAAAATAAATTTAGTATACAGGTAGTTTCGGGGGGGGAGAAATCGATCTAGCAAGGTTTCAATTTTAAACTAGACACTATATACAAGACTATAACAGCTTAGATGGGATATTGGGTGATCGGGAAAGCAGAAGACCCCGGTTCGAATCCAGGTGTCCTATTAGTTTTTTTTTTCAAGTTTTGTACCTTCTTAAAAATCCGAGCAAGACTCGGTCGTTCAGGTACTAATATTTAATGCAGCGCTGAGTTTGAGCCATCCACATCAGTGAGCTATAATTTAGAGCGATCCACCGCTATGGGTGATTTTGGAGTATAAGTAAAAACGAGCTCGAAGTTGATAAGCGAAATCAGCCTTTAAAGTCCGGTAAAATGATTACGGTACACGAGGTGAATGCTTTTTAAGGTTCCGTATCCAATGAAAACGCTATTACTAGGACACCGATTCCGTATGCCTGTCTGCAGACTGTATCTCACAAACCGCAATAGAGCTAAAATATTAAAATATTGACAGTGACATATCTTTTTTTTGTTTTATGACAATAGGGACGAGACGAGCTGATGGTAATTGATACGCCCCGCCCATAACAATGCAGTGACGCACAGGATTCTTGAAAATTCCAAAATTCTGAGGGGCACTACAATTGAGCTCGTCACCTTGAGACAAGATGTTAAGTATTATTTGCCTAGTAAGTTCCCAGGCTACGGCGCCCTTCAGACCGAAACACAATAATGCTTACCCATTACTGCTTTACGCCAGAAAAAGGCGCCGTTGTGGTACCCATTATCTAACAGGCATCCTGTGCAAAGAAGCCTCCTATTGGTAAATGCCGTTAGTGTTAGAGTGAGTGAGCTACTGCCAAACAGGGACCGTTGGAAAAATAACCACTTTCAAAATAATAATAAATCAATCTGCTATCTTATAAACAAGTACCTAATCCGATTAAGTAATAAGTAGATAAAGACCTTTAATCCAATGTTTTTTTAGGGATCACGATAACTATTAATAGGTAATTAGTTTTGTTTAATCTAGGTGACATCTAGTTCATTCCATTTTAAGTTGGTATGAACCAATGACATTCTATACGTATTGACACATCATTCGCAGTCTGATAACGGAACGGCAAAAAGAGTCGGAGAGATAATGTAGGCACACTTTTCTCCTTAGTCGTGAGTAAACTGCAATCTGTCTGCCAATCAACCTCAAATCAGCCTTAGTGTGCTATAAAGGGTTAAATAATACAATAACGACTCGAAAAATAGATAGTGTGACTTATCATCGGTAAGGTTTTTTTTTTTATATAGATTGATATTCAAAAAGCGTAAGTAATTTAATTAAACGAATATTTTTTCATTAAATATGATACAATTATTGACAAGACCCGCTTGTCAGAATGGGACACAGTCAGAAATTAAAACAATAGAGTCACTCTTTTGTTAAAAAGAGTTACGTTTTGTTAGAAACGACTTCAAAAAATGAGGATGTTCTCAATTCGTCGGTATGTTTTTTTTTATGTTTATTACCTCAAAACCTTTGACTGGGTGAACCGATTTTGATAATTCTTTTTTTATTTGAAAGTTGGTGCTTCCCGTTTGACATTGGCAACCATGAGAAATCCATAAAAGTCTTATTTTTGCTATAAGTATGTGCACAACAAATTTACGAATAACTCAAGTACATCTCACCTATGTTAACTGTTTATGTAGTTACAAACCTACCATGGCTGACACCGACTCCAAAAATAACAATAATCGTTACTAGAATTAGATTAAATAAAAATACGCAATTATTTTTATACTTTTTAGTCCATAATTATATCTATTGTTTTGAGGTCGGTTTTTTTTTGTTAATTCTTTTTTGAGGTCTAATGAACAATGATTAGCAATATTGTATTTTGTGTAATGTGAATGGCTTATAAGAACGTGAACACTTACATACTAGTGCTATTTACACGTTATCACGGAAGAATCGTTACCTAGTGATAATTGATACTTATTTACATTGCAAATATGTAAAAGCTAATATTTTTCAGCTTTCCCGTAGACGAGATAATCAAAGAGAATTGGCGCCAGTAGGTAGCAAGAAAAAGATGTAAAGTAATTTACAAAACAATTAAGCATATTTATATTTGACCACTAAAGGATTTAAGCTTTATGGATTTCAACACATTTAAAATTTGACAAAAGCTGTCATACAAATATATGTAAATATCCGCTTAC
Organism: Leptidea sinapis; assembly: GCF_905404315.1. Lineage (NCBI taxonomy): Eukaryota > Metazoa > Arthropoda > Insecta > Lepidoptera > Pieridae > Leptidea > Leptidea sinapis. The sequence continues at coordinate 10,447,039 of NC_066275.1, read as the reverse complement.
ACAACATATACCAAAAAGATACCCTGGAAAAGATATCTAAGTCTATAACACAAATTTTATTTAATTCAAGGAACTTCACATACCATAACCAGTTAAACTAATTACTTTATGTAAATAAAAATATTATATTTAAGTATTAGTTTCTCTCAAAAAATACCTAACTGCTACTCCACTGATGTGACTGTCCAAATCGGGTTCTAAATTCAAAATACGCAGCTGACGCTGAAATAGTGTTTACATTGCTGCCTATTGACATTTGTGGTATGTGCCATAATATTTCGGCTTTGATTTTGTATGAGGTTCATTGTCGTTATGTACCTATAGAACGTCATTGGGATGAACATATTAATTACTTCCTATAAACCTCGACATATTCATGATCTAACATCCGCTTATCCTGGAGCTAAAGAAAAACATTTTAAAACATAATACCTACTTACAACATATCCAAAATACACCGAATAAAATTCTACCTATATCTTTATTTTAATAGAATATAGAGCATTGTCACTAATAGGTAATAGAAAAATGATTCGTACTAGGTATATATACTTATTAAGAACTTCATTTCAATAACCTATTTATGTTTAGTTTAACTTACTAGAGGTAGATAAATCTATTTTTATCCGCTTACTTACATTTCCAAAAACTATGGACATAAAGCATTGGACGATAGGTAATTATTGGACATAACTAGGTATGTATAGATACGAACTTGTCGTCATGTAACTAGAGATACGTTTTTGAAAACGGCCGTAAATTGTCTGAGGTGTCAACTTACTTTGAACTTAGAACAACTTACAAGAAGATTACTTCGGAAAAACTGCAAACGCGAAGCTAGGTAGAAGAGGAAGTTTTACAAATATACCAATAACATTAAATGACCCTGTAAAGGACTGATAAAATGTGAGAAAATAGTAAAAAATAACAATCTTGATCAATATTATTTAATAACTTATCAATAACTATTTTAATAACTACCACTTCTATCATTCTATTCATTTCATTCATTCATTCGTCTATTGTTAGACTTCTAGCATATTACGTTAATAATTATTTACAGAGCAAATGTTCTTTACCAACAGATCTTTCACAAAAACTGTATAACATGTATATTATTTATCTTGCGGAAATGGAATTAAGTACGAATAGGTAGGACATTTGAACGGTAAATATATCGTTGCCGACCAAGGTTACAAGGTAGGGCCGGCCGGTTAGAAGTGACAGAACAAAGAAAATGAAAGTTAGAACGCAACAATATTACAAAACAACAATGAACACTTAAAATAATAAATCTAAAAACGATCGCACGACCCCATCTTCGTATGTGTTTCTTGTTCTTGGTTGTCTGTGAACTTTCGGGTGTTGCGTTGACGAATGAATGTATTTATTTTGCGGAGTTGTTCCTAAAAATCTTGTTGGTTTAATTTGTTGCGCTCCAATCACGTGCCCAAGCGGTACTCCGACTAGTCCAGGCCGATAAACCATTTCTGGCTCAATCCCATTCTCGTGTACAGGCTTTAACTGATCTAAAATATATAAAGGAACATTATATTCAAGTGTCTTATTTTTTTATTGGAGGAGGCGATTCACATGTTAATTCATAAATGAACATCTCTGTCCTTCCCTTGTAACACCAAAGGAATTGTAGGAAATCTCTTGTCGAATAAGAGCAATAATTCATACCTATAATCAATATCATCTTTATCCAAATAAATGATAATGGGGAATACATACATTGGCCTACTGTAAACAATTAAACACCCAATTGCCTAGTTAAAGGTCACCAAAAATGACCGAGCGGCGTTTACATTAACTTTACAGATAACAATAATTCAAATTAACACCAATTAATTAAAAAATAAACAACAAAACATCGGCAGGCCGTAGGTATTAGTCGTCACGCCAGCATTAATAAAGTCATCCGCAGTGCAATTGCCGATCTTAATATACCAGCTGAATATGGTATTACCCGCCGCAAGCGTCCTGATGAAATCACCCAGGTGGCCTGGCCACGGGGAGGGGAGCTGGTGTGGGACACGACTTGCGGCGACACTCTGGCTTTTCTCATGTCCAAGTAACGTCAGTTTTGCTGGGGCTGCTGCTTCGACTGCCGAAGACAGCGATCGTCGCAAATAAGTCGGTCTCAGTGAGTATTTCATCTTTGTGCCATTTGGTGTCGAGGCACCTGGCCCGTGGGGCTCAGAGCCGCAGAGAATCTACAGAGTACCTTTTTGCCTCAATAAGGCTACTGGCAAGTTGGCAGCCCAAGCGCTGGCAGTTATTACAGTCAACAGATCAGCCTAGCTATCCAACGTGGAAATGTTGCCAGTATTCTTGGCACGCTTCACCGTAATGATAGTTTTAATATAGTGAAATCATATGTAGTATTGTGATTTGTTTTGTTTGAATAAATCTATGTATAATTAATTAAAACTATATTTTGTAGCAGTTATATCTATGAACGAAAACACACATTAGCTTATACAGATAACATTAAATAATTCATTCACATTAATACAACATTTCGTGGCCTAAAGATGCGTGGGCTTTTGAGCGTGTTTATGAGTCTTATTGATAATTGTACGTAAATGAATACACAGACTTAATAGCTTGACCAATTTTTGTGTTTAATCCATATAAATATAATAAAATAACAAGCCAGCCAGTGAATATTATAGAGTTAATTACTTTTCCGCAGTGTCAGTTTAAATAAACTGTATAATATTTCGCTGTAAGTGTGTTTTACTTATAGAAAACAATTTAAGTGCGTACTTTATTATTGTGTTCAATACTGTGAGTTGGTGTAGTGTAAAGTAAAAGTATACAAACCAGTCGGGTCGTGTGGCAACGGAGGTCTATACGAATTCGTTCCAAAATAACCTCCGGGGGGAGGTCGCGTCGGTCTGTAAGTAGGCTTTCCTGGTCTAACTGTCGAAGGCTTTGTAGGTATTTCGTTCTGTAGGATGTTAAAAAATTGTCCAAAGAAAAAACGATTCTTGTCATGCGCCCTCTTCTTTTGTTGATTTGTAGTAACTACGGAAATTGCAAATTTATAGTTATTTGTATATCAATGAATTTATATTGTAATAAAAGCTCAATTTAACAAAATAATTACAAAAAAAATGTTAAAGAAACCCAACCAATGCGGACACTAAATGGCTGCCGACTTTGGCGTGCTAATTTAAGGGGGCAATGACGTCACAGCTCATACAACAAGCAAAATAAGCGGCAGATTTCAATTATGCATATTATTCCCGAATACAGAAAGAATTCATCTTTAATCGGACGTGTTTTGATCGTTCATATATTAATACTTAGTTACTAAGACTAGGTAAGTAAGTACCTAACTATGATATCTAGGTAGATTCTATTTTTACAAGATGAAAATTCAAAAATCTTAATTCAGAAAGCAACATACCACAAACTCGTTTTGATTGGTTGTGTTAAGTATCTATCCGTAAATACGTGAAGGAAAGAAGAAATGCTGACATTTAGATATATATAAAACTTGTGTTACCCAAGATCCTGCCCTTGAAATAATTGCATAAAACTATTTTAAAGTACCCAAAACTAACTTGAGGAAAAATTATTACATACCTACCTAATATATTGTAATAAAAAAAAATTAAATCCAATAAAGTAAATATTATTAAGTAGACATGGTATTTCATCCATAAAATTCATATTTTTAATTTAAACATTAATTATTTGATAAATTAACATTGTTTCTTTCTTATTTAATTAATATTATTTATTTATTTCATTATTTTTCGACGTTTCATTGACATTATAACCAACAAGAGATTGTCTCCCGGAACCAGGTGCATGTTTTTTTTTTTTTTATTATGTATTTCTTGTAATTCTGTTGTGTGTACCTATTAAATAAATGTATGTGATTGTATTTCAGATATAATTATATGAATTTACGATCTTTATAAATGAGTATATTATTTATATATTTTTGTTACTTATTTTACCTGACTAAAGTGAGCAACAATATATTATTGTTTTCAAAGCAAAATTTATAATTAACTAACTGATACCCGCGACTTCGTCCGCGTAGACTCATGAATAAGCTCGTAGTACTTGTAAAAATCTTTATTCCTTATGACAAAACTTAATATTCATCGTTCATGAAAAAATTGATTTCAAAAGTTTATATTTTACCTCCTGAGAAAGTTGGAAACATATATAAATTCTAATTAGTTATTCATTTATACAAACTATTCTTTCAATTTGATTTCTCAACGACGCGACGCGGGACCAATCAAAGGAAAAACGAAATTGTTGTTTTTTGTTTCATTCCTAGCATTTTCATATTTATTCACCTTTTTAAACCTTCGCTGGACTTCCACAAATAATTCAAGACCAAAATTAGCCAAATTGGTCCAGCCGTTCTCGAGTTTTTGCGAGACTAACGAACAGCAATTCATTTATATATATATATATATATATAGATATAGCCTTACGTGAGCTTAAGTCATTTTCATCATAATCCTCAATATCTCCACAATCATCAGGTTCATCCGCCTGGGGTTGTTCTTGCAGCCCGCCCGGGCCAGCATCTTGCTCATCCACAAACAAACTGTAGAAATGGCCGAATGTCCTCGTCTGCGCACGATCATACCGCGTCATCCTTCTATGTGGGGCTATCTTATTCGTCGGGCATGGCTTCACCGTTATACTCTCAATCTCAGCTATATACAAAACCTAAACGATATTAAAATTCTAGAGTTATGTAAAATTTACAGCAGGAAATGTTACAATAAAATTTATTTCTGCGCAGGCTTGTTATATGATTTAAAAGATGGGCTAGGAGTTTCATATCAGTTCTTCTCCCCATTTACGAACTGATGTAGCTTCATTACTGTTACCAAATGTTGTTGCTACATGTTGTTATTGTCGCTCCCTATGGTAAATAAATACATTTCTATTACATTCTATACGTTATGTATTTAAATGTTTACAAGGGGCGTATAAACAATTTACAATAGCAACACAAAATCAAGTTTTAAATATCTGAAACGGCTGGACCCTTTTTGACGAAGCGACTCACTGGAACTTTTATTATTAAAAAGAATATGATTTCCGCGCAAAAATATTGGCCATGAAAAAGTGAACAACATTCGATTCATTCGTCAGATTGCCAAGTAAATGCAAATAAATATATTATTTTAGTAAAATAAAAGTTGCTGTGATACTGTAACTAAATTAATTTCGAAATGTGATAAGCATGATGAGATAACAGATGCCCGGAAAACTCGGCAAGGAATTGTTAATTAACAATAAAAATACTTACAACAAACACCTCCAAGAATATGAACGCGTGCCACATATTGTTTCCTTAAACCAACTATACAACTGACTCTCTGATTTCAAATTAGATAACTGAGACCTGAGTGCAAGCAATAATACTGACCACTGCCAACTCGAGGTTTCCCACGCGAATACGCTTAATATCCTTGGGCAACGACCGCTCCTTTTTAGACATTGGAAATTATAAATAAAATCAAACGCAACCTTATAACCTATTGTTTAATCGTGTGAATATTAATTACTTATTTATACAATAACAGGCAGCTTAAAAAGCATATTTTCAATTAATTTTCTGTTCAATGGATTAACCAAATCTGATTAGGTAAAGGACAAATTTTGTTCAAATTTTGGATTTCGATGTTTTGAACTGTATTAGCTCACACAAGGGTCTACTTATAGTTAAGTAGCAACTGCCGGCGACTACGTCCGCATTAAATTCATATCGCACTCCCTAGTACTCTTAAGATTTCGGCATAAAATAAAGGTTCCTGTACCCCTGATATAGTTTGTGCAAAATTTTATGATTGGTTGTGTTGATAAAGAATGAAGGATGAAGGTGTAACAAACAAAATTTTAAGTTAAAAACCTTCACATATTTTGAATAATTTTTGCACAGTTGTCGTTTGTAAGATATCATCCAACAGCTTAGGTCCATAATAACTCAATAACAAAAAAGCTAACTGTGCCAGCTATTCTATTCTCTATCTATACATTCCAACATCATCTTATTACATTATAATCAATGAAGAAGGTCTTGCGGATTATGTTGTAAAATAAAATAATATGGGCGGTCACTACCCAGTACTTCAGCGCATACAAAGCGGCTCGAATTATCGACTATCAAGTCATATCCGATCGGCTTGCTTTTTGGCGTTGCGAAGAGGTGTGGGTTGTCTCTGAATTTTCTACCGCGTATATCACGGAGATTTGCGAGATCGAATCAGAAATGAGGAGATCCGTAGGAGAACCAAAGCTACCGACATAGCCCAAATGATTGCGAAACTGAAGTGACTGCCAGTCAGGGCAGGGCACATAGTTCGACAGAAAGATCGCCGTTGGGACAGTAAAATCCTCAAAAAAACAAAAAGAATGGCGATCACGTACCGGAAGACGCAGTGTTGGTAGGCCCCCCACAAGATGGACCGACGATCTGATCAAGATCGCCAGAAAACGGTGGATGACGGCAGCTCAGAACCGATCGTCGTGGTAATCTTTGTGTAGCAGTTGACGTCTTCCGGCTGATGATGATGAGTGCTGAGAGTAGTTGTTCGGGTTTATAATAGCAGCCAGATTCCACCACCAGACATTACGTCAAAAGCGAATTTCCACCAGAATCATGTTACGTCTGGCATTCTACAACTTCGCGTTTTGCTTCAGAGTACCTAATCTAATGATTTTGTATACATTTATGATGGCATAAATTGAAAATGCACCCACTTGACACAATACAAAAAAAAAAAAATAGTCACAAAGAAATTAAATACACGATAGTTTTATGGGAGAATGTTATATATTCATGTTATTTTGAGACGTTGCCTACAAATAAACTTTCATTAAAAAATAGCTGTGCAGTATTATTTTTATTTAAGGCATAAAAGACATTTATTTTCTCTAAATTGATTCCTTTAGAATTCTTTTTGATGTCATTTCTAATATACTAGATACTACTACCGCTTCGGAAACAAATGGCGCTCTGAGAGAGAAGAAGCGGCGCAAGAAACTCTCCCAGCATTCTTTTTTTGCGCTCTTTTCAATAAAAATATACAATATTGTACAGTCACTTCTATCGCTATAAAATAATCACAATCTAGTCCCAGGCTGTCCGATATTCAGCAGTGGAGTAATAGGATTTACGATAGAGCCATTTTTTTTATAAAACATTAATTAAATTTATTTATAGATAATGCCTGAACAGTGGCTGGGACTTTATTATAGAAGTGTATACATTTACCCTTAAAGCTATTATGTATCTTATTACTGCCAATTATCTAGCCTGGACTAGATTATGTTTTTGCAGTAATTACTTATATAATGTGGGAGCAGAAATAAGATTAAGTATTGGGAGAATGTCTTCCGTTACTTCTCATTTAGAACGCCTTTGTCTCAAAATAAATGTTTTTTTGAAATTTTGCGAGTATTAAATCTTATAATTAATATTAACAAAACGCCGGCCCACATTCTAGCGCTCTACAAAGCGCAGGTCCGGCCACACAAGGAGTATTGCTGTCATCTCTGGTCTGGCGCACCCCAGTATCAGCTCGATCCAATTGACCGCGTACAACGCAGAGCAGCTCGAATTGTCGGGGATCCAGTGCTCTGCGAACGGCTGGATCACTTGGCGTTGCGTAGAGACGTCGCTTCAATGTGTGTCTTCTACCGCATTTATCACGGGGAGTGTTCCGAAGAGCTGTTTAACCTGATTCCTGCCGCCGAATTCCACCTTCGCACGACTCGCCAAAAGTTAAGGTATCATCCCCACCATCTGGATGTGTGGCGGTCCTCCACTGTGCGGTTTTCAAGGAGCTTTCTTCCGCGTACTACTAAGCTGTGGAATGAGCTTCCTTGTGCGGTGTTTCCGGGACGATACGACATGGGTACCTTCAAAAAAAGCGCGTACACCTTCCTTAAAGGCCTGCAACGCTCTTGTGATTCCTCTGGTGTTGCAAGAGAATGTGGTCGGCGGTGATCACTTAACACCAGGTGACCCGTACGCTCGCTTGTCCTACTATTCCATAAAAAAAAACGCTAGCGATAATCTAATCCGTTTAATTACCCGTAAAAATCCCATACCTTGAGTAAGTATCACATCTCAGTTCTCACAAACCTACAGTAAATACGGCTATAGAAACCGAAGAAAGCGAAAAAAATTTAAATATTGTGACCGATATTTTTAAGGCTCCGTAGCCTAATGACATTGATCGAATAATAAACAGAAAGGCTTAAGGAATATTAATATGGATATCACGTATTATTGGCACAATTCACATTTTATTTTGTGAGGTATTGAGGACCTCTATCTTTATATATATAATTCTTGTGTGCGTGTGTATGTCACTGAACTCCTCCTAGACGGCTGGACCGATTCTAATGAAACTTTCTGTGTGTATTCAGGTGGATTCGAGAATGGTTTAGATTCACAATTGAACTACCTCCTAAACGGCTGGACCGATTTTGATGATATTTTTGTGTGTTCCAGTGAATTTGAGATTGGTGTGTGTCTTTAGGTGGATTCGAGAATGGTTTAGGTTCACAATTGAACTACCTCCTAAACGGCTGGACCGATTTTGATGATTTTTTCTGTGTGTTCCAGTGAATTTGAGATTGGTTAAGATTCTCAATTCCGTCCATATAATATATTTCTCCTGTTCATGTGTATGTTAGTGAACTCCTCCTAACGGCTGGACCGATTTTTCAAATTTAAGACGTGCGTACAGGACAACGTCTGTCGGGTCCGCTAGTCTATATATATAAAAATGAATTGATGTTCGTTAGTCTCGCTAAAACACGAGAACGGCTGGACCGATTTGGCAAATTTAGGTCTTGAATTATTTGTGGAAGTCCAGAAAAGGTTTAAAAGGTGAATAAATAGGAAAATGCTGCTAAATTAAATGAAAACAACAAACTTGTTTTTCCTTTGATGTGTCCATACATAATTTCTATGTGAGAATTTATTGACGCACGGTTTGACAGTTCTGCTGTGAAACAATTTCATTACGACAACAGGGTGCATATTTTACGAAGTAATTTTTGATATATATTATTGACAAATTCATATAAAAACATTATTTTATTTATTATATACAGAACAACGTCTGTCGGGTTAGCTAGTTGTTAATATTTTTCCATTACGTTTTCAAACGCAGATTAAGGATCTCTCCGCTGCGCTCCAATTAGGTACCGCAGGCTTAGTCGCAAAGTGCGGCTTTTACTACGCCCAAGTGGGCATACTCGAGCCAGTCTCGAACAATGTGTGACGTTGACGTGCCACATGTTCTGTTAAATGCCGGGTTGCGTAGCAAAACTTTGTAAAAATAATACTACAAGAAATAAGAAACACTAGGATCACATAATATCATCAGTAAGTATTTTTTGTTTTATTAATTTCAATGTATAATAACACGAAGCGTATGTTACAAAATTTTAAAGATGCCATGAGTGTCGGCACGCACACAAGCATCTAATAGTTGCCGCAATAAAGAAGCTATTTTTCTTAGGTGGTGCGTAATCTAGTTGGAGCGCAGCGGAGACCAATCCTTAATCTATGTTTTCAAATTTTATTTTTGCTGTCACTTTAATGTTAAATTTGGCATAATAATATGGCATAACTGCTCCGCCCAGCAAGAGAGGCATTGAAGGACCAATGTGTAAATGTGATTCGAGGCGAAGCAGAGTCTCTCTCACTTACGTAAGTTCATTTCTCTAATAACGCTCGAAAATTAAAACTAAACGGCTTTTGCCGCCTCTTGAATTTCGGGTTTTTATTTTTTTTACTTTTTCAAGAAAATAGGGGACGCGATAAGGAGGACGTTCAGCTGATGGTAATTGATACGCCCTGTCCATTACAATGAAATGAATGAATACAGTGCCGCTCAAGATTATTGAAAAACCCGAAAATTCTGAGCGGCACTACAACTGCGCTCGACACCTTGAGACATAAGATGTCAAGCCTCATTTGCCCAGTAATTTACCAGAAACACAGTAATGCTTACACATTGGCAGAAATAGGCGGTACCGTTGTGGTACCCACAATCTAGCCAGCATCCGGTGCAAAGGAGCCTCCCACTGGTAGTGTGAAAGTAAATTACTTTATGAACTCGTCAAACTCATTGCCTTCACTTGAACCGATTTTGTCAAATTACACCAGGATCGATAATTATAGAAACCGAAATAAAATAACGGGATAAAACCAATTGTAAAAGGAAGAGACTATAACAAAAATTAAAGGGAAAATAATTTACGGGCGATCTGAAGTCAGAATCAGAAGTCGTGGTTAAAAAGGTCTTCAGTGTTATATTCCATTCCATCTACTAGGCTCCGTAAAATTACTAAATCTTTTAAAGTGGATTGTGTTATATTTTATAATAAACTCCCAAATGAAATTAAAATATTACCTATTAAAATTTAAATGTGTCGTAAAAAATAAATTAACATCTAAGGCCTATTATAATGTGAAAGATTATTTGAATGATAAAAATAGTTGGAATTAATGTTCTAAATTGTGTTAATGTATGTTCTTATACTCATTTGAATGGTATTGTAACTTTTGTACTTCATCCTGACTTGCACTAAATATCTTATAAAGTTTTACAGTGAATAAAGATTTTTTGACTTTGACTATTATTATCTTTTTTTTTCATTTATAAATAAATTTGATTTATTGTAATCCATATTTTTGCTGCTACTAAATAACAGATATGTATTCTATATTATGATAATACCTTTCGATGCGTTGAAATTTTCCGTCCATTTACCACAGTAGTGTATTATTTTCACACCATCTCAAAGTAAAAATCTGATATTATTTTGACGTGAATATTTATGATTGAGAATTATTACAGTGTATTTGGTATACTTTTTTTTATGGAATAGGAGGACAAACGAGCGTACGGGTCACCTGTTTTTAAGTGATCACCGCCGCCCACAATCTCTTGCAACACCAGAGGAATCACTGGAGCGTTGCCGGCCTTTAAGGAAGGTGTAAACGCTTTTTTTGAAGGGGTACATTCCCATGTCGTATCGTCCCGGAAACACCACACAAGGAAGTTCATTCCACAGCTTTGTAGTACGTGGAAGAAAGCTGATTGAAAACCGCACTGTGGAGGACCGCCACACATCTGGATGGTGGGGATGATATCCTAACTTGTGGCGTGTCGTGCGAAGGTGGATATTAAAAGGCAACTATTCGGCAAATTTCATAGATTTTTTTTTTTGTAAAAGATAAAATTAACAAAATATGATAAAGCAAATAACAGAAAATTATAAGCCCTGCGAGCCACTCTCCTTCAACTGTAGGAGTCTATATAGGCCGGCAACGCTCCTGTGATTCCTCTGGTGTTGCAAGAGATTGTGGGCGGCGGTGATCACTTAACAACAGGTTACAGGTGAGCTCGTTTGTCCTCCTATTCCATAAAAAAGGCCATGTATTGCATATCGAAAATAAGCACCAAGCTTCGACTCTTCTTTGATGATTGGCGAAACAATTCTAGCAGGAATCTTCATTTCTCGCGATAATTACTTTTGTTTCCTGATAGATTATCGCACCGTACGTCTTTCACAATTAGTGTTGTCCTTGATTATGCCATTTGCCTGACTCATAAAACGCCTACAGTAATGTTCAATCTCCTTCCTAATATATAATAACGTTATACCATTTTAGTGAATTTCTCGATGATATCGTAATACATACGTTTTGGCTTTATTACGAAACAGACTCAAAAGGATTACCTACTTTTGTAATACTTTGATAAATCTGCCGCGCCGTCAGGTTGCTTTATGGATTTGTGACACACACACCTACATATTATTGTATTCTTTTTTCCAAACAAATTACTATCGTAAAATAAAAAATAAAATAAAAAATCGTCACCTTTTTGCTCTTAATAGTGATTTCCATTATTATAACACTAGAAATAAGGGATCGCTTGTAACTAATTCCAGTAGGCTACATAAGATACATAATAGCTTTAAGGGTAAATGTATACACTTCTATAATAAAGTCCCAGCCACTGTTCAGGCATTATCTATAAATTTTTTTTTAAATGGCTCTGTCGTAAATCCTATTACTCCACTGCAGAATATCTAAATGATCGGACAGCCTGGGACTAGATTGTGATTATTTTATAGCGATAGAAATGACTGTACAATATTGTATATTTTTATTGAAAAGAGCGCAAAAATAGAATGCTGGGAGAGTTTCTTGCGCCGCTTCTTCTCTCTCAGAGCGCCATTTGTATCCGAAGCGGTAGTAGTATCTAGTAGATAGTTATAAGAAATGACATCAAAAAGAATTCTAAAGGAATCAATTTTGAGAAAATAAATGCCTTTTATGCCTTTATCGACGATGGTCTTACAAAATCCAATAATTCCTTCCCGACTTATTTTATAGGTACCTACATCTACATTATAGTATAGCCCGCCTGGTCATTTTTTTTTATTGGTGTCCAGACGGCAGAAGGCTTATGGCCAGAATACAAAAGAAAGTATAAAGGCATCATTGCTTTCACGTTGCTCTGATACGAAAAAGTTGACAAGTGATTTTTTTTATGAAAATATGAGACGAGACGAGCAGGACGTTCAGCTGATGGTAATTGATACGCCCTGCCCATAACAATGCAGTACCGCAAAGGATTCTTAAAAACTCCAAAAATTCTGACGGCACTACAACTGCGCTCGTCACCTTGAGACATAAGATGTTAAGTCTCATTTGCCCAGTAATTTCACTAGCTACGGCGCCCTTCGGACCAAAACACAGTAATGCTTAGTCATTACTGCTTCATGGCAGAAATAGACGCCGTTGTGGTACCCATAATCTAGCCGGCATCCTGTGCAGAGGTGCCTCCCACTGGTTATATGACTGGCTGATAGCGACTTGACTTCGAAGTTTAGGTACCTTCTTATTGTGACACGCTAAGGATTATTAATAATCTAACACCAATTAAAATTAAAAGACAAAATAAAATTATGGAAAAACTTTTTATGAATTTTACGCTCAATGTGATAATTATTCATGTTTATTAAAAAAGTTACTGTAGTTTATTAAAAAACGCTGCGGTAGATTATGCAGAATAAGGCCGGCAACGCTCCTGTGATTCCTCTGGTATTGCAAGATATTGTGGGCGGCGGTGATCACTTAACAACAGGTGACCCGTACGCTCGTTTGTCCTCCTATTCCATAAAAAAAAGAAGACAGGAGTATAACTATCCACTATGCTAGGCGTTCGTGGACTATGAGTAAGCCTTTGATAAAAAAAAAATATATTCGCTTTTATTTATACTTATAAAATACACAAATAACAACAGACAAAATGCCAAAACTACACAACCTAGATCTGGGAAAAGCTTGAAACACACAAACTCACACACATGGAATGATGAAAATCTTTCTGTGTTCTGTAAAAATGATGATGAAAACCAATGACTTGCTACAAATACGATATATAAGAAAAGAGGCAGTAATTTATTTAATTATAATTTATATATTGTTACAATTACCAAAAAGTAATAATAAATAAAATCATAAAATATGGTCTATCATTTACGTATATCACATGTTCTAACTACCTACACACCAATTTCAAATTTTTAAATGTTACAGTAAATAGCTGACAGCTATTTTTTGTTGTTGATCCTAGGCTGCTTGTTATAGGCGTACAACGAATAACAGTTATGAGAACGCAAAGTTTTTAAGGCGACACTAAATGCCAGCGACCTTGTGCGATATGAGTTCACGGCTGCCGACCCGCCATCTATGTAACAAAGCCAATATTATCAAAATTCTTGCGTGGAAAACAGTTTATATGCTTACAATCCTCGTTATTCACTACTAATCTGAATAAATGAACCTACACAAAAAAGTACAAGCTATAAGAATAACTTTTCTGAGAGAAGTATCAAAAAAATGCGTCCCGCCATGCCAAACAACTTGGCAGTTAGTTGTTAGTTCAAAAAGGCTCGGCAGTGTTAACTATAACCAACAGCAAGCATGAGCAACCTACAAATAAGACTTAAGGATATGTGTAACAGGATTAAATAGTAAGACTTAAGGATATGTGTAACAGGATTAAATAGTGTTCATAGCTCGAAATGCTATACTTTCACCACAAAACTTGTCTAAAAACACCATGTTTGCGTGTTTCTGCTTACTCTTTGCCTTAACATGAGGCTTTCGCACCTTAATTAAGCCTACAGCGAATCTTAAAAAAACACTTATTAGTGTAACCGATGATACGCGATTAAGTAATTAATGCGGACGAAACCGTGGCCAGAACATAGCCATTATAAATAGCCTGTTATAATAGATGAGTAATGGCAAACACGACATCTTACTACACACTAATTTCCATTAAGATCCTTGAAGCTATTATTACCTTAAGGACATACATATATACAGAACGACTAAGAAATCGTAGAATTGATGTCAGAGAATCGCAAAACATGTATTCCTCTCATAGTTTTACAAAGAATACACTTAATTACAGAGAGAGACTGCATAATATTTATACTACTTAGTCATAGTAGGTACCTATAGCTTTATAGTGCAGTGTGTGGCACACAGTGCGTGCTTATTGAAATTTGAAAGCATGTATATGCATGCACCTAAGGTGAAGTTAAAAAGACTATAAAATAAAAGCTATTACTAATTGGTCTTATGGTTATTTATATATATACTAGTGAAATACACCCGGGAAACATTGTTTTGCCAAATATAAATTAAGTAAGCGCGCCCACTGATTGTATGAATTATAGTCAGAATATGTAATGAAATATCGGTTCAGTAGTTTTCTCAGCATAACCGAAGGAACAAAACTCTCCATTTTTTAGTACAGATATTGTATCATAGGCTTGTTTGTGTAGGATAATTAACAAATGTTGACTGCGTACTAGTATTGAGAGTTTTTTTTTTTTTATGAAAATAAGGGACAAGAAGAAGACAAGACAAGAGTATAATATTATATACTCGCTTCCACCAATTAAGTTAAGAATAAAGTTAGAACCTCAAAAAAGAAAGAAATAAAAGTCAGACCTCGTTAGAGTAAAAGTGTTCTGTGAGTCAGTCCGTCACTCAATCCAGTCGATAGATAGTATCGCTGCCGCCGCCACATGGTCTCGAAACCGGTCTCTCGGCCTCACATGTTTGATTCGTTTTAGTAGTTTAATCGATTGCCAATTGGAATCCTCACACTTGGCCGAATATAGTGGACTGTCCGTTTCACGGATCATCTCATGGACTGCGTTCAAACGGCCATTGACGACATGCTTGCACAGATTGCCTCCGCTGAAATCGTATTCTTGGTCAACCAAGTCAACTTCAACGGGCATAATGCCAAATGGCTTGGGTCACGCACCACAGACTACGCAGGGCGATCTGTGCATAGTATTATATTGGCGTATGATCTGTCCTAAATAGTTGAGTCGCCAACGAGACTTCTAGACATGGATACCCACATGGCCGATTTTTTTTTTCAAATATAAAATATGGACATTGGTCTGAAATAAACATATTATTATTATTAAAGAAGAAATCCAACCGTGCCTCTAGATGATTTAATCGGCAAATCGCCCGTGCGAAATCTAAGCACGTCGTCGAAGTCGGCGAGCAGCTGTCACGTGACTCGACTGGTAATCCAAGTTCTGGGCATTGTTGAAAGCTGCTCTTGGTTACTTTAACCAGCTATCCCAGCCACCACTGCAAATGAAGAAAGACACCTGGCCGACAAAAGAAAAAGCTGATCTTCTATGCACTTGTTTTGCCTCCAACGCGACTCTTAAGACGACGGAAATACATCCCGCGGAATGGTCGTGAAAGTACGATTCAGACAGAAAACTGTTCAGCATATAGGTATACATAACAGCATTAAGGTCGTTGTCAATGTTGCTATGAAGACGATAGTACTTGTGATGACTCTCTCGGGAAACCGTCGACCAGTTTCGGATGAAACTTGTGTCTTTCTTCTCTCTTGAGAAGATCACGGAGTGGGTTAAAATGAACATTGTCCAATTTAACCCCTAGATGACTAAAGTTTGCGCGTTTACCACTAAAAAACCATTTCTCGTAAGTCACCGCTCTTTGTCAACACATCCCTTAATGACTCGTCTAGTATTAGAATACTGGGTCTCGAAATCTTGATCAATTGCCAATTCCGCGGGCATCTAAAAGCTAAATTGGTTTTGAAGTAGCTGTGAGTTATAAATACAGCGCGGCAATACTTCAATCAGCCCAGCCGCAGCGCAAGTCCGGCCACATATGGAGTATTGCTGTCATCTCAGGTCTGGCGCACCCCAGTATCAACTTGTGACCAACGCAGAGTTGCTCGAATTGTCGTGGATCCAGCACTCTGTAAACAGATTATGTGTATAGTAATATCATATTATGACGTAGCGTAAAGACGTCGCTTCATTGTGAGTCTTCTACCGCATTTATTAAGGGAAGTGTTCTGAAAAGTGGTTTGAACTGATTCCTATCTCTGAATTCCAGCTTCGCACGACACGCTACAAATTAGGAAATCATCTCCATCATGGTGTTTCACGTTCCTCTACGGTGTGGTTTTCAATGAACTTTTTTCCACGTACAACCAAAGTGCGGAATGAGCTCATGAAATAAATAGCGCGTAGACCTTTCTGAAAGGCCAGCAGTGCTCCTATTCCTCTGATGTTACAAGATAATATGGGCGGCGGTGACCACTTAACAGTTCTTCTCTCTTTAAAAAATATACATATATACTTAAAATTGATAAGGCTGTATGATCTATGACCCTTGCCTTGTCCTGGACGGGACTTTACGTGATCCCGTCACGTCAATTGAATTTAAAAAAAAACACAAAACCAAAACACTGAACATATTTAAGTTTCTGTTTTCATTATTTATTTTATATACCATAATAAAATTATTTAATATGGCAAAAAAACCAGGGAAAGTTTATTTGGGATATGAAGACGAGCTTATAAACGATAAAAATAGAACTCTTCTGAATTATACTGTGAACAAGATTGGTGGGCTACCAGTAAGACATTCCACTCAAAAATATTGATTTCATTCTTAATAGCCTTTATATCAACAAATTTGGTATTGTTCAATAATATTTATATTCTTTATTACTTTACAGGATTGGCCACCAGTTGAAAATCTGAAATTTGATAGCAAATGCCCACTCTGTGGATTGTATAGATTAATTTTAGTGCAATGCTATGCACCAATAGAAAATTCAGCCTATCATCGAACATTGTATGTTTTTGCTTGCATCAATCCCAACTGCTGGAATTTATCTGAAAGGTATAGAGGCCGGAAAAATTCATGATAGACCTAGGATTTCGTTTTGTGACATCATAAAAGGGGTTTTGGGGTTGTAACATGTTTGCCAGCAATTACTTTGATGTAATTTACAACTGAGAAATAATTGTTACATATAAGATATAAAGGATTCTGGTGATATTTAAGATATAAAGAAGTCTGAACACTAATTACAGTACCATTATATATCCTTTTCTATCTGGGAAGCTACTTAGATAATTTATATAACTAGATAGAGCCTCTTTCTATTTGACAATACATGATAACAGGCCAGTTTTATTAGTTTAGTGCATGACAAGTTAGGTCTTACACTTGTGATACATATATTAATTTGTTTTATTGTGTATGTTGCTGTAAATATTTATTCAGGTCACCACTATTTTTTTTTGATGTTTTCACAGCTGCCACAGTCTATCTAGACCATGGTTTCTTAACCTTATTTTGCTCACCGCCCACTTTGAGAATATGTTTTTTACTAGAGTACTTTCGTGTATTTTTTTTGCCCTTTTAGACTATATTTTTTAAAAACCCACGCGCCATCTCAATAACCCCTAATTTTCTCAGGGTCTTCTACTGCCCCCCCCGAAAGTTTCAAACACACACAAGGGGGCGTTATCGCCCACATTGAGAACCTATGATCTAGACATAAATTATCTAAGGGAAGTTATTATATGCATATATACAAACTATGCAATGAACTTCATATTAGTACCTTAAAAATCCAAATGTTTGGTAAAATTCAATTTCTTTGGTGTTGCCAGAGACTATGGGCTGTGTTGAACACATAGCCATTTTATGGATATAGATTAGTTTGTCCTCTTTCATCAAAAATTCAAAAATCCTAGGTAGAAAATAAAATGAAAACTATATGGTCAGGCAGAATAGCCTCACATTGTGCATATTATATCACTTAATGTCTTTTACGCATGGGTATTTTAATAAATTTCTATATTTCTATCACTGAATATAGATGCTATTAAGTAAAACACTGAAAATCATTAACTGATTCTCTGAATGAGATCTCAGATTCTACTTTAACTACATTAAAATAAAAAAATACTAAAAACGGTAAATAAGGCAAAAGCCACATATAAGAAACTGGATTCATTAAAACTCCAAAATAACTATAACCATTTATTATCTTCACAAAGTACACATTTAAAGGATTAACAATCCACGTAGCCCAGTGGTTAGTTGCCCTGCCTACTGAGCGAGAGTTCTTGGGTTCGAATCCTGGTAGATGCAAACATATGATGAATGTAGATGTTTGTTTCCGAGTCATGGATGTATATTATTTAAGTATGTATATTGTATTAAATATATTGTTGTCTTGTTATTAAAACAATGTACTTTAAAAAATGCAGATTTCCCACGGATAGCTTATATAAAGAAACTTACCTACAATTAGAAAACTATATATTACAAACACTATTACAAGAAAGCATAAATCCCTTGCTTATGACCCTAAAATCCTGCAAAAAAGAGGAAAAGACATTGTGTCAGTAGTTCCTAAGTCAAACTCAACTTTTGCTGATAGACAGTTCATTAAGCACTCTGCCAAATTATATAATATAATAAATAAAGAATTACAGATATATTCAAAAAACATATATGAATGTAAAAAACTTAGATCTAACTGGTTAGAACCCAAATCCTATGACTGGGTAGAACAGTTGCTGAGTGGCTAGTTGTGTGTGTTGTAGCATACAGGTATATATATATTATATATATATACACACACACTTGCACACTAAACACTCATTTCCCTTCTTTCCCCCTTCTCTGATATGTCTATTTTATATATAGTAGTAACGTAAAGTATAATGGTAGAACTTACATAAATAGGTTTAAAGTACATATTATTTCATTGGGTAATTTGCATAGTAAAAAAAAAATGGTCAAAATTATATTTTTATTAATTAACTTTAATCACTCTTAAGTATAATATAATTTTGTTTGTTATAAATAAAGGTTAAAGAGCAGTGACTCCCAACACAGGCGATAAGCTTAACGGGAGACACCTGCCCCTAGTTTTTAAGTACTTTTTGTTAAAGAAATAAACAATTTATTATTATTATTGTGCCCATAGCACAGGCTTTGCCTAGTTTTCGGCAAGAGAATTTGTGAAAAAGTATGTCATTATTATTATTTAAGAGTTAAAATTGCTATAACAGAAATAATAATTAATATCTTAATATGTATAATTCTTCTGTATATGTGTTGACTGTGAACTCCTAAACGGCTAGACCAATTTTAATGAAATTTTTTGTGTGTCTTCAGGTGGATTTGAGATGGCTGGACCGATTATGATGATTTTTTTGTGAATAGTTTATATTCTCAATTCAGTCCATATATGATTCTACTGCCCGTGTCTATATTTGTGAACTCCTCCTTACAGCTGGACCGATTTTTCAATGTCTGCAGCACATTATCTGTGAGTTAACGCTAGTAATTAGTGTTTATATATATATAATTGTTTTATTACAGTTGGGCATGTATAAGATGTCAAATAAAAGCTGAATCGCACAAGGAAACTACTCTTGTTGCCATGCCAAATACTGATACTAATATGAGTTGGTGTAGTGGATCTGATGAATGGGATGAAATTGACAATGGAGATTCTGTTAATGGAAATGTAGTGAATTTAGATAATGAAGTTTTAGCAGGCATACAAAGGTAATAAAACAGTAACCATAAGTAATTATTAGAACACATAAACTTATAATGCAGCATAATATAATATTGGCTGAATATTGAATAAATAAATAAAAAAATTATTGAATTAGGCGTTACTTTGCGGAAATCCATAATTATACAAATGATTAAGTTTTCTTTAGTGTTAACTCCGCCAATATTTGTTTTTATAACAATTCTACACATGTTTCGCCTCTTTTCTCTCGCCTTCGAGACTCCAGTCTCGTGCCAGATTTTGGCGAGACAACATGTCCTGAGGATGCCTTGTGTAGAGGCACATTTATATAAATAAATAATAATCAATTTTGTAAAACCAGGCCGCTCCTCCTCTTATAATGTGTCCCTCAAGAATTCTCTTGTCTGAAGGAAGGATGTCTCCAGCCTCTTCCACTCACTTATGACCAATATGGTCCCACTGTTAGTTTAACTTCAATCTCATATCTCTTAAATCAGCACTCTCTGTTTATTTTCCCATATTATCCAAATGTTAAGTGTAAATTCCGCTAATATTTATCTTTAATCAATCCAACACATGTTTGGCATCTATACGAGGCATCCTCAGGAGATGTTGGCTCTCTAAAAGACTGAGTCTCTTGCTAGTATTTGGTGAGTCAGGATATGCTGATGATGGCTCGTGTGCTCTTTGAACATATTTTGACTGGGTTGGATGTTTATTAAAACATGTTCTTCACTCAATGATTGTATAGAATCACATGAATTATTTGAAGTGAAACATCTTTAGAATCGTTGTGATTTCAAACCGGATGAAACGGAAAAAACGACAGGTAAGAGACACAAATACAAAAATATGTAGGATGAAGCTGGCAAAGAATGAGACAGAAATATGCATAATATTTTATTTTTATGTATGACGCGAGTAGGTATACCTTAATATATTCTTATCTCATACGCACGACTTATAACTGCATAGACACCAGGAGAACATAAATATGGTAGCGGTGTTAGTAATGTCGTTCATAGCGGTTGAAATCATGTGTCATGCTAGCAACATGTACCAGGACTTCATATACAGTTTAGAGGTTCATGCACAATGCAGGTCTCACTTCTGACATGTGTATGAGTACTTGTACACACACAATTTTTTTTGTATTACAGAAACTCTGATGATGACGAAAGCAATTCATTTGAAGTAGAGGCAGTTGAAATGGCTCTTGGAAATATGCAAATGTATGACACACATAATGCTAACATGTCGCCGGTGCAAGGTAAACTTAATTTGTACTTCCAATTATTATTGAAATATCACTTATTCTATTCAAGATATTATTTTAAGACACATGTAAAAACTGCTTGAAAGCTAAGGGTTTTTTTTTAATGAAAATAAGGGACGAGACGAGCAGGACGTTCAGCTGATGGTAATTGATGCGCCCTGCTCATTACAATGCAGTGCCACTCAGGATTCTTGAAAAACCCCAAAAATTTTTGTGCTCGTCACCTTGAGACATAACATGTTAAGTCTCATTTGCCCCAGTAATTTCACTAGCTACGGCGCCCTTCAGACCGAAACACAGTAATTTCTACACATTACTGCTTCACGGCAGAAATAGGCGCCGTGGTGGTACCCATAATCTAGCCGGCATCCAGTGCAAAGGAGCCTCCCACTGGTAAAAAAAACTGTGTTGTAGTTTTACTGGGTAAAGGATATAAAACCTCCAAGATCTTGTCATTCCGTACAGGTATGGAAGTAAGCTAAAATCCTTTAATCCCTTTATCTTCGCTACTGACTCATGCCTGAGTCTACCCTATTCTTTTAACGTACTTACAGGAAATACTCAGACACGTTGTTGTAGTTTTTCTGGGTAAATGTTGAAAACGCGAACAAAATGCTTACCTCTCGGCAATCGCTAGTGTGTATTTGTAAAGATAGTTTGTACTGTAGGTATATTGTTATGGAGTCAATTCAAAAACTACAATGTACGTACTACCTATATTTAGCTTAATATATTGTAAGGTTATTTGTTGGTGACACAGAATAGAAGACTAGTATCTGCCTATATTAAGGGCTTCATTACATTTTTAATTTGGAAGAGTGAGCTAAAGACTAAAGCAATATAAGTGACTGCACGATTTATCAGATTGCAGAATAAAAATGATTTTATGTGTAAAATAAAGTTTTTGTTTTTGCAAACACGTTTTATCAGGACATAATATTATCTATACTTCTATACTTATAATATATATAATATAATATTATAAAGAGGTGAGATTTGATTGTTTGTTTGTTTGCATTGAATAGGCTCCGCAACTACTGAACAGATTTGAATAATTCTTTCACAGTTGGGAAGCTACATTATCCCCGGGTGTTATATGCTATATTACATTTTCAATAAAAAAATTAGGGATCCCTACTAAAAGTCCAGTAATGTAACCCAAGGTGTAAAAATACCTACGCGAACGACGTCGCGGGGTATCAGCGATAATATTATAAATGTGAATGTAAGTTTGTTTGTTACGCTTTCACGCCGCAGCTACTGAACCGATTTTGATGAAATTCGGTACAACGATAGACTAGGGCTTGAGAAAGGACAAAGGCTACATTTTATCCCGGGAAAATTCATGGCTCCCGCGGGATTTATGAAAAACTTAAATTCACGTCGATGAGCTATAACTAAACCAATAGTAGGCTTAGTTTGCCAAAGCAATCTTCCTCGAAAAAAAAAATCATATAATATGTTGGTAATGGGAGCGAAACCGGGAACCGGAACTGGAATAGGATATGAGATAATCATCGATTCCAAACTTGCTTAATGTTTTTAAAAGCACATTACTTTCTCGGACGAAGTCGTGGGCATCTGCTAGATAGTAGGTATGTAGATAAATTTACAAAACCAAATTTACAAAGAGTATTAAACCTAGTATTGCAAGAGATCGTGAGTTAGTTGTATTGGTCACTTGAAGGAGATCTTAATTCTTGTTTGTCCTCCTATTGGATATATATGAAATGCAATGAAGAATTATAATTAAAAAACATATCAGGGGCAGTCGCTGCTATTGGTGTACCAGTGGCTGCGGCAGAACTAGAGGGTGGAGATGAAGCAGACCTGGTGATAGTTGATACTCCCACAGCACCCACCAATAATGTCGAAGCATTACTGAATCAGGTATGTTAAACTTGTCTCTCATTGTTTCGATAGCTGCCCGGCTCATTTTTTTTTCTGTAACTCATCTTTCAGTAGGACTGATCTGCAAAAAATAATTAACACGATATTGTGCTTTGACGCAGGCATCAGAGGAATTCGCAACAATCTAATATATAAAATTCACGTGTCATGGTGTTAAATTTTGAACTCCTCCGAAACGGCTTGACCTAATCTCATGAAATTTTGAGTGCATGTTGGGAAGGTCTGAGAATCGCACAACATCTATTTTTCATCCCCCTTAATGCTAAAAAAAATTCGTGTGGACCACCACCCACACGATTTATTTTTTATTTTTTTTTTGAAATTTGTTTGATTATGAGTCAGCATTAAAAAATACATACAACTTCAAATTTTCACCCATATACGATCAACAGTTATTTTTATATCGCGATTTTAATATCGGCAATACAACGTTTGCTGGGTCAGCTAGTTTTATTATAAAGTCGTAAGCAATAGGTGTTTAAGTACGAAATGACCATTTTGGGTTCTTTGGGATAAAATATAACATCTTTGGTTTTTTTACTCCCAAATCGCACAGGAAAAATAAAGTTATGTAAATGAATAAAATATATATGTTGTCTGTGTCAGTTGCTTCATACATTGTTAACAAAATAAATTCCAGACTTCTGAAATACCAGCCGACTTGAGAAGCCGCCTTATGCATGGACCTTTACAATTTGTACCCAAGTACATATTTGTTGAGGAAGAATGGATGAAGCCAACATACAATGACGAGAAAGTTTCCGAATTGTTCAACAAATATAGACGAGAGTGTGGTATGTTTAATTTTAATAGGAATATAGAAATAGTGTAGTTAACCCACTATAACTATCACTTTCGCAAACGCCGAAAAACAAGCAAATTTGTTCATTTTTTTTATGACAGTAAGGGACGAGATGAGCAGGACGTTCAGCTGATGGTAATTGATACGCCTTGCTCATTATAACTGTGGCTCGCACCAACTTACCTATACCGAGGTCTCTCTCTGCTCTCAACGCTCTTCTCGAAGCCAACCCCGCTTGTGATTTATTTGCGGATGGATGGCAGACGATTTTAACAGAGTGCTTGCGTTTTTGTGAGAGGAATGGATGAACGGTATTTGGATGTTAATTAATTGTTAGTTATTTACAGTAAACTTTGTATTTATTAACTATTATTTGTGTAATATGTTTAGTTTGTAATTAATTCTTACTATAATATTGTAATTGGCTTACACCGTTTTATTAAAGTATAAATAAATAAATAAATAAAATAACAATGCAGTGCCCCCAGGATTCTTCAGAAACGGAAAAATTCTTAGCGACACTACAATTGCGCTCTTCACCTTGAGACATATGATGTTAAGTGTCATTTGCCCAGTAATTTCACGTTTAGATACAGCGCCCTTCAGATAGTAAAACAATAATTTTTACTCATTACTGCTTCACGGCAGAAATAGGCGCCGTTGTGGTACCCATATTCTAGCCGGCATCCTGTGCAAAGGAGCTTCCCACTGGCACATCCATAAGCGTGTTGACGGGTAACTGAGTGAGCCTAAAGCAAAAATTAATATGTAATAGCAATATGTTATGTTCTTTAAAGTGACCTTCCGCCGGAGGTCGTGGGTTCGAATCCCGCATCGATCATAAAATTTTGTTTTTCAAATTTTATTTGTGTATTAATCCTAGAAGTGAGGGTTATCACTTTAAAAAACATAACATATTGTTTAGATTTACAAGAGCGACATCTCAAGTCAATTTCCTAATATGCAAATATTGGGGTTGAGCAGGTTATCAACTGTAAAGTAGATCCTGTAGATGAAGCCACAACCTGAGAGTTGAACAATGCAAACAGAATTTTATAACGAGGCGGTACTCGAGCGGTTAGCTCAGTTGGTTAGAGCACCGGCACGGAACGCCGGAGGTCGTGGGTTCGAATCCCGCATCGTTCATAAAATTTTGTTTTTCAAATTTTATTTGTGTAAGTAATAGCAATAAAGCAGTGATGCGCTCTCGTCCCTCCCTGATCTTTTTAATTGCCTCACTGTTATCCGCCATAATGTTAACACGAGGAACAAACAAACTTGCCATGCCTACTACTCGGTCTTTTATTGGGCGATGTATATGCTTCTACAATATGATCCCAGAAAATGTACAAAACAAATGTGTTACGAAATATTAGAGAATTGTTAAGAAACGTTTGTGTGGGAAAGGTTACTATAGCATAAACTATTCTCTTAATGATACCACAGACTGGGAATGAATAGAACACCCTCAGGCTTTTTAATAATAAAAGTTTATTGTACGATATTACATTGTAATCCATATTTTTATTTTTAAAAAATCCGCCGAGTTTCTTGCACCCGTTCTACTCAGGTCTGAGGCAGACTGTTCTGAATGGGTGGTAGTTTTTGACGTTCAATAAGTGAAATTTAATTGGACCAGATGCAAGGCGATGACCTTAGTTTACTGGTGGAATAAATAACTCGGGGGTTCTCAAGATTTTTGACAACATTCATAGTCCTTTTTACATTTATAGCATTTAATCTTCGGAGTTTTGATTTTATTTTATATTTTAATGGTGTCTCCGCATTTCACTATCCCTATGAAATAGTACCTATAGGAATATTTCATATGGTTTACATATATTTGAAATCTGTATTTTGACGATTCCAAATATTTTTTTAAACTACCCACATCATTGAATGTGAGGCACAACTAATATTTCAAAATTATATAATTTTTAATTTTCATGCCTTAGTTACCTGCATGAAAATTTGAGAATGAATTTATGTTTATTATCCATCCATATAAAATATATCATTTTGTAGAAATTGAAGCGAACAAAAAGAACGAGAGGGTGGGTGGTGGTGATGAAGAGCAGTATGAAGATGGCATTCCACTCCATGGGGACAAACTATTCCATGCATTCCTGACACGAATACAGAACAATCCTGATCAAATCCTTAGGTATGCAGCAATTTTAGTTTTTATAAGAAACCCTGTATTCTTCTGGCATTACATAACTCCCATTTTATTGTAAATCAATTTAATTTTGGTTCTCCGAATAATTTCACTTATATTTTTTATTTATTTACAATTTCTTTATTTTAACCTATAATATAATATTGACACACTTTTTACACAAATTATCTTGCCCCAAATTAGGCATATATAGCCTGTGTTATGGGTTGCAAGACAATGATATATTTAATACAATATACTTACTTAAACATGCATAAATAAATATAAACATCCATGACTCGGAAACAAACATCCATATTCATCATATAAATGCTTACACCTACCGGGATTCGAACCCGGGACCTCTAGCTTAGTAGGTAGTATCGCTAACCACTCGGCTATACAGGTCGTCTATACCTATGCATCACTATATTATATTATTATACCTAATATTATTTATAAAATAACTTGTAGATTTTCTTTTCTTTAAAATAACCGAAATGTATTTTAAAATAATGTGAAAATAGTTTTAACTTTGATTTTGTTTTTATAAACAAATAATAAAATACTTAGTTAATTATTAAACCTCATTTAAAAGATATTCAACTTATTTTCTTAAAATATAAGAATAAAGTACAGGCAGAGTCACATAATGTGAATACATGTATAATAAAAGGCATGAACAGCCATTTTTTTTTCTCAAAATTTATTCCTTTAGAATTCTTTTTGATGTCATTTCTAATAACTACTAGATACTACTACCGCTTCGGAAACAAATGGCGCTCTGAGAAGAAGCGGCGCAAGAAACTCTCCCAGCATTCTTTTTTGCGCTCTTTTCAATAAAAATATACAATATTGTACAGTCATTTCTATCGCTATAAAATAATCACAATCTAGTCCCAGGTTGTCCGATCATTTAGATATTCAGCTGTGCAGTAATAGTATTTACGACACAGCCATTTTTTAATAAAACATTTAAATTTATTTATAGATAGTGGACTGGGACTTTATTATAGAAGTTATACTTTTACCCTTAAAGCTATTATGTATCTTATGAAGCCTACTAGAATTAGTTTCAAGAAGACCAATATTATTTGAGTATTGATATATATATATATATATATATATATATATATATATATATATATATATATATATAATATGAGTATTGATTCCCAAATCTTTGTAATTTTGTAGTCAAGCATTGTTATGTGCGCTACTACATAATATTATGTTTGTTTGTTTGTTAAGAATTATTTCGTAAAATATGCTGCCTGTTGTTGTAATGAAATTGTTTTACAGAAAAACAAAATTGTTGTATTTATTTAATTACGAACACTTTCATATTTATTCACCTTCTAAACCTTCCCTGGACTTCCACAAATAATTCAAGACCAATATTAGCCAAATCGGTCCAGCCGTTCTTGAGTTTTAGCGTGACTAACGAACAGCCATTCATTTTTATACATATAGATTATTAACACTTCCACAGGTATAGCAGAGATGAACCACCAATACTTGGAGCCCCATTGCCTCAGGCCGACCACAGCCCTAGTTCTTGCAAGCCAATGGTCTGCCAACGATGCCAATCCAGCCTTATTTGTGAGTTACAACTTGTACCAGCCTTTGCCCAAGCTCTACGAATATTGCCTGGCAGTGTATCACTGTCTCACTTACATTTTCTTTCCGTTCTCATCTTCACTTGCTCACAAAGTTGCTGGCAGCCAAACGACACTACGGTTCAAGAAGTTGTTGTATTCCAACCTGAAGTTATTTAAGCTTTATGAAGAGAAGAAACAATATTAGGAAACCAGTTCTAAGTAGATAATTTATTTGTATTTATTGATCTTTGTTTTTTAATATCTAGAAGTGACTGGCAGCCAAACGTAAATAAACTAATAAAGGAGACGGGGATTTCTGGGCCAAAATGTAATAAGTTGAGATATGGTTTAAAAAAATTGCCATATTTTTCTATTTTAAAATATAGAAAATTACCCTATTTCACAACCTAGAAAACGAGAAATCTTAAAATTAAATTTTCATCATCTTAAAATTCACGATTAAAATGGGATAGATATCGATTACTATAATCGAGTAATGTGAATGAGTTAATACAATTCAACCCAAAACCACTTGCACCACATGATTGATTCAATAAAAGTACTTAAAAAAAATACATTATAATTAACAAAACACAATGTCTTTAGTTAAAAAAAATAAATATCAACTTAATATTACAAAGAAATCGATTGAAGAAAAAGTCGATTCTGAATCTCGTTCTGTATTTTAATCTGTGCTGACAGTGACAGCCACAGATTGTCTAGAATGTCAAATGTCAATCACTCGTTTCGTAGTATCGTTTGTGCGTACCTACGCGATTTGTCATTTGATTGTTTCCCGTTGTTTTATTGATATTTTCCTTCTTTCTATTTGATTTCCGATATTGCTAAACTTGTACGATCATTATCGTGCAACAAAAAATCAATCACATTTAAAAAATCAGCCGTTTTAATATAGATTGTTGCCCATATATTGCATAATCTCAATTTTACAAAACCTCCTATAACTCTGCATTCAGATTGCCAAAAATCCTCAAATTCTCAGTGATGCTTTTTTAATTTATAAGCTATTTATTAACACCATTTTCATCCTTTTACATCTTGGCCCAATAATGTATGAAAAACAAAGCAGACGGATACCCTATCCGTCTGCTTTGTTATGTTTTTAAAGTGATAACCCTCACTTGTGGGATTAATACGGCCAACTCTCGCGCTAGAGGTCGCGGGTTCGAGTCCATCGCAACCGCATCGTTCTTAAAATTTTGTTTTCAAATTTTATTTGTGAACAAACTATTACATAATAGTTCTAAACAAGCTCTAAGAAAATTTAAATATTTTATAGTCTCTCAAAGTTGCTGTCAGTGAAGCAAAACTGGTTTAATGGGTAAATATATGATTTAAATCCACTTGGCATCTCATATGCTAGTCCGTATGTTTTGAAAAAATTTAATGTCAAATTAAACTAATTCTTTAACCGTTTGATATATGAATATCAATATTTTTTCTGAACCATAGTGTATATTTACTTTCAAAACTGTGTCTAACGCAGCCAAAAAAGCGATGATCAGGTGAAAACCATTGACTATATTTTTGTGAAACTTTCACAATCTAATAGATAATTTAATTGTCAATCTTTATTATTATTCATATTGTGTTTTTGTAAATCAAGGTAAATTATTATTCAAATAATATTGGTGCGCAATAAATAGATGCAACAATTTAGTTCGCTTATAAATTTCGCGCCAAATTGTTTATTAAACCCGTATCGCTAAAAACGCCTATGCAAAACATGGCGTTATTAACTATGTAACGTATTTTACCCAACGTAATATTGTATAATCTCTATATAGAGCTTAAGTATTGGAATCACTGACCTGTATAAATACCACTGGACAGGCTGTTACATATGTATGGCAGCAAATATTTTGTGCCTATTTGAAGCGCCACTCGCGAGCGTCCAGAGAACTAATTTTGACGTATAATACAAATGGCTGCGAATTGACGTCCAATACTTTGAAGTATTTTTGCATTTTGAATTTGTTTATTTCTTTTTCCGTGTTATACTTCAAGAATCAACGTAATAAAGTACTCATATTTTTTTGTATTTAGTTTCCCACAATCTATCGATGTTTGCTGAGGTTGTCATCACTAGTTTTAGTACCGCAGACTCTCGCTACATGGCCAACAGCGCCAAAATGGCGATTATCAAACAGGCACAAAAGCACTTTGACAGCCGCCAGTCCATTGGTATATAGTAGAGGTCAGTGATTGGAATAAAATAAAAATGTTCATTGTGGAGGTACGTTTTGCGTTTGCGGGGAGTAGCCAAGCTTCTCCCCACTCCCTCAAGGTCTTTGGCATTTAGTGTCGCCTTAAGAAATCGTTGTATTCCAGATTGAAGTCATTTAAAATGAAAATGAATTCTTGACTAAATTTTGTTTGTTATTACTGTTATAGTCATTTTTGATCGTAAGCATTTGTATATATAATTATAGGTATTCGTTATTTATAGCATTTTAATACAGTTATGTGATTTCTTGCATATGTTATTAAGTATAAGGTGACGTTGTTTTTCGTCCTAACACCCTGTTGCAATAATGTTTGACAAAATAACAAATGACGAAATATTTGTTTCGAAACCATACCAAAAATCGATGTTTTTACATATTGTTATTTTAAGTTTAAAGGTGCGTACAGACTAGTGAAACACAACATGAAATGTATTATTCTTCCTTTTATTGCATGTTCGCTGCAACCGTGGACGTATAGCGTGCTCATACCGCGCATTCACTATGAACTTCTCGCGTACGTTTGTTTTCGCTATTCAGGAGAGGCTATATATTAAAATGGCGTTATAACGATACGCTACTTTTAAAACGCCTATTATTTTTTTCCCTATAATATATTAGTTCGGTTTGTGTACTCTGTTTAAATTTAAATTCATTTACCTACACTAATCTATTTAAAAAAATTAACAAAAAATCAATTACCTTCAAATTTCAAAATCACTAATAAACGCACTATAATATACCAAATACCACATGAATCAAAATAAGTCATTCGAAGTCAAGCACGCCGCAAGCGGCAACCAAATACAAATATGTAGATATATTCTAAATTCTTTGGTTATAACAACACTGATATATTCGAACAAAAAATAATCGAACGCGTTGCATAGCCGAACAAAATATATTCGATTGCTTGTTATATTTCCTATTACAACTGGACTTTCATTTGAATGTAGTTCTTATGCAGTCCTCTTAGGGCAGAATTTGGCAGGTGTCAAAAAATTGTGTTCGCATAAATATTAAATAACGCTTGCCAGTTTTAATAAATAATAGGTTATTTTATCAGCTATCTAATATAACGAATCTACTATTCAGCTGTGAACGCGCTCCTTTGTTGTATTCGTTCGTGAAACCGACAAGTGACGAGTCGCACCGCGCGCGGCTTGTAATGCTCGTAGCATGCGCGGGAAATGCTCGTTTTGCGAGCACAAGACGTCCAAACTATGATGCAATTGTTACACAGTTACCTTTCATGATACATTGCAGAGATTTCTACGGCGAATTCTTCCATTGCGTGATACATTTCATCAATCTATATGCACCATAAGGCCTATCGCAGACGACAGACTATCCGTGACGCATTTTTTAGTCTTGTGATAGTAAAACCTATAGAATTATATGCAGTAACGCATACGACACGCAAAAAGTCTGACGCGCAAAATATCCTCGTAGATCTGACATACCGCACCGCGTGGTACAAAAAGTCTGCAATTTAAAACTGAATGTTTGATATGTAACAGTCCCTTAAAAATCTTTCTGAAACAATAGGATGAAATGAAAATTCTCTATCTTCTTTTTTTATATCTCAAGTACGAAATAATACACTGCAATTTGTGTACATCCCTACAGTACTGCCAACAAAATGACCGACAGTAGTAGGTACGTCGTGTGCGTTGAATGAAATTCAGACTTTTTATGTGCCGCAGACTCAATAGCACAAAAAGTGTGTCATCTGCGATAGGCCTAAAGAGTACGTCATATTATGTGAGACATATTTTATATGAAATTACTTGATTATTGAAAATTAAACAAAAAGTATACCTGCTATGTAGTTATAGGTAATTAATATTCAAGAAATCGTAATAAACTATTCCATCCCATTGGTAGTAAAATGCCAAATATATACCTACATAAGGATACTTAATTTATTGATAAGATCATGCAGCCATATTATTGCTAATCATGGTGCCGTTAGTAGTAGGTACTATAGTATAATATTGTCTTTGATAATTTATAAGTCTCTTGCTGTTAGACAACCGATAAAACAGGCCAGGAATATTAGTTTAGAGAGGTTAGTTCTAAACTCAATGTTTATCGACGTTTTCACAGCTGTTATAGTCGATAGACTATATATAGTATAAATCATTACTATCGATACTAGATATAGTATAAATATTTAAGATGAATGTCTTGAAATTTGTAATTATTAAATATTTCTCTTTATTGTCTCTCTAAAAGCCTGCCTGTTAATTAAATAAATTGTTGTTTTTGCCAACACTAAAAATAAATAATGTTAATTTTAAGAATAAATTATAATTACACGAATTTTAATCTTATATAAGTGTTTTATTTCAATAATATATATCTTTTCATAGAGCTTTAGACTCAGTATCGAACCCCCAATAAATTAATAAAATATATTTTAATTTCGATTCAACTTTGGTTCCTGCGAGACAATTCCTATTTGTAATTTTATTATAACTACTTGTGTTCTTTTTTAGATAAGGCTTTAAAAATAAGTTATATCATTAAAGCTCAAACTTTAATATATCCCTCAGTTGTAAACTTGTATACCCTGGCATTGTATTTTACCAGTGGGAGCCTCCTTTGCACAGGAAGCCGGCTAGATTATGGGTACCACAACGGCGCCTATTGCTGCTGCGAAGCAGTAATTTGTAAACATTACTGTGTTTCGCCGTAGCTAGTGAAATTACTGGGCAAATGAGACTTAACATCTTATGTCTCAAGGTGACGAGCGCAATTGTAGTGCCGCTCAGAATTTTTGGGTTTTTCAAGAATCCTGAGCGGCACTGCATTGTAATGGGTAGGGCGAATCAATAACCATCAGCTGAACGTCATGCTCGTCTCGTCCCTGATTTTCATAAAAAAATCCCCTCCATTTGAAAACACTCCCGACATAATATATACCAACACCAGTATAATTACGCAAATAAATTATTTCACGTCGGAGAAGTCATTACCTAATATACTCCTACTTTGTACCAATAACATTAATCAATACTGATCACCCACACTAGTATCGCCCAGACTTTTCGCTTTATCTCTCAATTACTTACGACCGTTCCCTATATACTATCTACAGATAGAGATAGATTACCTCCGTCTACTGTCAGAAATGAGCTGTCAATAATCTGAAGCTAACCCAATATACACGATAAGTCATTCTTATCGCCTTATATTGGGACTGGTAAGCTATACGTCCTCCCATTGACAGACAGCGTGTACGTGAGTGAGTTAGTGAGGTGAGTTACCGTCGATAAGTTTGTTGGGACAGCAAAGTCAACGGTAGTTACGATTTTTATCTAAAGTAAGCGACAACCGGAGATGGACTAAATATTGGGAACGGCCGTTAATGAATCATTGATCGGCAACTTATATACCGGTAATATTGACGTAAAATTAACAACTAGACTTACCATCAGTCTCAAAAATTGTCTGAAGCAAAACTCTGCCTACGTATCTATTAGGCAGAATTGGCGTTCAGTTTTGCTTCGACCGCGCTTATAATACAACGCCACGCAATGACAATGTTCAGTGGATTTTTTTTATGGAATAGGAGGACAAATGAGCGACCTGGTGTTAAGTGATCAACGCCGCTCACATTCTCTTGCAACACCAGAGGAATCACAGGCGTTGCTGGCCTTTGTGGAAGGTACCCATGTCGTAACGTCCGCACCGCACAAGGAAGCTCATTCCACAGTTTTGTAGTACGTGGAAGAAAGCTCCTTGAAAGCCGCCACACATCCAGATGGTGGGGATGATATGCTAACTTGAGGCGTGTCGTGCGAAGGTAGAATTCGGCGGCAGGAAACAGCTCTTCGGAACACTCCCCGTGATAACTGCGGTAGAAGTCACACAATGAAGCGATGTCTCTACGCAACGCTAAGTGATCCAGCCGTTCACAGAGCACTGGGTTCCCGACAACTCGATCTGCTCTGCGTTGCACGCGGTCAAATGGGTCGAGCTGATACTAGGGTGCGCCAGACCAGAGATCACAGCAATACTCCATGTATGGCCGGATCTGCGCTTTGTAGAGCGCTAAAATGTGGGCCGGCTTGAAGTATTGCCGTGCTCTATTAATGACGATGATTAATAAGGGCGAAGCCAATTTGGCTTTGCCCTCCAGATGGCCACGGAATTGGCAATCGCTCGAGATTTCGAGACCCAGTATTCCCATACTAGGCGAGGCTTTAAGGGAAGTGTTGTCGAAGAGCGGTGATACGACAAATGGGGTTTTTTAAGTGGTAAACGCGCAAACTTGAGTCTTCTAGGGGTTAAATTGGACAAAGTTAAATTTATCCCTTTACGCGACCTTCTCAAGAGAGGACTCGATTGAAGACAAAAGTTTTTCCCGGCACTGGTTGATAATTCCCGAGAGAAGCTGGAGGTCCACTTGCATAAGCACTCGGGAAGCCCAAATACACGATCAAAGGCCTTCGCTATATCCAGGCTACCTGCCAGGCCTTCCCCTTTGCTTTCAATAGCTGCCGCCCATATATATGTTAGGTATACCAGAAGATCGCCTGCCGACCAACCATGGCAAATGCCGTACTGTCGGTCGTTGATCAACTGGTGACTTTCTAGGTATACCAAGAGGTGGCGGTTAATAATGCTCTCCATGATTTTGGATAGCAATAGGCCTGTAGTTTGGCGGATCCCAACTGTCTCCTTTTTTTTAATCGGATGGACAAGAGCTGACTTCCATGAGTCAGGGACTACGCCTTTTGAATAAGAGTGCCGGAATAAACGCGTTAGCACCGGCGTCAACTCAGGGGCACAAGTTCTAAGCACGATTGGAGAAATGACATCCAGCCTGACTTCCTGACATCCAACGAAATCACAGCTCGCCGAACAGTTTTCTGTACTTTAGGCATAGAGCTCTGACACCACGGGATGGTCGGCGGTGTTGTTCCGTTGTCGTCAAGAGTCGAGTTGGAAGCGAAAAGAGCGCACAGAAGATTGGCTTTCTCTTTTGCCGTATGTGCCAGGGTGTCATTCCTCGCCGTTCCATTGCAACGGGGGCATGGATGGGTGGTTGGAGTTACCAAGAGCAGCTTTCGACATCGACCAGAACTTGCGTGTTCCAGTCGGGTAGCTGAAAAGCTGCTCGCCGATTTTGACAACGTGCTTCGATTACGCACGGGCGATTCGCCGCTTAAAGAATCTGGAGGCACTGGCATTTCCAACTTATAACTTTGCAGTTTGGATCCTTTGAGCCCAGCGCCGCAACCCAAGTATGATACGCCTGTTTTTTGCATAACTGTCCAAATAACAGCATATCCAAACTTAAAAAGGATGGAGTGTCTAATTTCGAGTAAGTGCCCCTTTAAATAAACAAAATTGTATTATAACTAACTTGACGTTTTTAATAATTATATTCACTATTCAGTCTTGTGTTCGCGAGCGTATACATTAGACTTTGAACATTACTGCCACGAAAGAAGGTGTTAACTTGAATGAATTTTTAATGTTATCTGTATATATATACAACGCCACTTGGGAGTGTAACTGTTTATTGTACGACAATGACCGATAAAAATCATTATAGAATGACGTCGAACAGTGTAGTAGTTTTTGTAAAGAACTTCAGGTCAAGGTTCTTTTTTTATGAAAATAAGGTACGGCGCCCTTCAGACCGAAACACAGTAATATTTACACATTACTACTTCCTGGCAGAAATAGGCATCGTTGGTACCCATAATCTAGCCGGCTTCCAGTGCACGAGCCTTCCACTGCTAAGTTTTTAGTCCTATATGTTGGTAAGTACCTATCGAACTCTCACAAAAATTCAGTTTTATCTAAACATTCATAAAACAATATTCTATATTAACCTCCTCAATTTGTTGTGTAGAGATGTGGAATTCTTCAAGTTAATACCGGTAGCCTGTATTAATATATGATGTTATAATTAACATCATTAAGATGCTGTTAGTATTATCAAACTTAGGTCAATCCTTGTCTAATTCCTCATGTACAACCAGTGTTAGATGTTACAGGAATTTGCTGCTGTGTTTATGGACAACAATACTCGAGCATACCAAGCAGTTGAAGTAGACACTAACTGTGAAGTCGAGATTAATTGTTTAGATTGGCCAGCAGGAAGTGCCAAACCATTCCCATTGAACCTCATCCAAAGCATGCCACATATATTGCAACACTTATTTCAGCCAGTGGTGGCCACATTCAATATTATTTTTTATTATATTGTTTGTAACTTTAATAATCAAAGGAGAAAGTCAATTGTATCAAATCAAAATTACTTTATTCAAGTAGGTCAAGGAATGACAATTATAAATGCCAAAAGTTTTCTTTTTACACTACTACTAAAATTTTTTCACACTTAAGTAGTGGCAAGAAACTTCCAATTGGCCATCAATGATACTGAAGTTATGAATATTCAGATTTTAATAATATTGAATTTGATTCTTATATAATTAATGACTATAAATTAAATAAATTTCGCCTTTTAGATGTTGAATCATTTCAATTACAATATATGTAAAGTGATGCAACAAAAATACGCAAACATAAAATACTCAATGCACCTTATTATTGTCAAAATGAAGTAATTTGCTAAAAAAATATTAAAACAAATTAAGTATTTAATTACTAAAGAAAAGTGTTTTGAAATTTTTTCTTCCCTTTCACAAAAGGGATTTGTTGCAGTTAAGTTATAGTTGTAACTGTTAATACCTACTAAAAGTACTTGAATAAATCAAGTGCTCATTTTTATGCAGAGTTTACATAAACTTACTAACAAAGAATGTTTTTTATTTTTATTGCTCTTCATTGTTATGAATATATAAAATTACTAGCTGATCCAGCAAACGTTGTATTGCCGATATTAAAATCGCGATACAAAAGTAACTGTTTTTTTTTAATGCGACTCATAAACATATTTAAAAAAAAAATTCGTGTGGACCACCCTTAACAGTTAGGGGGTTGAAAAACAGATGTTGTCCGATTCTCAGACCTACCCAATATGCACTCAAAATTTCATGAGAATCTGTCAAGACGTTTCGGAGGAGTTCAAAGTTTAACACCATGACATGAGAATTTTATATATTAGAAGATTAATTACATAAAAAAATAAAACTACCTAATCAACAGTTTTTTTTGTTTGCCAATATTTAAGCATCATTGATATGAATAATTTTGGCTTGGGTGTTGCATCATGCTACTGCTAAGGATTTTTAGTGTGGCAAGAAGATTATTATTTATAGTAATATAAAGTCGTAATGTTTGTGAGGATGTATGGGAACAGTTTTGAATATTGTGTTAACAAACGAAAGCCACATATATGATCGTTTTGTATTATTGCATATTGAAAGACATGTAAGTACATATAGCAGCATTAGAACACCAACTATTTTGGTTACACACACATATACCATATGTGGATGAATTCATGGGTTACATGGCAAGTAAATTATAAGTAAACATCAATTCCTACAAATTCATATTTTTTAATGATTTCCTTATTTCTTTTATTAAGTATACAAAAATGGAAAGAAAGTTTTAAATTCATTCTATCTTCAATAAAAAACAAGACCCAGAAACTAAATACACAACATAATAGGTACCTATGTGTGAAAAATTAATAGAACAAATATTGAATGTGAAATGTTTGCAATACTGGTTATTATATACACTGACAAGTGTATAATTCTCAGTGACAGACCATAAATATCAAAAAATTTAGGTTCAAAAATTTATCCACAACAACCACCACTCAGCTGATGGAGAAAGAGTTGGATAAAATGTGTGGATGATCAATTTAGTTTAATAGACAGTCTCACCACCCTCTCAAGGGGCAACCCGTAAGAGATGAGGATAGTATGTAAAAGAGGCCAAAACCATGTTGAACAATAATTATACAAGTTATTTTCAACAGAATATTATACCACACTTTTAATTTCTAAGAAGCAGTTATATCTTAAATGGAATTAGATGAAAATGTATGAACTAAAATAATAATAGTGTTCTGTTTTTACTATTATATTTAATCCTCAATTATTAAAGAGTATTTTCTAAAGGAAATGCATTTTTATGGACTTCATAAACTAAGTAAACATACAGTTTTAAAATAAAATGTAGTTAGTTCAAAAAAATTTATTATAACTGCAAAAACCTTAATTTACTGTTCAGCCATCATTGTATTAGCAGTACTTAAATTATACTCATTCCAAGTCCGGAAGATTTTCGTCATCAGAGTCACTTTCCAAATCATCAAATGATGGTTTCGCGGGGTTATCTTTAGAGCCGCCGGACAGCATTTGGAAGAGATCAAGAGGTTCCTCACCACCGCCACCTTCTTCATTCTCATCATCTTCATCCTTCCATTTATTAAAATCTATTTTAAGATAATGTGGTTTCTTCTTATCTTTAGTTAACGAGGGCCAATAAGGAGCGTCTTCCTTTTCTTTGCGTAAAAGCATTTCTATACATCGTCCTTTATTAACGAATCCACTTGTTTCAGGCACAACAGCGTCGAATAATGGTATTATAACCTCATATTTCTTATTGTCTTGCGCACTGATACCTTTAAAGTGTACTGAATCTTTTTCTATTTTAATGTCAGGATCTTTAGACTCCACGCTGAATGTAAGAAATATATTTTCTTTACGCTGTGCCCATAAGACTGGAGGCGGTACTGGGGATTCACTGGCCATCTTCAAAAATATATATAGCTAGTGTTCACAGATTTTCATCAAATAATTTTAGTATTAAATCACGAATCACGATTGATATAAAATTCCATGCACACGCCGCCGACTCGCAAAATTTTACGTTTGACAGTTTAACCTGCTTGACAATCTCGAATCAAGGAACGAATCTTTAGTCCATGGCAAAATTTTAAATAGTGTGACTTGACCATAGACAGACATTTCGTAGTGATAGGAAAGAAATTTAAATTCAAGTAATTTTATTCAAATTATTCGTCTTATTCAAAGTCAAAAACTAGTACCCATTCCGAAATGAATGCCTCAGACCTGAGAAGAACAGGCGAACGAACTCAACGGGCTTCTTTTGTTTTTTTTTTTATTTTTTATAAAACTTAGATACAGTAAATAGACGACGGTCGGTCAATGAAAAGAATATTGATAACGTTGGTGTAATAATTTCAATAATTGTGTTTTTGTTTAGTACTTTTACCTATTAGTTTTTCATGTATCATCGAAGTTTAAAACTTTTAACCATTCAAATATTAAATTTTTACAACTGCGTTTAGTTTTATCTATAGAACTGTATAGTTTGTAATAATAATATGTTCTTCGAGCAAAGGAAGAAAACACTCTTGGGCGATCCCATATTAGCGCCCTATTAGAAATTCGTGCCTATAGTTTTGCAGTTTTGTGGAATTTAAGTAATGTAGAGGAGATAAATAATTGTCATAATTGAAGATGGTTTACCTCTGAGTAGAGGGTGTCTGTTGAATATCGCCACGGCTTGTTGTATGCTATTTATAATATTGCACGTTGGGCTCTTTCTAGTTTGATTATTATTATTTAATACAACGTGTGCAAAACGCATGTGCACGCTACTGCTTCGATATTTCACGGCGTGCTTTTTTTTAAATAATAATAATTCCTTTTTTAAATAATAATAAAATTTAAAAATGGATTATCCTACGCATCTACACTTTGTCGTCCTTTCGGCATAACAATCACTGCTAATATTATAAGTGGTAATGTAAGTTTGTTTGTTACGCTTTCAGGCTTAAACCACAGAACCGATTTTGATAAAATTTAGTACAGAGATAGACTAAAACTTGAAAAAGAAAATTAGCTACCTTTTATTGCAAAACAAAGTATGTGTGTATGCACGCAAGAAGTTATACTTATTTGGCCTAACGAAGCAAAAATCATTAAAATGATTTATTCCTCGTGCTATTCTACGTTTTTAGAAAGAACAATTTTGTAAAAATTTTGGAAGGATGGCTTTGACAATTAATACGGCTGTATGGGCTTGAACCCTTTGCCTATCCTAATAATGGACGAAGAAACAAAAAAAAATGAATGACGCAAACGTCAGAAAATTTTAAGAACCAACATCAACCTGTTACTTCTGTTACAGTGATGCGCGCGCATCTTAAAATTTCACTCATATTTTCATAACGCGCCTAAAGAAGTATAACTTCAAGTATAAATGGAGAGTTTGAAGTAGGGAATCGCAGTTTAAATGAAAATTCGTCATTATCGAAAATAGAACCATGAAACATTGTATTTAGGCACTTGATAAGAAATAATTTATAAACATTTGTTCGTGCATTTTAAAACTTTGACCTAAGTGGGGATTAAGTGGGAGATTAAAGTTCACAGGGAAATACTATTAAAGAGACAGTCCACAATGACAAGGGATATGCGCTGTATCATAGAAGAGTACGGTGTTCCCGGGACGATACGACATGGGTACCTTCAAAAAAAGCGAGTACACCTTCGTTAAAGTCAACAACTCTCCTGTGACTCCTCTGGTGTTGCAAGAGAATGTGGGCGGTGATGATCACTTAACACCAGGTGACTCGTACGCTCGTCTATCCTCCTTTTCCATAAAAAGAAATAAACATGACAAGAGTATCTATGCATATATTACAAATGCCGTTACACAGGAGTGCAGCTGTCCATTGTTGTTTCAAGTTCACAAGCACTAAATGCTGGAATGACTTGCCACTTCCTCTTTGTAACCTAAAAACTCTCTTTCTCTCTCTCCTGAAGACTCTTTTATAACTGACTGATGCTATTATATAACATTTGTCACAATCGCTACGATTGCATTGATCTTATTAATAAAATATGCTATTTAGTGCCGGTTCGCACACATGTGCGTGCTGTAAAAAAGAAATACTTATTTGCAAATAATAGATGCTCCACAAATGCTGGTTTCCGTGCACCGTTATTTAGACTCCTTAAAAATTATAATGAGTACTTTACACACATATATATTTTCAGTAATCGTGCTTCCTCTTTTAGAGTAGAAGTTATTAATGTTTTAAAAAAATAAATTAGGTAGTATGATTAAAAGATAACTACTTAGTAAGATTGAAAAGTTTAAATTAGTTATTCAACCTTATGTTACAGTATAATTTAATTTAGATATAGTAAATGAAAGCTAATAACCGATGCCTATGTAATAAACAATAATATTTATTATCACAGCCGTCATAATCTGTA
Organism: Leptidea sinapis; assembly: GCF_905404315.1. Classification (NCBI taxonomy): domain Eukaryota; kingdom Metazoa; phylum Arthropoda; class Insecta; order Lepidoptera; family Pieridae; genus Leptidea; species Leptidea sinapis. The sequence continues at coordinate 10,405,877 of NC_066275.1, read as the reverse complement.
CTATGCTTGATCTTTTTTTTTAGGTAGATTAATAATTTTTCCGCTATCAGTAACACGTGGGGCGCATACACTATTAATATCTGAAGCGCTTGTCTATTGGGCTTGCCTATCATTATATTAATTGACATTATTTTGTCAAATGCTTTTCACTCTGCCAGGCAATACCCGGCTATAACTATTATATGGTCTACTAAATTAGACTAGATCCATCCTAGAATTTAAATGGCCCTTACCTGCTAGATAACACTATGTATACATTGTGAAACGTAAATTAAGTCTTTATTGGATAGATAAGTAGCAAGTAGCCTATTCGTAACATTACTTGTACCTTAGAATAATAACTCTCAGAAAGATAGTTTCATTCATAGTTCATCATTATACAGTTGCGAGCACTGGAATCACTTACTTAAAATTGGTTCCGCGCAATCTTCCTTACTGACAAAATTTTTAATTATCATAAAAATGACATCATTTTAAAGGTTCAACTGCCAACCTAATTCATTCAAATTGACCCAGTAGTTAAGGACCTATCCCGGATTAAGTGAAGGAGGTAGGAAAACAAGGAAATATGGAAAAATAATGAATGAATAAAACAACAACTTCTAAATATTTTTTTTTATTTATTTTATATTTATTTATTTATTTTAAGGAAAATTGAGTGTCAGTACTTTGTGTTCCCTCCCCCTCGCCTATATAACCGCTTGTAAATAATTCTTTATAGACCTGAGGGCCTACCACCAACTTTTAATGCGATTCCGATGCAGTTCAGTTTAGGTACCTAAACTGAATCGCTATAATTCGTACCATGAAGTGCCTTTTACTGAATGGCGTTTGGATCGCTTACGATGAATGAACGAAATAAAGTTGCGTTTCGCAATCTGAAATATGATTTTAGCGGTTTTTTGCGTAGAAAATACTAAAAATACATTTTAAAATTGCGCTTTATAGCGTAAAATTATAAACCATTAAGCCCTTTTTGTACTTATTAAATAATAGTAATATAAATAAATATAGTTCTTGTAATTATAAATTAAATGTTTGTTTAGGTGTTTACGTAAAAATAACGAGTTATGAACGCGCCTCCATTATTTTTGACAGGAGCACAGACTACTTTTTTTTAAATTCGTTCTTGCGAACAGGCTATCCCGGGCCCTTACTGCCTCGTCTTTACTATTTTCATTTTCGGTATTTATTTTCAGTATTTTGTTTTACAAAAAAGTCCAATAAAGTATTCTCGTCTCATCTTTTATCAATAAAATTTTCCTTTTCTGTATGTATTCACTATTTTTTAAAAGTTATTAACAAAACGATTCACTTTCCTCTAAGGAAGTAGCAACTTTTTTCAAATCACTCACTTTGACACATAAGCTATCCAGTTTTGGTTGAAATATTACCTCATGGTACGAATTAATGAACTAAATCATTTTTGACATTCAATTGACATCATTGTGATTTAATCAATGGATTTGGCGTCAACCTAAATTAGATAGCTCTAATGACGTCGTGGTACGAAAAGGCAAAGCAGTTCATTTTAGGTTGTCAATTGAATCGCAATAAGAGTTCACGGTAGGCCCGCTGATCAGCTTCTGAATTGATACTTGTGGGATACCTTCCCACTCCTCAATGAACGCCGATTTCAGCCCATTCAGACATGAAGGAGCAGGAGTTCTGGAACGAACCTTCCTCTTCAGTTCATCTCATACGTGCTCAATGGGATTCAAGTCAGGGCTGAGCACTGGCCAGTCCAATGTGGCGATACCAACTTCTTCTAGGTGTTCAGTTGTTACACTGGCAGTGCGACAACGAGCGTTATCGTGCATAAGGAGGAAGTCATCACCGATATATCTCGCATGGGGAACGACATATTCCAGCAGAATATTGGAAATGTACCGGTCCAAAGTTAGATCGCCTCCTCGTCCCCCGCCAGGCACGAAAATAAGCTCGGTTTTATCGCAGAAGGAAATGCCGGCCCATGAGCCGCCCCCATAAGGGCCACTGTTTCAGCGGAACAGCACTGCGCAAATATCTCCTCAGGCCGCCTGTAGACCCGACCTCTTCGGTCGCTAACGTGCAAACACATCATGCTCTCGTCAGAGAACAGGACTTGCGACCATTGCTCAACTGAGTTTCGGGCCTGTGGCAGGCCTTTGGAGTTAGATTAGCTTGCTTGCGTCATCGACGAACTGTCCACTCGCTGGCTGCTTCTCCACGAACATCTCGGAGCTCCTGTTGGACGTAGACACCAGTTAAATGCCGATTTCGGAGAGAGGTTGAAAGCGCTTGTAAACATTCGAAACACAGGACTGGCTTATGTGGAGCCGACAACCCGCTGGCTGAGCCCTTCTTGCAATAGGGCTACGATTTATGCTGCAAGGGTCAAAAGTAGCGGAGATGTGTATCGGTCAACGTGTGAAAGTAGACTGATAAAAAAAATCCGATAACAGGTGCTTTTATAGGGGATCAATAGGTCGCAACTCGCGACGTATCAAACAATTCATACAAGTCTTTTTCATTATTCCTTCACTTAATCCGGGATAGCTTCTTAAATACTGGCTTGATTTTTATGAATTCGGTGTCAATTTAAAGTTAAGAGTTAAACCTTTAAAATTATATGATTTTTATGATAATTAAAAATTTAGTCAGTACGCAAAATCGCGCGTAACCTATTTCAAGTAAGTAATTCCAAACTTTTGCTCGCGAGTGTAGTAGTAACATTCGAATTAATGTGTGCGTGAGCGTCGCGTACTTACATTCGCCAACACGCACACAGACAGCCAAACAATGTTGCAAGTGAATAGACATTTCCCTAAATCAGTACATTGTGACAAATAGTAGATTATATGTAATAAGAAAGAAGAAATAAAATAAAACAATAAAAACAACACGTATAATTTTTCTGCAACAATTTTTGAAGTGAAACTTCTTTAGAATCGTTGTGATTTGAAACTCGATGAAATGAAAATGCAAGACGATAGAGGCGCCGTTGCTAGCTATTAGTTATTATACTATTATTTTTAACTATTTTAACAATATGGATACCCTATCAGAGGTTCTGGGCTCATTTTTGAAATCCAAGATGGCCGACGCGCCAAATTATGATTTTTACAATATGGATATCGTATCCGAGGTTGTCGAGGGTGCAGAGAACGAATTTGGGATCATATTTGAAATCCAAGATGGCCGCCGAGCAAAATTGTTTTTGGGGCTCTACGTAATGCCAAACAACTAAAAGGCATCTTTCGGAAATTGTTGTGCCACATGGAACTAAAATCGTTGAAATCAGGAAACTTTGTGCTAATGAACACGAATACGAAACACTAGATAACGTCAGTATTTTGTTGTGTTATTCTTCACTGACTGTTGATGCAAATGAGAATGAAAAAGTGACCGTTGAGTTTCTTTTTTCTCACGAGCTTAACTTTTTCCGAACATAGGATGGTAAATTCAGTAAATTAAAAGAAATACTTATAGTGACTATTCAAAGCGCTTAGGTTAAGCATAATTGAATAAAGTTTATTTAACTTTGAATACTTACAAGATTATGTGGCGTAGTACATTATGGACAAAACCCAACGGAGGAACTCGGGGTAAATAGTACATTCAACGACATTATTTGGGATGATAATGAGTTCTTGAGATTTCGTCTTAAAAAAACATACTGTTGCTTACTTACTCTCATTGATTGAGAATAAAATTTAATATGAAAAGCAATGGATGCTAGTATTTTTTAATGATACATACCTACATACTTTTTGTAAGCCTTTGTCTCGAGCCTCGAATCTACCTGTTCAAAACTATACCTACATTATTCGCCTTCATTCTATTATAAGTTCAAAGGGAAATAGCACTTCTTGAAGAAAACGAATGAGTCTTGCGTATTTCTAAGTGCTTCCGTCTGACTCACTCGGATTACCGTTCGAATTTCAAAATGCTTCCGATTGACTTACAGCCGTTTGCAATAACCTATCTATCCTTAGCTTAACTTACTAGAGGTACTATCCTTTTACTTACCAACATTTCAATAACATATCGACTAACTTAGATTTTAAGTTCTTATGATTGAAATTTGTCCTCAGAACTCCCTCTCTGATTTTGTGTTATTGATACAACTTAAGCTTGTACGATATAAGAAACACAATAACAGCGTAAGTGATAGTTGGAGTGACAGTTCTTACTTCCCAGTTAACTTGATTTTAAAATTATTTAAAACAACTAAACCATTAAAAAACTTGTATATATTGTGAATAGTTATCGGATCTAAGTCGTGAAGTGTTATCTTTTTAAAATACTGTGTTTTTGTGAAATAAAAAGTGAATAAAGAAAACAGCAGTCGATCAGCTGATTGATACAAGTAGTCAAGTACCCTCAAGGTTTGAAAGTTGAATTTCAATTAATATAACTTCTATAAAATTTTAAAGTGTTTATCCTGGGAACTTTATTTTGTGCAAATTCATTTTGAAATATCTTTTAAAAATACAAACGAAATATTATTACTTTGATAAATTAATAATAGTGAAGTTTGCTACGTACTGCCATCTATTGAATTCTTTGCAAACTGTTTGAAATTGGATCGAGTGCTTATTCGTTTCTAATAATTAAATATAATATACATAATGACGAACAAATGCAACACGTGTGGCAAATTCTTCGCAAGCACAGATGGCGCTAGGTGTAAGTGTAATGTAACGTATCACAAACAATGCAATAAATTAAGCCCAGATGCAAAAACCAATAAGCAGTGGATGTGCAAGACGTGTAAGCCCAAGCCTTGTAGACCGGTAGACGTTGACCGTGACCCGAGATGAAGACGTGGACATCTACTTGGATACAGAGCAGCGGGATTCATCCTCGCTAGTACGATAAATTAGACTCCCGAAATATCGAGTTTCAGAGACGATATGACTCGACTGTCGGCAATAGTCAGTGAATTCGGTTCTAGACTCGAAAGTATCGAGGACCGTGTTACTAAACTAGAGGAGAATTCCCCCGCAATACGAGTGCAAGAATATATAGTACAGAATGAAGAGCTCACAAGTACGATAAACGAACTCAAGAAAAAAATAAATGATTCTGAGCAAGACAAATTATTGAACGACGAGATAACAGGTATACCGGAGAGCAATAGTGAAAATGTTACGCATATTGTTATCACCCTGGCGCAGAAAGTTGGCTTGACTTTATCTGACTGCGATATTGTTAACGCGGCGCGGCGCGGCCCTCGGCGCCCGGCGGAGGAGGGGGTACTGCGCGATCTCGTCCGATTGTGGTCAGCCTCACTCGCCGTCACATACGAGACGAGCTGCTTCGCGCTGCGAGAGTGCGGAGGGGTGCTGACACGTCCGGGACCGCAATAGCAGGCCAAACGCGACGGTTTTATATTAATGAACATTTAACCTACGACAACCGCAAGCTATTCCATCTTGCGCGTGAGCAACTAGGTCGTAATAAAAAATGGCGTTTCGTTTGGACAAAGGTGGACGAATTTTTGCTAGACGAGATAGCTAATTCAAACCGTACCTGATTCAGACTGAACAGGACTTAAAAAAAGATTTTGTCTAGTTACATTATTGGTCTTTGGCAATATACTGTGTCATAAATTGTTTTTAAAAAGTATTTTGTTTAGATATATATACAAACCTAATTTTTCGTATTGTAATTTTGTGAAAATCTGTTTTGTAATTGTAATTAATTTGTTTTGGTTTACTTATTTTATTTGTTTTTTCTATCGGCTAAGATGTTTGTTTGTTGACTGTTTACGATACTCTTACGATATCTTTTTCGGTATTCTTATATATCATCACGCGGAACCAATCCGTGTAGCAATAGGACTCATTCTTATAAATGTTGTAAAATCACAAAAATATGTTATTTTACCTGTATACAACACTGCACACGTATATATGTATTCATAAAATGTGGCACTTATTTATTGAAAAGTATGTACAATGATTTATTATGTATTATATTACTGTTTACTAACGCAAGCCATATCATATTCTTTAATCATTATAATTTAGTATGTTTATTATTATATTATGTTATCCTTATGCATTATAATTTTCTAAACATTATCAATGCCTTATAAAAATAAATTAAAAATTGGATTCCTCAACCCAGGCTCTCTCGGCACTAAGCATGACGAGTTTATGGTGGCTATGCGGCGCCACAACGTTGATCTGATGGCTCTCAATGAGACCTGGTTGCGGGCGGGGCAGGACGCTCGTGCTCCTGAACTCGCGGACTACAGGCTGAGGCACACGCCGCGCCCACACAGTGTTCGCTCGCGCGGAGGTGGCGTTGGCTATTTACATTAGGAAAGGTCTGACAGCGCGGGTCTTGCAACACCCAGTTACGTCCACGGTAGAACAGATGTGGCTCAAGCTCGTCATGCAAGGTAAAACGGTTGTTGTAGGCACGGCGTACCGACCGCCGTGGTTGTATCCTGATTTATTTTTTAGTGCACTAACGGAAACCATAGGCACTAACAAAATTTGTGTGGTCAGATAACTTAATTTTAATAGGAGATTTAACCAAATTTATTACTAATATGTAATGTACATGACATTGTATCTTATCGGACCTTTTATATAATATCCTTATTTGACTTTTATGCACCTAAAAAAACAATAACAACAAAAAACAAGCGATATCCATGGATCACTTATAATATGGAAATGATTATGAAGTGTCGCGACGAAGCTCATATCTTGGCTAAAAATTCGAAACTTGACGTGAATGTGGAGAAGTACAAACACATGTAACACACGCCTTGGAAAGAGAAAAACAAGTGTATTTCAGTACATACATAAACGCTAATGCTCGCAGACCTAAGAAAATGTGGAAACATATAAAGGGCCAGGTAAGATTAAAACCTAAGCTTGACACAGTACTACCCTCTCACCTCAGCAATCCCGAAGACATAAATACCCATTTTCTTAACATTCCAGGTACTAACAAAATAACGCTTGCAACCCCAACATATGTTGAGTCTCATCAACATGGCACAGCGGTTTTTAAATTTGAACACGTGGACGAAAACATGGTTTTACAAGCAATTAAAGAAATGAAATCACAGGCTATTGGATTGGACGATGTATCTCTTGATATGCTACTCCTTACCTTGTCACATACTCTGCTCATATTAAGGACGCGTTCTCAAAACAGAGAGGTATCGAATCGCACCACTATACTGACACCGCTCAAACACATACACGTACTTAAAGTTAGTTGCGGGAATGAAATGAATTTGATACTTTAGCAAGTTTGAATTTTTTTTTAATACCTATGTATTTTTGATAATTGTTTGATGTATTCGTTTAGTAGTTAAATATTAGAACTTTAGATGGCAATTCTGTCGCATAACGTCGTGTGTAGTAAACGCAGTTTTTTTTTAAATCCAAGATGGCCGCCGCACAAAATTATGATTTCAACAATATGGGTATCGTATCCGAGGTTCTCGAGGGTGCAGAGAACGATTTTGTCATTTTTGAAATAAAAGATGGCCGCCGCGCAAAAATATGATTCCACAATATGGGTATCGTATCCGAGGTTCTCGAGGGTGCAGAGAACGATTTTGGGATCATTTTTGAAATACAAGATGGCCGCCGCGCAAAAAAATAAATAAATGACACCCATGAAGAAAATTTTGTAGATTTCATAGGCACCATCATGGATTTCGATTTTGACCCGATATTCGTTATTGTTGACCCCAAAAACCATGAAACACCCATGAAGAGAAGTTGGTGAATTTCATAGGCGCCATCTTGGATATCGAATTAGACCCGATATTCGTTATTGTTCACCCCGAAAACCATGAAAATGACACCCATGAAGAGAAGTTGGTAAAATTCATAGGCGCCATCTTGGATTTCGATTTTGACCCGATATTCGGTTTTGTTGACCCCGCAAACCATGAAAATGACACCCATGAAGAGAAGTTGGTAAATTTCATAGGCGCTATCTTGGATTTCGATTTAATATAGACCTTATATTTAGAGATGAAAATAAATCACTAATTCTTAAAAAAATACCGAAACATAATTTTTTAAAAATCTGACTGCGTTCAAAATATGTAAAGTATCAAAGACAGTATTGTAGAGCTTATAAAAATATTCATGTTCGTACAGCGATCTTTCCGAGTATGAGCTGCTGCTTACAACCGGCACAGTGACTACCCACGACGGTGGCCGAGCGCGGACTGACGTTGTTTCGATAGATCTCTCTGTGCAATGCGTACGGAGGGACAAAATAAAATAACCCTTATGCTTATCAGAAAAATATATGAATTTTAGACGATTCATTTTTATTTTTTCCTGAGATTATTTATAACATATTCATTAATTTATTTCCCGTGTTTTTGAAATTATTATATCTGTTACCCTTACGTAATTTTTAAGAGAAAAATTGTGTAAGTAGTAGCAGAAAACTGATCCTGAATGAAGCCCCATTTCGTCAATTTTGTGTGAAGAGGTAACGGATAATCGTTTTTACGACATAAAATATCAAAATTTTAAAGCAAATATTTCCCGGTAATTGGAGATAAAGAAGTAATCTATTTGTGGCAATTTTTAGTTGTGTTAGATTTAGTTTCATTTCATCACAAACTCTACCGAAAAATATCTTATTTTTGTCGGATTCGTAAACGCGTCCTTAACACATATTATTAATACCTCGTTTCAGTCTAGTACCTTTCCTGATCTCTGGCGCCACGCACTAGTGCGACCCTTACCCAAAAAAGATATCCCAGAACTCTACACAGACCTTCGCCCAATTAGCATACTTCCCTGCGCATCCAAAATAATTGAAAAAATTGTACACAAACAATTAATGCGTTTTTTAGAAACAAATAATATATTACCGAACCATCAATCAGGTTTCAGAAAAAAAAGAAGTACTACCACTGCATTACTGGATGTTGTTGACAACATCTTGGAGGCCCAGGAGGAGGGTAAGGCCACAATGCTAGTACTCCTTGATTATTCGCGGGCATTCGATACCGTTGATATATCATTATTAATTTCGAAATTAGTGTACTACGGATTGAGTCCGGAGGCTATACAATGGTTCAGTAGCTATTTAAATAACAGAACCCAAACAGTTGGAGTCAATAATGATGCCGGCAGTTATAAATTATCTAGTTGTGCTACTATTAACAGAGGAATTCCCCAGGGATCAATTCTAGGACCTCTGCTGTTTAATTTGTATAGTGCAGATATAATCTGCAACATAAAAAATACGCGCTATCATATGTATGCTGACGATATCCAATTGTATATCTCTTTTAAACCCAAGGACACGTTACATGCAACAAATCTGTTAAATTCCGACCTGGATCAAATTTGCAGTTGGTCAGATCGACACTCTAATTTTAAAACCTTCGAAAACAAAATTTATGATAATTGGCACCCCTATGTCTGTGAAAACGACTGAGCAGTACAATCCGAAGGTCATGATCAACAACACGGACATTGAGCGGGTCCACGAGGCGCGTAACTTAGGTCTCATAATTGACGAAAACATGCGCTTTTAAAAATATATAAGCCAAGTAATAGCAAATTGCTTTTATAGACTTAAAGTAATATATAAGATTCGAAAATATTTAAGTACAGAACTTCGAGTTAGATTATGTGAAGCACTTGTACTATCAAAGCTCAATTACTGTGACGTGGTGCATGGGCCAAGATTACTATACAAAACAAAATGTTCCATCCAACGAGTGCAAAATGCGTGCGCTCGATTCTGTTGGAATATACCGCCCAGGCAGCACATCACTCCATATTTAGAAGAAGCCTTATTACTTAATATGGAAGGTCGGAGACGTCTGCACTTAGCAACGTTACTTTTCGGTATCGTAAATAATAAAACACCTCTTTACTTATTTAAAAAACTTGAATGGCTAGGGCAACGCAGTGCAAGTAATATAAAAACTAGATCTGCCTCGCAGATATTAGCAGTGCCCCGGCATCACTCAACAGCGTTCAGGGGTAGTTTTCGATACAATGCTACTAAGTGCTGGAACAATTTACCGCCACCAATCAGACAACTGAAAAATATTCAAAATTTTAGATTTAAACATAAAAAACTATTTTAGATTCTTTATATAATAATTAATCTTGATGTGCAATGTATCTTATAGTAAATATAGACTAACACAATTCTGTATCCTTATTATGTGTATTTAATATTTACCAATATATTATCTATATCTCATTTTTTATACTAATGTACCTTGTGCCACCTTAATATAAGTATTATGTATATTTGCTTAAAAACTATAATATGATTTAATATTAATTATAAATATTTATTTATAATTCTATTTTATAACTCTATAAATTTACATGTACATGAAAAAAATTACAATGGGAAAACTACAACAGCTGTTTACTCCAAATGTCACGAGGGGCTGCTGAAAACCAATGTTGTGTTGGTGTCTTCTGCTCTGACACAACAATATACTGAGTCAGCTCCTTTTAGCAGGGAATCACGCGCCGCACAGTTATTTAATATTTTGTTTTTGTTTATATTTTAATAATTTTTGTTACATTTAATTTAATTTTTTATTACTTTAAGATTTATACTGTAAATTGAAGGTGTGTGTTTTACTGTTAATAAAGTGTTTCTATTTCTAATTCTAAATACTTCTCCGCGCAAACGAAATATTACGTAATTAAATCAAAAAGATAATTTAATTACACTTTATTTAGATTTTTCAGTCAATGTTACATTAGCACTGTACAAGTGGAATTGTTGCCCGTGTCGCCGAATGTTTAAAGTTAATGTTATACAATAGATTAGTCGATTAAGACTCTCACATTTAAGTATATATGCAGCCCCACGTCCAGGACAGAATATCGGAGCTCCATAACTTTGACAATCAAACATGAAATACGAATTACCAGAAGATTTTCCGAATGCCAAGTTTTTCGCAGGGCTTACCAACACCCCCAATTCGTTTTTCTCAAAGAAGTACGCCAATGCTTTGCTCAAATTAAACCGATCAGGGTATATATTATAAACGAAGCCAAATATAATCTTTTCAAATTTAACACTGAACGAATAAGGATACATCTCGTCATATTTAGTGTCTAAGTCGTCGATTTTAATCTCATAATTAGCTTGTCCGCCTATTTTAGCGTGACATTTTTTGTGGTACCCGTTTCCGTTCTCTACAATACCATTCAAAAAGTTGCCTGTCCAAGCACTTAAAGCACAACTTTTAGCCATCACTAATGCTACCACGCACGTCGCTAAGTACTGCTTGCCACGATGTATCTCTTCAAACTTACTATCCATCGGATGAACTGATCCCCATAGTGAGTATAGGTCGCCAGGAAATTCAATATCCCAATCTTTCCACATCGCTTTGGGTGTTTTTCTTTCAAAGCCTAAGTCATTAACGGGACTCATACGAGACCACGGTATACAATCAATGTTCAACCAGTACATCTTTTCGTCGACATTTGGAAGAATTCGCTTTCGCCTCAGATATGGCACGTTCGGATTTTCATCTGGCTTAAACAGAGGACTGAGTCGATAATTGAGCGCGGAGCGCTTAGGCGCATCCTTCACTGAGGTTAGTTCAAATGTGAAGAATTCCGGTGAATCAGGTTTACTCGTGAGTGTTTTAATTCGTCTTATTAGGGCGCCCATATCACGATATAATGTCCAAGACGCGACTGAGCCAGCAGTTCTTGGAGGAGTCTCCGTAGGTTTAGCTGGTTCCGATGGCGGTGGGTATGGATCAAACAAATGGTAATAGCCCTCCGTTTGACATATCACCAAACTACACGACGGGAACCTAACGATGACATATCGCAGTCTTTTCATCACAGCTTTCAAATACTGTTCGAGTGTCTTTTCTGGATTTTCGTTAACAACCAAAATTTTCTTTATATTGACATTTACAAACTTTCCATCGAGTATTATATTCTTAATAACTCTCTTTTCACAAACGCTTCGATTCGTTGCCTTCTCATAAATTTCTAAGCCTTTTTCAATGCACGTATCTATCATTAAATGGTCCCAGGTTCTGATTGGGTGCATTGTAGCCATTAACATAGCTATTAAGCAGACAAAATGACACGATTTGACATCGCTTGAATCAGATTTACCACTAAGTGACGTAGTACCTTCAATCCTATAGACTCCGTTGATCATTTGATAGCCAAGTATCATTTGACTTTTAGGTTCCGTAGCTTCAATGATTGTAGCACTTTTTTTATTTGGTTTTAGCTTGTCCGCTTGGCTTGTCTTTCCAGTATCGGCCAGTGTAACCTTGGACTTCTTTGATTTAGGCATTCCTGTCTCAAAATCATAGTCCTCAGGTAATTTCATGCGAGGATCGACTAAAAGTCTTCGTACAATAATTCTGCTTAAAATAAATTGTTGATCCTCTGAATTGCCATCTCTGTTGTAGTTAACTCTGAAATTTAAGCATTAAAAACTTTTATTCTTCTGAAATCTAATTGTCAATATGTGACTATATAAATCATCATATTTTACATTTTAAATTACAAACAAAACTTATTGCTGTACTCATGTCAGAAATACTACATTGATGTAAAAATTTGGGAGTACTATGCTTTAATAAGAGTCATACCTTGCCACTAGATCGTGAAGATTAGTGAACCTCAGAAAGCACGATTTTCCTTTACCAGTCGCTTCTCTCAAACCCATTGCATTACAAGAGCTTGCATCAAACAAATAGTAAAGGTTATTTCTCATGAAAAACGCACAAGAGTACGTGGAGGTAGTAATCATGCCCCTGTCATATTTGTTTAAGAATTTGCGGGCCAATACGTCCTCCATTTGCCATGTTGGTCCTTCTCCTGCGACGTCTATAGTAACTTTATATGCCTGAAAGCAAAAACCTGGCTACATTCAGTGCTAATTAAGTGTTTGTTTTAGGTAATCGACTCTTTTTCACTAGTCCCAAAGACAAAACCGAGCGTAGTGTGGCGCGGCATCGGCCAGCGAGTAACATAAAACAAATCGGACCTAGCATGTTCACGGGTTTGACTATTTTATATACAACTCGTGCAAAATAATTAATATCAAAAATTGTTTGTATTACCTGATGTCCAATCGCAATTTTGGGTATAATATGCATTGGGGAATGCTGAAATTTGTCTCGCTTGTTGTCATACAATTTCTTCGCAGTGTCCACCACAAAATTAACAATCCCAGCAGTCCACGTATTCACTGAATACTTATATGAAGTTACTATTGCCATAATCGCTGCAAATGGCAGCACATCTATTGCTTTTTCATTGTTAATTGCATTAGTTCCCCGAATTATCTGGGTGTTGTCTGGTAGGTTCTTGAAATTGCTCGGCTTCGCCAGCTCTTCCTCTGGGCTGATGGCGAGTTGGTCTTCGGTGAGAGGCTGGGTCATCTTTTTGCGAAGTTGTCTCAATTTGGATCTGTACCGAGCGTCTTCGGTGAGTAAAATACGACGATCTACATTCACAGGTTCTAATGTTTGTACTTCATCTTCCATCACTTCAGCGGGTGCCAACTGTAATTCACATCAAAATGTTTGCGTGGTAGGTATAGGTTCACATGAATTGATTTATACATATAGGTATGTACTCACAGGAACTTCCGGTTCGGGCTGTGGAGACGGTGGGGGTGGTGGCATTGGAGGCGGAAGTTCCTCAGCCTTTCTGCGAGCTTCTTCCTCTTCTGCCTTTTTTCTTTCTTCTTCTTCCTTCCTCTTCTTTGCTGTTTCTTCGTCTTCCTCTTCTTCCGCCTCTTCTTCCTGTTGATCAAATTTTCGTTAAGATATCATGAATAGATATTATTTCCGTTTAGGTATGCCCTACATATATTATAATATTTTGTCAATGTTGTTTTTGTTTATCAATATCATATATTTTTTTAAAACGTGTGAAATTCTTTCAAAAACCTGCACTAAACATCAAATACCCACTTCTCATTTTTTATGTTCGTAACAGTTTATGCATAAGTTGATATACTTTCAATGGAAAACATAAAATCAGACTAATTCAAAGCAAACTGTGGCCAGATTCAGATAGTAACATTTTTGTAATATACCAATCTCCAATTAACTAACTATGCACCCTTTATTAATTGGTATTAATTATTACTTACTTCTTCCTCGCCTCCTTCAGGTGGCTGTAACAAAGAACGTTTATTAAATTATACCATTCCAACTTCCACTGTCAGACTGCGAATGATAATGTCCATATGTATAGAACGTCATTGTAAATAGCTAATAAATTGTTTTCAAGAGTAAAACTTAGATGACGTACAATAAACAACTATACTCACAATCATACTCAAAAAATTATCTGAATCAAAACTCTGCCTTCGCGTATAGACGCGTAGTAGAGTTTTCGTTCAGTTGTGTTTCGATCGCGCTTTGAATATAACGCCACGCAATGACAGTTGTTCAATGAAAAACAATCCAAAATAAAATGAATGGACTGTCGTATTTCAGGTAAGTGCCCCTTTAAATTAACAAAATTGGGTAACTTAACGTTTTAATCATTTTGATAAATAATAAAATTAATAAAATTAAACTTGACTCGTGTTCGCGTCCGATCTTCTAATGGGCGTATACAACATACTTTGAATATTACTACCAAGAAATAAGGTGTTCATTTGAATGAATGTTTTAATGTTATCTGTGTAAGTTAAAGTATACGTATTTACAACACGGCTCGTATATTTTAAACGACTTTTTAATATGCGATTGGGAGTCCAGTTTTTATTTTATCTACACCAATGCTTTGAATCCTCTATTAAAGATTTTGAAACAGTTAGCTTATTGCCAACATTAAAACACCCAATGTTCTAATAATCATAACATCATCCAAACGAGTGTTGTAATGTTGTACTGAATTTCATAACAACACTCCTATGTTTTTTTTTCGATCATGCGCAAAGAGTTACAACAGACAGCCACATTCTTATTGGTCGATGCGTGGTATCTGTATGAATTTCAAAAAAAGAACATTTTCGTTTATCACACTCGGCTCGATAGATCCATATTCGTGTTTTAATACCCCTTATTTCACAACAGTTACATTAATAACTAGTACGTCATTGATGACCTGTACGATACTTACTGGTAATGGCGGAGGGGTGGGCGGAGGCGTTGGCTCTCTGTCCGGGTCAGGCTCCGGTATTTCGTTGCTCTTGTCGCGGGGCTTAGGCCATGGTGGAACTACCTGTGTCACCGACACCGTCGGAGAATCCAAGTTCACTATAAAAGGCATCCAAACAA
This sequence comes from Leptidea sinapis, assembly GCF_905404315.1. Taxonomy (NCBI): domain Eukaryota; kingdom Metazoa; phylum Arthropoda; class Insecta; order Lepidoptera; family Pieridae; genus Leptidea; species Leptidea sinapis. The sequence goes on along the minus strand of NC_066275.1, from coordinate 10,390,624 downwards.
TTAGATTCACTCACTATAGTGTGACATACTTTGGATGGCCCCCAAGCGTAACGCAGTATTCGTCTGGAACATCTAGAAGGTTCTGGAGGCGCCGAAGTGGATTTAAAGGTTTAACGTCCGACATCTCATTGTAATACCATGATTGATCACGGTGGCACAATGGAGTAATGAACTTTAATTACATTTGAATGTATTGCGGGAGTCACTCCCAGTGCGACACAGTCAGCATTTCGGCTGTCGGAGGAACGTACACATCAGAAAAAACGATATCGTCAAGTATAACCACACTCTCGTCTTTTCCCAAAGAATCATTCCGTTTAACACATTCTTACTCCAGCACTCACAGCTGAAAATGAGGAACTTTAAAAGTCAGAACTGACATATAAATACTTTTCGCAGGCTTATTGATTTAAAAAAATAGTACCTCTGGGTTTTGTACCAGGATATAGTATAGCGCTTGATTTTCTCATTCTTTATGTCTGCCCGCGACTTTGTACGCATTAAATTCGAACCGTACGTCTCAAGGAACTCTTTTAAAAAATCGAATTAAAATCCATTTTTATATCCCAACAATGTGTTTTCTAAATTTCATAATAATCGCATGATTTTGATGAACACATCAACACTTTACAAGTAAACACACATTCGTGTGTACAATATACTAAGTAAGGGGGAATATCTAACCGATTCTTTCTTCTAGAGGCGTCGGACCAGCATTCTTGTATCGGAGCGGTATTGGCGGCAAGTAATCCTCTTGTATGCTGTCCACTAGCGATATTATTTCGCCCATGTGTTCCTCGTCAACTTGGGGCTAAATTAAATATTTTATTAATACTAAACTTATGAATCAATCTCGTCTGTCTCCCGGAGGTGAACTGATACAACAACTTTCAATAAACATTTTCACACAAGCTCTCTTATTCTAAAGCAGGTATTATTGAATAGGCAAGGTGACAGATTTTAGATTAGGTAGATAGGTACTCATATAATATTACCTAGGTCTCTGGTCTGGGTCAGCTAGACCCAGCAACCGTTGTATTGCCGATATTAAAATGGCGATACAAAAGTAACTGTTGATCGTAGATGGATGAAAATTTGAAGTTGTATGTATTTTTTAATGCTGCCTCATAATCAAAGAAATTTAAAAAAAATGACAAAAAAATTTCGTGTGGACCCTTAACATTTAGGGGGATGAAAAATAGATGTTGTCCGATTCTCAGACCTACCCAATATGCACTCAAAATTTCATGAGAATCGGTCATGCCGTTTCGGAGGAGTTCAAAGTTTAACACCATGACACGAGAATTTTATATATTAGAAGATGTCGGTGTACGTCTATTAGTTTCGATAAAATCTTTTATTTCAGCAAATAAGATAATCTATAATGAAAATAAATAATTTTTTTCGAATCAATTTTGAAATACGTAACGCCTCAGAATTTCGTAATATTATTCTAATTGAGACGTGACGTCATTCACGTTGTAGTTAAAATGATTGCCGTATTTTATACTTTATTATATTGGATATCTCATTAATCTCAATTTTTTCGTCAAAACTGCATATTTTTTTAGAATGTTTTTATCGTATGAGTCCATGTTTTTAAAACCAATTATGTTTGATTCACCATGCCTATTATTGTTTTTCAGTAAATCTATGATCTCTTGTTGCATATTTAAATCTGTGTGGTGAATCTACTTTCATCCCAGTCTCTCTTCATTATATGAATACGACTCTTTAATTCCATGTCGTATGCGTAAAATTGGCCTTGATCACTTGTTACTTGAATGACCATCTATATTTTTATACACTGTTGGTTAAGGCGAGTAAAAGAATGTGATAATTGTCTATAGAAATAAGTGACGTTAAATTATAGGAATTTATTAATATTTATTTGGATCCATTCCTACCAGATCTTAAAGACTAAAAATGTACGAAAATAAAACAATAACTTGAATGACTTCTACATAATATGTATTATATTCTATCAATAACTCAATGAACAAGTGGGAGGCTCCTTTGCACAGGATGCCGGCTAGATTATGGATACCACAACGGCGCCTATTTCTGCCGTGAAGCAGTAATGTGTTAGCATTACTGTGTTACGGTCTGAAGGGCGCTGTAGCTACTGAAATTACTGGCCAAATGAGACCTAACATCTTATGTCTCAAGGTGACGAGCGCAGTTGTAGTGCCGCTCAGAAATTTTGGGGTTTTTCAAGAATCCTGAGCGGCACCGCATTGTAATGGGCAGGGCGTATCCATTACCATCAGCTGTGCGTCCTGCTCGTCTCGTCCGTTATTTAAATAAAAAAAAGAACAATATACACCCACCCGTTACATTAATTACTACCACAGATACAGTTTATTTTAATTTCAAGCATTGCGTTGAACTTAGATTCACTATTGAAGTCAAAATATTTAGTTCGAAATTCAATCGTTGAATAAGTAAATATTCTTTCAACCCGGAAAAGGGCTAGAGTAAAAGGAACACCCAGAGGTGGAAAAAACACAATATTCCTAGTGGAGATCGATAGGTGACCCGCTCAACAGGAAGACAAATAATAAATGTATTATTACCCCAACTCGTTGTTCATCAATATCATCTCTCGGCATCACGTCATGAAATAATTCCTTTCCATCTCCATGTGCTTTACTCATATGTAAGACTTTCCTCTTTAATTTCCATTTTGCGCCGGGCAGTTGTTCATCGCTCAACGTGCAAACTATTTGAGCCTGGAGACGAAATTATTTTATACGATTTATCAAAAAATTGATACACTATTTTACTAAAACAATCTCTCGCATCATTAATATTATTACAAAGATTAACTTGCCTTAGGTTCCTTCTTCTTGAGTTTCAAAACTTTGAAGGCGTGAATGTAAAATTGTGTAGTGGTCGGCAAGTAATCCCAATTCTTCGTAAACACAGCAGCCATTGCATCCGGATCGAGCAGCATCCAACAACAGGCTCTCCCTACCTTCAAGCATCTTAAACCATCCGTTGTTCTCGGATATGGATCGAACAAGTAATACATATCTTTCTGTCTCCACACAGCTAGAGCGTAGTTATTAAATTCTAGGATACCACCACTATATTCGTGTGTGAAGAAATCTTGCAGACCACTTCGTATATTAAATAGACACTCCTTGGTTGTAAATAGCTGCCCTTTTACTCTCTCCCTGTAGATAATTATTTCGCAGGCATAAGGACCAATTATGATTTCGTTTGGTATATTATCAATGGTCAGATCAATCAATACTTTTGGATGAACACAGTCAACATATAATTTATTTCCAAACCGTAACACTTTATCGAGAGTTTTAGAAAACCATGTATTGGGAGGAGATATTTTAGCGTAAGTCATTGCTGCAACTGCTATAGTCAAAGCCTGCCTATACTTTGCGTCTTCGAAACATCTGTCACCTAGATGCATATTTGCATTAACAATAGCACAGTTTTCATTTAATATTCTGTACCCCATCATAGCTTTTTCAGCTTGTGTCAGTTCCTTATCGGATTCAAAATCTTCGTCGCACGTTTCGCTAACCATTTTTAGTACTTTAATAGATGCTAAGACAAATTTGTGGTCTTCAACAACACTCCGCGCTAAAAGAACTTCCGCAACGGACCTAATATCTTTGACGTTGATCAGAGCCGCACAACCACTTGTAAAGTTTGAATATGCTTTCGAATCTCTTCCTGCTGGATCGAATATGTAATAGCAAATTTTGTCTTTCCATATCACCACTTTCATCACTCTGTAAGATATGATAATTCAGCATTAAAATCGACCAAAACAAATGAAAAATGACATCACGAATGAAGCACCTACTTACGTAGAAAAACAACAAATTCCCTAATTCGTAGCTTCAAACGAGTTTTAGTGGATGAAATTTAAGTGGGTACATTTATATCACAATCACATTTATTTTCAAAAGCTGTCTATCTTCTTCGCTTCCTCCATTTCTGCTTTATCACAGAATTTACCTAGTTATCGGTTAAGAATAGTCTCAATGGGCCCTTTCTACAGTATAATTTGGAAGAAACTACTTAGGGCTCTTTTGTTCATACATAACCTTTCTCAACTATAGTTCTTACTGCACTACTAACTATATGTTTCTTCACACAAAATTGTTTCCTAATTCGTACTTCACCATGATGTTTGCATTATTCTAATAGGTTTTTGTGTAATGCCTAATAATTTATTTTATAATTTGTTGAACATTTGCATAAAAACTACTAACCTGGTTAGCATAATCCCCGCTCTGTTATCTCTAAAGAAAGCTTTTAGACCACGACATAAGTTATATACAGTCGGATCAAGGGACATTGTGTAGCCAACGATCTCTGGTTCTCCCAACAATATTTGCATGCGTTTTCCGTTTAGAATCAACGTCTGCTTCTTGCCAAAAGGAAGTACTTCACAGATTCCTTGCACGGCTGAATGATCGTGGACCTTTTCTAAGCATTGAATATACCTAAAGATTGAAATTCATTTGTAATAAGCTATCTACTCTAGACGATCTGGTCGGAATCGCCGGAATAGATCCATTTGACCGCGTCCAACGCAGAGCAGCTCGAATTGTCGGGGATCCAGTGCTCTGTGAACGGCTGGATTACTTGGCGTTGCGTAGAGACGTCGCTTCATTGTGTGTCTTCTACCGCATATCACGGGGAGTGTTCCGAAGAGCTGTTTAACCTGATTCCTGCCGACGATTCCACTTTCGCACGACACGCCACAAGTTAGGATATCATCCTCACCATCTGGATGTATGGCGGTCCTCCACAGTGCGGTTTTCAAGGAGCTTTCTTCCTCGTACTACAAAGCTATGGAATGAGCTTCCTTGTGCGGTGTTTCCGGGACGATACCACATGGGTACCTTCAAAAAAGCGCGTACACCTTCCTTAAAGGCCGGCAACGCTCTTGTGATTCCTCTGGTGTTGCAAGAGAATGTGGGCGGCGGTGATCACTTAACACCAGGTGACCCGTACGCTCGTATGTCCTCCTATTCCATAAAAAAAAAACTTGAATCACCCCCAAGGATGATCCACGGTATTTGATTAATTTTTCTTATTAGGTTTTGGCCAATTTTTATCAGTTATTTTTTTATCATCCTCGAAACATAGGCCGTGGTAAGTTTTACATACTTGCAAAGTATGATTTTTACTTTTGTTTTTGACTTAATGGTATCAAATCTTACTTTTTTATGAATTGCAAGGCTTGCTATATGTGGAATAAATTTCATTGTAAGTTGAGATTCGACAACGAACTCCTATGAAAATTCGCAAAACATACATGGGTTATTCTAGTAGGCTTAAGCGCGTTCCACATTTTGCACATCGCTAAAATTTTTTTTTCCTTTTTTATGACTAAGGTATCATATCTGACAAAAATGGAATACTGACATAATTTGAAACAGTAAGGCATTACAAACGACAAATTAAGTATCACCTAAGTAATTTGAGGCAGGACCGATCGCCGTGACGATCTTTTGGGGGAGGCCTTAGTACAGCAGTGCGTCTTCCGGCTGATATGATAATGATGATGAAGCTATCGTACAGAAATATGAATCAGCGATGGCTGGTTAAATGATCCTGATCTAATTATGCTTTGTTTGTAGACTTTGTGTATGTACTTAATTAAGTTTTTCTATTCAAAATTTTATTTATCATTACGAACTCAACTCGTGTTAGCAATCCGGACAAATCTTCGTGATTTTTGGTTTGCTGTTATATTAATGTAAATTTGTAACGTTCTAAATAAATATTAAAAAAAATTACTAAAGATATTAAATTGTCAACATATTTATATCACATAATATTGTATTTATTTAGGTCTATATATTTTTGATAACATCGATATTTTTTTAAACATTAATACTACATAACACAAACATTAATTCCACATTCCAATTACACAACCCATGATACTACTGAAATAACTCGATGGAAAATAATGGAATTAAAAGAAAAAGATTTGTAAGCACATCTAGAAAGTACAAAGTACCATTGATCTCCGGCATCCACGAGATTGTCCACGAGCTTCATAGTCCACTGCTTCGGGTGGTAATGAAACGCAAGACAATAGGCCATCACACTCATTGTCAATGCCTGTCTTCCTCTTGATCTACCACCTAAAAATAAAACGCCATATTACAACACGAAAATTATTTAATACGTACACTCCACCTCACATTTGTAAACAAACCAAAACAATTATTTAAAAACGGCTTTACACACGTAAGTTAGTAAGAGACGGGAAAAAAAACTCGCTATACTCACACTGATGAAGGGCCTTCGAATGGTCCGAAACTAGTCGGTACCAACTCCGACAAACCGTGAGCTTTTTAATAAATGAAGTAATTATAATGTCTCACGACAGTTTTAATAATCTTATTGCGGATCAAAACTAATAAAAATATCGTAGGTACATTATCATAATAGCTAGCCAATAAGGATTACAAAGATGATTCACAAATACTTGAGTATTATCTCACTTTGAGCCTCAACACTTTATAAAAAACGATCCGAAAATGATAATGGATAACTTAAAATTGTCCAAATGTTTTCAGTTTTCTTTAGCAACAATTCGACACGTGTTTCGCCTCTACATGAGGCACCCTCAGGACATGTTGGCAGAATGAATACTAAAAAAAGCTCAAAACATTTGGATGATCATGGATTTCCTCTAAGTAACGCCTACTTCAATAAATTAACTTAAAAATGTATTAAATTATTACTATATAATAGAGTATATTATAGTGTGGCAAGATGGGAAAATGTGGGAAGTGTTGAACAATTCCGATTATAGTTTGGGAGCGCGATTTTATGGTATTTAATTTGCGATTTTGTCCACTACCGAATATTACAACGCCATCTTTGGGTAGGTAGATACTTAGTTTTAACATGGTCAACAATAATTCCCTGTGAATCTATAAAATAGATTGAGAGCCACTCGGGTTCCGTCCGAGTGCTCTTACCAACTGAGCCAACCGCTCGAGTGATTCATAGATCGTAAATCTTGGTATGTCTTGTTCAACTCTCAGGTTATGGGTCCGTCTGTGTAATTAATCCCAGAAATAAGGGATATCACTTTAAAAATAACAAATTGTCAATAAAATAGACTCAATAAAATGTTTTAAAAATATTTACCAAACTTCTGGTCATACATATTGAACGACCCTGTCAATATACCGTAATGTACATTCGGTCTTTTCTCTTTGGTACAAGGTAACACTGTTAAAGAATGAGTTTCCAGCATTCCCTTCTTGAGATTGGCTGGGATGTGCACCTGTAAAACGAAATAAAGTGGTGTTAAAATTCGCAACACTCGTCTACCGTACTACTAGCGTATAGACGACCCGACAGCCCGTGGATGAGTGAACAATTTTGATTTGTCAATGTGTGTTATATACAATAGTGCCTCATGTGTCTCCTGCCCGTGTGAGCCTGGTTAAGCATAAACTAATTGGTTCAAAATGGATATTGTTTCAAAGACAAATAAACTTTATTCAATTAGATTTAAGCTAAGCGCTTTTGAATTGCAAATACAAATATTTCTTTTAAATTACAGAATTCACCATAATATGTTCGTAAAAAGTTGAGCTTGTGAGAAAAACATACAAGAAACTCAACGATTGTATGTTGTTGGCGCTTTGTAGTGAACAATCCTCAATTTCAATGGGAATTCAATATGGGAAATATTTGAATCTGAATAGCTTTTCCTCCCGACCACCTACAATCCCTATCTCATCAGGATCTTTCCATCGATACATTATGGGGATTTTTTTATGAAAATAAAGGATGAGACGAGCAGGACGTTCAGCTGATGGTAATTGATACGCCCTGTCCATTACAATGCAGTGCCGCCCAAGATTCTTGAAAAACCCAAAAACTGTGAGCGGCACTACAATTACTGCGTTCACTAACTACGGCGCTCTTCAGACCGAAACACAGTTATGCTTACACATTACTGCTTCACGGAAGTAAAAGGCGCCGTTGCGGTACACATGGTACACGTGCTTAGAACGTGTGCCCCTGAGTTGACGCCGGTGCTAACGCGTTTATTCCGGCACTCTTATTCTAAAGGCGTAGTCCCTGACTCATGGAAGTCAGCCCTTGTCCATCCGATCCAAAAGAAGGAGACAGTTCGGATTCGGCAAACTACAGGCCTATTGCTATTACCTCCCTGCTCTCCAAAATCACCGAGAGCATAATTATCCGTCAGCTCTTGGTATATCTAGAGGGTCACCAGTTGATCAACGACCGACAATACGGGTTTCGCCATGGTCGGTCGGCAGGTGATCTTCTGGTATACCTAACACATAGATGGGCAGCGGCTATTGAAAGCAAGGGGGAAGGCCTGGCAGTTAGTCTGGATATAGCGAAGGCCTTTGATCGTGTATGGCACAAGGCGCTCCTCTCCAAACTTCCATCATTTGGGCTTCCCGAGAGCTTGTGCAAGTGGACCTCCAGCTTCCTCACTGGGCGCAGCATACAGGTCGTTGTCGACGGATATTGCTCGAACCCGAAGCCCGTGAATGCTGGAGTGCCCCAAGGCTGTGTGCTGTCTCCCACGCTGTTTCTTCTGCATATCAATGATATGTTGGACACCTCCAACATTCATTGCTATGCAGACGACAGCACTGGTGATGCCGTATACACTGGCCATGCAGGTCTCTCTCGGGAAATCGTCGACCAGTGCCGGGAGAAACTTGTGTCTTCTATCGAGTCCTCTCTTGAGAAGGTCGCGGAATGGGGAAAATTGTTGTTTGAACCTTGTCCAATTTAACCCCCAGAAGACTCAAGTTTGCGCGTTTACCACTAAAAAAACCCCATTTGTCGCATCACCGCTCTTCGACAACACTTCCCTCAAAGCCTCGCCTAGTATCGGAATACTGGGTCTCGAAATCTCGAGCGATTGCCAATTTCGTGGTCATCTGGAAGGCAAAGCTAAATTGGCTTCAAAGAAACTGGGCGTCATTAATAGAGCACGGCAATACTTCAAGCCGGCCCACATACTAGCGCTCTACAAAGCGCAGGTCCGGCCACACATGGAGTATTGCTGTCATCTCTAGTCTGGCGCACCCCAGTATCAGCTCGATCCATTTGACCGCGTGCAACGCAGAGCAGCTCGAATTGTCGGGGACACAGTGCTCTGTGAACGGCTGGATCACTTGGTGTTGCGTAGAGACGTCGCTTCATTGTGTGTCTTCTACCGCATTTATCACTGGGAGTGTTCCGAAGAGCTGTTTAACCTGATTCCTGCCGCCGAATTCCACCTTCGCACGACACGCCACAAGTTAGGATATCATCCTCACCATCTGGATGTGTGGTAGTCCTCCACAGTGCGGTTTTCAAGGAGCTTTCTTCCACGTACTACAAAGCTGTGGAATGAGCTTCCTTGTGCGGTGTTTCCGGGACGATACGACATGGGTACCTTCAAAAAAAGCGCGTACACCTTCCTTAAAGGCCTGCAACGCTCCTGTGATTCCTCTGGTGTTGCAAGAGATCGTGGGCGGCGGTGATCACTTAACAACAGGTGTACGTACCGTACGCTCGTTTGTCCTCCTATTCCATAAAAAAAAAACATTCTGACCGGCATCTGTCTGTACCTATTGTGGTTGCTGAGAAATAAAATTACCAACGCCGTCTTTGTGCTGTACATTGAGTTATTGATTTATTTTAATTGTTTGAGTAAAGCACACACCTTGTTCCGTAATGATGGCACTCCTGGCCACACTTAGCAACATTTTCAACATTCAAACTAAGTCATCAATGTACCTATCTCTTGCTCAGATGCCGAAGTAAACATTATAAAAAATGAAGACATCAAGCTACAGTCGCTTCACCATCTTTGGTTGACGATTTTTGTGGACATATATTCAATTTGCATAAATGTACTGACAATGACCAGTCATAATATATGTCTTTAAATTATTCTTTGAGTGACTGGACAGCCACTAAGCTGATATATAGCACGAACAGCTCTCTTTTGTGCGCAAACACTATCCCCCTTATTCATAAGGGTTCGCTAACTTTAAACAGCCCCTAAGGAGTGTTTTTTCTCATTCTGACTTAGGTCAATAGAAGAAGACGGTGAGAATTAGCAATGATTTGAGTTAGCAGACTATTATGAATAAGGGGGTATATCAATTATCAATGTCAGCAGCGTGACCCCACAGCAAAATACCGTACGTCATGATGCTGTGAAAATAACTGAAGTACACTAATCTAGCGGTAGCAACATTCGTGTACCTTTCCAACGGCGGGCTCTTGCCCGTGATAACTTCATAACTAATGTCCATACCTTATTTAAAACTTTTTAACCGACTTTAAAAAAGGAGGAGGTTCTCAATTCGTCGGTATGTTGTCTCAGAACTCTCGACGAGGTGAACCGATTTTGATAATCCTTTTTTTCATTTGAAAGCTAGTGTTTCCCGTGTGGTACCATTTGGTCTAGATTTGACAATGTCATCCATGAGAAAACCATAATAGTCTTAAATTTGCTATGAGTATGTGCGGGACAAATTTACGAATAACTCAAATTCGCGCCAACCGATTTCGACCGATTCCAAAAATAACAATAATCGCAACTAGAATTAGATTAATTAATTAGTTTGTATAAAAACGATTATTTTTATACGTTTTAGTTTATATTATATGTATTGATTTAGTTAGTGTTTTTGGAGTCGGTTGTTTTTTTGTTAATTTTTTTTATCCTATTTAATGTAGTACTTACATGTTCCGGTTTCGGAATTTCATCCAAGCCACAAACCGAGTCATCATCTTTCAAATGTTTTTGTGTGCCTCTAGCCCTGGGCTTTCCATCTGTGACACCCAAAGTAGTGTAGTGGACACCAGACCGACCCCTGAAATCATGAATTAACTAACAACTTAACGAGTTCTTAAAAAAAATGATTTTTCCGTAATATCTAACATTATTCTTAAAAAGAAATGTTCTGATATATTACAGAATAAAAAGGAAGTTGCTTATTCATTTGGTTATGGACAAACGTTCTCTCAAGTCAACTATTTGGGGAAAGACTAAAAAGTAGAGAGAACACATATTGTTTTTTTTTTTAATTACAATACGGGACGAGACGAGCAGTACGTTCAGCTGATGATAATTGATATGCCCTGCCCATTAAATTGTTTAAACACATTTCATTCTTATCTTGCCTCCATAATATTTTCTAAATTCTCACACATTGAAAATGAAATTTCATGCATCAATTTAATTAAGGTGTAAAATTACCCTTTCTTCTTCCTTTCTAATAACTGCCTTCTTCTCATTTCAGCATATTTACTGTGAACACAGAACATAATATAAATTACCGAATAAATTACGAATATTGGTTGGTTTTCGGAGAAGGAAGTTGCCGAGCTTGAAACCCTGATTTTTGAATTCTTAACTCACGGTTTTTAGTCGGAGATGCAGTTATCCTTATCGCACTAATGACTGACTCGCCCGCGTAAGCGCGACGGCATGTTATTCTAGAATTCTTAAATATAAAAAAGGCCCGACCTAATGTTTTTTTTATGGAAAAGGAGGACAAACAAGCGTACGGGTCACCTGGTGTTAAGTGATCACCGCCGCCCACATTCTCTTGCAACACCACAGGAATCACAGGAGCGATGCCGGCCTTGAAGGAAGGTGTACGCGCTTTTTTTTGAAGGTACCCATGTCGTATCGTCCCGGAAACACCGCACTGCAGGAAGTTCATTCCACAGCTTTGTAGTACGTGGAAGAAAGCTCCTTGAAAACCGCACTGTGGAGGACCCCCACAGATCCAGATGGTGGGGATGATAACCTAACTTGTTTCCCCTTAAAGTGTTGCGGTTTATGATACCGTCCGCTTACAATCTGATGGACGGACGAGCAGCGGAGTCTTAGTAATCTTGGATATCCTTCAGTTATAGAACCCTTAGTTAGGAAAGTTAACTGACAGTTTTCTGTTTTGGATCAACAAGTAGGCACTACGCTAAAAATCTCTCCAAAAATAGCATAAAAACGTACCGGCACTTCTTTCTTGGGCACGATTTCCTTAGGCAGACCCTAAAATAGAGTTGAATTTAAAAACTTTTATGCAAATAATAATACAGGTACTAACCCCCTTATTCTTAATGGTTCGCTAGTGTTTTTTCTCATTCCGACTTAGGTCAATAGAAGAAGACAGAGTGAGAACAAGCAATGCTTTAAATTAGCAGACTATTATGAATAAGGGGGTTAGGATCTATTTATATCCGCGGGAAGGCATAAAGATGGTATGGAATCAAAATTGAAAACGCGTAGGTATCTAGAGAAACTATTGAACATATTAATATCACTGCGATACCAACTATGTAGATAAAATAAACGACAGAAAGAACAAGATATTGTTGACCAATGGAAGAATAATAGCGATTTGCAGGCACGAAGCGAGGCTTCACTAGGTAGGCATTACTGAAAAGTGGCGCCTTTAATTTTTTAATTTAATAATTAATATTAATTTAAAAGAGTGGCAATGTGTATCTTGTAAAATGTGTTTGTGTCACTTATCAATGTAATGTGGTATTTTATTCTCTCAACAGCCGTTTTATATAACTTACTAGAGGTAGACAAATCTATCATTTTGCGCTTACTTACATTTCAATAACGATAGGTTATTGAAATGTAGCATGTAACCTATATTGAACATAACTATGGATAGATAAGATCTTGTCATTAAACGGTGATAGCAATCTATGCGTTACTATATGTCTATCTATGAGATACGTTATTGAAAACGGCCGTAAGTAGGTAATAGTAATTACAGTTATCTATGGTTGTTTTTCAGCCATCTTGTGTAAAAAACAGAATATGCATATTTAATAATTATTTCTATAAAATTGATTAATCATTTTGACTTGTCCTAGCATAGGCAGCCATATTTGATAACCATCCAATTTGAAGGTACGCATTGCCATCCAACCCTTTCTATTTATTATTGGTATTTCCCGTCTATTTCTTCAGTAGTACCATGATTCTGCATTGATCGCTGCGTTGAGAAGGCTTAGCCGTCTAATCGGATAAAACAAATATGAAATAATAAATACTCACCCGCCCTTGTGGCATGGTTTTTTCTTGGGTTTGTCACTGTAATAGAAAAAAAAAGAAATGATAAGACAATACTTTTATATCTTTTATTATACGTACGTATAATGTTTTTAAAGTGATAACCCTAACTTCTAGGATTAATACACAAATAAAACCGGCATCGTTCGTAAAATTTCGTTTGCAAATGATAAGATAAATATTTCAGAAGTCGCTTATAATTTCGCTTGCGGGGTAAGGTTACATTATTATTAATTTTGTAGAATATAAAGATTGCTAAACTGAGCTCAGCACCTATAAGTCGTAGCAAACCGTACCTAATGCGTGGTGGTAATTTATACCAAATGAGAAAACAAAGTATCTTAATATTAAAGGAAATCAGGTAAGTATTTAAATTTTATGAATTATATTTGGCATGCAGATTGCACCCTCCCACCTGCACAGCCTAGAGTAAGGTTTCGTACAACAAAACACAATATCCATAGGATTAGTAACAGTAAAAATCGATTAAAAGAACACCCTGCCGAATATAGAAATAATCACCGCGACAAATAAAATTTCGCGAAAATTTAATTGACACCGGACATTCATTCGGCGAAAATAGTTTTAAAAGTTTACACGTGAATAAAGATTTCGTTTTAATGTGTTGTAACAATTTATTGGGAATAAGACAACATACACCATACATATAGTCATAGACACATTGGCAACACACAAACCGATGAGTGTTTAAAAGAGCTGGTGAGGTGCGTACAATTCACTCTCTCCTCCAGCCTCCCTGTGAAGAACGAGGTGGGGGTTTACAAGACCTACATTAGATTGGGATCTAGTGTAGGACTTATAAGCCCCATTGAGTGGGCCTCACGTACGCAACACCAGATTGGTACCCGCTATGACCGACGCATCAAATAAGAAAATGCAAGTCGCTCAAAACAATATTCTCCGTCGTGTCGCTGGCGCCCCATGGTAAGTGACGAACTCCACGATCCAGAGAGACTTCGGAGTAGAGAGTCTGGATGCCTTCATCAAGAGTCACGCTATCAACATGTTCGTGCGAGCCGACGCGTCAGCATTCCCCCCATGCGAGAGCTGGAACTCTGGCACGCGCGACTACACTTTCCATAAAATAACGACTAATGATATAAATTTTATTTACTTATATATTTTAATAGAAGCCATTTTATTTTATACTAGCTAATGCCCGCGACTTCATCCGCGTAGATAAAGGGCTTTTAAAAATAACAAGCAAGTTTAAAATTTAAGATTATCTCGTGTCCTATTCCAGTTCCGGTTCCCGTTTTACGCTCCCGTTCTGAACATATTATATGCATCTTATTTCGAGGAAGATTGCTATGGCAAACTAAACCTACTATAGGTATAGTTATTATAGCTCATCGAGATGAATTTCACAAATCCCGCGGGAGCCTTGGATTTTTCCAGGATAAAATGTAATCTAGGCCCTTTTCCAAGATCTAGTCTATCGCTGTACCAAATTTCATCAAAAAAGGTCAGTAGCTCCGGCAAAAGCGTAACAAACAAACTTACATTCACATTTATAATATAAGTAGGGATTTACCTGACACAATTCCTAGGTCCTGGAGCAAACACCACTTCAGGAACGAAACTCTTGTCCCTGTTTATTATAATTCCGCTGTGAGGTTTGTACAGCCTGAAAATTAACAAAGAAATTCTTAAGTAAATAGTGAGAGAAAGAGTAGTAAATAGACATTATGACTTTATTTAACACCAATAGAGACACAACAGTTTCAGTGATACCGTGCTCATCATCATCGCCTTCCCACTCACCCTGGAGGTCTACTCGCAAAATCGACAACGATACATTCGAAACGATACGATAATACTCCGAATATATCGCAACTACCCTACTCTAACAAATGTTCGAATTCCTTATCGTTTATCGTTACCATAGACTAACATTTTAATTTTTTTACGATGTAAGTGTGAATGAAATATGTTCAAACCTAAACATTATCTGTGCTACGCCGCTGTTTACTGTCAAAAGTCAAAACATAGTTTAGGCGTTAAGGACCATGCCAGACTTTGCACCACTAATTTTGTATCATTTACACATAATGTCAATGTTAAAAAAATATGTAATGAATATAATATGACCATTTAAAATTAAATAAATAATACAAAACTTGCGGATAATAAAATGTAAAAAAAAGTAACTCAACCCTTCTCGTCAACTTCCTATTTCTCAGGCGGCCATTTGCATTAACTGACTTAAATGACTTAGTAGTAAAAAAACCTGTTGAATAGTAAATCACATATAATTATTTCAATAATATTTATTAAGTATGTATATTGTATGGCAAATATATCTACACAACTTGAAACGATATTAGCATCGACAGCCTAGACGGCGTCGTTGAGATTATCGTAAAAGTGACGTTTGATTAATTGTGAAATTCGAATATTCGTCTCTGACATTTTCAACTAAGAGTAGGGTTAGGACCGATAATATCGAATAATGTTTCGTTCGTTCAATCATCGTTTCGACATTGAATACGATGTAACTAAGAGTAGGATTCGACACGACTAATGCCACGATTTATCGAATATCGATTTTAGGAGTAGGCCCCCTGATGAAGGACCGAAACTTGTCGGCATCCACAACGATAAACCGTGAGTAAACCCATTAATTATTGCAATTTTTGTATGATCTACGTACGTACTTACTATGAAACAAACATTGCCCGCTAGGACTAGGCTTCAAGATGAATTTTTTAATAATGTGTATCAGGACTTCAGAAAATACTTACTAGCATTACAGATAGAAATTTGAGATTCATGAGTAAAAATATATAACGAACAGCGAACGCTGAATAGGTACATTGACAGACGTGATGACAAACTAATTTCGCCAAAATTTTTGCGCATGTTTAAAACAGTTTGAATTCATGAGATTGTCTGTTTTCAATATAATTTTTAATGCAGTTCTATCTATTATAAAGTACATTTTCATGATGCAGTAGTAATATCATGTAAGTATATTATTTAGATACTAGCTGACCCAGCAAACGTTGTATTGCCATATAAAGTAATAAAAAAAATAAACATTTTTGGGGTATAAAAAACAAATGACGACCGATTCTCAGACCTACCAAATATATCGTAAATAAAATTTATTGTACTACAATAATCATTATATTCGATTGCCATCTTGCAACTCTATTGTGTATCTGTGGATGGAAGAGAACAATATTAAAATCGCGATACAAAAGTAGGAGTTGATCGTAGATCGGTGAAAATTTGAAGTTTTTTAATGATGAATCATAATAATACAAAAATAAAATAAATTGTCCAAAAATTAAAAAATAATGTTAAGGGTGAACAACCCTTATCACTTAGGGGTATGAAAAATTGATAGTAGCCGATTCTCGGACCTACTGAATATGCATATAAAATTTGGTAAAATCAGTAAAGCCGTTTCGGAGGAGTAAGGTAACTAACATTGTGACACGAGAATTTCATAATATATAAGACTAGCTGACCCGACAGACGTTGTTCTGTATATAATAAATAAAATAATGTTTTTATATGAATTTGTCAATAATATATCATAACATGCACCCTACTGTCGTGATGAAATTGTTTCACAGTAGAACTGTCATACCGTGCGTCAATAAATTCTCTCATAGAAATTATGTATGGACACATCAAAGGAAAAACAAATTTGTTGTTTTTATTTAATTTAGCAGCATTTTCCTATATATTCACCTTTTAAACCTTCTCTGGACTTCTACAAATAATTCAAGACCAAAATTAGCCAAATCGGTCCAGCCGCTCTCGAGTTTTAGCGAGACTAACGAACATCAATTCATTTTTATATATATAGACTAGCTGACCCGGCAAACGTTGTTTTGCCATATAAATTATTTTTAGAGTTAGACCGTTTCTTGGACATTGCAACATTACTTTATTTTTCTAAAATAAACGTAGCCTAAGTTACTTATTATTACATCAGCTACCTGCCAATAAATGACAGACAGACAGAAAGACAGACAAAAATTGTAAAAAATGTTATTTTGGTGTATGTGTACCGTATATATATTCATAATATCCAATTTTTATTTATATGTATAGATAATTCACACAATATTTTTATAAATTATGGACTATGTGTTATTCTGTTGTGTAAGCGATATTATTGTAAAGTTTCATCAAAATCCATTCAGTAGTTTTTGCGTTAAAGAAGTTCAAACATACATCCAGACATACAAACGGATTATTCCTGGATGTCGCTCTGTGCATTCCACGTGTCTCGTGAACGGCGACGTGAAAGCCCTCCGCATAGGGTTGACGTTCTAATGCGCAATCTAAAGCCGTTTCGTATTTTATTCAGATTCTTATTGAGATTGAAAACTGAAGTAATAAGAAGGTAATATGGTATTAAACGGCGCTCCTTTTCCAGACGCCAATTTTACAGATTTGCGGTCAATTTCCACAGTATCCAATGTCTATTTCATAGATTATTTAGATTTTATGTCAACTGTCAATCAATCCTGAATTTGCGTTTCAATGTGTCAATCTCAATTACCAAAAGCGAAAAGCAGGAAATGGCTAAAAATTATAATCTTGTCATTTGCAAGTGCGACTGATTATAGAAATCGACGTTTACCAGATACTCATTTATCAATCCATGTAAATTGTATTCTATGTAGGTACAACAAGGGTACAACTTATTAGTTTCTATGTGATATACAGGTACGTGGGTGGTGCTATAATGGCGACATTTCAATATGTGGGTAGAGCTCAGAGACAGATCAAACCTTAATCGAAAAAAATAATCGAAAATTTTAAGTAAATAATTGAAATTTTCAAACAAACAAATTGTATATTTAAGAACCAAAACCACCGTTACTTGGTCGCATCAAATGGCCCGCAGTACGTGTCAGTCAACGTCACGCTAGCGCGCGGCTTCTAGATTTCTTACAGGTTGTTTCGAAATGATAAATAAAAGGTATTTATTTTCTCTAAATTGATTCCTTTAGAATTCTTTTTGATGTCATTTCTAATAACTACTAGATACTACTACCGCTTCGGAAACAAATGGCGCTCTGAGAGAGAAGAAGCGGCGCAAGAAACTCTCCCAGCATTCTTTTTTTGCGCTCTTTTCAATAAACATATACAATATTGTACAGTCATTTCTATCGCTATAAAATAATCACAATCTGGTCCCAGGCTGTCCTATCATTTAGATATTCAGTAGTGGAGTAATAGGATTTACGACAGAGCCATTTTTTTTATAAAATATTAATTTTTTTTTATAGATAATGCCTGAACAGTGGCTGGGACTTTATTATAGAAGTGTATACATTTACCCTTAAAGCTATTATGAATCTTATGAAGCCTACTAGAATTAGTTACAAGCAATCCCTTATTTCTAGTGTTGGTATATATTTATAGTGATATTATGGAAAATTTATTTATTTAGGTCAATTTTTTAATGATTCCGGTTAAATGGTTCTATCCGTGTGTGTTCAATGTCGCAATTGTAGCGACACGCTGTATTTTATATATTGGATCCTTTTAAACATGCAGTGGAAATGTGTATAAAGAAAACGTATCAAAACAAATTAATAATTTTATTGACCGAAAAATATTGTGCTTATTAACAGTAAAAGCCTTACTCATAGCCAGACTTCGGCGGCAAGGGAGGTTTGTAGTTGGCCGACTTTACGACCGCCCTCTGAGCTTGAATCACTTCACCACTCGTTTTAGGACTTGCTACCTGTAATAAAACAATAAAAGATATTTAAAGAGAATAGGCCAAGAATAACTCGGCCGATAACCTTTCCCCTTGAACCGCGCAGCGGTCAAGTGACCTCTACTAACAAAATGACGTTTGATGCGCCTTCAGTCGGCATTCAGACACAGAACACGCGGGACGCGACAGAACGGGAGACAAAAAGCAACAAAAATAGCGAATTGTTCCGTTTTGTGGTGCAAAATCAAATAGCAGTAAAAACCAAAGGCCACTGTTACATTGCCTATCACCGGTGAGTACAATTGACTTAGTTTACTTATTAAATATAAATATTAAAACGTATGTTATTGTGTAAAATACAACACAATTATCATAGATGATGTGGGTAACACACATTATTTTAGTATATGTAATTTATCATATGTATATACTACACAAACAAATATTTATTAAATATTTTATTTATGTGTTAGCCACAAACATAGTTGTATCATACCAGTGACACAACTATATTCGATGGCATGATGAACATAATATATTATACAGTTCTATCATTCCGCTTGTGACGGGAAGCATTGTGATTGGTTAATTTTTATCGTCATGGACGCCACGCCCATATACCCCGCAAAAATCTTTTAGTATGGGTTAAATAAACTTCATACGTGAAGCATTTTACAAGACGCGCTCATTTGTTCCCGAAAACAGTTAAGTCCACGACCACTGCAATGAATATTTTCATTTATTTGCTCGTCCGGTTGAGTTAGAAGTGTTGCCGTGCTTGCCTAAGAAGTGCTTTGTCGCGAGCGTATATTATTATTATTATTTGAAGAGGGTGGCTATTTCCTAGTCCTAAAGATTCCTAGTAACACCGCGTCCAAAATTGAACTATTGTGTTCGCCACTCATACCAACCAAACCAAAACCGAATTCCAAACAGCAATAGATTTTTATTTTAACGATAGTTTGAAAGTTCCTATAAACAATAAATATAACTCCAGAAGCGTGAGGGAGGGAAAGTTAATGGTTCTAAAGATTAAAAATTACTACGGCAAAAGATTGAATGAATATGTGGTGCCAGTCATATACAACGAGATAGCGTGGCTGAGGAGTGTTCCCAAACTAGATAAAATTGCAGTTAAACTTAAGATGAAAAATGCGCTGTTGAATAGCATTGAATAACTCTCACTGAATGTTGTTCAATGTTATTCAACAATGCTATATGCTAATATAGTATATAGATTTAGTAAATGTTTTCTTTTGTCTAATTTTAATAATTCTAATAATTTTTAGTTGAAAGTCCTAATAGTTTAGATTAGTAGTCCTAATAGTGTAGTTAAGTATGTACACATAATTAAATGTTTTTTAAGCGCATTAACTTGCCAACAAACTGTTGAAGTTTGGCAAGATATATTAATAAGTTAAAAGTGTACTTATTTAATTTAAAATAAAATTAAAAAAAAAACTAAATCTCGTCGTCAAGCCCTGCCGCCTTTACGAACCGCAGTAGTTCCTTGACGCGAGTGTTGCAAACACTATCTGGTGGCACGAAGTAGTCGCCAAAGATTGTGTTACGCTTATGCATTTGTGGGCCGCAGTCGCAGAGTAGATGAATAGGCGTATCATCATCCTCAAGGCAGAACCTGCAAGTTTTGTCGCTTTTGATGCCGACCACACTGAGGTGCTTGTTTAGGCGACAGTGACCGGTTAGCATCCTAGTGAGTATGCACAGATTTTTCCTGTTCAAAGATAGGGCTTCATTCGCATAGCTACTGTTGAATGCGCTTATCAGTGCTTTAGAGTGGTTTAAACCTGGAGAGTTGTTGGTTACTCAGGGTGTGTCGGATGGCGCTCTTAGGCAGTCCACAAATGGGTTCCGGACCATATTGGACTGCTTTAGCCCCAGCTCTTGCGAGCTCATCGGCCATATTATGGTTGTGTTTAATTTTATTGAACTTAACTTACATTTAATATGGATTTATCGGAAGCAGTATGCATTATAACGGGCGGCGGTGTTGCCAGAGCGATGTCGCCAGGAATGAGATCTTTGTACGTCACTTTTTTCTTTCCCGTTAGTTGGCCAGGGATAAGTTCTTCTGAGCTTGATTCGAAGTCATACTTACGTCTAAAAATGTTAAATAACATGAAATAATAAAATGTTAAATATATTTTTAAAGCTTGCCCGTTCGCTACTCTTACATAAAAAAAACCACCAAGGACCTTAACTAAGAAACTAAACCTAAACTTAGAAATTTTACGCGCAAAATCTGTAATATTCTGCAATACGCGTATTAGTTTTTATTCAGTTTAAGCTGTCTAAAATCGTTGTTTTTAATTTTTTTAATTCCGAGCATTTTCATATTTATTCACCTTTTAAACCTTCTCTGGACTATACACCTATAGACCACAAATAATTCAAGACCAACATTAGCCAAATCCAGGTCCAGCCGTTCTCGAGTTTTAGCGAGACTAACGAACAGCAATTCATTTTTATACATAGATAATGTAGCTTATTTTATGGAAGTAAGTATAGTTACCTATATGTAGAAACGGTAGATTTTCCTGGCGGTTCAACAGGACAATGTCCAATGTATTTTAATCTATAACATAAAAAAATATGTTAACAAGCTTAAAATGATAATATTAACGTCAGGATTATAATTAAGTCCGTATTATTAGTACCAAAATGTATGAATAAATTCAAGACAATTTGGGAAGCAGATATGGTAACTATGAGCTCTGGTTTCCGTAATTAATTTCATTAGACATGGAGGAATGGTGATGCACTCCAACAAGCCCAGGTCCTTCCAGAAATTTAGATCTTTCTAGAGATATTCGCAGATTTCTCTAAACGACCTTGTATTTTGGAGGAACATTTCCAAACTGATGGTCGCCACTCCTGTACATTGTAGGATTTAGTGACCGTTCGGTCTTCGTCCAGTGTTGACGGCTTCAACTAATGCCGTGCTCTTCCAGATGAACGCAGAATAAGTAATGGCTCGGGATTTACAGACCCACTACTCTGATACTAGGCGAGGAATTAACGAGCATTTTGTCGAGAACAGTGATACGACAAATAGCGATTTTTCTGTCCAAAACGCCAGAGGAAGTTTCGTCTATAAATTCCGATGCAAATGGTATTTTTTAAAATACCGGAATCGATTTAGTTTTTTTTCTCCAAAATACATCCGATCCATCATTGAGACTGAATGACTGTTTACCTCTTACCCTGAAGTAACTATTATATATTCTTTGCCTGTAGGTAAAACATCATGTTAAAAACGTACCGAGTATGCATTGATGGCTTCATCGGCACACATGTATCCTTATAGTGCTTTGGTATAAAAGGCTTCGTTTTGAACACCGGTGGTTTTGGAGTACGATTTTTTTTCGAACCTTAAAAATAGAAGAATTATATCAAATTATCATTACTCGCACATTCTTCATCAAATACATTAGATATTATGCTTTATGATAAATATATATTTTTATCGGATAACCGGGTGCTTAGATGCAATCCTCTCTTGCGACACCAGAGGAAACACCGTATTGTCGACCTTAAATACAATCTCATATTGTATGTAGATGACTTTGAATAAATCTATAGGTATAGCTATTTTTATATTATTCACGTAATTTCAAAATCCTTGGGGCTTAGATCCGATCCTATCCACATTTTGCTCAAGATTCGTATTCTTCTACCATTTCCTTACATCGTTAACTGATTCGGAGCCACGCGTCACAATTGAACGAAAAGCTCGAAAGAAGTTACGAAATTTAAAATATATATTTTTATGAAAATAAGGCACGAGACGAGCAGGACGCTCGGCTGATGATACGCCTTGCTTTAATTTGACTATCTATTGTTTGACATTAAGGTACACCACAAAATCAATTTATTTCACGCCATTTTGTTAGTAGAGGTCACTTAACCGCTGCGCGGTTCAAGGGGAGAGCGCAGGTGTCCCGTAAGGCTGCGTGCTATCTCCTACACTGTTTCCTCTGCATTTGAATGATATGCTGGAAATCAGCAGTATTCATTGCTATGCAGACGACAGCACAGGGTTGCTATGCATCGTACACCGGCCGTGCCAGCATGTCCCGGAATAGCGTCGACGAGAACCGGAATAAACTTGTGTCTGAAATCGAGACTATGCTTTGCAAAGTCTCGGAATGAGGCCGACAAAATTTAGGCCAATTAAACTTCAAGAAAACATAATTTTTTGCGTTCACCGCTAAAAAGTCTCCCTTTGTCGTATTCCTTCTATTCGAGATCGCTACTCTAACTGCCACAGCCTGTATCGACTATCGGCATACTTTGCGTCGATATATCGAGCGATATTCAGTTCCGTGGTCACTTGGAAGAGAAGGTCAAACTGGCTTTTAAAAGGTTGGTAAAAGTACCTAAGTAAAGTAAGTACTTAGTAAGCCGAGACAGTATATCACTATAAGCCACTGCCTGCAACTACAGGGCGCAAATTCGGCCTCACATCGAGTACTGTTCTCACCTCTGGTTGGGCGCTCCCCAGTACCAAATTCTTCGATTTGAGCGCATACAACGAAGAGCGACTCGAATCATTCATTCACGATTAAGTCATTTCAGATGTGAGTTCTCTATGCATCTCCCACCACATTTATCACGGGGAGTGCGCAGAGCTGTTCGGGTTGATCCAGCGACCAAATTCCACCACCGGACATTACGTCTAAATGCAAAATACCACCCGCATCACTTTGACGTCTGACATTCCACAACCGCGCGTTTTGCAAGAAATTACAAAGAGAGTAATCAATTACCGGCTGCTGTTTTCTCGAACCGATACGACTTAGGTAGCTTCAAGAAGAGCAGACCTACTCCCATCTTAAAGGCCGGCAACGCATCTCATGACACCTGTTGTTGCGGATGTCCATGGGCGGTTGCCTGACCACTCTCCAACACGTGAACCTCTTGCCCGTTTGCTCCCTCTTATATAAAAAAGGTACTTACATTCTGCTTTGTAGGTGAGAGCTTCGATAATTTCCGCGACATTTTTGCAATCAGTTACCTTCGCCTTACAAACTTGCTGCAATTTAGGTGGACATTTACAACGTCTGAAATCAAAGACCAAATTATCAGAGAAATAATAATACTCGAGTGAAAATATTAAAGGCACATGGATACTTACTTTTTTTTCAAAACCATATTATAACTGAATTTTTGGCCTTTTTTTATCAATTTTTACATAATATTTTGAAAACATTAATTTTGAAAAGTATTTGAGTTGACGTATTGCATCATATAGATTATTTTCTTGAATTCAAGTTGACATGATAAAAGTATAGCTGACAAAAAAGTTTTCACACATTTCACTAATATTTACAAAAAAATACTTTTTGTGGTGCTAAGCAGGCAGATTAAACAGGTGGCTCACCTAATTTAATGTGGCATCATTTGCCCATAGCAGTGACAATAATTCTGAGCTAGGTGAACAGTAACCCATAACAAAACGACCAGTGGAGTAGCGTACTGCGATAATGCCCCAATTATTTCGCATTGGAACCGTCACTTTTTTTTATGGAATAGGAGGACAAACGACCTATTGTTAAGTGATCACCGCCGCCCACATTCTCTTGCAACACCAGAGGAATCACAAGAGCGTTGCCGGCCTTTAAGGAAGGTGTACGCGCTTTATTTGAAGGTACCCATGTCGTATCGTCCCGGAAACACTTATATCGAAACAATAATAAGTAGGTATCTTCGGGATACGCAAATTCTGGGCTTCGTCGATAGCTGCCCTTGTAGGAAGACCACCCTATACGCCAAAAGAGAAAGGTCTGAGAAAGCCCATCTTCTGAGCACTGTATTCAAATATTTTTATTCAAAATAGGATTAAAAATCATTTATTGAACGTCTCTCAAAAACTACTCCAAATTGAACCTCGATCTCGATAACAATTGCGCTATTTAAACTTTAGGTCCTAGAGAAGAAAATAAAGTTCTTCCTTGTGCGGTGTTTGCAGGTTGATACCAACCGGGTAACTTAAAACAGCGGGTCTTTTCTTCTTAGAAGTTTCCTCACTGCTATGGATCGCGACTCATAGGTATTCAATCGATGAACGAGCTGTCTCCGTCGCCTAGTGGAGTGATGCACTTATAGGGATTTTTAGGTTTTCCTAAATTTTATCCGATCGCTTAGCCTCTAGCTCTATTTATTTCTCGCCACCATCAAACGCTCAAGATCGCTGCTGAATTCTACTTCTCTGTGTGAAACTTTGTCTTCTCTTCTCTGTCTTCTCTTCTAAAATGCAGATGTTCGTGTGACGTCTAGAATATTAGCAGCGTACGGCTCAAGCACCATTTCAAGTGCGTTAAAACTCTGTCTATCTGCCGCCTTGAAAATCCATGTCCCTGCGCCGTACCTGTAGATCGATGGGGAAGACAAGATTGCGAAAAAGGAGTATTTTTGTCCGATTGCTGATATATGTCTCTTTACACCTTGGTCAGTTGAAGAATAGCCGACAAAAATGCGGGTACACCTCCTAAAAAGCCATTAATACTGTTGTCATTTCTCTAGTGTTAGAAAATGGACAGTGGTGATCATTTACCAGGTAAGGTAAGCGTAATAACAAAACTCTATTAAAAAATTTAGAACAAGAGTCTTTTTATTTATAAACTACAGATATAAAAGCCCAGATATAAAAACTTTTTTAACCATATTCAGCTATATGTACATACGTTTTCAATTTTATATGAATATACAGAGAAATATAAGATATGTAAGAGTAGGTATATGTAAGTGTATATAACAGTTTACAAATATAAAACTGCTCAAATTTTACAATGACTGATGACAAAAATGTTTGAAATATCATGGACAATCATGAAATTTTACACACACTTTGGGTAGGAAAGGTATCACATTTTATAGCGATGTCCTTAAGATTTGCCGAAGATGCGCGAACTTGATGCGGACGAATAAGTAGACAAAATATAATCATCAAATATAACCCATTAGCCAATAACATGA
The DNA here is from genome assembly GCF_905404315.1 of Leptidea sinapis. Lineage (NCBI taxonomy): Eukaryota > Metazoa > Arthropoda > Insecta > Lepidoptera > Pieridae > Leptidea > Leptidea sinapis. The sequence goes on along the minus strand of NC_066275.1, from coordinate 10,364,816 downwards.
TATAAAACAAATCTACACACCAATTTTCATTAGGATTGTGCAAGCCCTTCTTGAGTTATTTTTATAAGACAGAAATATACATACAATACAGACAAAAATAAATTTAATTAATTTTTGTTGAATTTTATAGTGCAAAGATGGTTCCTATTCTAGTACATTTTATACATTTTGAAGCTATTAAGACACAGGTTTTAGTTTCAACATTAATGTGGATTAAAGTAAAAAGGAGTTCAACTCTTATGGATATGTCTTTATTTCTAATGATGCTTTGATGAGCAACTCAAATTTACACTTAATAATCAGCATACATTGTCGTTTTTAATATTTTTTCTTCTTTACACGGATGTGGTGAAAGGTTCCAATGTGAGGCTTCATTTAGGAATGAATTTAGGAGTTATGTGTTAGGGCTGCATGTAGAAATGTTTCCCACAAGAAAAAATAAGAAATGGTTTGATATTTGTGTTTATTACTACATTAATTTATATATTTTCGTTGAATAACTTAACAATTTTAAGGTGCACTTGTATTAAACTAATTATATTATTTAAATTACCTAATAGATATATTATTTATATGTTTAGATAGAGTCCCTTGCTGATAAACAACCATTAAAAACAGGCCAGGAATATTAGTTAAGTGTGCGTGATAAGATACATGTTACACTCGCAATTTGTATGACACATTGTCTGAATGTTCATGAAATGCTAAATTGTACAAAATTCGAAAATTCGAATTTTTTTTGGACTTTTTCAGAACTGTCATAGTCTATCTATAAATGATCTAAGATAGTGTCCTTGCATAATCTTTATGGAACAATCAATCCTATAAAGATTTAAAACAATAAGGGGGCGTCCATGAAATACGTGAGGCGTTTTTTTTAATTTTCTGTAACTCACTCCCCCCCTGGTGAGATATCGTGAGAGTTTATTCAACCCCCTCCCCTATACCCCAATCTCACGTGAGATTTTCAAAATGTGGGTTTCTTAGATTATTATTATTATTATTACTTGAAGAGGGTGGCTATTTCCTAGTCCTAAAAGATTCCTAGTAACACCGCGTCCAGAATTGGACTATTGTGTTCGCCACTCATACTAAAGCTCATCGTCAAGCCCTGCCGTCTTTACGAACCGCAGTAGTTCCTTGACGCGAGTGTTGCAAACACTGTCTGGTGGCACGAAGTAGTCACCATAGATTGTGTTACGCATTATGCATGTATGCTTATGCATTAGTGGGCCGCAGTCGCAGAGTAGATGAATAGGTGTTTCATCATCCTCAAGGCAGAACCTGCAAGCTTTGTCGCTTTTGATGCCGACCACACTGAGGTGCTTGTTTAGGCGACAGTGCCCGGTTAGCATCCTAGTGAGTATGCCTAGATTTTTCCTGTTCAATGATAGGGCTTCATTCGCATAGCTACTGTTGAATGCCCTTATCAGTGCTTTAGAGTGGTTTAAACCTGAAGAGTTGTTCCAGCGTTTAAGTGCTTCTTGTTTACATTGGTTACTCAGGGTGTGTCGGATGGCGCTCTTGGGCAGTCCACAAATGGGTTCCGGACCATATTGGACTGCTTTAGCCCCAGCTCTTGCGAACTCTAGAGAGTTTCTTAGATAAACACGTTGGATTATTATTGTAAAGATGTATAACGTCGAAGTATGAACGAAATTATTTTCTTTCGAACGAATAATTAGTGAATCATCTTAATCGATTACAATTAAGCTTAAGATTAGATCTTAAGCATGTACAATCTGGATCAAATGGACATGAATAGAAAAAAAATTGCGTGATATTTGCTGTACCCCCCCTCTCTCCAACATAAGATTAGATGAGATTTGACTCGACCCACTCCCCCCTTAAACATCTCACGTAATTTATGGACGCCCCCTAATGTTAAATTAAAAATATCTATAACATATAATAATGATCAATTTAACTTTTAATACTCCAATTCATCCCATTTACCTATCCTTCAATTCCATATTTATTTAAATAATTTATAAAGTATTAACTATATACACATCTATATATTTTTCTTCCACCAAAATATAAATTTTAAATAATTTTAATATGTATGTAGTATTCTCAAGATTTCTAGAAACAGTAGCAGGTCAACTGAACATTGAATTGTGTAGAATTTCTATTTCATCCTTTCTTTGTTCAGCTCTTTTCTTTTCCTTCTTAAAAGCTTCATATGCCTCATCATCAGTTGGTAACTCAAGCCGACAAAATGGACAGGAATTAGTCTGAAAGAATATAAAGCAACACCTTGTCTAAATACCAATATTGATATGGACACAACAATTTTGAGTACCTTGAACAGAATATTGCAGAAACCTTAATAAAATAATTTATATAAACAACACATTAATCTGAACCACTGTCCAGATTTAAAAACTGTAACCCTATCCAGCCATATGCACACACAAGTTCAATTTTATATGAATGTACAGAGAAAGCAAATCTAAATAGTATGAATGGCTTAAGTTAAATTATTTTTTGGTTGTGCAACTTTCTATAAAAATAAAAGATTAACATTTTTATTGTATACATATAGTTTACAGTTTCATTAGCTGCAGTTTCTAACATGTTCATGCCATTAACACTATGTGTGGGTCACCAGCACTGTTATAAAAATTACAATTTGACACAGCACATGTAGGTGGCATTAAATATCAAATGATATTTATATTATTTAACTACCATATTTTAACTTAGCTTCATTATTTTCTTGAAAATGGTGCATTACCTTGTAATAAGACTGGTAGCATTATACCTCCAAATATCGTACTACGGGAGACTAAGTCCAACTCTTTGGGGTTTTCAAAAACCCTGAGAGTGGCTTTGCATTTGTAATGGGCAGGTATCCGGTATAAGTAACTATAAGTTGAACATCTTGCTTGTCTAGTCACTTTTTAAAGAAATATAAACCACATTTTACTCTTGGGAGTAATTGCTCTTTGCAAATACATTAAGTTTTATTTAATTTATTAATCAACATACCTTCTCTAGCCATGTCCAAATACAAACAGGGTGATACATGTGATCACAGGGCAGTTTTTTAGCTTTTTCATCTTTGTGAAACTTTTTAAGACATATCGGACAACATTTGTCTTCACTCTGTATTAAAATCTCAGGTAAATTATTGATTGCTTCTTTTGATGCTGGTGGTGGTAGCCTGAAAAAAATAATTAATAGGAATAATACATATATATATTGAATTTAGTCTTTAATTATCTATGATTTGATGCCTTTTTCTAGGTTGTTCATTTAAATCTAAGAAAGAAATTAATAAATTTTGAACGTAATCTGACCTAGGCCATTCTCCAGAAAAGTTGTCCTCAAAAACATTAAAATCCATTAAAAGTCTGGCCAAATGAAGAAAATGATTTGGGTGTTCACCATCTTCCAACTCTCTCCAGCCCATTTCATGAAAGTAGTCTGTCATTGTTTAATGTGAGTGCAGATTCACTATTCGAACAATTGATTTATTAATCACTAACTCGTAGTGTACTTTCAACCTATTTAAAATACTGATATTACAACACTTTTTACAAGTTTCAAGACGAGACTAAAAGAATAATAAAATCTTCATAACATCATGTAACTAAATTAGGATATTTTCTTAAATCATATTATTAATGTAATATTAATTAGCAATTATTAACAAAACGTTTGAGATATTTAAATGTAAATAATTGACTTCATATGAGTATGACTATTGTAAATTTGCGTAGATTTTGTTGTAAATGTAAAATGACCACCAATCATCTTAAAATATTGGAGCCAATCATGATTCATGATTATTTTGATTTTTGATCATTGATGACAATAATTGACATTTTTTTTTATGTTCATCCATCTGGACAGGCAAAGGGGTCAAAAGCCCATACAGCCAAGTCTTATATTTTTCTATTCTTCAGTCTTTACTTTACACAGCTTGTTCAAAGTCAAGCTAAGTCTTTATATGATCTTCATCTTCAAACATAAATAGTACAATTTCACATAAAAGTAGTATTTCGTGTTCTTCATGTTTCATTTTCTTCATATACATATAGGTTCGCATGAAAGGCCGAAGCCAAGTCTTTTATTGATAATATTCTTGTTCCAATGAAGATCAAGCTTAGCCCCTTATTTTTAATAATAAACTTTTATGATATAATACTAAAATATAAATCTCATATACGTTATAAGAAATATATTATACATGAATTATAAGTAATAATGATGAACATTAGTTGAATATAATTATAAGATAATATGAAACTAATTTAAGGTATAACTACAAATATAATATTTACATTTATACATTAAAATTTACATTAAAGTTAAAGTCCAATAATAATTTATGGACGAATATGTTTTAAAACTGTGTAAGGGATTGTGTCAAAAGCCAAGCCGTATTTTCAAATTTCGCCTACCGTTGAAACTATAAATTTGTAAAGCGGCACGAAGCAGTCATAAGTTTTCAATAACTGCTGAAGTGAGCGCGGGATGTCTTCAGCATTCTTATAAATATCCAAGAGGCAGTCTATCAATGTAAATCTTTGAAGATTATATTGGGGACAGTCAAAGAAAATGTGATCAAGAGTTTGGATGGATAAATTACAGAATTGACAAGTTGGAGAATCTAAAACACCGATCCTAAATAAATGAGCACCACTACGAGAATGTCCCAGACGTAACCGACAAATTGTGGTGGAAAATTTTCTGTGTAAGTATTTTTTCTTTTTAACAAACCAGGGAGGAGAGATTTCGTTTTTAATGTCGGCTAACCATTTGCCCTTTGTTTGTACAACTTGTTGCAAACAGGCTTAGATAAGCCTAATCTTCTACCACTTTAGTACATTGCCCATTCCACCAGGGAAGTTGTCGCTTTCTTTTAGGTAGATTAGTAATATTGTTACAGTGATAGTTGGTTTTAGGTACTGAATTTTCTACCGCTCTAAGAATTATGGAACAGAAGTTATTGTAAGACTTCTGTAGATTACAATTATTTATATCAAATTGTTTTAACAAGTAATTTACTAAGTTCTCATATTGGTCCCAATTTACTATTTTCAGATTACTGTGTGGAGGAATGTTGGATGGAATTGAAGAAGATTCAGTTTCCGACACTACCATGGAAAATTTTGTGATTGTATGCAAGTGATAGCTGCCCAAAGAGTCCTGATGAACTTGCCATTCACAGCACAGGAATAATGAAGATGATACTATTGTTAGATCTAGTCCATTTGGTTTCCAAGAATTAGTACCCACTGTAGTTGGTTGATCATTATTTAAGAGCATTAAGTCATTATCGTCCATTACATCCATGATGTCTCTACCTCTAGAATTGGTTCTATTACAAACCCAAATGGTATGGTGAGCATTAAAATCACCAGCAATTATTAGTGGTTTTGGAATACTATGCAACAGTCTATTAAATTTAGATTTGTCAAAGTTAGGTACACTGTTGCCAGGACTATAAAAGCTAACAATTGAGATGTCTTTTTGTTTGTATTTAATTTTGATTGCTACATTTTGCAAGGAGTTATCAGAAAATGTTTCTAACTTTTGAAAATAAATGCCATTTCTAACAAAAATTGCTTCACCATTGTGATCATTACCACAATCATTTCTTAGTATTGTATAACCTCTGATAGAAAACTGTATATTTGGTTTAAGCCAAGTTTCTGATATGAGTGCTATGTGTATGTCCTGCTCATAAAGAAGGTTTTGAAGCTCAAGTCTGTTACTCAACAGACTTTGAGCATTCCACTGTACTATGTTAAGTTTGTGACAGTTGAATGTGACGTTTTATTTTTAATTTCTATGGTATCTCTAATAGCTGAACTAATTGCGTGTGAGCTAATGCTTTGATTCTGTGTTTTATTTAGTGTAATGACTTTGATTATTGATTCTGTGATTAGGTTCATTGCTGCTGGATTGGATACAATTAAATTAATGATGTCTTGTGTGTTCTCTGTCTTATTGAGTGATGGAAAGTTTGTTGGATGTTTAAATAAATCTGATAATGGTGTTTTACTTTTATTTTTACTATCCAATATCTTTTTTTGTTTTATAGGGCATTGACCTGATACTGCAAGATGGTTACCTTTACAGTGCACACATATAGCTTTGTCAATAGGTATAGTACATTCTTTATATGACAGATTTTCAGTGCAGATTGAGCAACGGTGAGCATTTTTACAGAATTTAGCCAAGTGGTAAACACTGCTTAACTGGCGGCACATAAGGTCGCACTGGTAGACGCCACATCTTTAAGTGAACATAATCTGGGAGTGGAGTAGATGACGCAAAGGTAATAATGACTGCCTGTGTAGGTTGTAATATAAAACCACTATCGGATTTGTTTTTTTTTTTTCATTATACGCCGAACAGAAATAATTTTTTTGTACTTGACAAAGATTTGAAAATTTTTTTGTTGGACATATCAATGGGTATGGAGGAAATCACTCCAGACAATTCAGTGGCACCAGCTGGGATGGATGCCTTAATATTTTGTTCCCTTAAAAATGTCGTGTTGTCTAGTAATGTATTAGCCAAATTGGGTCGTTCAAACACTACTCCTATCTTATATTTGTTGAGTTTCTTAAGATATTTAATGCCTTTAATGAAACGCGATAAGTAGCTACTAAGAGTTAGCATGTCACGACTACCAAGTGGCTGTTCAGTGACACTCTCTATGAAGACTATAAATTCGTGACCGGCACCTGCGTCTTCCGGATATCGGCGACAATAGTCGGCCACCCTATATGGCAAATAAAAGTTCTCGTGGTCTTCCAAAACTGAACGCGAATCTGAGTATTCGCTACTTTCAGAGGTGGAATCTAAAATAGACTCACCTTTATCTCGTTCCGGCTTGGTTTTTTTCCGCCTTTTCGACATCTCTTAGCACAAACCTAAATCACTAAATATATAGACTTTTACTTATACTAAACAAATTAAATGATAAACATATACAAATACTTAGATACTTTTCAAAAATATGAGGATGATATACAATATAATAGAAATATTTAATTTTATAGTTAAAAAGACCGCCCTAAGAAACCAAGAGTTCCCGCGCTTCTTCAAAGTAATTGACAATTCTTACCAATTTTTTTTTATTTATTCACTCTTTTTTTTTTGAGATTTTGGCTCGCACATTCCATGCATCCGCCAGCTCCAGGTTCTCTTTCACTAATTATTCGCATTTGGAAGTTTTCGCAGAAGAAAAACTGACGTATGAGATGGACAATATTATATTGGGCATGATAAACTTATGCTCCTGCAAAATCTTCTGGCTTGTGTTTTGACGCATCGGTATAAATATGATGCCACCCTGGCTAGTTTTCTTTAACAACAGAATTAAAATAATTATTCGCATTACATATATTTTTCAATATTTTGAATATATCATATAACAATCGGAATGGTACTTATGGCTTCATATTTACAGTTAAATACATCAAACTTTGGAGATCGATGAGTAGGGTAGTGACTCAATTTATACCTTAAATAACTTTTTACTGAGCATGGGAGTGGCTGGAGATCAGAGTATGTAATTTAGTTATCAAGGGGCTATTTGAAAATTGTAAAACACGAAACATTAGACGATTAAACAAAAACTGACGCCTTAAGTGAAGCAGGGATTCGATAAACTCTTACTTTTAATGCATTCAAAGGACTAGATTTCATGGCTCCAGTTATTATACTCATGGCTTTTGATTGGATGGAATCTAGTTTTCTTAAACCCGCTTAACTACAGGGCTCTAACAAGAAGGTTCTGTAATCAAGGATACTGGGCATGGAGTATCAACAATATTCCGTTCTTCACTACGGAGAGTTGCTACAGCATTAGAAAATAGCTCCAAAGAATACCGATGTGCACCCCACCAAACACCAGAGAGGCATCTTATTAAATTGAGAAGCTATTCACACTTAGTAACTACGTATTCACAATAAGGCATGTCTGTCAGTTTTGAATGTAAAACTACTTTTTTTGGGTTTTTCAAGAATCCTGAGCGGCACTGCATTGTACTGGGTGGGGCGTATTAATTACCATCAGCTGAGCGTCCTGCTCGTCTCGATCCTTATTTTCATAAAAAAAAAAACATAATGAACTAAATGTATTGCCTAAGGCAAATAGTACAAAATTATCGGCATATTGAAGCATGTTAATAGAGTTCGGAGGTGAAACTTCAAAGTCATAAGTATAAAGGTTAAAAAATATTGGACTGAGGAAAGATCCTTGTGGAAGTCCTTTCCACACAAGTCCACTTTGGTCCAGTTGTTGGTCAAGTTTTATTGTTCTACCAAACAGAAGGTTTATAATAAAGTTAGTTTAAATATCCGGGTATATAAAAAGTTTATTCATTTTATGTTGAAGAATATGGCGATTGACATTATCATAAGCTGATTGTAGTCTAAAAAGACTCCAATAGCTGATTCATTACGTATAAAAGCCAATCACCTATCTGTCGTAAAAGTTCTAACACTATCCAAAGTGCTCCTACCTTTCCTGAATCAAAACTGTGATTCGGGTTGTATTCTACGATTTTTAACCAAATTCTCAGCAATTTTCACGATTTATTTTATTTATTTATTAGAATTTTAATTTTAAACTAACATTACAGGGTGATCCTAATGCGCTAGTGTAGTTCTCCATAAAAATGATTATATTATATAGATAATATGTCAAATTAATAGATATAACTTAAAAGCTTAGTCATATAGATTATAGGTACTAGTCACACAATAATAATAATTATTGTGTGATTAGTACTACTAGTATTACAGGTGATAATGCAATTGGGCGATATGATGATGCCAGAATCGGTGACTTGTTAGGTTTAAGAATGGGATTGATAATTTGCGATTTCCAAGAAGGCGAAACATTGCCGATATAATTATTCTATAAATGAAGCTTGACTAAGGTTTGCTAAAAATGAATATGAATTACCATCTTCACCTGGGGCAGAGTCTTTGATCGAAGTTAAAACACCTTGTGAGTGAAGGTAAAATTAAGGAAGAAATATTACTACAAAAAAGGTTTTGTTCCGGAACTAAAACTGGATCTAGACAATCCAGAAATGCTTCGCTTAAATTTGTAGGCAATCAAGAAAAACGATTATAACTGACACTTCTAAATTGTCTTATATTTTGCTAAACAATAGATGTATAATAAACAATAATTTTTTTACAACCCTGCATTTTTTTTCATTGAGTATTTTACGTGCACTTTATATAGCATAAAACACGGCTTTAAAGTTCTCGTCTTACATGTCTCTTTTGTTCCGTTTCCCAGCCCCCTGTCACGTACATTCTTTATCCTCACTTTGGTGAAGGGATACGGCCACTCGGTGTCTTTTTAAAGGGAATGTTTCATCTGCAGCTTGAAGAAGTACTTGTAAATGCATTGCTACAAATATTAACTCCATGTGGTATATTGGGTAAATTTAAACATTAGGGTCTACGCCACTTTTAATTTATTTCATAATTTTCCAGTAGTATAAATCTTATAACTATATTTACAATACTATGACTACATAAAATGAAAACTATCATTGCGTGGAAGCGTACCAAGAATACTGGCAGCATTTCAGCGCTGGATAGCTAAGCTGATCCCTTGACCGAAATAGCTGCCAGCGCTTTGGTTTCCAGTAGCCTTATTGAGGAACGAAGATAGTATTTTAAGCATTCTCCGCGCCTCTGCGCCCCACGGGCCAAGTGTCTCGACACCAAACGGTACAAAGATGTATGACTCACTGCGACAATTTGCGACGCTTGCTGTCTTCGGCAGTCGAAGCAGCAGCCCCAGCAACAACTGACGTAACTTGAACACGAGATGGAGCCAGAGTACCGCCCGCAAGTCGCGTCCCACACTAGTGCCCTTCCCCTTGCCCAAGCCACCAGCGTGTTTCCATAAGGACGCTTGCCATCGCGGCGGGTAATCCCATTTCCAGTACTTAGTTTATATTAATTTAAACGTGGCTTTCTGTGAGAACTTTGTAGTTATCGAGAATCATTAGTGGGAAATGAAACAATAATTGGGAAGTGATCGCTTCCATATGGATCGATAATGTATGTCACGTCATACAGGAATCTAAAGATGGAGAAATAGAAATGTCTATTGAAGTAATATTTTCATGGGTCATTTTCATTGGTGTGTGTGTATCAGAATTTGGAGTTTGTGGACCATATGCGCTGGTTCAAAATAAGAAAGTAGTAGGAAATAAGTATATACGTACTTAAATTAGGATTATATTATAATATGGCGGAAGGTAGGTAATGTACCTACCTTGTTTGATGAGCTCGTTCTCTCTCCAGCTGTTCTCTAAGTAGGTGACACTATGACTTACACTTGACACATATACCTACAGGTATTTAATTAATATTTATAAAGTTGATGCGGTGATTGCGCGAATCTTAATATATTATATTATGCGGCGGCGCAGCGGTTTCACTCAGCGGCACTTCGAAGGCAATAATGATCGTTCTTCGATTCACCTCGTGTAATTAGCGGATTTGAAGGCTTTTCGAACGACTAGCGCCATCTCTGTGGCCTTGTACTCTGCCATTAGGAAATGGAATATAAAAGTGGTAAACTGCGGTATACTGAAGGAGGAGTAGGATGCTAGGAAATAAATATACATAATATAAATACATATATTCTGCGCAACCAGAATTAAGTATGCAAATATTATGAGAATTAAGTATGTCTAACATTATTTCAACACAATATGATAAAACATCCCCAAGAAATATGATAGGAGTTGAAATCTGCTAAAATTAAAATATATATATATATCTTCATGTCTTGACTATATAACAGAGTGAGACATAAACATATGCGAAACGCTGCCAACAACTTACAGTTTTTTCGAAGTTTCCCTGCGAGATCGAATCAGAAATGAAGGTATCTGTAGGACAACCAAAGTCACCGACATAGCCTGAATGATTGCGAAACTGAAATGGCACTAGGCAGGGCACATAGTTCGACGGACAGACGGCCGTTGGAGCAGTAAAGTCCTGCAGTCCGCAGTGTTGGTAAGCCACAGAACAAGATGTACCGATGATCTGGTCAAGATCGAAGGAATACATTGGATGAGGGCAGCCCAGGGCCGATCGTCGTGGAGATCTTTGTGGGAGGCCTTTGTCCAGCAGTGGACGTCTTCCGGTTGATATGACGATGATGCTGATTAAGGTGGATATGAAGGTAGGTAATGAAGATTTTACAATATACTCATTCGTCATTCAAATATTAATAAGTACTTACTAGCAAACCCGACAAACGGCAGAATTAATAAGTACCCAAATATTTAAAGCATAAACAATTGAAATAAAATGTATTATGAAATCGTTTAACTATACAAATCATGTACGTAGGTTAAATTTTTTTTTATTCAACGCGCGAGTATATTTGATAGAAAATGATGTTGAATACTCACTTTAATACCGCACTATATTTGCAAATGGTTAGCTTTTACGTACACCTCAAAACCTTTTACACACTTATTACATTTAAATGTAATATTTCAATCAGCATTTTATTTATTTTAACACAATAATAACACAAAATTTTCCTGAATCTGATCGCAGCGCCTACTAGCGGGAGTGAGGACGCACTGAAATTAAAATTAAACTATTTTTGAATATTGGACACTGCGATGTTTGCGGATCCAATATACAACATTCCAAGAGCCACAACAATATATAAATAAAAAAAAATCTCGTGACAGAGTTTGGCGAGTCAACATCTCCTCAGGATGCCTCGTGTAGAGGCGAAACACATGTCGAATTGTTTAAAGACAAATACATATTGGCGGAATTAACACTAAAGAAAACTCAAAACATTTGGCTCAAAAAATATTAATTAAATAAACATTTTCCTGTGTACTGATTTGTGAATCTAAGACATTCTCAAATTCACTGAAACACCCAAAACTAGTTCATTAAAATCGGTCCAGACGTTTAATAGGAGTAGAGTGACATAAACACGCACAGAAGAATTTTATGTATAAATACTAGCTGCCCCGACAGACGTTGTTCTGTAGATAATAAAAAAAATACTGTTTTATAGGAATTTGCCAATAATCAAAACATCATGAATTATTTCGTAAAAAATGCTCCCTGTTGTTATAATGAAATTGTTTAACAGCGGAACTGTCAAACCATGCGTCGCTAAATTACGTACTATTGGTAAGGATGCCAAATATTTGATTAGTAGATTTTTTTTTTTATTAAAATTTAATAGTATTTTATTGTTACTTATCACGTCACGTACCTACACATAGAACAGAATCTTTGTATTGAACATTGGGTAAGGTTGAAGATCCGTCAAACATGTAACTGATTATGCGGATTTTATTACGGACATTATTCTCCCGCGGATATCTGCGGATACGCATATCCGGAACATCATTGCTCTCGAAAACTTCGCAAAATACAAAATAAAATGGTAGGTATTTAAAATGACAACAAGCTTAACTTATTTTGAGAAAGATATACTGTTTTAGAAGATGTTTTATTTTATTAGAGCAATAAAAGCAACATATTCCTAACATTTCCAAATAAACTATAGTAATTCTTGGTAAACATGTAGGTACTAATTATAAGAAATATTATTATAGGTTTTGACTCACGTAAACTTAAGTAGGTATCTACCTATCTAGGTAATAAAAATGTGTCAAAATTTGAGTGATTTTTTTAATGTAACATTTTAAGTAGTACTTACTCCATTTAGTAAACAGTTAGTCACAATCCAAAAAAAATCTCAATTTATAATCTAAGAATTACCTAGCCTAGTCTCATAGTGCCAAACCAATATAGTGATGTCATCAACTATGTACCTAGCGGCTAGCATCTTAGGTTTGTGGAACATGTTTACGGAACCACATGTTAATTTACTCATGTGACGGAACGGGTTTCATCGTGCAGCCACAACGCGTTGCAAAGGAATTTATACTACCAACCACGCACCCAACAGCCAACTACCTACACAGTTATCTACATTCAACGCACTGCCACTAGTCACAAACTCACTAGGTCAGTCGCAACTCGCAACTCACAGTCCCGTATCAGCCACAAGTGCCACTTCACGCAGCATTCACGTCGAATTTTACTCGTTTTATCGCACAAGGAGTAAACAACAAACCGGTAAGTTTATATTGATATAATTATTGTGATGATAAACTTAAAAATAAATGCATTGTGTGTGGAAATTACCTACCTACGTGCTAGATAGGTGTTGACTGATTTATAAATATATTGTGATACGGGTGATGTCATGATAATATTAACACTATCAATTATTTACGTTTATAAGGAATACTGTTAACTTGGTTATTTTATTTTTATTGTATGACTCATATAAGTATTGTTTTTAATAACTAGATTGGTAGGTACCCTTAAATACATATTAAATTTTCCCGTCATTAGAGCATCAAATTACTATTTAAAATTTTAATTATACGCGAGTTAGGTATATTACTTTAAGTAGGTACCCTCTTAAGAACCCAGTAAGTATGTTTGTAACTGTTAAAAGAAGGGCATAGTGTTTAAAAACGGTTCAACACAAAATATTATATCAAAAATGTGGGTAAATAGAGTAGGTAATGATGAAGTTTTCCATACGTATCCACCTCAAGCGAAGATATGATTACATTGAACTTAAGATTGGAATTAATAAAGGACAATGATTTTGTCTTGTTCTGTTCGTTAATTTAATATTTTTAGCTTGATTTTAGATTACATTCCGGTTTATATAGGTAAATGGCTGTTTAATCATATTATTGTTTTTGTAATTTGTATACTTAAATTAATTGTCTACGTCATTATCGGAATGTTTATTTGTTAAATTAATTTTTAGCTCCCACGTCCCGGATTTGAATATTGTATTTTCATATTTTTTCCTCTCGCTCGTGTTATTCCTCTGGTTCTACAAGAGAATGTGGGGGGCGGTGATAACATTAGGTGACTCGTATGGTAGTTTTTCCTCTTCGTACATTAAAAAAATAGAACATTCTTCATTAGTGATTACCTGAAACACATTTTTAGCTCCCATGCAAGGTTCAATGTAAACAATCTTATCTAATCGTTACAGTGATACTCATAACATATACCTACTTAATATAAGTATCACAGTATCGAAGCTTAAGTAAATTTGTAGTATTGCTTGTTATTACCATAGATTTTAGTATATTATCTACAGTTTAGCGGCAGAGATCATTTAACATTATCTTCTCTATGAACTATTTGTGAAAACTTGTAATAAGGCTTTAGTGTCCTAGTTATATTTCTTACTATTAATATAGTTAGCTGTTACTTTTCTAATTACATTAAAACAAAATTAATATGTCCTTGTACCTACTCCGCATAATAAAGATGTACAGTCTCCAATGACGTATGTACAGATCGTCATTAACAGACTCAGATAAATCGCAATAGCGTCTAGAATGCAATAAGAATGCGCTTCTGGCGGTCTGACGCGTTATCTTCATAATAATATTTACTATCAACTGACATTAAAATTATAAAGGTTAAATATTTTTAAGGATACTTTATACGGATATCGATATGAATACCTAATGGCCGTTCCCAATATACTATCTACAGATAGATATAAATTACTACATTCTACTGTCAGTAATTAGCTGTCAATAATCTGAAGCTGTCCCAATATACCCGATAAGTCATTCTTATCGCCTCATATTGGGACGCGTGAATTGCAATTTCCATACAAACTTCTATCGCTGGTAAGCTGTACGTCCGTGTCGTCCCATTGACAGACAGCATGTACGGATAAGGTGAATTACCGTGGATAAGTTTATTGGAACAGAAAAGTCAACGATAGTTATGATTTTAATCTTAAGTAAGTGATAGACTGAATATTGGGAACGGCCGTAAGTCATTATAAATCATTATGCCTACATCAAAATTATTGGTGATAGGTAATTTTATTAACTATGATTTTTTTTTAATAAATACAAAATTATCTGGTATATTCTAATGTTTCAAAAACGGTGCTATTGATGTCGTAACAGATTGACAATAACATAATTAATGTAATTTTTTAAGCTTTATCCACTCGTTTGTTTGTGATTTGTGATGAAAAGCGTCATAACTCAAAGTACGTGATAGGTAGGTAATTCATGAGAGTGCAAGCACTCAAAAATTTTGCAGCCGTTTAGTTTACGTGTTTGTCTTCTTTTTTTTACATTTTTTTTAAATTAGTACTGTCAACTATTCATATTATCTTAGTTTTTAATGCTGTTTATTATATAGAACTATCGAATCAAAACATACACGCATTTATACTCTATTACGTCAGCGGTCGTAGGCTTAAGCGTAACTATGAAGGTATACTGTATTAACTCATTAGTTCGAATGTCTACTTCACGCAAATTTATTTCGTAACGCCAAAATACATCAATAATATTTTATTTCTTTATATTTTTTTTATTTTATACTATTTTATTTAATTTTTTGGATACGATACTTTTCTTGGTGATTTAAGTAGGTATGTTGATTTGCAAGCAGACGAAATATTGCCTTTAGAGATTTTTTTAGTTTAATTTGTTTCACATTGTATGAAACTCTTACTAAACTATAGTAGACCAAGAGTAGACCGCAATCACAGACGTCACAGACGATCTTAAGTGATGTCATTCAATGTTTAGAAGAAATATGGCGTGGGGGCAACGCATATCAGCATTATTTAAAACTTACTCGTGATATCGACCAATTATTTACACTACATCTAACAATGTAATGTAGATAAAATTTAAAAATAGCAATGTTATTGTATTGTAGACAATGTTTTTAAAATAGCAATGTGTGAATGTAGGGCTGTCAAGCCAACCCTTCTATATTTTAGATGCTTACTATATAAAATATAGTAGGTATCTCACGCTCTCTTATGCTCAGGGTGGCACAGGCAATGGATAGGACTATGACAGGAGTTTCCCTGCGAGATCGAATCAGAAATGAGGGGAACCGTTATAGGAGAACCAAAGTAACCGACAACAATAGCCGAGATGGTTGCGAAACTGAAGTGGCAGTGGGCAGGGCTCATAACTCGGCGGACGAATGGCTCGAATGGCGACATCTAACCGGAAGACGTAGTGTTAGTAGGTCATGGCGATTTTTGGAGGAGGCCTATGTCCAGCAGTGGACGTCTTCCGGCTGAAATGATGATTATGATGATGAGGTATCTTACTATATCAAGGGTTCGAATACCAAAATTCTGAGTATATCAATTCATCTCTCAATTACCGCAACATCCGCATATGCAGGGCGTATATTTCCCTTAATTAATAACAAATGACGGTATGAGCACGATTGGGCCAGTTTAAAACTAATTAAAGCTGATCTCATTAGCTTTGTTATATATTTTATAATTTAAATCTTGTAATAACAGTTGCGAAGTATTAAGAAAATATAAAATTGATGATAGGAGCTAAAAGTAGCAAAAAAAAATATTTTAAGTAATAAGTAGACCGAATTTAACTCTTTAACTGTTGCATCTCAATTAAGTATATTATTGATAGTGTTATGTATGTTCATAACCACATTAGCTTATGATAAACATAATGTTAACACAAAGAATATACATAAAATTGTTATGCCTATAATAATAAGGTCAGAGGCTGATTGCGTGGCATTGCAAGGCGACATAGATGCTGTTTTCGGATGGAATATCAAAAATAAAATGGACTTCAACCTTAGGAAATGCTATGTCATGACTTATGGCCGAATGTGGCACCCCATCAAGTTCAACGATAAAATCGATGGCCACTAAACTAAATATAATATAAAATAAAAAAATAAATAATAAAATAGTCACTAGATCTGCAAACATCAAAGACTGGGGGTCATATTTGATCATAAGCTGAACTTTCATGATTATTTTATTGCACTGGCAAGAAAATCGCATAGGCGCCTCGGCTTTGTTCTTAGAAATGCAAGGGAAATTCGCCACGCAAATGTCATCCGGCTGATCTACAATGCGCTAGTTAGATCAAAATTAGAATCTAGCGCCGGCATCTGGAACCCGCACGAGGACACCTACGTGGTTCTCCTTGAAAAAGTTCTGAAGGTATTTCTGAGGTACCTTTATAAACGGATTTCTTCTGGGGTCTCTGAATTATAATTCTTTAGAAGTTCGGCTGGAGTATCAACAACTCACTACTGCCTGTAAAGTTTTTCATGGTAGGATCGATGCTCCCGAGTAAAGTGATAAGCTGTGTCGGTTTCTTGTTCCAAACAAATACCTTCGCAACCGTAGGCATGAACTGTTTGCGGTTCCGCAGAGGCGCACAGTAGTGCATGCACAGTCGCATGTAAACCGCACCCTCTCCGCGCTCAACGCTCTCCTGAGGGCAAACCCTGAGTGTGACTTGTTTGCGGATGAATGGACGGGAATAATGTCAGAATGCCTGAAGGACGGTGAGCGAGATGTATGTCTGAGGTAATAAAAATATTTCATTAATGTAATTGGTGTAAACCGTATTATTTAAATAAATTAAATTAAAATTATGCCTTCCACTTGGAGTCTTTTGTCGAGTGATGTTAAAAAAATGTTCGTGGTATAGGGGCCTTAATGATACTACAGATTGGGAATGGAATAACCGCCCTCAGGCTATGTTATAACAAATTTTATTGTACTATATTATTTTGTGAAGAAATTTTATAAAAAAAAGAAGCCCGCTGAGTTTCTTGGGCTAAAAATATTTGAATTTAAAATAAGTACTACAAATTTTTATTTACTTAACTTACTTTTGTTAACTGAAGAATATGTTTTATTGATTTACTAAACAATTCAGGATCCAGTGTGATACCAACATTTCCGATTCGTCTCTATTTTTTTTAAATCACAACAGAGGCACAATGCAGTAATAGATCAGTACTTTAAATTTATAATAGAGAGCCCGAATCGACGCACGCACACATACACACGATTTACACGGCCGCTAAGCAATCTTGGGGAAACAAAACTATTGAATTGAGTGCCACGCCGTACGCCGCGCTGTCCGCGTCGTCAATGATTTTGTATGTACCAACCCTAGCACTCCGCGCAGACGAAGGTATAAATTTCAAGGAGACCGCTGAGTTACACTACTGTTCTATTACTTGTATTGTGACCTAGTTATCCATTGCATTTGTTAACCAACCAATTACCTTGACCGAATAGCAGGAGCGTGTAATGTTTCTCAGATACTAAAAATTCATTCACTCAAATATCTAATAAATGTTTAAATTCTCTTTGCCAGTACCTTTGTTTATACTATTATGAACTTACTACTTATTCGGGTTATAGCTAGAAAATAATATTTTTCCACTAATGAGAAATCAGTTAGTGTTCTCTAAACACTAACTCATATCAGAAATTAAGTCCTGCAGTCAATATAATAACAAACAAACGTAATTTTACTGATCTAAATCAGGTACTCATTTGTAGGTTATAGATATGAATAAATTAAATCACTGTGCTAAATTTAAGTTTATTTT
Organism: Leptidea sinapis; assembly: GCF_905404315.1. Taxonomy (NCBI): domain Eukaryota; kingdom Metazoa; phylum Arthropoda; class Insecta; order Lepidoptera; family Pieridae; genus Leptidea; species Leptidea sinapis. The sequence continues at coordinate 10,346,330 of NC_066275.1, read as the reverse complement.
ATATTTGTTTCTATCGCTATGAAGTGAAGAAAATGAGTGACGAAAATATAATATTATCACAAAAAACATGGGAAAGAACAGCTGACTCTATACAATACAAGACTAATTACTCTGATGGGGTTGTGGATGGTCAAAACAGAACATTTCAAACAAGCTATCATATTGGATATGAAGAAGGATTTATGTATGGATTTTCATTAGGTCTATCAGACGCAATATTGCAAAATGGGGGTAGTTAGAGAATATAATTACCGTAATCGTTAAAAGGATAGGTTCAAATATGATCTAAACAGTGTTTTGGGATGACAGAGGATATATCCGTATTTTCAATACTATATGTGTCCAGTTATTATAAATTTAAATGTTGTCTCAGAAGAGAGAGAGAGATAGAGAGTTTCTCTCAGAGAAACTCAAAGTATTATCACGGAATTTTGTACACACATTCTCAGATGTAGGACCAAAGAATATATTGTAATAAAACAAGTAGTAGTAGGTCATAGGACATATTTTATACAAATGACAAAAGATTAGTCTTTTACAGATTATTTAGAGGTTGCCAGACTTTCCTCATAGACCACTTACAAAATACATTTTCAATTCCGATGAAGTACAATTTAAACATACAGTAAAAACTCTATTTTCTAAAAATTATACCTATTTAAAAAATATGTGTTAGATAATAAAATAATGTATGCTTACGTGTAAAATAATATATAACGCTGTTTTTCAATATTTGTCATAGGGACTGATCAAAAGCAAAATACTACACAGTTCACTAACTCACCAACACATCTGTAAAACTAGCAAACATGAACATTTACCCCCTTATTCATAATGGTCCGCTAACTTTAAACTGCCGCTAAGGAGTGTTTTTTCTAATTCTGACTTAGGTCAATAGAAGAAGACGGAGTGAGAATTAGCTATGCCTTAAGTTATCAGACTATTGTGAATAAGGGGGTTAAAAATTAGTCTCACGATAATGAGGGGTGTTTGTCTATTACGCTTATATATACTTAGGTTATGGTTTTAACATAATATATGCATGAAAATTCTTAAAAATGTAATGATCAATAATTTTCAAATGTTAAATGAAAGACCAATGACGTTCTATTGAAAGACATAATATTAATATTATACCCATTTTTGCCTTCCTCGGGAACGTCATTGAGAATTTAACGTTTGAGTATTTTTTTGTTGTATCACTTTCCATTTTATATTGTAATTAAAATTATTTGTAAGACGATGAAGCTGTTAATATTTCTTTTAAAGAGTGGCAATGAGTTTCTTGCCGCTTCTTATTAAAGCTCAAACTTTTCCGAGGTTGTAACTTTAAAAATAAATAAAAACACTTGAGATTTATATTTCAGTGTCAAATCCATGACCCAGATGAATTAAGGGTATGTTCCGATATGCACTGCGATCACGGCGTTTTCGAGGTAAGGTACTCGCAGTACTTTGATCATGTGATCAGTCAAAACCACTCGAGTGCCTAACGTTTATATATATATAGCAGTACCTACAGTTTAATCCCAAATAATTTAAATTTGACAGTACTCCAACAACAGTTTTTTTAATGAACTAAAAAACCTTAATACACTCTTTGAATGCTGCGTCAAAAATTGCGGCTGACAGTATACGGGATTGCGTTCCGTTTTAAATAGTAACCAGTATAACTAACTATAAAGGAACGGCTTCACAGTATACTAAATTGATGTCACATTGTACAGTGGTCGCAGTGCATATCGGAACATACCCTAAGTGATTGTGATATGATTTTAAATATAATTCGTTCGCGTCACCAGTATGCTATGTATAACGAAAATTTATCTATAGCGATAAAAACGAATTAGTAAATCTATTTCTATAGAAGTAGATAGTTATTCATATTTATATGGTTGTTGGTTGGTAAATGTGAAGATAAATGTAAAAGCTTATTAATTAATTATTATAATAGTTGTAATTAACATTATTTTTATATGTATTTGATTCTACTTAGTAAAACACTGTTTATAAGTTTTTATCTCAAAGTTTTAAGTATTCCATGCATTGTTTTTTCTTACATGAATTATATTTTCTTTTTCAGATCATGGGCAACATAATATATTCATTAGTATGGCTTATTGTGCTCATATTCATATCGTTTTGGATCGCGGGCATTGCAGCAGGATTTTATATTATCATTCTCCCGTTCACAGTGTGCATAGAGGGTTTAAGTGTAAGTCTAAAGTTTTAATATTTCATCATAGGGGCTTCTGGTATGTACTTGTGAACATAGATTTACAATATACTTCATATAGACAAACAAAGCGAGAGAACATCTGTAACGGATATGCAGCTTGTAACCGATTTTGATTGATATGTCGTAAACAGTCAGCCACGCTTGGCTTTAGATTCCTTAGTTTTTTGAATACTAAACCACTAGCTAATGCACATATTGACAAAAAGCCGCGTTTTGTCGTGCTGTCGTCTTTAAACGCTATTGACTTGAGATGTCGCTCTTGTAAATCTAAATAATTTGTTATGTTTTTAAAGTGATAACCCCCAGTTCTAGGATTAATACATAAATAAAATTTGAAAACAAAATTTTATGAACGATCCGGGACTCGAACAGTTAGCTCAGTTGGTTAGAGCACTGGCACGGAACACCATTGGTCGTGGGTTCAAGTCCCGCACTGTTCATAAAATTTTGTTTTCAAATTTTAAATCGTATTTTGTTTGTAATAAATTAAAAATACTTCCAATTCTGAATTAAAACTATGGCCATCTTGTGCGAAAGCGGTAATATAGCTCAGCTCGATTCCTTAAGGCCATTGGCTGAAGCCCCAGCCTTAATGAATCAATTTCGACAGGCAACGGACTAGTGTCATTAAAGTCAGAGCCGTTAAGTAAATGTACCTACAGGTTTGCCTTGTCGGCGCATTACTAATATATGCGATGGGCGTTGGTATGTCGACAGTTATAGTGCATCTACAAGTCTACTCGCAAAATCGACAACGATACATTCAGAACGGTACGATAATACTCCGAATATATCGCAAGTACCGTACTCCAACAAATGTTCGAATTCCTTACCGTTTATCGTAACCATAGGCTTTTTATTACGATGTTAGTGTGAATGAATTATGTGCAAACCTTGAAAAACTAAATATTATCTGTGGTATGTCGCTGTTAAGTGTCAAAACATATCTTAGGCGCTAAGGACCATGCCAGACTCTGCCCCACCAATTTACATCATTTATACAAGTACATATTGAAGAATTATGTAATGAATATAATATGACCATTTAAAATTGAATTAGTAATACAAAACTTGCGAATAAATACAATGTAAAAAAAAGTAACTCAACCCTTCTCGTCGACTTCCTATTTGGCAGGCGGCCATTTGCATTACCTACTTTCTACGCATCAATGTTTCGTTCGTTCAATCATCGTTTCCACATTGAATACGATGTAACTAAGAGTAGGATTCGACACGTAATGCCACGATATATCGATTTTAGGAGTAGGCCCCCTGTAATGGATACGCTTTATGTGGCATCGTATGACCAAACCAGTAAACGGGATATGTAGGGCAGGTCGAAGAGGCAAGGCATATCATTTACAATACTTATATATCGATCATAATACGACGGTTTGGTAACCAATACGACCACACTAAGCCCTTCCAAAATGTTGCTAAGCAAAATAGATTCCTGTCTATTCGTTGTTACATTTAAACGTTGCGCAGATAAGCCTAATATTAATTATGGTTATCGATATTAATTAACTACGCATCAAGTTTTACTGACGAGTCAACACAAACTAATTTTAACTAACGCAAACACGTACCTACCTACTTAACTGGCGAAGTAGGTAAGTACTTACCCATATAAAATACTTCGCGTGATTTTTTTGGTGAAATACATATAGGTATAAGAATATTATAATATTGTATCACGGTCGAACTCATGTTGCCCTGATATTTTTGTTTTAGTGTTTATTCAAGTAAATTTATTATACATATTATATGTAGGTACTTATACAAGTTTCACTGCGATAATCATGAATACAACAAAATAATGTAGGTATTCTAATAAAATATGATTTTAGATAATAATGATATGTGACATTTGTGACAACTCTTGTACCTAGGTATTTTTTTTAAAGATAATACTTAAGGGTAAGGAGGCAAGGTATATACGATAATAAGGTATATCTGCGTAAATGCGAATACCTCCGTAGTGTTACATGTATATACTCTTTGGCAGTATCAAAACCCGTTGCGCTACTGTATGGAAACTATGAATTAGTGAGGCGCGGAATATAAAAAAAAGACCAAATTAAATTACAATGCAAATATATTTTACCAAAGAGCCTGTCCGTGTTTACTCCATTCTCAAGAATTTGTAATCGTAAATGTTATTGGTTGGTAATCTTAACACTGAAATGTTTTTTTATAAATCTTTTAAATATAACACAATAGAATATGTCAAGCTATTTTAATTTTCATTGACAGTTTAAATTCTTTATATTTTTTTTGTTCTGATCGCTCCCAGACTAACTTCATTCCACATCCTAGTATCACAACACTAATATAAATTTCTTTAATTTCAGGGTCTCACTGACTTTTTACTGTCGGTCATACAGTTTCCACGATATTGCGCAAAAGGCATGGTCGATGGAACAGGCTTCAACTAAAGTGCCATTGAACTCTCAATATGTGTTTCGTATTTACCAAATAAACTACGTGTCATCTAATTAAAAGGTTCCCTGTTACAAAATGTTTACTTTAAGAATTTAATAATGTAATTTATTCTTAATGAAATAGTAACATTTGATAAGTTATGTTTAAAGTTAGTTGTTATTTTAAAGTAACATATTAATACTTTTATGAATAAAAATATTAAAAAAAAATCAGTTTAATTACTAATACATTTTACCTTGGCTTTTATTTTTAGGGTCATTTACGTACGCTAAATTGACGCTAGTATAACACATAGATGTATTCAAAGATGATGTAAGTTCTACGTAATAAGAGGCGGGTCTGCCTAAGTAAAAATTGAAATTTAGTTTAGTTTGAAACGTGCAGTCATTTGACATAAGTTTGAAATAGTAGTAATTCCATTAATGCGATTGGCGACCAGGTATAATCCGGGTAAGTTTGAAAGCGAACAGTTTTTTTTAATGGGATAGGAGGACATACGAGCGTACGGGTCACCTGTTGTTAAGTGATCACCGCCGCCCATAATCTCTTGCAACACCAGAGGAATCACAGGAGCGTTGCCGGCCTTTAAGGAAGGTGTACGCGCTTTTTTTCAAGGTACCCATGTCGTATCGTCCCGGAAATACCGCACAAGGAAGTTCATTCCACAGCTTTGTAGTATGTGGAAGAAAGCTCCTTGAAAACCGCACTGTGGAGGACCGACACACATCCAGATGGTGGGGATGATATCCTAACTTCGGCGGCAGGAATCAGGTTAAACAGCTCTTCGGAACACTCCCCGTGATAAATGCGGTAGAAGACACACAATGAAGCGACGTCTCTACGCAACGCCAAGTGATCCAGCCGTTCACAGAGCACTGGGTCCCCAACAATTCGAGCTGCTCTGCGTTGCACGCGGTCAAATGGATCGAGCAGATACTGGGGTGCGCCAGACTAGAGATGACAGCAATACTCCATGTGTGCGTAAAACGTAGTGGATTTCGGTTGTCTCCGTTTTTTACAAGATTAAAGCCGTCGTCTGTCAATCTGTCAATGACTGCACGTTTCATACAATCGAGTGGATCGCTTTTATCTTAAAGAGTTTCGCTAAGCTGGATGTGTTATACCAAAGATTGGCAATGCGAAAGAGTCAGCATGAAGTATTAGAGTATATTTGAGCGAGATAGCCATTTCCGTACACGCTATCGGCATGTAACGGCCTGATGTTTGTTGTTAGCGAAACAAATTTCGTTTTTGTGGAAAGAGTTCGTACCAATAGTAGATTAAGTAGGAGTAGTTGGAAATGGTCACGTCACACGTGTGCTGTACCTGGATGAAACTCATTCAAGAAAGAAAATCTTCAAAATAACACAGGTCCCGGGTGCGAATCCCGGTAGGTGCAATCATTTATATGATGAATATGGATGTTTGTCTCCGAGTCATGGATGTTTATATGTATTTATGTATGTTTAAGTAAGTATATTGTATTAAATATGTCGTTGTCTTGTGCCCATAGTACAGGCTATGCCTAGTTTGGGGAAAAACAATTTGTGTAAAAGTTATCAATATTATATTATTATTATTATTTCACACGTAAGTACGACTTCAAATATTTAGCTGTTCAATGCAGTATTTTAGAATTATTCCTAAAATCTTATACAGTAATAGATTGGAAAAATAATCAAGTTTTATCACATTAATAAGAGTATTAAGTGACTTTTGTAACGCATCCAGAGGGATGCATAGAAATTCGAATAAAAATATAAACAAATACGAAAATTTGTACTATTTTTAACCTAGGTTTTTGATGCTAAAGTTTGACCCTATCGATATTTCCAATTCCCAAGTATCTATATTAAAACTGAATGCATTAATGAATAATGATATAATAATGCTTAGATATAAAGAAAATAATCATCTTATTCAACTTCACTCATTATACTTACTTACTTTTTGGATAATTTTTTTTCCATACTTATCGTATACATAGGTACTTATTTATATAATTTGTAACGAGGACACCAGCTTCCCGGTTAAATGATTAAATTCGGGGTTTAGAGACTGAGCGTTTGGCGATTAAATAAAACAACTGCTTGACTGTGAGGAATATGTGGAAGATATGATTTATTTGAAAGTTACATCATATATATACAAAATCCTTAAAACTAGTTACCCAATTACAATTTTTACTTAAAAAATATTTACAAGTTCAGAAAATACACACCAATACCAAAGCTTACATTTTAACCAATAGTAAAACGTTTCATTCAATAAGAATTGAGAATAATATTATGTGTTCTATCTCGCTCTAAAACTAATGCTATCGCAGTAAGCCGGCTAGCGAACGCGGTTTGTGTATACTCGCGTCGAACCTCGATCATACGATGTCAATGAGCATTCAGCACCTACTCTGTCGCTCATTGATTAAAATTGCGTGAATAGCGATCGACCCTCGAGTCCCGACGCGTCAGTCGAGTACGCTCGGCCTTGCTGTGCGGTTGAGTAACGCGGAGCATATGACTGATCACGTGAGTATATCTGCGGTCGTCGAGAGAACGCACCATGCTTGTACTACGGTGAGATGACTACTGGTGATCTGTATGATTCTATGAGTTGATGTACAGCATTATGAAATGGTTCTTATCAGAGCTAATATGACGTTATATAAAATAAAATGTTCTTTTCAGAACTTTTTTGCCCTGTGCTGCCCCGGGGCGTAAAAAGAATAGGGTAGTCCCAGGTCCAAGGGTGTCGTAAGAGGCGACTACGGGCTTTTTGAAAGTGGGAGAGTCACGCTGCTGTCTCATGACGTCAGCACAATCGGGTCAGACTCGTCCGGGTTACTTACCACACTCGCACAGAATACCGGCGTGAAGTAGCGGCCTAGTGCCGCTATGTTTCGCATAGGTTAGTGTCGAGGACCGGAGACCATTCCCCCCCCCCCCCCCCCCCCCCCCCCCCAACAAAATATGAGAGCATTGGTATTTAAAGAGAAATTATCCCAGGAGAGTACCGGCTCTTGTAGAGCCAGAGAATCCCTCCCCGAGCATTCGCGCTCGGGCTGCCCTTCGTATTCTGGGGAGGGCACAGTACCGTGTATGTCACAGGACAAACAGGGCAGCAACACCACGGCACCCCGCTCCACGCTTAATGTGGACTTTTGTAACATCCGGGGAATTCACTCCAACTTAAACGCCCGTCCACCACCACCTTGAGACGTCGCAGCCGGCCTTGTGTTTCCTTACGGAGACGCAGATATCTCGACCTAGCGATACGTCATATTTAACGTACCCCGGGTACAAAATTGAGCATAATTTCATGCCTCATGCCGGGGTATGTGTGTACGTTAGGGAGGATATCTGATGTCGCCGTCTCGGCAATTTTGAGGGTAGGGGCCTGTCTACTCTCTGGCTCCGCGTAGATTTAGAGGACCGCGTCCGCATCTATGCGTGTGTCTACAGGTCCCATAGTGGTAACACAGAAACGGATCACCTCATGGGCTGCGTTCAAGCGGCATTTGATGACGTGCTTGCTCAGATCCCCTCCGCTGAAATCGTAGTCTTGGGTGATTTCAACGGGCACAATGCCGAATGGCTTGGATCACGTACCACAGACTACGCAGGGCGATCTGTGCATAATTTTGCATTGGCGTATGGTTGAGTCGCCGACGCGGCTCCCGGATGTGGATAGCCACATGCCGTCCTTATTAGATCTTCTGCTGACTACACATCCCGATGGTTACCAGGTCTCTGTCGACGTCCCTCTCGGAACGTTCGACCATTGCCTGGTCAGGAGTGTAGTGCCTATCCGACGCCAACGTCGCAAACCACCAGCGACCCGCCGCGTTTGGCACTACAAGTCAGCAGATTGGGATAGGATGCGTTCCTTTTTTGCATCCTACCCTTGGGGCAGGGTTTGTTTCCCTTCGGATGATCCTAGTGCCTGCGCCGTTGCAGTAGCCGATGTGATACTGCAGGGCATGGATATTTTTATACCAAGCTCTGTAGTACCGATCGGTGGCAGATCACAGCCCTGGTTCGATGCGTCAGTTAAAGCAGCATCTGACTGCAAAAAACAGGCGTATCGAACTTGGGTTGCGGCGCTGGGCTCAAAGGATCCGAACTGCAAAGTTCTGAAGAGGAAATATAACCGTGCCTCCAGATTTTTTAAGCGGCAAATCGCCCGTGCGATTTCGAAGCACGTCGTCAAAATTGGCGAGCAGCTTTCCAGTTACCCGACCGGAACACGCAAGTTCTGGTCGTTGTCGAAAGCTGCTCTTGGTAACTTCAACCAGCCGTCCATGCCGCCGTTGCACATGAGGAATGACACCCTGGCCCATACGGCAAAAGAGAAAGCCGATCTCCTGTGCACTCTTTTTGCCTCCAACTCGACTCTTGACGGCAACGGAAAAACACCGCCGACCATCCCGCGGTGTCAGAGCTCCATGCCTGAAGTACAGTTCCGACAGAAAACTGTTAGGCGAGCTCTGTTTTCGTTGGACGTCAGGAAGTCGAGCGGGCCGGATGGCATTTCTCCAATCGTGCTTAGAACGTGTGCCCCTGAGTTGACGCCGGTGCTAATGCGTTTATTCCGGCACTCTCATTCAAAAGGCGTAGTCCCTGATTCATGGAAGTCAGCCCTTGTCCATCCGATCCCAAAAAAAGGAGACAGTTCGGATCCGGCAAACTACAGGCCTATTGCGATTACCTCCCTACTCTCCAAAATCATGGAGAGCATAATTAACCGCCAGCTCTTGGTATACCTTGGGGGTCACCAGTTGATCAACGACCGGCAGTACGGCTTTCGCAATGATCGGTCGACTGGCGATCTTCTGGTATACCTAACACATAGATGGGCGGCGGCTATTGAAAGCAAGGGGGAAGGCCTGGCAGTTGGTCTGGATATAGCGAAGGCCTTTGATCGTGTATGGCACAAGGCGCTCCTCGCAAAACTTCCATCATTTGGGCTTCCCGAGAGCTTATGCAAGTGGACCTCCAGCTTCCTCACTGGGCGCAGCATACAGGTCGTTATCGACGGTTATTGCTCGAATCCCAAGCCCGTGAACGCTGGAGTTCCCCAAGGCTGTGTGCTATCTCCCACGCTGTTTCTTCTGCATATCAATGATATGTTGGACACCGCCAACATGCATTGCTATGCAGACGACAGCACTGGTGATGCCGTATACACGGGCCATGCAGGTCTCTCTCGGGAAAACGTCGACCAGTGCCGGGAGAAACTTGTGTCTTCTATCGAGTCCTCTCTCGAGAAGGTCGCGGAATGGGGTAAGTTGAACCTTGTCCAATTTAACCCCCAGAAGACTCAAAATTGCGCGTTTACCACTAAAAAAACCCCATTTGCCGTATCACCGCTCTTCGAGAACACTTCCATTAAAGCCTCGCCTAGTATCGGAATACTGGGTCTCGAAATCTCGAGCAATTGCCAATTCCGTGGCCATCTGGAGGGCAAAGCCAAACTGGCTTCAAAAAAACTGGGCGTCATAAATAGAGCACGGCAATACTTCAAGCCGGCCCACATTCTAGCGCTCTACAAAGCGCAGGTCCGGCCTCACATGGAGTATTGCTGTCATCTCTGGTCTGGCGCACCCCAGTATCAGCTCGATCCATTTGACCGCGTGCAACGCAGAGCAGCTCGAATTGTCGGGAACCCAGTACTCTGTGAACGGCTGGATCATTTGGCGTTGCGTAGAGACGTCGCTTCATTGTGTGTTTTCTACCGCATCTATCACGGGGAGTGTTCCGAAGAGCTGTTCAACCTGATTCCTGCCGCCGAATTCCACCTTCGCACGACACGCCACTAATGAACATAAAACATAAACAAAAGCGGAATTAACAAAGGAGAGTAAGGATTTGAAATCAGTGGGGCGAGGGATATCAGGAGGAAGGAGACCATAAAGAGAAGACAGTCGAGGGCAACTGAAAAAGATGTGATGTGGGAGTTCCTTCATCAAGTACATACTCACAAAGAGAGCTGTCTCTTATATGCAGCTTAGCAAGATGGACGGGTGATGGTACGCGCATGGCCTAGCCTTAATCTACAGATTGTACTTGTAATGCGTTTATGAGTATCTTTGAAATTGCAGAACCAAGGACGAGTAGGAATAATTGAGGATTGAACATCAGCATAGTATTTCCCTTTCAAAGAACTAGTCTTTTGCCAATACATTTTCCAGGATGATAAAAGGCGTTGTCTTGCGACCTGAAGTAAATCATTGGGATAGACTGTGTAGTGGTCCATACTTCATCATATAAAGTTCATAATAAACTGGTAACATTCGCAGAGTGTTTTAGTGACAGTGACGTACCCGGCCGAATATGGCAGTTCCGCTTGTTTCGAAACGACAAGTTACTTTATTTTCATATAACTTTTCATACCTGTTCGCATATGAATAAAATAAATATATGCGAAATCATAATTTAAAAAAAAATTTATTATGCTTACGTGCTTAAGACGCATTACGTGACGCAATATAACCCATATTCCGGCATTCTCCATTTTCTATAAATACTTTAAATATTCGTATAATATTTTATATTTACAGTGTTTGTGAATTGATATACCCACTTTAACTATATAACATTTTCAGATTTGAAACAATGCTTCAGTATAACCGTAGATAAGGTGTATATTCGACACAGTAATGATTTTATATTTACATTCATTACTTACCATCCCCACCTCCCATCACGAGAACGTATTGCTCGTCTAACTTTTTCTTATAAAAATATGTCGTAAAACATTGTTCTATTTTATAAATCCAAGATGGCCGCCGAGCAAAACTAAGATTTCAATATTATGGATCGTATGCGAGGTTTTCCAGAGTGCAGAGAACTAATTTGGAATCATTTTTGAAATACAAGATGGCCGCCGTGTTATTTTTTTTAAAGTGATAACCATCACTTCCGGGATTAATTACACAAATTAATTTGAAAACAAAATTTATGAACGATGCGCGACTTGAACGGTTGGCTCAGTGGAAAAGCGCTCGCGCGGAACGCGAAAGGTCGCGGGTTCGAGTCCCGCATCCTTCATAAATTTTGTTTACAAATTAATTTGTGTACATTCTGTTCTTTAATTGTGAGATGGTAGTTTGTTATGAATAAATTTTTATTCTATTCTAATATGTGGATAAGTGCGTGTTGTCACCATGATCAAATACAATGGATCCCGGAATACGGAGTACTTCTGGGATGTAAACCTAAGAGGCCGTAGAGTTGTTTAATTGAAAATCAAATTTAGTTTATTATCAAACTTTATTACTTATTACTAAAATATAATTTTTAAACAATATTTTGTACTTTGTACATCACCTGGTGATATAACAGAAAAATGTTGCACATTCTTAAAAATGGTGCCAACTGACTATCAAAGAAAAAAAAGATAAAAAATGTAAACTGAAAAAAAAAACTGAAAAAAATACACAAAACTTAAACTCCTTTTTTGTGAGAAACGATACCTAACGAGCATATGAATCAGTCGATATTAAGTCATCGTCTACCCGTAAATAACAATATGTATCACATGACTATGTACCAGAAAATCACCACGGCGTAGCGTAATGCGATAATACCGCGCTCAAGTCATCTTTGGGTTTGATGTTGCTCAGCAAGCTGGAACGCAACCTCACAGGCACTCTCGGGAATATAGGAACTGCTCAAACGTATATTGGACATGCCTAAAACTAAGCATGTACCGATATCGATTTATCGGTACGATATATCGACATCAGTATCGATGTATCGATATCGGTCGATATATCGATATCAGTTCGAAAAACGTAAGCCTTCATGATACCTTAAACTTGAGCATTAAGTGACATTAATGTGCATTTAACCACTGATTTAGCACTGAACGCTGTTTATCCGTTCGTCATCATGTTTCCCCAGAGGTTATCCACAACTTCTGTTAATGACACCGCTCAAGATTCGTGCCGAGGCTTATATTACGCAATAGAAGAGTAAAAACTCATGGTATAAGGTCAAACGTAGAAGGTGGAATGTATAACCTCTTCATTGGTACATCACTCTTCAGTTGCTTCAATTAAATGACTCAGACAATTCTGGATATCCTTTCTCACCACCAAACATTCATTTATAAAATCCCTGAAACAAAAGATTAAACTGTTTATCAGGAATTTATTATAAGGCTTCCAGGTGAGACAAAAATGTAGAATACATAGTAACGTTAAGGGCTATGTTTCACCGAAACACCACGGTCACAATGGAGCATTCTGGTGAGGAATTATCTTTTCAATTGCTTTTTTAGGATTGCATACAATGAGGAGGTGTTACTGGCAGTCGGAGTGGCGGCATTTTTTTTAATGAAAATATGGGACGAGACGAGCAGTACGTTCAGCTGATGGTAATTGCAACGCCCTGCCCATTACAATACAGTGGCGCTCAAGATTATTGAAAAACCCAAAAATTCTGAGCGGCACTATAACTGCGCTCGTCACCTTGAGACATGAGTTGTCAAGTCTCATTTGCCCAGTTGTTTCACTAGAAAACAGTAATGCTTACACATTACTGCTGCACAGCAGAAATAGGCGCCGTTGTGGTACCGATAATCTAGCCGGAATCCGGTGCAAAGGAGCCTCCCACTGGTGAGTTGCTGAGTGAGTGACACACAGTACAGCTCTATTGTAATTAGTAGTGGCGCGACCAGTGTGGTGGCGCGACCAGTAACATTCTGTGCACGCGTCCGAGGTGGTTGCGCAACCAAATTGGTGGCGCAGAACGAACACCAGTTGAGTAACTCCCTATGGAGCTGTATGTATTTTTTTGATAGCGGCGACTGGTTGCGCTACCGTGGTGTCTCGGAGAAATATTGCCCATAGACTTCATCGACCATATCACTTCGGTGGTAGTTTGCTAACCCTTTAATTTTGGTTGGTTACGTGATACTTATCATTGACAATTTCCTTTCACCATTTCTAAGCTTACTTGACTAAGTATGGGTGGCACAATAAGTTGAACCATTGACTCAACACGGAGCCCCGATTAGATCGTCACCCGTCACGTAACAATGTGTTTTCAGTTATCAAATAATTACTTTTATTAGCCGCTTTATAAGGTCAGCAACTATCTTTTGATACCTCTGTTGATACAAGAGTGTATGGGCTGCGGCGAACACTTACCATCATCTTACCCGCTCGTTTGTCCTCCTATTTGGTTGTTGAGTGAGAGAGAGAGGAGTGTATGAGCTGCGGCGAACACTTACCATCATCTTACCCGCTCGTTTGTCCTCCTATTTTATTGTTGAGTGAGAGAGAGAGAAGAGTGTATGAGCTGCGGCGAACACTTACCATCATCTTACCCGCTCGTTTGTCCTCCTATTTTGTTGTTGAATGAGAGAGAGAGAAGAGTGTATGAGCTGCAGCGAACACTTACCATCATCTTACCCGCTCGTTTGTCCTCCTATTTTGTTGTTGAGTGAGAGAGAGAGAAGAGTGTATGAGCTGCGGCGAACACTTACCATCATCTTACCCGCTCGTTTGTCCTCCTATTTTGTTGTTCTTTCGTTTTAATTTTGCGTTAACTGTTATGATATTTACTTAAATTTTATTGTGTACCGGGCTTTCGGGAGTCTCATGGACCGTGTTGCGCACCAACGTCTTCATTCTCCAAGAACTTGGCATAAAACAACGCCTATCGGTGTTAATACAGTGTCGCATTCTTAAGTACTTCGGGCACATCTCCCGGCGCGAGAGTGAGTCCATTGAGCGCCTTGTCAGGCAGGGCAAAGTAGAGAGCACCAGAGGAGGTCGGAGGAGGAGAGGAAGGTCGCCCATGCGATGGACCGACCAAATTAAGTCTGCTATGGGCGGTCCATTGTACGATCGCACCAGACTGTCCGCCAGCAGGGAAAATTGGCGAATGCTGGTGGGGCGAATCACATCTGCCACAAAAGATTTAACTTCGTGGTATCACGACCGCTCTGTCAAGAGTGTAACGACGAAGAAGAAGACCAGGGCTTTCATAATGTGCATTAATTACTTAAGGTAACGAAAGTCTTTAATTTGATAAGGCTTATTACTGAATCCTATTATCTAAATATAGCTTTCGAATTACCACATTAAATGTATTTTTTTTTAAATAGGCATAAGTATTTTATTTTTAAACATTTTGGTACTATTGCGCACTTTTCTGTAGACTCTAATAAAAAAGAAATAATCCCATCACTCATTGTTTTGTTATATCTCAAAAGGCAGCGTTTTCGATTAAATCTACCAGCCGGCCTGATTTTTCGGACATCTTCAACAATCATCGTCATATTTTATATGTAAAACCTTAAAATATTATGTACGTAATTCTTCCTCATGAATCCCTCTATCGTTTAGTGAACCGTATTTAAATCTCTTATCAGTATTTTTGGAGTTAATCCCGAACAGATTGCTGATGTCTGTGGTCGGTTGGTCATGCATCTCTTAACGTCTAGTATTGCCAATCTATACTAATATTATAAAGCTGCAGTGTTTTGTTTGTTTGTTTGTTTGAACGCGCTAATCTCTGGTACTACTGGTCCGATTTGGGATCAAAATTTCAAAATTAGGGATCCGTAATAAAATTGCTATTTTGTAACACAAGGTGTAAAATCGAAAACCTATTTTTGCGTGCGCTGCAAAAACTATTGACAATAGAACAAAATGATGTACAATATATATATATATATATAGGCAATATTTTATTACTTATAAAACTATCGCGTGAATTATACTTTATATGGCAAAACAACGTTTGCCGGGTCAGCTAGTGATGTTATATACATATAGACAATTCACGTCATACAAAAACATAGCCGAAATATGACACATGCCACAAATGACACCATAGTAAGCTTCAACTGTCATATCTATACATTTCTGTTTTTACTCCAGTTGTTTAAAATATTATTTGTCAATAGGCAGCAATGTAAAGGGAGAGAAAGCGATGTGAATACTTGTCAATAATTGTACCATATATAATGAAAAAATATTCGGTTTAATAAATTATTCACTCTTTTTGCCAGCCCATCTTATATAAATAAAATAAACTTATCGGTGGTAAGTCACAACACCTTTTTTGAGTTGCTAACGTATTATTTGCACACTTCTTTATAGCACACTTTGACTTGGTGATTGACACACGACTAAGGAGAAAAGTGTGCTTTGTATTGTCTTTAAGCACACATTTGCCGTTCTGCTTTCAGACTGCGAATGATACGTACATAGAACGTCATTGAGTATTGCTGAAAAATTTAAGGTGAGACCTATCCTTGTTCGTGGCCGATATTAAAAATATATACCTGTAGTACTGCAACTTCTCCAAACCATTTTCGATGCATGCTGTTTTAATAGAATCTGGCAACTTATTTTCGTCTCCACCATTCGCTCTACGCGGTATGATTCTAGAAGCAGAAAACTTAAATCAATTTTAAATAATAATTATTGTATTGTTTTGCGAAGCTGTTAAAAACGAATCTTAATACAATATCCCAAAAATTATGAGGAAGCTCGCTGTTGCTCAGCGAGCAATGGAGAGGGCTATGCTCGGAGTTTTCCTGCGAGATCGAATAAGAAATGAGGAGATCCGTAGGAGAACCAAAGTGACCGAAATAGCCCAAATGATTGCGAAACTGAAGTGGCAGTGGGCAGGGCACATAGCTCGGCGGACGGATGGCCGTTGGGGCAGTAAGGTCCTCCAATGGCGACCACGTACCAGAGTCCGGAAGGGGTAGTGTTGGTAGGCCCCCCACAAGATGGACCGACGATCTGGTCAACATTGCCGGAGTAGGATGGATGAGGGGCAGCGCAGGACCGATCGTCATGGCGATATTTGGAGGAGGCATTTGTCCAGCAGTGGACGTCTTCCGGCTGATATGATGATGATCCCAAAAATATTTGTAAGTAGATGGCCAGACAGAGGTAGAAGAGTACCCTTAGTGCTACTTGAATCACCCCCAAGGATGATCCACGGTATTTGATTAATTTTTCTTATTAGGTTTTGGCCAATTTTTATCAGTTATTTTTTTATCATCCTCGAAACATAGGCAAGTGGTAAGTTTTACATACTCGCAAAGTATGATTTTTACTTTTGTTTTTGCCTTAATGGTATCAAATCTTACTTTTTTTGTGAATGCAAGGCTTGCTAATTCATCTTATCAAGAAAAAATATACTTATGTCAATAATTGATGTCTGTGTGGAATATATTTCAATGTAGGTTTAGAAAGAAATTTAGAATTTAGAAAGAAATTAATTCCCAAACTTATGTAATCTTGTTACGAATAGAGAATAAAATATAGTTATTGTTAGTTAATTAATAAAATATAGTTAAGTTATTGTATGGTATTGTACACGTTTTTTGTAATTGTTTACTCTTACATTATGTTTATGTTTAGCACTAGGTATTCAATTTAACATTGTAATTTTCGGCACTATAAGTCTTCTCTTCAATAATTATGTAACATTAAATTTGAAATTTTGTGACTGTTTCATGCCAAAATAAATAAAATAAGTCGAGATTCGACAACGACCTCCTATGAAAATTCGCAGAACATATTAAGTATGTGTATGAGTTATTCGGGTAGTCTTAAGCGCGTTCCACATTATGCACATCGCAAAAATTTTTTTTATTCTTTTTTATGATTAAGGTATCTGACCTGACAAAAATGGAATACTGACATAATTTGAAACATTAAACCCCTTATTAATTACCCTCATAATGGTCCGCTAACTTTAAACAGCCGCTAAGGAGTGTTTTTTCTCATTCTGACTTAGGTCAATAGAAGAAGACAGAGTGAGAATTAGCAATGCTTTAAGTTAGCAGACCATTACGAATAAGGGGGTAAGGCATTACAAACGACAAATCAAGTCTCACCTAAGTAATTTGAGACACGTATTGTACAGATGTTCGCCCATTTCTTGTGCAATCACCTTGATTCGTTCTTTTTTTGCACGTGCTACTCCTTCTCTTAATTCTGCTTCCGATTCTTTACTGAAAATAAACATATACATTAAACAATTCCATATAAAACTCATTAATGTCTGAACTGTCTATTATAGCATCACTTACCAAAATCTAATGATAAATTCAAAAATTTCTTTCACATCCTTTGCAATCGTAACAGCATTCGCTTCCGCCTTTTCATAAACAGAGTTATTTTCAATATGGTCATCATAATCTGTATTATCGTTATTTCTCGATGTTTCAAATGTATCATTATGCACCTCTTGAGATTCATCATCACGTGTGCCAAGTGCTGCTTTATTTTCATTAAAGTCATTGCTTGCAGATTTGCTTCGAGTTTTGCACTGAAGTTGTAAGTTGTCAAGAAATTTGCTTTTTGGGTTATAACATTTCAGAATTTTAACACCTGGTTCTGTTTTTTGTTCCTGAAATTGTTATTTAAGCACTAAATAAAAATGGAAGATTAGCCCCCTTATTCATAATAGTATGCTAACTTAAAGCATTGCTAATTCTCACTCTGTCTTCTTCTATTGTCCTAAGTCAGAATGAGAAAAAACACTCCTAAGCGGCTGTTTTAAGTTAGCGGACCATTATGAATAAGGGGGTAGATCTTTGCGTTAAACTAATTAAAATTGAACATTTCATTATTTTGTGCGATAAAACACCTGGTCATTAAGAATAAACATTCGAAATTGTGAAACATGAGAGCTATAAAATTCATTCAATTCATATGAACCGGTAGACGTTGTTCTGTGGGTACATAATAAATAAAATACTGTTTTTTATGAATTTTTCAATAATATTTCATAAATGAAATTGTTTCACAGCAGAACTGTCAAACCGTGCGTCAATAAATTCTCTCATAGAAAAAATGTCCATACTAAACAAATATTGGAAATAAAAATAATTATGGGTCCCAAATCGAAATAAAAACTATCTATCCTATCTCTTAAGTTGGACTAAATTGCACTCAATGAAGTAATCCCCATTAAAATCTGTTAAGGAGTTCACTGGAAACAAACATCAGGACACTGGATTTATTTATATTAAGCTAATATGTTTATGATAGGCAAGCAGAATTTTATAACATTAGCATTACCTCAGGGAAAAGTTGTCGCCAAGATGAACGCAAGTTGTATTTTCTATTGGAAGAATTGTTTCTCGCCGTACTTTTCGGTGACTTTTTATCAGACTTATCAGGTGTAGCCTTTGAAGCTGTTATTGGAATTGTTGGCAAAGAAACGACATCTGGTGATGAACTCATTAATTGTTTCGTGTTTGAATTATCTACTAGGTTTTTAGGAGATTCAGTAGTCTTACTTTTTCCAGATGGATCAGTCGTATCTCTTGCAGAATTGACTGGATGCGGTGGCGATGACACAGCAGCTAATGCTGCTGTCATCGGCTGTATAAGATTTAATTTACGTACGAGTTTCACAGGAGAATTCGTAGTCTTTATTTTAATAGATGTATCAGTTGTATCTCTAGAAGTAGATATAGGAACTGGTGGCGATGAAACAGAATCTAGCGGTGATGTGATAGGCTGCTTCGGGTTTGATTTATTTATCCGTGTTTTCGGAGATTCCAAATTCTTACATTTATCAGATGCATCAGTTGTTTCACCTGAAGGCGTTATTGGAAGACGTGGCGAAGAAACAGCAGATAGGGGTGATGATATAAGCTGATCCAGATCTGATTTCTCTAACGGTGTTCTCGGAGATTCTGTAGTCTTTCTTTTATCACATATATCAGTTGTAGCCCTAGAAGGTTTTATTGGAAATGGTGACGACGAAAAAATATTGTGTGATGATTTCATTAACTGTTTCGGTTTTAATTTATGTACCGGTGTTTTTGGAGATTTCGTACTCTTACTTTTATCAGACATATCACTTGTATCTATTGATGGCGTTATTGGAAGCGGGGGAGATGAAACAGCAGCTAGGGGTGATGTCATAAGCTGTTTCGAATCCGATTTCTCTACTCGTGTTCTCGAAGATTCCGTACTTCTTTTATCACATACATCAGTTGTAGATTTTGTTGGAATTGGTGACGATGAAAAAAGACTGTTTGATGATGTCATTAACTGTTTCGGATTTAATTTATGTACTCCTTGTACTGAGTATTGAGGTACAGTAGATGTCTCCTTTACACCTTGAGCAAAAAAATAATAAATTAACAGAAATACAATACAAAGAGTAAAATAAACGTGAAACATAGAAACTATTTTGTATATACATAATAATATATGTATATTACTGCACATAATATGATTTATAAAATATGGTTAGATAAAATAAATTTATATTATATATTTTAGAGAAATCTACAAAACAAACTCTTTGATTATCCACGAAATATATACACCTATGCCAATAGCGAAAAATATATATTCGGACTAAAAAAATCAGTATATTCTTATGAAGCTGTCTTAAGACAGCAGGAAGACACAGAAGAGAAAACTTCATTTTCAGTGGGCTCTGGCGTTAGATTTTAACGTTATACGACAGCGTCAGATTTAGGATCGTTACACGATATATTGTAACAATTTATCTCGGTAGGAATGTTAAAATAATAAATTTTGACCGAGATAAATTGCATGCGAACTGTGGTTAGTTGCCCCGACGGAATTAATTAGTTAAACTTTTCTACCACCCGAAATAACGAGAAGATGATCCGATAAATCCAAAAATAATATCAAGCGTCATAGCCTGCCTATAACAGTGTTGTAACACAATACAACACGACATAAGGTAAAATATATTATGATATGACCTCGATAACATCACACTGCGCCCGTCGCCCTGAGATAAGATTTTCTTATCTTCTATATGTTTATATTCTTCTCTTCGAAGATAGCTACTGTAGAAATAATCATCGTTCAATACCTTCACGGTAACCGATGCGCACACGAAAACCAAAACTTTACAAAACGAAAAACGAGAGCATCTGGTAGTTTCGGTAAAATATATAGTCCTGTTAATAATATCAAGTTATTGACCGACTTCAAAAGACGTTCTCAATTCAACATAGAATTATTCCGATACATAGTATCTCGTATCCAAACCAAGTGATTACGGAACATCTAGCATAGATTGCCACCGCGTGATGAGTGACTCACTCAGCAAGCGCCGTATTTACCGATATTTAGTCTCGGTTTCTAGAATGACTCTAAATATAGATTTCAACTACTATATTATATTCAAATTCAAATATTTTTATTCAAAATAGGATTTAAAATCACTTATTGAAAGTCAAAAACTACCACCCATTCAAAAGAGACTGCCTCAGACCCGATAAGAATGGGCGCAAGAAACTCAGTGGGCTTTTTTTATATAAAATATGGATTACAATGTAATATCGTACAATAAACATTTATAATTAAAGAGCCTGAGGGTGTTCGATTTATTCCCAGTTCGTGGTGTCATTAAGAAAATCGTTTATGCTATAATAACCTCTCCCAAACAAACTTTTTAACAATTCTTTTAAATTTCGTAACACATTTGTTTTGTACATTTTCTAGGATCATATTGTAGAAGCATATACATCGTCCAACAAAAGACTTACTAACATATGGCATAACAAGTTTATGTTTGTTCCTCGTGTTAACATCATGAATGTCACAGTTTCTAGAAAATTCCTCAATGTGCTTATGAACATACAGAACATTATCAAAAATGTATTGAGAAGCAACAGTCAATATGTTTAGTTCTTTAAATTTTTCTCTTAATGATTCTTTAGGACCTAGGTTATAAATCGCGCGAATAGCCCTCTTCTGCAGCACAAAGATGGTATTAATAGCATATACATCGTCCAACAAAAGACTTACTAACTCGACCCAACCGAGTAGTAGGCATAACAAGTTTATGTTTGTTCCTAGTGTTAACATCATGAATGTCACAGTTTCTAGAAAATTCCTCAATGTGCTTATGAACATACAGAACATTATCAAAAATGTATTGAGAAGCAACAGTCAATATGTTTAGTTCTTTAAATTTTTCTCTTAATGATTCTTAAGGACCTAGGTTATAAATCGCGCGAATAGCCCTCTTCTGCAGCACAAAGATGGTATTAATATCGGCCGCACTGCCCCATAACAACATACCATAGGACATAATACTATGAAAATAACAAAAGTATACTAATCTCGCCGTATCTATGTCAGTTAACCGTCTAATTTTCTTAACCGACATAAGGTAAAATATATAGTAAAAGGTAAAATCGTAACTTACTATCATCAATGATAGGATTGGCTTCACATAAATCAAGATAAAGAAATGAGTCATTGTTATAATCGTCTAAATCGGGCTCTTGAATATCTTTAATCAACTTCGCCAAAGACTTTTCTGCAGTCTGTAAGTCTTCATTATTATTGAACAAAACCTATAAAAAAATATGTATAAAGTCATTCATAGTTATTTATGCAGCTGTTGTGTAATAAGTGGTATTAAAACACGGATGTGATATTAGTATCACATAAGTGTTTTAATACCTAATTATCAACAGTTGCATACAAGAATTTATCTACACACAGAATATGAATCCTCTAAAAGATTCTGAAACAGTTAGCTTACTGCTAACATTAAAACAGCCAGTCCTTGTAGTAACCTAATAACATCCATTACAGATTATATACAAATATACTAAGTATTAATGAAAGAATTATTTATTTTAGTAGTAATATACACTTTGTATAGTGCAATTTTTCAAGAAAAATAGCGGGGTTTCGAATAACCTACTTTTTTTTTTACGGCGCGCCACGTTCTGGTAGTGTGGAACGCGCGTAAACGAAAATGTTCTTTTTTTGAAATTCATACAGATACCACGCATCGAGCAATAAGAATGTGGCTGTCTGTTGAAACTCTTTCTTTCTTTTTGGATGGAAATAAAACCAAGGAGTGTTGTTATCAAATTCAGTACAAAATTACAACACTCGTTTGGATGATGTAATGGTTATTACGACATTGGGTGTTTTAATGTTGGCAATAAACTAACTGTTTCAAAATCTTTTAATGGAGGATTTAAAGCATGGGTGTAGATAAACATGTATCATTTGTATGTACAAATGACGTGAAACTGAATTAATATAAATGCTAACCTGTAGTGTATCAATCAGATACACTCCGTAGCTATACATTTTCATAAATGTCTTCGGGGATATATCATTTGTTATTTTACCTGAAAAAATATAGATTTCGTGAAATATTTGTTACAATATTATGCTAGTTCGCATTTTTTTTCAGTTGGCCATGCCATATGGTCAATCAAGGCACTTAAAGAATAATACATCCCCACCATCTGGATGTGTGGCGGTCCTCCACAGTGCGGTATTCAAGGAGCTTTCTTCCGCGTACTACAACGCTGTGGAATGAGCTTCCTTGTGCGGTGTTTCCGGGACGATACGACATGGGTACCTTCAAAAAAAGCGCGTACACCTTCCTTAAAGGCCGGCAATGCTCTTGTGATTCCTCTGGTGTTGCAAGAGAATGTGGGCGGCGGTGATCACTTAACACCAGGTACGCTCGTTTGTCCTCCTATTCCATAAAAAACAAAAGTACTATTATTGAATACCATACGTCATTGTGTAATTATTTAGCAGATAGCAAAAAGAGGGCACTTACACTGAACTGAAGGCAACCGAAGACCGTAAGCATAATCTACTTGCAGTGAGGCTTTTTATTAATTGCGACTTAAACCTCCAAATTTATATACCAACTGTGCAAAAAGGAAACTTAAATCTCTGTGTATACCTTCGATATCTACACCTCCCAAAGATGAATCCAAATACACGATTTTTTGCTCTTAATGGGACACGATAGATTCAATGATTTAAAACAATTTATTGTATTATGTAACTACTGAGAAATACATTATGGTGTACTGCTATTCACTAGGTTATTTTAATTTGTCTTTCTAATCAAATAAAGCGGTTAAAAAACACAGATAAACATTATAAGGTTAATGTGTATGGAAGCTGCGTAAATTCTTATGTTAAATAATAATAAAAAAAAAACAAACATAATGACAGCGAGGTAATCGCCGCGATGGATTCACAAGAAGATAACAAAACTGAATATTTTAACTAACCTCGGATACCACCAGCTTCAAATAACACGTTGTACAACTTATTTGCCGCGTCTGTGATATCAGAATCTGTGTGAAACTTTCTTTTGACACAGCCAACAGCTTCAATAATCGTCCAAGGCGGTGGCAGTGTACTAAGAATAAAACTTGGTTCCTGTTGTAGTATTTGTGTCAAAGCTTCTTCCATTATTTGGACGAATCGTGAAATCCATTCATCAATATTCATTTTTAAATAATCTTCCATTGCTTGACTAGTTATTTCAAACATTACATTAGTATCATCGCTGATTTCATGCGTAGGCTTGCAATGAACAGTTATAGTTAACTTATCATCTTTTGTATTTATATTTCTAAGTTTAACATTTGACTTCATCTCTATTGGGTCCCAAGAAACTGTTTTCGATTTGCCGAAACTTTTCATAAAATCGGAAGATGTCCTTTGAAATATACTTTCTTGTTCATCTATTTCTCGTTTATCACTTGATTCAGATGTATGTGATTTATTTGTAAGAGACCGACATCTTTTTCTGAATGCGTTTTGTTTTGGCATAGTAGAAATATTTTTAATTTGTTCTGTTGTAGTTTGGATGTCCATGTTTGAAGGAATTTTCTGGACTTCTTTCGGAGATATACCTGATTTAATAGTAGTTGACTTTTTTTTTACTCGCCTTGATTTTCGTCTGCGTATGTACCGTTCCATATTTCCTGATATGTTTACAGTTTCTTGGATGACAGCATCTGAATAACTTGCTTTGTAATTTTTTGGAAACATTTTAACTGATTCAGAAGTATGTGATTTACTTGCTACTGACCTAGATCTTTTCAGTCTGCGCTTTTTCTGATTTGGGGATTTGTTTTTAAGTTCTTCAGTGGAATTCTGGGTGGTAGTATTTGGAAAATATTGTTTATTATGGGTGCTTCCTCTCAATCTGCGACGTTCTAGATTTGCTGTTGCATTAGCTGAGATGTTTTCAACCTCTGCTGTTTGGATAACAGCATTTGAAGGATCTTCTTGTTCATCTTTCGAAATCAAACTTGATTCGGAAGCATGTGATTTATTTATAACAGATCTAGTTCTTCTCAGCTTCATTTCATTACTCGACAGATTACTTGGTTTGAAGGATTTATTTGTAACCGACCTAGATCTTTTTCTCAGTCTGGGCCGTTCCCCCGTATTCGCAGGTACATTTTCTATTTCCTCTGATGTTATTTGAATGTCAGTAGTTGAAAAATGCTCGTGATCATATGTAGGAATCATATCAGTATTACTTGTAAAAGACTGAGGATTTTTTAAAGGTGTACGCAGGTTGGAATTTGGAGAAACAATTTCAATTTCTCCAAAAGTAGAAGATTCATTAAAAGTATATGATTGTTGTATAAATGTTGTCTCGTCCATCTCTACATCTAAGGCGTAATCTGTTTGTACTGCAGTCTCAACCTTACAAGTTATATCCTCAGTTTGAACTCCAGTAGTATTCAAATCTATGTTACAATCCGAAGACCTGGATTTGTATTGTAATAGTGAGAATTTAAAATCTTCAACTGTTATCAATGGAAAACTAAACATTTTACTACATTCCTGAAGTTTATTGCTACTTGTAATGAGAACCTGTAAATTAATGTACATGGTGGGATAAGGTATTCAAGATAAAATTAACAACTAATTAATACTTGGATCATTTATACGTCAAGATAGTCTATGACTGCTGTAAAAACGTCGAAAAAAATAGACTTTAGAACTAACCGCTATTTTGAGCAATTCACGCACACTAACACAAAGTGTCATACAATTTGCGAGTGTAAGACGGAGCATGTCACACGCACACTAAACTAATATTCTTGGCCTGTTTTTTTCTCGGATATCTAACAACAAGAGAGTCTAACAAGACATATAAATTATCTAAGTTCAAATAATAGATACCAATACATTTATTTTTATAATTTATAACTCCAAATATACAGGGCGTCTCAAAGTTATGGGACATGAAGGGAAAGTACCTTAAATATCGAAGATAGGCTATTTTACTGAAAGAA
The DNA here is from genome assembly GCF_905404315.1 of Leptidea sinapis. Lineage (NCBI taxonomy): Eukaryota > Metazoa > Arthropoda > Insecta > Lepidoptera > Pieridae > Leptidea > Leptidea sinapis. The sequence continues at coordinate 10,320,571 of NC_066275.1, read as the reverse complement.
GACTTTATGTTATTTTTAAAAGTTAGTAATTCTGCATTCAAAGATTTTCTAAAAATTACTTGCCTCGTCTGGGAATCGAACCGACTTAAATGTAAAAAAAACACCCCTACTCTTATGATGCCAATCGAAAGAATGGCCAAAAACTAATAATTCTTCTTAAGTAACATAGTACTTTAAAAGAAAGGAACAACGTAAAATGAATGTTTTCCTACTTGGATTGGTACGAATGGACCGATTAGATGGCCGGCCAGATCCCCGGACCTTACACCATTAGATTTCCTCTTTTGGGGACAAGTGAACGATATGCTATACAAAAAGCGATACGAGAACGTGGGCGAGTTACAAACAGAATTGTGCCATATCATATCGAGTATTCACCATAAAATGATAAGAAAATCAACAGGCAGCGGACTCATTAAAAGATTGGCGATTTGCGTAAGACAAGAGAGATCACATTTTGAGCATTTAATTAATTAATTTACAAAAAAATACCCACTTAATTGACTACTTTCTTTTAAAATACTATGTTACTTAAGAAGAGTTATTAGTTTTTGGCCATTATTTCGATTGGCATCATAAGAGTAGGAGTGTTTTTTTTTACATTTAAGTCGGTTCGATTCCCAGACGAGGCAAGTAATTTTTAGAAAATCTTTGAATGCAGAATTACTAACTTTAAAAAATAACCTAAAGTCTTCTTTCAGTAAAATAGCCTATCTTCGATATTTAAGGTACTTTCCCTTCATGTCCCATAACTTTGGGACACCTGTATATTATAATCAATAACAACAAACCATAACGTACAATCGATTTGGATTGAAATTCAAAAAGTAATATATATTATACAATTATGTTGAAAAGTATAGATAGGTTACCCAGACAACATTCGGTGTTTGTAAATGATACACTAACGCACACATGAATAACTTAACATTGCAATAGCACACTACATTACGATTATACGTCAAAGAAGGATAGTAAATGCAAGAGTCGCAAGCGAAAAAGAGATAAATCTAATTTGCTAATTGCTTCGTATTTGAATAGAAAAATTACAGACTAATTTATCAGATATGATTTTTATCGTACACCGTGATTTATGCCTAAAATACGATTCATTCATGTGTTCATGTAGTTAACGTTATAAAGTAGTAAAACTGCATTGAAATTAGGTAAATAAAGTGTCATTAATTTTATTAAAAAATAATTTAAAATTGATTATAATATATATTGATGACATCAATTACTTGCACATAAAATAATAAAAAACATACAGACATATCAAAACAAAACCGAAATGTATTTACAGTAAGGGTCCCATTTTAACAATTTTACTAATGACGGCTCCTAAAATGTTTTGAGTTTGCATTGGAGAAACTCCTCTTGTGGAAATGACTTCTAACTTTAAAACATGATGGGTTATAAATAATGAAACTTATAATTAATTATATTTAGCTCCCTCTCAGCTACCTTATTTACATAAAATGGTTATATAAGAAGGCCTTTTCTTGTAACCAAGTAAAATTATATTAAAAACTTACCACTTGAGCATTTTCTCTTACTAGTTTTGCACAACAGTCTATTAATGGGTTCCATCCACTATTAGAGTTAAATTTTTCATCTAAAAAAAATCCTATATTTAATAAAGGTGTTATGCACGAGAAGTAATTTGCATATTGATTATATTAGCAGCTGAGCCATGTTTCAACGGAAAAGTATTAGAGAGTTGTACAAAGTCAACCAAAAATCTCATTAAATGCTGTCACCTTGCTTTGCGCTTTGACTAGTTCACACTAGGTTATTTAAAGAGGACAATTTCACAAGAATTATCCTGATGGATACATTTACCAATTAGGGATTAGATTAGCTGTACCTTTCACAAACAATTTGTTATTTTTAAAGTGATCTGGGATTCAGAAATACATATTAGCAATTTTAAAATAACAAATTGTTTAGATTTGAAGGAGTGACATCTCAAGTCAATTTCCTAATATGCAATTATTTGGGTTGAGTAGGTTATCAACTGTAAAGCAGCACCTGCAGATGGACAACCTGAGAGTTGAGCAAGACATATAAAGAAGAAAGAACCATACGTCAATCGAATGGTTGGCTCAGTGGAAGAGCTCTCGGACGGAACCCGAAAGGTCACGGGTTCCAGTCCCACATCATTCATAAATTTTGGTTACAAATGTGCCTATCATTAATTGCAAATCTCATTACATTATCACACCCAAGAAGTGACTGAAAAGCTATAATAGCTGGTTAACTGAGAAAAACAAAGTCGCAGATTACGTATCTCTTCCGGGGGTAATATGTCACAACAACAGACCAATCACAGCGCTTTCCAACCAATCCTTTTCATCCATTAAACGGATTGGTAAATGTCGATTCCTATTCAGATCTACTACTACTTGAGCAGTTGGTAATCTAACTCCAGTTGAAATATCGATTTTGATAAGCTTTCAATATTTATTAATGGATTCCTGATAGTAAGCTACTAACTCCAATCACAATCTCTTGCAAACACCAATTAAATCGCAAAAGTTAAGCTGTAAGTAATGAATAAAGTTGTAATGTATAGAAAATTACCTTAAGGTTCAAACCTTACCTATTATAGCTTTCTCTGATTCCAATGCATTGTAAATATATAACACAGCTCTATGGGGCTCAGAATTTTCTAGTTGAGATGCATCTCTTTCAATTTCTTCCATAACTATCTTTGGAATCATTAGACTGCAAATGTTATCTGAAAATCAAGCAATACATACTTAAAAACAACACATCATTAACTTTAAGTTTGTATTTTTATTGCTCTGGTAGCAGAAGTAACTCCTTCTGTGGCCTGAGCCGAACTGTATTGCTCCATATTAGCAATGCAATTGTACTGCTGATTCATCCAGAAGGGAATGGGTCCCTGTGAAGATATAGGACCGTAAAAAATCCTTAGTTACATATTAAGAAGCGCACTCCAGGTTCACTTGATAACAGCTCTTCTATGAATTTTGGAGTACGCTGAACTTTGGAATAGACTGAAACAAATGGAGTCTCAACATTATCAGTGAAACCATGAGTGACTGGTGCCACATAAGACAAGGAGGCTTAAATGGATTTTGACAGATCACATACATTCCAAAAGGTGGAATAGGGAAGTAATGAATTGGTATCCCAGAGACAGGAACAGGGATAGGGGTAGACCCTTATGAGGATGGGAGGATGACCTGCCTTAGGGATGGAGGAGATTCGGGCAATGTTGCCACTAATAGTACCTTCTGAAGGAGGCCTATGAACATCAGGGACACCATAATTACACATAGTTTTTTGTTAATGACATCTGTTGTAAATGTAAGCTGTAATGTGTCAGTGAAATAAAGGCTTTTCACTTATTTATTTACGAGGGGCGGTCAAAAAGTTCGCGGAATGGCGGGGTTGGCGGGGGTGAGGTCGCTCCTCCAGGTAGCCGCTACTTGAGTAACTCATAATTACTATATATGCCAATTTCTAGCCTAATTGGGTCATTAGCTTTCGAGTTACAAACGAGTGAACAAGTAAATCGGGAACAAACTAGCCACTATGGAGAAAATTGAACATCGCGCCGTCGTAAAGTTCCTCACCAAACAAGGAAAAACGCCTCAAACTATTTTGCAAGAGATGTTAGCTGTTTACGGAGACTCTGCTCCTGGTAAAACCATGATTTACAAATGGCACGGCCTTTTCAAGCAAGGAAGGGAGTCAATTGAAGATGATCCTCGACCTGGACGGCCCATTGAGGCCACTACGCCGGAAATCATTGAAAAAGTTGAAAAACTTGTATTGGAAGACGGAAGGTTGAAGAAGAAACAACTTGCAGCATCAGTTGGAGTATCAGAAACCACAATTTTAAATATTCTTCATCAACATCTTGGCATGAGTAAAGTGTGTTCAAGGTGGGTCCCGAGAATGCTCACGCCGCTGCAAAAACGTGAGCGCGTCAACTGTTCCCGCGAGTATTTGGACCGCTGTGGAGAAGTTAGGGAAGAAATTATGGCCCGAATTGTAACCGGTGATGAAACTTGGGTTCACCACTATGAGCCTGAGTCAAAGCAGGAGTCGATGCAGTGGCACAAAAAAGGCACACCACCCCCAAAAAAATTTAAAGTGTCGCAATCGGCCGGAAAGATCATGGCGACTATTTTTTGGGATACTGAAGGTATTCTTTTGATCGATTATAAAGAACGTGGTGTTTCTATTACGGGAGAGTACTACGCTTCCCTATTGGACCGATTAAAAGAAGCTATTAAAGAAAAAAGAAGAGGAAAACTGACAAAAGGTGTACTCCTTTTGCACGACAACGCGCCCGTTCACACGAGTCATGTTGCGACGGCTGCCATTCATCGATGTGGTTTTGAACAACTACGCCATCCACCCTACAGTCCAGACCTGACCCCTAGCGATTTTTATTTATTCCCAAAGATGAAGAAAGAGCTGCGTGGAAAAAAATTTAGAGACGATGATGAAGTCAAGTCGGCGATTTCGGCGTATTTTGACGCCCAAGACAAAACCTATTTTTTCGACGGTATTAATAAGTTATATGCCAGATCCCAAAAATGTATTCGTGTTAAGGGGGAATATATTGAAAAGGAAAAATAACATAATGTATCATTTCATCTTTTTTCCCAGTCATTCCGCGAACTTTTTGACCTCCCCTCGTACTATTTATGAATGACGCGATTATTTTTATGTCAGCTTTAAACAAACGTGCGTACGGGTCACCTGGTGTAAAGTGATCACCGCCGCCCACATTCTCTTGCAACATCAGAAGAATCACAAGAGCATTGCCGGTCTTTAAGGGTACACCTTATGCACTTTATTCGAAGTTACCCATGTCGTACTGTCCCGGAAACACTGCACAAGGAAGCTCATTCCACAGGTTTGAAGTACGTGGAAGAGAGCTCCTTGAAAACCGCCACACATCCAGATGGTGGGAGTGATATCCTTATTTGTGGCGTGTCGTGTGAAGGTGCAGCTATCAACTGACAACTCAATCAATGCGATTTTTGAGGAGTTTGTCAATCTGGATTATGAGTTCTATAAGATTTAATAAGAGTTAGGTTATGTTGTGATGTTCCTGACTATAAAGTCTAGATATCTCTTTTAGCCCCGCTATGGTCTGGTTTTCACTAACGCCAATCAGAATGACTTGATTCGATTCCCAGATATGATCAAAAACATAAACAGATTGTTGTACACCACGTAAAAAAAATAGTGATAGTTAAGAAAGAAAGCATACCTGCATTGATTATTGTATGAATAATGTCTATATTATATATGAATACATCCTTATCTGCAACTAAGTACCATATGTCACTTAATGTTGCTGAATCAATTCTTAGTATACTTCTTATAGTTTCTGAATTAGGAGAGACTTCGTCTTCCTAAAAATATAATGTGATTATTAAAATCATACCAAAAACAATAACAGTAGCTGATAAAATGTAGACTTACATTGGTATATGGGGCACTTGTTTCTTTATTTACCCTTTGGTGTTGATCTGGAATAAAGAAACAAATACTATTTATATACTTAATGTATGTAGGTAGTAGGCATAATTAAATATATACAATACTAGCCGTTCCTGCCCGCTTCGCTGGGCGTATTTTAAAAGGTGATAAATTAATTTTTATTCGTCTTATTGCAAATACAATAAAAAAATAAACCATCTAGGATAAATTTCGCATCGAATGGTTGTAGTTTCTGTATCACCGCTCTTCGAGAACACTTCTCTTAAAGCCGCGCCTAGTATCGGAATACTGGGTCTAGAAATCTCGAGCGATTGCCAATTCCGTGGCCATCTGGAGGGCAAAGCCAAATTGGCTTCGAAGAAGCTGGGCGTCATCAATAGAGCACGGCAATACTTCAAGCCGGCCCACATTCTAGCGCTCTACAAAGCGCAGGTCCGGCCACACATGGAGTATTGCTGTCATCTCTGGTCTGGTGCACCCCAGTATCTGCTCGATCCATTTGACCGCGTGCAACGTAGAGCAGCTCGAATTGTCGGGGACTCAGTGCTCTGTGAACGGCTGGATCACTTGGCGTTGCGTAGAGACGTCGCTTCATTGTGTGTCTTCTACCGCATTTATCACGGGGAGTGTTCCGAAGAGCTGTTTAACCTGATTCCTGCCGCCGAATTTCACCATCGCACGACACGCCACAAGTTAGGATATCATCCCCACCATCTGGATGTGTGGCGGTCCTCCACAGTGCGGTTTTCAAGAAGCTTTCTCCCTCGTACTACAAAGCTGTGGAATGAGCTTCCTTGTGCGGTATTTCGGGGACGATACGACATGGGTATATATATATATATATATAGATATAAAGAAGACAACAACAACAGAAGAAACTCTTTAGTGGAACCTCAGTATGGTGAAAACCTTTACCACATGATCATACTTCTTTTTTTTTAAAGAGAAGTGAATATGAGCAGACATACAAGTTGAAGGATAGTTTTGATCAGCGCAGCCCACACTCTCTTGTAACATAAGAGGAGTCAGAAGATATTTGCCGGTCTTTTACAAAACAGTACGTTTTTTAGGTACCCATGTCATATTATCCTGGTAACACCGCACAAATAAGCACATTCCATAGTTTGCTTGTATGCGGAAGGAAGATCCATGATACTGCATTATAGAAGAAGCCAGGATCCAGATGGTATGGATGATATCTTGTAGTGTGTCGTTAACGATTCGGCCTCAGGAATCTACGTGCCCGTGATAAGTGCGGTAAAAGCCACACAATGAGCGACGTCTCTACACAACGTCAAGTGTTCTAGCCGCGGACTGGGTACCCGACAATTCGAGCAGCTCTGCGTTGCAAGCGGTCAAGCGCTACTGGGGTGCGCCAGAAAAGTGATGACAGCAATACTCCATATGTGGCCGGGGTTGAGTTATTCAGAGCGTTAGAATGTGGGGCGGCTTGAAGAATTGTTGTGCTCTATTTATGACGCCCAGGTTCTTGGGAGTCAATTTGACTTTGCCTTCCGAAATGAGCGTGGAATTGACTCGAGATTTCGAGATACCGTATTCCGATACTAGGCGGAATTAATCAACGATTTCCCGAGACCTTGCAGATCTTGTATGCATTGCCCGTGCATATGGCATCTCCTATAACTTCATCCGCATAGCAGGTATCCAACTTATCATTGATAATAGAGCAGTAACAATTGACGTACAATAAAGAACTAGACTCATAATCACGCTCAAAACTGTCTCAAGCAAAACTCTGCCAATGCGGCTCCCGGAGGCGGATAGCCACATGCCGTCCTTATTAGATCTTGTGCTGACTACACATCCCGATAGTTACCAGGTCTCTGTCGAGGCCCCTCTCGGAACGTGCGACCATTGCCTGGTCAGGAGTGTAGTGCCTATCCGACGCCCACGTCGCAGACCACCAGCGACCCACCGCGTTTGGCACTACAAGTCAGCAGATGGGATAGGATGCGTTCCTTTTTTGCATCCTACTCTTGAGGTAAGGTTTGTTTCCCTTCGGATAATCCTAGTGCCTGCGCCGTTGCAGTAGCCGATGTGATACTAAAGGGCATGGATATTTTTATACCAAGCTCTGTAGTACCGATCGGTGGCAGATCACAGCCCTGGTTCGATGCGTCAGTTAAAGCAACATCTTACTGCAAAAAACATGCGTATCGAACTTGGGTTGCGGCGCTGGGCTCAAAGGATCTGAACTGCAAAGTTCTAAGGAAGAAATATAACTGTGCCTCAAGATTCTTTAAGCGGCAAATCGCCCGTGCGAAATCGAAGCACGTTGAAATGAAGCAAATCGGTGAGAACCTTTCAGTTACCCGACTAGAACACGCAAGTTCTGATCATTGTCAAAAGCTGCGCTTGGTAACTTCAACCAGACATTCCTACCGCCGTTGCACATGATGAATGACACCCTGGCCCATACGGCAAAAGAGAAAGCCGATCTTCTGTGCGCTCTTTCTGCCTCCAACTCGATTCTTGACGACAACGGAAAAACACCGCCGACCATTCCGCGGTGTCAGAGCTCTATGGCGGAAGTACAGTTCAGAAAGAAAACTGTTCACCAAACTCTGTTTTCTTTGGACGTTAATAAGTCAACAGAATATGTGAGATGCCATTTCCTCAGAAGTCACTGAGTTGACGCCGGTGCTATCACGTTGATTTTCGCACTCATATTCAAAAGGCGTAGTCCCGCATGTAAGTCATTATAAACCAGCTCTTGTGAAACCTAGTTGATCAACCACTGACAGTACAACTAACTTCATGGTTGGTAGATGGATAATCTTCTTGTATACCTAACACAGGTGATCAGCAAGCAGGTCTCCGCACACTTCCCTAGCAATTTGGTCACAGAATACTACTGAATTACTGAATGGATTTTGATGAAACTTTACAATAATATAGCTTACACACTAGAATAACACATAGGCTTGTATTTATAAAACTATCGCGTGAATTATACTTTATATGGCAAAACGACGTTTGCCGGGTCAGCTAGTTTTACAATAAGTATCTATTACATGAGTGTATTTAGACTATCATGCTTATTCCCAGTGTTTACAAGGGAGCTAGTAAAAATAGCACTAAACATCAATGCCATAGAACTATAGGGATTAAAAGAGAAAAAAAATAGATTTAAGTTATCCCGTCAGTGGCTAAAGTACTAGCAAGAACCTTAGATCATATAGCTAGCATAAATGTAACATACCTTCAGCAATGTTTCTATCAGGCTCCAAATTAGTCATCTGTTGAGATAACCTCATATGTGACAACTTATATCTCAAATCAAAATTGTGAGGAAAAATTTTGTGACCCTCTACATTTCTTTGAAACATCTGCTTTGATGGTGTTGCCTTACTATTCTGTGTAATGTCTGTTTTGGTACTATCAGTGTGATAAAATTTCTGAAATCTCTCTGATAAAGGAATACATGTGTTTGAATTTACAGTCTGAGGGATATCATGCAGATCGGACATTTGAGACGTATCAGAGCATGAAGGAACATTATTCAAGGAAGGATACTGTAATATTGGTGTGAGGTTGTCATGTGTCCCAACAGAATCAGAGGAAGTAAATGCTACTCCAGAAAAATGATTGTTAATTATCTGCTTGTTATATACATTTCTCTGTCCAAATTTTCTTGATCTTATTATTTGGTGTAGTGAAAGGTCATTTGGTGATTCAGTTGGCTCAGGAAAGTTATGAATTTTTTGCTGATTTATTAATGCAGTTTTTCTAGCTTTAGTAATCTGAAAAATAATAAACAATGAATTAACTATAATATTGTTTGGGAAAGTAAACATCAAATTAGATTAAATATTAAATAATCTTACTTCTGCCTCACACAAATTCCACACTGCTTCACCAGTTGATGTATTAAAGTAATACGGAAGGTGTGGGTATTTTGTTGATTTACAAATAATCCAAACATTGCTATCTGATTTGTCTACAGCCTGAACACTAGACGATGCTAGCACTACTTGGAGAAACTCTTTGTTCATGTCGTATAATAAATGGAAAAGGATGGACTATTCACAAAAAATTTGTCACAGTAACAAAATAATTGAATAGCTGTCCACAAAATAGTTAAGTTATACTCTGATCTGCCATGGCATGTCCAATGAATGTCCTAACTCCAATCGATTATTACTATCGAAGGCTAATTGCTGTTTGAAAACTACAACTGACAAAATTTCGTTCGTGAATCTCTAAATTCCTAAACACAACGTTTAGCAGTAGAAAAATAGATAAAAGAGGCGTCAATGAGAACTGCTCAAAAGAAAATTTCTACTGTTATGCAATGATATTTAATACAATAGGCATGTACGTTAAATACAAAAGATTATTATAGCTTAAAGTAACAACATCTACAGTTTACACCTTTAAAAGTTTAGGTTTTAACTTTTATCATAAATACTGCGGGCATGGCATCTGACAATAATGACATTGACAAGAAGCACTGAAATTTGGCCTTTGGAGCCATGAACACTACTATCATTGAAAATAAATGTCACTTATTTCATGAACAGACGATCTTAGCGCCATCTTTTTAGTCCAAAACTATTTTCATAGTAATTCAATGTTAAAGTTGAGTTAGTGATTTGAATATTGTTATATTTATGGACTTCTGACATTATCAAAAAAATATATATCATAATATATGTCCATAAATCTCCAGCACAACAGCTCGGCACTACCATTTTTTGTCCTACTGGACGCTGTAGCTAATACATAATATAATGTGTTTAATCTAATTCCCCTTTTTCTTATTTGTTATCGTGTTGTCCTTTGTTTTTGCCATATAAAATTCGGTGTAATGACTTCTTTGTTATGGGGGACAAACGATCATACTGGTGTTAAGTGATTACCGCCGCCTAAATTCTCTTGCAATACCAGAGGAATCACAGGAGCGTTGCCGGCCTACTTGCAATAAGTATAAGAGTTTTAGTACTCACTATTATTTTTAATTCCAACATTTGATTAAAAAACAAATATCTCGATTTCATAGACGTTAATACCTGTTAATTTTCAGTGGGATCTATTAAGTAGGTCCTTTCTGTGTCAATACCTTTAGTGGAAAATAGTTTTTCTAGATCTTCTAAATTAGTATGGGAGAAGAATTTTAGAGTCTTACTGTCATGTTTTTTAACCACTGCACAAAACGTAATCCTACAGACCATTTATTGATGTTATTATCGTCCAACCACGCACTAAGGACACCTACTCTATATATTATGTTGATTTACCCTTACTACTGAGCCTTGACTTGGAGTGTCTCGGTTTACCATGTAGGTTCAATTTTGAATTCGGGTCATATGTTACAAATTTCCTGAATAATATTTAATAAGTATATTCCATTTTCACTTTGCCCTTTAACTCCAGGAAGGGCAGGCGCAGCTGTATACAAAAGAAACTCAACAGGACTGAAGGCGCCAAATAGCTTCAAAAAAGGACATCGCGGCTCAATTAACTATGCTGAAATACCCAATATATTAAGCAAGAACAAGATAAGTTTTCGCAAAAATGAGCCGAAAGAATGCACGTAGACGTAGCTACCGTTCTACAGCAGAGCCGCTCACGGTAAGGTAATCCTCAAGGTTTGATGTTAGGAGTCTTGCCAGGTAGAGCGTAAAAATAATAGCCGCTACAATTTACTTGTCATGAATGGGTGGTTCGGCGTCAAGAAAATATTTTCAGGCAGGTGATGGCAACAATCATCACCTCGAGGTACTCCAAGGACGAATTGTGAAGCTCGTTCAAGTAAGATTAGACTAACAGAATCCTTGAGGTTGGATATCCGCACCTGGATGTTATTCTATACTCAGTAACCAGATGAAAACGACAGAGCACGCATCGTCCTTGGCATCCCGAAGGAAAATATACAGGAGCTAGCCAACCTCTTCCCTCGCATAAAGTTTGTCAGCATCCGCAAGTATGACGAGTCAGTAGTATAGTAGCATCCCATGAACTGGGCATGGGCTAGAGTAATAAGACTATTTTTAAGAAGTTGGAGGAATCTTCTGCACAGTGATAGTAGCTAAGACTAATAACACCTACTACTACCTCCAACACAGTCAACTTGCAACAGTTAATCTATGATGGATGCTGGAAATAAATGCGACCATAGAAAAATACATGGCCTAAGCATTATCTGGCCGAACTTTTCATAGATAGCACTACCAAAGGTTAACCACATTAATTATACATATATTTTTTTTAAAGTAGCATAATTCATGTAGGTTTACAAAGTAATAAGTAGTTTATTGTTCTAGCTCTTACTGTCTTTATGCCTGGTGACACAGAGGAAGAGAATATATACATCTCTGGTGACTTCTGTGTACCAGGCAGGCAGCAAAAGAACCTATAAAATGTGAGGATCTATCTAACCTATAAAAGGCTATAGACCCTAAAATTCACGTACCTGCAGGATCAAGCAGTGGGATCTTAGGCTATTGCCTCCTATGCAAAAATAAGTTTCAATAATAAAGCAAAATAATACAAGATAAATTTATTTAATTCTATCTCTATGATATCTTCTAACACCTAAAATGATTATTATATTATAATAAAAATATATCACATACTTCACAAAAAAGATTAAGCGGATTCTTAAATTTTACACTTATACTAATATTACATGATACACCAATAATTAATCTGATTAATAACATAATTCGGCTAAATTAACTACATATTTGAATACTTATCACAGAATTGATGTTTATTGAGATATAATTTGGTTATTTGAAATTCTCATTTATAATTAAAACATCAAAATGAATTATATTTAAAAATTATAACCCCCAACATACTATCACTTATTATTGTTATAATTATTGGGATTCATCACTACTTATTGAACTTATAACTAGAAAATATACATTAAATTCATTGGAAATATTTTCAATGTATGTGTATTTTATAATATGTGGCTCTTATAACGTTTATAACTCTTAAACATAAATTTAACATAATTAGGTACATATAAATAATTCGGCTAAAGCAATGTATCTATCACCACATATCATAACTATACAAATATCATTTTTTTGTCATTTTTAACAACACAATGTCTGCTGACCTATAATTAATATGCTGTTGTTCTTCTGGAATACTTTCAATGTAAAAATACTCTGATATCTTTTCATAGAATGTTTTCCACAATTTTTTTTGAACATCGGAGTCCCGTAGCTCCTGAGTTAGGTATATAGTTGGTTTCTTTGTAATTATGTTATTCAAACATTGTAATGTCTCGATAAGTGGATCAATAGCCTGCAATGGAAAAAATATGGTAGAAAAAATATCAACTAACAAGAATAATTGAGAAAAATATAATTTAAATTACATCTTCATAGTAAACACAATCTGCCAACAGTATCATGTCAAATTCTTGTTTCTTTATTTCAGAATTATTGTCTCCCCATACCAAGGACTCTGCTATTGCATAGCCACCCATACTAACAATTTTAGATTTATTTTCAGCAATATTTAATCGTAACAATGGTAATGCTTCTGGTAAATCAGTGAGTGTCACCTGAGCCCTAAAAAGTTAATTTATTAGTATTATAAAAACTGTACATAATATATTATGTTTCCATTATGGAATTTAGAGAATGACAAACCCCAATGTTGCGGCAGTAAGTCCCACAACACCTAAACCAGAACCCAATTCCAAAACTCTTACACCACTTAAAAAGTCAGGTTTGTGATGGCACATCATCTCAAGGTATTTTGCCAGGACTAAAGAAGCATCCCAGACAACACAATTAACATCACCCTCTAATTTTTGGTAAATTTTTAAAGTTTTCAAACATACTTCTATATCTATCTCACGAGGAAATAAATCATTAAGATGAAAAGTGGACCTATGCGACATTTAGGCCTCTTTTAATTTTCGGACTTCAACTAATTATTTCATTTGCATTGGGTAAAACTAAACAAATTGTAATGTATTTTGTTGATAAAAAGTTTGTGGCCAACAGTTTATAAAATATTATATTATTTAAATTAACTAATAACTGTAAAATAAAATTACACTTAGAAGTTAGAACTTAGAAGGCATCGCAAGTACCTACGTCCTACGTAGGTTTATAAGTGAACTGTCAACGTCATATGTGTGTCATGTTTGTGTCATATATTAAATTTTGTCATCATAGAGGAAAACCACGTGATGTAACAACAATTTCGTTCAGAAATTTCCTATATTTTTCTCTATTTATATTTAGGTTCTCCTATATTTTCACATTAAAATTATAAAACGCATTATAATGTTATTATATTAACACAATATTAAATTAGAAGTAAAATTGCGTATATTTACCTGACTTATATAAATGATGCCACTACAAAATAATTAAAAGCGATTCCAAATCGTTCCAGCAATTTTTCATTTGGGTAACATTGTGAACTGAAATCATATGACAATCGTCAAACTTTACTGCAAAGTGCAAATCGCAAATGGGTGATCACTGATCAAGTTCATTGTTAAAAATGGCTCTGTATTGGATTTTGTTAATTGTATCCCTTATAGGTGAGTTTCTAGTGGTTATTTATTTAACGCTAACAAGCTTTGAATGAATTTATTCTTTACTGGAATATTTTTAGGTGTAAACGCTGAAGGAGAATTCACAGTCCTACACAGTCCCAAATCTTTGAGATTTTCGAGCTCCACTAAAACGTTAGAAAGTTTTCTAAAAGAGATCTTTTCGGCATCACTTGGTCTTTCTGTAGAAGGGGTATGATTTTTATTTATAATTTATATAGTTATCTTGTATTTATTCACTCACTTAAGTTATATTGAAGACGAACTACAGCTTGCACTTTACTCATTTCAATTTTATATTCAACAGAATTCGGATTGGAATGGACTTTCTATAGTTGATCCATTTGATACTCCAGAAGCAATTGTAGAGGTCTATGTAGATGGTGTTCCTTCACTTGGAAATTCAGTAAGAGCTGTATATAATGGCAAAATTATTCTTTCGTAATAAGATATACCTATTTACCAATTTTCCTATGTTCTAGGCTGGACTCAAAGCAGTTAGCTATGGCCTTACAGTTGATGAATATGAGCCAGAAACCTTCTTTGCCATTTCACATAGAATCAAACAGCGCTTTACTAATGGCCAAAATAGACTTGTTAATATAAAATTATCAGAGCCTGATGATGTAAGTATGCTTATAATTTTCCAGGTAATTCCAGTTGTTTATTCGCTGTTAAGTGATTATTTTGACACTAATTGTGTGTGTAAACAGTGGATATAATGAATTGTGTCCTTCCAGCATCTAAGACCTTTATTTATTAATTTTAAAGTTTTCTCAGTCTCTGCCCTGTGAATTTATATTTAAGTGTGAAGAAACTAGCCAGTATCATAGATGCAGAAAACAAGGCTGGGCCATATCATGTGCTAGAAGATTTAAAATGGTTTAAACAATCAAAGTGTGATATTATGAGTTGTATATCTAAAATGGTATTCTGATTTCTTCATAGCCATCAATCATCATGGCTAACTTCAACAGTTACTCTGGTTAAACAAGTCTACTTTATTTAATACATTCATTGCTAGCCCTAGTAGATTATATATTATCTGTGGAGCATGAAACATGCTAGTCTTAGACCCTTTAACACACAATATGTGGTTTTAAAGACATAGAAAGATTTGCCATAAAACACAGAATATTATTATATTGTGTATAATTATTTTTTGTCTATAATTTTGTAATGACCCCAGTATGAATGCAGAGGCTTATGCTGTTATTAAAATCACATATTGAAAATAACTACTTAAAAATATTTTGTCCGATTAATCAAGATACCAGCAAAATGAAGTCTTTAATCACCAACTGTTGGTAGTTGTTATAACACATACACAGCATGCTGGTGTGATTCTCAATAAGATTAACATATTTTCCAGGGTTTCTAAATCACACAGAGATTTGTAAGTTTTTTAAATCAATAGACCAAGGTACTCATTAGACATAAATTTTAATTTTGAAAACACCAAAACTAGATAAACACGTAGTGAAATTAAAATACTTTATATCATGTGGCCTTAGGTATTAAATATTAATTCCAAGAACACACCAATTTACATCAATTTGCAAGCTGTTCTTGAGTTATAAAAGGACAGATTGACAGTGTCAGTCAGTCATAAAACTTTGATTTATCACAAAAATAAATTAAATTATGGACAGGGCCAATATATAATTTTTATTGTGAACTAGCTGACCCGGCAAACGTTGTTTTGCCATATAAAGTATAATTCACGCGATAGTTTTATAAGTATATATACAATAAAATATTGCCTATATATATATTGTACATCATTTTGTTCTATGGTCAATAGTTTTTGCAGCGCACGCAAAAATAGGTTTTCGATTTTACACCTTGTGTTACAAAATAGGAATTTTATTACGGATCCCTAATTCTGAAAAAAAAAACATAGCCTATAGCCTTCCTCGATAAATGGACTACCCAACACTGAAAGAATCATACAAATCGGACCAGTAGTACCAGAGATTAGCTCGTTCAAACAAACACTGCAGCTTTATAATATTAGTATAGATAAGTAAATTAAAAAATTAAATGATGGACAATAAATAAATTGGACTTATTTTTTGCAATCTAGGTTAAAATTGTTTCATTTGTTTACAGTTGGCTTCCTATTCTAATTTGTTTGGAAATATTCCTGCACCGAAGGTTGGAAAACAACACCTACAACATCTGAAATATGACAAATATGAAGAAGATTATCAATTCCTATTTGAGCTTGAAACTTTAAAAGCCATCATTGAAAAGGTAATTTTTGTTTTTTTTTTTTAAATGAAAGCAAAAAAAATCATAATTTTTAGATCGGAAATACAATGTTATCAATTACTTACAATAAAAAGAAAAAATGTAAATTACTTATAGATTGGGAATCTAAGTATGTATATAGTTTTTGCTTAGACTATATTTATGGAAAACAAATTCCACTGATAAATGGTAATATTGGGCATGTGTTTTTTGGCAATATTGTAAATAATTTTTATTACTAATTAAATTTCTTTGTTTGTAACAAAAATGGATCATCAGTGGATCAAGGTCACACTAACTGGTTGTGTCACAAGTGCTAAAAAGATAGTTATTATATTATCATGCCATTTTTAATTATAATTTTATTTTTAAGGAGCATGGCAATGACACAAATCAGCTCCAAACACAAAACTGTTACAATTTATTACATGACTTGTTACAATGTAATGTAATATTCATTTTAATTCTATAAAAATATTTAAATTTGTAATTCAAGTAAATAAAGATAACACAGTAAATAACATCTCATTCTCAGATCAAGTCTGGGGCCATTGCCGCTGACAATGTTGTAGACTTCTACAACTTCCGAATGACATCACTTCACACATTGTCTGATTTCCACGGTCCCATGTCTCTGCAAACCAAGGAAGCAAAGAAACTTCTTGGTAAATATAAATTAGTTTTACTTTGTTGTTTAGGGTTAGGCCATTAGGTAAGTCTGTCGCCTGCGAATTTCTGATTCGCACTGAAGTTGCTGAGCGGAATTGTATATATTTTATGTACAAGTCAAGCATACCTATACAAATATTACATTGGCAATTAATAACCCATTCTTAAATTTCGTGTGAATAATCACCCTTTTTGCATAGTAGTACAAGTTAGTAGCAATCTACTTACTGCATTTTCAAATATCAGCTGTTAATTATATGTATTACTCTAAACCTGTGAAAAAACAATCTCCTCTATTTGACTGATCTAAATACTGAAAACCCTTTATATGCAAAAAGAAGACTGAGACCTTTGAACCCTCATGTCCTGTACATATATATAATTTATGGCTTAGAGCATTTTCTATAAATGTATGTATTTTTACAGGAGAAACATTAAATAGTTTGAGTGAAGCTTTTGTCAAGGCCTATGACGGGTCTGTGCTGGTGACTGTGGTGACCACAGACGTGGCTCACACCAGGCGTACCGTCCGTGCCGCACCTGCAGATCCCATGCAAGAACCCTATGTGAGTACTGATTTGTTTTTTTTTGTCTAAATTTTAAACGGTCCGTTACTGTGTATACGTTTGTTATAGTGGTGCAATATTGACACTGGCTTCCAAAACTTCAGAATGTATTTGGTTTTTTTCGTATTTAGTCTTACCCTCTTTGTGATTATCAAAATTGTTGGGGGTACATATCACTACAAACTTCGAGGTCTCTATCATCGATTGATAAAGTTCCGATTAAGCATTCATCCGGCTCGAAGGACCAACTGTTATTATATAAGGGCATTTGGGTGGTGGTTAAAAACACCAAACACACAAGAATGCAAGTTTTATTTATCACACAATAATTAATAAAATATGGATATTATTATTATAATAAATACACAGCAATTTATTACATTTTTATTTGACACGATGTCTTGCTGGCAACTGTCATTTTCGGGCGGCGCTGCCAGTATATTATGTATGTATGAGCGTTTCGCTTACAGTCCATATTCCAGAAATCGTCACAATACTTAATACGTTTGTTTTTTGGTCGAAGTTTGCTAATTTATATCTAACAAACATCACATTATTTAGTCATTTATGTATGTCATCGCCTAGCATCATTATACCAGGATAATGTATCTCCTTTTTGGTTCATTTTGTACTATTAATCCTAGTTAGTTCAGCCAGCCAGCTAGGCAAAGAGTAGGAGTTTCATGGGAATAAGGATTCCAGGGCTATAATTACAGCTGACTTTTCAGCTCTAAATCATTGCATATAGATATAGAGGCACGCCTGTGGCATTATAACATGTAAATGTTTGTTAGAGGACTGCCCGCTGTCATGGATATGCCCTATGATTTTTTTAAAGGTAGATTCTACTTGCTCACAGTATGTTTTGTTAGCTGTGGCTGTACTTAAGAAAATTTTACGTAAAAGGTTAAAATCGGAACAGATATTACAAATTTGTTTTTTATAGGAGTTATATCTTAATCTTACAAGCAAAGCACCATCCTCAACAACACCGCCTCGACACAAAACCCGACCATCTCTACGTCAAGACGAACCTGGAGAGCCGGTATTTGTTTTATCCGTAGGATACTTAGAAGTTGTTTCAAACTTGTAATTTTTAAATTGTGTATAGTTTTGTTCCAGATGTATGATTAAAATTGACAATTTTAATAATGATCTTATCGTATTTTTCTTTACGTACAAAGTATTATTGTTGAGTTTAAAATTAACGTTAGATATCGATATAATATATAGTGTTAATTTCTATCTTGGGTGTAAGAAGCAGTAGGTAATTAGTATTATTCATATCTATCATATCATCACATAGTATTATCATTATCACCTATGTATCTTTATTAATATCAAAATCAGAGCCACATTTGTTCTGTCCCCTCAAGTCTAATGTTATAAACTCAAAAAACGGGCACTTTTGATTTATTCCAATCCTTATCCAATTTTAATCCAGTACTTTCAGTATTAACAATTGTAAAGTGGTTTTGATCATCCTGCGAGTATAAACGCTCGAATCGAAAGGAATATTTTTTAAAATTTTAGAATTTTCATATTTCTTAACATTTTGTTTTACTTGCCAGTAATTTTTAATATGTAGACAATTTGTTTGTAATTAATAGAATCCATATAACCTCTTTTGTTAAAGATTTTAATAGGTGTACAGAAAATATTTGGGCACCCCGTTTTTTTTTTTTTGCAAATGTGTTTATTTCCTCACGGCCCGCGAGTCTGTGTCCACATTACTATAGATTAGTAGTGGTCGGTGTGAAAGTGACATTCATTTACTTTAGAAAATTATATTCCCATATCTTTGATATAGAAAATTTAAACCTATATAACCGTAAATGTAGTTTGTATATAAATATTTTTTAACTATTTCTGTAGTTTTAAGAGTTATTATTTTATTATTATTTTTTGCAATTCGTTAATTATTGTAATCTCCATTGAATGTGACGAGGTTTTTAAAACCTTATATTACTAACAACTAACAAGTAAATTAAATTTAAAGGAATACTGGCCTTTGTTTTAAAGAGAAGGAAGTATTATGTCAATATTGGTGATCAAGACACATCGCAACAGCAAGACAATGAAGAGAATAAGAAGAAGAATGGTGTGTCCAGAAATATGCTACATGGATTCCTTAAAATAATTGTATACATTATCCTAAAAGGCCATGGAGGCCAGGATGATGACCGAGAGCAAGAAACTCAGCGGGCTTCTTCTTTTTAAGGCGCTATAGTCCTAAATAGTAACATTTTTGAAAATCTACTTAAAATACTTCTACAAATACTACGGTTCCAATTTTTTGACATGTTTATCTTCATTTCTTTATCTAAATTATCGCTGTTTCGAAAACACGATTACGAAAAAAAATCTCGATAGATTTATTTTTTGAAAAATAGTCTTTTTTATTTGAATTGTTTATATTATCATAAAACTATGATAGCTATAAAGACAAAACTTATTTTATTCAATAGTTTATTAGTATTTATAAGTTTTCATTGTGGGTTTTATCAATACGCTTTGTTAATTATTTTATATTAATTTTTTTCGTAATAACCAAACGCGACGTCTTGGTTGCATACTCGCTCATGCCAGCAGTACGCCCGTGACCACTGTCAAGGAAGGTACTGTGTTCGTGTCTCTCGGGCTCACATTACGTAAGATTTTAGCAAACAACTAAAAACCGGGAATCATAGTAAAAAAATAATGATGATGGGACTGCGTATTTGTTGAAATATATAGGTAAATGGAAGTTGGAAAGTACTAAAATAAAATTTACGTAATATTATTTTGAATATGCCACGCGGGAGATTTGTATGTTTGTACTTTAGGGAGTTAGAAATCCAAGATGGCCGCCGCGCAAAATTATGATTTCAACAATATGGATATCGTGTCCGAGGTGCCCGAGGATGCAGAAAACGATTTTGGGATCATTTTTGAAATCCAAGATGGCCGCCGCACAAAATTATGATAACAACAATATGGATATCGTGTCCGAGGTTCTCGAAGGTGCAGAGAACGATTTTGTAATCATTTTTGAAATCCAAGATGGCCGCCGCGCAAAATTATGAATCTTGAATTTCAAAAATAATCACAAAATCGTTCTCTGCACCCTCCAGAACCTCGGATACGATACTCATAATGTTGTAATCATAATTTTGCGCGGCGGCCATCTTGGAATTTAAAAAAAACCTGCACGATACAAGGCTAGTAGGGAAGCCCGAAAGTAAGAAATACTCTTCCACAATCGGTGTCAATCGCTCTCTCCCTTGAACAAAAACGTCTCAAATATCCGTGACGTTCTTTTCCGTTTCAATTGTAAAAAAAATTACCCTCATGCGCCTAAAGAAGTTTCACTTCAAAATGCATAAAAATATCACAGCATTTCGTACTCTTGCGCAACCGTTTTTTATAAAATATTACCCAGTCCTTCCGGGGTGGGGTCGTTGACCCGCATCGCTCGGCTAGTGTCTCAGCCATGCCCGTGTCGAACGTATATATGTACCGCTATAGATAAATACATTCGAGTGATTTTTGCCTAAAGTGTTGGGAAAACCTCGCCTTAAATAAAATTAATTTTAATTAATTTATAGCCTGAGGGCAGCCGCTTCATATGTGATATTATATAGAAAGTCATCGTGATTCCATATATTCTGAGCCAAACTGTTCGAGTACGCATGGGTCTTAAATTTTGGTATATCTTTTTCAACCCCACTTGTTGTGGCTCCATCAACAGAATCTACTTTGCAGTTGATGACCTGCTCAACCCCAATAATTGCATATTAGAAAATTGATATCGCTCTTTCAAATCTGAACAATTTGATATTTTTAAAGTGATAACCCTCACTTCTGGGATTAATTATACAAATTAAATTTGTAACCAAAATTTATGAAGGATGCGGAACTCTAACCCGCGACCACTCCGGTTCCGTCATTAATTGTATTCTTCTTGCATTTCGTGGCCAGTGGTTAATTCGTCCATGTTATATCATTATTTTTTAATATAGATAAGTTATATATATTATATACGTTTCAATATACTAAAAAAAAGAAAAACAGTGTTTTCAGGACACGGATTCATTGAATTCGAAGATTTTTCAACTTTATTTAAACATATTTTACTTTCGGTCAAAATGCGTCCTAATTTAGACGCTTTCGTGTTTCGCGATGAATTAGTCAGTAAAGTATTTGTTCCTTTTTTTATATAATATCATTGTTATTATTACAGAATCCTCCGCCTGAGACTGACGGTGATACAATAATTGCCGTAAGATACTTTGTACTTGAAAAGAAGTAGTTTATAAAAAATAATTTAAGTAACAGACATGAAATTGTAGAACTTTATTTTAGGTAGAATTTTATTCATTGACGATTTTATTGTTGAATTTTAAAGGTAAGAACAGCTCTTAGTAGAGCTATAAAGCTTATGCGAAAAGTGAACATTTGGTTTTGTTATAAAATCATTAAGAATTAGTTGTATTTATACTAATTACTTGCCTATCTAGAATTTCGCTGTTATTGGCCCTAATACCTCATATTAATATCCCTTTATATTGGTATTGTCATTGTGATATGTATCTTGTTGCATTATTAGTCTTTATCCTACTAATATTATAAATGTGAAAGTTTGTATGTCTGGATGTATGTTTGAACTTCTTTAACGCAAAATCTACTGAATAGATTTTGATGAAACTTTACAATAATATAGCTTACACACCAGAATAACAGATAGGCTATAATTTATAAAACTATAATGTGAATAAAAAAATATAAAAGAAATGTCATTGTTACTAATGAATACAACTAGCGCCATCTCTTATCAACTAGCAAGCAAAATATCAATACAATTTATATGGCAAAACAACGTTTGCCGGGTCAGCTAGTATTTTAATAATTTTCAACTTCACTCTCAACTCCACACTCCATGGTCGTCGTGTAAATTTTTGTACAATGGAGACTTCTTCGACTTTTTTTTTTTAATTGTTTTTGTATAATTTATCTGTTATAAATATCATAAGACAATTTCAAATAATCGTTAGTTTAGTTAAAATACATGTTAGGTTGTGTATAGTACCTCAGTTTAAATTTGTATTTATTTGATTTATATTTGGTTGCTGAGAGTTCCGTTCATTAATATTTTATTTTATTATTACAGAATGATACTATGACCGGAAATGATACGAAACGTGTAAGATGTTTTATGACTAAAAAGTAGTAATTTAATAGAGTACAGACTATAATTAACGACAACTAACAGAGTAAATAGTGTTGTAGTTTAGGTTGCGCAGAGTAGGTAGTTTGTAGTAATTTTTTATCTCTTCATGACTATTGGAAATACTAAATAGGTTTAATGTGTCTAACGTTGTTTGTGATTGACAATTTACAATGGTTTAAAAGAAACGCAAATGTACGATTTATTAAAAAGTACATCTGAACGCAGCTGACGTCTCTATGTCTCGTCGTCTCTATTGCTGTAGATAGAAGTCAGTCATCTTCAATGATGTTGGGGCGTCAAAAATTTCTTCATATTGCGTATTAAACTACCAATACGCTTAATTCAAATTCAAAATTCAAATATTTTTATTCAAAATAGGATGATCACTTATTGAAAGTCAAAAAAACTACCACCCATTCCAAAGTGAATGCCTCAGGCCTGAGAAGAATGGGCGCAACAAACTCAGTAATATAATAATTATAACCTAAACTATCCATTCTGATATTTTCTTTATGAACTTACTCATTTCCCCATTCAAAACGCTCTATTCGTAACTATTTTATTTTTTGCCAAGCCCATACTACTTACCGAGACCGCGCTATTTGGCACCAGCTGCCATTTTTCCTATTTCACGGCTATACCTACTCAATTTGGTTGCCAATACCTGTGTAGTAATAATATTGCGTAATAGTATGATTTACATTTAAGAACAGAAACGTATACATAGATTAGCTATAACTGTTTTGATAGTTTAAGTTGTGCATATTTATTAATAATAATTTTGAAATAAATATTTACTAATAGTAGTGAATCTAGTAGTAATGTAAATTTCAGTCAAGTTATACAGTTATATATAGCTATTAATTAAAAGAGTCGTGTATTATCTACTGCAGTTGAACAATCCCAAGCGCTTGAATTATTCAAATAATCTACAACATCACACAATAAAAGTCTATCGCTACGTTCTACGTAGGCGATTCAAATCGAATGCGAACCAATAGTGACACAAGTTTAATGCGAAGCAGTGCGGCACAATGCAGTAGTAGAACAGTATTTTAACTTCAAACTAGAGCACCCGAATCGACGAACGGACACGTACACACATTTACACGGCTGCTTAGGAATTTTGTGGAGACAAAATATTGAGTGTCACGCCGTACGTGCGCCGCTGAGACTGGTCGTTGTCCGAGTTAAATTAGCTACGCCTACGCCGCGCCATCCGCGTAGTCAATCTTTTTGTATGTACGAACCCTAACGCTCCGCCCAGGCCCCAGACGTAGGTATAAATTTGAAGAAGACCGCTGCGTAACGCTACTGTTCTAGTATTAATCGAATTGTGGATGCGGCGTGGCAGTATTGTCTGACGTGCGCGTGAGAAGTCCCGTAACTGCGACGCCGCCATTCAGTGACGCTGTACAATTGTCTCAGAAAAATCACGTAATTTCTTAAATAACACATAGGTACTCAAGAAGTAGATACGTACGGCAGAGAAGTGAAACTAATATTGAATACTTAGAGGTATATATTTTAAGGAGAATTACACAATTATAAATTATAGTTTTAACTAAAATGTCTGCCAGCGACATATATAAACAAACTATGAACTATAAACAAAAATTTTACACGCTCTCAGGCCGCACGGAAATAGTTGTTGTCAACATTTGGCGCGCCGTTTTGTGAACAACTTCATTCCTGTTTGGATTGCGTTCGAAGATATACTTATTTTTTCGTTTCCGTATTTACTTAGTTTTTTATTATTATTATTAATCTGTTACTGTCAGTTTCTAGCCTGAAACTTTCTTTACATTATAATTCGTCTCGTTGACCTTACTATACGGTCTATAATAAACCTATCGACTGATTGTTGTTACCGCACCGCGCCACTTCGCGTTTGCGGCAAGATCGCCTAAGTGGGAAGACGCTTTGACCATAATTATTAGCTTAACTCTAATTGTATTTAATTTTCAGGAGGATGACAAATACAGCTCGGACTACGCCGCCATCTTCAACATCCTCCTGTGGTTCGGCATCATCTTCACCTTTACCCTGGTCGCAATCGTTTACGCGATCATGGACATGGATCCCGGCAGAGACTCCATCATCTACCGCATGACCAGCACCAGAATGAAGAAAGACAACTAGACACTGTCGTCTTGTGTCTCAGTAGCACAATTTTTGTTGTCCATAATTATTTCCAGAGTTACGTTCCAATGAAGCAGAGTGTATTAGACACCAATGTTAACTTATTGTATGAGTACCTAAGTGTAAATTAGTGTTATTATTTAATTAAAATTATGTTGGAATCTGTTTTGTTTATTATTAATGATATTTCAAACATGTCGAACACAAAATAGTTGCTAGCGTGAACTTGGCAAAATTTTGGAGAAGTTCAAGAAGCAACAAAAGAAGTCTCCATGTCATTTTAAAAATGAGTATCTGAACTATCTATATGTATAAGAAAAACCCAGTGCTTCTGAGCACAGGATGCCGGCTCGAGTGGCACCACATCAGCTGCTTCTTCCAGTAGTGTGTGCAAGCACTAAGTATGTGTTTTGGACAGTTGGTTTAAAACGCGCTGTAGCTAGTGTAATTATTGGGCCAACGAGGCGTCTTAACATCTTATGTTGATCTTGAGCTGTACTGAGTTGTAAAAGGCAAATCGTATCACTTATCAGGTGTGCGCTCCATACCGCTTTTAGGGCTTAAGTTCGATATTTTAATTACCAATAAGTACATACATACATAAAATCACGCCTCTTTCCCGTAGGGGTAGGCTGTGGTCTCTCTTCTCTCTAAAGAAGTGGTCTCACTTCTTTCCACTTGCTACGATCCTTACATATTTGTTTCGCTTCGTCCACTTTCATTATTCCTTTCATACATGCTCTTCGGTTTAGTGTACCTACTCTTGACCTGGCCTTTTTTCAAGACGTCCCTGATTTGATCTCGAAACGTCCGCCTAGGTCTACCCCTTCCAACACTTTCATTCACACTGGCCTTATACACTTTCTTCGTCAATCGGTCTTCATTCATTCTCTCGACATGTCCAAACCATCTCAGCATACCTTTCTCAATTTTTGTCACAACTGACCACAATTCATTCCTCACCACTCTATCATAGGCCTTTTCTAGATCCACGAACGCGCAATAGACCTTCTTGTTTTTAGCCAAGAACTTTTCGGCTATGCACCACAAGGAAAATACTTGACTTCCTCTAGCTGTTTTGATGGATTTCCAGAAGAATCAATTAGTACCTAAATATATTCATAATATTTTATTTCCTTCTATTGAACAGAAATTTCCTGTATGTACATCCATTTATTTGGAAGAGAACTTATGCGGTCGCAGGTGAATTCGTCGTTTAAATAATACCTACTCACCACGCGCAGTAGACGACCAGTTTGAACAAACAAAATGCAACCAATGTACTTGGTACACTACCACATAAAATAAGTAGGGATTGTACTAACCTATCAATAATAAAAATTGTACTGTTTACTTAAATAAAAACACATTTTAGTATTATAAATAATTTTAATAAATTAACAATACGAACAATAAAAACGTTAATATTTCCAATAAACAGTTACTAGCACAGCTACGATCAATATTCGTTATTCCGATTACAAATTAGCATACTTAACACATATAATATATTTTATTATCTTAATTCTAAAAGTATAGAAAATACACATTTAAATCATCGTCACGCGATTAATAATATATTTATTAGAATATTAAATTTATATTATTATACTTATCTGGCAATAAATTGGCCATAAAAAAGAAGGTTTAATCATTTTTCCTAAATTTAATAATTAAGTATCAAAATATTTGAAAAATATTATATATACGCCATTTTTACATTCGTTTTATACATGTAGAAATTTGGAACACACATATTCCCTTAAACAAGAAAATTTCAAACCAAGTGTAGTCATTTCCGAAATAAATATAATATAATCATTGAAAATCTTATATTAATTGTATCTTTTGCAAATGCATTTTCATATTTTGTAACAGATAGTGTGATCCGATTATTACATACCTACATATAAAATGAAATATATTGTACATACATATAAAATTAAAAATATTCCACTTTGAATATTTCAAGCCAAATACTGAGTATATTTTTACGGCGCATCAAACAAATAAAAAAATAAGTATTATTAATCAGTAGATATATAGTGCGAGATTAGTATAGGAAAACACCATCATAATATACTATTATTGTAAACTTATATTGTATTTTATTCATATTATAATTTTAATGTAAACCCATTAAAACGTTTTCGTGATTCATATTTAGATTTCATTGCATTCACAGTTAAATCTAATTAGTGTTTGTACCGCATTTCGGGTGTCTGTCTCCTTATTGTTAAAAATGTAAAGGTCAAAATTAAAAATAAATCAGTTATTATCATTAAAACATTACAGTTCAGGCACTAAGGCTATAAAATAGGGGTAGTGGCTGTAAGTATTCCCTTGTCACAGAGGAACAACTTCTCAGTTATTGTCGTAATATTACTGCTTCTTCTTGCAATTCCTCTATAGACTATACTATAGGCAATAGCGGAACAGAATGTGCTAATCTAGAAAGAGAGAAAGTCTGGCGACTAACAAAACACATCATACGGCGTTTCCATTCTGTATTCTATAATGAGACAGCATATTTTATCAGACAGAACCTCACTGTTGCACATCAGCCGACCTGCAACAAAAGGCACGTGTTGCCGGCCTGATCGTTGTTGTTTTCTTTTTAAATATTATGTAATTTAATTCTAAGCGGCTTCACATACAGATAAGCTTCCTAAAGTTTAAGTGTGTGTTATTATATTGTAAGCTATAACTATATTGTATTTTAAATAAATATTCTAAAAAAAAATCAAACGCGAGTCGGATTCGTATATGAAGGCGTACACGATAGAACGATAAGTACTTTGTTGTTAACAAACATGTTCAAATTTCTATGGCGGCCATTTTGAAATACGCCATCTTGGTTTTCATTAGTTCTGTTGTTATAGCAGTTCCAGGGGGCATGAACCTAAAAATAAGATTGTATGGCACCAGCTTAAAGAAGCCAATAATATTTGGTAGAAAAAGGCTAGAAAGAAGAAAGTAATACACTCTGTTAAAGTTTCTAGCCGTATAATTATCTCGGTTTATGTGATACAGTATGCAGACGTGGTCGCTAGCTAGCGGCCTAATGAGAAAGCTCATGGTCGCTCAGAGGGCAATCGAGATCCGCAGGAGAACCGAAGTCACCGACATAATAAAAATGATTGCGAAACTGAAGTTGCAGTGGGCAGGGCACATAGCTCGACGGACAGATGGCTGGTGGGACAGTCCTCGAAAGGCGATCACGTACTGGAAGACAAAATGTTGTTAGGCCCCCTTGTGGGGACGATTGGTCAAGATCACCGGGATAGGTAGGATGAGGGCAGCACAGGACTGACCGTCGTGGAGATCTTTGGGGGAGGCATTGTCTAGCAGTGGATGTGTTCCAGCTGATCATGATAATGTGACTGGCAGATGGTGGAGTTTTAGTAATTGGGTTGTAAAAGGTAAAGCATGTGGTGCAGTTGGGTGTCGGTCAGTTCCTGCGCAGCGTGTAGTTGTGAGCCCGACGCAGTCTGCGGCGCAGCTCCTGCGGGAACCTCTCGTAGCAGCGGCGGCAGGCGGGCCGCTCGTCGTACTCGTAGAACTTGGAGCGAGTGCTGAGAGGAGCGTCGCACACCGCGCAAGCGAAGTGATGCA
The DNA here is from genome assembly GCF_905404315.1 of Leptidea sinapis. Classification (NCBI taxonomy): domain Eukaryota; kingdom Metazoa; phylum Arthropoda; class Insecta; order Lepidoptera; family Pieridae; genus Leptidea; species Leptidea sinapis. The sequence goes on along the minus strand of NC_066275.1, from coordinate 10,292,067 downwards.
CGCACCACGCCTTGTTCAGAGCCGTGAATACTGCAACAAATAACATTTATTAAGGAAACAAATAGATACATAACTATGGTAAAAAATGATATAAAATTCTCGTGTCCCGGTGTTTGTTTACCAAACGCCTAAACCATTTTTTTTTTGAAAATTTGTTGTATACAACGTGTAGTGGGTAGTGTAATGCATCGGGTAGGTCTGAGAATCGACCAACATCTATTTTTCATACACCTAAATGACAATGAAATATATATTACCCACCCCTAAATATTTTCTTTTTTGATTCAGCATTAAAAAACACACACAACTTCAAATTTTCACTCGTCTACGATCAACACTTATTTTTATATCGCGATTTTAATATTATTGTATTCCATCCACAGATACGCAATAGAGTTGCAAGATGGCAATCGATTATAAAAATAATAATTGTAGTACGATAAATTTTATGTACGATATATTTGGTAAGTCTGAATCGGTCGTCATTTATTTTTTATACCACAAAATTTTTATTTTTTTTTATTTGTTTATATGGCAATACAACGTTTGCTGGGTCAGCTAGTAAAATATAAAAATTACAATATTGGATATATCCTAGAATAGTTTCACTGATATTAAAAGAATACAAATATGACAACAGAACGAAAAGAGATTAAGATAAGTAAACAATGGAATATTTAGGTGATAACACAATATTATATAAATCAAGACAACGACAGACATACGAGTGGATATAATTAAAATATGGTACATGTGCATGATTTATGTAAGAGTCTTATAACGAATATATTAATGCATCAAGTAATTTATTCTTTTACGATAATTGCTATAGGTCCACAGCCACATACCCACCAAGAGCGCTTTCGCTCTACGTCCGACCCGTTTCGTGAAAACACGGTCCGAAGTAGTCGTAGAACTATTTCTATGGTAGTTAACGCACTAGATCCGGCTTCCGTCATCCTATTTATTTCCGTCAACCATAGAAATTGTTCTACAACTACTTCGGACTGTATTTTCACGGGTACGGATCGGACGTATTGAGAAAGCGCACTAAACCATCATATTATAATAGATAAACTTTGTAGTATAATATCAAAAGGAGAGAGGATATAACATTAATAATAATAGGTATAATATAGCAAATAGGATAATAAAGCATACATACCATCGCCGGCTATGACCTGGTTGCACACGTAACACAGGTTACCGAACAGCTGGTGATAATGCTGCTCACAGTATGCCAAACCCTTCTTCTCATAGTGGCGATGACCATGGAACGGCTTCTCGCATTTAGCGCACACGAAATGCTGTCAAATATAAAACACACATTTACAAAATGAAATAAAGTTGTTCATTGATTTTGTTCAGTCGGTTGCCTTATATCTTAGATAGACTGTGATAGCTTTGAACACGTCGAAAAAAATTGCGGCAAACTTTTAACCTCTAATTTCAGCAACGTATGCACACTTTAAAAAAGCGAATGACGTATCGCGAGTGTAGATGTAGGTGTCATTCACATTAAATAATGTAATGCAAACTTTGAACTAAGTTTAAGCCTGTAAATGAGTTTATATTTTTTTTATGATAATAAGGGACGAGACGAGCAGGACGTTCAGCTGATGGTAATTGATACGCCATGCCCATTACAATGGAGTGCCGCTCAGGATTCTCAAAAAACCCAAAAATTCTGAGCGGCACTACAATTGCGCTCGTCACCTTGAGACATAAGTGGTTGAGTCTCATTTGCCCAGTAATTTCACTAGCTACGGCGCCCTTCAGACCAAAACACAGTAATGCCTACACATCACTGCTTCACGGCAGAAATAGGCGCCGTTGTGGTACCCATAATCTAGCCGGCTTCCTGTGCAAAAGAGCCTCCCCCTTTTTAGACTTTAGAGTCTTTAGAGGCTACTAAAATATTCTCACATATGTAAACTATCTATTTTTAGCGTTATACATTACCTCAACATGCCAGTGCTTGCCGAGTGCAGTCACAATCCTCTCCTCTATGGGACGGCGACAAGCGCCGCAAATCGGAATTCCCATCTTGTCATGGCATCGGAGACAAAACAAATTGTTCTACAAAAAAATTGTATTTTTAAATAAACATTGCTAGACTTCTAAACTAGGACGACGTTCAATCACGGTTTATCTACACACACATTTTGACAAGTGCATTCCTATCGCAAGAATTAACCCACTAAACACAAAAATATATTTAAAAAAAAAATTATATAAAATTATTAGTTCACCTAATCTAATATATAAAAGTCTCGTGACATGGTGTTAAACATTGAACTCCTCCGAAACGGCTAGACCAATTCTCATGAAATTTTGAGTGCATATTATGTAGGTCTGATAATCGGACAACATCTTTTTTTCATCCCCCTAAATGTTAATGGTGGTCCACACGATTTTTTTTTAATTTTGTTGATTTTTCTTTTTTTTTGAAATTTGTTTGATTATGAGTCAGCATTAAAAATACATACAACTTCAAATTTTCACCCATGTACGACCAACAGTTACTTTTGTATCGCGATTTTAATATCGGCAATACAAGGTTTGCTGCAGCTAGTAATTTTATATAAATTGTATTTAGGAAATAAAAAATCTTTTGATTTTTTTTTTAATAAACTTGTTCTTTTCTTAAAAATTTGTTTCATCTGGTTCTGGTTCTATAACTCCTATTTTTTTTATGGAGTAGGAGGACGAACGAGCGTACGAGTCACCTGCTGTTAAGTGATCACCGCCGCCCACAACCCCTTGCAACACCAGGGAATCCCAGGAGCGTTGCCGGCCTTTAAGGAAGGTGTACGCGCTTATTTTGAAGGTACCCATGTCGTATCGTTTGGTGGTTTATACTTACCTACATTATGTTATTTGATAAATACGGCCATGTTGTTCTATCGTGTCCATCAATGAATTGTATCGGACTATATTAATTTTATATCCAAAATTTAATTATTTTCTTTTTAATTGTAATAATGACATGTACACACTACAATGAAACTCAACTATGTAATGTAATTTAAGTTAAGATTGTTTGTAGATCTATGGGTGTAATGCCTGAAAATAAATGGTTTAGACTTTAGTATTATTATAAGGAAAAACACAACCTGAACCTATAGGCGCTGATTAGATCAAACTCTTTACATGACCTGATAACGTAATAACTTAAAGAAAAGAAAAGTGCATACCCACTTCTAAATGAATTATTAAATTAATTTACTAAAATTTTCCTACTGCTTATTGCCTAAGCTATATCAATTTTATATTTTACCCCTTTTGTTTTTAAGCTGCCGCATTTCTAAATGAAAAAAGCAAATCCCTTTTAGAAGCACTTTGTTTCCTCACTGCCGAGTTTTATTTTCAGAAGAATGGTTAATGATAACAAGATTTTAAGCCATTTTTGAAATTGAAAACTATATCCAAGCGACTCGAGTTTGCCGCCGCAAGTTAATGCATATTAATTTCTGCAACGTTCTAGTAATCACCTTGAAAATTGACATGTATTTGATTTTTTTCGTGGATAATTCGTTTCTGTAATCCACTACGATGACGCTAAATACCACCTTCTGTATCGTTTAACCGTTACCTATGAAAATATCGATACGTATCCTGTCTATATTTGCTGGATTTTTGTATCGTAAAATCAGATATTAACCGATACCTATGAAAAAAGTGATCCTGCTTATACTTACTGGATTTATGTATTGTAAAATCAAGTAATTTTTCAACAAGTTTTTATATAAAAACTAGCTGACCCAGCAAACGTTGTATTGCCGATATTAAAGTCGCGATACAAAAGTAACTGTTGATCGTAGATGGGTGAATATTTGAAGTTGTATGTATTTTTTTATGCTGACTCATAATCAAAAAAATTAAAAAAAAAAATTCGTGTGGACCACCCTTAACATTTAGGGGGATGAAAAATAGATGTTGACCGATTCTCAGACCTACCCAATATGCACTCAAAATTTCATGAGAATCGGTCAAGCCGTTTCGGAGGAGTTCAAAATTTAACACCATGACACGAGAATTTTATGCATTAGATTAATCTTACAACAGTTGCTTTGTTATCCTGAATTTTTTTTTGAGCTCTCGATTAAGGGCGACACTAATTCAACACGGACTAACTAACTTTTATTTATCTATTTACATATATCTACATACATTTTAGTTTAATTTATTTACTCCACAAACGTTACATTTATCGGCGTGATGCACTCATTAATTTTATGCATAACCTACTAATAGCCTAATGGTATACAAACATACAAAATGTGGTTTTATAGGTATACTTATTATATTTGTATACTTGATACTTAATATTATATAATACACTAGCTGACCCGACAGACGTTGTTCTGTAGATTATAAAAAAAAATGTTTTATAGGAATTTGCCAATAATATTTCAAAACATCAAGAATTATTTCGTAAAAAAATGCTCCCTGTTGTTATAACGAAATTGTTTCACAGCGAAACTGTCAAACGTCGCGTCACTAAATTTTCTCATAGATAAAATGTCGATACAAAACAAATATTGAAAATAAAAATAATTATGGGTCCCAAATCGAAATAAAAACTATCATAATATCTCTCAAGTTGGACCAAACTGCACTCCATGAAGTAATCCTCATTAAAATCCGTTCATTAGTTTAAGAGTCCATGGCGGACAAACAACGCGTCACGTAAGTTATATATATTAAGATTTTTAAGTTTATTTTAAAGTACCTAAACTAATGTCTATGTTAGGAGTGTGTCTTAATATGCCTTTAATGTTAAATACATGGGGTACCATATATTTAGGGGGCGCCCATAAATTACGTGAGATGTTTAAGGGGGGGAGGGGGTCGAGTCAAATCTCATTTATTCATACGTTGGAGAGAGAGGGGGGGTCTCGCAATTTTTTCTGATTGAAACAAAAGAAAATTATACAATTTTGATCCATTTTATCATATGGACATGTTGGTTCCAATAGTCTCTCTTGAGACCGTGCATGATTCTCCATGCCTTGAATTAGAGTAGATATTCTTTTTTTAATCACAGTAGTTACGATTTAATTAAGTATTCTATAGTTAAATTTTTATTACAATTATAACTCTAAGCAATATTGATTACTAGTCTTAACTAATCGTAAATAAAAGCACGAAGCAATTTTTTTTTACAATAACAATCCAACGCGATTACGTAAGAAACCCACATTTTGAAAAATCTCACGTGAGATTGGGGGATGGGGTTGAATTAAATCTCACGACATCTCACTGGGGGGGGGGGGGGGGGGAGGAGGAACAGAAATGTCAAAAAACCCCTCACGGTATTTATGGACGCCCCCTTATGTGTCCGTTCATTTGAAACTAGTATTATAAGGAGAAATAAAAACTCATACCACATCATTTGCAGCATAGCCTGGACGATTCTTGACCTCCCTCGCAGTGTGGTCCAGTTCCACCTCACATGTGGCGCACATGAAGTGGTATCCGTGGTACACTTCCCCACGATAGCGCAATGGCTCACCGTCAATCACACCACTGATGAAACAATGTTTTTATTGTATTCTAACGACATTATCATTTTTGGGCAGACATTTTTGAAGTTATACTTCTTTAGGCGCGTTATGAAAAATTATGAGAGTGAAATTTTAAGATGCGCGCGCAACACAAAAGTAACGGGTTGAAGCTATTTTTAAAGTTATTTTTTGTTTGTTTCTTCGTCCATTATAAGAACAGGCAAAGGGTTCAAGCCCATACAGCCGTACTCGTAATTTAATAATTAATTGTCAAAGCCATCTTTGCAAGATTTTTACAATATTCTTCTATCTTCAAACTTAGAATAGCAGGAGGAATAAAGTATTTTTGCATTGTTACGCCAAAGAAATATAAATTCTTGCGTGCATACATAAGCACTTTTTTTTAAATAATACAGGTATGTAAGAAACTCTGCTCTCTCATACCAAAAACCATTTAACTTACTTATTGGTCATAACTTTATATCTTGAGTTGCCTTTCGATGTCGAAGCCATGATTAGTGCGTAGCGTGACGTGCTATCCGCAATTGAGTACTTAACTATTCGTTATAAAGTTGAGTATTGTTTACTAATTAATATATCTAAACAGACTGTCACTCAAAAATTCAATACATGGAGTGGCAGGCCATGCGACTCACCCGTGCTACAATAAGTACTTTTGTTTTTGTACCTACATAACTTGGTCGTTTTATTGTACCTATATTATTAAATTGTGTATTTTAAGTTAATATTAATATTTATTGTAGGCGATAATAGTATTTCTTCTAACATGCCGGACAAACCTCTGTGGTTTTTGGCCTGTTATATAATAATAAATTGTAATTATATTTTTCATAATAAATAAATAATAATAATAATTATATAAAATATTCAAAATTGTGTGCCAGAAAATAATGTAATAGTAAAATACATACTGGCACTTATGGCATATATAGTTTTGTAGACCATCAGCCTTAATCCTAGCATTGCATCCATGGCACAGAGCACGGCCAGCATTCTTGATAAACCCAGCATCTGCCAGCTCCATATTACACTCTTCACAACGGAAACATGCTGGATGCCAGTTAGAATTCATTGCCTTAATTACTCGTCCAATAACAAACTCCCCTGAAATAATAATTCAAATTCAAATATTTTTATTCAAAATAGGATGTGAAATCACTTATTGAGAGTCAAAAACTACCACCCATTCCAAAATGAATGCCTCAGACCTGACAAGAAACAAACTCAGCGGGCTTTAACAAAGTAATATTGTACAAATAAACTTATTATTTAATAGCCTGAGGGTGGTCACTCCATGCCCAATCTGTGGTATCATTAAGAAAGTCATTTATTTACCACGCAAATGTTTTTTAACAAGTCTTTTAAATATTGAAATACTTTTGTTTTAAACATTTTACTAGGATGTTGTAAACACATACAAATCGCCCCACAAAAGACTTACTAACTACTAAGTAGGCATTATAAGTTTATGTCTGTTCCTGGTGTTAAACTTTATGGTTATTACAGTTTCTATCAAATTCACTTATGTGCCTATGTACATACAGTACATTATCAAGAATATATTGAAAAGCAACAGTCAAGATGTTAATTTCTTGACTGTTGCTTTTCAATTAATTAATTCTCTTTTAAATTTTGCTCGCAATAATTATACTTGTTAATTTTGTTTCTCTACCAGTTGTAGTTGTTCAATAATAGATTTAAAATATTCAGTAAGTATATGAATGTTTCAAACTTACGGCATTTTCCACAGCAGGGAGCAAAGAGAACTTGGAAATCTCGCTCACAATACTTGCGCCCTTCAAACTCATAATAAACTCCATCAGGGAAGACACGGAAACACTGTGCACACCTGTGAAAAGTATTTTATAGTTTTATTTGATTTGCTTTTTTGTTACATATACTTATTCCTGTTTCTTTATATAGGACAAAGAACAGTTACCTAGGATGTGATTACCACACCACTCACACTCTCTTCTTAATCCAGTGGAATCTGAAGTGCTTTGCCAGCCTTTAATGTGGTTGTATGTGCTGTTTTTGAAGGTACCCATGTGATACTAATCCTTCTTAACCACCTGATTAAAAGGCATAAAAGGCATTTATTTTCTCAAAATTGATTCCTTTTGAATTCTTTTTGATGTCATTTCTAATAACTACTAGATACTACTACCGCTTCGGAAACAAATGATAAGATAAATATAATCCAGTTACCTAGGATGTGATAAAACAAATCATAAGATACATAATAGCTTTAAGGGTAAATGTATACACTTCTACAATAAAGTCCCAGCCACTGTTCGGGCATTATCTATAAATAAATTTAAATGTTTTATAAAAAAATGGCTCTGTCGTAAATCCTATTACTCCACTGCTGAATATCTAAATGATCGGACAGCCTGGGACTAGATTGTGATTATTTTATAGCGATAGAAATGACTGTATATAATATTGTATATTTTTATTGAAAAGAGCACAAAAAAAAAGAATGCTGGGAGAGTTTCTTGCGCCGCTTCTTCTCTCTCAGAGCGCCATTTGTTTCCGAAGCGGTAGTAGTATCTAGTAGTATAAGAAATGACATCAAAAAGAATTCTAAAGGAATCAATTTTGAGAAAATAAATGCCTTTTATGCCTTTTAATGGCGCTCTGAGAGAGAAGAAGCGGCGCAAGAAACTCAGATTATGGGCACATCAACATGAAGCAGTAATGTGTAAGCATTATTGTGTTTCTGTCTGAAGGGCGCCATAGTTAGTGAAATTACTGGGCGAATGAGACATAACATATGTCTCAAGGTAGGCACACATAAGTGTTAAATTGTAGTGCCGCTCAGAAAATTGGGTTTTTCAAGAATTCTGAGCGGCACTCCATTGTAATGGGCAGAGCGTATCAATTACCATCAGTTGAACGTCCTGCTCTTCTCGACCCTTGTTTCATAAAAATAAAAGATACACTTTTAACTAGTTTCAGGGTCAGATTTAAAAAACAAGACATGGTAGAGCAGCAACACAAACAACTCTGAATTTCATAGAATGGTATTGCAGTTTGTGATGGTGTGAAGGTAGAATTTGGTGGTAGGGATCAGCTTAAACAGCTTTGGAACACTCCTCATCATAAGCGAAGTATAACACGTACAACGAATCACATATTGTATGCACCTCTATTGATCAGAATTTTGAACAGTTAAATTGTTAAAAAAGTTAAAAAGCTGCAACTGTGGTATATAACTATATACTAGCTGACCCAGCAAACGTTGTACTGCCGATATTAAAATCGCTATACAAAAGTAACTGTTGATCGTAGATGGGTGAAAATTTGAAGTTGTATGTATTTTTTAATGCTGACTCATAATCAAACATTGCAGTGGGGCCCCCATATTGAAGGATTGGCGAATAGGCTTAGTTCTGCAGCATATGCGGTTAAAAAAATTAGACGGTTAACTGACATAGATACGGCGAGATTGGTATACTTTAGTTATTTTCATAGTATTATGCCCTATGGTATATTGCCGGTATTAATACTATCTTTGTGCTGCAGAAGAGGGCTATTCGCGCGATTTATTACCTAGGTCCTAAAGAATCATTAAGAGAAAAATTTAAAGAAATAAACATTTGGACTGTTGCTTCTCAATACATGTTTGATAATGTTTTGTATGTTCATAAGCACATTGAGGAATTTTCTAGAAACTGTGACATTCATAATGTTAACACCAGGAACAAACATAAACTTGTTATGCCTACTACTCGGTTGGGTCGAGTTAGTAAGTCTTTTGTTGGGCGATATACATCTATATCATATCTAGATCATATTGTATGCTTCTACAATATGATCCCAGAAAATGTACAAAACAAATGTGTTACAAAATTTAAAAGAAATGTTAAAAAACGTTTTTGTGGGAAAGGTTATTATAGCATAAACGATTTTCTTAATGACACCACGGACTGGCAATAAAGCGAACACCCTCAGGCTCTTTATACCTATTAGTTATCATTTTTTTTAGTAAGATGGGTTAAAAAGTCGTAATCACGTATGAGCGTTAGTATGAAGAATATCTAATATATAAAATTCTCATGTCATGGTGTTAAACATTGAACTCCTCCGAAACAGATTGACCGATTAATGTACTCATAAATTGTTAAAGTAAAGAAAACATGGCTATAGAAACTTTGCGCAAGTACTATTACTTGAGTTTTAATTAATTGAGATTCTACATATAAAAAAACATTTATTTCACAAATTTGTAGGGTTTACTCAAAGACACATATTTCCTGGAAGTTTTATGAAATTTCTACACACTATTTTTCAATGTTAGCACCTTCTCTTGTTTGTTGTCAACAGGCAGTATGTTGGATGACACAAACCATGCTTTTCGGCCATTTACACCTTGTCAATAGTCATGACTGGACATGAAGGAAGAATTGTCTCACTCTGTATATGACTCCAAGTTTACCATTGTGATAATATAAAGTATAACTAATATAAGTATGATAAGGGATAATGATATCAAACAGTGAGGTTTATTTTATAAAACAAAATTCCATATTGTGTTGTGGGTGCTATATTTACGCACTACACTTTCCTAGAAAAAGAAGTAACATAATGTATACAATATATCTGTTGTATTGTCCCACATTAACATAAAACAATAATTAATAAGGTTATAGGAGAGTAATTAGTTTCTTTTTTATGGAATGAGGACAAACGAGTGTATGGGTCACCTGGTGTTAAGTGATCACCGCCACAGTTTACTCAATTTCTTAATTCCAAACAAGATGTTCCCACAATAAGCATTGAAATCTGAAGGGGTTCAAACATAATCAAGACATAAGTGCATGTAAGTATACATTGTTCTCTATGATTCTTCAATTTATCATAGATTGAGTCTAGGTGTTATATTGTGGTTGATAAAAAATATTTACAACCGAGATTAAATTCATATTGGCGTTACAAGGAAGTATGGGCTGAGATAATAAAATAAGTAACCAGTAAGGCTCTGGCACTCAATATTTTTGACAATTTCAAAGAAACTTACACAAAACAACTGGTATGCCAAAGTTCACCATTTGAATTAACAATTTTTTCATTTGTTTCAAATCCATCTCCACATCTGGTACAAAACATATTATCCAATGACATGATTCCAAGCCTAAAAAAATAATAATAAAAAGTAATAATGTGTTACATAATATAACAAGTTATTCTTGGTTATCCATGTGAAGAGGAAAACTTGCCAGTTATATTAACCGCACAATGACTCATTATATTGCTATTTATTAGCTAAGCATATTTAAAACATGTTTTATGATGTGTGTTTTATGTTTAAAATGCTTATTTAGTAAAGAAATTTAAAATAAAGATTTGGAATAATAAACAATAAAAATGTTTATTTTACCAAATCTCAAATGTAAACAATCTAATACCGACTTTCCAAACATATTTTTATATTGGAATTAGTTTTGTAGGAAGCCAATTGCCCTTTACCTGATGTTAAGCTGTACCATATGTATAATGAAGATAATATTATTCACAAAAAATGTCTGATTGTTAACTGTATCGAGCTACCTGTATCTAAGAATTCTGAGTGTGCCAGGATGTTTATAGTTTATCCACAGAATAGAACCAATTATTAAACTTTTTAGATTTATTAATGTTAATAACTACGAATGTAAGTTGTTTTGAGCAATGCAGTAATTAGAATGTGAAAAATGAATTTATGAACTTAATAGGTAAATATATTGAATCTTTTTGAGAACTTAAGTGATTATAAATTCAATTCAAGCCAAGGTTTAGGTCTAGCAGTGATGATGAGTTGATAAATGTGAATAATATAATTTAATGCGTGGTTATATTAGCAGATGTAGGTATGACATCAATTGGGACACTCCCACATAACTTGCTTACCCTGGCATTTTTCTGTTTTAATTAAGTAACTGTTCGTTTCATATATTTTCTGTCAAAAACAAGAACGCTATTAGCCAAGTTAACTTTTACATTAAAATTTAAAAACATGGATATAATATGATGTAATTTATTTATAAATAGATTTTGTTAACCATGGTTACCAATTACCTACCAGAGCTATAATTCACCAATAGGTAAACACAAAAAAGAATGTGAATAATATAAGATTACAATGTAATTCCAGTCAGGCAACAATAACAAAAATAAAACAAACAAATTTTTAGGCCTAATACACTAACAGAAAGGTAATCAATACTAAATAGTGTACTGTGATCTGTCCCTGGTCCACAGGCACAGTCCTGATAGAACACTTTTACTTCCCTATATTATACTCTTTGACTATTACTCTAAACTCTATGAATGATATGATATCGATATATATATATCTCATTTGTCAACCATAAGTATATTCTTTGCTTCTTTGGGGTGAACACTGAACAGTGAGAACTGAGATAGTCTAAAAACTATTACAAATTTTTAACTATACGATATCAAATATATAGTATTTACTCTTAGTGATAAATTTACTCTATATCAATAGCATGTCAGATTTATAGCTAAATTCTTCGGAGCAATTATCAAGCTTAGAGGAGTAACACTATGCTGAGCTGTAAAAAACTAGCTTGACTTTTCAAATCTACGCGTAACGCAATACACTGAAAAGAGACAGATGTATTTCACCTTGTCTCTCTTGAAAATTTGAAATGCAAAACAAAAAACATTGCGTGCGTACAAAGTACACGTCATGTCAGAAGTGAAACCCGAATGGTGCATGAACCTCTAAACTGCAAATGAATTCCTGGTACGTGCTGCTACGATGACACATGATTTCAACCGCTATGAAAGACATTCCTACCACCACTAATATACATAATAATATGTTCTCCTGGTGTCTATGTAGCAATACGTCGTGCGTTTGGAGTCAGAATATATTAAGGTATACTTGCGCCAAACTTAAGACAATCTCTTCTTGAACTTTGATCGCCTGGTACCAAAACATTGTATTATGCTTCCTATCTCATTATCTCCCATGTTAAATATTATGAATTGATGTGACTGCTCTTTTTACTGTCGCTTTTTCGTTTCATCGACTTTCAAATCACAACGATGATAAAGAAGTTTTCACTTCAATAATATGCATATTTCTGTCTCATTCTTTGCCGGCTTCATCCTACACATTTTTGTATTTGTGTCTCTTACCTGTCGTTTTTTCCGTTGCATCCGGTTTGAAATCACAACGATTCTAAATAAGTTTCACTTCAATAAGTTGAAACACTAGTGTGGTGACCGTGTGATTTAAATACTATTTTAAAGCAAAAACCAGTGTATTTTTGTTTATATTGTTCGTTGACGGAAACACATTTACTTATCAAAAGTAACATGGCTTGCGTTCCTTATACTGAGCAATTGCTGGTTAAATTGTGGCTTGTGGCGGGTCATTCCCTTCCCTAAAATATGGTCCAGGGAGGCAATGACTGGTCCATGCGTTATGCATGTGAACGGGTGCTGCTTGTGGTGGCTGGATTGTATTGTATTTTAAGTATGTACTCAATAACTATAACTATGTTTTTACTATTTTTCTTACTCGTGTAAGGCATTTAATAATTGACGTTTGTGTATTTTGTAGCATCACTTTGCATATATTGTAATTGAAATGATTTGTATAATTAATTTGAAAATAAGAATCTGTAATATCATTCAGTTTTGAAAACCTTAGAGTTTCTTGCTCGTTCTTCTCTAAGGAAATCTGACTTGCGAACGAGGTGTAAGAAAAAATTACATATTTCAAGTGTAATGCAATTTACCTACGAAATAAAAACTATTTTTGTTTGTTTGTTTGAAATAAAACAACTGCTGATGATGCGATTTTCATCGCATTTCACAGTTCAATCCAATATTCCTTCATTTTTGTATCGATTTTACAAGACAACACGCGTTTTTTTTCTGCAAATCAGTCATATCATAAGGCACCCATTTTTCATATTTTTTATTTATTTTTTTTTATTTGACGCAAATGAGTCAAAATTATTGGTAAGGTAACGTTAAACCATGCTGTTAAATCCTGGGTAGTTTGGTTCCGATCGGCTTCCACCATATCTTTCAATTCATTGTTGTTCACCCGTGTAGGCGGTCTTGCACGTAATTCGTTCTTGAAATCATAGTTTCTATCACGAATGCGTTTAAACCAAAACCACACGGTTTGTTCATTAGCAGTCCTCTCTCCAAATGCACAGCATTGATATTGCGATCTGATTCTGCCGCATTAGGTCCTCGTCGGAACTCGTATTCAAAAATCACTGGAATTTTTGAAGTATGTATACTTCAAAAATTCCAGTGATTTTTGTCTAAGCTGACTAAAAAAAACAACTGAATATCGATAATCGAGTGTTGCACATTTTTTTTAAAAGAAAAACTAGATAGGTATCATGTGAATATAGTTTCACTTAAAAATCTTAAACCATGATGGTCTATGTCAATTCGAATATTATAAAAAGAAAGAAACAAAGCGTTTTACCTATCCATTTTTATTCATGTCTTGTTTCCAAAGCCGTTTATAAATATAAAAAAAATATAATTGTCATGTTTCAACTTTTAGTTTAATTTTTGGTTGCGCGGTTTAATTTAGAGTTTACAAATATATCTTTAATTTAGGTATACGTATATTAAAAGCTGTGATATCAAGAAATTATTCGATATTATGGAGTTCGATGACGATATATCCACCTACATAAATAGTTTAAAAGATATGATATTAGATGAAGATAAATTAGTTACATATTTATCTCTAAGTAAAGATCTTTGTATTCATGTTAACAAGAGCAAAACTTTACTTTCATCATTTCTTAAAAATATAAGAAATGATAAACCTAACGTTAAATTTAATGTTAACTATTTGGTATCAGGTCTTATTGACAATAACACTGCAAAAGTAACTCTATGTAACGAGGATACATTGGATGATATTAGAAAGACTTTTACAACCATATTTTATAGTCACATTTACAGCATTAATAAAGGAAACCCAAATATTGACCAGACAGCATACGTAAATATTAATAAGTATGATGATTTCAATCTTTGTTCTGGTATAATTAAGAACAACAATAATAAACGGTCATCAAATGAAATTAGTACACTTAAATCCAGTAGTCAGGATAAAATAAATACAAAACCTAATATATCTAATGTAAGTGATACTAAGAAATTGGCTTTGAAGAATGGAATAACACATAAACAAGTCAAATGTGAACCTGACATTGAAGAAGCAGTTAAAAAAGGGATTCCACCATTACTAAATGAAGATACCAGGACTAAACAAAATAAAAATACATCCAAAGGTATATCTGGCTTTTTTAATAAACAAAATGGAAATGTGAAAAAGAAAATATCACAGGATAAATCTGTTGAAAACATAATACCAAAAGAGGAGAAAGATGTTGTTAAAAGAGATAAAGATGAGGAAAAAATGGAAGTTGAAGAGGATAACATATTTGATAAAAATTTGGAAAATAAGATAAAAAAAGAAAATGGTTACAATGAAAATAAAGTTTTGAATCACATAAAAAAAAACTCAAAAGTGGATAGAAAACGCAAAAGACTTCTGCATGTATCAGATACTGAGAGTGAGGAAGATCAGGATACAGTTTTAGGTGAAAATTCTGCTGCTACAGTTCAGGAATCTGATGACGAAATTCCTGGCACTCCAGTAGCAAACATTAAAATTACTAATGGTATAGTCAATGCAAAGAAAAAGCGAAAGATAGTAGACAAAACCTATATGGGTGATGATGGTTATATTCACACAAAGAGAGAAGAAATCTATGAAAGTTGTTCAGACACTGAAAAGGAATCCCCAAAAAAAGAAATTAAAAAAGCTTCCCCTAAAGAAAGTCCTATTAAAGCGAAAACATCAAAAAAGAAAATATCTCCACCACAAAAGGGAAAACAACAAACTCTTATGAACTTTTTTAAGAAAAAATAACCAATATTTATATTGTTGTTGTATTAGTAATAATATTAAGTTTCTTGTTTTATAAATTATGGTCAAATATTCAATATTCTGCAAGTGGTGTTATCATGTTAATAGATTTGACTATTGTAATATTAAAAAAGTGTTTAACAGAGAGATTGTTTTATCATGTTCCAGTGTTTATATTGGCAAATATTATCTCTGTTATTTCCATTTAAGTAAGATTTTTGTAATAAATGAGAAAGAATAAATGTTTTGAAACAATTTTTATGGAATTAAATAGCTTTTTTCTTCTTCACAATCGGTCACTCTTGTTAAGAGTGGTTGTGCCCACTAAGATGATGCAACATTAGTTGTTGTTGGTCTCTTTATTTTTGGGTTGCACTGCCTCCTGCGCGATTCTCAACTTTTGGCCACTTTTCTTGTTGCTTTATACTAAAGCTATAAATAAGAACCATGCTCAATGATATTATATTATATCCTTACCAACTAGTTTTATATATTACAGGGTATTGTGTCTGATATGTATAACAATTACGGTGTACATAACTTTGCCAAATAACTATGAGATACTAATAATACTAAATAATTTTAAATAATTAATAACAATAATATTACTAAATTTTGAAATGCTCCCAAATCCTTTGCTTAAAACTATATAATGAGTCATGAAACACATCCAACTCGATGCGACCATTTATTAAATTATGCTCCTCAAGAATACGCTTAACCGGAGACTGTAAGCCTAGATTTGATCTACAGGGTGGGGTATAGAA
The DNA here is from genome assembly GCF_905404315.1 of Leptidea sinapis. Taxonomy (NCBI): domain Eukaryota; kingdom Metazoa; phylum Arthropoda; class Insecta; order Lepidoptera; family Pieridae; genus Leptidea; species Leptidea sinapis. The sequence goes on along the minus strand of NC_066275.1, from coordinate 10,275,838 downwards.
AATTTTGGATAATTTAGCTCTTGGATACTTATAAGGGGCCTTAAGTGCAACGCGACTGAGCAGGTACTCACAATTTACTTTATGGTTAATAGTGTTGTAAAGAAAAACTATGTCATACATCACTCTCCTGTCTCTGAGTTCGACCATGTTAAATTTAGCCAGTCGTTCCTCATAGGGTTGTCGATGCAAAAAAACGACATAGCAACTTATCTCATTACTGAGATAAGATGCTATGTCCCTGGCACCCTTCAAACCAATACAGATAGTGCTTGAACATAACATTTTGGCGACAGAAAAAGGTGCCTCTGTGGTACAAATCTAAACAGCATCATGTGCTAAGAAGCACAGGATTAACATGCTGGTTGAAACTTGTAACAAATTTGATTGTTCAACAGGGTACTTCATTATTTAACAGTCTAGAGTTTTATTTGTCAGTGAGAAAGAATCTGAAAGAGGGACAAGGTCTTTTTAAAAGTATGCCATCAAGTTTAATTTTGGTACAGGCGTCTCATCTGCAGTCCCTAGACACTGACAAAAAACTGTACGCGAATATTTTCTTTTCTTAGTAAAATCTTAAAGCTTCTAAATGATATAAAATATTGTATAGTATCTTGCTGACGCATCGTCGTCGGTAACCACTCTTTTAATGTTTTTTTACAATTATTATAGTGCTAAGTAAGAGTTACTGACCCATATAAAAATTTATCTACCTGACCCACTCTCATCAGTTAACCGTGAACGGATATATATCTCCGTTATTAACAAACAAGAAATCAACCTGAAAATGGACAGAACAAGTGATGAACTTACCTTTAAATTAATACAAATCAGTGCTTAAGAAAAAGTTGTATACAAAAGGCTATAAAATATCTGAATATCTGGATCTAAAGAAAGCTTGGGACTGAACTGCTGAGCTGTTACATGTCTGTCTCAGTTTGATAAACGTCATTATAGTTATATAATTTAAATATTAATATTGTTTCTGTTTTTTAATCAATTTTAATAATAATTATGAGTTATGTAAATTGAAACAAAATTGTAAGTAGAGGCATTTAGTAAGTATTGCATAATATGTAGATGAACATTGTTTTGTTATTTCTCGTGACAGGCATCGTCATGCTCGCTTAAATGCCTCTGCTTGTGGCAGCAACGTGGGGCGGGTCGTTCCCTTCCCTAAAATATGGTCGAGGGAGGCGATGGCGGGTCCATGCGTCATGCTCGTGAACGGGATACTCGTTAGCTGGATGATCTTGTTACCGGGAGGTCTGCTTGATGTGTTTTTTATTATTATTTCCTATATTTAGTTATCTTAAAGTTAAAGTTATTATATTTTATGAAATGCTCACATAATGCCTCTATTTATTTACGGTATGTGTGGATTGATGCATCTAGTATACTCAATAACTCTTGTGTTTATAAGTATTAATTTACTTTTTTGACTTACTCGTGTAAGCCTTACAGTTTTTGACATATGAGTATTTTTGTTGCGTCACTTTGCATATATTATTTGACAATCGGCGTGAAGTGGTATTTGCGCTGAACACGAGCTAGTCTGTTTCCTGAGTTAAGGTCGTTAACAAGAAACTGGTAACTTTAATCGAAGACCTGGAAGAAAAAGGTGAAACTACATCGGAGAGAGATGACCGATTCATTTACAGCACATTGCTGAGAGGAATCGGGTCGTCACTGTCGTTTAAGTCTATCAAAAGTTCAGAGAAACGAGAGGAGTGGTTGGACAGACCCAAGATGACTTAAGGTCAGCTAGCCTTTAGGCAAAAAGGCCAACTATTGGCCCCAAATTAACCCAAGCCCACCAAGCAGCCAGCCTACGATTTGCCAGAGAACACATTGATTGGATGGATGAACATTTGAGATCCATTCTCTTCTCAAAAGAAAGCAGATAGTCCAAGACCTGGAGAATGATTCATGCAGTATTGCATCATAGAATCTGGGTTTTGGAGAAGGTTTCTGGATAGTGTGGGCGGCGTGGGGCACTAATAATTGGGCATTAAGTTTCGTGTCGTGTGCTCTTACAAAATTAAATAATATTATTAAATAAAACAGTGTACTATTAATAAACATTTTATTATTAAAAATTACTTTTTAGTCCCTATCGCTACCATCCAGTCTGGATGCACTTGAATATCTACTAGGTAAGAACACTTCGTATTATATGTAGATGTATTTTCTTGATTTGAGCTTGACCTGAAAATATTATATAAGAATGGTTAATTAAAAGAAGAAATATTTTGAAATCTAATTTTAGATGTGCAAAATATCATCTGGAGTCCAGACTCTGGACTATCAGAGTTTCGAAAACAGCAGAAGACAACTTTTTAGACAATATTAAAATTAGGTACTTCGCAGAGCTGAGTATTGTATGATTTGGCAGGAGTTTGTGAGTAAAATGTAAATGTAAAATGGCTGTGTCTTCAGTTTAAAGGCAATAAATTTCGAGATTTTACGATAATAAAACTGTTTGTAACCTCGAATAAAAAATAGGCCATTGAAAACCAAATCTGATTCAGTATATTGTCAATCCGTCCAAGACAAATCACAATGAAATCATTGTGATTCAACTGGCAGATTGTCAAACCTTTTTTTTTGTAAAATCTGTTAGAATCAACCCCTCCTGCCAAAGATACCTACTAATTTTTTTACTAAAATAAAGATTAAATAAGACAGAAGGTATATATTAGAAAATAGTATATTTCATTACGAGTGCGGAAAGCCTGTCAGTGCAAAGATTTCCGACAAATGTCTACCCGAGCCGCAGCTGAAGGTGAGGGTTGACAGTCGGAACAAGTTGCAATGATAGTTCCGCACGTGTACTGAACAAATATTTTTAATAAAGTTGCGAAAAAATGAAGCAATTTAATAGAATAATAAAAACACAATAAACTCAAAACTAACTAATCATTTATTTCTTATAAAAGTTATAGGAAATGAAACCTAACCTAACTCGTTGAATCAAATCATTAAATCTGATAATGAAACCAATTAGTAGCTTCTTTTTAGAAATATTTGCATGAAACATAACAACTTCTATGATTTTTTTTTTGTAAAACCTTCGTGGATGGTTTTTTCTTTTTAATAGACATTATTTTGACAGTTGGGAAAGAGAACGCACGAGTTCGGAAAAGGTAAGGAAAAACACATCCCGAACGCTATACGTCCCTGCAATACGCCACTTTTTGAGAACTGTATTAAAAAGCTATTGACGCGGGATGTTTATATACTATAGAACGAAATAGTGTATTATTAGTTAGTGCTAGTCGTTAAATTTCACGATTCCATATCAATGGAGAGGAATTCCTCTGAAATTTACTTGTTGACCATGTATTAGGATTAAAAACTCGCGTCTTTTGATTGATTAGGATATCATCCCCACCATCTCGATGTGTGGCGTTCCTCCACAGTGCGGTTTTCAAGGAACTTTATTCCACATACCACTAAGCTGTGGAATGAGCTTCCTTGTAGGTGTTTCCGGGAAGATACACCATGGGTACCTTCATAAAAGGCGCGTACACCTTATTTTAATTTAACGTAATTCCTCTGTTGTTGCAAGAGAATTTGGTCGGCGGTGACCGCTAAACACCAGGTGACTCGTACGCTCGTTTATCTTCCTTTTCCATAAGAAAAAAAAAATGATCTGAAAAAAGGTTCTTTGAACATACTGACTGTTTTCCTATAAGAATTTAATTTTTGTTTAAAATACAATAAGGATCACATACTTATTCTTAAATTGACTATCCCACACAACTTTGACAATGCCATCCATGCCTGCTGAGCATAGAATTGAACTGTCCGACGTCATGTCGTTCACGTTTGAAGAGATTCTGTTGGTTAAGCTGGGTTTTCCCACCGCAGACCAGTCCAGTGATGTGACTTTTCCGTAGTGTCCTCTGTATTCATGTATACAAGTACATGCTGTGAGATCCCATATCTTAATTTTTTTGTCATCGCCTGAGAACAAAATTAGATAAAGTACAGTAGTGTGATTTGTTTGAAAAGGTCGAATAGTTAATTAATTAAAAGTCCAGTAATACATGTCAATTCATTAAGTAAAATCAGGTACCTGTTTATACCCAACCCAAAATATGTACCTATGACGGTATGTTATAAATATAAAGTAGCAATTGGTTAGAGTGAGTGAAGAGGAGCGAGCGTATACGTGAGAGAAAGGGAATCCAGACAGACGGCGCCGTAACGCGTTACGTTACAAAACGGTTTACCCTTCCATATAAAGAAATTATGACTTCAAAAGTATTTTGTCTACACCCATGCTTTAAATCCTCTATTAAAGATTCTAAAACAATGGTGTTTTAATGTTGGCAATGAGCTAACTGTTTCAGAATCTTTAATAGAGGATTTAAGGCACGGGCATCTACAAATCTACTACAATACCAGCGGATCAAAACCCAGTATTTCTGTTTCGAAGGTTGGGAAGGCACCAAAGTGATCGTTTGCTCGGCGTACCTTCCATACGAAGAAAGAGACCCGACACCAGAATTGGCGAGAGTGGTCGAGTATGCACGACGCAACAACGCCGAACTGATTGTCGGGGCCGACGTCAATGCGCACCACACAACTTGGGGAAGCAGCGACGTCAACCACAGAGGTGAGCAACTTCTTAATTTCTTAGACACTAACGGCCTACAGGTACTAAACAGAGGTAATAAGCCAACCTTCGTTACCTCAAACAGGCAGGAAGTTCTAGATATTACTTTCGCTACCGACAACATTGCCAGGCGAATATCAAACTGGCGAGTCAGTGATGAAATTTCGCTATCGGATCACCGACACATAGCATACGACATCTTGACTTGCCTCGAAAAACAACTATATACGTTTAGGGATCCAAAGAAAACAAACTGGACTGTCTATAAAGAGAAACTCAGGAGTAATTTGGAGAATATCCCTAAGCGCATCAGAACCCTGGATGAGCTAGAGTTGGCAGTGAAAGTAACCACGGATGGCATCACTGACGCCTACGAGGCTAGCTGCCCTCTCTCCTTACAACACTCAAACAGGAAAGTGCCTTGGTGGAATTCAAACTTGAACAAACTAAGGCAGAAATCCAGAAGGCTGTTTAACAGGGCTAAAAAACCCAAGAATGGGAACCCTACAAAGAAGCCCTAACAAATTACAACAGAGAAGTTAGGAAGGCCAAACGAGCATCTTGGAAGAGGTTCTGCGAGGATTTATCTAAAATTCCCCAAGGATCCCGAGTACACAAACTGCTCGCCAAGGACAAACCTAGCCAAATCGGCCTGCTTAAGAGACCAGATGGATCTTTTACAGCCGACGACGTAGAAAACGTAAGAGTACTGATGGCCCACCAATTTCCGGGGGCTACCTATCAACCAACTGTAGCAACGCCTACACAACGGCCTCTTGACGAGGACTGGCGTAGAGCGGCAAAGATAATCAGACCCCGGGATATAAGGTGCGCCATCAAGACTCTGAAACCCTACAAGTCAAGCGGTCTAGTCAACATTTTTCCAGCGCTTCTTCAAAAAGGCCTGGATATCCTAGTACCGCTACTAGTCAAGATATACCGGGTAAGCTTTGCCTGGGGCTATCTTCCAGAGCAATGGACTAGGGCTAAAGTACTATTTATACCTAAGGCAGGCAGAAAGGACTACTCCCTGCCAAGCTCCTTCAGACCCATAAGCCTAACCTCATTTCTCCTAAAGGTTATTGAGAAAGTCTTGGACAGACACATAAGAGAGCATGCTCTAAGCCTAAAGCCCATTCATAGTTCTCAACACGCCTACTGTAGAGGCAGGTCGACAGAAACGGCCCTTCTACAACTTGTGGATAGAGTCGAGAAGGCGTTACAAGACAAACAGATTGCACTTTGTGCGTTTCTAGACATTGAGGGCGCCTTTGACAATACCCCGACAGACACGCTAGTGAAGGGACTAATTAACAAAAATGTAGACTCCACCACTGTCAAATGGGTAAGGTCAATGCTCTCAAATCGCAAAGCTCTAATCTCCCTCCATGGGACATCACTGGAGCTATACACTACGCGAGGTTGCCCACAAGGTGGCGTTCTTTCGCCACTTCTATGGACACTAGCAGTAGACGAACTACTTAGTAAGCTGGCAGAACTCAGAATTGATGCACTAGGGTACGCAGACGACCTAGTTATTATCGTCAGAGGTTTCTGCCAAAGCTTACTAAGCTCTATACTGCAAAAGGCGCTAAACACCATCTCACAGTGGTGTACAGCCAACAAGCTATCAGTCAACGCAGGAAAGACTGTTATTGTGCCATTCACGAAGAAACGGACACTTAACAAACTGAAGTCTCCCACCTTGAACGGCTCTACTTTGGAATTCTCAGCTGAGGTTAAGTATCTGGGAGTCACATTCGACCAGAAACTCACATGGAATTCTCACATCGACAAAGCCGTGAAAAAGGCTAAAACCACCTTGGGTGTATGTCGACGTCTGGTAGGGAGACATTGGGGAATGCGCCCCAAGATCCTCCTATGGCTATTCAAAGCAATTGTGAGACCAACAATCACATACGCCTCCATTGTGTGGTGGAACAAAGCCAACCAGAAAACAACTGCAGACAGACTAAATAGCCTGCAGAGACTTGCCTGTATGTTGGTAACCGGAGCCATGACGTCTTCTCCTGGTGCGGCCATTGAAGCAATGCTAAACCTACCGCCTCTTCCACTGTTCATACAGCAAGAGGCGAAGGCAAGCATGCTGAGGGCAATCGCCCAGGGGGGTTCATGTAACTGGATGTCGCAAACGCTTAGGACCTTAGAGGACTCAGTTCTGCGAGACCACATATTAGGCATGTTACCTGATCAGATGATTCCACAATTAATCTCTGTTAAACACTATATCGTGGAACTACCTTCCAGGGACGACTGGATGAACAACAAAGTCACGTGGAAGGACGGGAGCCTCATGTGGTTCACCGATGGGTCCAAAATGGAAAATGAAGTCGGCTGTGGGGTCTATGGAGAACGCCCCAGGTTTAAATCCAGCACAAACCTGGGAAGCTTTACCTCCATATTTCAAGCAGAGGTGTACGCCATCCTGGAATGTGCGGAAACCAATATCCAAAAAGGCTACTTCAATCATAACATATACATTCACTCTGATAGTCAGGCAGCATTGTTGGCTTTAGACGCTGACTTGACGTCGTCTAAGTTAGTCAATAATTGCGTCGAATGCCTGAATTCATTAGGCATGAAAAACAGAGTGATTCTCAGATGGGTCCCAGGGCACGCCGGAATCATAGGCAATGAAATGGCCGATGAGCTCGCAAGAGCTGGGGCTAAAGCAGTCCGATATGGTCCGGAACCCATTTGTGGACTGCCAAAGAGCGCCATCCGACACACCCTGAGTAACCAATGAAAACAAGAAGCACTTAAACGCTGGAACAACTCTTCAGGTTTAAACCACTCTAAAGCACTGATAAGGGCATTCAACAGTAGCTACGCGAATGAAGCCCTATCATTGAACAGGAAAAATCTATGCATACTCACTAGGATGCTAACCGGGCACTGTCGCCTAAACAAGCACCTCAGTGTGGTCGGCATCAGAAGCGACAAGGCTTGCAGGTTCTGCCTTGAGGATGATGAAACACCTATTCATCTACTCTGCGACTGCGGCCCACTAATGCATAAGCGTAACACAATCTTTGGCAACTACTTCGTACCACCAGATAGTGTTTGCAACACTCGCGTCAAGGAACTACTGCGGTTCGTAAAGGCGGTAGGGCTTGACGATGAGCTTTAGTATGAGTGGCGAACACAATAGTCCAATTCTGGACGCGGTGTTACTAGGAACCTTTTAGGACCAGGAAATAGCCACCCTCTTCAAATAATAATAATAATAATAATAATAAGGCACGGGCGTAGATAATAGTACATTACGATACAAGTGCGCAAGGTAAACCTACGTGCGCACGAGCATCGTATACTATTTTTCCTATTAAGTAAGGCAAAGTTCGACCACTACAATTATTTCCAAACATTCCCGCATGCTCAGCTACATTCCCGCAGGCTCGTGTCAACGTGTGGGAAAGTGGTACTTTGCGAACGCAAATGCATGCGCAAAATAGAACTTTGCGCACAATAATAGGAAAATAACTATTATAAACTTTATTTTGGAGTAAGTACCGGCGCTGGCCAGCAGTGTGCCCGTGGGACAGAAGGCCAGGGAGCGCAGTTGTTCACGATGTCCACACAGCACCCGCACGAGTCGCGCCTCGCACACTGACCATAGACGCACCGTGCGATCGGCGCCGCCCGTTGCTATGTACGCTTCATTAGGGTGGAACTTCACACACTACAATACAAACATTATTTATTACTAGTTTCCTTTGCTCCGGATGCCGGCTATATTATGGGTACCACAACGGCGCCTATTTCTGCCGTGAAGCAGTAATGTGTAAGCATTACTGTGTTTCGGTCTCAAGGGTGCCGTAACTAGTGAAATTACTGGGCAAATGACAACTTATGTCTCATGGTGATGAGCGCAGTTGTAGTGCCGCTCAGAATTTTAGTTTTTTTCAATAATCCTGAGCGGCGCTGCATTGTAATGGGCAGGGCGTATCAATTACTATCAGTAAATTTTACAACAATAATGAACGAGACGGGCAGGACGTTCAGCCGATTGTAATTTATCGCCCACCCAATTACAATGCAGTGCCGCTGAGGATTCTTGAAAAAACCCAAAAATTCTGAGGGGCACTACAATTGCGCTCGTCACCTTGAGACATAAGATGTCAAGTTTACCCATAATCTAACCGGCATCCTGTGCAAAGAAGCCTCCCACTGGTAAATGCTCCTAGCCGCCTCTTAAGACACCGTTGGGCCCGGGACTTACCTATTCTTTTTATGCCCTAGGGAAGCATACAGGGCAATATATTCGACCTATATATATACAGAGTGGCCCACCCAAACCGGTCAGAATGGGGATTTTAAAATATATAAGAGATAAAAGAATATCTTCCAAGGAACCACGACACAAATTTTAGAGAAAACAAAAACATTGCATTCATAGTTTTTAAAAAAAAATCATACACGACTTGGGAATCGAACCCGGTCATTTTGGAAAAAAATACATTTTTGTTTTATTGCCACATTGATCTTACAACCTACACTAGGTTGTAAGAAGTGATTTTTGCTATGAAACCTTGTGTCTAAAATTAAAAGAAATTGCTTTTTAAAATGTTGTTTTAATTATTTTAGTAAATGTTCAAAATGGCAACCATTTTCTTTAATGCAATAGTCAACTCGTTTAAGTAACGATTTTGTTATGGCGTTTTGTACTTTGAAGTTGTGAATTTGGGTTAAAATAGACTCTATGGATATTTTTAGATCTTCAGTGGTCTCGTAGCTAGTTTTGTAGACTTCATCTTTAACGTAACCCCACAAGAAATAATCTAGTAGGGTTAAATCGGGTGACCTCGCGGGCCATTTGATAGGTCCGGTTGTTCCAATCCATTTTTGTTGGAAATGATTATTTAAAAAATCTATGGCGATCCGACTATTGTGTGCCGGTGCTCCATCCTGTTGAAAATACACTCGTTCTCTTTCTTCTACCGATATTTCTCTCGTGACATCTAAAACATCTTCTAATATTTCGATGTACTTGAAACTGTCCTAACGTCCATCATAGATATTTACTGGCACGCAGACATGAAGCGTTTTTTTTTAAATTGAAATTCGGCAATCTTAGAACTTCACATTCCATTTTCAAATAACAGCAAAATAAAATCTTTTTACTGGTATACCCAGACAACATAACGATTGGTTATTGCCTACATTTTTTTAACAAGTAAAACCGACAACTTACGTGAAACAATATCAAATAAAGAAATTTCTTTTAATTTTAGACAAGGTTTCATAGCAAAAATCACTCCTTAAAACCTACTGTATCAATATATGACTATAAAACAAAATTGTATTTTTTTTTCCAAAATGACCGGGTTCGATTCCCGAGTCGTGTACGATTTTTTTTGAAAATCTATGAATGCAGTTTTTGTTTTCTCTAAAATCGATATCGTGGTTCCTCAGAATATATTCTTCTATCTCTTATATATTCTGAAATCCCCATACTGACCGGTTTGGATGGGCCACCCTGTATACCTAGTGACATATACCATATGACTCGGCGGAAAATGAGGTTCCACTACTGGAGTAGATTGAGAATTCTCTAGTCTCGAGCCTGCAAATTGTAGCCTGAATAGGAATTGCTAAGAATCTCCCATTGGTGAGCAATACAGGCTCTATTATGCTACACCTTCTCGGAAAAGGGCTATATTTTAATATGACAACTGCATCATTTATTACGTACAAATATGCGAGTAGAAAATATGTATGAAATCCATTTCTAGGGAGATACGAAAAATGTTTGTATGACACACTGTTCATAAAATGTTACTGATTCCTCCGAAGTGAAGCGTACCGTAATATTACTAGATTTCGTATAAGATATGTTTTATTAAAATTTGTCTATGGATACTTACGGTAACATCAGACACATGTCCGACAAAAACACGTATTGGGAAGGTGCGATCCAGAGACCAGAGTTTTGCAGTTCTGTCGTGCGACCCCGTTACGATAAACAATCCATTCTTCGACACGTCTAAACACCAAATAGGATAGTTGTGGCCTCTGCGAAAGAAATCACTTGGTATAAAGATCTGTTACACAAAATTTAAAAAACGTCATAATAGACACATTTTTTTTATGAAAATAAGGGACGAGACGAGCAGGACGTTTAGCTGGTGGTAATTGATACGCCCTACCCATTGCAATGCAGTGCCGCTCAGGATTACTGAAAAAACCAAAAATTCTGAGCGGCACTATAATTGCGCTCGTCACCTTGAGACATGACAAGATGTTAAATCTTCTTTGCCCAGTAATTTAACTACCTACGGCGCCGCGGACCGAAATACAGAAGGGGAGGGTGGGGGCATCACGGACGGCGGGTAATGGCGAACACTAAGGTATTCACATGTTATAAAGAAATAGTAGATATCTCGAGTATCGCAATCGTGAGTCGGACCCGAACTTAGTGCCGAACAGTAACTGGTGAGGTGAAGCCGCGCTCGGTGTTCAACTAAGTTAATTATTTTTTATTCTTGTAAGTTCATCTAATTTTTTATATAAATTATATACGTATATAATACTCTATGCAAAAAATAGTAATCTGATATTTTTGTTGTGAAGTAACGACTAAATATATAACCTATTTAAATAATCACCACGTGCATTGCAATTTTCTAACCTAAAAAAATTAAATAGTTTTAGGTTTCTATGTGTATCGGGTATTGGCGGACGAATTGAGTGGGGCAATCTCGGACGTCCGTGATTACCCTGCTTACTATTATAGGTCCAGTTTAACAATTTTTAAAACTTCAAACATATTTCAGATGCCACGTGATTATAAAAGGAAGACGGAGAAAAAATATAAATTAGAAGACCTTGTAAGAGCCGTTCAAGAAGTTAAAAATAAAAAACTTTCACTGGGAAAAGCAGCCACTGTATATGCTGTTCCAAAAAGCACTATACACGACTATCTCAACAAAGATATTGTAAAGATGCCACAAACTGGAAGGAAGGCCATATTTACTGAAGGACAAGAAAATGAATTAGAAGAACACATTTTAAAATGTAGCAGATTATTTTTTGGTCTAACTATAGAGATGGTGCGAAAAATAGCTTTCAAATTTGCTGAAGTAAATAAATTAAAGCACAATTTTGATAAGAATACTGCAATGGCGGGAAAAGATTGGTTTTATGGTTTTAAAAAAAGGCATCACAATATTTCTCTGCGGAAACCTGAAGCCACTTCCATCAATAGAATATCAGCGTTTGATCAAAGTGAAGTGAAGATATTCTTCGATAACCTCGAAGCTACACAAAAAAAATATCAGTTTAATGCTAATCGCATTTACAATGTTGACGAGACCGGCATTTCAAATGTGCAAAGAAATTCGAGGATTTTAGCTCCGAAAGGACAAAAACAAGTCGGCATGGCCACAAGTGGTGAGAGAGGTACCACAACAACGGTTGTTTGCGCATTCAGTGCTTCAGGGAAGTATGTTCCTCCGTTTTTTATTTTTAAGAGAAAACGAATCAACTACTGCGTGGAGGCAACGCTGATATGGTAGCAGCAGTTAGTGATTCAGGTTGGATCAATGAAAACCTATTCATAGATTGGTTACATCATTTTATCTCATATGCAAAACCAACTGTTGAAGAACCTATTCTACTCGTGTTAGACAATCACGAAAGCCATGTAAGTCTTGCTTGCTATCGGCAGAATGGGATAGTACTGATATCCCTTCCACCACATACATCGCACCGTATGCAGCCACTAGATTTAACATTTTTTGGACCGCTTAAGACTGCATATAACAAGGAATGTGATTTGTACATGGCTTCAAACATTGGACGAAGAATTACACAGTTTGAAGTTGTGGAACTTTTTACTAAAGCCTTCAATCGCATCAGCAATATAGAGAAAGCAGCAAATGGCTTCAGATCAGCTGGTATTTGGCCATTAGATACTACTAAATTTGACGAAATGTTCTCCGACTTGAGATCACCTGACATTCAGATAGCATCAGCATCAAATGTACAAAGAGCAGTAACACCTAATATCCAAATAGCACCATCTATCCAAAGAGTAACGACACCCGATGTTCAAACAACATTATCATCATTTATGCAAAGAGCAGTTACACCTGATGCTCAGATAGCTCCAATGGCACTTTTACAAAAAGTAGTGGCAGTGGACGATCAGGTAGACTCGACGTCATCTGTACAAAGAGCGGCGGCACCTGACGCTCATATAGAATTGTCACAATCTATACTAAAAATAGTGACACCTGAAGCTCAGATAGCACCGATGGTACCTGTAATTGAAATGGTGGCTCCTGATGGTCAGATACCATCGTCACCATCTTTGCAAAGGGCAGTACCACCTGAAGCGCAGATTGTTCGGCGCAAATCCTTAACCGTTCCAGCTTCACCAGTATCCAATACATTAACTCCTCTACGAAATATCATCAGTATGCCACAACTACCACAACCAAAGAATATACAGAATTACAGAAAGAAACATTCAATTATAATAACTAGTACGCCTATGAAAGATACTTTAGAAGAAAAAGAAGAAAAAAAGAAGAAGAAAGCGAACCAAAAAGAAAACGTTAAGACTGAAAATATTAAAGCAGAACGAAAAAAGAAGAAAAAAGAGGAAAATAAGACTGATAGTACCAATAAAAGAAAGAAAGGTGTGAAGAATTTAAAAGGTTTTGAAGATCACCAGGTTTTATGCAATAAAAATGAATCCACTATAAGAGCTACGGAAAATGAAGAAGTATATTATTGTTTGATTTGTAATGAAAAGTATGAACCTCCAATAATCGAAGACTGGATAATATGCTATAAATGTAAACTCTGGGCTCACGAAAATTGTACCAATGGTGAAAGCACGCCTAGAGGATTTCTCTGTGATTTCTGTGCTGATTAGGCTATGTTCGTGATTACCCCATACGCCATCCGCAATTACCCCACATGCTGCGCGTAATTCCGGACACCAAGTGTTTTGGTTTTTTTACTCAAAATTTGATTTTATACTAAATATCTATCAAAGTTGATTATGAGAGTACAAAAATGATTAGTTTAAGTTAACATTTATCAATAAAAAACTTTTATAACTTTATTTATTTTTGTTTTATTACAGTTCTCCCTTAGGTGTTCGTAATTACCCCACCTTCCCCTAATGTTTGCATATTACTGCTTCACGGCAGAAATAGTCGCCGTTGTTGTACCCATAATCTAGCCGGCATCCTGTGCAAAGGAGCCTACCACTGGTAAGATCACATGATCTTTCAGTCCCAGGGTGGCCAACATAACGTCACTTATTCCGATAAAACTGTTGTATATACATTACTTACTTAACTAAATTTAAAACACTGGCATATAACTCGGTACCTCAGTTCCAAAGAGAAAGAATTCAGAAAGGGTTCTCAAACAAAATTAAAAAAAAAAACACTCGAGTTGTTACTGCATGAAACGAAAATATCCTAGACATTTGAAGATATAATGGAGGCAGTGACTAAACTGCATTCACTTATCGACTTGTTTCTCTTTGGAACTGAGGTATCGAACTATATGGGTCATCTGCACCTTATGAAAGGTGACATGGAAGGCAAATAAATCAGATTGTCTTTGAAGAAACTAAGCTAATCAACTACGAACTATTTGGCCGAAACTCAGTGTTCTAGTAGTCGCAGATCCAGTACTTAGTTTTTTTTAAGGGACGAGACGAGCAGGAAGTTCAGCTGATGGTAATTGATACGCCCTACCCATTACAATGCAGTGCCACTCAGGATTCTTGAAAAGCCCAAAAATTCTGAGCAGCACTACAACTGCGCTCGTCACCTTGAGACATAAGATGTTAAATCTCATTTGCCCAGTATTTTCACTAGCTACGGCGCCCTTCAGACCATAATACAGTAATGTTTACACATTACTGCTTCACGGCAGAAATAGGCGTCGTTGTGGTACCAATAATCTAGCCGGCTTCCTGTGCAAAGGAGACTCCCACTGGTAAAATCTCCCACTTAGTGAGGGGATGGATCATTTAGCGCTGCATAGATACGTGGCTTCATTGTGTTTCCTACCACATTCATCAAGGTGGGTGTTCCAAACAGTCTTTACCACCTGGATGAGTAGCGTTTCTCCACAGTGCTGTTTACAAGGAACTTTCTACCATGCATTACCAAAACAATGGAATGAATAGGTAGGTACACAAACCTAAAAGGCCGGCAACTCATTTTAGGAAAGAAAAACATTTATTTCACAAAACACTCACAGTACAAAACAAACCAAAAAAGAGCGGATTTAAATAGTATTTAATTTAATACTGGAGAGTTCCTGTGCAGTGCAGGAAATGGGTCACCGACTCAGGATTTATTTTTGTGAAAATAAGGGACGAGACGAGCAGGACTGTCAGCTGATGGTAATTGATGCGCCCTGCTCATTACAATGCAGTGCCACTCAGGATTCTTGAATAACCCCAAAAATTCTGAGCAGCACTACAACTGCGCTCGTCACCTTGAGACAAGATGTTAAGTCTCATTTGCCCAGTAATTTCACTAACTACGGCGCCCTTCAGACCGAAACACAGTAATGCTTACACATTACTGCTTCACGGCAGAAATAGACGCCGTTGTGGTACCCATAATCTAGCTGGCATCCTGTGAAAGGAGCCTCCCACTGGTAAAATATATCGGGGACAAGGCCGTGGCTATGAAATAATTTTCAGCGGTGCCCCTTTAACTTTGGAGATAAAGTGCGCTCGACACATAATAAATAATGCCCAATAATGATATATACATAAATTTCAATACAATAAATTAGATAGTTTTATTTTCTATATTTTTTAGTTGAATTTTATATAGTTATAGTTTAGTTTTTTTTAACTATTATTTATTTTTCATTTTTTAGTCAAATTAGTGTAATGTCATCGGTCCTCGATAAATCTACGAAGTTTTAACGAAATCTAGCCGTTTAAAGTGGGTCAAAATCGCGCCCAAAGAAGTCGGTTACAAACATACATACAGGTGAAGCTAATATAAAGCGTATAAAAAAAGTAGTATTGAAAGAAACAAATAGCAACAAACATAATTATATCTATAATACTGGAGTACACCTAATTTTTAGCACTTATTCTCCCAAAGCTGATCATGTTTTGTGATTCCTCTGCTGTTGCAAGATATTATACACCCAGTGATCACTAACCATCAGGTGGGTTTGTTTCAGTCCATCTTCCATAAAAAAATCAGATCCAATTTTTCCTCGACGACTCGTTCCTTTCATTCCACAGACGAAAAGAGAGAAATAATATATAGAAACAAAATCGGAAATGTCAGTTGATGATTAATTATCTCTCGTTTGCACGCTACTACCATCTTTATAGTTTAAATAAATTGATATTTACCTATAAACGGAGGCGCAAGAGTAGTCGGACACTCTCCAAGCTCGCATGGTGCTGTCGTGTGACGCAGACAGAACTATTTCTTCCCTCGAAAGGACGCTCACTGCTTGTATGGGACCCGAGTGGCCTCTTAGCGCAATACCTGTGCCAATTTGCCTGAAATAACCGTTCACTAAGCTTACTTTTCATTATGAGATATGCCTATATATTCGGCCAAGCAGTAGAACTCCTATAGCAAGGCCAACAAGACGAGATTATGAATGTAAACAAAGTTTCAGGGGTTCACAACATTTTCCTCGATGTCTACAAGAAAACTATATAAGTAACGTTAATACGGAAACGAAAAAATACGTATAACTTCACGGCATGTATAATGGCGGACCAAATGTTGAAAACTGCGGTAATTACTGCTTTCCTGTACCACGAAACGCGCAACGACATCTATCGTCGACCAACTGATGCGTACGAGTGACAGAAATAATAATGGCTCGCTTTTGCAATGTAACTCAATAAAGGTCCGTTTGTTTACAATGTTTATCTATATATATACTAGAGGACCCGACAGACGTTGTCATCAAAAAACATCAAAATAATACCACCGTAGTTAATAGTGCCCTTTGAACGGACCCAGTAGTATAGATAACTGCTGGAACACTCAGACTTCGATCATACGTCTATAAGAATATTGTGCGCTACTGCAGTGTAGTATAGTGGGCGGGGCATACAACCCGCGCGTTCTAACGTCGTGACCTCAGATTGCAAATAATAACTTAGAATGGATTTTTAAGTGTATTCCTGAACGTGACGTTATTATGACGTCACTAAGATGACGGCCTGTTCCATTCTCTACTTTTTTTGTGATAAGTACCCGTCAGGTGACCCGGGATCACCTCGGTTTAAATAACCAAGCAATCGATCTCCAATCTCAGCAAAAGATTTCATGTTTATAAAATGGCAAACCATTTTTTAAATCGGCACAACTTATGCAGCTGTGGTGTAATAAGGAGTATTAAAACACGAATGTGGGTTTATCATATACCATAATTGTATCACATGAGTGTTTTAATACCTAATTATCAACAGTTGCATACAAGACTTTATCTACACCCAATTTGAATTTTCTAAAAGTTCCTGAAATAGTCAGCTTACTGCTAACATTAAAACAGCCTAGTCCTAGTAGTAACCTAATATCATCCATTACTGATTATATTATACAACTAAATTAAGTATTTATGAAAGAATTATTTATTTTAGTAGTAATTTACATTTAGTGCAATGATTAAAATTCAATTGAATATTATGTTCTTTTGCAGCGTTTAAAAAAAGCGTGTGCTGTCAAAACTTGAATCGCTCATTTTTTGTAAACAAAACAATAAAAATATCGAAGAAAAATGGCGGGGATTCGAATAAAATACTTTTTATTTACGGCGCGCGACGTTCTGGTAGTGTGAAACGCCCGTAAACAAAAATGTTCTTTTTTTTAAATCATACACATATCACGCATCGAGCAATAAGAATGTGGCTGTCTGTTGAAACTCTTTGCGCATGAAGGGATCGAAAAAAAAGGAGTGTTGTTATGAAATTCAGTACAACATTACAACACTCGTTTGGATGATGTAATGGTTATTAGGACATTGGGTGTTTTAATGTTGGCAATAAGCTAACTGCTTCAGAATCTTTTATAGAGGATTTAAAGCATGGGTGTAGATAAACATTATAACAAATTGATATCGATTAAGTGTTTGCATTACATCAAACTAACATGAAATGGTATACACCTAAATGAAGAATTTCACGGCTTTAAATGCTCAACCGACTGAAATATCGTTGTGATATGTATACCACTGGGTACAGTTCAAAGGGCGCCGTAGTAAACTTATAGTTAGTTTGGCCATAAATACTGTTAAAATTAAAAATAAACAAAATATTAAATTAAATTGTTCATTTAGTTTTCTCATTTTGGCAATGCATTGTACAAATATTGCGATTGTAAAATGGAGTGGGGTGATAAAGAGAACCGTATCGCTGTGATTGCATTACACAAAGTAGGTATGGAGCCAAATGCAATTTTTAAAACTCTCTATACTCTTGGTATTAGTGAAATGTTTGTGCCGATTTAAAAAATGGTTTTGCCAATTTATAATTATGCAATTTTTTGGTGAGTTTGGAGATGGATTGCTTGGTTATTTAAAACGAGGTGATCCCGGGTCACAATAATGGCAACATATCACCTCTTGGCATGGCAACATTTTAGGTAAAATAGGAGATTTTATGAACTATTTCATACATCGTCGGTTCAATAAGTATATTCTATAAAAGACCCATCTTGTCGGTAAATGAAAGAAACCCTTTTACCTGGTATTATCAGGTATGTCTTCTGGCAAAGGAACTATATTACACGCCAGTTCAAACTCGGAGATATTTTTGTTCACTCTTCTGTTTACATTATTCTGTCCAAGATCCCACAGCCTGACTTCAGAATTTGTGAAGCCAGCACACAGCATATTGCAAAACTGATCGGTCTTTGCACATACTAAGCTGAAACAATTTACATAAATCGATGTAATTAAAAATAAATACCTATCATTTATCACATTTTATATAAGAATATTTATCGGTTATTCATATAGAATAGGACTCTGAGGGCACTACTTCAAATCCCGGATTGACCATAAATTTTGGTAAATAATAATAATAATATTTACACACTGTTACACAAATTATCTTGCCCCAAACTAGGCATAGCCTGTACTACGGGTACAAGACAACGATATATTTAATACGATATACTTACATAAACATACATAAATACATATAAACATCCATGACTCGGAAACAAACATCCATATTCATCATATAAATGATTGCACCTACCGGGATTCGAACCCGGGACCTCTAGCTTAGTAGTCAGGGTCACTAACCATTGGGCTATATCGGTCGTCAATCAATTTCACAAATCATTTTTGTTCATTCAGATACAGAATAAAGAGGCATAGCACAGAAGCTTCACTTAGTTACACCTTTTAAAGAAATGCCCGCTTATAAGATTGATTATAAATCGTAACATCTAACAATTACTGGGCAAATGAGACTTAACATCTTGTCTCAAGGTGACAAATAACACATAACAACTAAATTTTTGAGTACCAACGAAAAGTAGGGTGCTGATGATAAAACAACCAATCACCCCAATAAACGCCCGCTCATGAGTATGACGAATGGACCAGTCATCGCTTCACGCCGCCACAAACAGTGACATTTAAGCGAGCATGACGAAGCTTGAATAGTATATTCAGTAAAAGTAGAGCCAGCGAATAGAATATACAGAAAACTCACTCAAACCTTTATAAACTCATACAAAACAATGAAATCTTTAAAGAGTATGTGGAATAATTTTGTGTTAGTTTAAAATTAAATTTTTTGGAGTTGACTGGACTAAGAGGACATTAGTTCTTCTTGCGACTGTGAAGAATATGACTTTTGCTCATCCGTGCTATAGCGTCGATGTAAATAAAAAAAAAATACGTAATCATTTTTTACTAGAGTAACAAGGAGAGAATTTCAGAAGACATACCGGCTTTCAAGGAATCACAGGAGCACAGATTGAGTAAAATCATCTTTTTTTAAATGAAAATAAGGCAAGAGACGAGCAGGACGTTCAGCCGCTCAAGATTATTGAATAACACTAAAATTCTAAGCGGCACTACAACTGCGCGCGTCACCTTGAGACATAAGATGTCAAGTCTCATTTGCCTAGTAATTTCACTAGCTACGGCGCCCTTCAGATCGAAACACAGTAATGCTCTAGCCGGTATCCAGTGCAAAGGAGCCTCCCACTTCAAATTGAGATTTTAATGTGATGTCCAGTGTCCACCAAAGTTTTAGTATGAAAATTGTTGCTTCTTTATTCCGCACATCAGGACCAATACTATACTTAGCAACATTAGGCGAATCCACTTCAATTTATTCCTGCTGCCGAATTCGATTCGCACGACACGCCACAAATTAGGATATCATTCCCACTTTCTGGGTGTATGGGGTTCCTCCACAGTGCGGTTTTCAAGGCAGTTTCTTCCAAGAACTACAAAGCTGTGGAATGAGCTTTCTTGTGCGGTGTTTCCGGGACGATACGACATGGGTACCATCAAAATAAGCGCGTACACCGTCCTTAAAGGCCGGCAACGCTCTTGTGATTCCTCTGGTGTTGCAAGAGAGTGTGGGCGGCGGTGATCACTTAACACCAGGTGACCCGTACGCTCGTTTGTTGTTATCTTTCAAGTACTACAAAGCTGTGGAATCAGCTTCTTTGTGCGGTGTTTCCGGAACGACACGACATGGTACAACAAGGCTGGCTTTGATCACTTAACTTTTTTTTTGTTTGTTTTTGTACTCTACCACAAAAAAAATATTAATGTAGCTAGGTAGCTACTCCGAAAAAATCCAGATTTAAAGGTTATTCAGGTATGCAAATATCCTAATGTCTATTTTTACCAGTAGAAGGCTCCTTTGCACAGGTTGCTGGCTAGATTATGGGTATTAGAACGGCGCCTATTTCTGCCGTGAAGCAGTAATGTGTAAGCATTATAGTGATTCGGTCTGAAGGGGGTCTGAAGTCTGAAGGAAGCTAGCTAAAAGGGCAGGTTGTATCAATTACCATCAGCTGACCGTCCTGCTCGTCTCGTCTCTTGCTGTCATAAAAAAATACTTATACAAGTCTTGTTCTATTATATTTACATACTTTGTATCGGGTGCTGCTATTTTATATAATTTGATTGGAGCTAATGATTCTCGCACACCCTTGATTGCATCTTGCAGATCCTTTAACTCTTTATCAGCTGACTCAAACTCCGTGTGTCCGTTGCATTTGGAAAATATATCTGCAATCATAATACAATTATTTTGGAATCGTGAGTTTTAAGGATTGGATTCCATTAAAAAAACAATATTTATATTGTTTAAATAAAACACTTTTTAATGATTAAAATAACAGACCGTCCTAACCACTACATCCGGTTCGACCAACCAAAAGTTTTGGTAAAAGATAATAGATTTCTCCCAAGACTTGTACGCGAAGCCATCGAAATTTAAAAACACCCAAATTTCATTAGAGAAGATGCTCTAAAATTATCTAACACCTGGGATCCAATAATCTCTAAATTAAAACCCATAACTACACATACCAAAAAAGAAGAGGACACTGTCAGTAAATTTTGCCAAAAACCATCTGTGTACAGCAAATACCACCAAATAAATGGCGCTAAACTTCTACCGCATTTATTACGGGGAGTATTCCGAAGAGCTGTTTAACCTGATTCCTGCCGCCGAATTCCACCTTCATACGACACGCCACAAGTTAGGATATCATCCCCACCATCTGAATGTGTGTCGGTCCTCCACAGTGCGGTTTTCAAGGAGCTTTCTTCCACGTACTACAAAGCTATGGAATGAACTTCCTTGTGCGGTGTTTCCGGGACGATACGACATGGGTACCTTCAAAAAAAGCACGTACACCTTTCTTAAAGGCCGGCAACGCTCCTGTGATTCCTCTGGCGTTGCAAGAGATTGTGGGTGGCGGTGATCACTTAACAACAGGTGACCCGTACGCTCGTTTGTTCTCCTATTCCATAAAAAAAAAACTTCATAATGACAACTATGACAATTACTATCTTTGACTCATTTCATCCGCAGTCCCCCTGAAAACGAGATCTGGAATGGTCTTGAAACGTCGGATTAACTAAAATAAAAATGTAACGTTTTCGCAAAAAATATAATGTAAAACCGTTACAATTACACGCGTTTTAATCCTTTAAAAGTGTTTTATTTAAATGTGTAACACTCGTGTTAATCAAAGAAAGTACAATATTGTCATTGGTTTTGATATTTTTGAGCATTATCAGGCGAGAAGGGATACATATAAAACAGATAATTTTGGACTATAAAAGATATTAGGGGTATTTAAAAATTTTTTCCCGGTGGTAGCAATTACTAATGGATAAATTCCGACAGTTTTTTTTGGAATTATACAAATGATTTAAGTTTTCTTTAGCGTTAATTCCGCCAATATTTGTTTTTAAAACAATTCGACACGTGTTTCGCCTCTACACGAGGCATCCTCAGGACGTGTTGTCTCGCCAAAATCTGGCACGAGATCGTGCCAGAAATCATTTGTATAGTTATGGATTTCTGCAAAGTAACGCCTTTTTCAATATTTTTTTTTTTTGGAATTAGCTGGGCCACTGAATCAAAACATTATAATATTTCAAGGTAACGGCCAATAAATAAATAAAAAATAGCAACATTTATTTTCAGACATATGATCCATTGTTAGTAAACACATATTTTTTTGTTAAATTACCAACATACGTACAGTCTCCGATGTAGGCAACATGCCCAAACGGGGTGCACTTTGAATGTTGGGTTTTCTATAATCTTGAGCGTATTACCTTAGATTATAATTCTCCACAAGACAAATCAGCAGTGCACACTAGTTCATAGTGAATATCCGAGATTTTTTGATTTATAAACGCGATAATGCTTCAAACAGATACTTCCTACCCCTATTATAATATTCTTGCAAGATCGAAATATGCAAAACAACCACATTAAGATGTCGGAAGAGATTCGACTGTATACCAAATCTTGAAAATAATGAAAAATTAATATAATGACTTATAATTAAAATAAATGATTAATCTGACACAAATAATATTTTAGTTACACGCCGTATATTAGCTTCACTTGAATGTATGTTTGTAACTGACTCCTTTAGACGCGATTTTGACCCACATTAAACGGCCAGATTTTATTCAAACTTTGTAGATTTATCGAGGACCGAAGAGAATACACTAATTTAATAAGATTATTCCATTATTCAATTTGTAAAATAAGATTTTTGTCAATTTATATATTTTTAAATAATTAAATCACTAATAAGCGCCATCTAGTAATTTATTGTAAACTACAAAGGAAGCGAATAGATGGCGGTGAATTTGTATTTCACGCCATCTATCAGCAATTTAATAAACTTTTAAGGCAATTATGAAATGGTATCATGGCACGTACGCGTATACAAATGATTCTGTAATGATGAAGTAACGTTTTTATTTACGAAAAGATGGCACTGTTTAAATAAACTGTTTCGATTATAAATTATTAATTTTTGATTTAACTGAGCTAATTATTATAAGAGCTAGTTCGGTGATCTTCGGCTAGATCAATTGATCTAACTTAATTATGTGATCTTTCAATATAACTAAAATATTTTAAACACAAATATTAAAATCACTACATTCAATCTAAAAAATGAAAAATAAAATTAGTTAAAAAAAACACGCTTTATATAAAATTCTAATATTTTTTTACACTATTTTCAATTTAAATTAATTAAAATTTATTTTCTATTTTTTAGTTGAATTTTATATAAAGGGTGTTTTTTTTTAACTATTATTTTTAATCCCAAACTATGTATGTGTAGTATTGTGTAACTTATATAGCTTGTATCACTTTGGATTTGTGGTTTTTATCTTACCAATACAAAACCTTTTAACTAAAAGTACCGTATAATTGTTGGAAGCTTCACAGCAGAGTGTGTGTTTTAAGTTCTGTTAATATTTATCATAATACTGTTTGTTTCCTATACACGAATAAATTAATAAATAAATACAACCGGTATGTTATTCAATGGTACGAGGGCGGCACTAAAAATTTCGGGAATCAAGGAAGTGACACAACATTAATATTTAAAAATGTATTTATTGCTTTTCGAAGTATTCTTTGCGAAATTTGACACATTTTTCCATACGATGGAACCAATCATTGAAGCAACCATTCCATTCGGAAGTTGGGGTCTCCAAAATGGCCGTTTTGTAGGCGTCCACAGCTTCTTCAGGTGATGAAAATCTCTGACAACGCAATTTATTCTTTATTTTAGGGCAAGTATAGAAATCATTGGGGCTTAGGTCGGGGCTGTACGGCGGATGGTCTAATAATTCTATGTTTTCTTGCTCTAAAAACTCTTTTATTCTGTGCGCGGTGTGAGAACTCGTATTGTCGTGATGGAGGATGATGCGGCGGTTGCAGTTCTCTTTACGGAGTTCAGAAACGACCTGTAGCAAACAAATGCTAGCATACCATTCTGCAGTAACCGTTCTTTGTCCCTCAAGAGGAATAGTCGCAAAAATGGCTGGTTTTGGAGACAAACGTGGCCACCATTTTTTTTGCAACACTCCGTGAACGAACAATTTTTGTTGGCTTTAACTCATTTTCGAACACCCAAACTCGTGACTGGTTTTTTGTTTCGGATTCGTACGCGTATATCCAGGATTCGTCACCTGATACGATGTTGTATACAGCATTTGAGGATCCTGCGTGGAATCTTTCGAGAGTTCTGACGCACCAAGTAGCGCGAGCCGCCTTTTGCTCTTCACAGAGCAAATGCGGTATCCATCGGGAAAACAACTTTTTTATACCTAATTGTTCATGCAAGTTTATTTGTATTTGAATCATGCCAATGTCTAAAGTTGCCTGAATTTCGCGGTATATCACATGTCGATCTTCCTCAATCAGCTTACGCACAGCATCAACGTTTTCTTTGGTGACTGCAGTTTTTGGACGACTTTGACGGGGATCATCACTGAGCTTGACACGTTCACGTTGAAATTCAGCAAACCAGCGATAAATGTGGATTTGGATGGGGCTTCATCACCAAATGCAGAAATCATCCGGTCAACACACTGTTTTTGTGTAAACCACTTCGAAAGTCATAATAAATCATCGCTCTAGAATTTTCTCAAGCCAATTCCATTTTCTCAACGACTAAACAAGTTTGAAAAGACCTTGTGACAAGACCGAGAATCCTTTTTTAAATAAATAAATGGTATTCGATTTCTAAAACCAAGGAGTTTTCAATTAAAAAGATTTTAATATGACAGGAACAGTGGAAATATTCCATTCCCGATACTTTTAGTGCAGCCCTCGTATAGATAAATGCCTAATAAAAGTAACAGCTATGACACTTACCATTAGTATTAGTAAGATTTGCTTCAAAACTATTGACCTTGTCTTTAAAGTCAACTCCTGTGTCATCATCCTCATCATCCTAAAACAAACAATTTATACAATACCACAGATTCGCAAGCATAGCATCAAGCGAGGCAGTCACTGCTAGACCACGGCATCATTCTCCAAATACATAATAAAATTGCACCTTATAATCTAAGGCTTTTAATTTTATAAACCAGCGTCCTAGCACAATGGTCCTTCGAGCCGGACGAAAATATTAGGAACAAATACATAATATGAAATCCTCGATCAATAAGTTGATGATCTTAATTGAAATCAGTTAACTATTCATACTATCTGTAATTTACTAAGCATTTCGAATTTGTTTTGATTATTTATATGTAATAATATCGAATAAATATACATACAAATATGCAAGAGTTTTTCGATTTTAGTAAATAATATATCAACTTTAATTTATTGTTAGTTGTTTTATAGATTTCAAGATAAAAGCATGGTCGTAAACCTATAATTATGGCCTACACGGCTGTATCGATATATATTAAAAATTTCAATGTGTGGTTGGTATCTTGCATGTTCATTTCTCATGCCTTTATGTTTTGCAAAAAAAAAACGTAAATAAATTAATGTTTGTATAAACTAAGTTTAATTAAAAAGACGTTTATTTTTAATAATCCCTCAATATTTCAGCACTGTAGCAGACAGAAGGGCTGTGGGTTGTAGGGTAGGTAGAATACCTACCCTACGTTAAGTTTTGAAAATAATATAATAGATTATGATGCCACTTACATCTTTTTTCTTACTTTCTCCATTTCCATCGATATGAAACCATGTCTGCAAAACTTGTATCAGTAATACATGGCCATTTTTTGCTAGATATCCTTTAAGTGTGTTCACAGATTCTTGAGATAAGCATATGTCAAATTTACAGGATCTAGAACAAGGTATATTAAATACTTATATTATCATCAATTAATATAACATAAGAGAGAAATTTTATATAGGTACTTCAGCATGTCAAAGTCAAAGGGACAAAGCTCTCATTCCTTCTGTTTTCATTCTGTATAATAATTATATAAGTAAAATGAATTAAATTTTACACATACCGAAAAGCTGCAATAGTTGGACGAGATTCAATTTCCTGGAGTGTGTATACTGTTCCAATATCATCTAGCAACTGATTCATGTAATCTTTTTCTGGAGTCTCATTATCAATCGTACCATTCTGTAGAGAATTAAATAACTGCTCTAAGCTATTAGGCCGGTATAGGGCAGACGGTAGATTCCCATCTATAGGTTGATGATATGATAAATCTTTTTGTGGTAGTGTTGCAGAGTGCCTTTTCAGAAACATTTGGGCGGGGCCACCATGCCCACCTCTTAACATTTCCAAATAAAGATGGCATAATAATGGGGTTACCAATCCTAGGAGTTCATTTTTTATTTTTTCTACCTTGATATCTTTTATGAAATTGAATAGCCTGAAACATAATTATAATTTAAATACGTAGAAGATTTTTAAATATATCTTAGATTAAGTTTTAATTATTGCTAAAGTTATATATTAATACGGCTTTACTCACGTTTTTGTCCATTCAGAGGTCCTTAATATAAAACCCTTAGTGCCTATGATCACATAGTGGACATTGTGAGTACATTCTGTGCACCCGTGGACACCAATAGTGATACAGTGTCAGCGATACCGTGCTCGTATCACCAGCGCACCCCGCGCCCCCAGCCTTGTCCAGCCGCGCAATACGAGCCCAAGTCCGCAATAAGAGTTGGGACATTATCGCGAACCCACCACACTCACCCTGATGAAGTACCTCCGAATAGTCCAAAACTAGTCGGTATAGACACCGAAAAAAAAGTGAGTAAAGCCGTATTAATAAATAATTTAATAATGACTCATGAAAGTTTTAATAATTTTATTGCTAAAGTTATAATATTGTAATTAAATAATAACAAATCATGTTAGTATATATTGTGTTGGTAGATATTACTGACTGAGAATACTAAATACTAAATTGTACAGTTATTTAAATTTATAAAAAAATGGAAGGAATAGCATGATTAGGAGGTAGTGTAATAATTAATTTCTGCTGGTGCTGAGTAACTTTGATCTGGATTTTTGCATTAAGGAAACATTAAGCTATAAATTCAGATTTCAGTTCACATCACTTAGAACAAATTAAAGTAGTTTACTATGACAAATAACTAAAAAAATGTTGTTCTCATGGGGTTTACTTACAACACAAGTCAACATAAACACTAATGAAGTTTAAATATGTATTTAAAAATAAAAGATGTACATATTTAGGTGCTTACACAGCATTCTATCAATGCATATTGTTTTAAGTGTAGAAATAAATTGCTTAAAATTAGGATGATTTGAGTGAATAAATCAGAAAGCTATTGAAACAATCTATTAGACCATGCAAGATAAACCATCTTATAAACAAAATAGGGGTAAGAACTTGGTGAGGGAGTAGGGTGTCATATCACACACTCGGTTTTGGTGTATCTAAAAAATCTACAGCCCTGGGGCACTTCCGATTTAGGAACGTTAAGCCCCATAGTCACCACATAATCTATGTGAGAATCAAAAAGTATTTAAAGAGTTGAGACAACTGACTTTCCAGCTAAGTTTTTTTATTCAATACTAATTCTGAGATCTAAAAATAGGAGTATGTTTATGACTTTGTATGTTAATATAGGAAAGGTGAATAGAACTTAAAAGATTTCATACAACATTGATTATCTTAAAGATTACTAAAATTTTTAAATAAACGAGAGTTATGAGATTTAAGGTGTTGTATAAATATTGGAGAGTTTCCTAACTAGACTTCCAATACAAGTTACAAACCACATAGGAACACTTCAATAAATCTCCAATCTGATGATGGAATGTATGCCTAGGTTACAGTTGCTATACCCAAATTTAAAAATTAAGATTGAAGTTGGAAAAACCAGGACAATTCAGTTTAAACAGGACACAGTTATAGACTTGCAATCATTAAAATTATATGTAATTAAAATAGTCATATTTTAATACTTACAGTATTTGATAAAAGTTATACATATTGAAAACTAGTAGTTAAAATATAAATCAAAATAAAACCCAGTAAAAAGCCAGGACTAAATTAAATATCAAAATATGTACAAGTACCTTTCTTTCTTAATCTGTATTCTCTGAATAAATAATACCAATGATTTAAAAACCCATGACACTGCTTAAAAACAGTCTTTCAGCAGTGTCCTGGGTTCTCAGGACACTTCAAAAACTAGGACTTGTCCTGGGAAAACAGGATTGCTGGCAACTCTATCTAACTTTCCCAGAATGTGAGAAATATGTTTATACCTATAAGTTAGCATACCTTGAATATTGTATGTCATACTGCCCTGGGTCATTGTTTATACAGGAAAATAATATAGAGTTTGCTCTACTGGACTCACTCTGAACAATGGTAGCAACTGCCATTTCCTCGGCACTACGGCTTACGGATTTACTGGTATTGAATACATCGACATCCTGAAAATATTAAAATAGTAGTGTACTTAATAGCATTGAAATCTATATACTATAATAAAGAAAAATAAAGACTGATAAACATTTTGTTTAAGTGAAGGAGCTTTATTTACCGGATAATTTCGGCGCTCTAGGTAGGATACAACGGCTGCTTTAATGGCATCATTTTTGTTACGTTTCATTGAGTATTCTTGTAGAATAACGCTAATTCATATCTCATTCAAAATAATTTTAAATTTCAATAAATACATTTATCATCAAACAATAAGATATTTTGTTTACTTTACTTTGAAGTGTGCCTTGAAGTTTGTTCTTTATCTAACTAACCAATCACCTTGACAGTTCACTGTCATGTGTCAGATAATCACTATCTTATCTGCTTTCTGAATGCTTACGTCATTAGTCATACTCATGCTAATTTTTTTCTACTTCCATCAAGGAAAGAAGTTTGGGAACTTTCTGTGCATCCGTCGGCTTCAAGCTTTATTGATATCACAAACTTTAGTTAACTTTGTCGGTAGGTAAATTTATTGTTCCAGATTGTAGGGTTAAAGTTTTTTTAGTTATAAAAATCGTTACAGTTTCTAGTACAAGGGAATTTGATTTTTGATCTGATATACATATTATAATAGCTAAGTGTATTCGAAAATTAACTTACCAACTTAATAAAATTATTTTTGCCTTTAAGTAGTGTACTCTCTCCCCATATTTAGAATTCCTGTGATGTAAAAGAGAATGTGTCTATACTAATTAAAGGTATTAAAATTTATGAACGATGCGGGACTCGAACCCGCGACCTCTCGGGTTGACTCGAACAGTTGGCTCAGTTGGAAAGAGCGCTCGAATGGAGTGAGGTGAGTTTAAAGTGAGGGCTATCTCTTTTAAATAACAAATTGTTAAGATTTAAAAAAGCGACATCTCAAGTCCATTTCCTGATATGCAATTATTGAGCAGGTTTGGAACTGTAAATTATAAAGTAAGCCACAACCTGAGAGTTGAACAAGATATAGGTACCAAAAGTTACGACCCATGCGTACTCAAACGGTTGGCTCAGTTGGAAAGAACGCTCGGACGGAACCCGAAGATGACGCAAAATCGAGTTCCGTATCGTTCATAATTCTATATACATAGATATCCATTTATTTCGTTTGTAGATGTTCTTAGCTCGCGGAGACCACTGCTGAAGTTTTAAAAAAAGATGAGTGCGATAAGTTCCTTTAGCAATGAGGGTGTAATTTAGCCTGGAGGGGAGAAAACCTGAAATAAATTGTTGTATCACCGCTCTTGAAAAAATACAATTTAGATGAATACAACTAGTAGGTATTCATCTGAATAAATAATGTTTTACCATTGGTAGGTATATGATTACTATATAAACTAATGAATGTAGTTACGTGATATTATGTACATTGTACCTCGCACTGCATGGCGAAAGAAAAGAATACTAATTGATAGACTTCGGCTCGGTAGTCTTTGTTATTTATTTACATTTTATAATACATTTTTTTTATGGAAGAGGAGGACAAACGAGCGTACGGGTCACTTAATGTTAAGTGATCACAGCCACCTACATACTCTAGCAACACCAGAGGAATCACAAGAGCATTGTCGGCTCTTTAGAAAGATGTAGGTACGCGCTTTATTTGAAGGTACCCATCTCATACCGTCCCGGAAATACCGCACAAGGATTCTTAATAAGCTCATTCCATAGCTAAGTTGTACGTGGCAGAAGGTTCCTGGAAAACTGCACTGTAGACAAACGCCACAAATCCAGATGGTTGGGATGATATTGTAATAATTGTAGCGTGGCGTTCGAAGATGGGATTCGGCGACAGGAATCAGGTCAAACAGCTCTTTGGAACACATAAATATGGTAGAAGACACACAATGAACCGAGGTCTCTATGCAACGCCAGGTGATCGAGCCGTTCACAGAGTAATGGATCCTCGACTGTATATGCGATTTGTAGAGCGCTAGAATGTGGGCAGGCTTGAAATATTGCGGTGCTCTATTTAGGACGCCTTCCGAGTGACCGCGGAGTTAGCAATCACTCGAGATCTCAGTATACTTATACTTGGCACGACATGTGTCTTCAGGCACTGGTTTTTTATATATTCTCAATAAAATCGTATACATATAATAAAATCGTAACAGGTGGCTGTCTGTACATGGAAGATATCTAAGAAAAACTATTGTATGGACACTTTATGAACGCAATAGAACACAATGATTTTTAGAAATTTTGTTTGTTCATCTGTACATTTGTGCACGCTAATCTCATATAAAACGCAATAAAAACCAATCAGTTGAATTGGCTGAAAATATCACATAACGGTATTACGTTATTGTCATTAAAGTATTTATAATACAATGAGGAGTGAGTGAGAAACTCGATTCCAAAGGTCGTAGCGCTAACGCAAGTTAAGCAACAAAAGGTTGTGGTTCCAACAAGGATGGGTGACCACAATTGGCACAAAAAATATTTAAAGTTACTCAGTAATAACTCTGTTTTCAGAATTGATCATCACCAAGCGCGATCTGTATAGACGGTTGTTGTTTACGCATTAGCTACCAAACAAATAAAAATGAAATTTTGATATCTGATGAATTGTCTGATAAACATAGAAGCACATAGGGTGTCTCTACGTTACGTTATGTATACCTTTACGTTATTACGTCTCATAAAGTAATGTACTTGAGGGATTAACATTTATCATAAGTCGGAAGACGTCCACTGCTGGACAAAAGCCTCCCCCAAAGATTTTCACCATGATCGGTCCAGCGCTGCTCTCATCCTACGTATTCCAGCGATCTTGACCAGATCATAGGTCCATTTTATGTGGGGCCTACCAACACTGCATCTTCCGGTACATATTTGCCATTCGAGGACTTTACTGCCTCAACGGCCATCTGTCCGTAGAACTATGTGCCCTGCCCACTGCCATATCAGTTTCGAAATCATTTGGGCTATGTCAGTGACTTTGGTTCTCCCACGGATTTCGTCTTTTCTGATTCGATTTCTCAGGGAAACTCCAAGCACAGCCCTCTCCATTAACCTTTGAGCAATCATGAGCTTTCGCATCAGGTCCATAGTTAGCGACCATGTATTTAAAAGCGCGGTGAGGGCCCGTTGATGGTATTGTTTACCCTTCTTTCAAGCGGCTTGCTGGGCACGTCACTTATTGACAATGACTAATATTGGGATAATATTTTGTCCGAAGCAAGGGTTAGTGATAGTCCTTAACGAATGCGCCATGTCTTTGGAGTTATGCTGATATTCTGCGCACTTTCAGATGCCGCACAGTTGTGGCATAAATATTAGGATGAAATATTAGCTGAGGACTTTTTCAGGCACGTACAACTATCGACTGACAACACAGTCAAAGAGAGATTACGTGAAGCGTCTTGAATCCTTGTATGCTGGCTACTCAAGATATAGTTATATCAATTGGGGGTAATCTTACAATATACCATACCCGAGCTATCATATGGCGAAGATACGAAGAAAAAGTGAAACTGCACTTGCAGTCGCTTCATCGGGCATAGCAACCGCTTTGTTGTTGATGTTGCACAGTTACCTCGATGCGAGACCAATTATCCGGTAGAATTTTTAGAATCCTTAGAAGTCGGGGTATCTATAACGCTGCTTAGAAATCGGGTTAGACGTAATTAATTTGCAGCAAAATGGCACAGAGGCCAAGGTTTCAACGGGGTTGAGAGTGTATTCATACCTCGAATTCCTTTGATTCCCAATAATTTCCCATTTACTTTCAAACGGTTCCCAGTAAATTCCCAGTAAGCCTGAAATGACTATTTACAAAACTCAAGGGCAAACGTTGAAAGATGCGGGTGTGGATTGAACTGTTAACTATTTCTCGCACGGTCAGTTTTATGTGGCTCTGTCACGCGTAAGCGATCCCAGATACCTATACGCATTGATCCCCGGCGGCAATACATTAAATATTGTGTACAGAGAAACATTGTTGTATTTTTTTATCAATATCCACATCCATATCGATATTTCACATTAACAACCAAGCGGACGAAGTAGCGGGCACAGCTAGTTACTTACAATATATTTTCCGAGAGAGACCTGCATATACAGCATCAACCGCATAGCAACACACATTGGATGCCTCGAACATATTATATTTTTTGCGTGGCCGTTTAAGTTTTAAGTGTGTCTTTAGTATTAAGCTAACCTATACTACATTAAGGTTTGCCATATTCTTACACGCTTAACATTAGTTTCGCATAATATAATTATGTAGCGGAACCTTCATACGTGAATTTTACCACTACAAGACTTCTTATTAACTTGGAAATTTGCACTGGTATTAATGACCAATAGCAATAATTAACCGACTTCAAAAAAGGAGGAGGTTCTCAATTCGTCTGTATTTTTTTTATGGTTGTTACCTCAAAACTTTCGACTGGGTGAACCGAGTTTGATAATTGTTTTTTATTTGAAAGCTGGTGCTTTCCGTGTGGTCCTATTGTAATTTGGTCCAGACCTGACGATGGCATGAGAAAAATCATAAGTCTTAAATTTGCTATATATACGTATAGCAAACTGGATGATAAATTTACGAATAACTCAATAACTCGCGCCAACCGATTTCGATGATTAATTTTTTATTGGAAAGGACATACTTCAAAGATAGTTTGGTGAGAATTTGGTTAGGTTCTGATTACGGAATCCATGGCAAAGTAACGGAACTCTTCAATTAAGAGCTTACCTTCATTACTGCATTGAAAAATTTAGTATATCTGCACATATTTAGACAAGTTGTTGTAAATAAATTAACAAAAAAACAACGACTTCAAAAACAATACGCGAAAACAATACATAATATAATATGTATTGTTTTCGCGTATTGTTTCTCTATTGTTATCTAGTGTTGTTTATCTATTGTTTTCGAATAGTGTTTTTGAAGTCGGTTGTTTTTCGTTAAAAAAATTGTTTTTATTGATTATTCTGCTTTGTGTCCTAACCAAGATCATCATGTATGTAACGGAAATATGTTTCAACTAGTTAGTTAAAGATGTACCTAATATTAGTTTTATGGATTTTTCTTCTTATTCAATTTCTTGAGTGAAATCTTATTCTGTCACATATTTGCTATCGTATTTGAATAATAATACAAATGCAAAACACTAACAAGACAGTCATAAATATGAGTTATGACCGTTATCCTCTGCTCACAATAACCCGTTCTACCCACTAGTCGTTAGTCACTACATTTTATATCTTCTCATAACAACTCGTCATTTGTGATAAGTCCACAGCTGTACGTGAACCTTCGTACAATATTTAATTTAAATAGTTTACAATGTTTATTTATTTGCGTGCGATTCTAATTATTTATTCTAGCTTTTTGTATTTAGTCGACGCTAACTCGCAAAATATTAATGACTTATTACTAAGTGATAATTATGAATTCATTGACTTATCGCATCCATTCGACGGAAATACAATTTATTGGCCAAACAAACAAAGTTTCGTATACAGCAAGAAGGTCATTAAGGAGATGGACGATGGCACCACGTAAGTTGCTCATTCTTTTTTCAATAGGATATACTTTAATTAATAGCTTTCGACAAACAAGTATAGAATACTCTTCTACATACATAAAGAAAATAATAATGATATTTCTATCTTTTCATACTGACCCAAAAACTTTATGTAGTCACGATGAAAACCATAGCAATAATAACAAAGAATGAATTGTACGTAACTAATTGTCATCTACCTAGGCAGTTGATTTAGTATTATGTCTATACCATAGGTATGCAGAGAATGAGTTTGCAACATCCGAGCACGGAGGCACACACCTCGATGCTCCTTACCATTTTAATGAGAAAGGAGAACGAGTTGGACTCATTTCACTAGAAAAACTGATTGTTCCTCGTAAGTAATTCTATATTAGTTTTAATGGAATAGAAGTTGAAGCAAGCATCAATTTGCCCTAGAAATTACACGGTTGTTAGCGGCCTTCAAGGTTTATAGGTTCCTATTGCTTGACTTGAGCGAGAGGTATTTATTA
Source organism: Leptidea sinapis (assembly GCF_905404315.1). NCBI lineage: Eukaryota > Metazoa > Arthropoda > Insecta > Lepidoptera > Pieridae > Leptidea > Leptidea sinapis. Next base: position 10,241,243 of record NC_066275.1, on the reverse strand, counting down.
AATGAAAATAAGGGACGAGCAGGATGTTCAGCTGATTGTAATTTATACGCCTTACCCAATACAATGCAGTGCCGCTCAGGATTATCGAATAACCCATAAATTCTAAGCAGCTCTACAACTACGCTCGCCACCTTGAGACATAAGATGTCAAGTCTCATTTGCCCAGTAATTTCACTTGCTACGGCGCGCTTCAGACCGAAACACAGTAATACTTACACATTTCTGCTTTACGGCAGAAATAGGCGCCGTTGTGGTACCCATAATCTAGCCGACATCGTGTGCAAAGGAGCCTCCCACTGTAAAATCACAAAAAGGTGTGATCACTCTAGATGCAAGATAGTAAAGAGCGTCAAAATACCAAATACAAAAAACAATTTGGAATTTTATGGCGCACATTATGATTCGTGGTACATCCCGGAAGGATAATTGGACCAAAGGAAACAATGCATAGTGGCCAATAAAGAAATCATGTGTCTGTCTACCGCACCAAAGATTTATGTTGGATTTATGGCACCGTGGCCGTGGGTAGGTTAATGGTACAATGACAATAGTAATGGCACCTAAATTTAGCTTGAGGTTGTATATCTCCAATGCCTATAGCTTCCGGCTCCATGTATGATGGATGATACTGTTTACCCACATGTTAAAATTGGTTTGTTTTCGATCGCTTTGCTGTTATTTCGCCACCCGTGAAATACATATCATTTTAAAGTTCAGGTGGCTTTATGTGGTCTTCTTCCTCAGTTCCACGTCTGACATCATCAAATATAATGATTTATTACTAAGCAGCCATTATAAATTCATTGACCTATTGCCTCCATTCGATGGAAATACAATTTGTTAGCAAAATAATCAAAGTTTCGCATAAATCAAGAAGTTCCTAAGGGAGATGGACAATGGCACGACGTCAGTTGCGTTTTTAAGGTCACAGAATAAGCTGTACGTGCCATGTATTAAGTTAGCAAGAGTTAAGGGCTTGTGTTGGTATTCAATTTTACAATAAAGTACCTATTAGAACACACTCAACGCATATTTAAGAAATATATTAAAACTTCTTTGACAAAGTAGGGTTACTGATTAAATAAAAGATAATAAATACTGCGTCATGCATACAATTGTATAGTATTATATTAAGTAAGCTAAGCAATTTTGTTATTATTTAATTTAAAAGATGGGCTCGGAGTTTCTTTTGCAGTTCTTCTCTCCATGTGAAAGTCCCTCTACGAACTGATGTAGCTTCATGACGTTTACCAAGCGTTGTAGCAATATATTATGGTAGTGTCAATGATATAAAAGTATAGATAGGTTACGTAGACAACATTCGGTGTTTGAAAATGATACACTAACGCACACATGAATAATTTAATATTGCAATAGCACACTACATTACGATTACACGTCAAAGAAGGATAGTAAATGCAATTATCGCAAGCGAAAAAGAGATAACTCTAATTTGCTAATTGCTTCGTATTTGTATAGAAAAAATACAGTTAATTCATCAGATATGACTTTTTTTACCGTACACCGTATATATGCCTAAATTACGATTCATTCACGAGTAGTGGTAGTAGTAAAAGCTATAAAGTAGTAAAATGCATTAAAATTAGGTAGATAATGTGTCATTAATTTTATAAAAAAATAATTTAATATTGATTATAATATATAGCCACATTGATGATATCAATTATTTATGCATAAAATAATAAAAAAATACAGAAAATTTATTGAATTAGGCGTTACTTTGCGGAAATCCATAATTATACAAATGTTTTTAAAACAATTCGACACGTGTTTTGCCTCTACACGAGGCATCCTCAGGACGTGTTGTCTCGCCAAAATTTTTCGAAGAACAAAAAAGATTTCGAATCGTTTTAAAAACAAATATTGGCGGAATTAGCACTAAAGAAAACTTAAATCATTAGTATAAAAAACATACAGACATCAAAACAAAACCGAAAGGTATCTACAGTAAGGGTCCCATTTTTACAATTTTACTAACGACGGCTCCCAAAAAGTTTTAAGATTACAATTACTATTTTTTGTATCTTATATTATTTATGAATGTCTTTTTGTTGAGGGTTTATTACAATAAGGTGATGGGAGAAGAAGAAAATGATCCATTGATTCATCTGCAGTTAGCAAGGGATATACTGAACGGGACAGTTTTACTGAAAAACTCCTACGTAAACAAATAGCACTCACTGTCTACATCCGCTACCTACCCTAAAACCTGTTTTAGTAGTTTGATAGTTCAGCTACCTATATATTTGTTAAAAATTATTACATTTCGTATTACATTCACTGCAACAACGACTTTTTTACATCATTTCCTAAAATATTCTACCTCGATCATCCCGCAACAGACAGCATCAATATTTTGTCATTTCTGTACATTAATCTAAGATCGGATTGGCGGCGATCGGCGTTGTCATGGCGACATATTTATTTTGTTAGATAAATAATGAAATCAAATAAAATTTTATAATTCATGATTTCTTAACTGCGGTATGTAATTCTATGATTTTTTTACTTTCGTAATTAGTGCATCTTCCCATAACACAAGACGGCATTTTAATGTTGTACCTATATCAAATTGGAAGCAATTCTGTCAACAACAAACGCGTGTTTACCGTTTTCGTATCGAGAGAGCGACTACGACCAAAGGAACAAATTGACTCAATTTAGGCGATTAATTTTCGGCGCGCTAGTGACATATCTCTCCCTCTTTTAATACTATAATATCATTGGTTAGTGTCGCTATTGTAAACAAATATTGAAGTCCGCTAAAAAAAAAGACTTTGAAGTCCGTTAAAAGAGAGAAGTTAGGCTGGTAATCATTTTTTTTCTTTGTTTTCAGTGATAATAGCAGACGTGAGTTCACAGGTCCCAACTTCGTCCTTTATAAGCACCATTTGGACCACATGATCAACGATAACTTTGGAAAGCCATGTGTGATTGTCTTCAAATTTGGCTGGAGTAAATTTATTCATAACAGGCAACAGTATTTAGGGTTGGGTGCAAACAATACATTGAACTTTCCAGGTATGTGACTGTGGTTTTATCAGATTCACTCTTAGTAGATCACAAATCATCACATCCTCCGTAGCTCCGCTCGCTGCGAAATGGCATGTGTAGGTAGCCAATACGATATAGAAATTCTATTCTTCTAAGTGCAATAGCAAAGTTAGTAAAATATTATGCATAGGTAGAATATAATCTAAGCCAGGGGCGTGCATTGGTTTCCTAGTAAGGTAGGTACTGTGGATCTAACTAGTCGAGTCGAGTTGAGCTTTGGAATATGAAAGATTGCTTACCGTAGGTATTTCATATCTAGCGTAAGGCAAAATTTTATGAGTCAAGCACTCATAAAATTTTATATACTAGAAGTTTGGTGATAAAAAAACTGAACCAAATTAAACTAAATTAACTTAAAAACTACTGCTATATTTATTTTGGTTCATAATGAGGTGGGCACTGCCTAATTGTCTATTTGATATGCACGCCCCTTTCATTTATACAAATTAAATTTGAATTTGATTCAATTTTAATTTGTATAAGTAGGACAGCGATAGATTGATACACAAGTGTAAAGAGGCCATGCGGTGGGGGTGAGAAGTATTCGCTACACTGATTTTCGAAGGCATTTCATATGGTTGATCACACGCATTTTGTAAGAAAGCTGTCTTGTTTCCAGTATCTGATTATTTAATGTCTTGCTGAAAAAGTAAGGTATCCCCACAATCGTCGAGTGATAACTGATGGGGAAAAATCGGATAGGCTTCAGGCTCTGTCTGGGGTACCACAGGGAACAACCTTGGGGCCTCTCCTTTTTATTATATTCATTAATTATAAAGCAAGAGTGTTTAACAAATGTCACGTTTATATGTTTTATGATGGCATCGTAACAGCAAAACTAATGAGGCAAAACTCTGACAAGTTAATCTCAGATCATCTCAGGTTTGGTCTCCTACTTCTAAAACCTGTACTGCCAGGATTAAACATTGGCTGCGACATGCGACACGTCGTTCCCTTCCCTAAAATATGGTTTAGGGAGGCGATGGCTGGCCCTTGCGTCATGCTCGTGCCAACTTGTGGTGGCAGGATGATCCTGTTACTAGATACTCTGCTTCATGTTCTTAAAATTAAAGTTATATTTTTTTTATTTATCGCTAATAAAATGCCCGCAAAACACGGTGTGTGTGGCTGATGCAACTACTGTACTCAATAACTTTTGTTTTGTTTTTAATTTACTTTTTTGACTTACTCATGTACGGCATTGCCTATTTGACGTTTGAGTATTTTTGTTGCATCACTCTACATAATATATTGTGATTAAAATGACTTGTAAAACGATGAAGGTGTAAATGTTGATTTAAGATTGGCAATGAAATTCTTGCTACTTCTTTTCATTAAAGTTGAACCTCCGAATACATCTGGACGCCTGTTAAGCCGGGTCCACTGCGCCAATTCTTTAACAAAACAAGTTAAACAGTCCGTTGTACATCTGTTTTTGTTTCATTGTTAAATGAGTTCCGATGAAGTACATGTGGCTGCTGTAAATACGTAGAAATAGTAGAATTAGTTCTCAAAAGAAGAATTAGGAATAGATTCCGGGTCTGACCATATTTGCTCTCATTCGTTCAATATTTACCTACGAATAAAAAATTGATGATATTATGTTCGGTATTAAAAACTTTTTTCGTAACTCAGAAAATGATTTACTGCTAATATAACATCCCAAAGAACCGGTGTTGCTGTTATCAGTTGTAAAAAAAACAAAATCTTTTCATTATTATTATTTATTTCAGTCCATCAGAAACTTTGTTACATTATGAGTTAATTCCCCTCCCCGCAGGCGAACGCAGGTAATGTTATCCATTTCTCGCGGTAAACATGTTGAGATATTTTATTTAATAGATCTATTAATCCACGCCTCTGATCGGTTAATAAAACATGGTTTTGTGTTAACAAACACGAAAACAGGACGCAGCGGACCCGGCTTTATTAGATATAATCCGCCGGCTAAACGGATGTAATCCACGCTCTCCAACCGCGGATGGAAACGCGCCCATAATCCAAGGACAATATTGTGAATTTTAATTCTAGCTTTGCTAATCTTTTAGGTGTGAGCGCCGAAGTGATGGAGTGGATTACGTCATCATATAAAAACATTGTGGGAGTGGGCGTTGATGTCTCTTCAGTTGATCCTGGATCCAGCACATCATTCAGTGCTCATAAAATCGGAGCTGCAGCTGGATTATATAATATAGAGAATGTCAATTTAAACAGGCCCGTACCAGGTAGGCATAAAAATAGCTTTATAAATGACATGAAGTTAATGTAACATTCGAGAAACACCGCTATTTTTATTTCTTTGTATATAATTTGTCCCACCTACATAATTAACAGTAACTGACAATCATATATTACACTTGCTTATAAACATTTTAAATTATAATCGAATGATAAAGGTACAATGATTTTAATAGGACCGCGTCCGCATCTATGTTTGTGTCTACAAATCCCATATCGTTTGCTTTGTTAGCATTAATTTTGTAATGTTTACTTATATATTGTATATGACACTTGCTTGTAAAACATTTTAAATTATAATCGAATGATAAAGGTACAATGATTGATTTTCTCCGTTTGAGTTTGCAGCTTCTTTAAATTGTATCTTGTATATTGTATACTTTAGTGAGTGTACTTCTTCAGCAGCCAAATCCATTGTTTCTGTAGTAGCTTAAAATTTATTGATCATTCTTTTATGTGTTCTTGGGAATTCTTATTATTTTGAAATTTGTTTCGAGTTAACCATAATTGGGATGAAAGTAATAAATTGTTATTTTCATCCCTAAATTTAAAATTTCCCTAATACGACAATTATATGCCTATAAACCTAAAACGCACCTTAGAAAGATACCAATTTAAACACTCCAATAGAGAGATGAATCAATGAATAGTTATGATACTGAAATGCAAAATTGATCCTACGATATTAAATACAAACGAAGTAAAACAATAATAATAATAATGAAGCAATTTTACAAAAATTTACTTGCCGCAAACTAGGCATAGCCTCTGTACTGTGGGTACAAAACAACGATATACTTAATACAATATACTTACTGAAACATACATAAATACTCATAAATATCCATGACTCGGAAACAAACATTCATATTCATCACGTAAATACACATACCGAACCCGGGACCTCTAGGTTAGTTGCAGGGTCACTAACCTAGATGTCCCTGAGACTAAGCACTGGACTATAGAGGTCGTCAATAAAACTGTTAACACTTAATTTGGAGATATTTTTGTGCACTGACTCGCCTTGTCCACAACCTGACGACACAGCCAGCGCCGCACAGAGTGCATTACATAATATGTAATAGGGATACGCAACTGATATAAATTGGGATCCAAAATATCGTTGCGCATATCGTTGAATATACTATCAATGTAGTGTTGATTATTCCATTAAAAAATCATTTGTTAATCAAGTTTGAATTACAACAGGCCTTTGTAAGCGTTAACCTTAACCCTATATGATGATTTATCAAAAAGAAAAAAATCTCTTTCTTTCCAATCTTGGATTTTGCATTCTCTTATTGCGAACAAATACATATTATCTCTCTATTGTTCTCCGCAATCGAAATTGAAATACTGCGGATTTATACTCATATGTACTTTTTTGAATATTTTCAGAATACGGTTGTACAGCTATTGTAATGCCAATGAAATTAACTGAAGGCACCGGCGCCCCCGCGAGGTTCGTAGCATTGTGTCCGAAAAAAAAGCAGTCTTCGTAATTGATTGTGCACACCAATTTAATTTGTATTCGACGATGATGAAATTTTTTCGGTGAACATTACTATGAAAACATTTATTTAATATTATAGTCTAATTATCGCATTGATATAATGGCAGTGAATAATTTGCACTTCAATGCTTGCTGTAATGGGGTGCTTTTTTCATAATTTGTTATTAGCTTGGAGTAGAACTGTGCTCCAGCGATTTTTAACTATCTTTGAATATTAACTCTAAAAGTTCTAGCCGAATTTAATGTAGCATATTTCAATACATATATTAATCCTTTATAATTGAAAACTCTACCAACTATTCTCTACTATACTAACTCGATGTACCTATCTACATGTTTACTTGTGAGTTCTGCAATTGTAAATTAATTGAAGATTGTATTAATAATTTTATCGAATAAAATATAAGGTGTTTTAATTCCTTAAGTAATAAACTCTATTTAATAATTATTAAGTCAGCAGTTTATGTTGGCTCATTCCATAGGGGATACCGTCCATCTGATCCTGAGACTTATTACTAATTATTTACTCACCTACAGGATGATTGATAATAAATATTGCCAATAGTCCTTAACGTCGAGTTAATCCGACGTTTTGAATGGGGTCAAAATCATGTTCAAAGATTCCGTTACATACTAGCATACGTATGAAGCTAATAAAAGCGTATTAAAAAGGCGCTTAATCCCGCGCCGTTTACGCGATTGTTGAACGTTACTGATTTTCAGAACGATTTAATTCTATCTCATATAATTAACAGTGAAAAAAAAGCTCTGATTTTTTTTTAAATTGATCTGTTCTATAAGTACATAGGACAGATTAGATTTTAGTAGGACCGCGTCCGCATCTATGTGTGTGTCAACAAATCCCATATCGTTTGCTTTGTTAGCATTCATTTTGTAATGTTTACTTCATGCGTAGGTATGCTATAACATGGTTCGTCATGCTCACTGCATGGCTTGCGGCGGCGTCGTGTGCTGAGTCGTCTCCTTCCCTCAAATAAGTGCGAAGGGAACGAATGTTGGTCCATGCATCAACTCGTGAACGGGTGCTGCTTGTGGTGCCAGGTCGACCTGTTATAGTTAATAAATCATTATATTTGTTGGATGCAATTACTAATTCAAATATTTATATTCAAAATCACTTATCGAACGTCAAAAACTACCACCCATTCAAAACAGACTGCCTCAGACCTGAGAAGAATCGGCGCAAGAAACTCAGCGGGCTTTTTGATATAAAAATATGGATTACAATGTGATATTGTACAATAAACATTTATAATTAAAGAGCCTGAGGGTGTTCGCTTTATTCCCAGTCCATGGTGTCATTAAGAAAATCGTTTATGCTATAGTAACCTTTCCCACAAAAACGTTTTTTAACAATTCTTTTAAATTTCGTATCACATTTGTTTTTTACATTTTCTGGGATCATATTGTAGAAGCATATACATCGCCCAACAAAAGACTTACTAACTCGACCCAACCGAGTAGTAGGCATAACAAGTTTATTTTTGTTCCTCGTGTTAACATCATGAATGTCACAGTTTTTAGAAAATTCCTCAATGTGCTTATGAACATACAGAACAACATTAAAAATGTATTGAAAAGCAACAGTCAAAACGTTTATTTCTTTAAATTTTTCTCTTAATGATTCTTTAGGACCTAGGTTATAAATCACGCGAATAGCCCTCTTCTGCAGCACAAAGATGGTATTAATATCGGCCGTACTGATCCATAACAATATACCATAGGACATAATATTATAAAAATAACTAAAGTATACTAGTCGCGCCGTATCATGTCAGTTAACCGTCTAATTTTCTTAACCGCATATGCTGCAGAACTAAGCCTATTCGCCAATCCTTCAATATGGGGGCCCCATTGCAATTTGGAATCAATAGTAATGCCAAGAAATACAGCAGATTCCACAGGTTTTACCACCTCTCCGTTTAATAAAATATTCGCATCTACATTTTTGACGTTTGGCGCGGTAAACTAATATATTTGGTTTAATGACTATTTAACAATAAGTTATTGGCGCTAAACCAGTACACGATGTCAGATAGAGCATTGTTTACATCGTCATATAAAACTTGGCGTTGTTTCACTTTGAATATAAGTGAAGTGTCATCCGCAAACAATACCACCTTGTGTTTTTTTCTACAAGGTTAGGTATATCATTTATATAAATTAGGAAGAGGAAGGGTCCAAGAATAGACCCGTGGTATCCCCATACCGAGAGGAGTCCCAGGAGATCTTCTGCCATTCATATCGACCCTCTGAATCCTATTATTTAAATATGAGATCAGAAGATCGAGCGCAGATCCTCTTATACCATAGTGACATGGCTTCCTGACCAGCATTGAATGTTGAACACAATCAAAAGCCTTGGATAAATCACAGAAGATACCAAGTGCCTTCTGTGAGTCCTCGCCAGCCTCAAAAATATTCCTAATGAGTTCAACACCTGCATCCGTAGTCGAGCGTCCGTAGTACAGCCAAATTGTTTTATATGAAATAACTTATAAGTGTTAAAGTGAGTAAGCATTTGGCTTAAAATATTTTTTTCAAAAATTTTACTTAGGGTCAGCAACACTGAAACAGGGCGATAGTTATTCGGGTCAAAAGTGAGTCCCGATTTAAATATTGGTATAATTTACTATATTTCAGAAGGTCAGGAAATACAGTTCAATACAGCTATTAAAAACTAGTGCTAGATATGGTTCTATAACGTCAATAACTGAACTTATTATGTTTACATTTATGCCTACATTTGTTTACATTTATGCATACATATATCAGCAGTTTTTTCATTTCTAAAGATTTTAAATGGTAATAAAGGTTTTAAAAAGTAACATCGGTAAAGTTTTAATTATTTCTGCTGCGCTAACAATACTGAATTTGAAATTTTGTTTACATTCCTTAACAGTTTCCAAAAGAAGTGACTCAGCAACACTGGTGGAGGAGACAAGAGTTCTTGAGATAGAATCTGGAATGTCAAAAAACTAAATTTCTCAATAGCAGAAGCTACTTCCTGCTCAGAGTGGATTTTAGTATTGTTTATTATAAGATTATATTCAAACTTGTAGTCTTGCGCTCTTCCAGATCCCAGTTAATAACTTTCCAAGTAATTTTTATTTTATTTGAAGTATTTTTAATTATTTCTCTAATATGCATTGACTTAGCAATAGTACATACTTTCTTAGATAAATTTGAATATTTTTTCACATATACAAGAAAAAAGATACATCATGATTACATGATGATCTCACACTACATAGATCATATAACCATTGTCTGCTCCTATGAATAATCCTGTTCAATAGACCAAAGATCTAGAAATTGTGTTTACATTACTACCTATATAGGCAGTAATGTAAACACAATTTCAGTTTCAGCTGCGTATTTTGATTTTGGACCCGATTTGGACAGTGAAATCAGTGGAGTAGGAGTTAGGTATTTTTTAAACCCAGACGAAAAAGAGGGTTGCTATAAGTTTAACGTTCGTCAGTCTGTCCCTTTTTTTCGATCAAGATCTGTTCAGTCGAGGGTTTTTTACGTTTTTAATCAAAAATAACACTCATATTATAAAGGGGAAAGTTTGTATGTTTATTTCTTGGCTTGTGTTTTTATTTGTTACTTCTTTACGTTCTAAAGGAATTTGGATTTAATGAGTTTAGGTAACGTTTAATGAGAGAAACTAATACTCAAATATAATATTTTTTTTTACATAGAATAATTAGTTAAACTGGTTAATTAAATGTTAAGTTCCTTGAATTAAACAAAAATTGTCTTTTAGACTTGGTTATCTTTTTGGTGTTTGCTATTTTATGTATGACAGCTTTTGTCAAATTTTAAATGTGGTTGAATTCAAATCTACTTAAATCCTTTAGTGATGAAATATAAATATGCTTATTTGGTTTGTAAATTTCTTCATATCTTGCTACCAACTGGCGCCAATTCTCTTTCACTATCTCGTGTACAGGAAAGCTGAAGAATATTAGCTTTTACATATTTGCGATGTAAATAAGTATCAAATATCACTGGATAACGAAACTTCCTTGATAACTTGTAAATAGCACTAGTTAGTAATTGTTCACGTTCTTGTAAGCCGTTCACATTACACAAAATACAATATTGCTAATCAAGAACAAGAATAGTAAAAATAAGTTTGAAGTCGGTTATTTTTCTGTTAATTTTATTTTTAGATTTTAAGTGAATCTGAACTACACTAACTAATAAATTGTGTAGATCTACTAAATTTCGCAATGCAGCAAAGAATGTAAGCGCACTGCAATTTTAATACAGACAGAAATTCTGACACAGATCGCACCCTTACTGTACGTCGTTAAGGAGTTCCATTGATATTTGACTACGACAATTATTTGACCATAACGATGTGACGGTAGGTGACTTAAATATCCGGATAGCATATAAAAGATTCGGCCTAGTATCGTTAATTTGCTCCTAAGAATTGATGAGTTCCGTTACTTTGTCATGGATCGCATAATCGGAACCAAACCAAACTCTCACCAAACTACTTTTAAAGTATATTCTTTCCAATAAAAAAGAAATTATCGAAATCAGTTGGCGCAATATTGAGTAATTCTCAAATTTGTCGCGTACATTCTTATAGCAAATTTAAGACTTTCATGGTTTTCTCATGGTTGCTATTATCAGATCTGAACCAAATTGCAATGGGATCACACGAGAAGTACCAGCTTTAAAAAAAATTATCAATTATCAAAATCGGTTCACCCAGTCAAAAGTTCTAGGTAACAAACATAATATCGGCGAATTGAGACCCACCTCCTTTTTTGAAGTCGGTTAAAAAGAGTGACTCTATTGTTTTCATTTCTGACTGTGTCCTTTCATCTGTCCTATTCTGACAAGCGGATCTTGTCTGGGAATTGTCAATAATTTTACCATATTTAATGGAAAAATATTAACTTTATTAAATTTTCTTACGCTTTTTGCTTATCCATCTTATATAAATAAAATAACCTTACCGATGATAAGTCACACCATCTTTTGAATTATTTAAGCACTTTTTATAGCACGCCTAGGCTTGTTGATTGACACACGACTGAGGAGAAAAGTGTGCTTACATTGTCTTTAAGCACACTTTTGCCGTTCCACTGTCAGACTGCGAACGATATGTCCATATGTATAGAACGTCATTGGTTAAAAAGGCTTTATTTTCGCATTTTATTTACATGCCAGCACACTTCTTTTAATAAGAACAGTGCATATTAAATTCATGGATGTGCTAACTATCAAAATTTTACTACTTCTAGTTTGATTTAAAAAAAATGATATTGCTATCATTTTTGTGATTAGGTAACGTACTTTCGATATCCGTTTCAAGTTTTTTGATATGTTTAATAGTTACGGGATAATCGTCTTGTCACACTAACCATTACACAGCTGGCTGGTAGGTACATAGATATTTATTGATGTTTTATAATCAATAACTTAAATTGCGTAGGTCCATAATTATTATTTACCCATTAACACATTCAGTGCCATTGACACGCCTAGCGTGTCCACACTAATTCTTATCTGCATGCCGCCAGCACGCCGGGCGTGCTCACCGTTTTTCATCTATATCTCAAAGATTAGACAATATTATTGTCCGAAAGACTCTGAGCATAAACTTTCTGCCGTAAGCTAAAGTATTCTGAAGTGGTTCCAGGATCTGATATTTTTTTAAGGTTCATCAAAAATAATCTATTATGTAATGCCGCGAACATACCAGGCGTGTTCATCTCCAGCAGTTCTCAATCTTTTATATTATTAGGTCAATTTACTACATTTATAATGCCAATAATAAAATATAGAATATTTTTTATAAGTTATCATTTATTTTATTCCTTGGCACTTAGGTTGAACAAAAAAGATAAAATAAATTGCATAAAATATTTACCTATAATGTACCCCTTTAGGTACCTAATTATAAACGCTTATCAGCTGTTGTGTAACTCGGATCTGTTTCCTTCTCTCTCTTTCACCAATATCTTTTCATTCATCGGAAGAAGACAAAACCCTGCCCAGGATCTATTCCAATGTTATAAAGCTGAAGAGTTTGTTTGTTTGGTTGAACGCGCTAATCTCAGGAATAACTGGGCCCATTTGAAAAAATCTTTCGGTGTTTGATAGCACATTTATTGAGGAAGGCTATAGGCTACTTTTTATCCCTAAAAAGTAAATGGTTCCCGTAAGACGTGGGTAAAACCGCGGGGCACTGCTAATATTAGATACGTTTGGCGATCGTTTATAAATAAAGTCCCTAGTAGGAATACCATTTACTTCAGTTGCTTGCCAATTATTTTTTTGTAGTTCTGTAAATATATCTTGCGATGAGTTCGGTGAGCTTGATGCGTTCGCGATGTATTCTGAAAGCAAATAATGATCAACAATTATTTAAAGTCGTATAAAGTGGCTATAACTTTTAATAAATGTCATTTTTATTAAAAAAAAAACAATTAGGCGAAAAAACCAAAAATATACTAACGTAACGTAACGACATTAACTATTCTATGCGGACGAAGTCGCAGGCAAAAGCTAGTATTTAATAAACAATAAGTTCAAAACATTTACTGTCTCCAAATTAAAATCTAAACTTCTTAGAATTGTAGACAGATTCCTGTAACGTTTTAAACATCTGGAGTTGAAATGTTATCAGCCTATTTGTAAAACAATAGATGCGTCAGCAGTCAGCACGGCTTGTTTATTGTGTTATTAGCGATAATATATAACAGTGCAAATAATGTTTTCAAACACAATCTTCGGTTTTTTAAGAATCTTTTTGTTCCTTAATTCTTTTGTGTAAAATTGATGCGGTTAATTACTTGCGGTGCTGCTTCAAAAACCTTATGAAATACGTTAATATTGACAATATAATGTGCTATCTATAGGTACCTGCATATCATAAAGTAGGTACCAGGTACCGACCGAATGATTTACAATTTAACACTAATCCACTACGTCACAATAAGTGCACTAAAAGTTTTAAGACAAGATAAGAGAAATATGTTATCGGCTCACCTCCTACTTTTGGGCGTTTTTGTGAGGGTGGGCTATCTGCTTGCGTCGCATCATCATCATATTCCACTGTTTCTTGCACATATTTTGTTTTCCCTAAAAAATCATAAATAAGTAACCAAAGGTTGAAATTCACTGATCAAATTACGATAAATACTTACCTTGGAATCTACTAACTGCCATAATTTAACTTTCAAAAGCACAAACACTGCTAAAAACAAAATATCTCTTCAGTAACTCGAGAAAGACTGATCAATAAACACGGTTGAAGCCGAAATAACGCTTTCTTTGATTTTACCTCTTAACAGTGCCGGTGAACACGCCTAGCGTGCTACGTAATTCCATCCTGCAGTGCCGCGAGCACACCTAGCATGTTTGCGTTTTTTATAGGGCGGCATCGCTGGGAAGTATTAGAAAATCGTGGTGGCATTGAATGTGTTAATCTGTGTTAGTTACAAACCTAAATAACGGATCTAACATGTTTCGTTCGCAAACGCCAGATTACAAGCACGATGCGCACGGAGCAATCGTACAATGAATCCTTATCTATAGGTTCATACATGCTCGAGTTAGATGCGAAGCATAAACGCTCTTAAAAAGGGCAATAAATTTTCTGTTATTTGTTCTCATTAACCCATATAATATTACTACTTTGCTGATTAATAATGAGTTTATTATAATATATTTTATTAAATAAAACTAATGGGTTTCATATGAGTATTTATTTAACGAATAAAAGTAACACAACTTAAAGAAAAAACATAACGACTCTGTAATCTTAGTTTAATAATTAGAAAAAAAAAGGTTGTACTTGGTAAAAGTTAAAGTTTGACTTCAGGATTACCTTTTTTTAAAAATATACGTTTTTCATAAAGACTCTTATAAGCTAATTCGTCATTGATCTTCAATTGAACAGACGGAATATCACCATCCCATTGCATAACTTTAGCATGGAATGGGCCATTATCTAAAAATACTTTCGAGTATTCTTCTGCAACTTTGGAGACATCAATAGCAGGATTAACAGTGACATCGTGCAATTTAGCAGATATGGTAGCCGGCGGTAATTGTAAATATTTATCGGTTATTTCTCGAACATCTGCTAGCGACACTACAGCGATATTACCATAATCCACATATTTAACTTTCACTTGACCTTTTACTTGGCTGTACTGCAGAATAGCAGCTCTATACCACAACCCGTCGTCGGGGAAAATTGCGGCACACGCTTTATTTGCTAAAATTCCATTAAGAGGATTGAAATTACTGCCTTCTTCTTCTAACTCTTTGAATATTTTTTCGTATTGTAAATTTTTATCATGATCCCAGACGATGCTCAATTCAAGTGTGTTCACGTCATTGACAACAGTAACGTTACATTCAAATTCAGTCTCATTGTAAGGTGTGTAAGAAACAAACTCGCAATCTTCGTCTTCGTCGTCGTCCTTCATTAGTTTGTTCCAGTCTTGGACTTCGATACTGTCGCCATGGCCTGGCAGTGAGAAATCAGAAGACTTTTCAAAATTATCGTCTTTCGAGATTATATAATCTGGCCCGGAGTCAGATTCATCAACTGGTTCTGGAGATTTCATACTTGGCGCGTATTTCCTGACTACTGTTTTGCTACCGTCGGTATATTTTGCCACTCCAAGATCCACCAAATGATCGCTCATCCAAAGTTTATCAATCTTCAGGTCGATAGGTGTAATCCCGTCAACTGTTTCGCCAATAACTTTTACAAAACATTGCTTATCCACAATCGCTTTATGAATATACTCCAATATCTGAACGTCCCATTTTTTACCAATGGGTTTTATTCTACTCATAACGCATTTGTGACTCTGAATTGGTATTTGGTACATCAAAATGCTCTTTCTCATATTTTCAAAACTGCAAACTTCTTCGTTACCGTAGTCTACAAAGTGCACGCGACATGTCGAGCTATCGTTGACTTCTACAACACGAGCCCTATGAAATTTATTATCGAGGTAGAATTGAGCTATACATGGCTCGCCCACCGTCCATTTTGCGTATTTGGCCTTAGGGTCGGGTTTTTGAAAACGGACATCTAATGCTTTGCGAATCATTTCCAACGTAGCTTCTTGGTCGATCTCGTGCAAATAGATTATGGCGTTGTCATCAATATTTCTGAAATAATAATAAAAATTTACACACATTATGTTGCCCCTAATAGTCTGTACTATGGGTACAAGACAACGATATATTAAATACAATATACTTACATAAACATAAATAATAAATAAATAACAAAAACACTTTCTTGTCATCCGTTATTTTTGGACTTACTTTTCCCGAATACTACAACGGCCATCCATAAATTACGTCACACTTTAAGGGGGTGGGAAGGGGTCAACGAAGTGTGACAATGTGTGACAAGGGACGGGGAGGGGTTAAAAATTTTGTCACATCACAATTTTTCAAAATACTTTATATCCAAGTATTACAACACTAAATTTAAAGTACATACATACTAAAGATTAACATAAAAATAGTTGCAACTCTATCTGCATGACTAAGGTTATTCTTTTTTTTTGTTGGCAAATATTGAAACAACATTCTTTTCTTAGTTCTGATATTTTGTGATTGTAACTTAACACTTTTAAATGAACAAAAAAGTGATGATGTAATATTAAACGTAAATTTTAAGAAGCTTACGTTGATAGAAAAAACAATAAAAAATAATAAATAAAAATAAAAAAAAAGAAAGAAAAAATTAACACATTATGGAAAGGTATGAAAAGTTAACACAATGTTGAAAGTGAATCTAATATCAAGGAATTGAAAAGAATTAAAATTTAATAAATTGAATTAAAATGGAAATAAAAATTATTTCATAAATTTAAAGTAAGTTTCACGGGGTAATTTGGGGGGAGGATCTCACAAATGTGACTAGCTGTGACCAACATGGGGGAGGGGTCAAAAATTATGAAGTTCGTGTGACGTAATTTATGGATCATCATCAGCCGGAAGACGTCCACAGCTGGACAACGGCGTCCCCCAAATTTATGGCTTGTTTATCACTTGTGCTGTAAGAGATAACGCAGGCGATGCCACATCTTTATACAACTCTAAAGCTCCATAAGTTTGGTAGGAGGACGAGTTAATTGCCAGATTTTTATGCGAATAAGTGACGGAAAATAGCCCAACTGATGATAATAGTAGTAACGTAGCGTTTTATGGAAGGGGATCACTCACCTTCATGGTAAGTGATCACTTCCACCCCAATCTTTTACGACACCAGAGACACCTAGAGGGCCTTTTAAGTATATACCCATATCATATTGATCTGAATATACCGCGCAAGTAAGCGTCTTTCATAGTTCTTAAGTACAACTTGAAAGAAAATTCCTTAATAACGCCACAAATCAAAATATTGATGATATTTTTGTTGGTGGCGTGTGAAGTTGGAATACTCTCCGTGACAAATGCAGTAGAAGACTTTCAATGAAGTGACATCTGCTAGCAACGCCAAGGAATCCCATCACCAAGTAATCTCACATATTTTGTGGTTGTAATTAGTGAAATTACTGGGCAAATGAGACTTAACATCTACTGTCTCAAGGTCACGAGCGCAATTGTAGTGCCGTTCAGAATTTTTAGGATTTTCAAGAATCCTGATTGACACTACATTGTAATGGGCAGGGTGTATCAATTACCATCAGCTGAATGTCCTGCTGATCTCACCCTTCATTGTCATTTAAAAAAATTACACTTACGTAGGAATAGCCGTAAATTCGTTACTCTTGAGATCATCAGCTTGCTTCCAGTCCGATATTAACTCTACGTTCGGCGTATTCGAAGTTCCTGGTTCTCCCGGGTCGGGTGTCGTCCGATTGGAGCTGTGCGCCATATCTGTAAGCAGAAATAATCGTCTATTAAAGTTTTATAACCCTCGGGGATAGGAATAGGGATGAAACCTTGACATATAAACGTCTTTAAATTTAATTTGTACCAAAATTCATTTACGATGCGGGATTCGAACCCACGCCTCTTAGGTTCCGTCCGAGCGCTCTTACCAACTGAGCCAACCATTCGAGTCACATTAACTGAAATTTCGGTATATCTTGTTCAACTCTCGGTTGTGGCGCCATCTACAGGATCTACTTTACAGTTGATAATCTGCTCAACCCCAATATTTGCATTTTAGGAAATTGACTTGAGATGTCGATCTTGCAAATCTAAAGTTTGTTATTATTAAGTGATATCCTTCTGGGATTAAATTTGTACATTTAACGCCAGAAGTGAGAATATCACTTAAAAATATAAAACTGTTTATATAGACGTCTGCACGTCAGCATGCAGTCTTCTGGATTGCAAACGATACTTGTGATTGTTCATTTTATAATAACATTATGGATAGCACTTAGATTTAACGAAATATTAAGTTTTATAGCTCTCGGCACTGCGGAGCGGGGATGCTGTCCGCTGTGACATCAGTACGTACACTCATTAGGGTGAGAACGGTCCTCTGAGCGGCGTGCGATGTTATGACGTCACACGTAAATATTTAAATAATACGGAAACGAAAACCATCTAAACTACGCGCTTGATTAAAAAACTAGTGTATATTTATGCATTTAAGATATACGCTCAAACTGATTTGATTGACTTACTGATATGTCCCATAACCTACCAGAATTTATTTTTTACGGATGAAGATCTGTATATGCAATAAGTCTTCTACATACCTTGTATAGCCTGAAATGGTTTGCTCGGTAGGGATTCGATCTGCAACCAATCGTTCACTGAGCCGGCCATGTTGAGAAACGCAAGCGCGTTGTCTCCAGTTTTTTCAGTGTCCGTGTCCAAGGTGGCCTGAAGCAAGGTATTTTTAAGATGACACGAGAAAAGACGTTCATATGTGAGGGATACACTTTTCACTTTTGTAACCAAGATAATTCTTATTTGCCTTGTGCTTCTGCCTGATAAAAATAATAGGAAATTCCCAGGCTTCAGTCTGTCTAAGGTAAGGTGTAACAGGCGACCAAGGGCAGTTACTAGTGGGAGGCTCCTTTGCACAGGATGCCGGCTAGATTATGAGTACCACATGCGCCTTTTCCTGCTGTGAAGCAGTAATGCGTAATTATTGTGTTTCGGTTTGAAGGGCGACGTAGCTAACTTAACATTCTTATGCCTCAAGGTGACAAGCGCAATAATTGTAGCGCGACTCAATTTTTTTTGGGTTTTTCAAGAATCCTGAGCGGCACTGCATTGTATTTGGCAGTGTGTATTACTATCAGATGAACGTCCAACTCGTCTCGTCCCTTATTGCCATAAAAAAATCTAAACGGGAGGCGAGTCGATGCCATTCGTATTCGCTTGCTCGCTTACGTTACGTCCTATAGAGAGGATTCAAAACAAACGCGATACGAAGATGCGAAACACAACTTGTTAAATGTTACGGGCGTGTGAATAGACCCGCAACGCCATGTATTAATTAATTAATCGGATCATATAGCCTCTAAGTGTAGTCCAATATCTATCTATGACATCACCATGCGCCCATAAAAAAAATAAAGCTAGTGACGGTCAATTTCACATACAACATTTGAATTTAATTACAGTTTCTCAAGATGTTTTCTTTCACCGTAAGAACGTCGAATAAACGTTACGTAAATATGAATGAAAAATCGAAAATTGGTACGTAGAGAGGCAACACACACTAGCCTTCATTCTAGCATGCCATCGACTCTCAAAAGATCAGCTTGCCACGTAGTTAGGGTGCACATCTTCAAAACATCACCACGTTGGAACCGTTCAAACCCGAATGCTACTTGAGATGTCAAATCCTCAATAAATAGAATTTTAAATCATTTACATCAACAATTTTACCTCTTCACTCCTATGAGGAATCGCTAATTCTTGTTCTATAATCTTCTTATTCAGACATCGCCATTCTGATTTATTGGGTTCAAGATCTTGGGAATCCATAAGACCAGAACTACGCCATATCATCCACAGTCGGACGGGATGGTGGAGAGGTTTAACCAAACATTGGAGCGGCATCTGGCAAAGGTAGTGGACAGTCATGAGGATAACTGGGATGAGTACATTCCACTGTTTCTCATGTAATATAGAGCCGCAATACACGAAACGACTACGGTGACTCCTGCGTACGCCAATTATGGAAGGAAATTGAGATTGCCAGCTGATTTACTCTCAGGTTGTCCACCGGATACTCCGAAAAGTATAACAGAACATGTGGATGAGTTGCGGAATAAGATGGTTGACATCTACGAGAAAATTGGAAGAACTGGGCTTAAGGCAAGTGAATTAAAATTAAAATTAGATGTTTTTATTATATTTTTTATCAATATTTGTTAATTACACTTGCATAAAATCAATGTTCTAATAAGCATTAATGTATAACAAGATACTTGATCCTGCAGACAAACTGTCCAAACAGTTTTGCTGCAGTTTTGGACTAGGTTAGCTTTTAAGATTCTTTCTGTAAATGATTAATAGTATAAATAAATAAAAAAAAAAATATGAAGACCCGCTACGATCGAAGAGCTAATGTTCCTAGTTTTGAAGAGGGAACCCTGATTTGGTTACACAATCCCGTAAGGCGAAAGGGGCAGTCTCCGAAGCTACAACCAAGTTGGTAGGGACCATACAAATTAATTACAAGGATAAATGATGTGACTCTCAGGATCCAGCGTACCCCTCGAAAATCGTCCATGTCGATCGTGTGGCTAAGTACTACGGAAGCAACGATAATCGTGCATATGTTATACATCGCTACGCCGGAATCGTTCAAACCCAAATGCTACTCTAACTGTCAAATCCTCAATATATAAAATTTTAAATTATTCAAAATGAAAAATTAAATCTATACGAAAAATTGTTTACCTCTTCACTCCTATCAGGAATCGCTAATCCTTGTTCTATAATCTTCTTATTCAGACATCGCCATTCCGATTTATTGGGTTCAAGTGCACCACCCTGTATGGTGTGGTATACCCACAGCTCGACTGGCATACTCTTTCCTTTAAAACTCCCAGTTTTAGTAATGAAAATGCGTTGATACGCATCTAATAATTCCTTCAGGAATTCCTTGGTGAGAGAAGGCCATTCCTCGCCCACGGCCGGAGTCACGCCATACAAGTGGCACATAATTGCACCGTCACCGATCTCCGTAAACTCTTTAGCCAGCTTCCTCAAGCTGTTCATTGGAACGGTTTCTACAAAAGCAAAGTCCGAGTAGAAAACTTTAACATTATCCTCCATTATTTCTAGTATCGCTGCGCGCCTCCATGTTTTAGATTGAATACACAAACAGACGCAACGGTCACCTACATTCCACTTCACTTGCGCATCGGTAGCCTTTGAATAATACTTTTGAATGCTATCAAACATTTCATTGTATGTCTTCTGCTGCTGAACCAGCGATACATAGATCAATGATGGTGATTGACAGTTGAGTACTTTAGCTTCCAACCGTAGAGGTCCCTTGTGTTTCGCTTTCAAATCATCTTCAGTGTCAGTAGATTGCTTTGATGTTGCAGCGACTGCCTTTTTTTTATTGTTTCCTTTTGGAATCGGTTTTTCAGTAAGCTTAGGTGACTTTTTTATATACACTTGCTCAGTGTGATCAGTATCATTGAACCTGTATATTCTGGAACGAAATAATCCTATATTATTATGATTACTTTTTAGCAATAAAATACAAACTAATATAATTTAAGATGTATTTTTTTAAAAGAACACAGTATTTTAATATTGGGAGAGTTTCTTCTATATCAGAATGTTGGATTCAAAAGTTGTGGTAGAGCATTGACATCAAAAATGAATGAATTCTAAAGAAAATATGCGCCCCTTATTATGTCTTTATAATACAATAATTGAATATGAATTATTTTCAAATTCCATACTACTGTACCTACGTAGTGATCTTTTATAAGAATTATGTATCCTGAATAATACTTTCATAAGAATTTTATTCTTGCACAAATGGAAACACAACCGTACATATTGATACTATAATTATAAATTAGTCATTAGTTATATAGTATTGTATCGGCGTCTTTTTCTGCCGTGTAGCAGTTATTTGTAAGCATTATTGTGGTTTGTCTAAAATGCGTCGTAGCTAGTGAAATTACTGGGCAAATGAGATGCTTAACATTTTATGTCTCAAGGGGACGAGCGCAGTTGTAGTGCCAGTCCCTGTCCGACATCGCTGTAAATGCCTTTAGATGTAAATGCCTTAACATATGGGCCCCGTTTCAGGGTCTTCAATAATGTATTTTCCTCCTCTCCAAAAAAAAAAAGTTGTAGTGCCGCGGAATATTTAGGTTTTCCAAGAATCCTGAGCGGTACTGCATTGTAATGGGCAAGGCATATTCAATTACCATCAGCTGAATGTCCTGCTCGTCTTATCCCTTACTGTCATAAAAAAACAGTCCATTGAGTAGCAACACTACCTCAGACTAACTCTGCACATATGGTAAGTTCTATTGCTGTTTAAAAGTTTTTTAACTATTCCACTCACCCGAAAGTAACGGCATACTTGTGCTGAACCATCAGTTTGTTGACACACAGCTCATTGTCGGGATCAGTCTTATCGTAGAGTGTGACCCCGATGGAGTTACGATTCCTGTTATCCTCGACGTGAAGTTCCAACGATTTGTTTTCAAACCTCTTCAGCAACGCAACGGAGCCTTGACTCCACATATTGTTAACAGGTGTCACACCGGCCAAATGACACTCTGTTGCCTAAAAATATATAAAGCCATAAGCCGATAGACGTCCACTGTTAGACAAAAGGCTCCCCAAAAGATCTCCACGATAATTGGTCATGCGCTGACCTCATCCAGTGTATTCCGGCGATCTTGACCAGATTGTCGGTCCATCTTGGTGTCCTACTTGTTAGTAAACACCGCTTCATTGACTCGCCCGAAGCAGCTGCAGTCCTCATAGGCTTCTCGGAGTGTAGTGGGTTTGCTAAGTACATTTGCCTAATTCCTATAGGCTCTCACATTCTGGGATTGTGTGACGATGACACACATATACTGCACAGTTAGCGATATACCTAAGACATGCAATTATTATCTGTTCTTTGAGTAGGGAGTGTACTGTTAGTTCTACCATGCTGGTAGTAAGACAGCTTATTTCGATTTGGGTTGCAGTAAGGCCGCCTAAGAAGAAAGAAGTCTTGTGTCAAAAACATAAGGCAGTGGAATGGCATCTGAACATGTTAAATGATTCTATAAAACCAGTGGGAGGCTCCTTTGCACAGGATGCCGGCTAGATTATGGGCACCACGACGTACCCCTATTTCTGCTGTGAAGCAGTAATGTGTAAGCATTATTATGTTTCGGTTTGCGCCGTAGCTAGTGATATTACTGGACAAACGAGACTTAACATCTTATGTCTCAAGGAGACGAGCACAATTGTACTGCTGATCATTGTGTTTTTCAAGAATCTTGAACGGCACTACATTGTAGTGGGCAGGGCTTATCAATTACCATCCGCTGAACGTCCTGCTCTTCTCATCCCTTATTGTCATAAAAGAACTCACAAGCGCTTTGAGTGTTGTGAACTTGGGGTGTATCCTGCGCAGCGCGGTCCAGTGCAGCAACAGCGTGGCGCCGCAGTCGAGCAGCACGATCCGCACGCGGCCCTGGCCCGGCGTGTCCTTGATGACGGCCCGGAACCACTCATTGCTGTTCTTGTCAGGCCGCGCCACGCACGCCATATCTAAACGTTTTTTTTATCTTATAATTCTAAATAAATCACTTTTAAAATAATTAAAACGCATGTAAACTGTAAGTGTATTTTGCACCGTTGATGCTCCGATCGGAGCTAGAACCAAAAAGCTAGGAACCCATTTGCACAACCTCTCGGTAAGCCAGAATGCCTTTGCTATGGGCAAACTGACCGCCAACGCCTTTACCTTCGACTCAACCGCTTGAGCCCATTTATGGGTGAGATATGAAAGATCACCAGCCGAGCGACCCTGACGAAAACCGTACTCGCACTCGCTGATCAGCTGGTGCTCTAGGTGTCCCAAGAACTGGAGGTTGATGATCAACTCGATTCATATTTTCGAATTAATAAAAAAATAACAAATTCGTTTATCAGACTACCATAACTGAGCCCATTTAAGAGAAAACAATAAGTATTATTGAGTATAATGTCTGTAATGTTAGGCAGGATTTTAAAAAGTTTAAGATGATAAACTTTTATGTACACATAATAATCTGATTGCATATTTAATTTTTTTACAAAGGTAGATGGATTTTATTAGTAATTAAAAACTATTGGTATATAACGAAAATATTTATAATGTGATAGCCAGATTACCAGCATTAGTAGCACAATCTTACTTTTCTCGGGTAAGTATATGTAGTTGCTCTGCAAGTGCGTGTGATATTCCTGTTCTAAGTCTGCACAAAGCTTTTCGTATACACCTTGCTGATGGCACTGAAATAAATATATGTATATTTTTATTATTATTAAAGTGAAAGTTGTTGGTTCTCACTTAAGGCTGGGTACCGAGCTGATAGCCTTGAGGAGTGGAGTGGAGCTAGGTTACTTACCTCCCACAAGATCGCCATAGTTTTAATTCAGAATTAGAAGCATTTGTAATATAACATAATAGAACTTTCTTTACAAAACTAACAAAACTATGTCATGTTAAATATAAACAGTTTTGGTGTACAAATAATAACATTTCGTACTATTTTTATCTAGTTAGAGTGATTAGCATGGTGCTCTAACTGTAAAATTTAGGGGTATTTTGGTGATTTTGTTTCGCGCTGTCTATAAAAAATAGAAATGTAATGAAAAAATGAATTTTCTTCTCATATTCTGTACATATATAAATATTTTTTGTTAAAATATAAGCTTCATATAAACCGCCAAGAATTAGTTTGAATTATGCGCTATTTTGGCGATTTTATGGCGGCCTTAAATTGCCGCGTTACCAAACCGGTACCGTCACAACAACAAAACAATTCACACATTGATGTCTTATAGTTTTCGATTTTTACTTCTATCGGCAAACCTGACTGACAGTATTTTATTCGAAGAAAGAAAAAATAAGAGTGCTGTTAATCTTAATTACCTTTCGAATGAAAAAATTGTCCGGGCTCACAATATGCGTGATCATCACCTCTTCAATTGAGTTTTGCTTGAAGTCATTGTTGCTGATAAATATTTTGGGCTTCTCTGCAATTCCCTGCGCCTTTGGATACTGGAAATAGGTAAATACATAGATACCTCTTTAATACTGCAGATAATTTAATTAAATACAGATAATTTTTATATTATAATGCGAACAGGTGGCTCAAGTGATATTCAGTGAAAATTGATGGAAAACAATACCACTGGTTTAGGTGATGCGATATGTTGCCAGCTTTAGAGGTAAGAATTATTCGAACTCAATAATTATGTATTCATTTACTTCAACGTAGACGTTTAATAAACGGTATATTCTTTCAGATACCACATTAGGAAAATAGATCTTATATAAATATCAGTTGCGAATTTTTTACAATAGCAAATAACGATATGCTTCGACCCTTACCTTAGTGGGTTGCTAGTTGACACTAATCGAGTAAATATAATCTATGCTAGTACAAATCTTTACAGAAAATCATTGACCACCTGTATGTTTATGTTTTTTATTTATAATATTTTTTTAAACTTATAGACACTCTTTAGTTTACAACACTAAACGTCTCGACCCGCTTCTTGTACTACGATTTCTTATGATCGAGGGTTAACGTTCAAGCAATCTGCATTTTCGGAGTCTGCTCTTGCGTTAGCATTAGTTATTATTAATCGAGAAATACTAAACGATGACTACAGATCTGGCTGACCTCCAAATGCATTGGCTTTTGTTTATGTGTATTTTAGTTTGAAGGGCGCCTTAACTAGTGACATTGCTTGGCTAATGAGCCTTTATGTATCATAGCGACGAGCGCAATCGCAGTACCGCTCAGAATTTCGTATCCAGAACTCTGTGCGGCACTACAATTCGACGTAGTTCCTGAAAAACGTTCCAAGTCACAAACATCATATTTTAATAATTAGTAATTCGTATCAATCATAAGACCATGACAATGGCTAATTCGGAAATTCTTAGAGAACTCGATACGCCCGATGACTTTTGCCATATTGCACCTAGTCCTGACTGTTGTAGAACTCTTGTTAACACTAAATTTGATATAAACATTTTGACCTTTAATATCAGAAGTATCCAACGTAATTTCGATAGCTTTTTAGTGACCCTGTCTATATTTAGTATGCTTTTTGACATTATAGTATTGACCGAATGCTGGATACATGAGGACTCTACCATACCCCAAATAGAGGGATAAATTTTTTTTAGAACTAATAAATACATAAATAGAGCAGGAGGCGTAGTTGCTTATGTAAATGAACGTTGGTCACCGCAAGTTGATGAGCCCGTTTTTGAAGATGCAAATTGCTTAAAAATTACTTTAAAAAATCAACTTGTCGTACTAGCCCTATATCGATCGCCGTCATTTATAAATACATCGCTTTTTCTAGATTCTCTAGCTACAGTAATCCAAGATATTAAAGATGCTCGTTGTGTAATCGTTGCTGGGGATATTAATATTTGCTCTAATGATGATAGTCAAATGGCTACTTGCGCAAAATATCTTTGTTTGTTAGCAGAGCTAAACCTTCAGCCTATCGTAAATAAACCTAAACGAATTGATTCGTGCCTAGATCACATTCATGTAACTTCTAAGTACCACTCGGAGTCAGTTATTTACAAATCAGATATAACAGATCATGATATTGTAATTGCCGGAATAGTAACTAAAGATACCAAACAACCTAAAACTTGCAGACTCACAAAGAATTATAATCTAGAGCGCATTGTAGAAGAATTAAGACAGGCTGACTGGACAGAAGTCTTATACAAGCAATGATATAAACAAAGCAGTATCTATTTTTGATACTATTCTAACAAACATTATAAGCAAACATTTAGAAGAGAAACGAATAAGTCGATCCAGAATTACTTTCACGCCTTGGATGACGCCTGGTCTAATTAGGTGTGCTAGGCACAAACATCGCTTACATTTACACTTACGTAATAACCCCTACAATAACACGGTCAGACTCATTTACCCACGTTACAGAAATTTTTACTATGATATTTTGCGAAAACTAAAACACAAACATGAGTCATTTGAATTGGAAAAAAACAAACACGATCCTAAAAAGCTCTGGAAGAGTATAAGAACAATTTCTCACACCAAGAAAATTAATCAAGTACCACTAGAACTCACCAATATTAAAGATACTGTAACGGAATCTCTGGATTATTCCAATGAATATTTTGCAGGTATAGGTAAAACTCTTGCAAACAAAATACTCACAGCATGCAATGAAACAGAAGATTCACTCGCTAGTAAGATAATACTCGAAAATACTCCAGCGCAATCATTTTTCTTAGGACCCACTGATGAACAAGAAATTGAATCCTTGATAAGTAACTCTAATCTTGACAGTGCTCCTGGACTGAATGGAATATCAAACCGCCTTTTGAACATTAGCAAAAAATATATTACTCCCCCCCTGACGAGCATATGTAATCTAAGTTTATCTCAAGGCATTTTTCCTACTGCCTGGAAAATGGCTGCAATTGTTCCTATTCAAAAGTCGGGTAACAAATCGAATCCTACGAACTATAGACCGATTTCTTTATTAGGATCATTCTCAAAAATTTTGGAAAAACTAGTACACAAGCGATTGACAAGTTTTCTTGACGCACACAAAATAATATCTGACAGACAATTCGGATTTCGCACTAAAAAATCAACAGAAAACGCTGTAGACTTAGTAACGAAAATGATTTCTTCCAAACTAGATAAGCAGCAAGCATGTATCGGTGTATTTTTAGACCTCGCGAAGGCTTTTGATACAGTCTGTATTCCTATACTTTTACAAAAACTTGAGCTCCTAGGTATTCGAGGTAATTGCCTGAACTGGTTCAAAAGCTATTTAATGTGCCGAACTCAGTGTGTTATAGTTGATCATAAGAAAAGCAATCCAAGTACAATAGATTTTGGCGTCCCCCAAGGAAGTATATTAGGCCCCACGTTATTCCTTTTGTATATAAATGACCTCAAAACTAAAGTATGTAGCTGTGACGTCATCTGTTATGCAGATGAACAGCTCTTTTATTTTACGGGAAAAACTGGGATACTGCACTACACACAGCGGAACAAGGAATGAGGATTATTGCAACTTGGCTACAAAATAATCTTCTCACCTTAAATCTCACTAAAACACAATACATCTGTTTCCATAAAACGAAAACTTCATCCCCTTCCCACATTTTTGATATTAAAGTCCACACATGTACTGTTCTTCTATCTGGCCCTTGCTCTTGCAATACTATAAGTAGAACTACTTATATAAAATACTTAGGAGTCGTAATGGACGAAAACTTAAATTTTAAGCAACATCTTAATACATGGTATGGTATGGTATAGGGGCTCCTGTATCCGCAATTAAACCACTAGCATGGATCCATTTTGCGTGCAGTAATGGCCAGTTACTCCAACCAGCCCAGCTCCTTCCAGAAGTTCAGAACATTCCTGGGGTGTCACAGACTTCTTGGAGCGACCTCGTATTGGTTATGGGTTTTTGCCCGTTGGTTGGCCACCCCCGCACATTCCAGGATTACGTGAGCGACCGTTTCGTCTTCGGTCAGACAGGCTCTGCACTTAGGACTGTCCGTTACGCCGATTGTGAAAAGGTGTTTGTTTAGTGATGTGTGACCCGTTAGGGTGCCCACCATTATACGGATGTCATTTCTGTTGAGGCTGACAAGTCTACGTGTCAGTTTGGGCGATAGTGCAGGTATCGCCTCCTTCGACTGTCTACAGCTTGAGACATTCATCCATCGGGTGTTGTGTAGGTCGTTGGTGAGAGAGCGTATCTATGAGCGCATTTGGCTGAAGGGCAGTGGCAGAAGTGGCAATGGACCAGTCACTATATTTGCCGATGCCCGCCTTGCAAGCTCATCCGCTGCATCATTTCCCAACAAACCGCTATGTTCCTTGATCCATTGCAGAGTTACCCGGTTATAAGAGGCAACTTGCTCCAGGGTTTGGTGACATTCGTGTATTAGTGCTGAGTCTGAGGCTGCATCTCAATACAACAGCGAAAAGAGTCCGCAAGCTGATCTATATTTTTCAGAACTTACGCGCTTCGGCATCTTTAAATCTTCTAAAAACCATTTATTTTGCAATCGGTCAATTTGTATTATCTATTTGTATCACCGTATGGGGAGGGGCGGCTACTTCACATATGATACTCTTAGAAAGAGCACAGAGAGCTGTCCTTAAAGTGATTTTTAAAAACCTATTAGATACCTAACACATAAACTATATAAAGACTTAGAACTTCTTTCTGTCCGAGGTATATTTATCTTGCGTGTTATGACAAGCATGCATAAGGAGGTCTTGAATTTGCCTAGTTATAAAAACCTACTAGATAGCCGTTCGTACAAGATTCCAACACCAATAATAAATACAACATTTGCAAGTAGATTTAGCCCATTCTTACAAGGTAAATTTAAAATGTTCTATTAAAAATTGCTCGGTCCATCATGTCAAATTTAAAATACAGAGATGGTTACACACACTCACTTATGCAGACATGGAAGCTATTCTTAAAGTGATAGCTTAAAATTCATATAATGTTAATACTTTGTAACATGATTAATCAGATACTCACACCCACCCACACACACACACACACACACACACATACAGAGTGCACTTTTTGACCTTTCGGTTCATATAGAATGATAGACTGACCATAGAATGGTTGACCAAAACGGAATGACCAAAATTGGTTGCCTACAGGACAGGCTACGCCTAGTGTAGGTACCAAATATGATGTAATATTATGTGATAGTGTCTGTATATAATGAATAAATAAAAATAAAAAAGTTTAATAAATATTAGTGTATTTCATACATGTGGGTTGGGCTACTAAGTCATGATGTCACTCTCACAAATATGTCAGTCCGTTCATATGAATCACACGACCAGTTTTGTGTTCTTAACTCAATTTCGACATGATTGTGTTTTTCTGGAATTAAGTGAAATTGCGCTCGTCACCTTGAGACAAAATATGTTAAGTCTCATTTCCCAGTAATTTAGCTATATGAACGTCCTGCTCGTCTCGTCCCTTATCGTCATATAATATGAATGTATTGTTTAGAATACCGGCAGCCTCTGCGGCATCATGGCGCCGCCGTGGAACACGAGTGCGTGCGCCACGCTGACGCCGTGCTCGAACGTCGTGACGTCACACTCGAGCTTCACGCCGCCGCCGGCCGGCGCGCGGAGCCGGCGCACGTGGATCACTGCCTGCTTGCTGTTCACGACCACACATTGCATTCAATACGATTCATACTCAGAACAAACCAGACACCGACAACGCGCTCAATAGTGCGGCGATCTGAATACGCCGGAACGCCCTTATTCATTAGTTTCGATTAGTTTACAACTAGTTGCCCTTTACTTTCCCCGGGGCGTAAAAATAATAGGGAAGTCCCAGGCCCATGGGTGTCGTAAGAGGCGACTAAGGGCTTTTTAGAAATGGGAGAGTCACGCTGCCGTCGTGAAGTAGCAGCTTAGTGCCGCTATGTTTCGCATAGGTTAGTGTCGAGGACCGTAGGCCATCCCTTCCCCCCCCCCATAATATGAGAGCGGACCAGCCGGAGAATCCCTCCAGTTTTTAAATTAGAACGCTATTGACTGTCGTTCGAGTATTTTAAGTGTTTCACTTGCAGAGTATAATAAATATTAAAATAATAATATGAAGGAAAAATATCAGGGTAAAGCTTATTTTTTATCGACTTCAAAAAAGGAGGAGGCTCTCAATTCCTTGGTATGTTTTTTTATGTTTGTTACCTCAGCACTTTCGACTGGGTTAACCGATTTTGATTATTCTTTTTTATTTGAACGCTGCTACTTCCCATGTGGTCCCAATCGGTCAGCCAAGGTATGTTTGTAACTACATACCTACGCGACGTGAGGAGGCGAGACGCGAGGGCGAGGCCGCAGCGGGCGGACACCGATTCCAAAAATAACAATAAACGTAACTAGAATTAGATTAATTAATTAGATTGTATAAAAATACGCAATTATTTTTATACTTTTTAGTGCATATTATATTTATTGTTTTCGAATAGTGTTTTTGAAGTCGGTTGTTTTTGTCGGTATCAACAAGCCTTTAAAATTATGCACGACACATGCCTTCAGATTTTGATTATGTTGTGCCATTGTCGTCCGATTGAAATAATCTTACTGTGGATTAACCTATTTTCTAGCACTTAACTTACTTATCAATGATTTTCTGTATCAGGAAAGCATCATCACTGGACCATATGCCATTCTTGGGTTCACAGTTAGCGAGCGAACAGTTGATGGCGAATGGCGGTGGAGTATGCACGCGCACCGGCGGTAGGACACGAAGTCTGTTGAAAAAAAAAAAACATTTTAGGGGTAAGCCCCAGGAGCCTGGACCCAGTGAGCATTGATTTTCCAGCAAGGTAGGCATGAAGATCAAACTACTCGTAGTTGTGCTTTAGTCCGACAGCGCTAGATTTTGAGGTCAAAATATTGAAGTTGTTTGTGTTTCGCGTATAGTTTCGGGACCGGGATATTGTACGATATCACATTGTAATCCATATTTTATATTAAAAAAAAAAGCCCGCTGAGTTTCTTGCGCCTATTCTTCTCAGGTCTGAGGCAGTCTCTTTTGAATGGGTGGTAGTTTTTGACGTTCAATAAGTGATTTTAAATCCTATTTTGGATAAAAATATTTGAATTTGATTTTGAACCATATAGTCAAACTTACATGTTACTCTAGGTACATTTAATTAATTCATCTTATATTTTCTACAAAATAATTTTATATTGATCTGATTTAAATTAAACTCTTGAAAAATGACATAATATAGAGTCCGCTTTTTTTATTAGCTTCAGAATACGTTAATTACTTTTCCTACTGTAGTTCCATAACCTAGGTACGCGTAGTTTAATAAAAAATGATTTTGTTATTATTATCGCCCTCTAGCGGAAAAGACGCAGATTGCAATCACTGATCCATTTCACGATCATTAATAATATTATAATTACGTGTTATTTATTACTTTAATATTTCTTTAGTCACCAGTAGATGTCACTCATCCATAATCCACTGTGAACTCTAATTCTTGTACCTATATAATAATATGTAGCTTTAAAAAACAATTTTAACCTTCCACGATCGGCAAGTGCCCTCGCGCCGCTGTATGCCATAGATCGGCGCCATTTTGAAGCACGCGCAGCATCTATTTTAGCGCATTTATTTTACGTGTATTAATAGATTGCTCATAGGATGATATGAGAGAATATAATATAAGAAAACTATTGAAACAAGCTATAAGACCATGCAAAATAAACTATCTTAAAAACAAAATGAGAGTCAGAACTTGGTTAGGGCGTAGTGTGCCGAACGGCACTTCCGATTTTCTTGTACATGAAAAAATTTGAAAGGTTAAAGTCAATCCATAGAATTTTTAAACTTATGAACTCAAAATAGAAATTAAGCAAACTTATCATTCAAAACGAATATTAATTAATATTCTACTTTCCAATTCTATCGCCACGCACTCCTCACTCCTGGGATCTCCGAAATGTTGAATCAACAAGGATTTTAATTCGTTATAAGAATAAAAGTCCCCTCTTTCACTTATAAGGGCTGCCGCTTTTCCTTTTAATTTACTCGTAATTATTTGCATTAAAAATTCATTCCGCTCTACGGTTCCTTGATATCGTTCGATAACATATTTGCACTTTCGTAAGAATAAGCTTAGTAAATTAGTTTCACCGCTATAATCAGTAATTAAATTTAGCACGTCCCGGGGTATGGATGTCTCCGCCTGAGACATTAGCGAGGGGGAGCAAAGAGGCACAGCTGCTGCCGCCTCCGCCGTAGTACTACCTTGACTCATTTTTTTTTATATTAAAATAAAATATAAAAGCACGTTAAAGTTAATTATTAATAATGTAATTAATTAATTAAAATTTCAATCTAAAAATAATATAAAGTTCCAAGGTTAACTAACTTAATAAAGTAAAGATGCTATTCACTTTAATCTTAAATATTAAACAAGAACACACACGAGTTAAAATTCTATTAACAAAAATGTGAAGGGAAATTGGGAAGGAAGTAGAAGGGTACTCACTGCCCAACCGCCTTATAAACTAGCACCATCTCTGCTCACTTGCGTTATTTTCCGCGATATCTAAACTAATTTATTTGGTTCGAGGATTGCCTTGATAGAGCGCCGTACTGATGTTAAGTAACAACAACTCTATGTACTACCACTCGGGAAACACTATTCTACACGAACTTTCCACTTTTCACAGTTTTCACACGCGTAACTTTCGCGAAGGCAACAACCAGCAATCCTACCGGCTGCGCCAGTTAGATTTCGGGAGCGAGCGATTGGGTTTTTAAAAATAGAAATTAGAATTAATATTTTAGAATCGAAATAAGAGTTTATTATTTACGACCCGAGCTTACAGAGATTGATGCAAGACTGATATTAATAACTAAAATATAAATGCAGAATGTAACTTAAAACTATCTTACCAACTACTGTTACAATAACAAGTCGCCCGGAAGGGCTGACTGATAAGAGAAGTGCTGCGTTAGGCTCTACCGCAGCGTGAGGAGCTTAAGGCTCTGTTGCACTATGGGATAGGATATATAACAATCTAATATCAAACAATTCATTGTAATTAATACTAGAATTTATCCAAGTTTCAGTTAACACAATAACATCAAAAGAGAACAAGAGACATAACGATAGAAATTATGAGTTTTTGTTCGCAGACCACGTAAATTCTGATAGTAAATATTTATAATGTTACAAATCGTATAAATATTTTCTAACCAGTGGGAAACTCCTTTGCACAGGATGCCGGCTAGATTACGGTTACCGCAACGGCGCCTATTTCCGCCGTGAAGCAGTAATGTGTAAACATTACTGTGTTTCGGTCTAGTACGCGTTGGAACGAAGTGCTCTGTCTAATAATGTAGAAGTAAAATGTGTTCACGAATGTAAAACTGTGCTGGATATTATCAAAGAAATAAATAAAGTCATTGAGAGTGACTGACGTTAAAAGTAAAAATATTTTATTCCAGTCCATGTCCTATTGTTGTATAGTTCTGTTCACCACGTATAAGAGACCTGTTTCTAGCAGCTTTTATCTATTTTAATAAATCTAAAACCAAGCCGGACAAATTAAACACCTCACTCATAGGAAAAAAAGCAGCAAAGTCCCAATTTTTCACCTCTGAACACCTTTCTCCAGCAAACAAGGAACTCCATTCCTCAGCTAGACTCAAAGCTAAGGAAAATGGAACAAGTATGTGTGCGTAAGAGGAGGTCGAATTTTCACGCGGGAAACAGACACACAGACGAGTATAATTATTAATTTAATTTTTTTTAAGATAATAAGGGACGAGACGAGTAGGACGTTCAGCTGATGGTAATTGATACGCCTTACCCATTACAATTGTAGTGCTACTCAGGATTTTTGAAAAAAATTCTGAGCGGCACTACAATTGCGCTCGTCACCTTGAGACATAAGATGTTAAGTCTCATTTACCCCGTAATTTCACTAGCTACAGCGCCTATTATATTACCTTATAGCCTACTGCGATCTGGAGAAATACAAAAAACATTCACGGAAGTGATTCCACACAACACACTGGCGACTTTACACAGGTCGCGACGGCAAAAGTGCAGTATTGGCAAAGCCACGGAACTGGTTCGATGACATGCAAGCGAAAGTTGTTGTACGACAATATGTGGTATTACAATTTGCAGCGGTGACTCACAACTTCACTCGTAAATTATTCTTATACTTGAAAACGTTTTTGTTTAATTGAAATGAATAGCTTGTTAATTTCAAGATTCAATTTAAAACACTTAACAGTATATATAATAATATAATCAAAGTAATAACTATAACAGTAGTTTAAAACTCACGGACTAGTAAAAAAATAAGGACTCCGTGTCACCTTACGTAACAGTTTAGCACCAAAACAAGCCGATTAACGAGTAAATACATAGCCCCACGCACACACTTACACTACTACAGGCCGATAGGCAGCCATTAAGAGAATTAAAGGCCTTCCTTAAAGGCTGGCAACGCTCTTGTGATTCCTCTGGTGTTGCAAGAGAGTGTGGGCGGCGGTGATCACTTAATACCAGGTGACCCGTACGCTCGTTTGTCCTCCTATTCCATAAAAAAAAATTGTCATCGTCTGTGACAGATCAGTTTGCGTCTCAATAAAATATTTACAAAATGCCGTCGTGCGTTGTGAAAAAGTGTAAAAACGATACTATCTATATCAGTATTTGTGGCCATATAGGATTATTTAAGGGAGAAAAAATTGTGTAACTTATATCTCCCGTAACTGCACACACACTAGCATAACGGTGTTACACTTGCTAATATCACCGGCGCGGAGTCCTTCTTTTTTTTACTCGTCCGTGCTTTAAACTATATAATTTCTTCTCTGATGTCAACTGTGTGCCAAAAGCCGCCTGTCAACTCTATGGCAGAAGCTGTCTTAAGCTTTATTATTGGGTTGGGGAGTTCACAAAGTAGATTTATAATCGTGTGAATGCTTAGATACCGATGTATAACTAGAGTATGCTTTAAGCTTGAAGGTCATTAAGGAATATGGGTCCAAAAGTACTGAATCAGGCAGGTATCAACCGGGACACTCCCCGCGCGGATATAAATATATCAAAACAAAATAAGGGCCACCACTTTTTTACAGTATTCTCATGAATTCTTGAGGTTTAAAGGTTGATCAAGTGTGCCTAAATATAACTTTGCTAAAGAACTCGTATATTAAATGTATAGTTGCTAAGAAGGTCAATCACATCGCTATTTCTTTGTAGTCAAATTAATAATTCATCTTAATATATATATTTATTTTGTCTGTTGTAACTGAAGTCCTCCTAAACAGCTGTACCGATTTTGATGATTTATGAATTTGAGATTGGTGTGTGTCTTCAGGTGGATTCGAGAATGGTTTATATTCACAATTGAACTACCTCCTAAACGGCTGGACCGATTTTGATGATTTTATTTGTGTGTTCCAGTGAATTTGAGATTGGTTTAGATTCTCAATTTCGTCCATATAATATAATTCTCCTGCTCATGTGTATGTAAGTGAACTCCTAACGACTGGACCGGTTTTTCAAATTTAAGACGTGTGTACAGGACAACGTCTGTCGGGTCAACTAGTATCTATATAATTTTTTGGCTCTACCAGCAAAAAAATCGTATTATACAAATATATGAAGTGGGAGGCTCCATTGCACAGGATGCCGGCTAGATTATGGGTATCACAACGCGGCGCCTATTTCTGCTGTGAAGCAGTAATGTGTAAACATTACTGTGTTTCGGTCTGAAGGGCGTCGTAGCTAGTGAAATTACTATAAAATAAGACTTAACATCTTGTCTCAGGTTGTCGAGTACAACTGTAGTTGCGCTCAGAATTTTTGGGTTTTTCAAAAATCCTGACCGGCACTGCATTGTAAAAAGCAGGGCGTATTAAATACCATCAGCTGAACGTCCTGCTCGTTTCGTCCTTTGTTTAAAAAAAATAATATGAAAATTACAGTTCGCGTAGTGTGTATTCGTGCTAGATAAGTAGGCATGATCTTATTCGCCATATACAAAAATATAATAAGAGAAATGAGATAAATAAACAACATCACATACTGATCAATAGGGACACTCTCGGTGACGCCGAAATCAATGCAGAACACCTGGTACTCAATCGCGTTGGGTTTGCTGCGGTCAATGTTCATGATGCGGCACCGGAACCAAAGTTGATCTGACCGGCTATACACGAGGTACACCTTTCCTGCGCATTAATGTAGGTATGTAGTATTAAACAATTAACTTCGATTGTTAACATGAGTGTTATAATACCAAGAACATGAACAGCTGCATATTAAAAATAAATAATAGTTTAAAAAAAAAAACTAAAAACATACGCTTTCATAAATATATATTTATAAATATAGTTATAATAAAATATATATATAATATAGTTATAAATATTTTATGAACAGACATGAGTAGAAGGGTTAAATAATATTGCCATTAATTGCCAAATGTTGTTACGACACAAAATCTCATCTGATTGGATGAAACAAAAGACTCCCATTTTCTAAGGATATACAATCTCGCTATATAATATTGGATTAAATTATAGTTTTCTTTTTGAGGTTAAAAGCCGTCAACATTCAACAAGTCGTTAAAATCGACATTATACGTAGCACTAGGAATATTACATAATTTCGTTATGTTGTATATCTCTAATATCTTTATCGTGACGAGGACACGAATATCAAAAAAATATTTTTTTTTATGGAATAGGAGGACAAACGAGCGTACGGGTCACCTAGTGTTAAGTGATCACCGCCGCCCACATTCTCTTGCAACACAAGAGGAATCACCAGAGCGTTGCCGGCCTTGAAGTGTTGTCGGAGAGCGGTGATACGACAATGGGGTTTTTTTAGTGGTAAACGCACAAACTTGAGTCTTCTGGGGGTTAAATTGGACAAGGTTCAATTTACCCCATTCCGCGACCTTTTCGAGAGAGGACTCGATAGAATTTCCCGAGAGACCTGCATGACTCGTGTATACGGCATCGCCAGTGCTGTCGTCTGCATATCAATATGTTGGACACCTCCAACATATCATTGATATGCAGAAGAAACAGCTTGAGAGATAGCACACAGCCTCAGAGACTTCAGCGTTCACGGGCTTGGGATTCGAGCAATAACGACATAGTCGACAACGACCTGTATGCTGCGCCCAGTGAGGAAGCTGGAGGTCCACTTGCATGAGCTCTCGGGAAGCCCAAATGATAGAAGTTTTGAACGGAGCACCTTGTGCTATATACGATCAAAGGCCTTCGCTATATCCAGGCTAACTGCCAGGCCTTCCCCCTTGCTTTCAATAGCCGCCGCCTAATAATAAATAAATAATGTGTTAGGTATACCAGAAGATCGCCTGCCGACCGACCATGGCGAAAGCCGTACTGCCGGTCATTGATCAACAGGTGACCGTCAAGTTATACCAAGAGCTGGCGGTTAATTATGACCTTCGTGATTTTGGAGAGCAGGGAGGTAATAGCAATTGGCCTATTGTTTACCGGATCCGAACTGTCTCCTTTTTTTGGAACGGATCGACAAGGGCTTACTTCCATGAGTCAGGGACTACGCCTTTTGAATAAGAGTGCCGGAATAAATGCGTTAGCACCGGCGTCAACTCAGGGGCACACGTTCTAAGTACGATTGGAGAAATGCTATCCGGCCCGCTTGACTTCCTGACGTCCAACGAAAACAGAGCTCGCCGAACAGTTTTGTCCATGCCAGAACTGTACTTCAGGCATGGAGCTCTGACACCGGGATGGTCGGCGGTGTTTTCGTTGTCGTCAAGAGTCGAGTGGGAGGCAAAAAGAGTGCACAGGAGATCGGCTTTCTCTTTTGCCATAGGCCAGGGTGACATTCGATGTGCAACGGCGGCATGGGCGGCTGGTTGAAGTTACCAAGAGCAGCTTTCGACAATGAATGCGTGTTCGGTCGGGTAACTGGAAAGCTGCTCGCCGATTTTGACGACAAGCTTCGACTTCGCACGGGCGATTTGCCGCTTAACAAATCTGCAGGCACGGTTATATTTCCTCTTTAGAACTTTGCAGTTCGGATCCTTTGAGCCCAGCGCCGCAACCCAAGTTTGATACGCCTGTTTTTTGCAGTGAGATGCTGCTTTAACTGACGCATCAAACCAGGGCTGTGATCTGCCACCGATCGGTACTACAGAGCTTGGTATTAAAATATCCATGCCCTGCAGTATTACATCGGCTACTGCAACGGCGCAGGCACTACGATCATCCGAAAGGAAACAAACCTTACCCCAAAGGTAGGATGCAAAAAAGGAACGCATCCTATCCCAATCTGCTGACTTGTAGTGCCAAACGCGGCGGGTCGATGGTGATCTGCGACGTTGGCGTCGGAGAGGCACTACACTCCTGACCAGGCAATGGTCGGACGTCCCGAGAGGGGCGTCGACAGAGTCCTGCGGGCCTACCATGAACTCTTATTGCGAATCAATTGACAACCTAAAATGAACTGCTTTGCCATTTCGTACCACG
This sequence comes from Leptidea sinapis, assembly GCF_905404315.1. NCBI lineage: Eukaryota > Metazoa > Arthropoda > Insecta > Lepidoptera > Pieridae > Leptidea > Leptidea sinapis. The sequence continues at coordinate 10,202,110 of NC_066275.1, read as the reverse complement.
ACGTGATTAGAGCTATCTAATTTAGGTTGGCGTCAAATCAACTGATTAAATCGCAATAATGTCAATTGAATGTCAAAAATTATATCAATTGAATCGCAAACTGATTTAGTTCGTTTAACACCCATTCTCAGTCTTTCACTGCCGTCGATCAAGTTAATAGTGCATTACAGTTTTTTAATCCGAGGCTGGTTCTTACCTTCAGTGATATGATTAGCAGACGGCATTGGGGTCGACTTGGCGTTTCGGAACTCCCTCAACAGTTCCTGGACCTTAGATTGATGACAGGCGCGCTGCACGAAGAAATTGTGAGGATCCACTATGTGGGTTATGTATACTAGCTCTTGGCTACCTGTGTGGAACAAAGGGATTTACAAGTTTATACTAATATCTTAATCTTAATATATTAATTACATGTCACGTTGTTTGTCCGCCATGGACTCCTAAACTAATGAACGGATTTTAATGGGGATTACTTCATGGAGTGCAGTTTGGTCCAACTTGAGAGAGATTTTTATTTTCAACATTTCTTTTGTATGGGCATATTTTCGATGAGAGAATTTATTGACGCACTGTTTGACAGTTCTGCTGTGAAACAATTTCATTATAACAACAGGCAGCATATTTTACGAAACAATTCTTGATGTTATGAAATATTATTAATGACAAATTCATAAATTCAATTATTTTTTATTCAAAATAGGATATAAAATCACTTATTGAAAGTCAATAATCTACCACCCCTTATACATGCATACCCACCCTAAAAGAATGCCAAGAAGGCGAGTTTTATAATAACACCACACGAGTAATGGTGGTAATGAAAAGTTTTCAGGCAGCTGTCAAAGTTTTTTTTTAATTTAGAGACAAACTAGAGTCGGCCTAACCTATCATATTTGACAAATTTTATTGCAACTTCACATTTCATGTCATATCGACTGATATTGCAATGGAGGTTAAATCAAATTTCTTTGTTTTTTAGAGATGAAATATCAATGTTACTATTTATAACAACATTTAATAACATTTTTACAGATAAGAAATTTGTTCTAATAAAACAGTATTTTATGGTGGTCATAATGTGCGGTTCTTGAACGCATCGTAAAAAATCACTATACATTACCTTCTTCAAGTTGTCTTGGGTGTTGACTCTCCAAAAAGGGCTGAACTTGTTGTATCATGGGTTTTTTATATTGAATGTCTGTGGAAAATTTGTACATTTATTAATCACATTTACACCTATCGCAGATGACACAAAAAGTCTGCATTGCGCGCAGAATGTCTTTGGCAGACTCAACGCACACGACCCACACTTTTTGTCGGCGGAACTGCTGTAAGGATAAGGGGATAACTGTATACTGGATAGGGACTTACTGTAGGGATGTACAGAGATTGCGGTGTATTATTTCTTGAGATATAAAAAAAAGAATTTTGGGTTCATCCTATTCATTCAGAAATAAAAAGGGGCTGTTTCATATTAAACATACAGTTCTAAAACTATATCAAAATAAATTTTTCACAATTTTAAAAATTTCTATTACTACATTTAACGAGCTGTTAATTATTTCGAAACCTGCTTTAACACATTCGGAAACACCATTGAGGAAGAGCATACATCTCGAAGAAAGGCTCTCAGTGACGCTTAGGCAAGTAAATAATAAATATGTAGGTAATTTAAATTGAACGAGTTTATATTAATTATCATTTAATAATATCACAATATTAATACAATCATCACAACAACAACATAATATTGGTTGTATTGTGCTATGGAACTAATTATGTAATAATTTTTAAAAGAAAACATTATTCCAACATATTTTACCTTAATTAGTTATGTATGCACCAAATTCTTTAAAAATGATTATAATTAATTTCTGTCATGATACTCTGCCAAAGATGTATGTATCATAGTGTGTATGTATAGTGATGGTCTGTTTTCTATTTCTTGTACCAACATCGATACGTTGATGTCTAAAGGTACGGACAAACGTGCTCAAAAAAAGCGTGCTTTTAAGTATGCTTAAAGTGAGCATGCTCATGCTACTGTTCACATTTGCCAGCAATAAGCATGCTTGCTTAAGCATACTCATAAATAAGCATGCTCAAAGCAAACGTACCGGACAGACGTGCTGCTATTTGGCACCAGGCTCTTGGACAAAATGGATGTACAAAGATATAGTGACAGTGATATCCATACCGAACTCAATAAAATAATAATAGTCGCCCGCCGCGGATCGAGATCAAATCGATAATAGCATGCTAATAAGCAAACCTGTTCAGACGGGCTCGGAGCACGCCCCCTTCTACCCGCGCCTCAGGATGGATGCTCGAAAATCAAACGTCGTTTGATTTTTAAGCACGCTCTAAATAAGTATGCTTAATACAGTACACACGTGCTACTAATGAGCACATGCTCAATAAAAGCATGCTTTCGTGCTAGTAATGATCACGTCTGTCCGTACCTTAACGCCATGATACACGTCAATCACTAGTAACTGCAAACTACAGACTAAATTGTGCGTCGTCTGCGTAAGCGCGTGTAGTCGCGAACGTAATATGTTTTTGGCGCACTTTTTGTATGGCACGGTGCGGCGCGGTCTGTCAGATCTTCGAGGATACTTTGTGTGTCAGACTTATTGCGCGTCGTCTGCGTCACTGCATATAATTAGTTTTACTATCACAGACTAAAAAGTGCGTCACGGATAGTCTGTCGGATGCGATAGGCCTTAATCACATTTCCTACAAGCATGTTATTTCTACACACATCCAGTCGGAGGGGATGATATTCTAATTTATGGCGTGTCATGCTAAGGTGGTATTCAGCGGCGGGAATCAGGTCAAAGAGCTCCCCGACAATTCGAGCAGCTCTGCGTTGCACGCGGTCAAATGGTTCAAGCTGTTACTGGGGAAATGACAGCAATATGTGGCCAGACCTGCGCTTTGTACAGCGCTAGATAGTGGGCCGGCTTGAAGTATTCGTAGCCTTCTAGAAATATTGTGCAAACTAGTTCTTTACTCATTTTACTTGTAAGTAGAAGCTCCACAGGAGAAACGTCAGACATATAGATTATGAGGATGACATTATACGGAAATCCGGCAACCGGCGACATTATTAAGTTTAAATAAATTTTATTAGGTACATTTTATTATTTGTATTTATGTTTACACAACTTACAGGAGTTGTAGCAGTTTAGTGATGAATCACTGTTAATCGAGTTGAGGGACGAACAGGATCCAGTCTTGGTGTGATACTTTGGTGCCGTCTTGTAAAGTGTTGGGGCTCTCGTGACCTCTTTGTCAGTCGGCTTTGCGTTTTCTCTAACATCTAAAAATGTAATAAATTCATAAATATCCTCCTCAATTTTATTGTGTTAACCAATGACGTTCTATACATAGTAATATAAACAAATCACATCGCATAAAAACAAAGCCGAAATATGGAACATGCCAGAAATTACAACGTATAACCGTCAACTGCTATATATACATTGCCGCATTTTCTCCAGTTATTTAAATTATTATTGGCCAAAAAGCAGCAATGTAAAACGTTTTTTCATCCCATCTATTCGAAAAGGACGACTTAGTTCACTTTTAAGCGTATTCAAAGGTGGTGATTAAAGTGCTTAAAGTTTCGTGTAGAAACACGAAACTTTAAGCGGGCGGGGTACGAATGAGTTTTTAATCCTCTTTACAAGTACGCCGCAATTATTATTACCGCGCACTTTTTGATTTTGGAATATCTCAGTCTTCAGCGCCAAAGAAATCGAACGCAAATATTGTTTGCATAAATACTGGCTGGTACGACGAAAAAAAAGAAATCATATTAATAACGCGCGAACTACAGCCCGTGTTTTCGGCAATATTCACGGATTGTTAGAAATCCATGGTTTTCTTTTGAAAAATGAGTTCTTCAAGTGACAATGAAAGTATAGAATCAACTACTGAAAGTAATAGAGGTGACGCAAGACATGTGATGGATAATCTATTACCTGAAAAATCCCGGGAGAAAGCCTATGGTAATTTTATTGAATGGAGAAATAATGCACGAGGCGAGTTATGTTCGGACGATCATAAAAGGTCTTTTTAAAAATTATTATTTATTACACAAAACTAATTACAATGATATTAAAATATGACGTGTTACTTAAAACAAGACTGGAGCGAAAGTGAATTATAAAAATATTAAATTATAGACAATCGAAGTTCAGCGTCAGCATCTATTCACTTGTTCAATCTGCCACTCAGCACTTTCACACCGATGGGGCCCCGGTAACGCCTCCCCCTTCAAGATGGAAGCGCAACTTGCAGCTTCCTCCAGCGTCCTCGCTGGCTTCTTCACTGGCTCTTGGGTTAGGCTTCATCCGCTTGCTCTTAAGCCATTGATAGATCTTTTTGGATATTATCACGAGGCCTATGAAGTATAATATTACTGTAGTCCAACTCGGAGTCGCCATGATGAGGGGCAGATTAACTTCATCTGGATCTTCCACCTCTCGTGCCTGGTTAATAAGACCACGGATGTTGTCTAATGATATATCCTCGATATGCAAAGTGAAATCAGCTGGTGACTTATATGAATAGTCTTGTTGATGTGGCAATGGTATAATTTCATTCATATTTAAAAAAATTCTATGAGCTTGAAGTGTACTATTCATTATTTGAATCACGCATCCTTCTGAAATAGTAATGATTTGGGGTCCCTTTATTTTTTCGTAATGAGTCCTTCCATCACACATTTTCCTCACTAGCTCTTCCGTTGTTGGAATAACAATCCAGCTGTTGTCGTTGATCTTCTGAATTTTCCCACTACGCAAAACCATTTTAGCTAGTGTGCAACTGGCAGGTTTGTGTTGCACCAGTGCGATGATGCAGTCTTCATTTTTCTTTATAGACAATTCATTTAGTTGGCTGCATAGAAGTGTAGTCTCGGAGATATGCCGGCATCCGTCATCAAGGTAAGCGTACCCCTCACTTCCAAGTGCAAGGTATTTGGATTTTGGGATTATCGTAAGGTTTTGTTTATCGGGGATGGAGTACAGGTGAATAAGGTCATAAATCTGGAGGTCAACCGAGGGGATTTCTAATATAAAATTTAGTGTGTGCATTGTTTTATAAGCTTTAACCACCACAGATTTCTCTATATCATCTATTGTACGTATACCTATTTCCGAGATTGGGTTGAGAAAATAGTTTTCCTTGATACTTAGTAATTCATTAATTAAATTATGAGGATTAATTATACTAGGATGCATGACTTCCATTCGGGCAAACGTAATTGCATTTTCTAATATCATTAGCTTATTTAAAATTAATTGTAAACTAAAACTTAATTGGACGTATATATCTAGAAAATGTAATTGATTATAAACTAAATTAGAACTATTAGAAACATTATTAACTATCGAGGCTAGTTTATTCTGATTTTTATTAATCTTTTCTAATTCTGAGGTAAATTCTTTAATAGTATTTTCAGCCAAAAAAAATGATTTTTGTTGCTTGTTTTTAATATTATTAACGGTATTCTGTATAGAACTAATTTCTTGTTCTATTTTTTCTGCGTCATTATTGTCCAAATTTCCAGTTATTGCTTTGACTATAGAGCCAAGCCCGTTTACTAATCCTCGCTTAACTCTATAATTATTAGAATAAGATCTAAATAAGCTAAGTTTCTTATCTACCAAAGTAAAAGTGTAATTTAACTGATCTTTGTATGTTTTATGCGAATCTCCGGATACTGTATTTACTTCTAAAGACTTTGTTATCATAAAAAGTGAAAGTAATTTCAGTGACGAAGATTGAAGTGCTGTAATATTGTATACACATACTAGGCTGAAGGAATCGATCTGCTTAAATACTTGCCCTTCGTTAATAAGTACAATGCCATTTGTATTATCTATTGAGTCTATAACTACGTCAGCTGATGCGTAGAGCACGAGGGCTCCTGCGTAGAGCATGAAGGCTCTTGAGATGAAGATCCTGTAACAAGATGAGGCCGTCTGAGCAGCTTGTAATGAACTCTTATCGATTTGGCATTCGGATGACTACCAATAATTTCGGCTATATTATTAGGATGCAAGTGAATTATTTTATACGGACCTTTATAAGTAGGCTTTGTTTTGTCGTCTCGCGCCGTTTTTGCCACCTGTTTGTAAACAGTTTCACCTACCTTGAAAGCCGCTTCTTGTGCTGCCTGGTTCCTCTTGCTAATTATCTGCTCCTTATTTTTAGACATGTATGCTGTAACGAACTCTTGTACAGCTTCTGCGTTATTTTTATGTTTTAGAACATAATTTTGATAGAATTCCTTCGGGTAATACAGTTCAAGTGGATTCCTAGATGCTGTATGTCCAAACATTAATTCATGTGGTGTATACCCAGTACTGGAGTGAATTGAATTATTATAGGCGATAAGTGCATATTTCATTAATAAAGGCATAGGATCGTCTTTATTTGTCATTCTCTGAATTCTTATTATTTCAGCAATAGTGGAATGGAATCGTTCTATTGGAGAATTTGAGTTAGGGTTGTAAGGGGTTGTGAAATGTATGTTAATATCATGTAATGCAAAGATCTCTTTTATTAAATCATTTTCAAATTTCGAATCCGAATCTGTAGTGATTTTCATGGGTAAACCGAAAACAGAAAATATTTGTAATAGTGCATCTGCTACGTGAACGCTACTTGATGCAGTTAGGTTGATGGCTTGTGCAAATTTTGAGAAATTATCTATAACTGTTAAAAAAGTTGCCCCACGTGTGGAGTATAAGTCCATGAAGAGATGCTCCATAGGTTTTGTAGGCGTTTCCGTTAAAGCCAAAGGTGGTCTCAGTGGGTTTCTTTCATATTTAGCTCGCAAACAAACATCGCATTGATTGATGTATTTTTGAATGCTAAGTAACATATTTTGCCAATGATATTTTCTACGGAGTTGTTTATATGTCTCTTGTATTCCCCTATGAATTGTTTTTCCTATATGATGTTGTTTTATTAAATCCTCCTGTTCAGTTTTATTTTCCACTAAGGTTACCCGTGATGTGCACTTAAATAATTTTGGACCTCTGTCGTTAAATACTGTTGTATACACACGTGAAAATGCAAGGTATAACTCTTCATTATGAAAAAAACAGTGAAATACTCGATCTGCTACAGTATGTTCCTTTAAGAATTTAATTATTTCCTCTTCTGTATTATTTACAGGGATAAACACATCTTTAATTACTTGCCTAGAGCTTGTTGACCTATTTTCTATGCGGTAAGTTGAACCTGGGGTCGACCTAATATGAAATTGTTTTTGTTGTCTATCTATAGCGTCAGATATTATAGGTATACCCCTGTTCTCATTATCTGGCTGTGTGTGATTAGTGGATACGAGTTGTTCAGGGTCATTTGCTACCGTTATATTATCTCCTTCTGTGACTATAATTGATGGTGTGACATTTTCGTTTACTTCAAGGTTGTCCGTTTGCAGTTCGCCTGCCTGTTCCCTACGTGCATGTTCAAATATTCTATTTATTATTTCATTATCATCATTATCATCGAAGTTGACTGCTAACGAATCTATATTATTATGAAAAATTTTTGCCCTTTTTGCCATATGATCGCTAACAGCTCTTTCTCTATGGTAGAATATCTATTTTCCGTTTCAGATAGAGTTCTAGACGCGTACGCGACTGGTTTATCTGAACCCACACGTCCTTGGGACAGTACTGCACCAATTGCTACTTCTGATGCATCTGTCGTAAGGATAAATGGTTCATCAAAATTTGGATATTGTAATAGAGGTGCATTTGTTAATATTTGTTTACATTTGTTAAACGCATCGATGAACTCAGGTGAATGAATGACTGAATGATTTTTCTTGAGACATATGGTCATAGGTTTCGTGAGTTTTGCAAAGTCTTTTATAAATTTTCGATAGTATCCAACCAAACCTAGAAAACATTTGACTTCCTTCTGCGTTTTTGGAAGTGGAAAGTCTAGCACTGCTTTAATTTTGTCCCTATTTGGCTTTAAGCCTTGGTCTGTAAGTTCATGGCCTAAAAATGTCACTTGTTTTTGGAGAAACTCTGACTTATCTAGCTGTATCTTGAGATTATGCATTTTAAAACGTTCAAAAACCTGTGTTAGCTTATGTATGTGTTCTTGTAATGATGTAGAAATTATAATTACGTCATCGAGGTAAGTAAATACATTATCTACACCTCGTAAAATATGGTCCATAAGACGCTGAAAAGTACTAGGCGCATTCTTTAAACCGAATGGCATCCTAAGGAACTCATAATGACCTCTTTCTGTTGAAAATGCTGTTTTTTCTACGTCACTCGGGTCCATTTCCACCTGATGGTATCCGCTAGCTAAATCAAGCGTTGTGAAATATTGTGCTCTACCTACCCTATCTAAAATATCATAAATATTTGGAAGTGGATATTTATCTTCAATTATACGGTCATTGAGTCTTCTATAATCTATTACAAGCCTCCATTTTATTTTTCCTGATGCATCTGGTTTTTTGGGTACAATATGCACAGGACATGACCATGGAGAAATGCTTTCTCTAATTATTCCTTGTTTAAGGAGATTATCTATTTGATTACGAATCTCTTGGCGTTGTTGCGGAGACTGCCTATAACTTCTAACATATACAGGTGTTTCATCCGTAAGCCTAAGTTTATGCTTCACTGAATGGTTAAATGTTAATGGAATATTTTCAGAGTGAAATAATTCCCTGTACTGATAACATAAACGTGATATTTCTCGCTTTTCCTCTTCGTTCATGTGATGTGTTCTAATTTTCTCTAAGTTTTTGCAAAGTTCTCTATCTATCTCTGATCTAGTAGTAATTGAATGAAGCTCACAAGAAGTTTCCGTACTATTATTATAATAAGGCTCTAACACGAACGGAGCTGTTGCTTTTATAAACCCTTTTTCAGTATTGAAATTTAGTACAGACGTCCGAAAATAACCATTCTCTACTTTAATAATTGCAGCAGGACAAATTACACCATTATTCCAAAAGTAATCTTCGTGCAAATATTGGCCGTCTACATAATTTGTTTTAACCTTTATTAATTTTTGACATCTTGGTTCAATACTAATATTTCTTTTTGGGTAATCGAAATTAATAGGTATAGTTGCGCTTGACGTACATAATACTTTATTTTTTATATCTATATTACTGCATAAGACCTTAAGCAAATCTAGCCCTATTAGACCTTTATATTTAGGATCAAAGTCAAAGATTAGAAATTTGTGGCATAATTCATTATTAAAAACCGGTGGTAATGGAAGGTGAGCTACTAAGTCATGTCTCGTAACACCATGCGCAGTTTTAACTTCAAAAAGTTCATGATCTATACAATGTTCAAAAAATGTACCGATTATAGCGTCGGGTGATATCATCGATCGCGAGGCTCCTGTATCTATTAAAAACTTACCTTTATATTCAGGTATCTCGATATAGGGCAAATGATCTTTATAGTGATGATTCAGTTTTACTAGCTCTGGTTGTCGGTGTTGTTGCCATCCCGAAAATCCAGTTCATCACATGAGGTAATTGCCTGATTTTCCCCAATAATTTGTTCATGAATTTCTTCAGAAGGTGGCTGCTCCTCAAAATACTGGTGGTGATCATAGTCACTTGGGTTACTTACCTGAGAGTAGTCGTTCGGGGTGTAGAACAACTCTTCGAAAGCAAATTGTGGCTTCTCTGGCTTATTGACGGACCTCATACTTACATCTGATACTTTTTGAGTCGGATTTATATTTTGTTGAGGCATATTGGGTTGATGTCCAAAATTATTACGTACATTACCTGAAGTCTTGTGACCTTGGTGAGAATTCTTCCAAGGCAGGCTGGACTGTATCCACTGCTGTCGTTGTTGTGAATTCATATTATTTTGTTGGGGTACAAAATTAGGATTGAATAATCGTGGAGGGTTATTATTAATAGAACGCAAATAATTATTTTGTGGGAATAATCTAGAATGATCTGTTTTCTGTCTTATTTGCGAAGTAGATGCAGTATTTGTACCAGGATTTGCTTGCCTATAATGAATTAGTTTAGCTTCCTCCTGTCTAGCCGCAACAATCGTAAGCTCTAACGACGTGGGTTTCATAATCCTAACACCTATTCCTACGTTAAATTCTAACTGACTTATATAATGTTCTATTACCATACTTTCATAATAACTTTTATCGGTATGTTTTCCGACTGTAAATAATGTATCTAATATGTCCCTAAGTCGTTTTCCAAATGTTTCGGCGTCCTCCGATTTAAGGCGACGCATTCGAGTAAGTTCCTGCATTACTTGGATCTCGTTTCTCGTTTCTCCTAAACGTCTTAATAACGCATGTTTAACCTCCGGCCACGAGTCCAGTGAGTTTTCGTACGCTATAGCATCTATAGCTGCACCACTAAGCCTACTCTTAATTAAACTTATTAACACGGGGTGCGCTTGCCAGCCAGGCTCTATTAAACTAATAACGCTCTCTACTTCTCGTATATAATAATTTAATGTTTTGGGGTTACCGTTATATCTCGGAATTAAATCACCCATAGTCTTAATAACGCTATCGCAATCTTTAAGAGACATTATAGCTTTCACTGTACCCTAGCCTTACTTAACAATGCAATAATTCTACGAAGTATCCTATATCCGTGTGAAATCCGTGGCGATTTTAGCCTAACGACAACACAAAATAAAATATATGTTCATATAAAATTCAAATTATTTTCCAATTTGAAGTAATGATTAAAATAATATCTAAAAAAAAATTACGACAGGAAATAGAGCAAAGGAACTTGGAAGTAAAAGAGTACTTACCGAAATCTCTGCATCTCCCGCCGGACTTTGCCCCAGAACAGGATTTTCAATTTTCCGAAATTCCCGTAAATCGTCCTTTTAGGTTCTTATATCCCGATCGCGGTTATTACGATTAGAACCGTTCACTTGATTTTGAAAGTGCCGCGATCCTACCGACTGCGCCAGTTATGTTCGGACGATCATAAAAGGTCTTTTTAAAAATTATTATTTATTACACAAAACTAATTACAATGATATTAAAATATGACGTGTTACTTATAACAAGACTGGAGCGAAAGTGAATTATAAAAATATTAAATTATAGACAATCGAAGTTCAGCGTCAGCATCTATTCACTTGTTCAATCTGCCACTCAGCTCTTTCACACCGATGGGGCCCCGGTAACGGGCGCCAAGAATTTTTCAGAATCTGTGTTTTCGGTCTACTTCCAGCACTTAGCCAAAACTAAACAATCTTCCACTCTTTGGAGTACCTTCTCAATGCTAAAATCAGCAGTCAGTACTAATAACGACGTAAAACTGGACACATATTCGAAATTATTAGCGTACCTGAAGAGGATGTCTGATGGATTTAAACCTAAAAAATGTCAGTCAAAAATGTGGAGACTTTCCTTAATGAGGCAACCGACAAGTAATAAGGTTCATCTTTATGTACGAGTTTACCTGGTTTTCATGCATTAACAGGATGGGATCACAATCCATAATTTTTTCAAAGAGGCCAGATAAGAAATTTACTCCAAAATTTCGACTAGAGGTTTCCAAAGCAATTTATTTTTGACAAGAAATATAAAATACAGCTGCATGAAGAACCGAAAGAGTGTCTTAATGGAAATGTGCTCTGGATCTTCACTGACGGCTCAAAAACAAGGTCTGGAACGGGATACGGAGTGTTTTCGGAAGATCTAAACATAAACATAGCTGCAACACTTGGAGCTCATAATTCTGTCTTCCAAGCGGAATGCATGGGTATCATCGAAGCGGCTACGGTGACTGACACGTAAGGTAAAGGATTACTCCATCCGGATCCTTACGGATAGCAAATAAGCACTACAAGCCCTAAAAAGCAATATTATCACCTCAAAGCTTATATACAACTGTTACTGTTCCCTGACGGAAGTATGTGATAACAACAATCGCGTAACTCTGCAATGGATCAAGGGTCACAGTGGTTCCAGAGGTAATGATGCTGCTGACAAATTAGCAAGGAGGGGCTCAGAGATGATAGCCATTGGACCTGAACCAATAGTCCCTCTCCCCTCTGGTTGGCCTGCATCAGTCATAAGGTAGCACACCAAGGAGCTACATAATAAATACTGGACTGAGATGAGTGAAACTCATTGCCACTCTTTTATTCCATGATTTACAAATCATTTCAATAACAATATAATATGTAAAATGATGCAACAAACATACACAAACGTCAAATAGTAAATGCCTTACAAGAGTAAGCCAAAAAAGTAAATGTTAATGAGTACAGTAGCCGCATCATCCACACATCATTAATATCATTATTTAGCTACATTGCATACATTCTTTGTGTTTAATTTTGAATCAATATGCAATAATTTTGGTTATGGGCTATAAATATATATTTAAGATATAAAATATACCTGCAATCATCTTTGGCGGAAACACAGGTGTATTAGGCGCTTCCGGTAGATCAATATTTTTCTCCTTCAACTCCGAAGTAGAACAAAGTTTATACGACACATCATTGACGCCTTCCAAACTCACATAGTCTTTTAATGGTTCATACAGTTCTTCCTTCACTGATAATCTATGGTAAGAATGATGTTTTAATATATTATAGTCTATTACGGAACGAAATAAACACTGCAATTGCTATGGTTATCTGCACCAACTATCTTAGCTACGCAGCCTGTCTTTAGCAGTCTTATGAGACAAGTACAATGGAAAATTTATTGAAGTAGGCGTTACTTTGCGGAAATCCATAATCATCCAAATGTTCCGCCAATATTTGTCTTTAAATAATTCGACACGTGTTTCGCCTCTACACGTGGCATCCTCAGGAGACTTGTTGACTCGCAAAACTCTGTCACGAGGCATTTAAAGACAAATATTGGCGGAATTAACACTAAAGAAAACTCAAAACATCTGGATAAGCTACTATGGTTCGACTTTTTGGCTAGCAAACGTCCAGTAATTTACTTCGAACTAAAAAAACTTCATAGTTTTTCTTCTTTTATAAAAATATAATTACCTATATTAAAAAAAGTTTACTACACTTTTAAACATAAAACAAGTATCGAAACGAAATTTTACAATACAAACAACATTATGACGACATATTTGAATGTTACTAATCAGTGCTGCCAATTACTATGTAATTACGAAGCGATCTACTTGGTTGAATAGATTTTCGTTAGAATATATTATAATATTATTGTAGCTGTCATCAAATAGGTTTTAAATTACAAGATAGTGCGAATAGCTTATTGTTTTATAATTAATAATAATAATAATATTGACACACTTTCACACAAATTATCTCGCCCCAAACTAGGGACAGCCTGTACTATGGGTACAAGACAACGATATATTTAATACGATATACTTACTTAAAAATACATAAATACATATAAACATCCATGACTCGGAAACAAACATTCATATTCATCATATAAATGATTGCACCTACCGGGATTCGAACCCGGGACCTCTAGCTTAGTAGTCAGGGTCACTAAACATTCGGCTATATAGGTCGTCAATTATTGGGCGTGTTTCCATACAGCAATTGTTTTAAAGATAAGTATAACATTCATGTCTTTCTTATTAAAAACTTTTTTACAGCGTTTTTGAATGGGAAGGGTGGACTTTCACTTCAATAAGTGACTTAAAAACCATATTTTGAATTTAATATTCATAAAGCATGTTTGCTATATTACGTGGATAAATGAGTTCCCAATGTACAAAGATCGACACCCAAAAAAAGAATACAAGGTGGTAATCAGGTGACTCACAAGCTCGTTTGGACCCCTGCTACTTAAATGTCCACCCAAATACCTGGCATGGATCTTGAGTCGTGCTATTAAAAGAGCAAAGAGATCACTTAATATTTATGATGTGTTTAGGGTGATGTTCTTAGTATCAGAACTTGTTACTATTGCAGTAAAGGATAAGACGATGGGTAGATAGCTTGCCTAGTTGCCTTACGGCCGTTCACAATATTCAGTCTATCTCCGGTTGTGGCCTACTTGAGATAAAAACCGTAACTATCGTTAGCTTTTCTGTCCCAATAAAATTATAGACGGTAACTCACCTTATCCGCACACGCTGTCTGTCAATGGGAGGACGTATAGCTTACCAGGCAATAGAAGTTTGTATGGAAATTGCAAATCACGCGTCCCAATATAAGGCGATAAGAATGACTTATCGGGTATATTGGGACAGCTTCAGATTATTGACAGCTAATTACTGACAGTAGAAGGTATTAATTTGCTTTGGGAACGGCCGTTAGTAATTCAAATAGTCATACTTCAATTTATTAAGGGGCGAAAAAGCCAATAATAATATAAGATAATAATAATAACACCAAGAACAAACAATTTTTTTATGCCTACTACTTGGTTAAGTAAGTCTTTTCATGTTTAATGTATGCCTTTATAACTTGAAAGGGTTCTATAACATAAATGACTTTCTTAATGATACCTTCTTAAAAATCATCTTGACATGTAATACCGTTACAGAGCTGTACTTGCTCGCCCCTCAAAATCTATATAAGCCTAAAATTTATCTTGTTCACTTGTACTTACTTGATAGCATCATTTGATCCACCCTTATTCAAATACCATGGTGCCTCCAACAGCCTCTTGGCATCTTCAAGTATTGCTGATACATTGACCTGAAATTAAATTCATATTATAATATACCATACATCTGAGAGAACACGAATTATATGTGATCATAGAAGATTGGTCTTTAGATTTTTTTTATGGAATAGAAGGGCAAACGAGCGTACGGGTCACCTGGTGTTAAGTGATCACCGCCGCCCACATTCTCTTGCAACACCAGAGGAATCACAAGAGTGTTGCCGGCCTTTAAGGAAGGTGTACGCGCTTTTTTTGAATGTACCCATGTCGTATCGTCCCGGAAACACCGCACAAGGAAGCTCATTCCACAGCTTTATTATTATTTACTTTATGAAAATTATTCCATAGGAGTAAAAATAGATCCCAAACAGTTACAATGGTTATCTTGCTGATTACTAGCCCTACTATGATTGTAAATCAGCAATTTTTTGGGACAATAAGAGACGAGACGAACAGGACTGTTTAACTTTTACGCCCTGCCCATTACTAATGCAGTGCCACTCAGGATTCTTGCTAAACACAAAAATTCTGAGTGGCACTGCAACTGCGCTCGCCACCTTGAGATATTAGATGTTGTCTCATTTGCCCAGTAATTTCACTAGCTACGGCGCCCTTCAGACCGAAACACAGTAAAACATTACTGCTTCACGGCAGAAATAGGCGCATTATCGAATAACTATTTAATCCAAAAAGTTAACAATCATTATTTAGTAACTCAAAAATAACAAATTGTTTAGTTTTGAATGAGCAATATATCCTCTTTTTCACAAAAATGAACCTTTAGCCCTTGATAAGACACCCGCCAATAAACCATAATTGATGCAGGAATTTCTCCAACCATTTCAGAAGTTGCTTTAGAGTTATGAGTGTACAATGGTTATTTTGCTTGTTGAAGTGCTCTTTGATTGTGAGCATTTTTCATTAGTGATAAGGATATCAACGAAGGAGTCATGGGTCGAATCTTTTTGAGGTACTCGCAGGGCCGGATTTAAACCAGCCCAATACTGGAATTTTGCTTAAACTTATAGTTTTTTATATTTTATTTTTCAATTGAAATTTTTCATTATCAACTAAACCAAAAATTATTAATTAACAGAATTAATTAATTATATCGAGCAATCTTGATAAGACTAAAAAAAAATTTTCACTTTCAAATTTTGCCGCCCTGGGCACTTGCCCCAACTGCCCCTAGTGTAAATCCACCGCTGGGTACTCGCGATAATTTTTTTGTTTCCGTCGAATTTTGGCTTGAACAGCTGAGTCGCTCTCACGTTACGTGTGAGAGGTCTTCCACTGAACCAACCGTATGAGTGACGTATACTTGATAAATCTTGTTCAACTCTCAGATTCAGACTTTTGTCGTTTATACTAAAACATTTGAAGTATCTTTAAAATGACTGTTGGCGCCATATCAACTGTGTACAAGGCAATCACTGCAATTCTGTTTTCTTAGACACCCCATTATTTTATTGAGATTGAATACTTACCTCGAAAAAAAAGTGAAATGGCGGGAAATTATTGAAGCTTCTAACATAGTAAACATATTCCAAATTTAATTTTTTTTAAATTATAACAATATTTATGGTCATACTAGTTCTAAGGCGCCTACATCTTCTGTTATCACTCTTATTTTACTATATATTATTTTGCTTTTAAATAACTCGATTTACAACTAGCACCTTTATAACAATTATTAAATAGTACATTTTAAAACATACCTTCTTTAGTTGATTAGGATCCAGTTGCTTAACAGCATTTGAAAATTTTGCAGCTTTCTTTATAGAATTCTCAACTTCTGCTTTGGCCTTTACCAATGAATCATTTTCCGCAGTCGCCAGTTTACATAACAGAGTTGTAACATCCGCCTTCTGTTTATCAATTTGTGACGTCAGTTTGGAGTAATGTTGATCAATAGTGTTCATCAGTTTTGTCAGATCTGTAGTTTCGTTTTCATTTTGCATATTTTGCAGGGAATTTCCGATTTCCTAAAAAGTAAGTTTTTATTTTAATCATGGACGGAAGAATATGAATTTTGTATATAGGGGCCTGGACCTCGTTAAAAATTTCCAGTATCCGGACATCACCAAAAACTTCTTGCCGACCCATGGTCTATACCCTAAGATCATTTATAGGTCTAGAGTCACTTGCTTATAAACAACCTATAAAAACAGGCCAGGTTTAATACTTTATTGTGTGTGACAAGCTACATCTTACACTCACGATTTGTATGACACTTTGTGTTAGTCATACACTTTACCTTCAAACAAAATCTTCAACGCAATATTTTAATCTATGAATCATTCAGATACTTACAACTGCAGTCTTTGTCAGTCTCCTATATAATTCATCAATCTTTGGCACAATTTCTGTGAGTTCTGTGATAAATACTTCATTCTGAAATATTAAAAATTTAAAAGTATCAGTACAGTAAAGTACCAAAAAATCTGCTTCATGTTTGAAAATTAAAGTTATTATAATTTTAATAATCACTAATAAAATGCTCACAGAATACTTTCATCTATTTATACTCTGTGTGAATGAGATGAGATGCATACGGTACTTAATAACTCTAGTGTTTACGTGTTCATTTACATTTACTTTTTTGACTCATGTAAGGCATTACTTTTAAGGCGCGGACTGACTAGGATTGTAAACGCTACAACCAACCCTACATTATTTGTGTTGATCATGTGGCTAAGCTGCAAATGGGCATTTATTTTACTGGTTTTCTTTTGTTTATTCAAAATTTACATAATAAATTGAAAAATTGTTCGGTTTAAGTTTTAGAAAAGTACTAATTCTATTCAATTCTTTAAAAAAAAGAATATTGTTATCGCTTAAAATTCGGAGATTTTTGACTCCAAAGTTTATTTTTGGGAAGCAACTTCCAATTTTTTTTATTGGATATTTCAAATTATATATAAATATTCTATTCGGTTATAAATTATCATTAAATCCTTCTTTGTGTACTGTATTTTTTGCGTCGGAATATTTTCATTGCGTTATATTGTAAACGACTCCCTAAGAAACCAATTTTTGTTGATAATGAGGTATGACCGCGCCTTAAGGATTTTATATTTGATTATTTTTGTTGTGCCACTTTACATATATTGTAGTTGAAATGATTTGTCTGTTAATGATGACTTTAAAGAGTGGTAATGAGTTTGTTGCCATTAAGCTCAACGAAGTGGGAATAATGGAGGCCATACACGCTAGGTTTTGCATGATGGTTTTAGCCGTGCATGCATAACCGACAGGCAAGCCCTAGCGTGTATGTGATTAAACTGTACAGTTATCGGTGCATGTACATGCAACCGAGCAAATATCAAAATTGATATTTAAAATTTAAAGAGAAAAAAAAACTTGACATTCATAAGTGTCATTTCCATGACCTACATGAATAAAGTGATTTTGATTTGATTTGATATGAAATCATTAGCGCTGATAATGGACAAAGTAATAAGTTTATGGATAATTTATTAAGTGATTGTTAATTTACAAACCATTTCTGTTAATATCATGAAATGCTTTAACAACGTGGGCAGTCCAACATACAAATGTGTACAAAAATAAAAAGATGTGGTGTCGTAGGACACCAGGTAGGAACGAAGTTCCTTCGGCTAATGTAGAATCGATACAATTTGTAAAAAATAAATCGTGTTCAATTTTATGTAGGTTTTCTTGATTTTTCTCATAAATTTTGCAGATTACTTTTAAGTACAGGAAAGTATTTAGGAAATTCAGTATTTTAGGAAATAATAAATAACGTAAAATAAAAAAAAAACGTAATCCAAATTATCAATTAAAATAACAAAATATGTCTCTTTATTTTTGTTTGACAACATAAAATTACATAGAAATAGGTATTATACACTACTCGCTTGAGTATACGACAGTCGCGCCTGCGCACGTCTCATTTAACGGTTTTATTCCACGGACTTTTTCTTACGGTTTTACTATCATATTTTTTTCAGTTCGGTCCCGCAGTAAAATCCCTATCTCCTCCAAGCCTGCCGTAAGGAACTTCGTTCCAATATAGTATGTACATTCCACCATCATGCATAGTTACAGTGAGCTTCAATGCAAAGTTTGATGTGGGAGGAAGAAGCCTCTAGAAATTTCTATGATGGAGGGGTTGAGATGCAATCAAACTTTTAAATACCAACCACTTCTTGAATGGAAACAACATCATGGTTTTTGCAAGACTTCTCACCGCCAACCATAAAACAGTCCATGCAGACTGGTTTTTGGCATGTCTTGCAGTAGTAGTCCTGTGGTTTATCTTTATGTTGATTGCATGTGCTTGGTACAATATTCAATTCTGAAAAAAAAATTGTAATATGGTGTTGGTCAGCCTCCCACAAGATGGACCTAAAAATCTGGTCAAGATCACAGGAATATATTATGTTGGATGAGGACAGTGCAGGAACTATTGTTGTGGAGATATTTGGGGTCGGTCTTTGTCCAACAGTGAACGTCTTCCGGCTGATTATGATGATGTAACTGGTAAAATAGCCCTGGGTTATCAGTCTTATTTTTTATTAGACATAGTGGCTCACGTGGTTTCCTCTCAGTGTTTAACTTTTTTATAAATTCTTAGGTGACGTCACACTGACACAGGCATTAAAAACAATGGCCCTAGCCTTTATCAGCACTGTAATCTAAATGTGTTTTATCTTAAACATACCTACACAGATCGTAATTAAATCATTAAGTGACCTATAAGAATATGATTAATGATTGTATTTTTATGATTTAAAGTACTCTGACAGAAAAACTGGACTTACGCATTAGTCTTTGTAATATGGTTAATGTTGGTTAGGTAAGGAACTTTAAAAACTATGCTGCATAACTTACCAATATTCTGAAGGATATGATCCTTAAATATCACAAAGTTTTTGTGGGTCCTGTTGAAACAGTTCAAACACAGTACAATATTACACTGTTTACACATCTTAATTGTAGGTGCATGGCACTCCAAACAGTGTCCTAAAATAAAGAGAAATATTGGTACATTATATAATCAATCAAACAGTAAGACTATTTTTTCTCAGCTATTTCAAGACAATATTGCGTGGGAGCTTGTAAGCCAGCACATACTTTATTTTTAAAAGAAAGCACTGTACAATGTACATGAAAACTACTATCTCAACACCCATCTGCCTCAGTCCTACTGAAAATGTGAGTCTGCAAAGGTTACAACATATTGAGGTAAATAATAATAAAAACGAAAATTTAATGCAAAAAAAACGTTATCTAGAAATACATTTAAATCCTTTAAAAAGTATTTTTTTTTAATAAATATTAGCACTCCTGTTAATCAAAACTAATTAATAGTTTCAAATATTTTAAAAACAATTTCTTACTTCATATTATTAAATGAATATGTAACAAAAAAAAAAATTAAATGTTATTGATTTCTGCTGATGAAAAAAATATTTGCAAAAAACTTAAGACTTGTGTATGGATTTGTTGGCACTTAATTCCTGAAACAGCTTTACTGATTTAGATTTGGTGTTCACTTAAGTATGAAGCTTATGATAATACAAGCAGGATCAGGGATGTGCATTGGTTTTCTAGTAAGGTAGGCACTGTGGATCCAACTAGTTTTAGTTGAGCTTTGGAATACGAAAAAATTGCTTACCGTAGGTATTTAGTTTCTACCGTAAGGAAAAATTGTATGAGTGGGTGTTAAATAGAAGTTTGGTTAAAAAATAACTGAATAAAATAAAACAAAATTAACTTTTACAGTGTGCTATATTTATTTAGGTTCGTAACAAGGTAGGCATTGCCTAAATGCCTATATGATATGCACACCCATGAGTAGGATAAACTATTAATCTTATTGAATCTAGATTGCATCTCAATAATAAAAAAAATATATTGAATTATTAGAGTTCTTGCAGCTTAAGCTGCAGGCGAAAATTTGTGTCATGCATAACTCACCTTCGGTAGTTTCAGTGCTTTTAACTATAGCTTCGAGATCAATGTAACATTTCCCATCTTCTTTATTTTTATTTTCATTACTTGGCTGCTGGTAAAAATAAAAATTAACAATCACTTATATTTGATTCAATATACAAATGATTTAAGTTTTCTTTAGTGTTAATTCCGCCAATATTTGTTTTTAAATCATCTCTACACAAGGCATCCTCAGGACGTGTTGTCTCGCTAAAATCTGGCACGAGACTCAAAAATTTTGGCGAGACAACTCGTCCTGAGGATGCCTCGTGTAGAGGCGAAACACGTGTCGAATTGTTTTAAAAACAAATATTGGCGGAATTAACACTAAAGAAAACTTAAATCATTTGTATAATTATGGATTTCCGCAAAGTAACGCCTAATTCAATAAATTTTCTTTGATTCAATAGTTGATATACTAATATCTAGAATTTGAATAACATAAATGCTGTTATGTATTTTTTTGTAGCTATAACAATCATCATAAGTTAATAATATGTACAACTGCATACCAATACTGTTTTTGATCCAACTTGAGAGATAGGATAGTTTTTATTTGGATCATGATGTCTTAATACTTATTTAATTTCAATTTTATTTTTGTATGAACAATTCTGTGAGATATTTTTTTTTTACAGTTTGACAGTTCTCCTGTGAAAACTAAATATTAATTGCAATGATTTAGTTAATTGTAACTGTTTTATAGTCTAATTGTAAGTATCACAGATAATATCAAATAGTTAACATTAAATACAAATTACTAAGGTAAGTATCAAAATTTAACATTAAATAGCCTTTATTATTTTCAGTCAGTTTAATACATATTATTATTATGTACAAGCTCAAATAAAATATTTTTTACAAGATGATCAGGCCTTAACATATAAAATAAAATTATATTTCTTTGCCTATGAAATGCCTATAGGCCTTCTCCAATTCTCCTAATAGTTATGGTCCAGAACAAACCCTGGTAAGACATGAGCCATGATGATTTTTTTTTTTTATTTATTTTTTTTTTATTTTTTTATTATGACTATGTTAATTGATAACTATATATACTTACATTAATATATTGTTTTGCCAACTCTCCAAGCATGTAAACATTGATAGGAAACAGATCATATAGTGAGACCTTGTTCTCCACCAAGGAAGCCAGTTCTTTTACATCAAGGGTCATATCTTGATGGCATGTTTTGCATTCTATTGGTTCAGCAAATTTTACCAAATTCCTCACACAAGTTTCACACATTGAGTGCCCACATGAGAGAAACAATGGAATGTTACCATATGCTTTTCGGTCAAGAGCTGGTAAAAATTATATTCATGTTAGTTAAGCCTACAATATTTTAATGGTATTATTTATCCTAACATTAGACAGATTTTATGATTTTTGTTTGAAGCCTTTTAAATCAAATTCAAATAGTATCTGCTCGATCCATTTGACTGTATGCAACATAGAGCAGCTCGAATTGTCGGGGACTCAGTGCTCTGTGAACGGCTGGATCTCTTGGTGTTGCGTAGAGACGTCGCTTCATTGTGTGTCTTCTACTGCATTTAATGCGGGGAGTGTTCCGAAGAGCTGTTTAACCTGATTCCTGCCGCCAAATTCCACCTTTGCATGACACGCCACAAGTTAGGATATCATCCACACCATCTGGATCCTCCGTGTCCTCATCAGTCATCAGTCCTCCACAGTGCGGTTTTCAAGGAGCTTTCTCCCTCGTACTACAAAGCTGTGGAATGAGCTTCCTTGTGTGGTGTTTCCGGGACGATACGACATGGGAACCTTAAAAAAAAAGCGCGTACACCTTCCTTAAAGGCCGGCAACGCTCTTGTGTTGCAAGAGAATGTGGGCGGTGGTGATCACTTAACACCAGGTGACCCGTACGCTTGTTTGTCCTCCTATTCCATAAAAAACAAAAAAAAAATAGATGAAAAACTTTATTGCAACAAATTTTTTGAAATGAATTCTTAGAAATGTAGAAGGAAATGTGTGTCATTTGTTACTACAAAGATTAGACTGTTTGTAATCCATTGTTTATATAATCAGCAAATTGTGACTTTTGCTTTACTGATAAGGTTAGGGCTTTCCTGTGTCAATCCTATTAACACTGTAGGGCAAATACAAAATATTATTAATTAAGGAAAGCCAGTTGTCCAAATGGTTAAACTAAAACATATATATTGTGGGAGTTAATTCTCTCACATGTTCACAAAAATCAGTCCTATTTCATCACATTGCATTCAATTCATATTTATTTATTTGCTTTTAAATAATCAATGGAAGCATTACATCATCCAAGGATCCAGGGAATTCCAGTTGTGAATATAAATCTTGCTAAATTTGCATTTTTCACTAGATAAGTCTTATTGAACTTTCTTGGAAGAAATTCATGTGTTTTGATTTGTTTTTTTTCAGATTAAAATGAATATTCGACTATAAGTTTAAAAGCTCTAACAATTCTCCCTCATTTTGCAACATCTTATTTATGTGAAGTCGGAATTTCAGGTGTAGGTAGTTGTAATAAAGTGCAACTTTGTGCACTTTGAACTATCAAAGAGTGAACAGAGTTTCAAACATAGTTTAAAATTTTGTGCATAACTATTTGTTTTGTTAATATTTTTATGCTATTTCGGCTAGCAAGTACATTGCTAATTGAAGAGGTTTGGGAACTGTCTATTGAATATGGACACTTTTAAGCAAAGGATCTTGGCAATTATGTCGAATTTTAGTCCCGCGCACCGTGTATAACAAAAAAATACTCATAGACCGGAAAAGGATCAAGTGCCTTTACATTTATTATTTAGAGTTAAGTTTTAACTTACCCTTTAGGTGATAAAGCTGACAACAATTCGGACAAACCTTTACTATTTTGCCCATGATAATTATGTTATTTTATCTTATGTAAAGATGTTTTTCATAGCATATGCTGTATGATCAAAAACAGCTTATTTACAGTGATAAAAAGTCTATGAAGTTTTTCGGATCCAATTTGGAAAACAAATGCTAACTATCAATTAATTACTTCTCAAATAATTTATATTATTTACTGTAATGAAATAGCTACATAGGCACAAATTCTTATCAATTCAAACGTAATAAAAACATATTAATACAAATTACAAAGTGACAAACAGAAATACGTAATCTGAGCCAACGCCGGTAATCAAACATTCAAACAATTCTAACAATAATTAACAAATGAAACCGATCCCGGATCCGCGATCGACAAAGAGAGCATAACCACTTCATTTCACAAACGGGAGTGCCTGGTGCCATAGAATATAGTATATAATAGATATATATATATATAAGAGATAATAGAAAAGAAATGTCGCTTGTAGGTATTGGTAATTTACAAACGTCACTGTCACACACGAACTCACGAACGAGTCATAATTTTTTTTTTCTCATACATGCATCGAAATATTGTCATTATTTTTTAAAAAAGAACACGTGAATTTTCGGGGTGCGCCATAGTTCACCTAAAATTTCAACTCCGATAATTGGAAATCCGAAAATGTTCTTCCTAACATTTTTCATACTAACAATCACAATTCCTAAATTAATTGTCTCTAATGTTAATAATTCCGAAGCATTCAACTTCATAATGTCAGTAGCAATAGACATTTATTATACTTCTATTTGTTTTCCTATATTTTCTCAACATAACCATCGTTTATACTATTATTCAAAGTCATTTCTTTTTTGTTTAGATTTCTTTTTATTCATAATGGACCCATCAGCGATTGGGTACGCGCGAGCAAGCTCTTGCCCTTGCTGAGAGCAAAGGAATGATTCCAAGTCAAAAAATTTGTAATTATCATAAAAAACCAATGACGATTGTATATTCATCCAATCGGACTGTGGGCTCTTTTATATGCAGTAAAAAAGCATGCAGAGTCAAATCTAATGTTAGCCGAGGAAATGGTACTTGGTTTGATGGTATTCGAATAACATTACCACAAGTATTTTATCAACTACAATTCATTAAAATTGGTTATGTTAGAACAGTTAAAACAACGCACAAGCCGAGCGTAGCGTGCCGCGGCAGCGTTTCCCCCCATTAACAAATTAGGGAGGGGGGAGGTTAGACTTTTATTTTGGTTTGAGTATGAGTGAAAATATTATGGTGAGTATGTTTAGGGATAAAACCGTTATGATAAAAAACAGTAGGAGTTTAAATATATTTACATTAATGATGTTATTAATTACAATTTTCGGAAACATCAGTGTTATGAGCATCGCCGGTAGCACTACAAATAGTATGAATGAAAACTTTAGGATGAAAATTTTTAGGAAGAATGATCATTCGGATTACAAATAGTTAGGAAGAACAATTTCGGATAGAGAACTTTAGGTGAGCCAATATGGACCCGAATTTTCGGGCAAAGAAAATCAAATTCATTGCATGAGCGTTTTTGAATTTGGAACATTACAACGCTCCTGGAATGTTTTATGAAACGGCGTGCTGGGGTTATTAAATACTCTTTGATCGGATCTCTTTTGTCATTCTTGGCATACCAGTCTCTTTGCTTAGTACAAATTGCGTTTACGTGACCGTATAGCCATAAGTGCGATTGCCTGTCGGCACAGGTAATAAAAAAATTGGCGGCAAAGCTGAAAATTCCTCTTGATTTGTTATTTACATACCTACTTACATAATAGATATAAATTTAATATTAATTAAATTAAAAAAAGTTCTAAACGGTTCAGAGAGTGAAATGGAGATTGATTGTACTCCATCAGATTTAAGATCAGAAGCCAAATTGGCAATGGAAAACCTGCTTCCAGCGAAGTCAAAAGAAAAATACATGAAAGTCAATGACGTTCTATTATCTATACATAACGTCATTGAAAGTATATGAAAATATATGAGTTGGAAAAACGAACATTTTCTCCGAAACAGTATTTTTGGCATATTTTAATGAGATTACTAAAACTAAAAAGCCATCTACATTATGGGCAATTTATTCCATGCTGAAATGTACAGTTCATGTTAAAAACGGCATTAACTTGAAAAATTATGGGAACTTGACTACTTTTCTTAAGCGACAATCGACCGGATTCAAAAGCAAGAAATAGAAAATTTTTACTGGCGAAGACAATTTTTTTACAAAGCCTCAGATGATATATATTTAGCAACAAAGGTTAATTTAATGTATAATATAAAAAGTGTGTTTTATTTCCCTGCATTCTTTTGAGAAAAGCACTATATATGCCTCGGTGGAAAATGGCAATTGCCTGACTCGTATTTAGTGAAGTCCTCGCCTACGGCTCGGCCTTCAAACTCATACTCAACCTGCAATTGCCTATTTCTTGCCTTTGCAATAATGTACTATTATCAGATTTCTCGCTCATACTTATTGGCATATCGGAACTCTCGCTCGCACTGCTAGTGTTGTGTGCAACAAAGAAGGGATTTGTCGATAGTCATTAGCAGGTTATTAATTAAAAGGTTAACGAAATAATGCAAAATATTTTTTAGGGGATTATTTTTAATATCTGCTTTTAAACCATACAATATATTAAATGTTATACAACTTAAATTAATATAGTTATACATATAACAAATTTTAAACAGGATCAAAGATCAGCTTAAAATATTAATCTACGTCTATGTCATCGTCTGAGCAGCTATCGCTGTCATCTTCATGTAAATTTATTATGAGAGGCTGTATTCTCTGATCTCTTAAAATGGCCTTGGCTAAATCGCGATCCTGTAAGTCCTCTGCATGCCTCACACATTTTACCCAGTCCTCTTTGGATATATTCCCCATAGCTTCATGTAAATGGATATCGAGGTCTGCTATTTTGAAAGTACTTTTTTTTAATGCCACTTCACCCTTTACGTCTTGTACCAATACCAATTCAATAGGATTATTAATATAATCCTGCTAATGCAGTTATACGGTGGCAGCCGAAAAACTTCGTGACCATGCTCAATTGTCAGTTGGCCAATGGCATAAATCTTTTTTGGATTGCTTTGTTTTACTTCAAATATTAATTCTTCTTTTATGTCGGCATTTGAGAAGAGAATGTTTTTCTGTTGGAGCCAACTTTTTTTCCAAGACATTGTCGGTATGGGATCTAATTGCTTAGAATGGTAGCTGGCATTATCTAAAACGTTAATAGATGGTTCTTCCAAAACTCGTAAAAAGTCCTTAAACCACGCCATATATGTATCCGCATCCATTTCTGTTTGGTGATTACCAAACAGAATGGATGCGTCTTTGGATTTCACAGCTCTGAAAACTAATTTTTCTTCTGGTACAAGGCCTGTCTTAGCGGAACCGGCGTGACATACAATCAAACGTTGTCCTTTCCCCACGGGTTGATTTTCAAGGCCACTTTGATCATTTTCTCCAAGCCACATTTATTTTCTGCACTGGTTTTGATTGAAAAGGGTTCGTTCATTGATCTTACAGATAAAACCGAGGACGGGTATCGTTTGCCTTCTTTACTTAATGTATCAAGTTTTCTTAAAAACTCCAGTCTAACGCAGACGATATTCATCCATGTTTTTTTTAATTTGTAACCTATTTTCTTTAATATTTTTTTTCAATGATGACTTGCCGCACTTGCCCTTAGCCAGCTTTGAATCTTAGCCACTGTTGAGTATTCCCCATAATCATAAAATGAATAAACAGTGCGTTGCAACAAACAAACATCGAAATTGTCGATACTTGTAACTGTTTCTGGTTTTACACATGTTTCTCTTGGTCTAGATGGATGGCCAGATTCAAGTATTTCTTTCTTGACGTTGTCGTGTCCTAAAATTATACATTCGATAATTTTTTATGACTAACTGCACGTGACTATTGACAATAAAGGTCAGTAATTTGCTCCTTCAATGTAATTATTAATTAATACGAAACTTCATGAGTCAAAAACAAATGTCAAAACGGCCATCATAGCGTGCCATACGTATAAGTGAATATGTGTTTGTGAATAATAAATACATTTGTGAAGGTACTTGAACGTAGTGTTTCAATTCTCTTTGAAGGTACTATTAAAGTGGACAAACTTGGCTTATCAAACTTAGCCCCCCAAAAATAATTTTTTTCTATTTTTGAATTATCACTATCGCATATCGTTAGTTCGTAGTTTGTTCTTAATTGTTCGCTATAAATAATTGTTTATTCTTTTGTTGTTTATTTAAAAACAATTAATTAAAAACATACCCTTTAGTTAGCCCCTGTTCCTGTCGTTTCATCGGCGAGAGTGGGGGCTTGCGTTCGTGGCGGAGCGGCGCTCGCACCGAGGCCGACGGCGGAACCAGTCGCCTTAAGAACTTGACCCGCGCGCACATGCATTAACGATAGCATTATATTAACTTACATGTTATATATATTAATTACGTAATCCTTCCTTTTGTGAAACAAGGTATTTTAATTCAAGACCACCAGAAGCCACAACTGGAGCTTGATATTCAACAGCCCCCGCCCCCTGTAAATGGGGGGAAACGCCTACTATTTGGTTCTGGCACTCGCCGGCCGCTGCCGCAGCACGCTACGCTCGGCTCGTGCGTTGTTTTAACTGTTCTAACATAACCTAACCTAACCAATTTAAATGATTTGCAATTTTTTTTAAATAAAGAAATCGAGAACAAACTAATGTTTATAGAGAACAATCAAGAACAAATGGCGAACTAACGATGTAATAAAAAAAATAAAATAAAAAATAAATCTGGGGGGCTAACTTTCTTGAGCTGACAAACTTAAGTGCAATCGTGCTCATGACGTTTGATGTTTGAACGGCATCGCTTCACATATTTCGACTTCTTCAAGACAGTTTGGCTAAGAGGTAATGAGAACAGACTATAACATCGGTGATGTCGGTTCTAATCAAAACTTAAATATTATTTCCATTTCCTATATTATACTCTAAAGCAAAATTTAAGTACATAATATCATACCGCTTCATTCATTTATAACCCATGTTAAAATTAAAAACGCAAAAAAATTATAATATTAATATGAAAGTCCTGCAGAATTTATTCGAATAAATAAAAAATGAAATGCAACATCAAACTGAACTGATAGTATCGCAAATGGGTACAAAATTGACCTCTTTAATGGTTAATATTGAAGAGTTTTAACTCTTTACTGACTTTAGTCAGAAAATCAAAACTTAAAAGAAAAAATAAAAAAATATGGAGAACCAAAGTAGTAAAAACCATATAATCTTACACGGAATTAAAGAGAATGAACGATCAACTGTTAATCTTATGGAAATAGCAGTAGAAAAACCAAAAAACGAATTAAATATAAACTTGAGTAACAGTGATATTGACCACATTTACAGAATAGGAAAGAAAGAGGTAGAAGAACACAGAAAAATAAGGCCAGTACTCATTTCACTGACGAACAGATGGATGAAATACGAAATAATAAAAAACAAGAAGAAACTAAACTAAACGCCAATAAAGACCGGAGATAAAAACACAGCATAGGAAATAATCATCAGCCTCCGCAATAAACCGCAAAGAAATAACATGCAAAAACACAATAATTATAAGGAAAATAAGAAACCAATCCTCAATCCGACTGTTCATCGTGAGGATTTAGATCAAATCCTCCATCCAAAGAAAAAGAATTATTAAAAAATTGTGCATACAACGTCAGATCATTGTCCTCGGTAGAAAGACTTTTAGAATTAACTTACGCACTATAATCTATTAATTGTGACATAATAGAACTTGCTGAAGTAAGAAGACTAAGCTGCAGTATAGAAGAATATCAAGAATAAATATTTAGTTACATGGGAGAAACTAAAGGCAAGCTTGGAGTAGGATTGTCGGTGAAGAAGAGATTTAAAGAAAATATATCAAATTTTACAGGAATTTCATAAAGAGTAGCACTGTTACCAATGTCTTTTTACGAAATAAAAATTTCAATAATACAGGTATACGCACCTACAGAAAAGCAAGTAATACAGAAATTGATAAATTCTATGATGACCTTCAAAAAGCGCATGATTTTGCAGACAGCAAGGTTGTAGTTATAGGAGACTTCAACGAAAATAGGTCTAACTAAAGCAAGAGAAAGTATGGTCATAGAAAAATATGGTATTGGACAAAGAAACGAAAGAGGAGAAAGATTAATAGAATATTCTCGTGAATACAAACTGTCAATAACTAATACGTTTTTAATAAAAAACAAAAAAATAAATGGACGTGGATGTTGCCAGATCAAAGAGTCAAAAATGAAATCGATTTTGCCCTGACGAATTCACCAAAATTTGTCACAAACTGTGAAGTCTTAAGCGAACTAAATTTTCCGTCGGATCATAGACTGTTACGACTAACTTTTATATGAAGTTGTATCAAGAAGAGTAGGAGGTCATACAGAACAAAGCTTCACATCCCTAAAACAGAATAAGGAACAAAAAACTACTTAGAACACTGTAAAAGTTACATGGCAAAGAAACAAGGAGAATGGGAAAAATAAATTGATGTACAAACTTATTACAATTTTCTAGTAGAGGCTATATTACAAAAACCTACACCACAAAAAGTGCAGATAAAGAAAAACCGGAACAGAATATTTAGTGAAAAAACAGACAATCTAATAAAAAAAAAGATCAAAATTGATACATACAAAATATAAAAACAAAGAACTTAAAGAAGAATTGAGTAAAATTTACAAAGAAACTAAAAATATCGATAAAAAAAGATTACAGTACCCATAGGAAAAATTTTATCACAAAAAATTTAGAAAAGCATAGAAGCGTAAAAAGAGCTTTCAAAGAATTATGTACTCATAAAACATGGAACCCGAAAATTGAAAATAAAAGAACCATAGCAAATACTAGAAAAGATATAATGCATCAAGCATCAAATTTTTATAAAGAATAAAACAGAGGAAGAGAAACTGAGGTCTGAAATAACAAAACATAGTATAAATAATAAATGTACACAGACAAATAATATTATAATACAAGAAAAAAAAAAATTGACATTAAAACAACCGAAAACACTATTCCAAAACAATATATATTATGTGCACTAAAAAGTATAAAAATAATTGCGTATTTTTATACAATCTAATTAATTAATCTAATTCTAGTTACGATTATTGTTATTTTTGGAATCGGTGTCCTTCCGCCGCGAACCGCTCTCGCCTCTCGCCTCCTCACGACTCAAGCACATCTCACCTATAACTATGTATGTAGTAACAAACCTATCTTGGATGACACCGACTACAAATATTACAATATACGTAACTAGAATTAGATTATTTAATTAGATTGTATAAATTTACGCAATTATTTTTTATACTTTTTAGTGCACATTATATCTAGTGTTTGTATTATAATAGTGTTTTTGAAGTCAGTTATTTTTTTGTTAAGTGCCTCTTGTACGCCGATGATCAAGTCATTTTTTCATCATCGGTAAATGAGTTGCAACAATTGATGGACTGCTTGAACGGGAGCTTTAAAGAGAGAGGTTTGAAAGTAAATGCAAGAAAGACGAAAGTGATGGTATTTGAGAAGGATGAAAGGTTGACTGAGTGTACTATCACGATTGAAGATGAAAGGGAAGAAGAAGTTACAGAATTCGTATATTTGGGTAGCATGTTTACAAGAGACGAAAGATATGAAGGTTATATTGAAAGGAGAGTGACTGCGGGAAACTGTGTGAATGGAGCGCTGCATGCCTTTATAAACGGTCAGACTGTGCCAATAGAAGCGCGAATGGCTGTACATAATGGAGTGCTTGTCGCCACGTTAATGTATGGAAGTGAGAGTTGGGTATGGTAGAAGAAGCATAAAAGCAGAATTAACGCAATTGAGATGCGATCACTGCGTAGTATGCGTGGGGTAACTGGATGACTGACTGATAGAATTCCGAATGCGGTAATACGAGCGCGCTGTGGTTTGAAAGAGGATGTTGTGACAAGGACTGAAAAAGGAATGCTGAAATGGTTTGGACACGTGGAGCGAATGAGTGAAGAAAGAATGACGCATCAAATATATAAGGCAAGTGTGTGTGGGCAAGTCGGTCGCAGGAGACCTCGTAGAACATTCGTCGACCAAATTGGGGACGTTTTGAGAAAAGGAAAGGTCCGAAGCACCCACAACCGGCGAGCATGTATGAAAAGAGTAATGAATGTAGAGGAAGCGCGTGAGGTTTGTAAGGATAGAAGCAAATGGCATTCTATTTTTTCTGCCTACCCCGACGGGAACAAGGCGTGAGTTTATGTATGTATGTATGTTTTTTTGTTAAAAAAATTTTTATTTTATGATTTTTTGTGAATTTTAAGTACACTATCTAACAATTTGTCTAAATATGTGTAGATATACAAACTTTTTCAATGCAGCAATGAACGTAAGTGCCTTGCAATTTGATTACAGACAGTTAGTAAGTCTTTAAGGAGTCCCATTGATCATCATATTCGACTACGACAATTACTTGACCATAACTATGTTATGGTAGGTGACTTAAATATACGGATGGCATAAAAAAGATTCGGCCGAGTATCGTTAATTTGCTCCTAAGAATTGAAGAGTTCCTTTACTTTGTCATGGATTCCGTAATCAGAACCAAACCAAACTCTCACCAAACTGTCCTTGTAGTATATCCTTTTCAATACAAAAATAATCATCGAAATAAGTTGGCGCAATTTTGAGTTATTCGAAAATTTATCATACCCTTTTCTATACGTATGTATAGAAAATTTAAGAATTTTATGGATTTCTCATGGATGCCACTATCAGATCAGGACCAAATTACAATGGTACCACACGGGAAGCACCAGCTATCAAATAAAAAAAGAATTATAAAAATCGGTTCACCCAGTCGAAAGTTTTGAGGTAACAAACATAAAAAAAAAACATACCGACGAATTGAGAACCTCCTCCTTTTTTGAAGTCGGTTAAAAAAGAAGTATATGACAATATTAAAAACATAAAAACAAATAAAAGCCCAGACAAGGACAACATAAGTAATTAGATACTCAAAATTTATGCACCCTTTCTTGTTCCTCATCTGAATTGTTAATAAATTTCTTTAATTCCAATTTTTCTCCTTTCAACTGCACCTAGTGTAAGTCCACCGATGCGAATTCCATCATCGCACGAAACGCCACAAATTAGAATAGGCATCATCCTCACCATGTGGATGTGTGGTACTCCTCCACAGTGCTGTTTTCAAGGTACTTTCTTCCACGCACGACAAAGCTGTGGAATGAGCTTTCTTATGCGGTGTTTCGGGGATGATACGACATGGGGACCTTTAAAAAAGTGCGTACACCTTCCTTTAAGGCCGGCAACGCTCTTGTGATTTCACTGGTGTAGCAAGAGTATGTGGACGGCCGCGGCGGTGATCGCTTAATATAGTCTATGAAATGATATTTATATATACACACATCAAAAAAGTCTAAGCAACATGTACTAATTTAAATTTTAGGATGGTTTTTCACATTATAACATTGTATTTTATTTTTAAAATAATATTATTAGGGTACGATGATGTAAAAATAACAAATGTTGTCTTTATAAGTTCTTTTAATAACCTAAATAAACAATATTAGAATATACTGCAGTAACTAAGGTACATAAGCTACTAAACATTATTTTAACAAAATGAAATTTCTAAAGAAAATGAATTTATTATGAAAGAATAGGATAATTTAATTCAAAGTATGGCCTCCTCTGCTATTCAGAACTTGTCGGCAACGATTATTCATTGAATTAATGAAACTGTTTATGTCATCTTGCGGTATTCGCTCCCAATGGAATTGTAGCAAATCCTTCAGCTGTTGGGTTGTTTTTGTGTTGTCACTCCGTCCAAGTCCTTCAAAACACGTCACACTGGAGCATGTCCCATGCGTGCTCGATGAGGTTGAGATCTGGCGATTGTATTGTAATAAAATCGGAAACATCAAATTTTTTACTTGTCCGCTGAGCGGCTCTACAACTGCGCTCGTCACCTTGAGACATAAGATGTTAAGTCTCATTTGCCTAGTAATTTCACTAGCTACGACGCCCTTCAGACCTAAACACAGTAATGCTTACACATAACTGCTTCACGGCAAAAAAAAGGCGCCTCCCACTGGTAAAACTATCTAAACTGATACCTAATTAGAATTATTAATTACTTTTTGACTTGTAACATTGTTGTTACTAATAAATGATTTGATTTGTCAATAAATTTATTAATTATATAAAATTCAATAAACGTGAAACGTTTAACGTTAGAACGTAAAACGCCAATTTAATAATAATAAAATATTATATTTGCGGCTAAAAAACCACTAAGTATAAAATACAACAATACTTAAATTAAAATTAAACCATACCACACAAATTAATAATAATTTCATACTTAAATCCAAATTATAATATTATTAGGTATATACTAAAAAGATTTTAAAAGATTTAAGAAAATATTTAGCTTATTACTTTTTTTTTAATTATTAATATGTACTTAATCTTTTAATCATATCAATCGTTTAATCACAATAATTATATTTTGTAAGTACATATATTATAACAGTTATGGTAGAAGTAAAAAAAATAGTAGGATGAAACCCATTGGAAACGGCAGAAAATACAACAAAAATGAAAGGAAAAATAAATTAGTGTTATGCTATGCATTGTTTTCATTATTTCAATATATCGGTGTTGTCAAAGGTTACAACCTTTGGAAATCCTCGAATTCGGAGAAGAGAAGAGTTCAGCTTTGGCTTCACCACCAGTGGCAATTTTGTCCAAACTTGATAGACTCGGGAATTGAGGGTCCAAATCTTTTAAATGGTATAAAAGGCATTTATTTCCTCCAACTTGATTCCATTAGAATTCTTTTTGATGTCATTTCTGTCAATACTACTACCACTTCAGAAGCAAATAGCGCTCTGAGAGAGAAAAAGCTGCGCAAGAAACTCTCCCGGAATTTTTTTTGTGCTCTTTTTAATAAAATATACAATAATATTGTATTGTCATTGTTATTGCTATAAAATAATTTTAAACAATACAAAACATTTAAGCGACTCTTCGACACTTAATATCGATTTTTTTCTTGTAAGGTCGAGCATACCTACATGATGGTATGTGTACCAGGGGAATCACAAAGCGTTGCCTATCTCATAAGCGTCGAGTAAACGTACATTTGAATTGGAAAACCGAATATACATGGTACGTGGCGGGCGAGAATCAAACCGGGGGCACCATGGACAGAATCTAATCTATTTCACCACCGGCGCTTCTAATTAAAATTAATGTTAGCATGTAAAAAAATGTTTTTTTCACTAATATATTTAGGAAGTGTTATTAGAGTATGATCTACGGAAGGCTTCATTACGACTTAGTTACGAACTACTACGTTTGAAATATATTCTGAAGTGAAAACTTCTTTCGGCACGCAAAGCACTATTTTATGGGTAGTGAATGGGACTGAGCAGTCACGCTGGGTTTACTTTTTGTATGTGTGAAGACGGATATTTGGGAAAAGTTTCCGAATATATACTTTTCAATTCGAAAATAGTTCCGGCAGCTGATAAAACAAATTGTAAAAGCGAGGATAGACATCTAAATAAATGATAATGAATATGGAATGTCATAAATTATTTATTTATTTATGTAGAAATATCAACATGTGTTTACTTATTATATTACAATACAAGCAGAATATAATCTACTTAATGTAACAATCAATTACAGATAACTGCATCTTCAATAATCACAAATATTAGTTTCAAAATCACAATAATAATCAAAAACATATTTATGCTAACAATATTATGCTGTTAATAGTTAAATGATTTTGTACTAAATTATTATTATAAAGGAGAAATATATTTATTATGACTACATTTTATTAGCTAAACTTACATACAAATAATTAACAAACTGTATGGAGGGAAGACGTGAGATTTATATTGATATATAGCATCTTGGACAGCCTAGGAATAGGAGAGTTCGCTCCAAACATACATCTTCGAACTGGTGGATTGGCGAGTCAACATCTCCTGAGGATGCCTCGTGTAGTGGCGAAACACGTGTTGAATTGTTTGAAGACTAATATTGGCGGAATTAACACTGTAGAAAACTCAAAACATTTGGATAATTATAGATTTCAGCAAAATAGCGCCTACTTCAATAAATTCCCCAAGTAATAGCTATTTTATGAATTTATAAATTAAAAACACAAATATTAGAAAAAGATGTAAACATTAATATAATATGTCATGTATCATATTTAGTGAATGGGCAATCAATCCAAGCAAGCTGAATTGTTACCGACCAAATTTGATTCATTAATTAAAGTCAAAAGTTTAGAGGCCAAGCTTAATTGTCTCATATAGCTTTTATTCTGTTTGTGGGTTAGCAGTTAGCAGTTAGCACATTCAAAGAACATTACGCGCTTGTTCGTCCTCGAAGCAGCACGCGAGTGTGTTACGTAACATTGCAATCACTTTGACGATTCACGCTATAACTTTAAACATCCGAATGCCACAAGCTTATAAAACGCGGTTTGTTTTGTGATGGTTTTAATTGGACGTAATTAAAATGATTCGTAAAATTTTTGTGTCTTTCGTGATGCTACTTCTCGTTGCAGTTGCGGGTGAGTTTAAAGACATCTTTATTTATTTTTCTTTTCTTTTAGTATCATTACGATAAGCAAGCTTGTTACTTGATGTTTAGTGATGTGTGGATGACTTAACAAGATATTTTTTTCAATAAATATCCAAATTTTTTGAGTTTTCTTTAGTGTTAATTACGCCAGTATTTGTATTAAAAACAATTCATTGGAATTATGGATTTCCCCAAAGTAACACCTACTTCAGTATTTTTTTTGATTAAATATGTTTCGTTGTTAAATGTTTTTTTTTATATACAATTATGGATTATATGCCTCAATGTTGGTCACATCCGTTCCACTAATTTATTATCTATGAGTTATTTTATCATACCAATAAAATTTTACATAATTTTGTCAAATGTTTGTCACTCTGTCAGGCGATACATCAGATTACTATGATATCTGCTACTTCATCCATCCTATAATTTAAATAGCGCTTACCTGGTAGATAACACTATTTATACATTGTGAAATGCAAATGATGTCTTTATTCGATATATAAGTAGCAAGTAGCCTATTCGTAACTTTACTTGCACATTGTGAAACAGCTCCTAAATATGATATCAGCAATGTATTTAGTCAGGTATTCTATACAATATTGAATATGCAGCTTGTACTGCTTCTAAAATATAATATTTTGAATGTTTGACCATCTTTCTCCGAGACATTAAGTCTCGGAGAAAGATGGTATTAAGATGGATTAATAAAGTAAAAGGATATTTTATTCTGTCTGGAGCTACGCAAAAAAAAAAATCGAGATTTAAAGATAATGTTTGGTAGTTTGGGACGCAATCTTAGAAAAATAAATATTAAATTTTATTAACACTGACACTTCTTTTTATAATTAGACTAGCTGACCCAGCAAACGTTGTATTGCCGATATTAAAATCTCGATAAAAGTAACTGTTGATCGTAGATGGGTGAAAATTTAAGTTGTATGTATTTTTTAATGGTGACTGTCAAAAAAATTTAAAAAAAATTCGTGTGGACCACCCTTAATATTCAGGGGGATGAAAAATACACGTTGTTTCTCGACCTACCCAATATGCACTCAAAATTTCATGAGAATCGGTCAAGCCGTTTCGGAGGAGTTCATTCTTTAATACTATGACACGAGAATTTTATATATTACATTATTTTTAAAGAAGACAGTTAAATGACACAAATCAGATCTCCACTGATATGTCGTACGGAAGGTTGTCATAATAAAAAATTAGGAAAACTGTTGACCCCAAAGATGGATACCAAATACCCCAAATACCCTGCAACTTCCCGCTAATTCCATAGCTAATCGGTTCCAATTATACTTATGACGATTTTGAGATCTTCGAGCTCAAAAATATAATTTGTGTTGTTTTGAGCTCAAAAAGTTAGCTGTTCTATGTTTTTGAGCTGTTCTAGCTCTAGTCTGGTAAAAGTTTAACAAAACACAATTGTTTTAATTTTCAAACGGCAATAACTTTTGAATGAATGAACAGACTTTCACGTGGTTGGCGTCATTCAACGAAGTTTATTGAGTTCCAATTGATCGAGCTTCGAAGTATTTCCGAAAAAACACGTTTTTTGGTTTCCTTTCGTCAACGATAACTCACGAAGGAATACACTGATTTTGACTGGTGGCGATTGACGTGGTTTTTTGATGTTAAGAACTGACTAGTGTTTGGAATCGATCGGTAAAGCAGTTTAATAGTTATTCCAAAAGTTATAAGAGGTTTACATACATCCAAACATACATACACACACATACATACATGCAGTATAATAACACACAAAACACAGCATAGTAACACAGACGTACAGACACCATCGCGGGAATAGTCAGGGAAGCTTCCTAGGATCTTAAAACGTTGAGATCTGATGAAAACTCGATTTTAGAAAAATGGAGTAAAACCAATAAATTCCCGAATTTTCGGAAATTTTGAATTTTCTTAGGGGAAGTTAAAAAAACCTACCTGGGAACACTAAATATAATTTAATAAACAATAAAATGATCAACTATAAATTGAGTATGTTATTATAATAATAATAAAAAAAATTGAGTTGAACTTACCAATTCTTACCGTGTTACCTTGAATGACGTTTAATTAAAAACTTTTTATTGAAATAAAGTACTGAATCCAGTCATAAGCCTTTATAACAAGGTAACTAAAATTATGTAATTTAATTAACATGTATAGTATAGTAAAATTTTTAGGAATTTTACACATTACCTAAGAATGTAGTGCATTTTAAAATCAAGAATATTTTAACATACTTTTAAATATTTTCAACAATATTTTATGTTTTAAATAAATATATTGGCTTACTTAATTAATTCTTCGATAAATTGCATTTTAATTAAACAAAAAGATACATTGTGTCATGCGAGAGAGATAAAATATTTTTAATATAGATATGGTCACAATAACATATTGCTAGGTTAGCTATAAAACTTAATTAATTGGTGGCTGGATGATCTTCTTACCGGGAGGTCTGCTTGATGTGTTTTTTATTATTATTATTTCCTTTAAAGTTAAAGTAATTATATATTTTATTATATGAAATGCTCACATAATGCCTCTTTATTTACGGTATGTGTGGATTGATGCATCTACTATACTCAATAACTCTTGTGTTTACAAGTATTAATTTACTTTTTTTTCTTTTTTTGACTTACTCGTGTAAGCCTTTCAGTTTTTGACATTTGAGAATTTTTGTTGCGTCACTTTGCATATATTGTAATTGAAATGATTTGTAAAACAATTATAATGTACATCTTGACTTAAAAGAGTGGCAATGAGTTTCTTGCTACTTCTTGTCATTAGCTCAACCCTTTACGAAGAAGCGGTAAATTCAATAAGAAACAATATTTTTATTTTTTTTGACATTCATAAGTGTCATTTCCGTGACCTAAATGAATAAAGTGTTTTTGAATTGGAATTTGAATTTAATACAGAAGAACCCTTATTTAGGGACTCAATAAATTGACCGACTTGGTATTACATGGATCTCACAACTTTCTACGGTAGAAGAACTGAGTTGCGAGACTTTTTTTACCAGTTATGGTTTGGATCATTGGATGGCAAATTTCATACATGGCCTGGATGGTCCAGGAATTATACAAACAGCACACATTATCGATGTATTGTACAGAATACCTAAATAACACAGATTGCCGCTAACATATAGGTAGGTACGTATGCTGAGGAAACGACATGAAAGGCGCGAACAATAGGTAATTACTTGGTACTACGATTTGCTGAAATATTAAATATTGTAATATTATGTCGTAATGTAGTTTTGTTTATTGATTTCTCACTTTTTGTATAATTACTGAAATAACAAATATAATGTTTACATTTTTCATTTATTATATTTATTTAACTCAACCTCTCGTTGTGTAACTGAAGAAGCTCTGGAAAGGCAAAGAAAGTTCAGTTAATTGACATGAATCAATAAAGTTATTATCACAGTTATTCGAAAGCCGAAAATTCATCATATTAAAAAAATATTCAGTTAAAAATAAACTTTTCTTTATAACTCATTGTACGATTTACCAAAATCTATTTATTAAAAGCTATGCGGGATAAAAACTCACGCCTTAAGGCATACGTGATATGCTCCATCGTAGAGACGTTGCTTCAATATGTGTCTTCTACCGCATTTATCACGGGGAGTGTTCCGAAGAGCTGTTTAACCTGATTCCTGCCGCCAAAATCCACCTTCGCAGGACACGCCTCAAATAACGATGTCATCCCCACCATCTGGATGTGTGGCGGAAAACCGCACTGTGGAGTGCGGTTTTCAAGGAGCTTATTCCTCGTACTACAAAGCTGTGGAATGAGCTTCATTGTGCGGTATTTCCGGGACGATACGACATGGGTACCTTCAAAATAAGCGCGCACACCTTCTTTAAAGGCCGGCAACGCTCCTGTGATTCCTCTGGAGTTGCAAGAGAATATGGTGACCCGTACGCTCTTTTGTCCTCATTTTCCCTAAAAAAATACGCCCCAGCGCTCTAACCCTCCGGATGACGCATTGCACCAAATATCTTAGTATTTTTTATGCTTTAAATTGCAAGCTTTTTCTAAGTAGATACTTAAATTTAATATTTCGTGGTAGGCCCTGCTACAGAAATAATGATATATAAATCATTTTCCTTATACTTACAAAATGTGCTTTATTACTCATATTTCAATAGGTGTTGGTTATGTATTTAAAACCAATAAAGAACAAGGTCAATTAAATTTGGGAGCGATTTGACCATCATTTATGTAGTTTCATATAAATCTGGCATATAAGAAGTCGTATTTTTTTTACAACTAGTTTTAGTAGAGAAGCCAATTTGAAAGTAAAACCCTTCCGTTTAATGGATGTAAGTAATTTATATCTAATTTAATATGTTAAAAATACATCATCGGCAGGTTGTCTCAAAACTCAGTCAAGATTATTTTTTTAAGACATTGAACTCATTCAGCTTATAGTTAAACGTTAACTCAAACCTATAACTACAATTTGTCCCGACATAACTATTAAATAGACAGTTATAAACAGAAAGTCAATCTAAGTAACTTAAAATAACTAAACATTAATAAATCAAAAATCAAAATAAAGACTCGGTTACACAAATTCTCTTTGAATCTGTTTTAAGCCTAACAAGCTTTAAAAATTGATTTTTTTGGTGAAAATTTATGAAAAATAAAAGCTAATAAGTTATTTACTTAAAATGACACGCATCAAATAGCTTGTACGTAATAAACAGATGAATATATTTTCATACACGATTAAATTAACATCGTTCGAATCACAATCGCACACATCATAATAACATTAATTATATTTAACACGAACATCTTAAGGCGAAGAGTAAGCAGAAAACACGCAAACATAGTGTTTTTAGACAAGTTTTGTGGTGAAAGTATAGCATTTCGAGCTATGAACACAACTTAATCCTGTTACACATATCCTTAAGTCTTATTTGTAGGTTGCTAATGCTTGCTGTTGGTTATAGTTAACACTGCCGAGCCTTTTTGAACTATCACATTTCTTTAAAGTTAAACACCTTCAATGTTAAACAATGTTTGCCCTGTACTTTCTCCGGGGCGTAAAAAGAATAGGGGAGTCCCAGGCCCATGGGTGTCGTAGGAGGCGACTAAGGGCTTTTTAGAAGTGGGAGAGTCACGCTGCCGTCTTATGACGTCAGCACAATCGGGCCAGACTCGTCCGGGTTAATTACCACACTCGCACAGAATACCGGCGTGAAGTAGCGGCCTAGTGCCGCTATGTTTCGCATAGGTTAGTGTCGAGGACCGGAGGCCATCCCTTCCCCCCCCCACACAAATTATGAGAGCGGTCCGTAAAAAGATATTACCCCAGGAGGGTACCAGCTCTACCAGAGCCGGAGAATCCCTCCCCGAGCACTCTCGCTCGGGCCGCCCTTCGTATTCTGGGGTGGGCACTGAACCGCGCATGACCGAGGACAAACGAGGCAGTAACACCACGGCACCCCGCTCCACGCTCAACGTGGACTTTTGCAATATCAGGGGAATTCACTCCAATTTAATCGCCGTCCACCACCACCTTGAGACGGCGCAGCCGGCCTTGTGTTTCCTTACGGAGACGCAGATATCTCGACCTAGCGATACGTCATATTTAACGTACCCCGGGTACAAAATTGAGCACAACTTTTTGCCTCATGCCGGGGTATGTGTGTACGTTAGGGAGGATATCTGCTGTCGCCGTCTCGGCAATTTTGAGGGTAGGGACCTATCTACTCTCTGGCTCCGCGTAGATTTAGACGACCGCGTCCGTATCTATGCGTGTGTCTACAGGTCCCATAGTGGTAACGCAGAAACCGATCATCTCATGGGCTGCGTTCAAGCTGCAATTGACGTCGTGCTTGCACAGATCCCCTCCGCTGAAATCGTGGTCTTGGGTGATTTCAACGGGCACAATGCCGAATGGCTTGGATCACGTACCACAGACTACGCAGGGCGATCTGTGCATAATTTTGCATTGGCGTATGGTCTGTCCCAATTGGTTGAGTCGCCAACGCGGCTCCCGGATGTGGATAGCCACATGCCGTCCTTATTAGATCTTCTGCTGACTACACATCCCGATGGTTACCAGGTCTTTGTCGACGCCCCTCTTGGAACGTCCGACCATTGCCTGGTCCGGAGTGTAGTGCCTATCCGACGCCAACGTCGCAGACCACCAGCGACCCGCCGCGTTTGGCACTACAAGTCAGCAGATTGGGATAGGATGCGTTCCTTTTTTGCATCCTACCCTTGGGGCAGGGTTTGTTTCCCTTCGGATGATCCTAGTGCCTGCGCCGTTGCAGTAGCCGATGTGATACTGCAGGGCATGGATATTTTTATACCAAGCTCTGTAGTACCGATCGGTGGCAGATCACAGCCCTGGTTCGATGCGTCAGTTAAAGCAGCATCTGACTGCAAAAAACAGGCGTATCGAACTTGGGTTGCGGCGCTGGGCACAAAGGATCCGAACTGCAAAGTTCTTAAGAGGAAATATAACCGTGCCTCCAGATTTTTTAAGCGGCAAATCGCCCGTGCGAAGTCTAAGCACGTCGTCAAAATCGGCGAGCAGCTTTCCAGTTACCCGACCGGAAC
Source organism: Leptidea sinapis (assembly GCF_905404315.1). Taxonomy (NCBI): domain Eukaryota; kingdom Metazoa; phylum Arthropoda; class Insecta; order Lepidoptera; family Pieridae; genus Leptidea; species Leptidea sinapis. Next base: position 10,159,302 of record NC_066275.1, on the reverse strand, counting down.
ACGCAAGTTCTGGTCATTGTCGAAAGCTGCTCTTGGTAACTTCAACCAGCCGTCCATGCCGCCGTTGCACATGAGGAATGACACCCTGGCCCATACGGCAAAAGAGAAAGCCGAGCTCCTGTGCGCTCTTTTCGCCTCCAACTCGACTCTTGACGACAACGGAAAAACACCGCCGACCATCCGGCGGTGTCAGAGCTCTATGCCTGAAGTACAGTTCAGACAGAAAACTGTTAGGCGAGCTCTGTTTTCGTTGGACGTCAGGAAGTCGAGCGGGCCGGATGGCATTTCTCCAATCGTGCTTAGAACGTGTGCCCCTGAGTTGACGCCGGTGCTAACGCGTTTATTCCGGCACTCTTATTCCAAAGGCGTAGTCCCTGACTCATGGAAGTCAGCCCTTGTCCATCCGATCCAAAAAAAAGGAGACAGTTCGGATCCGGCGAACTACAGGCCTATTGCTATCACCTCCCTGCTCTCCAAAATCATGGAGAGCATAATTAGCCACCAGCTTTTAGTATACCTAGAGGGTCACCAGTTGATCAACGACCGACAGTACGGGTTTCGCCATGGACGGTCGGCAGGTGATCTTCTGGTATACCTAACACATAGATGGGCGGCGGCTATTGAAAGCAAGGGGGAAGGCCTGGCAGTTAGCCTGGATATAGCGAAGGCCTTTGATCGTGTATGGCACAAGGCGCTCCTCTCAAAACTTCCATCATTTGGGCTTCCCGAGAGCTTGTGCAAGTGGACCTCCAGCTTCCTCACTGGGCGTAGCATACAGGTCGTTGTCGACGGATATTGCTCGAACCCGAAGCCCGTGAATGCTGGAGTGCCCCAAGGCTGTGTGCTATCTCCTACGCTGTTTCTTCTGCATATCAATGATATGTTGGACACCTCCAACATGCATTGCTATGCAGATGACAGCACTGGTGATGCCGTATACACGGGCCATGCAGGTCTCTCTCGGGAAATCGTCGACCAGTGCCGGGAGAAACTTGTGTCTTCTATCGAGTCCTCTCTCGAGAAGGTCGCGGAATGGGGTAAATTGAACCTTGTCCAATTTAACCCCCAGAAGACTCAAGTTTGCGCGTTTACCACTAAAAAAACCCCATTTGTCGTATCACCGCTCTTCGAGAACACTTCTCTAAAAGCCGCGCCTAGTATCGGAATACTGGGTCTCGAAATCTCGAGCGATTGCCAATTCCGTGGCCATCTGGAGGGCAAAGCCAATTTGGCTTCGAAGAAGCTGGGCGTCATCAATAGAGCACGGCAATACTTCAAGCCGGCCCACATTCTAGCGCTCTACAAAGCGCAGGTCCGGCCACACATGGAGTATTGCTGTCATCTCTGGTCTGGTGCACCCCAGTATCTGCTCGATCCATTTGACCGCGTGCAACGTAGAGCAGCTCGAATTGTCGGGGACTCAGTGCTCTGTGAACGGCTGGATCACTTGGCGTTGCGTAGAGACGTCGCTTCATTGTGTGTCTTCTACCGCATTTATCACGGGGAGTGTTCCGAAGAGCTGTTTAACCTGATTCCTGCCGCCGAATTTCACCATCGCACGACACGCCACAAGTTAGGATATCATCCCCACCATCTGGATGTGTGGCGGTCCTCCACAGTGCGGTTTTCAAGAAGCTTTCTCCCTCGTACTACAAAGCTGTGGAATGAGCTTCCTTGTGCGGTGTTTCGGGGACGATACGACATGGGTACCTTCAAAAAAAGCGCGTACACCTTCCTTAAAGGCCGGCAACGCTCTTGTGATTCCTCTGGTGTTGCAAGAGAATGTGGGCGGCGGTGATCACTTAACACCAGGTGACCCGTACGCTCGTTTGTCCTCCTATTCCATAAAAAAAAAAAACAAGTTTTTGGGCATGGCGGGACGCATTTTTTGGTACTTCTCTCAGAAAAGTTATTCTTATAGCTTGTACTTTTTGTGTAGGTTCATTTATTCAGATTCGTAGTGAATAACGAGGATTGTAAGCACATAAACTATTTTCCACCCAAGAATTTTGAAAATATTGGCTTTGTTACATAGATGGCGGGCCGGCAGCCGTGAACTCATATCGCTCAAGGTCGCTGGCATTTAGTGTCGCCTTAAACTGAACTAATGAAAAAAAAATATTTAAATTTTTATTTCCTGATGAATCTCATGAGCGTTAAAGTTTTGAAGTTAAAGTTCTGTCAGCGAAGCTCAGTACGTGTGAAAAAGGTTAAGTCTGTCGGTTATTTGTCGTTATACATATGTTTGGAAGTGTATGTGCGTGTTTTTGTATATGTGCGTATGTACCTATATGTGTTTGTTCCTTTTATACTGCTTAAGTAACATATTTTGTATCTACTGTATTCATTGAAATTTTAATAATTAATGTTTTGTAGATATTTTTACTGCATACCTACATAATATGTCAACATTCGAGAAATGTTTACCATAGTACGTAATGTAAAATAATAATGAAAAAAGAGACTTATTACTCTTTCGTTTAACTGGTACATATTAGTTTTTTTTTACACACAAAAAAAGTATTTTACAATTTACTTAAAGGAGAATGGGACTTTTGGGCCTGATGGTTAACAAGTTGAAATATACTTTAAAAAAAGGGTTTATTTTTCTGATGTAAAATACAAAAAACTAGCTCATTTTGCAATCTACAAACCGAAAAAACATTAAAATAAAGAAAATCGATTAAAATGACGTAATCGAATGCATATTTAATCGATTAAAATAACATTAAGATCCAGTTGTTTTATTTCAATAATATAAGTAAGGTGCATAGTTTATGTTCGAATTATTATTATGAATAAAATATATTATTATCTCAGAAAAAAACAGAACTGAGCAATTATTTTATTATCAATAGATCGATCAATAAATCGATTTACATAAAAAAACGATACCAGTGAAATCCTTGTTACTCAACGCTAACTTTACTTTGACAATGACAGTCTGACAGATCATTTCGTTTCTTCGCCATTGTCACTTCGTTTCTTGTTGTATTCGTTGAGTTACCGACTTGTTAACTAGGTACCTACCCAATTGAATTCCAAGGAAAGTAATTATTGTATCTAGCAGTCTGTTTTACATTTCATGTATGAGCTATTGAGTATATATTATTCTTATATGAGCAAATAAAACTATCTTTTAATTTAGGTATACTATATTATATTATCTTATTACGATAATACAAAAAAATGTCGTTACAGTAGTAGATAGGTATACGTAGATACTTAGGTATTTTTTATCTAAAACAAAAAACAAGGTTGGTACCCATATAAGTATGTGATAAATCCTTAGCAGCTAGGCATTTAATAAACGTAGAATAGATGAGCTGTCAACATATAGTTTAAGACATAACCTCATTTTTATATCTTCGATTACTCAGCTCCTAGATTGACAAATCTTGCAAAATTTTCAATTATGGATTATTTAAATGTTATCTTTTAAATGGTGCTACTTTCATTTTGTTATAACCTGGGTCCAGGAATGTATGGAAGCGTTTCAATCTCCTTTAAGTACAAATATAAACCCATTCGGATTTTACCGTGTACTCCATATCGTATTCTAATTTTTACAAACTTATTATATAAAATTACAAACAAAATTAATAAACAAACTTAATAATAGCAATTAGAAAATTATTATATTATCAACGTGTTAATTTGTAGGTTCTGCCGAAGATGGTGCTCGGAGGAAGCGAGTACGGGCCGAGAGCTCTGTACAAGAGCCTGCTCAAGCACTGGACGCACCAGAACCAGAACCAGATTCGGCACCGGCCCCAAAGGCCTTCATCAGCCCTTCGGTCAAAGAGTACCTTGAACTTGGCATGGCGATACCCGGTAAGCTGTCAGACTACTTGTTTACTCACTATAACTTGATATTACCTGCAACTATTTTTAGTCTGTACACTGCACTCGCACCGGATATTGGGCATAGTTGTTCTTATCATAAACAATAGAAGATGTTTTTGTGAAATGAGGTTTTCATATACCTAAGCTTACTTTTTAAGGCATTACGTATATTTGCCAAACTAAATTAAATTTAAATAATAATATATATTATATCATTGCGCAAAAGAATTATATAATTGCCATTTTAGAACAATCTATGCTATATACTGACGTAGTATAGTTTTAGAATTTGAATACTTAATATATTTACTTTATTTGCATTTGTTAAACGTTTCCGAAATTTTGATAAGTAATAAAACTCAGATTGTGAATGTTTGTGGCTGCATATTTCAGAAAGCGTTTTATTTAAACGTGAAACTTAAACTTAGAAGTTCAACAGATCACCATGGAAAGTGGTCTACAGGGTGGTTTTTTGAGAAGGGCGGTAATGGCCAAGTCGGAAACTACGAGACTTAGAGAAAAGTCATGAAAGGAGCCATGCCCTCAATTTATAAGAAAAAAATTACTGCATATTTAGATTTTTAAAATTTCTTGAATTTTTGACGGAAATCGGCCCGTATGATTGATTTTTCAAAAAAAAAAAATTATCCTGTATCATTGGATCAATCTTTGTAAAGAAATGTTTCTTAGAACGAAAGGAAATACCTACAAAATTTTTGTTTTATTATTTTTACACGGAACGAAATTTTACTTTTTTTGTTGATTGCCGAGGATAAATCCTGTCATGGTATCAAATGCCGTAAGCTCATTAGAGAGACGTATAAACTTATGCATTGTAGGCAACAGAAAGCATTTTGAGCAATTTATAATTTGGTAAAAATGAAATATGAAAAGCAATTTGTAATTTTTTTCTATTTCCTTTCATTTTTAGTATTACATATCATTCCAAAGTTTGATCCTTATCAGCAAAAGAGTCCATTGGTTCAATAATACAGGTGTAATTTTTTTTGAAAAATTATTCGGCTCGATTTGCATCATAAGTTCAAGAAACTTTAAGAAACTAAATATGCAGTAAATTTTTTCTTAGAAATTAAGGGCATGACTCCTTTCACGACTTTTCTCTAAGACTCGTAGTTTACGACTTCGCCATCAAAAACCACCCTGTGTAGGTATTCATAAGCGAAGATTACTTTCGAGTTATGCATTGTGCTAATAACCTGCCAACAATTTATTAATATAATGTTAGAAAGAGCCGCAACCAAATCGACAGTTAGAGTACATAATATGTATATATGTTAACAAATATCTCTTTCAAAAACCAGCCGCTGTGACGAGTTAGAGACGTCTCAACATGACATGGAATAAGTTCTAAAGTCACAAAGAGATTTTAAAATCTTATTTATCCTTAATACTACATAAGAAAATCCTAGACTCATGCTAATCATACGCAAACCAAACCTGCAGCATCTATAATACCCACACGAAAAGAAAAATTTTAATATGGAATATCGAAGCGATGGATAGACGCATTCTTAATTTTAAACTTCGAAACAAATAACGAGAGAAAAGTCAAATTTATAGATGTGTTAAGCCAGTGTTTTATTCTCATGTGATGCTGTATTACTGTAACATTTCATTAAAATCCATTCAGTAGTAGGAAATGAATTGATGTGTTACAGAATAAATAAATATTAATATTTTAAAACTAATTCAGTTGAAATCTCAGACTTCCTACTAATTATTTATGACCTTTTTAGTAAACATCTATTAAAAAGGTCAACATATAATGGTCAAATAACATCTTAAATACAAATAGATTAATATATTATATTATCTGCGCCACCGTCGCTCACTAATTAATAACTATTTCCTTAAAGACTTACCCCCTTATTCATAATAGTCTGCTAACTTAAAGCATTGCTAATTCTCACTCTGTCTTCTTCTATTCACCTAAGTCAGAATGAGAAAAAAACACTCCTTAGCGGCTGTTTTAAGTTAACAGACCATTATGAATAAGGGGGTTACTATACTAGACCATATCTTGGGTTACATCAACTTGGAAGTTATATTATTAATAATTCCTTGGGGCCTAGGTTATAAATAGCGCGAATAGCCCTCTTCTCCTTTAGGTATTCTTAAAATATGATTTTGGATGTGTTTATGCTATTATTATTCTAAGCAAAGAGATCTACGTACTTAGTTAAAAACTAAAAGGTCACCTTGGCTACATCTATGTGTACATCTTGTATGTACATGTCATAAAACCTGATTTTCTAGGACGTGAGTCATGTTCGTGCCATCCTCAATGTTTTCCAGTTGCCACCTAAAATAATATACAAAGTTTATACTAATGTTTCAAACGAAGAGTCGGTATTAAAGTTGATAATCTTTTGAGACAAGTTTTAAAGCAATTAATAAAATCTTATAAAGCTGCAGTATTATTGATTATTATCAGTATATTAGCATAAATAAATATTATTGATCAAAACTTGAAGACAAAATCGATGCATGTATATGTAGAATTAAAATTCGTTGCTCGTCAGCGAGATCAAAACAGGTTTAGCCAAGATTTTGAAGAATGACTTGAGCGTTATATTCACGTACACAATATTTTATTATTACACACATATTTTCTTATATGATTATAATCTTAAGGCGACACTAAATGCCAGCGACCTTGAACGATATGAGTTCATGGATGCCGGCCCGCCATCTATGTAACAAAGCCAATATTTTAAAATTCTTGCGTGGAAAACAGTTTATATGTTTACAATCCTCGTAATCCATTACTAATCTGAATAAATGAAACTACACAAAAAAGTACAAGCTATAAGAATAACTTTTCTGAGAGAAGTACCAAAAAAAATGTGTCACGCCATCCCAAAAAACTTGTTTAACTTCAAAGAAAAGTGGTAGTTCTTAAAGGCTCGGCAGTGTTAGCTATACTTTCACCACAAAACTTGTCTAAAACACCATGTTTGCGTGTTTTCTGCTTACTCTTCGCCTTAAGAAAAATAAAATGTAATATTAAATATTTTATTGCATAATATGTTCTACGAAAATAAACATTACGAGAGAAGTATTGAAGAATCAGTACTTACTAGTAAAATGTTTCTTTAGTTGGATTGGTACTATATGTAATAACACAATCTAATACAGAACACAACACCATTACATTTTTAATTACACAAACACTAAAATTAAAACGCGGTCCAATTTAACAGGACACTAATGGATACTAAATTGTTTCAAATGGACTTGAGCTGTTTCAATATAAGATACTATTACCATGTCGTGTTTAGCTGTCATCAAAATTATAGAAATCTTAATGAAAAGATACTTACTTTGACATTATAAGTTCACAATATACGATTGCTTTTTGCTTAAACGCTTCAAACATATCACATACTTTAAATATAAACATAAAGCAAACCAATAGCTTAGAAACATTTGTTGGATATCTATTTTTTACAAATATCTGATTTTTGCGATACAATTGTTAGCAATTGTGATCTTAGTCACGAGTAGAGTATTAAGGAGACTGATTAAAGGCATAAAAAGGCATTGATTTTCTCAAAATTGATTCCTTTAGAATTCTTTTTGATGTCATTTCTAATAACTACTACATACTACTACCGCTTCGGAAACAAATGGCGCTCTGAGAGAGAAGAAGCGGCGTAAGAAACTCTCCCAGCATTCTTTTTTGCGCTCTTTTCAATAAAAATGTACAATATTGTACAGTCATTTCTATCGCTATAAAATAATCACAATCTAGTCCCAGGCTCTCCGATCATTTAGATATTCAGCAGTGGAGTAATAGGATTTACGACAGAGCCTTTTTTTTTAAAACATTTAAAATTATTTATAGATAATGCCTGAACAGTGGCTGGGACTTTATTAAAGAAGTGTATACATTTACCTTAAAGCTATTATGTATCTTATGAAGCCTACTAGAATTAGTTACAAGCAATCCCTTGTTTCTAGTGTTATAATAATGTAAATCACTATTAAGAGCAAATTGTGAAAATTACTATCAAGAGTAGATTGTGATATAAAAATAAAAAAAAATACATAAGGACAATTTTTGATATTTTTATCACTTTCTTGTGGATATTAATATTTTATTGATGCTTTCTAATCATTAAATTGCAAAGCTTGCAAGGTTCACTATATTTACTAGAGCAGCCTTGCTTAATACAGAACCTTGGACTTTTCCTACTTATAACAGTTGACCATTTATCAATGGCAGTCGTTAATGTTACTTTCATTTGTCATTTCATTAGTTTGCTTGTTCGTACAGTTGGCCATAACGTTATGGTTTGCATGATGGTTTTAACCTTGCATGTACATCCGAGCTTCTTAGAAAACTCTCAGTCAAACTACAATGAACGCCGACGATGTGATAGATGTACTTAGTTAACACTTGTTCTGCAGAACAGAAAAAGAGATTGCACTGAAGGGTGTGAAGGAAGGTAATTGCAAAGAAAGCAGTTTTCTTACTCGTATTTGATAGATGAATTGAGATTTACACCAAAAGATTACAAAAAATATCTATGAATGAATGAAAAACTATCATTAAATCTGTTCTGATCCTTCCCCCATGGCAGATAATTAAAAACGAAGAAGTGTGCAGGCAAGCCCGCGCCGTGCGCCATACACGCTCGGTTATGCTCGCGCGAAAACCTAACCGAGCGGCATAAAATATCAATTTTCATATTTGCTTGGTTGCATGAACATGCACCTATAACTGTACAGTTTTATCACACACATGCTAGGATTTGCCTGTCGGCTAAAACCATCGTGTTAACCCTAACGTGTATGGCCACCATACTGTGTTACTTAACTGACTTGTATGTAAATTAAGTGCTTACTAGTGATGACCCGCTCATCGCTCGCGTCTCTCCTGTCCGTGTATTCATGCCTGGTTAAACTCGTGCAATGGTATCATTTGGTGTTTTGGTACATCAATGCTATGGCATCATTTTCAATGTAAATCTATGGACTATTTTTAACTTGGAAAGCCATTAATACTGACTATCTAGAAACCCAACTCATATAATCATTTTATTATTTTATATATATACACATCAAAATGTCTAAGCAACATGTACTAATTTATATTTTAGGATGCTTTTCACATTATAACGTTGTATTTTATTTTTAATATAATAATTTAGGGTCCTATGATGTACAAATAACAGCTGTTGGTTTATAAGTTCTTTTAATAACAGAAATTAACGATATTAGAATATTCTGCAGAAACCAAGGCACATAAACAACTAAACATTTTTTTAACAAAATGAAATTTCTAAAGAATATGAAAATATTGAGAAAGAATAGGATAATTTAATACAAAGTATGGCCTCCTCTGCTATTCAGAACTTGTCGGCAACGATTATTCATTGAATTAATGAGACTGTTTGTCATCTTGCGGTATGCGCTCCCAATGGAATTGTAGTATCCTTCAGCTGTTGGGTTGTTGTCACTCCGTCCAAGTCCTTCAAAACACGTCTCTGGAGCATGTCCTGTGCGTGCTCGATGGGGTTGAGGTCTGGCGATTGGGCAGGCCAGGGCAATACCCGGACGTCCTCCGTTGCCAAGTATTGACTGGTTCGCCGAGCTGTATGTGAACACGCATTGTCATGCATTAACGTAAAATCGGAGCCAAAGGTTTGTGCAAATGGATGGACATAAGGTCTGAGAATATCCTCAACGTAATTTTCAGCGTTCATGTTTCCATTTACAAAAACGAGCTCTTGAGCCGCTGTATGGATGAACTTCCTGAATGCACCTGAGCCTTTCAGTATTTCCGTACCGACAGTACACTTGCACCCTTCCTGTATCAGGCCTAAACCTGAATCGCGACTCATCGGTAAACATAATTATCCCATTTTTCCTGGGTCCATGTTCTGCGTTCTCTACACCATTCATTTCGACGAGCGCGTTTCCCGTGACGAATCGGTGGGCACCTAATTGGGCGTCGAGCTCGTAGGCCGTTCTCATGCAGTCGATTTCGCACAGATTGGGGACTTACATCAACACCATTTGAATTTTGTAGCCTCAAACTTATCCCTCTAGCGGTTAACATCGGCTGGCGGCTTGCAGTCAGTTGTATGTACCGGTCTTGCCGAGTGGTTGTATTCCTTTTACGGCCTGAATGCTGTTCAGCGGGTTCCTTGTATTAATGTAGCGTTGCCAAAGATGACAAATAACACTTCTATCAATGCCAAAATGCCGAGATACCTGAGATTCATTACTTCCCGCTTTCAACATCCCTACAGCTCTTTGCATTTCGTTAAGAATATCTTACAATTCAATTTTGTCGCTAACTTTATTTAAATGTTTGGTAAAATTATAAAATCAAGACTAAACGTAGCAATAAAAATGCACTTAAATACAAACAACTTCCCTTTCATTCAATTTTATGAAAAAAACAAAACATAATCGAATTCTTTTTTACAACCAGCCAGTATGTCATCAATAACAAAAAAGTTTACATACCTATGCACTTTGAGTGAATAAAGACTTAGAAATTAATTAATATAAATGGTAAATTTGTAATATCATGCATGTTGCTTAGAATTTTTGATGTGTATATCTTAACTCATATATTTATTTTAACCAAATTTAATATTAATTTCAAATATCTATATATACAAAGCACGCAGACGGCGTTGGAAGTTTTATTCCTCAACAATATGTACAGGCCCCCATAATATATCGCTAGTAAGGTCTTGGTGAGAAAAGCTTAAAATCGTTTGATGATTTTTAGGTTGTTTGAGATTCTAGATGGTCGGGATCAAAAGCTATTTAGGTTCAAACATTTCTCATAGAGTTAGATAGCCCATTGTTCACTTGAACGTGCCAACAATTGCCATTTTGAACAAATTGGTTTGTTGACACTGTAAGTGACCTGCTTCTGTTTGTGCTACCATTGCATAATACGATTAACCAGGCTTGCATGCCCGTGTATATTACACGCGATTGACGTCAGTAGGTCACTAGTTTATTAGTAAAGATATAGGTATAAAAAACATGCCCAAAGTCCTACTTTGGTTTTCTTCTGCCGAGAATATTTTTATCGTGTCTTGGCTCTTGTTTTACTTGTCTCAGTCATTTTCAACCATTATGATGTAGGCCTTCAGATAACGCCATGTAGCCTAGTTTAGCGCATCCATCTAGCTCATGCCTGCAGTTTTCTTGATGTCATCCATCGCAACTTTTGTCTCTTTTCGCCTCAAGCCTTCCAATCCAGGAGCGTTTGACTCACGAGCCATATTTTGCTTGTCCACTGCCACTTTAGACTTACAGATCGGCAAACGGTTCTGGATAAAAGCCAACGGGCTTTTTGCGGTCGGGGTTCCTCATGCATTTTCTTCAAGTTCGAATGTAATTTAATATCTTCATTGTTCATTTTTACAATTTTTCGTGACTGAAGGAAAAAGCGTTATGCCCGGTTAGTTTTGTTCGGCATAGTTCGGTTCTTCAAATTCAAATATTTTTATTCAACATAGGATGTGATATCATTTATTGAAAGTCAAAAACTACCAGCCATTCCAAAAAGTATGGCTCAGACCTGAGAAGAACGGGCGCAACAAACTCAGCGGGCTTCCCTTTTTTTTCCAAAAAAATTTGTTACAAAGTAATATCCAACATTTAAACTTATGATTTATTAGCCCGAGGGCTGCCGGTCCATTCCCAATCTGAAATCATAAAGAAAGCCATTTAAGTTATAGTAACCTTTACCACACAAACGGTTTTTATTCGTCAAGTGCTGGCTTCATAATTCATATTTACATAATTATTTCAACTTATGCGATTATTACGTCGTAGCCTACTTTGCTTACCATTTAACTGATAATGAAGAATGTAAGTTAAATTACATCCACCATTATGGAAACAATAGCCATTCTGAGAGATAAGAAATACCAAAAACTATCAAAACTGAAAAAGGACGAATGTGTTCCTTTAAGTTTTGATTTTTTACGCAACACAATATTTAGTTCTTTGAAAGTTAAGTTTAACTTATTTTTGAGAACTGACATTTTAATTTAATTTTTTAAAGTATCAATTTTTTTACTGGGAAAACCAACAGCCATATAATCTTTAATGATATTTAACATAATTATAGATAGTTTCTTGCGCCGTTTGTTTCCGAAGCGGTAGTAGTATCTAGTATATTAGAAATTACATCAAAAAGAATTCTAAAGGAATCAATTTTGAGAACATAAATGCCCTTATAGGTTTGCACAATTAGTAGGTGCGTTTACTTGTTACTATTCTATTTTATACAAAGATAACAACTGCTTATTATTTGGAAGTGTACAAGTATATTTTGCGTGAGTATTGCCCGCGCGACGCCGCGGCCGTAGTGGTTAAGAAACAAACGGTTTATTGGCAATGAGTATACTTTGTGTCTTCTCGGTGGTTATGTGGGTCGGCGCGTGCAATATTGGAATATTAATGATGAATCGAGCTCTCCATTATACTAAACATGTACCGTTTATGCCTTTCTTTGGAAACTTTATTAAGAGGAAACATTAGCAATTTTTTATTTTCTCGTCTGTTTTTTTCATTGTTTTGTATCTATTACATTATTATCTAGCCCTAGGTCATTGACGTACAATAAACAAATAGACTCCGTCAATCGCCAAACAATGTGTGAGTGGCGTGGTATTTACAAATTGACAAATTAAAACTGGTCACGCATTATCGGGCTGTCAGTTCGTCTATCCACTAGTATATAAGTTACAACTTATTAAATTTTGGTGAAGAATCATTCAGAGTTGAGAGAGAGAGAGCAGCTGGTTAATGTCCTGAACGCATTAGCATTTTTAGTTTTTTTAGGATAATCATTTTGTAAGTATATACACACAAAAACAGCAGTTTTATATATTAGTTTATTATATATTTTTACAATCTACATTTTTTGTTTGTCCCACATTTCCTAAAAAGATAAAGATAATTATAAACTTGAAGCTTTAAGCGACTGTCTTAAGAAGCTTTAAGATACTTGGTACTACTTAAACTGAATAGATAAAAAAATATGTTCATGTATCTTTTACAGCAAAAATAAAATAATGGGCCAAGATCTAACAACTCTCTATTGAATTAATAACCTTATATTTTAAATACTCATTTTGTTCTTTGAAATAGCTACTCAAGGAATCAAAGAAACCGATAATTAAAAATACACAATAATGACGTATATGAACTAAATCACCCTGACATTCTGCGTAACTTTGAGGTCATATATAAAGCAGTTTTATACTTATATGTTTCAGGTACATAATATATTAATCAGTCGACTTAATAACGATATAAACACACATTACAATATAAACCTTCTCTAGACAATGTTATTCAAGAGACATTGTTTTCTTCTATTGAAAAGTATTGGCTGTTTGAGATGATACAAACAGTGATACTGGTATTACTTTATTTTATTGAAAATAGGGGACGAGAGGAGCAGGTCATTCAGCTGATGGTATTTGTTATGCCATGCCCATTATAATGCAGTGTCATTTAGGATTCTTGAGAAATTCAAAAATTTTGAGTGGCACTACAATGCTGAGACATAAGATGTTAAGTCTCATTTGCCCAGTAAATTCACAAGCCGGCGCCCTTCAGACCAAAACACAATAATGCTTACACGTTACTGCTTCATGGCAGTAAAAGGCGCCGTTGTGGTACCCATACGCTAGCCGACATCACACATATATATACCTACTGCAAGTGCTTCAAACAACACAAACTATTAATAGAGAAGCTAGAAAAAAAGGAAAAGGTTGACCTTTAATGAGAAGAAGTGGCAGGAAACTCATTGCTACTCTTTAAAATCAACAAAATCGTATCAATTAAGTAACCCGCGCCCGCTCATTGTATGAATTGTCATATGAAATGAAATGTAATTGATTGAATTATTTGTAATGCGAATACATGTATAGGTCTAGTCTTGTCGCAAAGTGCGGCAACTAATACAACGCCCAAGTGGTCGTACTCAAGCAAGTCTCGAGCAATGTGTGACGTTCACGTGCCACATATTCTGTCAAACTTAATAATTGAAACTAAAGTGCCGGGTTGCGTAGTAAAAGTTTGTAAAATAATACTACAAGAAATAAGAAAGACACTGTGATCGCAAATCATCAGTAAGTATTTAGTATTTTATTAATTTTAATGTAAAATAACACTAAGCATATATTACTAAATTTGAAAGATGCCATTCAGTGTCAAGATGCCAAGCACACAAGTATCTAATAGTTTCCGTAATAAAAAGGCTTTTCTTCTTAGATAGCGCGATATCTAGTTGAAGAGCAGCGGAGACCAATCCTTAATCTAAAATATAGGTATTGATTAGTCAAAAAATATAGGTTCCCAATAAGTAATCACCATTAATTATATAGTAAGACTTCTAAAACACTGCATCTTATGGTATCAGTATTATTCCGATCAGTTCAGTAGTTTTTGTATTAAAACTGAAGGGAAACGGAGAAAAAATCCATTTATTAGTAAAGACTTTGTAAAACAATGTACGAAGCTTAATTTAGTTTCTGAATTAAGCCATTGCATATAATATATCCGGCTTTTCAATTTGTTGTTTTTAAGTAATTTCCAACACTAATTCTGGGCTAAAATATACCATAATTTATAGATGACGTGGATTTCGAACCCGTGCCTTTCGGGGTACGCCCCAGTACTCTTCCACCAATCCCCAGCCCTCTGTTCGTACGGTTCGCTCAGTGGATCCTTATAGGCCCGGGTTTAAATCCCTCTGCGTTCATAAACTTTGGTACATCAATTAAGGCGACGAGTAAGCAGAAAACACGCAAACATGGTGTTTTTAGACAAGTTTTGTGGTGAAAGTATAGCATTTCGAGCTATGAACACTACTTAATCCTGTTACACATATCCTTAAGTCTTATTTATAGGTTGCTAATGCTTGCTGTTGGTTGTAGTTAACACTGCCGAGCCTTTTTGAACTACCACATTTCTTTGAAGTTAAACAAGTTTTTTGGCATGGCGTGACGCATTTTGTTGGTACTTCTCTCAGAAAAGTTATTCTTATAGCTTGTACTTTTTTGTGTAGGTTCATTTATTCAGATTAGTAGTGAATAACGAGTATTGTAAGCATATAAACTGTTTTCCACGCAAGAATTTTGAAAATATTGGCTTTGTTACATTGATGGCGGGCCGGCACCCGTGAACTCATATCGCTCAAGGTCGCTGGCATTTAGTGTCGCCTTAACTTAGTATGTTATTCAGTAATTGATCGATTTGTACAACTTTAAACATTGTATTAAAGCTACAGAACGGACTATTGGAATGCGATGATATAACGATAGAAATGACGCATAGGAATCACATTTATTGTGGGAAGATGATATTTCTCATGAGGTTCTGATCGATGTTAATGTCAACCATGTCATTTGCTCGTATATCCGTTCATCTATCTCTAGATTCAAGACACTAGTATAAATTGATTGTCTGTCATCAATGACGTTCTTCTATCTTACCTTTTATTGTACCACTAAGGGTCTGCTGTTTATGGCTATATGTATTCACGAAAGTAAGTAATAATAATAATAATATTGACACACTTACACAAATTATCTAGCCCCAAACTAAGCATAGCCTGTACTATGGGTACAAGACATCGATATATTTAATACAATATATTTACTTAAACATCATGAATACATATAAAACATCCATGACTCGGAAACAAACATTCATATTCATCATATAAATGATTGCACCTACCGGAATTCGAACCCGGAACCTCTAGCTTAGTAGTATTAGTGAAATATCTATACTAATGTTGTAGAGGTAAAGTTTGTGATTTCGTGAGATTGTAGGTAATCTCTGGATCTACTGAACCAATTTAGAAAATTCTGTTACCAATAGAAAGCCAATTTATTTGTGAGTGTCATAGCCTATATTTTAACAAAAATGCAGAATTACGTAGTAGTAGGATTTGCCAAGTATGTCGAAGAAAAACGGTCAAACGATAAAAATAATTTATATGGCAAATCAGCGTTTGACCAGTCAGCTTTTATAAGATGAAGGGTAAATAATACATTTTAAGGCAACACTAAATGTCAGCTACCTTGAGCGATATGAGTTCACGGCTGCCGGCCCGCCATCAATGTAACAAAGCCAATATTTTTAAAATTCTTGTGTGGAAAACAGGTTATATACTTACAATCCTCGTTATTCACAACTAATCTGAATAAATGAACCTACACAAAAAAGTACAAGCTATAAGAATAACTTTTCTGAGAGAAGTACCAAAAAAATGCGTCACGCCATGCCAAAACACTTGTTTAACTTCAAAGAATAGCGGTAGTTCAAAAAGGCTCGGCAGTGTTAACTATAACCAACAGCAAGCATTAGCAACCTACAAATAAGACCTAAGGATATGTGTAAGTATTAAGTAGTGTTCATAGCTCGAAATGATATACTTTCACCACAAAACTTGTCTAAAACACCATGTTTGCGTGTTTTCTGCTTACTCTTCGTCTTAAGTTACTTAGTAGTGGCAGTAACCTACATAAAAGTTTGTTTCCGGGCACCTACGGAACGTAACGTTATGCAACGTCCGACACACACTTGGTTGTTGTTTTGACCATTTCACATCATCCCGGTAACACGGCCGAAGGACTTTCATTATACATCTTGACTGGTTTGCCTCTAGAGTTATATTATAACGTTGGCATTGCATTTTTTTTAGTAATTCCTTATTATTGTTAGAGCAAGGTTTATCAACCTTGTCATGTGTTGACAGTTCGCGTGTTGATGTTAATTATTATCTAAGTTTACGTCATTTTAACGTAAATACAAAAGTTATGTCAGCTCGTTGTCTAACTTTGATCACACGGTAAATTGGTATTAAAGATATACAGGTGGGTGTGAGATATGTCGAAGATTAGCTTGTTGTTGGGTAATGGGTTACTCAATATACCTAATATGGAACTTTTTGTAGCAACTATCATGGATGGATTAAAACAAACACAAAATTAAACAAACGCTGTCTCAAGTTTATTACGATACATCAGTAAAATGCTTAACAAACGCATAGACAAGACCATTGTCTTATACCCATAGTATAGGCATTGTTATATCGTTTTATATTTAATACGATATTTTGAGTGAAATAAACATTAATACATGTAAATATCCACGACTCGGAACATGCATTTTCATAATATAAATGCTTGCACATACCGGGATTCGAATCCGGACCCCTAGCTTAGTAGGCAGGGTCGCTGAGCAATGAGCTATTTGGGTCTTCGGTATATACAATGTGTCCCGGCATGTACTAATAAATCTGTAGGAATAGTAACTATAAACTTTTTTTTATCGACGAAAATACCCCATATAGGGGGTCATTTCCAAAACCCTACCAGTCTTCAGTACTTTTATTTTTACCTGAGCAAAATTCACCTTAATTTGTTAAACCACGGCGGTTTAAGTTCTACATCTTGTTCAATGTTGGTCTTATTTTAAAGGCAAAGGTGTAGAGTTTTTTTGTGATTGCCGGAGGGGAAAAAGTTTATTTTTTACTACTGTAAATTATTTAATATAGCTATGTAAATTAATGTAATTAGTATAGTTATGAATGATAATATTTAGTGTTGATCCGATAAGTTTTATAAACGTGTTTCGCCTGTACACGAGGCATATTTAGAAGCTGTTAACTCGCCAAACACTGTCTCTCGTTGCAGCGTTATCCTAGTGATTTTGGGACACTTAGCAGAATAAACATTATAATTTAAAATATTTTAAATAACAACATCTATTTTTTACGTTGTTCTCAATACGTTAACGTCTACTTAAATTGAAACTCAAAAAGTACTGATAATAATGGTAAAGTCTGGATGTGTTGGCAATAAGGCTTACTTTTTTTTGGAAGAGGAGGATAAACGAACATATGGGTCACCTGGTGTTAAGTGATTATCGCCGTACACATTCTCTTGCAACACAAGAGGAATCACTCCTGTGATTCAACGCTCCCGCGTTGCCAGCATTTTAGAAAAGTGTAAGCACTTTGTTTGACGGGACCTATGTCGTAACGTCATGAAAATACCGTACAAGGAAGCTCACCAAAAAGGTTCACAGTTATAGAAATTAACATAAATTTATTCAAACAAAACAAATCTTATAACTATATTTACAATACTATGATTACATTCAATTAAACCTATCATTTCTGGGGAAGCGTACCAAGCTGGCAGCATTTCCACGTAGAATCCAACGTGCAATCGCTAGGCTGATCTGTTGACCGAAATAACTGCTAGCGCTTGCGTTTCCAGTAGCCCTATTGAGGCATGAAGATAGTTCATAGTTCTTTGTACATTCTCCGAGCCTCTGCGCCTCACGGGCCAAGTGTGTGACCAAATGGCACAAACATGTAAAACTCTGAAATATATATAGGTATATAAATTATATACAAAAGGTATGTGTAATGTTCAACCAATGCACCTTATTATTATTCTGAGGAAGGACATAATAATAATATGTATGGAGGCATGTTGGTTTGCGCCACGGCTTGCTAAAAGTTACTGCCTGTATGTTTCGACACAGTTTTGCAGTTATAACAATCATTCTTAGTTTCACAGCTGTTACAATATTATTGAGGCTTGTTACAAAAACTAACTAATTATAATGAAATTTTCTCATTGAACAATTATTAGTGAACATATTGCAATTGCATTGCAAATTCAAATAATTCTATTCAAAATAGGATATGATATCAATTATTGAAAGCCAAAAACTACTTCCTACTTCCAACTTACTACTTCCAAAAAGTATGCCTCAGACCTGAGAAGAGCGGGCTTTCCATAAAAAATATGGTTACAAAGTAACACCGTACAATTAATCTTATGATTTAAGAGCCTGAGGGCGGTCGTTTTATTCCCAATCTGTGGTATCATTAAGAAAGTCAATCATCAGTCATCAATTTATGTTATAGTAACCTTTTCCACACAAACGTTTTTTAACAATTATTTTGAACATCATAATACATTTGTTTTGAACATTTTCTGGGATCTTGTTGTAAAAAAACTTTTGCAGTTAATTTAAACAGACTTACTAACTTGATTTAGCTGAGTAGTAGGCATTATAAGTTTATATCTATTCCTGGTGTTAACATTATTCTTAGTTTTCTTATATGACAATACCGACACGACGACGATTTCAATAAAATTCGCGAGGCAGACGACGACTGTATATAATGAGATGTAAAGTATCAATAAAAGCAAGTAGTATGGTAGTATATTCGGTGTTATAGACTTTATTTAATCATCTTCATAAATTATCTACTCTAGTCATAGTCAATTCACCAGTGCGATGCCGACAGAAGTTCTAATTAGTTTGAGAAAAGATAGTACGTTTAAATTGTAAAATAAAATTTTAGAATAAATCTACGACACTTTTGAGCACAATTTATTACCGGGGGGAGGCCTTTGCACAGGATGCCGGCTAGATTATAGGTACCACAACGGCGCCTATTTCTGCCATGACGCAATAATGTGTAAACATTATTGTGTTTCGGTCTGAAGGGCGCCGTAGCTAGTGAATCAAGGTGACGAGCGCAATTGTAGTGCCGCTCAGAATTTTTGGGATTTTTCAAGAATACTGAGCGGCACTGTATTTTAGTGGGTAGGGCGTATTAATTACCAGCAGCTGAACGTCCTGCTCGTCTCGTCCCTCATTTTCATAAAAACGACAGTGTAGTTACTTTTTTAATGATTTCCTTCTACGTTCGTCCACCGTCGTAATACCACAAACGTATTATTTTAACATGATTGAGCTGCTAGTTTAGATATTGTCAAAAATAAATAAATATATGTATAGTAACAAAGAACACTGAGCCGAAGTTAAGTCGAGTTTTGAAGTACATTATTATCTTGCTTTTATTTCAATGGTATTTTTAAAAATCATTTTGACATTTTGGATTTTAAGAAATGTCTTTTTCATCGATTTGACATATCTTTGGCATTGATTTAACATCACCCGATTTGATATGTTATTTAACACTGATTTGACATGTTATTAATACTGATTTGACATGTTATTTACACCAAGTTGGCATATAATTTACACCAATTAGATTTGTTGCTTACACTGATTTTGCAGTTAATTTAAACAGACGATAAACCGGCTAAGTGTTTTGTTACAATTCTCAAAATTACGTGCTGGCTAAGTTGGAGTTTTAAATAATCTGATTCTTGCTGTAGGTACATATATTTTTTATTTAGGTGTATAAATCGATTTTTACGATCCTCGGATTATAAGAAGTATAAAGGTTAAAAGTTCATTACAGTACCTATATTATTGTGTATCTTGATGTGTGGTATTATGCAAGTGTTCACTTGTTTCGCCGACCTCTGTTTTAATGGAATAAGAAGAAAAAATGTAATCACGTTACGTGGCAGGTGGTTATTGACCACCGACGACCGTGCGGCGTGCGCTCTTGTGACACGTGAGGAATTACTTGACGTACGCCAATTTTCAAAAATTTCCTCCTTAGTCATTCACTCTTGACAGAGTGGTCGTGGTTTTTTTTTATGAAAATACGGGACGAGACGAGCAGGACGTTCAGCTGATGGTAATTGATACGTCCTGCCCATTACAATACAGTGCCGCGCAGAATTCTTGAAAAGCCCAAAAATTCTGAACGGCACTACAATTGCGCTCGTCACCTTGAGACATAAGATGTTAAGTCTCAATTGCCCAGTAATTTCACTAGCTACGGCGCCCATCAGACCGAAACACAGTTATGCTTAAACTTTACTGCTTCACGACAGAAATAGGCGCCGTTGTGGTACCCATAATCTAGCCTGCATCCTGTGCAAAGGAAAGCCTCCCACAGGTAAAATGAGTGGTTGCATGATGAGACTGTAGGTACACACAAGACGTATCTATGGTTGATAATGCAGCTCTCGCAATGCGTCTCCACTTGCCACGGTCTTCAGCGTTACGGGAACATTGGACTATGGTGGTTTGTGTCACAGCCTTTATCAGGTCTGTCCAACGCGTAGGTGACCGACCTAGTGACCGCATGCCTTCCACTAGTCCTTGGACGACGAGTCGTTCCATGCAGTTTTGGTTTCGTGTAACGTGCCCGAAGTACTTGAGGATTCGTATTTTTCAAAAATAAACCATTGCCTTATTGAAGAAGTAATGGGCGCCCATTATAGTATGAATCATCTTGGGCAGTTTTGAGTTTGTCGTGTTCACGGACGCCGCATGGGGTTATAAAAAAATGTCGCCGTCGATTTCGTGCACAAATCGTTTATAATAAAATGTAAATTAAAATGTTGTCTGTCGAGTTTATTGAAGACGATCACGAATACTATTGTCGATTGAAAACTTGTTTCGCGATGATCGCCTTGAAATGCACGAATTAATTCTAAATCCAATCACCAGGAAAGACTAGCTTATTTATATAATAATTTTTAGTTTTAAAAGAAGATGCAGTGGTGGTTTTGATTTGTTGAATAACTACCATTGATCTCTATGTCACCTGAGAAGTTACTATTTTTGGTGGTAGTTGATCACTTGATATTGCTAAACCGATCGGGTTTTAATTGTCACTTAAAATGCCGAGAGAGTCACAGAGTAAGGGGACTTTTCTTGCACAAATCCTTCTTCGTGTTCTAAAAAAATAAATAAATGCCTCTTTAATGCCAAGTTTTTTCCATACCGATGGTATTTTTTTTAAATGAAAATAAGGGACGAGACGAGCAGGACAACCAGCTAATGAAAATTGATACGCCCTGTACATTACGATGCAGTCCCGATTGCTTCGTCGAAATTCACTACTTAAAAGGACCCTATCTGGTCCTATCTGGCGTAAACCCGAACATGGTCGAAAAGGTTACATCTAACGCATACCACCTGTTGACGACAAGCAAGAGAAAGCGATAACATTGAATAAGAAAATTGTGTACAGAAATTTCGTACGACTTAACCTAGTACGACGAAACCTAGATACAACGCACAAGATAGATCAGTATTTTTTTAAGAAACGAGCGTTTAGTTTTTTTTTTTTTTTTTTTTATGGAATAGGTGGACAAACAAGCGTAAGGGTCACCTGTTGTTAAGTGATCACCGCCGCCCACAATCTCTTGCAACACCAGAGGAATCACAGGGGCGTTGCCGGCCTTTAAGGAAGCGGTTTTTTTGAAGGTACCCATGTCGTATCGTCCCGAAAACACCGCACAAGGAAGCTCATTCCACAGCGTTGTAGTACGCGGAAGAAAGCTCCTTGAAAACCGCACTGTGGAAGACCGCCACACATCCAGATGGTGGGGGTGATATCCTAACTTGTGGCGTGTCGTGCGAAGGTGGAATTCGGCGGCAGGAATCAGGTAGAAACCTACATACAACGCACAAGATAGATCAGTATTTTTTAAGAAACATTAAAACGCCATGATCACATACGAGCGTTTGTATAAAAATAGGGTTGGCCGTTATTATAAAGAAAGAAAATATTTTTATTTGGTCCAAAACATATTTTGCAAACACAAAAATAATAATCATACACACAGACATAAACTTTGAACCAAAAGGTCGTCTGCTCAGCTTTATGTTGTGAAACTAGCCACAACGTGTGTCGCAGACGCCTATTGGTTAAATGCTACGCAAGTAAACATAAAAAATCAAATCATGCAAACCAAAATTAAACAGATATACAATAACATTATGAACAAAAAAAGAACATACCGACGAATTGGGAACCTCCTCCATTTCGGTCGGTCGGTTCGGTTCGGAAGTCGGTTAAAAATAAAATTGTGCACAAAAAAATAAATATGAAACAATACTCATAGTCTTAAGCAATGTTCCCAACGGTAATCGAACCCGCAATTCACAGACAAGTAAATCACACGACAAGAGGGCTTTAGTACTAGAGTGTCTCCTCTTTTATATTGGATTCAAGTAATTTTGTAAAGCCTAAAGATTCCGTTGCACTAGTCTCGATTGAATAAGTAGCAAAGCAAATCATAAGCCTCTTACGGCCTTTCCCAATATTCAGTCTACCTCTAACTTGAGATATAAATTGTAAATATCGTTGACTTTTCTGTCCCAATAAACTTATCGACGGTAACTCACCTTATCCGTACACGCTGTCTGTCAATGGGACGACGTATAGCTTACCAGCGATAGAAGTTTGTATAGAAATTGAAATTCAGGCGTCCCAATATAAGGCGATAAGAATGACTTATCGGGTATATTGGGACAGCTTCAGATTATTGACAGTAGAAGGTAGTAATTTATCTCTATCTGTAGATAGTATATTGGTAACGACCGTTACAGACACGCGTTATCGAGCGTTAGTGATCGTTGTTACATAACAAGCTTTCGAAGTAATTTAACTCATCGACAATTCAGACAATCAAATAAATACTAATTGAAATGAATTATTCATGTATTTATTACATTATGCGAGTGTCATGGTGTTGGTAGTGGCCGGTATGTATAATTGTAAACATTAACAATAATTTCAATATTATCTTAATGGATGGAAGCCGCTATCAAAGTGCAAATATTGGGAAGGGAAAAAGTGACTAGGCATCACCGACATGCAATCAACTAATCTAAACAAATATAATGGATTTACTCTTGGAGAAGCTTACCATCTATCGATGTGTAATAGTTTTTTACCCGTTTTATAGCGAGGAATGTAGTTAAATTAAAAATCAGCAGTCACCAGTGACTTCGGTCACAGTATAAGTAATAGAACAGTAGTGCAACTCCGCGGTATCCTTGAAATTCCATTATTTCTAGCATTAGCCTAGGGCCCCACAAACAAACGGTTCGTCTCTGTCTACAAGCAGATATAAGAGAACGAAGACGAAATAAAATTAATATGCAATAAGTATCAAAAGCTATTGTTTTGATATAACACTTCAATATTAAAAAGTATGAAATATAGCGACAACTCATAATGTGAAGTGAGCATTATGCAACGCGGCACGAACGTAACCTTGTGTGTGTCGCGGCAATGTTTACGAGTTTGGACATTAATCAAACACTTGAAATCTTATGATGTGGCAAATATCATACGAAATACTGACTTGTCGTGACTCACATTAAAACCTGTTACAATATCAGTATCGCTTTACTCAGGTTAATGTGGCTTCATACAGCTAATTGTTATACATTAAACAACAAATTGTTATACATTATCCAACTAATTGTTATAAGTTATCCAAATGTTATTCATAGTATATTCTTTGATTAACGCGAGTGTTACATATTTAAATAAAACACTTTTTAAAGAATTAAAACGCTTGCAACTTTGTTTTTACGTTAGATTTTTGCGTAATAGTTACATTTTTATTACTATTTTAGTCAGCCCAACGTTTCAAGTCATTTCCAGATCTCATTTTCAGGGCGGCTGCAGATGGAAAATCAAAAATTTTCGTTGAAAAGTGTAGTTATGGGTACCTCAACGGCGCTTAACAAACATTATTGAGTTTCAGTCTGAAGGGTACCGTGGCTAGTGAAATGACTGGGCAAATGAGACTTAACAGCTTATGTCTCAAAGTAACGAGCGCAATCGTAGTGCCATTCAGAGTTTTTGGGTTTATCAAGATTTCTAAGCGGCACTGCATTGTAATGGGTAGGGCTTATCAATTACTATCAGCTGAACGTTTTGCTTTTCTCGTCACTTATTGTAATAAAAAATGAAAGCTTCCGCAAAATAACCACTAATTTATAAATTGTCACACATTTAATTGTAAGGGTTATGTTCCACAAAAGGATAAATAAACCATTATAGATTTACATCTGGTGCTGTCTCTCGGCAGATCGTGTGTCTCTGAGTATCAAATACCTTAGTGTACGGTTCGGAACGGTTCTTCGAAGTTTTGAAAATTGATCTTCCAAACATCAATTTTTTGCTGCAAATACTTCGTACCTATCGATTATTTCCAATTCACTGGGAATCGTTGATTTCTGATAGAATTGGAGAATACACTGTTTTTGAAATAAAATATCAATCGTTTTTTGGTAACTCAAAAGAAACAATAATTGTTAGTAAACAATATTATAACTTTTTGAATAGCTGACTTAATTTTTTCCATAGGGGATTTATTCCTTCAAGTCTCTATGAATGAAACATGAAACTATGTTTTTTTTTATGATAAATTTAATACAATAAAAATTATTTTATTTGTTTTACTGCCTACGGTAGGCGTGTCCAGATCTGTAACAGCCTAAATTAATACATAAATAATTAAAAATTTAAACAATAATGTAATGTAGATAGGGTGATGGGAGGCTGGATATATTTATTTAAAATATCTTAGTTTTTGACTTATTCCCATAAAACTTTTTTCATTTTGTTTTGATCATAAGAATCGCAATGTCTTATGTGCGATAAAATCCTTAAAATACATTTCTAGAGGTTATTTTAAAGCCAACGAACGTTCGCTATGTTTTAAGAGCTTATCTTAATTGTTCAAGTTTTTCAAACATGTAGAGCAGACTTTAAGTCTCATATCTTCCATTTAAAGTTTATAGTATAACTAGACATTTGAATCTAAAAATAAAGAATTTATTATAATCAATCTAAATACATATCAACAATGAATGAATGATGTAATTCTATATATGATTGTCAAATTACTATTGTATGTATTTTTTGTTGTGGTATAATTTCATTGTCAATGCTAAACACAGTATGAATTACCGATACTCAAATTATTATATAAATCGTGCCCGCATCGACCTTGTTTGTTTGTTTGATCTGACCTTATAGCTCGTTAGGTCAATTTGGATTGATTTTGCTACTAAATATCAATTCAGTACGCACCATTCAATACACAGTGACGAGGAGCTTCTACAGAGTTCTACCAATGAGTCTATGGCTTTTAATAATGATAGAAAAGTAGAGATTCAGATGGTTCATATATTAAGTGACCCATCATTTACCATTAATAATTACAGTATGATCTGAGCTTAGATAATATGTACGTCTAGAAAAAGCCTCTTGTTGTTAGACGACCCATAAAAATAGGCCAGGTTTATTATTTTATTGTGTGTGACAAGCTACGTCTTACACTCGCGATATGTATGTCACTCTGTGCTATTGTGCGTGCGTTGTTCAAAATAGAGGTTCACAGTCAAAAAAATAAATTTATAATTGTGAGTCCCACATCGTCCATAATTTTGGTATTAAATTAAATTTGTATACGTAGACAGTATTCTTTAGTGATTTTTTGGATTGTGACAATTTGAATGGACAACAAAATAGAATCGTAAATAATTTTAAAGCCAATTACGACATTCATGTTTATGGATGGACGGTAAAATGGAAAGGATGCTAGCAATTGAATTGCTAATTCTTACGTTACCTAAATCATAAAATTAAATCAGGTTTAGAATAATAATAAACTTAATACGTTTTTTTATTTAAAGTTAGTTTTTTCGTTTTTTAAGTTAAATAAATCTTTGTTTGGCATCCAATTTGGATAAGATAATTTTTGTAGAAGAGTAACAATTATTATTTTCTTTAATGTAAAAAGGTGCTTTTCATATCGGGTAAATTAGACTTCCACCCAAAAGAGAAAAAAGAAATAAAATACTCTAATTCACTATTTATAAATAAAATAACGAATTAAGGTCACAGTCTGCAGGTAAAATGCACAAGAAACCCTCATCATATATCTTTGAATGGCTTCCTTTATCCATGACAGAGGTGTCAGACCTCGTGTTAAAATAAAACTACGACCCGGTTTCTTGTAATTTTTTCTCTTTTTGTTTCGGTCGTAGACCCGGTTTCATTACCTATGGACCTGACGTCGATGACGTCAAATCATCGCTTTGTTACGGTGTGCAAAACAAGCATCATTAGGATATTATTATTAATAAGTAAACAACGATTTATTTTTTCAGTATTATATATTGATGTAAAGGTGTTGTGTTGCGATGCCAATTAATAATATTATAATGATGACAAATGAAAAAAGTTGAATAAATGAAAAATTCTGGTTTGGGTAAAAAAGTATTTATTTTCCTGGCAGTACTATTATAGCGTAAGAGAACAACAGAAACTACAGAACTATTAACAACAAAAGTCAAAAGGTAACAATGAAAACTTCAATAAAAATCACGACTGTATCTAACGGTAATGAATCTGCAAACCGTACTAACGTAACAGGACGAGCGCGAGAGGGTGAAAGGGGTTCCGGGAGGGGGCTTCACGTACCAGCGAGGTCCAGAGATAATCTGGCCGTGTAGTACCTATGTATTATTAAATTATTGATAAATAGTTGCTAGCCTCGCGTTCAAGATGAATTCGAGTATAACAGGTAACAAATGTAACGCAATGCTTTATTTAACAGGAACGTGCTGCAAACCAAATTGGCTTTCTTAGGTATCTGTCATGAAATTAAAATTAATGTAGAGATATTTTTTTATAAAGTACAGCCCATGTTACTCAGTGATATTGTATCATTCTACTAATCAAAGAACTTTCACGATAAGAATAAGAATAATTTATTTAAATTGATCTTTTTACATAACGATCAAGTACTTTTTTTAATAATAATTCCTTTATTTCAGGCTACATGGCCCATAAAATAAATACCTTATAGTCTAACATACGTATGATATATTACTTAAATCTACTAGGCTTCGGTTGCTTCCGGCGGTTGGCGACGTCCGCGATACTTGCGGAACACGACCCCCTTCGGCGACAGCTGCACCTCCAGGAAGGTTGATATATGTTCTGTCGGGACGCGAACAACAAAAGAGTTGAAGTCTACTGCGTGACGCGTCACCAACTTTTCGACCCCCAACCGTAATCTTGTCTGCTCCACCAAGTACTGAACAATGTCGGAGGCCTTGGTGGTGTGGTGAAAGCGAGAGACGTAGATATACGTCGCTGGGATTACAGAACGCAGGAGCTGGATCTGTCCTATCGGTGCTGTGCCACATTGGTTATGACTAGGAGGTCTCCTCTTCTTCCGCTCCACGTTAATGAAGCCATCCTTGTCGGTCAGATCCTTCGACACAGCTCTACAAGCGGGTTCGTTGCGGGCGTGCCCGCTTCCACTTTCTGTCCTCAGCAGTGTCCGCTTTCTGGGTTGCTGGCGGATGGCAGCAGCATAGTCACGTTGAGGTGTTGATGTAACGACAGCAAGCGACATCTCCATTTTTTGATTTTAATCAACAAACAAAATATTAATATTACTTTTACAAATATTTCCTCATTATAATATAATAATGCACTTATTCGTTAGATTTAATTAGCCAATTGCTAGCAATTCTAGCTATTTCGAAAGTAATGTATAACGTTAATAAAAAGTGAGAATTTAATTTAAATAAGACACTTTTTTAACAGATTAAAACGCGTGTAAATACTGTGCTTCAACAATAGCGTTTTGCGTAAAAGTTCCATTTTTATTATTATTTATCTAACACTCGTTTTAATCCTTTACAGAAGTGGTTTATTTAAATGAAAATACTAGGAAAATTTCATCTCAGTGAGGTAAATAATACGAAATACACCATTTTTTCTTATATATATATATTTATAGTAATAAAATATGCAAATATAACTTTAAGTTTGTTAAAATTACTGTGGTAAAATTGATCAGAGCTGAGCGCATTCTGGAAGTCAAATCCTCGTTACCCGAATGAGCGTCAAAACTAAGTGTGATAGCTCAGTGTCATTCAAAATCCCTTAAGCACTCAGCGTGTATAAAGAAGTTTTCGCTTCTAAATAGAACACTGATTTTAAAATACAATAAATTAATTAAACATGCAATTATTACGAATTTGCAATAGAAACTGTTGTAATTGTAATGCATCTCTAGGCTTCACTTAAACGGTCAGTGAAGTGAAAGCTGTTGTGCGAGTGAACTTTCCTTATCATCGCCAAGAAGCCTGCTATAACAGGTCACTAGAGTTCACGTTAAAATCGTGAAACTATTATTGCATAGTGCATTGATAAATAAATGTACGTTGAATCTAAAAATTGCAAATACAATTTCAGTAAACATGTTACGTTACGTAACACGAACTACGTTTTTTGCCTGTAAAAGACATCAACGAGCTCTGTATTTTACAGCACAAGTTAATTTATACATTCTCTTTAAAAAATTATATTTTGAGACAATAATTACTATTTTAATAATATTCTATTTGAATGATCAATATTATTTGTTTATATCGGTTACTACTTGAAGAAAATTTGAGGAAATTAAAGACCTAAGTAACAATCGTATAATAAATATATCTCATTTGGATAATCTCAAATCAATAAGTGCAGAAGTTTTTGACAAAATTATATTCTGCATGGTTCTAAAATTGTAAGGGTAATAAAAATATCGTGTGAGATAGCTTTTTGTATTTTAAATTCAGTCTCCAAAGTCAATTTTTCTTATATTAATGCTATCGTTTTCAGGAAAACCAGGAACTGATTATCCGCTATTGGGAGCTGTGCCGTACACAAACTTCTACTGCGATGATCAACCATATCCTGGCTTCTTCGCAGACATGGACACCAGATGTCAAGGTACCATTCAATCTATTTTTCAGTATTGTTCGGCAGATGATTTGTTCTACTGGTAGGTATATTCATAAAATATATCTAAAATAAACGATTTATTTTTTATGGAAGAGTTTTAAGAATGGAGACTTACTTATTTAGGCGCGCTGAATACATTATTTTGTAGGTATGATATATTACTACATTTTGAAGTAATAAAATATATTAATTATATACAACATTCAATATCTCACCAGTGGGAGGCTCCTTTGCACAGGATGCCGGCTAGGATTATGGATTCCACAACGGTGCCTATTTCTGCCGTGAAGCAGTAATGTGAAAACATTACTGTGTTTTGGTCTGATAAGTACATAAGTCTTATGTCTCAAGGAGACGAGCGCAATTGTAGTGCCGCTCAGAATTATTGGGCTTTTCAAGAATCCTGAGCGGCACTGCATTGTAATGGGCAGGGAGTATCAATTACCATCAGTTGAACGTCCTGCTCGTCTCGTCCCGTATTTTTTATATGAAAAAAATCTAAAATTAAATTAAAACGCTCTCAATGCGCCTAAAAAAGTTTTTACTTCAATAAAATAATTCGCGTTATTCATACAACAGCGGTTATATATTTTTATGTACAAGTTCTATTGAAAGTGTAAAATACGATGATT
The DNA here is from genome assembly GCF_905404315.1 of Leptidea sinapis. Taxonomy (NCBI): domain Eukaryota; kingdom Metazoa; phylum Arthropoda; class Insecta; order Lepidoptera; family Pieridae; genus Leptidea; species Leptidea sinapis. Next base: position 10,129,281 of record NC_066275.1, on the reverse strand, counting down.
ACTGCCATACCAGTTCCATCAGTACGTAACATAAGTAAATAGAAAGTAAATGTGTTTTTTATGTTTTTGTCTTCAAACCGAGATAAGAAGGGTATATAAGTAGATTTTCATACCTGTTATTATTGCAAAAAATATACCACAAAATTTAGTGTGGCTAATAGATATTAGAAAAAAAAATAAGACCGCAGTTCTTCTATAAAGAATATCGAATATGTTGTCCTCGATTTTACACGTTCGACCAAACATTGGAACGATGTAGAAACGACGTGGTTATCTTCAAAAAGCGCACCCAAATTTAACAAGTTTACTTTCTTTTGTGTGAGGCCGTATTTTTTTTATAAGAATAAGGGCCAAAACGAGCAGGACGCTGATACCCCAAAAATTCTGAGCGGCACTACAATTGCGCTCGTCACCTTGATACATAAGATGTTCAGTCTCAGTAATTTCACTGGGTATGGCACCCTTTAGACCAAAACACAATAATATTTACACATTACTGCTTCAAGGTAGAAATATGCGCCGTTGTGGTACCCATAATCTAGCGAGCCTCCTACTGGTAAAAACGTATGCAACGAACGAAGCTGTAACGAACGACAGTGAAAGAGACACATATAATGTTCGTCCATTTTTACGTACAGTCATAGGAAATTTCCATATTAATGCTTGAAATGTAACTCTGTCTCTTTGTTACTCTTTCGCAGCAAATTGCCAAAAAGTTTAAGGATTGCATAGGACAGTTGGATTAAGTGTGTAAAAGGGATAGGCAAAGGTTTATATTTGTAAATAGCGTGTGTCAACGTCGCCCACGTAGATTTCTGTGGGTTGTATCACACGGAACCTATTTTCTAAGATATTTTTATTTGTAATCCTGAATGATTGAAATGAAACAATCACTAAATAGCGTGAGAAGCTACCACATTGGAATCGGTTAACCAATACGAAACTATTGCCCCCGGCGGAACCTAAATCTGCAATAAAACATTGGTCGTAGCTTTGATAATTTATACGTTATGACAACCAATAAAAATAGACCAGGTTTAATCCTTTAGTGTGCGTGATAAGCTACGTCTTACACTCGCGATTTGTATGACACTTGCTGTTAGTGTGCGTGAATTGCTCAGAATAGAGGTTTGTTCTAAATTTAATCTTTTCGACGTTGTCACAGCTGTCATAGTCTATCTAGACGTATAAATGATCTATGGATCGTAGTCGTAACATTCCTGTATATTAAATTTTATTCAAAAAACTATTTATTCACTTTTTACGTTTTGGACCTAGAGCAAAAATATTATTTTTAGTAATTTCTATTAAGGAATATAATAGAAGCAAAAACGTCTTCAAAATTCATTTTAAATACATAGTTTTACATTTTGCCCTGTGCTTCCCTGGGGCGTAAAAAGGATAGGGGAGTCCTAGGCCCAAGGGTAAGGGTTAGAGGTACCTAAAGACTTTTAGAAGTGGGAGTGGAACTCGTCCGGATTAATTACCACACTCGGCACAGAATACCGGCGTGACTTAGCGGCCTTCCACCTTAGCACGACGCACCATACATTAGAATATCATCCCCACCATCTGGATGTGTGGCGTTCCTCCACAGTGAGGTTTTCAAGGAACCTCCCTCCCCGTACAGCAAAGCTGTTAAATTAAGCTTCCTTGTGCGGTATTTCCAGGACGATACGACTTAGGTACATTAAAAAAAAAAGCGCGTACTTCCTTAAAGGCCGGCAACGCCTGGGATTCCTCTGGTGTTGCAAGAGAACGTAAGAGGCGGTGATTATAGCATCAGGTGACCCGTACACTCGTTTGTCCTCCTCCTCCATAAAAAAAATAGTTAAATACACACATTGATGGAATACACGCTTATGGTAGCGAGAGGTTTCATTGTACAGGAATCTGGCTGGGTAGGACAACATCGCCTTTGTCTGCGGTGAAGTAGTAACGTACAAGCATTATTGTGTTTGGGGTTTAAGAGCGCTTGAAAGGTATTTGTTAAATTACTGTACTAATGAGACTCAACATCTTATGACTCTAACGCTGAGATCTATAGACAGCGTAATTAAACTTTGCTCAGAATTTACTTACGTAAAACTCAGCTAGTGTGATAAAACGCGCACTTAACTTTAGCATTGGTCTGTCTTGGCTTAAGTTCAGCATAATTACAGCTGTGAAATAACTATAAAAACGAAATCAAAGATTATACTAAGCTTACATTCAGGTTAGTTTTACGTGAGTTAAGTCTGAGCAAAATCTAAGTACACTCTAACGTCTCAGCCTTAGTGGCAAACGCAACTGGGACGCCGCGCCGCTCATAATTTTGGGTTCAATCAAGAATCGTAAGTGATACTGCATTGTAGTAAACAGAGGTATATCCTCTGGTGAAAGTTTGCTCATTATTACTTTTTCTCATTAAAAAAAATTATTAGCATATGCTAATGCAGATGTTCACACCTTCACAAGCTTGGGAATGGAGCGACCGCCCTCAGGCTATTAAATAATAAGTAAAATTGTACTATGTTACTTTGTTACCATATTATTTTTTATGGAAAAAAAAAGTAGTCGTCTGAGTTTGTTGCGCCCGTTCTTCTCAGGTCTGAGGCATACTTTTTATAATGGGTAATAGTAGATTTGACTGTCAATAAGTGATATCATATCCTATTTTGAATAAAAATATTTAAATTTGAATAATAGTAAAATTTATTGATGACAACCAATGAAGTTCTATACATATAGACAAATCACGTCAAGATGCCACAAATTACACCGTAATAATAAGCTTCGACTGCTATACGAATACATTGCCGCATTTACTCCAGTTGTTAAAAACATTCTAGGTCAATTATCAGCAATGTAAAACATTTATTTAATTATGGTTACGTATGTTGAATTTAGAACCCGATTCGGTCAGTGACAGTTGACACACGACGTATGGCCGTTCCTACGTATCTACAAATAGAGATAAATTATTACCTTCTACTATCAATAGTTAATTAACTGTCAATAATCTGATTCTGTCCCAATATATCCGACAAGTAATTCTTATCGCCTTATATTTGGACGCGTGACTTGCAATTTCCATACAAACTTCTATGGCTGGTAAGCTATACGTCATCCCATTGACAGACAGCGTGAACGGATAAGGTGAGTTACCGGGGATAAGTTTATTGAGACAGAAAAGTCAACCATAGTTACGAATTTATCTCAAGTAAGAGATAGACTGAATATTTGGAACGGCCGTCAGGAGAAAAGTGTACTTATATTGTGTTATAATATTTAAGCACACTTTTTCGGTTCCGCTATCAGACTCAATACTACCATCCTCACCATCTGGATGTGTGGCGGTCCTCCACAGTGCGGTTTTCAAGGAGCTTTCTTCCACGTACTACAAAGCTGTGGAATGAGCTTCTTTGTGCGGTGTCCCCAAGACGATACGGCATAGGTACCTTCATCCTCTGGTGTTGCGGGAGGTTGTGGGCGGCGGTGATCACTTAACACCAGGTGACCCGTACGCTCGTTTGTCCTCCTATTCCATAAAAAAAAGACTGCGTACATGTGAATAGAACGTCATTGATGATAACAAACTAATTGAGTGTGGGAACATTTTAGCACTTATCACAGTCGCCTTGACATTATAAAGGCCATAATGATTTGGTTTCTATTACAGGCGAGGCTTGAGATAAACGTCTGAGTTGGGAAGATTTATGAGCTTTGTACTTCGATTCTGTTTTTGATTTAATTAATGACTTCATCTTTTTATATTCAGTATGTTTAGATACAAGATGTTACATTTAAATATGTTAATATTTAATTTTGGTACAATATATTACGTAATCTTGTTATTGATTTGTAAATTGTACCATCAACAAAATTGATTCATGACTAACTTTGTTGATAGTTCTTTTAAAATCATAAAAATAGTTAGGTTTATATTTGCACGAATAAGATTGTATTATTAATAAATGCAGTGTGCAAACTCCAAGTTAAAAATGACTTCTCCCCGTAATAACGACAAAAAGTTTGAAGCTTGGAATAACGTTACTTCGCTTTTATTAATAAAACAGTCACTGTGCTATTACATAAAAATTAAACATGTGTTGAACACTTGTTTTAAAAAAGTTCTATTACAAATCTGTGCCTTTCTGTTGTTTAGCGTTCAACTACCTTTAGACATTGCTTATATTTAAACACGAGTCGAAGCCTATTTAAGCTTTGTTTAACGGATAGTTCATAGTCATTTGGAAGATTTAGATTATATTATGATGACAGATAGATGACAGCTGTCAAAGTTTACGTTCCATTCCTTTGATTGTTCTTGTCCACTTCAGTTTATTCTATTTTTAACGACGTTTTAGGTAAACACAACCTAATCATTATTTTGTAATAGAAAAAAATATACTCCATTTTAGACGTCGTTATTATTAGGTCACTGACGTTGTTATAGTTAGGTTACTGTTTAGCAAAACACGTGTCTAAGCCATGTTAAAATTATTTTTTTATAATAACACCGTCAGTGTCTAATAAAAGTACAACAGTTACTTAGGATACGTGCGTTCAAGCGATTTTCGACCTAATTGTTTATTATGACTGTAGGAAAATGACATTAAGTTGGGTCACGATTCAATTTTGTCGATAGTAAATAGAAAGGAATATATAAATGAGATTAGATTAACATTGCATTATAACAAGCCTGCACAACGAAAACATAAGGCTTGTACACAATGAATATGATCTTAATATATATAAATTACGTGACACGTTGTTTGTCCGCGCTGGACTCCTAAACTAATGAACGGATTTTCATGGGGATTTCTTCATGGAGCAGTTTGGTCCAACTTGAGAGATAGGATAGTTTTTATATCGATTTGGGACCCATAATTATTTTTATTTTCAATATTTGTTTTGTATGAACATATTTTCTATGAGAGAATTTAGTGACGCTCTGTTTGACAGTTCCGCTGTGAAACAATTTCATCGTAACAACAGGGAGCATTTTTCACGAAATAATTCTTGATGTTTGTAATATTATTGGCAAATTCCTATACAACAGTATTTTTTTATTATCTACAGAACAACGTCTGCCGGGTGAGCTGTCTTTACAAAAGAAAGTTTATCTATATCAGCGTGTCCCATTCCCGTTTTTTTTTAAGACCATAGAATAAAACATTCGTCATTTTCCGCAAACTTGGATGCTTTAGTAAAAAAGACTTCGCACTAAAATTTAGTGACTAAAGCGATACCAATTTATTATACGTAATTGATGATTGTTATTTTACGTAATAGAACCAGCTTGGGTTTTAAAAGATAAAGTGGGTCAAGAAGGGGCAGTGTGAAACTACCGGGCTATGGCAGAATGTTTAGGAAACACTGATGAAAATAATTACAAGAGAAGTATAGTAAATCTAAACATTAGCAACATAGCTGTAATAAAAACAATCCGCCGCACCACGATTCATTCAAATTCATATATTTTTAATCACTTATTAAAAATAAAAAAATACTACACATTCTTAAATATAAGTTCCTTACGCTGCTTCTTGTCTCTCAGAGCGCTATTTGTTTCCGAAGCGGTGTTAGTAGTGTTAGAAATGAGATCAAAAAGTATTCTAAAGGAATCAATTTTCAGTAAGTTGCCTTTTATTATATTGCATAAATCTCCAATAATATGCCTCAGACCTGGCAATTCAACATAGCGGATTTCTTTTTGAAAGATTTTTCTTAATTTAATATCCTAAGGATGATCGCTCTATTCCCAAGGTGTGGTATAAAAGTCATTTATCCTTTTGAATTTTCGTAACACATTTGTTTTGTATATTTTCTGTAAAAACATATGCATCGCCCGGCGATAGACAAAGTTTACGTTTGTGTCTGGTTTTAATATCATAATTTGCAGTTGCTAGAATTTTTAATAATGTACCTATCTGCATAAATTGTTGTATCAAGAATAGATTGAAAGGCAATAGTTAACAGGTTAATACAAATAAAGTAGTAAAAACTTTTGTTAAAGAAGCTTTTAACTTGAAACTTTTATATTATATATTAAATTGGTCTGATCGTAACTGAAACCAACTTTGCATATATGGATATACTATATTCGAATTGAAACCAAAGTTGCATATATGGATATACTATATTCAAATCATTATTCAAATAGGTCCATAAAAGTGAAAAACATAACATGTAACATAATAAATAATAGTTAAAAAAACTAAAAACCACGCTTTATATAAAATTCAACTAAAAATAGAAAATAAATTTAAATTGAAAATAGTGTAAAAAAATATATTTTATTGTAAAAAAAAGCGTGGGGTGTATCCTGTTGAATTTTATATAAAGCGTGCTTTTTAGTTTTCATAACTATTATTTATTTTTCATTTTTTAGTCAAATTAGTGTAATGTCATCGGTCCTCGATAAATCTACAAAGTTTGAACGAAATCTAGCCGTTTAAAGTGGGTCAAAATCGCGCCCAAAGAAGTCGGTTACAAACATACAGGTGAAGCTAATATAAAGCGTATAAAAATACTTCGAATTGTATATCTTATTTAGTTTTAGTTTATTTAAAAGGCCGGCAACGCTCCTGTGATTCCTCTGGTGTTGCAAGAGATTGTGGGCGGCGGTGATCACTTAACAACAGGTGACCCGTACGCTCGTTTGTCCTCCTATTCCATAAAAAAAAAAGTTTTGAACCATTATGGGCGTATTTGCTGAAAATTCTTCAGTGCCTCTAAGTACATAACAGAACAAGTTTTGTGGGCAGACTTAAAGTTTAATACCCACCTACACCTCGGTTTATTGATGAGCCTTCAGTAATTATTGAATTATCGTGACCGTGTTCAATGTATAGAACGAAACTAATTTATATTACAAGACGACCTTGTCTGTGTTCAGATGGGATATGCTAATAATAAAACTAACTTGTAGTTGAGGTCATTTAACAAAAAGTGACCCGGAATAAATAGGTCTTCGTGATATCCTTAAGTTCATACTGATTGAAGATCGCCGATGATAGATTGTTATTATTATAATTAGTTCTGTATGTTTATTAAACAGGATTATATTATACAAAGTTATCGAATACAGTTTTAAACTTTGTAGATTTAGGAACAGTTTTTTGTAAGCAGTATTTATTATCAATCGATTCCAAATCTGCATTTTAATATGTGTACCTAAGTTTTCAAAAATATAGAATAGAAAAAGCTAGAATCTAGAAACACTTATACGTAATTTCATAGATAAACGTTTAAGGCGTTTCTTCGCCGAAAGCAGGAGTTTTATATATTTTTATTACAAAAATAATCCCTAATTACCATTGATGAAATATAAAAATAATGAAAATCTTGCCGCTCAATTCTAGTTTCTTCCAGGATAATATTGCGATAGGAGGTAAGTCGTTTAGAAAATACTTGAAATGGTCATTTATCATAAAATTATTTGATACATCTAGACATGTCAATGATTTAGATAAATATAATCTAACATCGAAATATCATGTGGACAGAGACAGATTATCATACATTGTTTTGGTCTGGGTAAACTCCGAAACGGCTGAACCGATTTCGACGGGACTTTTACTGGCAGATTGTTAATTTTACGGTGCATAAAAAAGACTACTTCTATTTTGGAAATATAATTAGGGTTCCGCAAAAATAAATAAAAACTCATGTCGCGAGCTTATCTCCGAAACGGGTGGAACGGTTTTGACGGGACTTTCATTGGAAACCAATTTACAATAACTACTAGTCCTTAATAAATACTAAAACGATTGTGATGATAAAGCGTGGGCTTGCCTAGGGCGTACTTGGTATTTACTTCACCACTGCACGTGCAAGTGATCGTATTAATAGAATCAAATTGCAATTTAAAAATATTTAAATTATTAATACATAAAACGTAAACCTTGGTTCCCTTATAAAAAAATTGCGCGCACGGATTAACGTATTATTTAACACTGTTAAAGTTCATTAATATAAAATCACTTCCAAATATATTACTTAAATTAATTAAAATAAATGTTACACACACTACTGCTGCAATGACACAAATACACTATAGAGTATAACAGCCTCTAAGAAAAAAGCGATTCACTCGATTGTATGAAACGTGCAGTCATTGATAGATTGACAGATGATTGCTATAATCTTGTAAAAAACGGAGATAGCCGAAGTCCACTACATTTGAAGCAACTGTTCGCTTTAGAACCTAGCCGGATTATACGTCGCCAATTACCATACTGTAATTACTACAATTTCAAACTTATTTGATAAGTCATTATTTCTTCACTCATTCGCTCCACGTGTCCAAACCATTTCAGCATTACTTTCACAATTCTTGTCACAACATCTTCTTTCAGACCACTTCGCGCTCGTATTGCCGCATATAAGTATATATATATATATTAATTACTATAATTAATTAATTAATATAATTAAAAAATAATATGAATTATTATAACGTTTGATGTAGTCTGTGATGCATTAAAAATAGCGCGTTTTATTTGCTGTGTTTACAATTAATGTCATCAATAATGAAAAAGTTCATCAATGCGCGGTTAATGACTTTCCCGAACAAGCGTAGCAAGTTATAGTTTCAAAAAGTATTTTACTAGAAGTGTAATAGGGACTATTGACCTCGACAGTATGTCACTTCGGCCGTCACTTTGAGATTTAAGATGCAATGTCTCGTGTTACTATAATTATACTGGCTTTAAGCCGAATACAACACTACAAGTGTTCTACTACTTTTCAGACAGAAATACTTAGGGGTGGTGGTAGAGGCGCGTTCAGAACCTAACAACTTAAGCATACTCCCACCTTAAAGGCCGGCAACGCATTTCTTGACACACCTGTTGTTGCGGATGTCCATGGGCGGTTGCCTCACCTCTCCCCATCCCGTGAGCCTCTTGCCCGTTTGCCCCCTCTCATATAAAAAAAAAACTTAATTAGAGTAGTTTTCGGTTAACGCAATTTACACGTTCAAAAGTTGCAACTTTTATCCATTACAATTGATGAGTGTAAAACATTCGGACATTTCTCTTACAAATGAAATTTGTGAAAATATTTAAGTTGACGCTACCATTATTTTCCTTTATTATCTGTCATAAGTATGCCAATGCTGTTTACGGCAAATTGCAATAGATATAAACACGAATGCGCACTTTTTTCAAACATTTGATGTTGTAAGTATGACTCAAGACAACTGTGGTCTTCCGAATTTAGTTGTCTTTCAAGTTGAAAAACAGAACAGCACCCCGAGCTTCTAAACGCACCCGCACTACCCCCAGAGAATATTGCACATACAGTTTACTGAATATGCCTGTCATTTTCAAGATTTCCACCGATATATTGACTCATCACGATATCACCATAAGGCGTAGAGACTTGAAATTTGGTAGGAATATTCCTTTCGTCGAGTACAGGTCATCTAACAACGGATCTTAAGAAATTCCACCCGCAAGAGTTTTTTTTTAAATTATGAACAGAACAACGTCTGTCGGCTCAGCTAGTAACATCATAAAATGTAAAATAGTGTGTAAACATATCGGCATGATTATAATACAATTACCCCCTTATTTATAATGGTCCGCTAACTTAAAACAGCCGCTAAGGAGTGTTTTTCCTCATTCTGACTTAGGTCAATAGAAGAAGACAGAGTGAGAATTAGCAATGCTTTAAGTTAGCAGACTATTATGAATAAGGGGGTTAGTATTTGCAACGGTTCGTACCGATATAATATATTTAGATACGGCAGTAGTTCCGTATTTAGCGTTATTAAAAAAACTGTTGCATCATCTGTAGAACATTTATCAACATTCTTGACGTGTTTGTGACGCATTTAAATAGTAACCCTAAGAACTTTCGACCTAAATTGTTGGTCTAACGTTTCGTAAGTTTACACGGTACTGTAGTTTAATTAATCACGTTACCTTTTCATTACTAGTTATGAGCTGATGAGCACATTGCTTCCTAATGGGCAATTTACACTAATTGTGCCGACACGACATAATTATACGTAAACCATACGGAAAGTGTTAAACTAATGAACAATCATAAATATTTGAATTTCAAATATTAAATTGTAGATTTTTTAAAATAATAAAACTCATTACTTATCAACTGTTATGAATTGATAACAATTTAAAGTATACGCCTAGTCTGAATTTAAATTTGAATTAATGCGAAAAATTTGGCTGATAATATTTTGGTTTCTATTTTAGATAATTAATACGTCCAGATAGAACCTCTTTCTCATAGGCAACGCATGACAGGAGGCCAGGTTTATTACTTTAGTGTGAATGACAATTTAAGCTAATTCTTACACTCGCGATGCGCGATCCGGTTAGTCATTTTGTTAAACAGCCTGAGGGCGGTCGCTCTATTCCCAATATGTGTCATGTATCATTAAGAAAGTCATTTATGTTAAAGTAATATTTACCACACAAACGTTTTTAACATTTCTTTTGGATTTTGTAATACATATGCTTTGAATATTTTCTGGGATCTTGTTGTAAAAGCATATACAACGCCCCACAAGTCTTGCTAACTTGACTTAGCCGAGTAGTAGGCACTATAATTTTATGTTTGTTCCTGATGCTAAAATTATGATTATGACAGTTTCTGGCAAATGCTATGCCTATGTACATATATAACATTATCAAGAATTTATTGAGAAGCATATATTATTAATCATGTTTTGGATCATTTAAATATATTATATTGTTTCTATTTACAGCCTGGCACTACTGCGATATAGACGGTCGACAAGCCTCATTCCTATGTCCTAACGGAACTGTCTTCTCTCAAGGCGTCGCTTCTTGTGACTGGTGGTTCAACGTGCGGTGTGCGCTCTCTCCAGCGCTGTACCCTCTAAACGCCAGGCTTTACAGAAGAAGAAAGAAGCAGTCCAGACCCAAACCACATCGCGTCATAGATAAGAAACTTGTTGATGAAATATTTTTGTAAATACACTATAGTAAAAAGAAATAGTTCCTATTTTTTACTATATACTGGGTGTCCCAGAATAGGTGGGATAAGGGAAAATGGGAATGACATTGGTCAAAAAAAAGTTACGCAAGATTTCAACGGCTTTTGAGTTATTGAGCTTATTGGAAATATGGGAAAAGTGATACGCCGCGTTCGTTGTATGGTTGCATAACTCTTAAATTGTAAGTTGTTGTATTACCCTAAAATCATCCAAAAATTGCATTTTTTGTCTGAGTTTGTTTGTGTGAGTCTACGAAAGTAAATAGGAAGCAGCAATAATAGTATCTTTTGTATTAAATTTGAGATAGTAAGTTCATTTACACATGAATGAACGGGCTAACGAAATATGTACCTCGTTAGTTATAGTTTCAATAGTCGCTATCTATATTATCTTGCATTTGTTGTATTCCTTTTGTATCATATGTATAATTTAATTATTAAGTACTTCTTAACTTACTATATATACATTATTATAATAATTAATAGGGGAGAGTTCAAGTCAAACACTCCCAGTGTTTGAAGTTTTAAAATTTTCTTATTTCTTTATCTCCCTTATGAGTCGGCAGAGATAACGACGGTTGTGACTTCTGATATAAGTAGTTAATTGGCATGTTCTGTTTTTATAAGCACTTTCATATCAGAAAAATAACTTATCCTCCTTATTAAAGAAATAAATAAATAGATAACATCTCGTGCACCTTAATATAGCTGAGATTAAAGAAATTAGAAGTAACTTTAGGTTCCTAGCTTTAAATGTCAAAGCTACATATCGTAAACTAAAGCGATAGAAAATACCAAACCAATTTAATGAAATGGAAAGTGGATTAATATAAAAATGTATTGAGCCAATGTAGATAGAAGAGTCGTAGGAAGTGTTGCGATGGCTGAGTGTGACTTAGTTCACCTATACAGAGTGAATAAAAGTGGACGTGTTTGGCCAAATCCGAAACTAAGACGAATAGCGAAAAGTAATCAAAGGACATTTACTTTGAAAAAAAACGAGTGTGCTTTAGTCATAAAAATCGTTCAAGAACGACATGAAATTACGAAATAATCATCAAATCACCGTTCGCGTAACGCTAGCGTTCGATCGTTACGCTCTCGTCATGCATTCACCAGCTTACTTCCCAACTCCCAAGTCAAGAAGTCACCGTTCGCGTAACGCCAGCGTTCCTGCGTAACGTTCTCGTCACGCATTCACCAGCTTACTAGGCAAGTAAAACGTGCGCAGTGTAGTTTTAATTAAAAAAAAAACACTAATATTTAAATAAAACACTTTTAAAGGATTAAAACGCGTGTAATTGTAACAGTTTTACATTAGATGTTTGCGGAATAAATGGCGCTAAACTTCATAATGACAACTATGACAAACTATCTACGACAACTATCTTTGACTCACTTCATCTGCAGTCCCCCTGAAAACGAGATCTGCAAAGGTTTTGAAACGTCGGGTTAACTAAAATAAAAGTGTAACTTTTACGCAAACATCTAATGTAAAACCGTTACAATTACACGCGTTTTAATCCTTTAAAAGTGTTTTATTTAAATGTGTAACACTCGCATTAATCAAAGAAAATACAAAAACACTAATATTACACATAAAGATCAAATTCTGTGAAGAATAACACACGGCCAACGCAATATTTCGGATTGGCTAGAGCGCCAAATCATTCTGTATATAGCTTATACCAAGATGAAAGTCTAGGGATGTACGAGTAGGTATAGTTGCCGACTGAAAAGATCAGTATCAAGTACAGATAACTATGAATATCATAATTCCTCCGTCTCGCTAGCCAGTCCTAGGACACTGTCATGCATGTTTAATCCTTCTCAAAATTCGGCAATGTGATACTATTGAACTGCCAATTAGATATTATTAATGTTAAAAGTAAGCCATTTCTCTTAAGTTAGTTTAAGTTAATTTAGACGGTATAGTCTGAAATCTGTTGTTATATCCATAGCCTTGCAATTATACACTAGCGTGTAGACAAACGTAGCGTGCAAGAGAGTAGAACATGTCTATCGGAGACGCAAAGATAGAAAAGTAAAACGAATCTATTATAACTGTAACCGATTGAACGTTGACTCGTAAAAAGTCAGCCGTGCTTGAAATTTGCTCCATAGCTAGCTAACACACACGTTATAAATCAAATTTCTTCAACATTGTCGGGCTGGCATAAATAAAGGCATAAAAGGCATGTATTTTCTCAAAACAGCTTACTTTAGAATTATTTTTGATGTTATTTCTAATATACTAGATACTACTACCGCTTCGGAAACAAATGGCGCTCTGATAGAGAAGAAGCGGCGCAAGAAACTCTCCCAGCAATCTTTTTTTTTGCGCTCTTTTCAATATAAATATACAATATTGTACAGTCATTTTTATCGCTATAAAATTATTACAATCTAGTCCCAGGCTGATCATTTAGATATTCAGCTGTGGAGTAATAGGGTTTACGACAGAGCCATTTTTTTTTTAAACATTTATATTTATTTATAGATAATGCCTGAAGGTTGTCTATATAATTATTGTTATAGTACTAATTTAGTATTGCATATATATATAGGTATAAATGAAATTTTTTTCAACATCTGCCATAGTGAATTAATAATTTTCTAAAATTCTTAACTTTTTTATAAATGTTTTTGTATATTTCCTTTGTACACTTTGGGGCACAATCTATCTCCTTTACTTGACTAATAAGATTGCAGTTTACCTTCCGTTAAGCATCTCTGGTTTTTAAGGCCGTCGGCTAATCTATTCCATCTTCTCAGATCATCATCTCCAGCAGTATCTTGACTAATAGTTTATCATGATACAAGTGAGCGTGGACGTAAATCGAGTCTCTAGTGAGTATGTTTCTCACGAGTTTCATACGCACTTTTTCAACACACTTGTAAGGAAATACAAACATTTTTAAATTCAAATTCATCAAATATATATCATCAAAAGATGCACCATGATTATAGACTGATCTCTCACTATATAGTTCATATAGCCTTTGTCTGCTCCTATGAATGCCAGCTGTTGCCCAATCATTAAATGGCAGGAGACCACCTAATTTAACTGTCTTAGAAGTAAATATAGAAGCAAACTCTGTTTTAATTATTTTAAATAACATATCATACATTTCATTAGGATTAATATTATATTTGAATAAATCCAAATTAGAGAGTTTAATTGACACATTACCTCTATATTTCTCCATTCGCCTATTATTCACAGGAACAAACGTAAACTTTTTAATTTTAGTACATTTATTGACCTCAATATTAAAAGACGCTAACTGACCAAAGTGGTCTGAACTCAGTTTGTTAATTATTGTCTGAGAAATGGGTTTATAATTGGTAAATATGTTATCAATACAGCTTTTGGAGGTGCCAGTTAGTCTAGTAGGCTCTAAGAAAATATTGGTTAAATCATATGATTTGAATAAAGATCTGAATCTAATACTGGTCGTGGATTTTTCTAATAAATTAATATTAAAATCACTACATATCATGATATACTTATTAGACTCAGATAATTTTAATAAAACCTCCTCCAATACACTTTCAAATAATTCATATACTGCATCTTAAACTATCGTAAGCAACTAAGTACATTTCTCGCTAAGTATTAATTAGGCATTCGTTTGCTTTTGTGCTACATTTAGTACTGATGGGGTTAAATCTTTCAATTGTTCATCTTCTGTACTTTCTGTACTAAAACTTTTACAATTATACACCAAGCATCAAACGAAATACAAACAAAATATGAAAATTATGGGATATGGCTCGCAATTTTTTTTTTACACGCGCCATAATATGTAGGGTGACGAATAGATATCGCCATACTTTAAAATAATTTGATAATAATACTAGTTTTTTCGTCATGATTAGGGACACATTTATTCATTCCAAAAATGTAAATGGATTTTCAGCGGCCTTATACATCTTTGTTGTTACAAAGGTATATTACCCGGTTAAATTGAATATGACCTTTTTACTCTCATATAATTTGCAGTTCGTGGGAGGCTCCTTTGCACAGGATGCCGGCTAGATTATGGGTACCACATCGGCGCCGTAGCCAGTGAAATTACTGGGCAAATGAGACTTAACATCTTATGTCTCAAGGTGACGAGCGCAATTGTTGTGCCGCTCAGAATTATTGGGTTTTTCAAGAATCCTGAGGGGGCACTACATTGTAATGGGCAGGGCGTATCAATTTCCATCAGCTGAACGTCATGCTCGTCTCGTCACTTTTTTCATAAAAAAAAGTAAGGTACTAACTTAACTTAGTAGGGATTATTATGCACTAGTGTGTAATATTATTATGCACGTATTCGGTTTATGGCCCTAAAAACGATGTAAGGCTCACTTTACGAGCAAGTGTATTAAAAAGTTTATTAACTGATAAGTATAGATAGTAATTAGCATACAAAATCAAATAAAGGGTTGATAAAAAATTATATAATATTTTCATTACTAATTGTTGACTAAAATTAATTAAGATGGGAAGTCCAGCAACAGTCAACTCCAATTGTTACGAGGTGCTGATGTACTGAGTCAGCAGGAAATCACCCGACGCACAGTTCTTTTTAATTTATTTTTATATGTTTATAAGTTTTGTTACATCATTTAATTTAGTATTTAAACACTTCAATTAATACTGTAAATTGAAGGTGTGTGTTTATTTGTGATAATAAAGTGTTTTCTATTCTGTTCTAAAAATTGCCACAGGCACAGGGATATATACCTCAGCCCTCACTTGCCGCTTTCGTTACGCGGTGTTTCCAAGATGATACGATATGAGTATCTTAAAAAAACTGCTTAAACGTTCCTTTAAAGGCCGGCAACGTTTCTGTGATCCTAGTGTTTAAAGAGAGTACGGGCGGCGGTGTCTGTCCTCCTCTTCTATAACAAGCACCTTTAGTTGTAAAACTTGTGTAAGCTGGTTGATTCTGGACTAAAATTTAATAACAGATAATTTTTAATATCAACAAGATATAGTAGAGATCGTGATCTCTACTATATAACGGGATTATCCAGCCACCACAAGTAGAGACCGTTTACGAGCATTACCAAAATAGGCGCACAATGGATAAGTTCTGGAAAATATGCCCGTTTATAGAGCGTCTATATGTATGTAGAACTAAAGCCGGATCGAAAGTTTATTTAAAAACATTATACAAACACACATACACAAAACTTTATTTCTGTTCTAACATGTTTCTCTGCACACACCGTCTACTCCTCGCGTGCCTCGTGTACAAAACTTTATTTCTATAAAAAACAAAAAGAGTGCCGACGAGGCAGATATATCCTGTGTTCGATATTTATTAAAACAAAACAAATCTTATAACTATATTTACAATACTATGATTACATTAAATTAAAACTATCATTACGGGGAAGTGTACCAATAATACTGGCAGAATTTCCATACTGGATTGTTATTTGCACTTTTCCCGTGGCTCACCTCAATAGGGCTACTGAAAACCCAGGCCCAGCTATCAAACGAGGAAGTTTTTGTTTAAATTTTAGTAATTTTGCAAACATCGCCTTCAAGTTAGACCCTATCGACAATGGCGAAATATTAATATATATATAGAAGATTGGTTTGTCTTAGCTTTCTGTGAGAGATTGACATAGAATAAGAATAGGTACATTTAACTATGACGAGATGAATGAGTGAATTCCCTTTGCCATGCCTCGAACTGGGGTTCTCTCTCGCAATTTCGTTTCGCAGACGATATAGATAACATGGCCGAGACCATGGAAGACTTAAACCATATGCTCGATGGCCTCAATACAACTTCTCAAGGAGTAGGTCTCAAAATGCCCATGGACAAGACGAAGATCATGTCAAATGTCCACGTCGCATAATATTTTATTTACAGAATTTTTCTTTTAAGTTATTAGTTTAAAGTTTGAAGTTAGATGTTATGTTTTGAGACTGTCTATAATATTTATGCCTGTAATAACATTAATCAAAATTTATAGGGTATTTTCCGTCGACCTAGAACTATGAATTTGGCATGTAATACCGTCTGATACTACAAGTGTAGGGAAAAGTCCGAAATCTGTACATTATGCAAGGAACGGCCAGTTCAAATTGGATGTAGTTCCTGAAAAACGTTCCAGGCCACAAACATCATGTTTTAAGTAATTCGTGTTTAAAGTTTAATAAATATGAGTGTTGGTTGTCATGTGTTGACATGTGGGTTGGGCCACTAAGTCATGATGTCATTTAAAGAGTGACAGTAGGGCTGCCATATTTTGTCAGTCCGTTAATATGAATCACGTGACCAGTTTTGTTTTCTTAACTCAATTTCGACATGATCGTGGTTTGGAAAGTTTTTTCTGGAATAACGTCCAATTTTGAATTAAGTTAACCGTATCAAGTGGGGTAGCGTATGAAAGAGCTTCATTGGCACAAGCAAACATACTCTTATGATGTATTAATCATTTTTATGATGCATAGTTTGCGATTTATATATATGATTTATATAAGAAAAAAAACATTGTCTTTTTTTATTAGTATAGGTTGGTACATAATAATATGTACGGAACCAGGGGAGAGCAAGTCTAACACGCACTATTTTATATCAAATCGTATATAGGTACCTACATATACAGCATGTACATATATTAAATAAAAAAAATATAAAAAATTATAAATCAATGCCAAACAATGACTTTAATTGTATGCGTGTGTGTGTACTGTATACACAAACATAAGAACGAAGAATTAATAATACACAATGTTACTTACTTCACTGTCATTGATAAAATGATATGTAGTATTTTTATGTCGCTAGTATAATGTCCTTAACTTTAGGAAGAATTCACGAAAGGTTGATTATATGATAATTCTTTAACTGTCCAGTATGAAAGAAATTACTAATAATTTACGATCTCTGAGCTATTCAAAATTGCCCGTTTTTTAGGTACACGTTAAATCACACCTGTCTACGGGAGGAGGAACTAGAGAGCCCTAAAGAGAAAGAAAGAGAGAAATCTAAACAATTTGATATGTATTGAAGTGATAACCCATCTGTAATTAATTTAGACAAAAAAAAAAATTAAAACTAAATTTATGAACGATTTGGAAGGCGAGAGGTCGCGGGTTCGTGTCCATCATGTGTAAGTATAGAAATATCCATTTTCACTGATGAAAAATCATCATCTTCGTCAGTCATGGTCTGAAAAAGGTATCTAATAAAGGAATCACAACATTTGATAATTTAATAAGAGAGAGCAGAGAAGAGCTGCTCGAATCATCGAAGACCCAGTGCTCTGTGAACTGCTCGATCACTTGGCGTTGCGTAGAGACGTCGTCGCTTCATTGTGTGTCTTCTGCCGCATTTATCACGAGGGTGTTCCGAAGTGCAGTTTGTCCAGATCCCTGCCACCGTAATCCACCTTCGCACGACACGCCACAAATTAGAATATCATCCCCAACGATCTGGATGTGCTGCGTTCCTCCACAGTGCGGTTTTTAAGGAACTTTCTTCCACGTACTACCAAACTCTGGAACGAGCTTCCTTGTACATTGTTTCCGAGACGATACTTCAAAAAGCGCGTACCACTTCCTTAAAGGCCGTAACGCTGCTGTGATTCCTCTGGTGTGGCAAGAGAATGTGGGTGGCGGTGATCACTTAACACCAGACTCTGTGATGTACGCTCGTTTTTCCCCCTTTTCCATAAATAAACACTTAATTTCTGGGAAAAAAGAGTGAAGATGCAGCCAAATAACTGAAAACCAGCCTTCTTCTTACTCAGATCAGAACCCTGCCACATAACATGGCCTTCTCCGTAGTTCATACATGCCGATATCGAGTCGCGCAATCTATAGAACAAGCAGTTTCTAAATATCCGCATGGAAACAGTGTGTCAATCCATATATTCGTTGCTAGAACACGTCTCATTAAAATGAAAACTAACTTAGCTTTGGTCATAAAATTTTGCTTCATCAATACGACGATAAGACGACAAGATTTTACTGAACAATTTAAAATAAGTCGACTCTATAAACATTCAAAAATGCAATAATTAATAAGTTAATATTGTTGACATATTTCGAATGGTGCGGAACCATTTGTATGATTATAGTTCACAAAACAAGCCATTCGCTTACCTGATATGAGTTATACCGCAGTGGCCACTACGATAAAAAGTTACTCAGTATTCCTGATGAAAAAACTTGAGACCTAGAAACTGAACGTCACTGCGTTTACGCTTGTCACTTTCAGGTAGGATGTTATGACTACCCAGTTATTTCAAAACAAACAAATGCTTGAAATATTTAAAGGGAAACTTCTTTCAATGAGGGTAAAAATTTTTAAGTATGAAACGCAATAAAGTGACACGAAAATATGGGAAGTTTTTGTCCAAGAAGAAAGAGAGAGCGATTGAGTTCAAATGACAGAGAGTCAGAAAAATCGAACGTAGCATGAAGCACATAGCGCCTAGAATACCTTAATTACATCAACTTAATTATAATAAAAAGAATCTTATATTGACAAAAGCGTTAGATTTAGAGAACAGATTAGTATTTAGAGAATAGAGAAGTAGAAATACACTGGCCTGCAAAAGTAAGTATCATACTTTTCAAATTAATTTTTTTTCTTAACTATAGAAGCTAGAGATTTAAGATTAAAAACGTTTTGTTGCAAATTTTATAGGCTTTAATTCTTAGAAACCTTAAAATTATACATTAATAACATTTTTAACTTAAAAAAGGTAAAACAATGAAAATAGACATTTTTAGTTTAGTGTAAAAAAAAAAAACTAAAATGTATTACATGTTATTTAATTTTTAATAACTGGTATTTCCTCCTCGAGCTCTGATTACAGCTTCGAGCCGGTTTGGCATACTGAACACTAGGTTTCAGAGCTGATGTTGGGGAATATTCTCCCATTCTTCTACCAGGGCCTGCTTTAGTGCCCTGAGGGTAGAAGGTGGTAGTCTGCGATTTCTGACTAGCCTCCCAAGCTCATCCCAGGCGTGTTCAATCGGGTTGAGCCCTCCTGAATATACTCTTGTACGATATGAGCCGTGTGTGGCCGGGCATTATCATGCATCAGCATCGATCCATCACCCATATTTGCTAAATACGGCCCTGCATACTCATTGAGAATCTCTTGAGCATATCTTTGTCCAGTGAGGGTGCCATTTTCTATGGCTACTAGCTCTGTGCGACCTTCTGAAGATATGCCAGCCCATATATATACACTGCCTCCACCGTATTGGACTCTTTCTGAGATGCAGGCTTGAAGGTATCGCTCACCAGGTCGCCTGTAAACACTTCGCCTTCCATCAGAAGTGTAAAGGGAGAATCGAGACCCATCTGCAAACAAAATTCTTGACCATTCTTCTTCATTCCACTGCATGTGTTCACGGGCGTATCGCAGTCTCACTACTCGATGCTGTCTCTCGAGTTTTGGGCCACTCGCTGGTCTTCGGGGTTTTAAATTTGCTTCAGCAAGTCTTCTTCTTACTGTACTGTCACTAATGTAGTCCCTCCGGGTCTGAAGTAGCTGTTGCTGGACTTCAACTGCATTTAGGTGGCGATTTCTTAACACAGTGGAAATAATATAACGATCTTCTCGTGCACTGGTACAACTGGGTCTGCCATTACAAGGTCTCCTCAGATGGTGTCCAGTCTCTTCGTACCTTCGCTTTACCTTCTGGACCGTTCGTACCGTCACACCCATCATTCTTGCAGTGCGACGCATACTGATGCCTAGTTCCAGAAAAGCCATAATCCTAGCACATTCTTCAACTGAAAAAGGCATGATAAATAAATGTTATGTGCTTTTTAGCATAAATTTTGAAAACAAGACCCATCGATCTTGAAAAAAATTTAAAACAGAAAGAAAAATGTGAATGGTAAAATTGTAATTCGGAAACGTCCACTTTGAAAAAGGAATGGTTTTGTTTTTGAAGTTTTTTTTTCAGCCAATTCTCAAAAGAAGGTTACCGACTATAAAGTTTTTATGTACAAAATTAAATTCTGTTTGGAGTCCTTTTTATTTCGAAAGTATATCTTGTGAACTTAAAACGTTATCCCAATTTTAAAAGTGTGATACTTACTTTTGAAGGCCAGTGTATAAACGAGATTTATAAGAAGTTTCACTTCTGACATGTGTACTTTGTATGCATGCATTTTTTTTTTTGAAAATTGATGAAGGAGTTGTTACGAGGATGTTCGCAGAGGCGTCCATTGATGGTTTCGCAGCCATTATGTGAAAAAGATGCGCATTTTTGCTCGCTCGAATCCACGGTAGTACCAACACTCCTGAGCGTTTTTGCAGATCGGTGGGAGTTCCCCCTTTTACAAAGGTAGATGTGGCTTCACACCAATATAAAATAATCTTGATTTAGATACCTACGGACAATCGTATTTAAGTAAAACATTACGAAAAGAAATATGGATCCGCAATAAAATGTTTATTATTACTACTTGTTTATTATAACTATATTTACAATACTATGACAACATAAAATTAAAACTATCATTACGTGGAAGCGTATCTAATATTTTGGCAGCATTTCCGCGTTGTATAGCTAGGCTGATCCGTTGACCGAGATAGCTGGCAGCGCTTGGGTTTCCAGTAGCCTTATTGAGGCGCGAAGATAGTATTTTGAACATTCTTTCGCGCCTCTGGGCCCAACGGGCCAAGTGTCTTCTTTATTAATATTAGCATAGTTTTTCTTCTCAATATAATCCTTAGCAAATTTCATTCGCACCCTTAAAATAGTATATGTATGTACAACTTTAACTCCTTATTATGACAGGATCAAATTTTCTCTGTATACGCGGCCTCCATTATAACCAGACACATTAATTACCAGTAATATTTAAAACTCACAACAATGCCAATTCATATGATTGTTGTTATCCACTAATTAATCGTGGGATAGTGTGGGTGCCTCTTAATACAAGAATTGTAATATTGTATAGCCATACAAATGTACACATGCCGCATTTTTTACGTTTATTATAGTCAAATCTGTGTAAACCATAGACTATGTACTAGCGTACAGAAATAGACGATCAAAGCGTGTGAGTGAGAAGAAAATTTTGAAAGGAGATACAGCAGGAGAGAAACGGTAAGCGAATCTATTGTTACAGTAACACCGGGAAGCAGTAACTGATTTTAATTGACAAGTTATAATAAAAAGTCAGCTCCATAGTTTCTTGAATATTAAACCACTAGTTAACGAAAACAGTTTGGTATTTGTTAGTGATTTCCCTCACTTCTTGGATTAAATATACAAATTTATTTTGTACATAAATTCATGGACGAACCCGCGCCTCTCGGGTTTCGTCCGAGTGCTCTTACCAATTGAGCCAACCATCCGACTGACGCATCGAACGAAATTTTTGTACCTATACCCAGGTAAATGACTGATATGAAAAATCACTGAAAATGTTTAGAAAATGAAAATCAGCTTAAAGTAGAAAGTTGCCAATACTTTTATTGTTTTTCGAAGTAATCTCCGTTCCTCTCTACACATCGTCGCATTCACTCACGCGGATCATCATTTTGATTGCTATGTTCTTACGATTAAACTCGTTAAACCAATTGTAAATAGTGGCACGAGATGGGGCTTCATTAAGAAATGCTAATCGCAGCCTATCATAGCTTTGTTGTCGAGTAAGCCCAGAAAGAAAGTCATAATAAATCATTGACCGAAAATTTTCTAGCGTTTGGATCATTTACACGTGTAACAAGAGTATTGAATTTGCCGCTAATTCACAAAAACAAATGACAAATGAATGCAATATACTACATTATGTTACCAAAGAGTTCTAAATTGAAATTCAAAAAAAGTTTTCATTAGCAATGTTTCTAGCTAGTGTTCAACTCTCAGGTTGTGGCTCCATCTACAGGATCTACTTTACAACCTACTCAACCCCAATAATTGCATATTAGGAAATCGGATCTAAACAGTTCGTTATTTTTAAATGATATTCTATTAAAAGTTTCGGTCGACGCCTAACTCGCACCATTGGCTCAGTTGGTAAGAGCAGTCACAGGGAACCCGAGAGGCGCGGTTTCGAGTCCTGCATCGTGCATGAATTTTGACACAAATTAAATTTGTACACTAGCTAACGCTTTATTGGGCTGTCAGATCGTCTATACACTATTATCTATTCAAAGTCTATCATTATAACGGTAAAACTTCTACTCAGTCACATTATCTATGCAATTTGTTATGTTTTTAAAGTGATAACCCTCACTTCTAGGATTTATACACATAAAAATTTGAAAACAAAATTTTATGAACGATGCGGGATTCGAATCCACGACTTCTCGCGTTCCGTGCGACTGCTCTTCCAACTGAGCTAGCCGTTTGACTGTTAAGCCACAAGCTGAGAGTTGTACAGAGCATACAAGAATTAATAACGATACGTAACTCGAACGCTTAGCTCTGCATAACCAAATCAAAAAAACGATAAACGGTCAAGGCGATTTAAATAATTTGAAATGTTTTTGTTCTATATTCACAAAGTAATAGCATTTAGAATATATATAAGTAGTTATTTAATATATAAAATTCTCGTGTCGCGGTGTTTGTATTTAAACTCCTCCGAAACAGCTTGACCGATTCTCATGAAATTTTGTGGGCATATTGGGTAGGTTTGAGAATCAAACAACATCTATTTTTCATCCCCCTAAATGTTAGGGTAGTCCACCTCAATTTTATTTTTTATTTTATTGACATTTTTTTTTTATTTTATTTTATTATGATTCAACATTTAAAAATAGATACAACTTCAAATTTTTGCCCTTCTACGATCTACAACTATTTTTGTATCGCGATTTTTATATTATTCTGTTCCATCCATAAATCCGCTATAGGGTTGCAAGATGGCAATCTAACACAATAATATTGTAGTACGAAAAATTTGGTAGGTCTGAGAACTTTTTATACCCCAAAATTTTTTTAATTACTTTATATGGCAATACTACGTTTGCATGGTCAGCTAGTAATTCTATATGAATTACTCTGGTTTGTCGAAGTGCTCTTTTAGTCGACTCGATCCGAATTAGCTCGAACGAGCAATACATAGGCGATCGTGATAGTTCAGTGCCAATAATTACTCACGAATTAAAATTCGCTCAGCACGCCTATAGCAGCTTTCAGTTCCAGTAAAGAATATGTAATAATACAAGTACTTCCAGTAACATACGGGATCAGAATACGCAGTTTGATTCAAATTCAAATATTTTTATTCAAAATAGGATTTAAAATCACTTATTGAACGTCAAAAACTACCACCCATTCAAAAGAGACTGCCTCAGACCTGAGAATAATGGGCGCAAGAAACTCAGCGGGCTTTTTTTTTAAATATAAAATATGGATTACAATCTGATATCGTAAATACATATCGTATATATATATATATATATATAGCATATAATATCGTACAATAAAAATTTATAATTAAAGAGCCTGAGGGTGTTCGCTTTATTCCCAGTCCGTGGTGTCATTAAGAAAATCGTTTATGCTATAATAACCTTTCCCACACAAACGTTTTTTAACAATTCTTTTAAATTTCGTAACACATTTCTTGTACATTCAGATTAATTTTTATATTTGATTCAGATAGTATTTTTATTTGTAGATGATGCTTTTGTAACATTTATTCTGAAATAATTATGGTGTTGATAATGAATGTTACTGTCACGACTGACATTAACCGCGTGACATTTAGTGTAGTACCGGAATTACCATCTCCGGAGTGCTGTGCTACTTCCGATATTAACTTGTTGTATTACTAAGTGAGCGAACCTAAAGGATGATGCCAAGTGGATATCACATCTGTGAAGCCGTGCGTTGGATCAGGTGTAGAACGTTGTCATATTTAAAACTGCGGTGCGTCAGACAGTCTGTACGCAAACGGTTCATTTGGTTTGTGATTTTTGAAGTGTCTCTGAGTGTACATGATTTTTTTTTATGGAATAGGAGGATAAACGAGCGTACGGGTCACCTAATGTTAAGTGATCACCGCCGCCTACAATCTCTTGCAACACCAGAGGAATCACAAGAGCGTTGCCGGCCTTTAAGGAAGGTGTACGTGCTTTTTTTGAAGGTACCCATGTCGTATCGTCCCGGAAACACCGCATAAGGAAGCTCATTCCACAGCTTTGTAGTACGTGGAAGAAAGCTACTTGAAAACCGCACTGTGGAGGACCGCCACACATCCAGATGGTGGGGATGATATCCTAACTTGTGGCGTGTCGTGCGAAGGTGGGATTCGGCGGCAGGAATCAGGTTAAACAGCTCTTCGGAACACTCCCCGTGATAAATGCGTGATGCCACTTATTATCACCACATCAGCCGGAAGACGCCCACAGCTCCACAAAGGTCTCCTCCAAAGATCTCCACGACGATCGGTCTTGCGCTGCCCTCACCCAACCAATTCCGATCTTGACCAGATCATCGCTCCATCGTGTCCTCGTTTATGATAGTGTTGCGAACCCTGGGATTCATGTTTATTTTCGATCAATTCCTCAAATAATAATGTTTCGCATAACAACCCGATTATGAGAATTTGTAGAGAATTTAACGAAGTGTGTGCTGATTTTGATATATTCTTTACAAATGTAGACATTTTTAAAAATACTCTTTATAAAACTTTCTAGTTTATGTAAAATAATTTAATGTTTAACTAGATTTCGTTATACTGTAATTACTATTGTGTCCACTTATTATTTTTTTATTTTTTTACTGTATTTGGTGAATGATGTGTACTATTTTAATTGGATCTCAGGATCATAAAAATATGCTGTACTTGTTATTAGATGATAGTTTTATCTTGTTATCTGTTATTGTACCTACTTGTAAATAAATAAATAAATAAATAAATAAATTCCTATCACCTGTCAGAATGAGAAACAGAATGTTTCAAGTCCTGTGGAAGATCTTACTTCGCTTTTTCTAGCTGGCGAATGAGCTGCTTCTAGCTGGCGAATGAGCTGCTTCGTTGACTCTACAGTAGTGGCGTGACACTCCGGCTTCCTCAAGTAAATATACAGTTAAGTAAACATGAGCCTTTATTTACAGTTATAACAACAAATTTTTCGACTAACAGTTGCTTTCAATATTTAATCTCTAGTCTGAGATTGCTTTGAATCCAGATTTAATGCCATCCGCTTAAACGTGCCAATAATTACCTAAACATTAATTTTCAAATCCATATCTTTCGTATAGAGAACGCTAAACCATCACATTCATACAAATAACAGCGAAAATAATAAGAAAAATATTGAACATTTCGTAAATATTATTTAAATGCCAAAAGCAGGAGATGGATTAAATTATCAAGCTCGGATCGCCAATTTTGGATTGCACTACGGCTAAGATCTTTAGAGCATACTTAGACTTCGCTCAGACTTTTCTTACGTAAAACTCGGCTGAGTGCGATAAAATGCGAGTTTGTTTTACATTGAACTGTCCAAGCTTAAGCTCAGTATAATCTCAGCTGCCAAATAACTATAAAAAAGCGGCCAAGTGCGAGTCGGAATCGCTCATGAACGGTTCCGTAGTAGCAAGTAACATAATATAAAAGTTCTTGCAGTTCGTTGTAACTTTGACCGATGTTTAAATAATAGTGTATTTAAAAAAACTACTTACTAGATCATATCTTTGTTTAAGTTTTATCATTTTCTTATTTTAGAAGTTACAGGGAGGGTTGGGTCACACAATTTTACCACTTTCGAAACGTCTCTCGCACAAACTATTCAGTTTAGAAAATAATGATATTAGAAACCTCTATATCATTTTTGACCTATCCATAGATACCCCACAGGTATGGGTTTGATGAAAATTTTGAGTTTCAGTTCTAAGTATGGGAAACCTACAAAATTTATTGTTTGTTTTTCTATTTTCCTCTGAAAATCTTAATGCGGTTCACAGAATACATCTACTTACCAAGTTTAAACATTATAGTTCTAATAGTTCAGAAAAAAGTGGCTATGACATACGGACGGCCAGACACACAGACATGACGAATCTATAAGGGTTCCGTTTTGCCATTTGGCTTCGGCAACTCTAAAAAGAAATCAAAGATTAAGCTAAGGTTAAACTTAGCTATGTTGTACGCAAGTAAAGTCAATCTAAGCCTTAGATATCGACCGTTAAATACTCAGCTTATTTAAAACCAATAGTAAGTTAACATACGATAAATAGTCTACATTCTAAAAAACAGTGACCAGTCAGTAAGACTCGAGTTGTCTCAAAGTAATTTGCAACGCGGGCCGCGCTATACGCATGCGCGAAGCAGTATCAGTGTACTACTACGAAAATAACCGAATATTTTATACGAAGTTTATTTTTGCCATTTGGATGTTGGATTTATTGTTACGATGGAGCTTCAGATGATGATTTTATGCGGTATGTGTGATGTTACCATTAAATTATATTTATTTACTTTTATGTTAAAAACATTCGGTCGAAAGTATGTAATTTTTAACCGACTTCAAAAAAGGAGGAGGATCTGAATTCGTCGGTTTGTTCTTTTTTTTTTGTTTGTTATCTCAAAACTCGACTGGTTGAACCGATTTTGATAATTCTTTTTTTATTTGAAAGCTGGTGCTTCCCGTGTGATCCAGATCTGACAATGAGAAAACCATAAAAGGCCTCTGTGACAATCATGTTTATGATTTATTAATTAATGTTAACACGAGGAACTAATATAAATTTGTTATGCCTACTACTCGGTTATATCAAATTAGTAAGTCTTTTAATGGACGATGCATATGCTTTTACAATATGATCCCAGAAAATGTACAAAACAAATGTGTTACGAATTTTAAAAGAATTGTTAAAAAACGTTTGTGTGGGAAAGGTTACTACTATAACATAAACGATTTTCTTAATGACACCACGGACTGGGAATAAACCGAACACCCTCAGGCTCTTTAATTATAAATGTTTATTGTACGATATTACATTGCAATCCATATTTTCATAAAAAAGGCCCGTTGAATTTCTTGCGCTCGTTCTTCTCAGGTCTGAGGCAGTCTATTTTGAATGGATGGTAGTTTTTGACGTTCAATGATTATGAATCCTATTTTGAATAAAAAGACTTGAATTCGAATTTGAAAGTGATACTTTAAAAATTATTTTTATCTGTTCAATTTGCGTAAGAGCATATAATTAATCAAGTTCTCGCTCTAATTAATACACACTTGCGAAAATAATCAAAGCTCGACTGCAGATTGAAATAACGCATATAAGTATTATTATACTTTGGTACATGTTATATAGAGGCTTTCACTGGCCTTAAAACACAAAGGACTTTAGTTTGACAAGGCCAATGTCAGTAAAATAACATTCAAAGTAATTTATGAGTTAGTTTTGTATAATTTGTATTTAGAGCTACGAGCTGAGCCGACAGACGCTGTTCTGTCGATAGAAAAAAAAGATTTACTCGGGAATAATATAGTCTAAAGCCTTCGGGAATGTGTAATTACATTTTTCTGAATGATTTTATAAAATGTAGTAAGTAATAAAATTATAAGTATCCATTTCGTATCTGTCTTAACAGCATTTACATTACCGCTTTATAATTGCCAATTTCTTTAAGTATTAACAGAGATATAGTATCTTATCTTTAAGAGATAGACATTGGCACAATTATTCCACCTTCGCACGACACGCCACAAAAAAAAGCGTGCGGTGTACACGCTTTTTTTAAAGGCCGGCAACGCTCTTGTGATTCCTCTGGTGTTGCAAGAGGATATGGGCGGCGGTGATCACTTACGATCACGTACCTCGTACCGTACGCTCATTTGTCCTCCTATTCCATAAAAAAAAAATTGTGGACTTTTTTGTAGACCTATTTAAGATGCTCAATTCCACCATACATTATTTTGTTATATCTCAAAGGGTTTAGACAGCGTTTTCGTTCGAAACTTCCAAATGGCAATTTAATTCCGACACCTCCAACAAATATCGCTAATATATACAAATATGTATTCAAAAACTTAACAAGTTATACACTAAAACCTTCCTCGAGATTCACGCTATCCATTGGTGTAAACAGCATGAAAATCGGTGAAGTAGTTTTTGAGTTTATCGCGAACAGACAGACAGACAGAAACGGCGGAGGACTTTGTTTTATAATAATACTAGCTGACCCAGCAAACGTTGTATTGCCGATATTAAAATCGCGATACAAAAGTAACTGTTGATCGTAGATCGGTGAAAATTTGAAGTTGTATGTATTTTTTAATGCTGACTCATAATTAAAAAAAAATGTCAAAAAATTTTAAAAAAAATTTGGCGTGGACCATCTTAACATTTAGGGGGATGAAAAATAGATGTTGACCGATTCTCAGACCTACCCAATATGCACTCAATTTTGATTTGAATTTTGAATTTTGAATAAAATATTTGAATTTGAATTTATATATTAGATGTCCGAGGTTCAGTGTTAACATTTTGTTTAAACATTAGATGCAATTAAAGTGACACTACCTTGGGCCAGATTTCTTTTTTGTTATATATTACGTCTTAACTTTATAACTAGTTTTTATTTGGCACGACGAATACTGTGAGATTTAAATCTACGACGGTTTTATGTACATTTAAACAGTATGTTTAATATGGTTATATTATAATTATTGTGACTGACCTTCTTTTAAACAGCTGGATTGATGTTGATAAACTGTTGTGCGTGTATGGTAGTAGAGCTGCTATCAAATTCAAATTCAAATATTTTTATTCAAAATAGGCTTCATAATCACTTTGGAATCGAACGTCAAAAATACCACCTATTACCTAAATAGTGTGCCTCAGACCGGAGAAGAACGGGCGCAAGAAACTCAGCGGGCTTTTTTTCATAAAAGTATGTTTACAATGTAATATCGTAGAATAAACATTTATAATTAAATAGCCTGAGAGTGTCCGCTCCATTCGCATTCTGTGGTATTTATTTATTTTTATTTTTAAGGGAAACATACAGAAAATTAGTAAACTTATAAGTAACATAATAGGTCATAGTATCATTAAGAAAATCATTTATGTTATAATAACCTGCGAATAGTTTCATGTCATTTATGTTATAATTCTAAGAATTTTCGCAACAATTTTATGAAGAATATGGATTTTAGATTACTTATTCCCATCAGCATCAAAGATCCTGAAACAACTCATGTCGCGTTCTCTAACGATCGTAAATACACTTGGGTGACACATCTCGCTATTAATTAGAAATGTCGGTATTTCGGGATAGTATTTGGTATGATGTGAACTCCGATTTGAGTCCTTAAACCTTAAACCTACAAAGGACACAAACAGCTTCATAGAAGCAGTTGGAATCCGTCAGACGCTGTAGTGCTGTAGCACGAATGGATAGATTGTCATTATTTTAAACTGTATAATTTATATTTGGATAAAAAGACCGCAAAAAGTATACTGGGAAGAGATGAATGCGCCGTTGCTTCTACCTCAGTATGGCCTTTATTGCCCAAGCGCTGTCAGTGAATCAATTTTGAGAAAATAAATGACAGGAGCGTACTTAGACTCTGCTTAGACTTTACTTACGTAAAATATAGCTGAGTATAAGCTTAGCATAATCTTTGATTTCATTTTATAGTTATGTGACAGCTGAAATTATTATTAGAGAGTTTAATCTAAGGCAGCTCAAAACTAAAGTCAAGTTCTCGTTTTATCACACTAAGATAAGTTTTACTTAAGTAAAGTCTGAGCAAAGTCTAACTTCGCTATATAGATCTCAGCCTTAGATACCATATTCACGAAAAAAAGGCATTAATTACTTCTAATAATAATGAAGCAATAATTTGAAATAATGTAATAAAACATAATTGAGTTACTTTTTTGTTGAAACTGTTTACGATGAAAACATAAAGTATTCCAAGTCTCGTTTGCCAGACTGCTTTGTATTTGCGAGGCTAGGAGGCTAAGGTCAGAAAGCCGATAGCAGAGAAAGCTGTTTCGGCTTTTATTAGCGGAATGGATTGAAGGAAATAATAATATGCGAATCTGAAATAGTTGCCGAACAAATTATCCAATTCAATTAATTGCACTCCTACAGGAAGTCGTTTTTAAAGATTATAATTATGAATTATACTATTAGCAAAATGGTCAAATTGTAAGTAGAGGTGTTTAGTGAATATTGCTGAATATATTGTAGTTAAACATTCTTTTTTTGTTATTTGGTTGAGTTCTTGTGACAGTTTTCATCATGCTCGCTTAAATTTCACTGCTTGTAGTGGCGACGTGGGACGGATCGTTCTCTTCCCTAAAAATATGTTCGAGGGAGGCGATGGCTGGCCCATGCGTCATGCTCGTGAACGGGCGCTACTTTTTGTGGCAGGATGATCCTGTTGCAGGAGGCTCGGTTTCAGATTCTTAAAATTTATTATATATATTTTTTTCTTTAAATATAATCGCTTATGAAATGCTCAGAATACCTTTATTTATATACGGTGTGTGTGAATGATCCAGCTACTCAATAACTTTAGTTATGTATTAATTTACATTTACTTTTTTTGACTTACTCGTGTAAGGCATTGACTATTTGACGTTAGAGTATGTTTGTTGCATCATTTTACATAATATTATATTGTAATTGAAATAATTTGTAAAACGATAAAAATGTAAACCATTATTTAAAACAGTGGCAATGAGATTCTCGCTACTTCTTCTCATTAGCTCAACCCTTTACGAAGTAGCAGTAGATTAAATACAAAAAAATTTTTTTTTTGTCATTCATAAGTGTCATTTCGGTGACCTACATGAATAAATTGATTTTGATTTGAATGATTGAAAGAAATGAAGCTTTAAAATATAATCGACGTAATTATCTTAAGCAAAGGTACTACAAAACGTGCGTGTAAAAGATCATATTGGTTAAGGTGTTTATTTCACTGTATTTTGAGATTCCGAGATTGGATGACGTTTTTGCTTAGATACTTTTTTTTATTCAAAAAAGGATATAATATCACTTATCGAAAGTCAAAAACTACCACCTTTTCGAAAAGGTATGCCTCAGACTAAACGAACTTTTGGAGAATTCTGCTGTTCAATAAATAATAAACCTAGATTTTTTTGTTTTAATATCAGCTTTTATAAGTAGATACTTATGTCGGTTATAACTATGAACTACATAATAAAGAGTTTTTTTAAAAGTCAAGCACTGAGAAGATTCGCAAATTGAGGTCATAATGTGCAATTTGAACTACACAGCCGTTGCATTTAACGATTGACTATAAAGTCTATAATGCACATGCGACGATAACTAACATAAATAACTTTCTAGTAAATGGCAGTCAAGGCAATATAAGTTGTTATACAATTCTATCATTATATATTCAAAATAAAACGGAGCCTGCATTCACTATCAGTTTTAGAGTTAGTATCCCTACCCTAATCATTCGGTGACAGTATGTGGTGTAATATGTATAGTGCCTATGCCAATTTTGGTATGATTATTAATTAATTTACCAGTGGGGGCCTCTTTTGCAAAGGATGCCGGCTAGATAATGTGTAAGCAGTACTATGTTTCAGTCTGAAGGGCGCCCTAGCTAGTTACTGGGCGAATGAGAGACGAGCGCAATTGTAGTGCTGCTCAGAATTTTTGAATTCTCAGCAAGACTAAATTGTAATAGTAAGAAGGGCTTATCAATTACCACCAGCTGAGCGTCTTGCTCGTCTCGTCCCTAATTGTCATCAAAAGATTATTGATATAAAGCGCGTGTATTAATATAAGGCTGCATGTTGATCGCCGCTTGTGAATTGCCCCGCGTGGGAAGATCTACACATACACTCCCAGCGCCCCGCGCACTCCGCCACTGACACCCAATTTTTAACTGCTGCGCAATCGAAGGCACCTCTTTTATCTATGCCGGGTCCTACATGGTCGCACCTGGGTAATATTATTCCTTAATAAGACGAGAAAACTTCCTTTACATAAAAGTTGCTATACATGCCTTTTTATGATTTTACTCAACAATAATAACTTATTATGTACTTTTACTATCATCATTATCTTGAGGGTCCTAGAAATAGATTAACTATTTTTGTTATTTGACATTGTGGTGTTCCTTATTCTCGTTCGGTTAGCTCAAACTTTGTTATGCTGTTACTATTATATAAAATTCATTAAATCGTTGGAAATTTCCATTAGAATTATGTAAGCAACTGCCACAAAATTACAATTTGATAAGGGAGACGGAAAAACTTATGTTTATAGACATTTTGTTGGAGTCAATAAAATCCCACAAGATTGCAAGTACGCCATTTTATTACTTTAAGTTAAAACATTATAGTTTCTACGTAAGTCTTATGTCTCAAGGAGACGAGCGCAATTGTAGTGCCGCTCAGAAGTTCTGGGCTTTTCAAGAATCCTGAGCAGCACTGCATTGTAATGGGTATCAATTACCATCAGCTGAACGTATTTTCATAAAAAAAAATATATTATATCCCTTCTCTGGGGCTTAAGGAAACTTAATAAAGATTTAAAAGTAAAGTGTAAGTTGTGCAACGTATAATAAAAATAAAGCTGAAGTTTAAACACAAAAACCAGTAAGGTTAAAATCAAATTTGATTTAAGTAGTAAATTTTTCTTTTAGAAACACTGAATTCCTTAGCGTGTACGCAGCTTTTATTTCGTGCAGTTACTTTCAATATAAAAACGTTTTTATTAATATGTATCGTAATTATAATGTAGCGCCCAAGGCTGTCAGGTCGCTGCCACTTTCACTGCACACGCAAGCAGACAGTCTGCAATGATTACATCCTCCTTGTGAATGACTTAGGTGACCTTCGTAGCGGTCGCTTCATTACACTTTCTTCATCATATGATACGAATTAAATCTATTGACTATTTAACAATTTTTTTGGAGAAAATTTTATTTTTTGTACATATTATACTACTTAGTCTGATGTGATACATATTATTCATATGCATATATCGTGTACTAGCTGATCCGGAAAACGTTGTTTTGCCCTATAAATGTACCCCGCGCTTGCTATAGGTCTTTCTAACGGCCCTTTTCAATAATGTATCTCTAGTTACGGATACATTGATACGCGTTTAGTGACAAGATCTCATCTTACCATAGTTATGTCCAATATAGTTATAGACCAATGCTTTATGTTAGGTTGTTGAAATGTAAGTAAGCGTAAAAGTATAGATTTGTGTACCTCTAGTAAGTTAAACTAAGGATAGATAGGTTATTGAAATTGACCGTAAGTCAAACAAAATATAGGTTCGGGATAAGTACAAAACACGCTGCGTCTTATATTATTAGTATTATTCCGATCGGTTCGGTAATTTTCGCAGTATAACGGTACAAAAACCGGCTCGCCATTTTTTAGCATAGATTACGACATTTAAAATACAAAAAAGAGCTTTTAGTAAATGTAAATGCATTTTTTACTATTAAAGTAATAGTTAACTTGCAATGGCGAGAACAGTATAGAAGAAGCCGTATTCACCGATCATTCACTAGGTTTGTCGCGCGGAATTATCGACCAGTGCCGGAAGGAACATGAATCTTCTATTGAGACTACTCTTATGAAGGTCACGGTAAATGATTCATGTTTAATTTAAAACCAGAAGAAGAAAATTGCACATTAGATATAATTAGATTTACTTATTAAATTTACATACGTTATCCGTGGAATGCTTGCTAATTTGCTGTACTAGTAACACTTTGCAATTACAAATTGCACACAAGGCAATATGCCTTACAACACCCTATTTCATCAGTGTCTGCTTATTTAACTGTTTATCACATTAATTAGCTAAAAATATAAATATAAAAACTGGATTTGAAAACGTATCAGTTAAAATCCAATTTATTTAAATGTATAATAAACATCTGTGAAAGTAGAAATAAGATTGATTTAAAATTAACATCCGCTTCATAAATGAGGTTCCTAGTTGGTTTCTTGTGATCTCACA
The DNA here is from genome assembly GCF_905404315.1 of Leptidea sinapis. Classification (NCBI taxonomy): domain Eukaryota; kingdom Metazoa; phylum Arthropoda; class Insecta; order Lepidoptera; family Pieridae; genus Leptidea; species Leptidea sinapis. The sequence goes on along the minus strand of NC_066275.1, from coordinate 10,094,368 downwards.
GCATAGATCTGATACTTCCGTTAATAAATTTAACTGAATTAGAATACATGATGTCCTATCGTCTTGCTATTCAGCGGGAAACAAATTTATTACACGAAAACATATCGATAAATTCAATTTTATATATGAAGCCAAGTATTTTAAGGTTATTTATTTAAATTGATTTTAATTCTTATTTAAATTGTTTGGTATAAAGGGCTATCATTGAATAATTTATATAGATAGACATACACCAAAAAGGATTTTTCTGTAAACCTATAAAAAAGAAACAATACTACCAAATTGTTTTATTGCGGTCTTATACCTCAAAGTTATTATAGGCAGCGTTTACGATGAAAACTCCCAGCCGGCTTGATTCTTTCGACATCTTAATATTTCATATTATATATACCTTAACCTTCCTCATCAATCACTCCATGTTTTGGTGAAAACCGTATTCCAATAAGTGCATGATGATAAGTTTATCGCGAATACACAGACAGACAGACGCGGGTGGGAATTAGATTTATATAGTAGTATAAATATGTGGCATTAACGTCATTGGCCATTAGGGACAAAATATGAGAATTTAACTATTACGACTTTAACCATGCGCGCTTACAGCAACATGATTTTCTAATACCGTGAACTTAATTGATAAATGTACCTCTAATATAAGTTCTCTGCAATGAACTTACTTGCAGCATGACGGAAATTCCATAAACTGAAAACCTGTCGAAACATATTAACGGACTAAACATATATCTTTTAAACTGTGATACGAGTAACAAACCGTAGCGTTGTTAATGTTATAAAAAAACTTTTCAGTTACAACTTAACAGAAAAGAATATTTACTGCAATATTTTAATAATTGATGCCAAGTTTTATGGGTTCACTTCGGTGCTATACTGAACCAAACGCAAAAAAATCATCCAAACTCGGTTTTAATACAAAAAGTTATGCCCGTATATAAAATATATCAACAAATTTAGACTCGAATTTAATTTTTAATCTCGTTAAAAAAATAATAAAGGTGGTTAAACACACTTTTTTATTCACGCGGCGTGCCGGAACCAGTAGTTGTCGATTTTGCGAGTAGGCCTCCAGCTTTTGGTGAATTTTCGTAATTGCAATTCGATTGGTATTTATGATAGGTATTTTTTTATTATCTTGTTTCCTGATTACGTGCAACATTCAGTCCATTCTTAAAGTTAAGGTCGTTCTTTACGAACTGTGTAGTAAGCACAGTTCATTTTTAATTTACGTTTTAATTTAAGTATAACATATCATGTAATACTATAGCCTAGTTTAATCGATTAATTAAGTTAATATCATCTCGGTAACTTATTTATTAGTTGCAGCAAAATTTTAGTTATTTTAGTCACTGTTGTTGCAAAATATGTATTTTTATAGTATACCTTCTGTACGTGTTAAGCTTTAAACAAAATAAAACTTTATATTATAAACAGTTGTACTTACTGTATTATTATAAACGACGTCTGCCCGAGCGTGTTTTGCCCGCTTGGGTTGGTTTGTTCTAGATCTAGACGAAGCTATCCCGCCAAAGTCACGCGTGACGAGTGTATGTACTATGTAGTACTATTTGCATTACATTTGGCTTGGCACCGACTTCAAACCTATCAATAGGCATAGCACATACAAACAATGGCATTTTATTAATATTAAAGGTATTAGGTTTTCATAAGAGGTGTATTAAATTATATCTTTTATAAAATTATAATATACTTTTTAGTTTTTGAAGTCGAATTTTTTTAAACGTAGTTTACTTTTTAGTGTCTGTTATAAGCTGTTCTGTAAGTTACAGTAGGATTTTTCTAGTGTAATCACTATGTGATCACATCTGGTAAACTATAACATTTCGTGGCTTTCTATTGTCATATATTTTTAATAGTCAATTTTACAATACCTATTGGTAGGCCTGCAAAAGGTGCCGCGCGCCTTATAAAATATAGATAGATTAAAAGAAACGGAAAAAAGGAATCGACTCCGAAAAAATGCTGTTGGAAAGTCTATTTCACGTTTTTGTCAGACAGTAAAATATCCTAAAGAACATTTGTTTGCTATGAATGATAGGTAATCTTAGAACTAGCCTTTCCGTTACGGGATACTAAGATCGCGCGGTATGATTCAGATCGGCGCGATTATGGCAGTGTATGTAGCAATAGATTTCTTATAATTAGGATGATTTAAGTAAGAAAGCTATTAAAACAAGATATAAAACCATGCAAAATAAACCATATTATAAACAAAAAAGGGCCAGAACTTGGTGAGGGAGTAGGGTGCCGTACGGCACTTTCGGTTTTAGTGTATCTGAAAAATCTATTTCCACGGGGTACTACTGATTTGGGAAGGCTAGGGTTAATAATATTATATAGTCAACCTAAATAAAAACTACTAAAAAAGCCGCACACAATACAATTACATGATCCACGTAAACAAATATATTCATAAATGAAAAGTACGGGGCCAAAGTATTTTAAATTTTTATGAGACCAAATGGCAACTATTCCACATCAAACTTAAGAAGAATCACTTAAATCGGATAATAAATCCCAGCGTAATCGGTGTACATACAAATGACATTAAGGTGGTTCACGATTAAATTTAAACGATAGTGCCTACACGCGAAATATATAAAATAAAAAACGAAATCTGTTTTAAGATATCATTAGGTATTGCAAAAATCAACTTCAGACATTTTACACTGAGTCTTGTGAACAAAAAAAACAGAAAATTCAGCAAAAACAAATGTTTTTTTTTATGAAAATAAGGGACGAGACGAGCAGGACGTTCAGTTGATGGTAATTGATATGCCCTACTCTTTACAATGCAGTGCCGCTCAGGATTCTTGTAAAACTCAAAAATTCTGAGCGGCACTACAAATGCGCTCGTCACCTTGAGACATAAGATGTTAAGTCTCTTTTGTCTAGTATATTCACTAGCAAGGGCGCCCTTCAGACCGAAACACAGTAATGGTTACATATTACTGCTTCACGGCAGAAATAGGCGCTGTTGTGGTACCCATAATCTACCCGGCATCCTGTGCAAAGGAGCCTGGCACCTCCCTCCCACTTTGCAATGATATTAAATATAATTATAAAATAAGTTATACAAATATTGTTCTAGCAAATTCATGTTTATATTGTTCGTAAATTCCTACGCATAATTTTTTTATACCCTCATCAATGAACAAGTATGTTGCATGCACAGATTTGTGAACCGTTATATCCTTGTAACACAACTTTTTGGTATTATTTAATACGTTTATATCATTATTTGTTACTTGTTTGGAGTTTGTATCTACGTAAGATTTGATCACTAATGAATCATAACTTCACTAGTCAGTGATTAGGAGTGTTATATAAACAAGACTAGAAATAATTTACGTAATTTTCTTGTTAGCCAGCGTAGCGTATTAGTTATCTACCTTTGCATGCTAAACAGATGTTCTACTATTGATAATCTTTTTTTAACATAAGTGTGGTTAGATAACTCCTCATCACGCCGTTAAATACCCACAAGTTTTAATATTTTAATGCATGATTTGCTTTTTCATAACTATGTTTGACATAACTATGCATAGATAAGATCTTGTCATTAAACGGTGACAGCAATGTATCCGTAAGTTAAACTAAGGATAGATAGGTAATTGAAAACGGCTGTTTAAAATCTTCACCATGTTTTTTTATGAACATACTAATTTCGTAGGAAGCTTTATCAGACGGTAGTCTTTGAATAGTGGTCTACACGATTCTAGAGGATTGACATTGCATAAAGCTTATACACTATTTTTGTGCCAGAAAGACATTTGAAATATTAGCGGAGTTAACCCATACCGTAAACCTGAAGCAATATAACCATGGTATGCAGTAAGTGCAGCATTAAAGGATACAGTTTTTCTGAGCCTTCTTAATAACAGGCATCTATCTTACTCCTTGTGAAGTATTCTAAATAATAATTAATAATAATAATAATAAATTCTTTATTGCCATACAAATCATATATAAAATGAACAATTAGGATACGCGATGAAACAAAAGGCAAAAGGAAAAGGCTCAGCTTAATCTGACATGGAATCATGGATTTATGTTTCCATGCAGCGCTGTTTTTCAGCCATTCCCTCCTCCCTTAGGTGTAGAGCGGGAGTGGATGTATTGTGGCTCCCCGATAACCTACTTAAGCTATCTTTTTTTATAAAATGTAATATTAGAAAAAAAAGTGTTCTGATTACCCTTGCAAGTGTATGTAAGTGTGTGTGTGTGTGTGTATGTATGTTAATTACACATTGTTAATTATTTTTCAATGTTTACTACTCACTAAACTGATTTTAAACGCTTTGTGTAAACTCGTTACTAAGATTGAAGTTACTTGTTGAGGTAAACACGTTTCACTAGGAGGGAATTTATTAAGAAGCGAAAATTTGTATATTTTACTTATTCGATAAACATTGTCTTATTGTTTAGTTAAATATTCAATTGCCGCCCGAGTAAGGTTCCCACGGCGCTATTAAAGAGACTTATTCACGGTCCAATTAGCTGTATGTTCGAGGTCATAGTCATAGTCGATAAACCAACACCTTCGAGTTCTTTGATTGGATTATTTAACGTAAACGCGAACCAGCACTTCAAATGTCAAAAACTCAATCTCGAATAGCTATATTTTTTTTACTTTACTGAATCTATTGTATGTTTGGAAATTGTAGGGCCTTGTGAGAAGAAGCTATTAAAAACTCTCTGGCCACTCCTGTCAATCACTAAGGTTTTGCACAATTTTGCATAAAACACGTTAGCTGTCATAATGTATAAAGCTAAAGCTCTTGTAAATCTAAACAATTTGTTATGTTTTTTTTTTAAAGTGACAACCCTAAGATTAATACACAACGGTTAACTCAGTTGGCAGAGAACGGAACGCCAGAAGTCGTGGGTTCGAGTCCCGCATCGTTCATAAAATTTTCTTTTCAAATTTTATCTGTGTATTTATCGTATATCCTTAAACGAGAAATTCTTGTATATACCTATATATTCTGAATCTCGGAAACGGCTCCAACGATTTTAATGAAATTTAGTATACAGGTAGTTTTGGGAGCGAGAAATCGATCTAGCTAGGTTTCAATTTAATCCGTGTAAAAATGTAGTTTTATCCGTGTTTTAATGGATACAATAACATTAGAATACAAAGGTAAAGTTGGCCACTATATACAAGACTTTAATAGCTCAGATGAGACATTGGGTGATCCGGAAAGCAGAAGACCCCGGCTCGAATCCAGATATCCTATTAGTTTTAGTTTTGTTCAAGTTTGTACATTCTTAAAACTCCGAGCAAGGCTCGGTCGTCCAGATATTATATATATATAATGTGCAGACATTGCATATTATATAATACACGGCCACATTATCTCTGGACCTCGCTGGAATGTGAAGCCTCCTCCCATTCCCCTTTCAGCTGATATTTCGTGACTTTTGTGGTTAATAGTTCTGTTGTTTCTGTTTATTGCCACAATTGTCTATATTGCCACAATAGTTCTACCAGAAAAATAAAATATTTTTTTATTTAACCCAGATTCTTTCATTGATTTTCATCATTATAATAATCACAACACCTATACATGAATATAAAATACTGACAAAATAAATAGTTGTTGATGTTATTCATATTAAAATCTTGATGCTTGTTTTGCACACCGTAACAAAGCGTCGATATGATGTGATCGACGTCAAGTCCAAAAATAATGTAACGGAGTTATTATATTTATAGGCACTGGTAAAAATATCTACTTACCAATTTCTACCAATGTTTAATAGTAACGACGACCCATATAGCCGAATGGTTAGTGACCCTGACTACTAAGCTAGAGTTCCCGGGTTCGAATCCCGGTAGGTCCAATCATATATATGATGAATATGGATGTTTGTTTCCGAGTCATGGTTGTTTATATGTATTTGTGTATGTTTAGGTAAGCATATTGTATTAAATATATCGTTGTCTTGTACCCATAGTACAGGCTATGCCTAGTTTGGGGCAAGATAATTTGTGTAAAAGTGTGTCAATATTATTTTATTATTATTATTAAAAAATCTTCATATGATCGGTGAAAGTTGCAAAACGTTCCAAGGAGACGAATGCGCTAATTGTCAAGGGACAGGAGAGTGGCTGGCCGTTGGTGCAGCTCGTGTCGCCAGCTGTGGCTGTTGCAACTCCCAACTGGGTCAACCTAACTGTCACCAACACCACACAGACTGCACGTTCACATTAACAATATCTAATTGTAGTTATTTACGCTTTGTCTACAAACAGAAACACCACAACGTTAACGTTGGAAAACAAAGAAATGACTCAGGGGAATTTTACTGACACCCACAAGGGTTCAGTTTGTAGGCACTTAGCGAAGCTGAGAGCTTCAATACACACACAAGTGATACATTGAGCTTTATGCATCTACGGGGAAAATAAAATAGTTTTAGAAACAACAATTTCAGCAATTTTTGCAATGCAAATCTATTTGAACTCTTTTTAACATCATTCCTAAAAAAATTATAAAATCTTTCACATAGTTTGTATATCTGTTGTAAGTTGCCTGTACGCATTTCCGTCAAAATATCAACAACGTCACAATTGAGCCGCTATGGATCTACGCGATGCGCAAACAAATCTGCTTCCTTTAAATTGTTTATTTGTTTTTAAAAGAGGAGAGCAAACGAGCGTACTAGTCACAATCTAAAGTGATCACCTCCATTCACCTGCAACCCTAGAGGAATTACAGAAGCGTTGACCTTTAAGAAAAGTATACGCGCTCTTTCTGTAAGTACCCATGTGGTATTCTTCTGGGCACATAGGTTGATTGTATGTGAAATAAAGTTCTTAAAACCGTGCTGTAGAGGTATTCCAGAATTTCTGATGGTAAGGATGATATCCTAGTTTGTTCTGTGTCGAAGGCGAAATTTGGCGACAGGAGCTTCGTCAAACAACTCTTCGCCACACTCTCTGATACTGTAGTACCTACGCCAGATCAGAGATGAAAGCAATACTCTATATTATGTGGCGCGCTTTGTAGAGCGCTAGAATGTGGGCCAGTTTGAATATTACCCTTCTCAACTTTCAACCCTTAGTTTCCTCAAAGCCAATTTGGCAATACTTTTCACATTTTAAAATCATTGCATGCAATTTTACAATTTACAACCTATATATCAAACTTAAAGATTTACAAACATGATACATATATTTGCGCAAGAACAATATCGAGTAGCATGTCTTGAAATAAAAATTGGATTCCATTGTAAACGTATCGCTTGCGATATCATCTCAATTTGGAAACATTTAAAAGAATTGCATGGCACCATGTGAGAGTATGTTTTCGGTGTAGCTATCAGTACTACTGTAGACTTAAGTAACTATTAATTATATACCATGAGAGTAGTTAGCATTGTTGTAATGAATCGAGGCCGAATAATAGAGCACGGAATACAACTGTGGTTCACAATCATTCAGATAGCAAAAGTTTTGTATCAGCCTCTAAATACAGTCTTCTGCACTCTGAGGTATCAGGGTTGTAACAAGAATTATTCACTGAATAATATAAATATAAATAATTAATCATTTTGAAAGTTGGTAACGCGTTTGAATTTAATTAGGATATAAAGATTTATTGCTAATGTTAAAATTCAAGGCTACTAACAATCTATACTATAAAGTGGAGTGCCGTTTTTTCCTTCGGTTATAATGCGAGAACTACTGAACCGGAATTATGCTACCATAAGATGCAGCGTGTTTCGGAGAAGGTCATCATCATCATCATCAGCCGAAAAACGTCCACTGCTCGACAAAGGCCAAAGGTAAACATCATCTGAACGATCGGTCCTGCGCTGCCCTCATCCAACGTATTCCGGCGATCTTGACCAGATCGTCCGTCCATCTTTTCCTGGCCTACCAACACTGCGTCTTCCGATACGTGGTTGCCATTCGAGGACTTTTCTGCCCCACCGGCCATCTGTTCGTCGAACTATGTTGCCTGCCCACTACCACTTCAGTTTCGCACTCATTTCATTTCTGATTCGATCTCACAGGAAGCATAGGCCTCGGAGAAAGTTATATTTTGACTTAGAAATACCTAAATACTCGTTACACAAATAATTCAGTCAATTACATTTCATTTCATATGACAATTTATACAATGAACGGGCGCGGGTTAGTTAATTTATATGGCAAAACAATTACGTTTGAGCACTTGTTCAAGATAAATGACGACTTATTTTCTAACACAGTCTTTAATTTGTTTAAATTAATAAAATATATACAATTAATAGTATTCGGTCACTAATCAAGCCGCTGAAAACCCCTCCTTCTGGCAATGGCAATGGCTGGGGTGTTTTAAAATACCTTCACTTAAAGCAGAGGACGTGCCCTGCCTGGACCCTCTGAGGATCATATGCCTTTTAAAATAATAGGTCTCAAGGATATAATTTAATAATTGAGTAATTATGTATATATATATATAATTGAGTTTCCTAGTTAGTAGCCTCGATTCTCCTCCTTGACTTTTGAGTTGAGGCGCGCTAGCGCAAGCACGGGGCACAATAGATCCTTGGATTTAAGTGTACATTAATCCCCAAATCATAATAATAATAAGTGTTTGATTAGTCATTAATTATTGATTGATTAATAAGTTACGTAGTGGGTATAGAATGAGAGCTGTCACGCTCGGCTATGTAACGCTCGTTCGGCGTAAAGTCGACTCAACAAGGAACGGTCGAGTCAACATTTAGGAGTAATTTATAAATTAATATGATATTTGTATTTATACACAATTATAAGTGTAACGGTTATAATTATTATGAATAAAGAACATACGTATATACGTAGTTATATTTCTTATTATTACCACAGCCTTCATGAAGTTTTTGTTTCTATTGTGTGGTTTTAAGCAAACAACGTTTTTATGAGTCATTCACCGAAATTCACATTTCAAAAATACATGATTTTTTCCAGACAATACTTCAATGATACACCGTGGATCAAAATCATTTTAATTGAGTATAATTTTATTTACAAACTTTATCTAAACGTGTGATGTACTTTAAATTTTTTTAAAAACCAGTGGGAGGCTCCTTTGCACAGGATGCACATGATTATGGGTACCACAACGACACTTATTTCCACCGTGAAGCAGTATTGTCTAAGCATTACTGTGTTTCGGTCTGAAGGGCGCCGTAGCTAGTGAAATTGCTGGGCAAATGAGACTTAACATCTAATGTCTCAAGGTGACGAGCGCAGTTGTAATGCTGCTCAGAATTTTTGGGTATATCAATAATCCTCAGCGGCGCAGCATTGTTATGGGCAGGGCGTATCAATAACCGCCAGTCGACACGCTCGTCTCGACCGTTATTGTCATAAAAATAACAATAGGTATTGGCGAGACGATACAAACGAAATTAACCATTTAACAAACTCCATTCATAATAGAATAAGTTAGAATGAAAAAAGGTTAAGAATATATATTTGTTTATTATTCTATTTTTAAATTTTTAAAAAACGAATAAATAATTCATTGATAGAGATATTTTGAAATTGGATCTGATAATGCATTATTAATGATTCCAATCGATTTAAAATCAGTTTGCGTACATTCTATATGTGTAGATACATTCCTTGACCGACTTCTGTTAATATTTAATTATTGAAGCAGCTATTTAGAGTTTAAAAATTACCAGACGCACATTATAAATATAAAGTTTTGCTAAATATGTTTGTTATTTCAACAAATACCTTTAGCCATTTTCGATATTCCTAAACCATAAGGTCTACATTTTTAGTGATATGAGATTTATTTATAAAAAAAAAGTTTATGTGGCTTATACTTTGATAATGAGTATGAGAAGTATGCCGAAACATTACTGATCTACTAAACATCAATGTCACTGTAGAATATAATATTTATGTGACTATTACGTTAGCACAGATTTGTAAACAAAATTTATGAACGATGCGAGACCGAACCCGAGAGAAATCACTTTAAAAATAACAAATTGTTTAAATTTAAATATTCGAACCTGACTGTTAGATCCGAATATGAGGGCGCTTAAAACATAGACTTTTGACAACCCGATAATAATTATAATAATTTATTTAAGTTTAATAATATATGGTACAGATTGTTTTTTGCCCTACCGTCTGCAGTAGGATACCCTGCGTTGCAGAGACTTAAACTTACTTAATTAGCAAACTCACTAAAAAGAGGTCTGTGTGTTTGTGTGTTTTTTTCATTTAGTCTGTCATGTTAGTATGTCAAACTGTGCACAAGATAAAATAAGTGTTAGTAATTGACGCTTATGTTTTAAGAACTTTTTCTGTATAATGCATGACAAATTTCGATTTATCAATATGTGTGTTAGGTAATTTCATATACATAAGTTTATCAAGGATCAAATACCATCAAAATCAGTGACAGTAACAATATATTCGCTTTCCTTTTTATGCTGAAGCTCTGTTGGAGATGTTCTTCTCTCTGGACACTTTGTCTAAACGCTAGTATATTCTATTGTAGTCTACGGTTCAAACAGACAACAACTCTTCAGGTTATAGATTGTCATTGTTTTGCATTGACACAATTCTCAAGCTGTCTATCGTACTACGTAAATATATATATTATGTGTGTGTTCTACAGTACAAAGTCTAACGGCCTTACAAATAAAATTGGCATAGTGTTATAACTAAGCATAAACCAAGAATATGTAAAATGTTTACAAATAGACATTTTGCTTACGAATGGATTTGTTCGTACGTATAACGTTTCCCGCGTTTATTTGCAAGGAGGCTTCTCATTCGGAAAACTTCAGATTTATCATTGTATTGACAGTGTTGTCAACGATATTGCAAACATTTTGCATGTTCTTCGTTTATCATCAGTTATAACTTTATACCAAGTTTATTTGTAAGGCCGTAAGACGCTTAACATTTCCCGCGTTTATTTGCTATGCTGCTTGACATTCGGAAAACTTCAGATTTATCCATTGTATTGACAGTGTTGTCAGCGATATAGTCAAAATTTGCATATTCTTGGTTTATTCTCATGCATAACATTATACCAAGATTATATTTTGTAAAGCCGTAGTAGTAAAAGTTGTAGTAAATTACAACATAAACCACACTGTCTTAGTTGTCAATAACAAAACCGTTTGTTATCATTTCAACACACAGCAAAGTATGTAAATTACGGAGAAAGGCTCCGTTACCAGCTTTTAACACAGAATGTGGATTATTGCAAATGGACGCTTTGTTGAGCTTTCGAAAACCAATAAATGTGGATCACGGTTTAACTGAGAAAGGGATAATATTGGCAAACTTCTATTAACGGTGTTGAGATTACTAATGCGCTTGACTCATTTTCTATTTATGTATAATCGAGGTCTATGACGGCCCTCAATATCAAACGGCCGACATTTACTAACATTTTTCTTCATGCACCGTCTTTTATTAAATGCTGCCTTACTCCAGGCTCCGCTGAAGGCATTCGTGAAAGATAAAGAGACAGATAGACGTATTTTTTTCAATTGGAAGTATTGTATTAAGTACAAAACTGGTCATGTCATTCATATATGACGTATAACGTACTGACAAAAAATGGCAGCCCTACTGTCACTCTTTAAATGACATCATGACTTAGTAGCCCAACCCACATGTATGGAATACACTAATATTTATTAAACTTTAAACACGAATTCCTTAAAATGTGATGTTTGTAGCTTGGAACATTTTTCGGGAACTACGTCCAATTGTTTATTTGTGTTCAGCCATACTTCCTTTATCACCTACAATCAGTTTAAAAAAAAAAGAATATCCAACGTGCAGACACATCGACTCTACAGTTTCATTAAATTTATTATATACTATATTTAGGAATGGACAAGCTAAGCCTGGCCACACTCCACTGGGCTCAAATGGCATACATTATTAGATCTTAAGATAAGCGATTGAGAACAAGCTAGCATAAGAATAAACTTAAAAATAAAAAAAAACATGTGGGTCTGGGGACGCCCGACAGTAGTCATAACTTAATTAAATCTAAATTGAACTTTTTAATCTTGAAATTGTTTAACTTGAGAAAAGCTTAGGTTTTAACTTATTTTGTTTATATATTAATATGATATTGTAACAAAAGGTTATTTACTAATAAAATATATTTTATTCTTAGTTTCAAGTGGTCTCTGGTGGCTATAATCAAAAATAATATAAAGCATCGAATTTTTTACATTGTATGTAAATATGGTTTTCAAAATCTTGCTCGGCAGGCTTGGAGGGGATAGGGATTTTGCTGCGCGACCGAACTGAAAAAAATGTGATAGTAAAACCGTAAGAAAAAATCCGTGGAAAAAAGTGCGTTTAAAAGTGCGTGGAATAAAACCGTTAAATGAGACGTGCGCAGGCGCGACAGTCGCATACACAAGCGAGCTATTTCTATGTAATTTTATGTTGTCAAACAAAAATACCCGTGTGTTGTCTGGTGTCCCACGACACCACATCTTTTTTTATATATTAATATGATATTGTAACAAAAGGTTACTTACTAATAAAATATTTTATTCTTAGTTACAATTCTTGAATATGTACCCATATTAGAATACTGTGTTCATTATTAGTATTATTTTTAACTATTATTTATAATAACCATCTAAAAATCTTGCAACGACGGCTTTGACAATTAATTATTGAATATTTAAGAATATGGCTGTATGTGTTTGAACCCTCTGCCTGTCGTAATAATGGACGAAGAAACCAAAAAAAATTTCACGAATGTCGCAAACAGCAGAAAATCTCTGAAAACTTTTATTTGTTATTTATTACTACTTTAGTAGTTGGAGATTTTCAAAACATATTACTGAGCAATTTAAACACCATTTTAGATTAGTCTTCAAGATATTTTAATTGTACCTATATCGGATTATTTTTAGTGTTTTTCGTTGGTCGTTCAGGTCGGATACTAATCAGACTAATTCACAATGTTTTTATAAATCGGTAGAAACCGAAAACATGTTTTCAAACTGTGATCAGGAAATAACAAATTGAAAACATGTTATATACGGCGACATTTGAAAGAGACTTAAAAACAATTGTTTTTTGAATAGCACATCAGTCAGTCAGACGCAATTAACAGTCTTCTCAAAGCTAAATTGATCTGTAAGTTGTAAACGCTTTACCGAAGCAATCAATTAAATAGCATCCCATTAGACACCCAGATGTTAGAACGCACGATAATCTCTAATCCGTGACTTAAACCGAGGCCACATAATATCACCTTATCAGTAAGCACGTCTCTTACGCAAGAGCTTTAGGCGTTGGCGGTTGGTGCCACGTTTCACTTTCTCTAACTGCTTTCTACAATTTGGGTGAATCCGTGTGACAATCACGTTTGGTGACCTCTACGATGATAGCCATGCGTAGACAAGCGAGTAATTATCCGCACGTGTGTGTAACAACCGTAGCGTGACGCCATTGTTTTGTTACATTCCTATTTGTTGCAAGGCATAGTGTTGGTACAAACACAACTAATCATTTACTATTATGAGCATCTCTTAAAATATTGTGGAAAGAAATCATCTATATATATAAAAATGAATTGCTGTTCGTTAGTCTCGCTAAAACTCGAGAACGGCTGGACCGATTTGGCTTATTTTGGTGTTGAATTATTTGTGGGAGACCAGAGAAGGTTTAAAAGGCGAAAAAAATAGGAAAATGCTGCTAAATTAAATAATGACAATTAATTTGTTTTTCCTTTGATGTGTCCATACATAATTTCTATGAGAGAATTTATTGACGCACGGTTTGACAGTTCTGCTGTGAAACAATTTCATTACGACAGCAGGGTGAATATTTTTTTCATGTTATGATATATTATTGACAAATTCATATAAAAACATTATTTTATTTATTATATACAGAACAACGTCTGTCGGGTCAGCTAGCATTATATATAGATCGGAGTTATTACAAAAATTTTAACACTTGTTTTAAAAAAGTTCTATTACAAATCTGTGTCTTTCTGTTGCTTAGCGTCAATCTTTAGACGTCGCTTGCATATAAATGTTGTGAGCCGTCTTGAGTTAAGATTCCGCTTAGATTCGTCTCCAACCAATTCGACACGTGTTTCGCCTCTCCACGAGGCATCCTCAGGAGATGTTGACTCTTTTGATTGCCAAATTCTGGCAATCAAACTCATGCCAGTCTCGTGCAGAGGCGATACACGTGTCGAATTGGTTGAAGACGAATCTAAGCGGAATTTACACTCAAGAAGGCTCACAACATTTGAATGATTATGGATTTCCGCATAATAGCGCCTAATTCAATAAATTGTCGCTTGCATAGTTAAACACTGTTTAACAAAACACGTGTTTTTAAATTAGTTCTAGCAATAACACCGATGGTGGTTAAGGTATTCTAGAAAATAAGTATACATGAAGCGACTTTTTAAGCAAATAGCCTGGACAATAGTTGTGCTTTGCCATACGTTGTGCCCCTGGTTCAACAACCGTATCATAAATTTTTGTCATAAAGATTGAAACTTTTGTATGAGATGTATATGATATTGCAGACATATTTTTTCATTAGATGTATTAAGGATCAATATATTTATAGAACACTATATTTACGAATTAACAACAGTTTATAAGCTTTTCCTTCCTTAGCTTCGTAATAATCAATATTTATACCTAGCTGAGATGTGAAACTTAATGCTGTTTAGATTTGCAAGACAGCTAAGCAATTTCTTGTTGAATTTTAGTATGGTAGCTTTAGCAAGTTAGACATTTTAATAAACTGGTTTTTGTGTTGAGCCTTTCATACACTGACTATTATGACAACATGAGTTCCTTATTAAGACGAAGAGCTTCCGTTTACAGTTGTTCATAACAACTTTTTCCAAATAGTATCTATAATTATCACATTTTAGTGCTAATTTATTACTGAGTTTAAATCAGTGAAATTTTAAGAAAGCAATGGCTTTCTAGTAGCTTTGAAATACATTATAAAATCATTACCACTCGTATTACTAAGTAAGTCTCGACGATGCCTAAAGGTGTTGCAAAAGCGTACGTGTAACGTAGGTAGCTATAACTGTGGAAGGAGTATTATCAATATTGCTAACCCATTCGCACTCACTTCTTATATCTTTTAGAGTACTTACCAATAAAAAAAAGAATCTTTTTAGGAGAACGCACGGTTGTCTGTTATTCAAGACCCTTATTCTCAGGAACGAGTATAAATAAAAAAGTCAACGAAATTCATATAGTCACATCTGTACTCCCGTTGATTTGACTCTGAATCAAGATCCAATAAAAAGATAAGGTCATTAAAGCTAAACTATAAAACTTTTAAAACTGTGGACATGAAAAAAAAACACTGCAATAGTTTCAAAGGAAAGATTGAGAAGCAAATTGCGTATAAATATTTTTTCAATAGTTTCATTTGGGCAACCGGAACTGCAGACTACGATATTGCCAAACTATCCTGATTGGAAGCCATTCGGCAAATAAATATCGAGCGTTGAAATTATTGTGGAAAGCATGTCTGTCGTAATCAAAACATTTTTATGGCCAGTAAATAATTCATCCATATAGTACCTATGCTTGTCTATTATGAAACAAACGACCCTAAAACAAAAAATGATCTAGAATGATAAATCTTATGAGTCACATCCCATGACAAGGTCTATCTAGTCTGCTTTACCTATAGCTATAGCATAAAAGGGACTGTGTTCCATCTACTGATTTAACATTGCAATTATAGAATTCAGTATACCGATGTGAATAGCAGGAATTCCCTGAGATTCCTATCAAAATGGGGATACTGCAAGGGTGTGTTATTGAACCGTTTCTTTTCCTAATTTATATTAATGAACTACCTAATCTTGTTTCAATCAATTATAAGATATATTTGCTTCTATTAGCAATGCTTTAAATAACATTGTGCAATAGTTTGATGCCAATAACCTTATGTTAAATAGCATGGAAACGAAAAATATAAAAATTTACTGCACCAAATGTAAAATGGTTCCCCTCAACAACATACTTGCAGTATTTTGAGACTAACGGAGAGGGCTATTCTCATCCACGTTGAAGGTTTGGTAATGACTTGATTTTAATCCTCTTCCTTCCATGTTAAAGATATCAAATATAAAGGTTTGTTGTGAGAAATATGTAAAATATGTGATTAATAAATAATAAAACTAAATAATTTGTAATTAATAATTTTAATTTATTTCCTAACAGTATTTCTTTACCTATAACAAACATTAATATGGAATGGGACAAAGGAATCTGCGAGGCACATAGTAGAAAGTGACCAAAATATCTTTTACAGTTGAACACATGCTAATCATTCAATCTAGATAAAAATTGTACGAAATTTTATTCATTGTATTTTATCAATACTATTTAACATGACATAGTTTTGTTAATTTTGTAAAGAAGATTGTATTATGTTTGTAATAAATTAAAAACGCGAATTAAGACTATGGTGATCTTGTGCGAGAGAGGTAACCTAGCTCCACTGGATTCCTCAATGCCGTTGGCTTGGTCCCTTGGCTTAAGGAATCACATATGTGTTACTCGCTTCTTAGTAGGAACATAAACCAACCAGATGGGTAACAAAGTAGCGCTTTGTATCTGAAGGGAACTAGTGAGATTGAGAAAACTGAGTCTCAGTTTTGTCTCTTGTCTCAAGCTAAGAAGTGGAATCACAGTGCCGATCTGAATTTTAGGTTTTTAAGAGTCCTGGACACACCACCACAAACTGGCCTAACCACCAGGTGAACTTCTCGTCACTTCTTATTGTAAAAAAATTACGTAGGTACCCGAAAAATTCGTATCTCGATAGGCAAACAATAGTGTAGGTAAAATAGTCAATTATATTTATTAAGAAGTTGTCTACTATAACTAGTAATCTAGAGAAGCTTATGATGTTTAATTATGTATTTCAATAATCTGTCGTGACTCGAGTAAGGCTAATGCCGGAGGTCCTAGTTAGTTCACATTTGAATGTCGTGAGTCTTGTAAGACATTAATGATAAGGTATTCTTTATTAAGTTTCACGTTAAGTAGGTAATAACTGTTATTGTTTTTTTTATCGAAGAGTTTTAGGATCAGCTTTTGTAATAGTTTTGCATATTTCGAAATTTTTAATTCCTCTAGCGATAATCTCTAGTCTGTGGAAAGAGAAGAATAGCAAATAGGAGAGTCTAGTTTGTCATTGTCTGTTATAGTTCGAAATGGATGAATTACTAATGGTTTTTGTAATATATTCCTATTATTCATTTTCGGGCAAGTTCCTCACCTATTGGTAAGAGCTAACCTCACTTGGTTCTTGCCGCCGAATTCCACCTACCCATGACACGCCATAAGTTAGGATATCCGCATCCCCACCATCTGGATGTGTGGCGTTCCTCCACTGTGTGATTTTCAAGGAACTTTCTTCCACGTACAACAAAACAGTGGAATGAGCTTCCTTGTGCGTTGGTTCCGGGACGATACGACATGGGTACCTTCAAAAAAAATGCGTAGCATAAAGGCCGGCAACGCTCCTGTGATTCCTTTGGTGTTGCAAGAGAATGTGGGCGGCGCTGTTCACATAACATCAGGTGGCCCATAGTAATTTGTCCTTCTTTTTCATAAAAAAAAGTGAAAACCACTGCCCATGGACATCTATTATAATAGCTACTAGAGAACGAGCGCGCCAAGAGAGAGGTCCAATGACGGCGTTTAAAGTTCGAGTATTCTCTTTACTTGAAGGTCCATTAGGGTCTAATCAAATTTAATCTTTCTGCACTTTATAGGTGTTCAAAATATGCGGTACACCATTCAATGCAATTTCTCTACCATGTTCTAACAGGCTCTTTTATCGAACACATGGAAAATAAATACAGTGATGAGGATTTATTAAGTGAATAATATTTTTTCGTTCATGGTTGTGTCACGAAAAATAAGTATTTTTTTGGATGTTATTTTTACCGACAGTGTATTAGGAAGCGTTATAACAATGAATAAATATAGATATATCAGTACAATTATAATTATAGAAATCGTATGCTGAATTTCAATTAAAGAGTTCTACTGACTTCGCGGTCGGATTCCCGTTGTAGAGAAGAGAAAATCCTTCATAATCATCATCAGCCGGAAGACGTCCACTCCTGGACAAAGGCCACCCACAAAGATCTCCACGACGATCGGTCCTGCGCTGCCCTCATCCAACGTATTCCGGCGATCTTGACCAGATCGTCTGTCCGTCTTGTGGGGGGCCTACCAGGACTGTTCTGCCCCACCGGCCATCTATCCGTCGAACCATGTGCCCTGCCCACTGCCACTTCGGTTTCGCAATCATTTGGTATATCGGTGACTTTGGTTGTCCTACGGATCTCCCCATTTCTGATTCGATCTCGCAGGGAAACTCCGAAAATAGACCTCTCAGATGCCCTCGAGCTTTCTAAAAAAACCTTAGTTTTATTTTATTTATTTAATTACACGTTGGTACAACAAACATAGGTACGACCTTGCGGAATATCCGTCAAAAACTTTCAAATCCGCCATTCGCAACCTAGAATTTTATTCAATATCATATTACTCTTAACAAGATATTATCAGTGACATAAAAACTGTATAGGATTGTAATGCTAGCTAGGACATTATCACCTCTCAGATAATTAATACGTCTAGATAGAGCCTCTTGCTGCTAGACAACGAATGAAAACAGGCCAGATTTAATATTACTTTAGTGTGCGGGACAAGCTACGACTTACACTCGCGATTTGTATGTACTTGGAGTTAGTGTGCGTGCATTACTCAAAATCAATCAATCTTTATTCATGTAGGTCACGCAAATGACCATTTACCAGTGGCAGGCTTATTTGCACAGGCAGCCATCTAGATGATGGGTACAAAAACGTCGCCTATTTCTTCCGTGAAGCAGTAATGTGTAAACATTACTGTGTTTCGGTCTGAAGGGCGCCGTCGCTAGTGAAATTACTGGGCAAATGAGACTTAACATCTTATGTCGCAAGGTGACGAGCGCAATTGTAGTGCCGCTCAGATTTTTTGGGTTTTTCAAGAAACCTGAGCGGCACTGCATTATAATGGGTAGGGTGTATCAATTACCATCTCCCTATTTTAATAGCAAGAAAAATTACACTTATGAATGTCAAAAATAATATTTTTTCTTATTGAATCTACCGCTACTTCGTAAAGGGTTGAGCTAATGAGAAGTGGCAAGAAACTCATTGGCATTCGTTTAAATCAATATTTACATGTTCATCGTTTTACAATTGATTTCATACAGGTACTAGTCCAGTCAATTTAGACATTCGAAGTTACATAAAGTCCCAACAATCTGAAAATCAGTGAAATTGTTCAAAACATAATTATAAACAATGTTCAAAAGTTCCCCATAATTCCCGTGTATGGATTTTTTTTATTCAAGGTCAAAGTTCAAAAAAATGAATTTTTCGCGTTTTTCAGCAAAACGGTAAGTTTTATCATAAAAGTACCTATTACGAAAATTGTAGATCATAAAATTATCTATAAAAAATGTTGGGATACTTTTTTTCTTAGGAGCCACCGTTTCTGAGATATAACGATTTAATAAGTTATAAAAGTTGTTATCGTCATAATATGCACACGTTTCCACGCGACCAGGTAGTGTACTTAGCGCGTTTTTTTATAACTTTTTGAATCGTTATATCTCAGAAACGGTGGCTCGTAAGAAAAAAAGTATTGATACATTTTTATAGAAAATTTTATGATCTACAATTTTTGTATGAGGTACTTTTATGATAAAACTTACCGTTTTGCTGAAAATCGCGAAAAACTATTTTTTTTTACCTTTGACCTTGAATAAAATTTTTTCCATACTCGGGAATGATGGGGAACTTTTAAACATTGTTTATAATTATGTTTTGAACAATTTCACTGATTTTCAGCTTGTTGGGACTTTATGTAACTTCACTCTCATTTTTTGGTCTAAATTGACCGGACTATACTGTCAACTTTAATTTTTTTAGACGTTTGTGAAAATGTGAACATTGTGAAACAGCTGTGACAGCTGTCACAGACTATCTAGACGTATAAATGATCTAAGTAGTTATCACCTTTATCACTCGTTGGGTGTCTTAGACGCCTTGTGGAATCGTTCGACTTTGTTTCCGAATTGGGCCATATTTCAGAAGTGTTAGTAACCATTATTTGTCGGTTCTCAATAATTAATGACTTATTTTAAATAGAAAATAAACTTAACTTATAATTTTTAAAATGCGGGTCCGCTTACTGACGATAAAAACAATTTTAATTATTGTGCAATGCGGGTTCCGGTCTACGCTGTTTCCGTTATTTGCCGAAAACGAACACGTCTGTCTCCATTTGCCCTACTTTCTCATACAAGACACATAAGTAAACTCAATTAGGGAAAAACGCGTATTCACGTTATGGCCAGTTGCCATCGATCTGAAAATCATAGACTTAGGGTTATATTATACCGGGAGATCACAGTGACGCAACCAGTGGCGCCACCACGGTGTCCGTCAGCTACAAAACTAGACACCAGAGTCATGACACGTCCGAGCTAGTCGCGCCACGAAATTGGTTGCGCAACGAATCGGACACCAGGTGAGAAACTCACTATAGATCTGTATATAATTTGTTTGTAGCGGCGACTGGCAGCGCCACCGTGGTGTCCGTAAGCTACCAAACTAGACACCAGGGTCATGACGCGTCCGAGCGACCAAATTGGTTGCGAAACCAAACGGACACCAGGTGAGAAACTCTCTATAGAGCTGTATATAATTTGTTGGAAGGGGCGACTGGTTGCGCACCGTAGAATACACTAGCGTATATATTTGTCAATAACTGCGCTAGCTAGTGGTTTAACATTCAAAATACTGAGGTGCTAATGTGTCTAGTGGCTGACTGTTTACGATTTGTCAATCAAAATGAGTTACAGTAACAATAGATTCGCTTACCTACATTTTCTATATTGTTGTATCTGCGTTACAGATGTTCTTCTCTATCGCACGGTTTGTCTACTGTACGCTACTAATATAGTATGGTGTAAAATGTAAATAGGTGTCATGTATGTTTAATATTTGGACATTAAATAATGAATAATGGAATATCCCAAGAGGTCATACGAAACGCTATAATTATATAGGACAAGCTCACCCAGCAAACTTAATTATAATAATTAAAATTAAAGTTTGTTTTTAACCTCCTGAGAAAGTAAGAAAGATATGAAGATTCTAATTAGTTATTCATTTTAAACTATTTTTTCAATTTGATTTCCGAACGACTAACGAAGTAAATACAAAATTGTTCCTTTTATTTAATTCCGACGATTTTCATATTTATTCACCTTTTAAACCTTCTCTAGACTTCCACAAATAATTCAAGACCAAAATTAGCCAAATCGGACAGCCTTCGTTCTCGAGTTTTAGCGAGACTAAAAAACAGCAATTCATTTATATATATATAGATTATAACTTTCTTTTATCATTTTTGATCGCCTATACTTACGTTACTATAAAACATCATAGGACAGGTCGTTCCTGTCTCTAAAATATATTCGAGGAAATCGATGGCTGGTCCATGCGTCATGCTCGTCGCCGGCCGCTACTTCTGGTGGCTAGATAATCCTGTCACCCGGATTATTAAATTTAGAATGAACTTATATGTATTTCTAGATCTTAGATAATAAGTATATCTTTATAATTATTGTTAATATAATTTCAAAGTTAAAGTTCATAGTATTTTTCTGCTCCAAGAGAGGGCTATTAGAGCTATGTAGACATAATATGCGGAAATCTAAAAAATTGGGTGAGAGTTTCTTATCACTTCTTCTCCCCATGACAAAGCCGCTTAACGAACTGATGTACCTTCATGACGTTTACAAAGCGTTTGTTCGAAGTAAATCCATCCAACAACATTATGTTACAAATATTGCTTAGTAGATTAAAATTAATTATTTATAACCATGTGTTGCCTTCCGTAAGGCAGTACGCGTGTAACCATTGATCAGCCCGGTCCCAGTTACCATTAACCATACGTCTATAACAATTACAGGGCCGGTCCGAGTAACCATAGTAACCAGTTAATTGTAGAGATCCGCGTACTCACAAGGAGAACCATTAATTAAAGTTATTTAACAAGTGTCACTGTCGACGCCAGATTTCCTATCGTCGACTGGATTAAATTAAATTTTATTATATCGAGCCATACACCTAAGCCCATCAAACAATTACTCTAATATTACTCCATTTACCTACTCTGTCAATCATACTTCATCCTTCATCTATCTGTCAAATACAACATTCATTCATTCTTCTACTTCAACTCAAAGAGTATAGTAATATATAGGGAACTATAGGGAATATGCTTCAGCTACTTGCACACGACACCTCAACTACACAAGAACTATTTTATCTAATCCTGTTAAGACAGACGAAATCTAAATCTTTAAGAAGATATCAATCTTTCTTTTGTTCATCGCGAACAGTCATAGATTAATTTAGTACCTTAAGTAAATAAATATTTTTTCCATAAAAACCAATATATAATATAACTACCCCTGAGTGCATCCCTTTTCAGTGTTGATGCAATAAGTTATATTATTGTCACTCACTGATTAAATATAAGTATATCTACTTGTTGACCCGACAGACGTTGTTCTGTACATAATAAAGAAAATACTGTTTTTTTATTAATCTGTCAATAATATTTCATAACATCAAGAATTATTTCGTAAAATATTCTCACTGTTGTTATAATGAAATTGTTTCACAGCCGAACTGTCAAACCGTGCCTCAATAAAATCTCTCATAGAAACTATGTCCATACAAAACAAATATTGGAAATAAAAATAATTATGGTACCCAAATCGAAATAAAAACTATCCTATCTGAGAGATAGTTGAACTAAACTGCACTACATGAAGGAATCCCCATTAAAAGCCGTTCATTAGTTTAGGAGTTCACTGGAAACAAACATCAGGACACTGGATTTATATATAAAGATAGTATTTTTTTTACTGATCTTATTGATGTCATAAATTTTAATTATGAGACGAAGTAACGAAACGTGCAAGACATTCGCCTGAGTGGCCGAGGTCTCATCAGCCTTGCTGTAATGTGACTTGCTACGGCGCCCTTCAAACTTAATCACAATGCAAACACACTACTGCTTTTAGCGGCAAAAGGTACCAGTCTGGTAACCAATTTCCCGACGTCCTGTGCTTAGAAGCATCCCTTTCGTAATTCTATAAGAAGAAATACTTTGTTATGTTTTTAAAGTGATAACCCTCACTTCTAGGATTAATACACAAATAAAATTTGAAAACAAAATTTTATGAACGATGCGGGACTCGAACCCTAAAAAGTGCTCTGCCAACTGAGCAAACCGTCCGCTAAGTTCCGCATCGTTCATAAAATTTTGTTTTCAAATTTTATTTGTGTAGAAATAATAGTGGTCGCTCTAAAACCTCTCTCAAAGAAAAAATCCCTCTGTCTTGAGAAAAAGAAGAAATGAAGTGCCAACTGCGATCCCTTAAAGATGTAATAAAAATTCTAACACTGCTTAGGTAAATCAAAAACTATAGGCTAGAAGCCATTAATCTAGAATCATGAAACTTGATAAGTAGCAAGATCACACACTTTCTGAAGCACTTAAGTATGTACAAAATCTGCCATATAAAAAGGTCTTAATCTGCACTGATAGTAAGAGTGCATTACAGCATATAGCTCGATACGCCTCTGGCCGCAGGGTGTCTCGATAGCTCATGTTATACTCTCAAAGATTTTGGATTTTAATAGAAATAAAAAAGAACTTAGATTGCAATGGGTTCCATCGCATATTGGTTTAAGGGGCAATGAGGAGGCGGACAGACTGGCTATGCATGCAACACTGAAGGGAAAAAAGATGTATATTAAACCGGGTTTAACTGAATTCTTACCAAAATATAAAAGGAAATGTCAGGATTTATGGGGTCGTAGATCTTTAGAAAAAGGAATTTGGTATAGATCTTTGCAGTCTCAGCCTCCTCATATACCGTGGTTATTTTATGTAAAAATTAAAAGGAGGTTGATTGTTTGTTGACACATGCCTTTGAATAAGTTTAAATTTTTCATGAAAATTGCGGACTCACCTCTATGTGAGTTATGTGGAACAATTGAGGATGTTGAGCACTTGTTAAAGGAATGTGTCCGATTTCAGTTTAGTAGAGACAAAATTGTAGGACTTATGGGTTTGAACAGATTTGATACGGGCATGTTTTTTATGTAAATATACTTGCCCGCCCTGCATCTAAGGATGCCATAAGTCTGTTTGAATCCATAAGTCTTATTGTTTGAACACTATAGATATAATTTGCTTTTGGTTTTATTAACTTTTTTTTTTTAGTTTGTTAAGTTAAGAATTTTGTTTTTCTTTTGTCTTTTTAATGCACTTAGATTATAATGGGGCTTACATGTACATACGTATAAAAGCCCCTAAATCAATAAAGAAAAAAAAGATCACACACAAGGAAAATATCTGAAAATCGTTATTTCTTGTATAATCCGCGCGCTATAAGAATAGAATGCCATTTTAGTGCCAGTCACCAATCACCAATCAATAGAGCCTTTTGCAAACTAACGACTGACTTATGACGTCATAGAGACCAAAGAGAATATAAACACTTCGTTCAATGGAGACGTTAATAAGAAAATGTTCAAGGTCAATTCAGTCTTTGTTCTTGTTATAGGTAGAACCTTCTGAACGCATATGCTATATTCGTCGATTTTTTATGACTTAAGGTTAAATCAAACTAGAATTTTCAACCAACTCAACCGCATAATCATACATTTTATTCATTTCAAAAACGGCTTTTTTAAAAAAAAAAGTCTTGCAAAAAAGGCTCTATCTATACCGTACTACCTAAGAACAAAAGCTTTTTTTTGTACGGCAATTTTATATTGTAGTGTGTATTAGCTGTTTGTAAAGATGCTTGTGTGCGTGGCATTTGACCGTCAATGGCACCTTTAAAATTTTGTAACCTATAAATGCTTCGTGCTATTTTACATTGAAATTGATAAAATACAAAACACTTACTGTTATCAGTAAGTGTTTTGTATTATTATTAATATATGATCCCAGTATCTTTCTTATTTCTTGTAGTATTATTTTTACAAAGTTTTAGTACGCAACCCGGCATTTTAGTTGCAATTATTAGCAAAGATTAACAGAAAATGTGGCACGTCAACGTCACACAATGTTCGACACTGGGTCGAGTAGCAGTTGCCGTACTTAGCGACTACGCCTGCGGTATCTAGTTGGAGCGCAGCGGAGACCAATCCAAAAATATAAGTTTTTAACATCTTAATTTTGTTACAGTTATCCCGGTCATTGTAACATCGGTAACTATATTACCGAATGGCAACAGTCCTGAAAAGAAAATGATTGCTGATTTGATGGCACAACACAGTGAGATTAAAACAATGACATCAAGGCCAGACACTATTGTTTTGAATAAGTATTTGCCTAACAGGCCACATAAAATCAATAGTACAAAGATAGGAATAAACGAAAGGTATCGACGGTTGATACCATATATGACATTTTACTATGCAAACGACGTAGCTACACCACCTACAGAAGCGCAGCACGATGAAGTGAAATCGATAGAAGTGGAAAAGGCCCAAATAATTGAAGCTGGAAGTATTGAGGAAGAAAGGGAACCGAGAATAATTCATTACATTCCACGCCAGAAAAATATCCCGAGATATCAGGGAAACCGTTTGACGCAACATAACATCGCATCCGCTAATCCCACTAAACTTTACTATAAAGAGGTTCAGCCTACATATTATCAAAACTCTCAAAAATTCTCTCCGAACTATAATCCAATTTTACACTTTCAAAAAGTGGCAGATCGAGAGCGCGAATATGAGAGATTTGTACAGAAACCTGTAAAATCCAGTGCATCATATTCTACGCATCCTCGAAAACCTATCTTTAATACGTATCAAAATGAAGATGAAAATATACAATACTATCAAGCAGAAAAAGATGAAGGTCCAAAATATAAATTAGTCCCATATGAACAAACACCACCTATAAGAGTACTTTCGAATTCAGAGGAAATAAATGTTTATAACAAGCATTACAACGTGCCAGCTCAAATTTCCAAGGAACACGTTTATATTAAACCGAAGCCAATTCACCCACAATATACTTACTATAGCAGTCCACAGTATAAGCCAAGAAAACCACCAACAACAATATCCGAGATGTATTACGAAAAACAGCCCATAATTGAAAGTGGATTTCAGCCAATCTTTTCTCCACGTCAACCGTCGACTGAGAGTCCGCAATATTTAGAAGCATTAAGCAAGCCAGAAAAAGAAAAAATACAAAATATACAAGTTGTAACAGAATCAATTAGACCGGAACTGGAACATACTAGCAAAAAGCCATATTATCAATTGGTACTAGAAGAACCAAGTTACATATCTAAGCCAACACATAATGAAAATACAAAGACTATGAGCCTAGCAGATCTTCTTAATTCACTGCAAATTAATAAATCAATACCTAGGCCAATTACAAAAGAAAATGTTAGTGCATCTATTACTACGTTGCTTCAAGTCTTAAATGCTCTAAAAGCCCAGGAGAGTGTTTTGGAAGCACCAGTTTTAAGTACTCCAAAAGCATTTGTCCCAACAGAAGTATCAATAAATACTACACCAAACCCCATAGCGCCGCCAGCTACAATTCGGCCTGAAACGCAGAATACAGATTTTAACGAAGAGCCTTATTTAGCAGACGTAAATCCTCCTTCGCAACATTTGGATGGTAAGGTTTTATAAAGTAGTAGGTTTTCTAATACAATAATAGTTATTTGTTATATATTCTACAATAATTTATTTTAGAATATTCATCAGGTGGAAGCAGCCAGCAGTATCCCTTACCAATTAATTCCGATGAAGAGGGCGGAACTCCGGGGCGTCCTGGTATTGACTACCCCATCTTAACAGTGATCCCTCAAACTAAATTCGATTGCAAGACTCAGCGGTACAAAGGGTTCTTCGCAGACCCCGAAACCAGATGTCAGGTATGTAAACAAAGAATATAACGCTAGTTGTTGATTGTTGTTTCTGCAAATATGACTTTATTTGATACAGTAACTACCCATTATTCGCCGTTTTCTCGGTATTTAGGGTTTTACTCAAACAACTTAATAGAAAAAAAAATCATATACTCGATCGAATACAATAAGACTACATGCGTCACATAGAATAAGACTCCTAACTTAATAGTTATGCATAAACTAAAATAATGTAGAAACGCCATAAACAATTTTAATTATATATAAGACCGTGTTATGTTAAAAAAATGTAGTTTCTGGTAGGATGGTTGGATCAGTCAACCGAGAACTTACTTAGTACCGTTCCAAGGGCATGATCTTACTTGTCTTTGTAATAAAAATGATTTAATAAAACCATAATATGTCCTAGTCTTAGAAAGTGCGACACTCGTATTACTTATGACCAAATAACATAACAGTATTTACAGTCGAAATAAAAGATAATCTTGATATAGTCGTAAAGCATATGCATATGCTATATAATAATAATATTTGAGTAGGTATCAATAGATTACATCTAGCGAGTAAAGCATATGTTATATTATTATAATATCACAAGGGCCATTGAACGATTAGCAGTTTGTAGAATAAAATAATATTCAAATAAAAAATAGTATCATCATCATTTCAGCCGGAAGACTATCGCAATAACGATCGGTCCTGTATAAAAATTAGTACTATAAAATAATGTAATTCCAAGTGTTATTAATACTAATCTGTATGTAGTCCGATATAATGATCTTGACGAACGTAATATACTTCTTTCAGGTGTGGCATTACTGTGATCTGAACGGCGGCCAGGCATCTTTCCTGTGCCCCAACGGAACTATATTCTCTCAGGCGGGGCTCACCTGTGATTGGTGGTTCAATGTACGATGTGCTTCGACGGCACAACTCTATGTACTTAATGAGAGTCTATATAAATTTATATTGCCACATTCTCCCAAGTTTCCAGAGGATTACAGTGGCCCACTAGTTGACAAGTAAGTTTTGCTATACATACCTTGATTTTAAGGGCCATTTCAAAATATTAAGTTTAAATCAAAAATGTTCGATGTCCAAATGGCCACCATAGGAAAACCATTTATGTAGTATTAAAAGCATGCCAAAAGAAAAACCCAATGTATTGATACCAATTAATCTTTTTACTCCAACCAGCTCTGGCTTTCATGGTAAGCTAGCAGCCTTTTCAGACTGCTGCGTTCGAAAGCGATGCTGGAGATCGGATTTACCTTCTTGATTTGGCGACTGTGCGTAGTAATTAATCCTTATTAACACTATGCTCTTTTACAGATATTTAACTCTAAAATTCAAAGAGATGGAAGAACAATTTAAGAAAAATAAAAAGAAGACCGCATCGGAGACGACTGAATCTTCTGATTCCACCGAGGTTGCAGAAAACAAGAGTGAAGAAAGTTATAACAATGCGGATGACGTAAGAAATGGAGGTGTCATAATTGCATCGGCGGGTTCTACCGGGAACGTGGAGAGATTACATGACAAGTAGAATATGAATGTAAGGCACTCTCGTAATCCAGACGGCGAATTAACCGTAAAACGTAATTCACGGTCAAATGTAATGTTGTCTCTGTTATGCAGTTATGAAGTCAGCAATGTCAGAGTCAAATGAAATCTAAATAAGAATGTACGTCCTACACTGACCTCTACTATTTACCACTGGACTGGCGGCTGTCAAAGTGCTTTTGTGCCTGTTTGATGTTCGTCATTTTGGCGCTGTTGGCATTGTAGCGTGAGTCTGCGTGATGTACTAAAACTAGTGGTGACAACCTCAGCTAAACAAACATACAACGATAGGAAAAATATTTACAAAAAAATGTGTACTTTATTACGTTGATTCCTGAAGTATAAATAACACGGAAAACGACCGAAATTAATTCAAAATGCAAAAATACTTTCAGAGTATCGTACGCTTCTCTCGCAGCCATGTATATTATACGTCAAAATTAGTTCTCTGAACACTCGCGAGTGGCGTTTCAAAAAGGCACAAAAATATTGCTGTGAAACACATGGAACTGCCTGTCCAGTGGTATTTATACAGGTCATTGACGTCCTAGAGGTGACGTAGCTGCGTTGGACATGTCGCTTCACAAGTGACTTAGGACTAGCGTGTGTAGTGATGTAGTATTTATTAATCGGAATTGTGAACATGAAACAACGCGTTAACATGGTGTATTTTGGGCAACATATTTAAAGGCGAAGTACTTCCACAGCCTACAACTGTAGGTATAAATCAAAATATTACAGTTCATCGGCAAGTCTTTTTTTAAATGAGCTACTGTTTTTTAAATATGGCGATAATTTTTCATTGACATTCATGATTTATTCGTATTGTCCACCATTGCTATACAAACCTCTCAAGTCTCAATATTCGGAGCGTTGCAATCACAATGTTTCATACATTTCATTGCTACACGTACATATAGAGGGCAGTCGACCCGCAAAGAATTAGCAGTTAAAGCATTTTCTATAACATTCTTATTTATATTTTTTCGATTTTAACAATGCATTTGATTTTGGATAACAAATTGTGACGCCTTCCGGAAAAAGGATCTAATCATCTCTTCGTTTATTTCACGTTTAAAATTGAATTTCGTCAAAACGCAATTAATTAGGGACGCATGCGGTATGGGTATAAGCTTTTGATTTTATTAAACCTATGCTTTAATTGGGTTATTGCGTCGTATATGTAAAAGGACCCTGATAGTGCTTTGATTAAATATAGGCTAACTACAAAAAATGTGAACCGTCACGGGTCGCCTGGCAGATGTGAAACATCGACATTATTTTGTAAAACTAAGATGCAGAAAAGAACATATTGTGATAGGAACTAAATATGTCATAATGATAAAATAAAATATTACGATTTTTTTCCAGATAACGATGACTATTTATTGAATAAACATTTATTTTCATTAAATACAAAAATTTACGAATTTATTTCAAATCGTGACTACTTAATTTGTTTAATCAGTGACTTCGGTAATAGTTATATTCGATGTTGCCTCTGAGGACGGTATTACTGTGAAAAGGCGACGCGTCGCCACGCCAGAAATCGGTTTTACGTGCGGCTATAGATGTTTCACATCAACAATTAAAATTTTAGATTCAGCTCAACAGCTATGCGCGAATACATCGCGTTGTATTCTTGACAAAAAAAAATAAGTTATTATTATCCATATAAACCATTACTATACTTACCCATCTAAGTTTTATATTATTTCCAGCGATTCTTCCTTTTGTCAATAACTGTATGAGTATGCTGAGTTTTGACGAAGGTTTTTTTTTTATGGTATAAACGAACATTCGGGTCATCTGACAC
Source organism: Leptidea sinapis (assembly GCF_905404315.1). Lineage (NCBI taxonomy): Eukaryota > Metazoa > Arthropoda > Insecta > Lepidoptera > Pieridae > Leptidea > Leptidea sinapis. Next base: position 10,063,889 of record NC_066275.1, on the reverse strand, counting down.
CCGGTGGTAAGTGAACTCCGGAGCATTGTCGTCCTTTTGGGCAACCACGTAGTTTTGATGTGGATATTCCGCTCCGGGAAGTTCGTACGTAGTACTTGGGGAGTTAAGAATAATAGAATTTCCTTCATTTTATTCTGTTTACTAAGCAACTGTGTGTTAGATATGGTTTTATGTCCGAGTTTAATAAAATCCATTTCACGACCTGCATGCCGTATTTTCTAGAAACATCTATCCTGTAACAGCTTAGTATATAGTAAACTGTGATAGTTTTGAGTACCCATTATTTATGTGAATGTAAACGAGAAAAACGTGTCAGGAATTGAGCTTGCCATATGACGCCATGTTTAATTCTTGAACTAAGTCAGAAATGCCATTGACGTACAATAAACACTTACGGCCGTTCCCAATATTCAGTCTATCTCTTACTTGAGATAAAATATTTTTGTGTCCCAATAAACTTATCGACGGTAACTCACCTTATCCGCACACGCTGTGTGTCAACGGGACGACGTATACCTTACCAGCGATAGAAGTTTGTATGGAAATTGCGATTCACGCGTCCCAATATAAGGCGATAAGAATGACTTACTTAATTACTGACAGTAGAAAGTAGTAAAATTAAATAATAAAATAAATATTCATTCTAATTAACACCTTATTTCGTCGCAGTATTGTTAAAAGTCTATTGTATTAAACTCTGCCTAATAGACGCATAGGCAGAGTTTTGCTTTTTGAGCGTGAGTATGTTTATTTTGCGTCAATGAGAGAAGTGTATATGTAGTTATTGTTTTAAGTCTATTGTCGTTGGTTTTAAATATAGCAATTGTGTTATAATGGCTTACTTAGTTTGTTTAATTATTAATAGTTACATTTAACGTGACAAATTAAATTCTTTATTTTTTACTGTGAACCAGAATTATTGTAACACGTATGTAGGTAACTATATATATATATATATGCAAATAACTGTATTGAGTTAATATAAGGAAGTGTGAGAGAGTGGTGCATTCTAGAATGAGATCGATCCTATTTATTGATATTTCAAGTTAAAAATAGGGTTGCCAATTTTAACTAAAATAAATAGAGTATATATATAAATCTTGTGTCACAATGTTTGTCCTCAATGGACTCCTAAACTAATGAACGGATTTTAATGGGGATTACTTCATGGAGTGCAGTTTGGTCCAACTTGAGAGATAGGATAGTTTTTATTTCGATTTGGGACCCAAAATTATTTTTATTTTCAATATTTGTTTTGTATGGACATATTTTCTATGAGAGAATTTAGTGACGCACGGTTTGACAGTTCCGCTGTGAAACAATTTCATTATAACAGGAGCATTTTTTACGAAATAAATCTTGATATTTTGAAATATTATTGGCAAATTCCTATAAAACTGTATGTTTTATTTTTATAATCTACAGAACAACGTCTGTCGGGGCAGATAGTAGAGTATATTATCTAATTTCAAAGGAGGTAAACAAAAAGTGCGCAATTCCGAAAAGAGTGTCATTTAATTTATAGTTTTAAAATAGTATTTTTTGTACATGACATTAGCTGTGGCTGCGTTCAGTAACGTCCGAATATGGCTTGGGGGATTTTGGAATACCAACGTATTAACAGTAAATAGTGGACTTTTTTGGTTATGATAATGGGTTTGCGTAACCATTGGCCTAGTGCCAATGTAGAAACATTTGTAAAAAAGAGTATTTTAGAACTCTATTAGTGTTATAGATTATGATATATACAATACTCTATTTTAAATTACGGTTGGCAACCCTAGTTAAAAGTGCAATGTAGGTATTAGCTATACAAATAGATAATAAGTATTTTTATGGTGCAATAAAACCCGTCTAAAACGTTTGACTTTCATTTCAATAAAAACACCGTTTGATTTCTTATATTTAATTATATTTACAAATGCATGACCAGTATTATTTAGTTTACCAACATTCAATTAATAACATTAATAAATCTTGTAGTTAGTTTACAGAACATTGAATTATCGGAGAAAAACAATAAAAAGAAACTCTCATGAAACCTTCGTTCTACATTCTTAGATTGGGACTGAACACCAAAATACACATATTAGATGTAAGATTAAAATCTTGCTACATAATGAATATACGTTTAAATCTGAAATATTAACTATGCTTTAAATGCCACAAATTGTCGATTATATATACACCAATGGATATAAGCACACTGCCTTATGATACCATAACACATGACATTGGACCGTAATAAGCTAATAGAATATATAAATAGATATTTAATATAAGTAATGCAATTTTGCAGATAATAATCATTTTACAAAAATATAATTTAGAATAACGCTAAGGGCGGTACATGACTGCCCTCTTCTGCGCCCCGTTATTTTTGAGCACGTTTCTGGAGCCCGTGTATTTTGAATACATAATTTTGATTTGTTTATCTAATGTTATTGATACTTATTTACAAGCCAAACCTTTCGTTTCTACCAATCACAAGTTGTTGCCTTTCAGTCTTAACGTGTTATTCCAAACTTAAAATCAGCCAATTTCCAAGTCCATTTCAACCAAAGAGTATTTACTATACATTATATATGGGCCTCCGCATGAAGATAATTATACTAACTATCTGAATTTATCTACACAGATACACATATTTCATACTGAATAATCACCGAGATGGTGAATTGCGATTAATTAGAATGGACACCAATTTTAAATCTCAAAACATTCACGAACAAATTTTCTACTCTATCGACAAAAATATTTATGTCAACATCACTTTGAAAATACATCCCAGTGTGGAATCCTCAATTCGTCATAAATTACCCTGTTAGTAATGTACATACTTAATTATACAATAATAATACACGAAAACGTGCAATAAATGCTAAATAACAAATTGGTTGAGAGTTGTTATCAACCAGAGATCAGAGCAAGGTAGGGGTCGAGTGACGTTGTTTTGGGCTCTGACACTGGCGTTGTTATCGGCCGGACCGACATTCCTATATTATCTGTTCCTAGTTCATAATTAGATCAAGTTCAAATCGTATGGGTATACTCAAACACATTTTATTTGGAGTTGGATGCGAAGATAAACCCTATCGCACGAGAGTCTGATTTTGTCTGTTCCAAATCCAAAATTTTAGGGTGACTGAAATAAACAACTACCCACCTTTCTTTGATTTTCTCCAATACGACATAATGCTACAAGATAACCTTCAAACCATTTAGACTGTCTAATACTGTATAATAGACGCGTGGGTAGTTGTAGATTTCTATTAAAATTAATACAAGCGTCGCGTTATAATTGGCATTAGCTCGCTCATAAAGTTTCACAGCAATGAAAACTTCGAACAGTCAAGTGTATTATCCTAACACCAAAAATGTCCTACATTATATTATTATGTCATGTCACTATTGTAATTGTGTCAAATGGAAATAATAGCAGGTAGGTATAGATTATATTGCATAAAATTCACAACTACCCGCGTTTCTATTTTAGATCACATAAATAAACTGCCGATTTCGATAGAATGACGTGTAGTAGGATGACAAAAACAATCTGGATTTTAAATACCTAATCATAATTTAGAAACTTCGAGATATATTAAACGGAAAATTTCAAACTGCCTTAATTTTCTTAAGAAATAAGTGGAAAAACAGAAAGTCACAGTGACCACCAAATTTTATGCAAGAGTAAGACAGTCGGTGTTTTGTATTCAGGCTTTTTTTAAATTAAACTTAATTTCGTGGCTCTCGTGCGATTTAGGGTAGATCGACCGATGATAGTTTAATGCTTGAGTAGCAGGGCGGCGTGTTTCAGACGCAGGTGCGAGCGCAGGGTGTCGATGCGGCTGTAGGTGGCCGGGCAGTAGGGGCAGAGCGAGCGTTGAGCGGTGTGCGAGTGGAAGTGATGCCAGCGGTTGGAGACCTCCTTGCCGCACGACTTGCAGCGCCATAGAGCCGCACTCTCGGTCGCCGCAACGAACATGCTGTGGTACGAGTACTGCGGCGGCGGCACGTGCACGCGCTCTGCAAACAACCGCCTCGCCCGTCACCACTATTTATTTCGTGACGAAACAAACAGACAGTCTAGTATGTGATGTTAAGTAGTACCATCTGAACGTGTTTACATGTGCCCATACCTTGGCACCTCCCTTCATACGGGGAGTACAACAGTACAAATCACAGATGGACCTACACGAGGGCTTACGCGTGCATCCAGGGCCCCATTACCCAATGAGTTGGACAATAATAAAATTGTTTATCAAAGTCACTTTAAATAAATATTTTACTGAGATATCCCCCCCCCCCCCTTATCATACAATTACCCAAACTTTTTTTTAAATTGAAAACATTGACAATGATTAGGCCTTAAGTAGTATTAGTAAGGGCCCCACAAACTAACAGTCTACCCCTGGCACAAGATACTGGCCGGCAATGTCGCGCAGAGTCCAAACAAGCAGTCGGCAATGAGTTTCTTTTATTATATTATAGTTAATATTGCAACAGCTTTCTTGACGGGGTTCTCGACGAGACGAACGGGCTTCACTTGATTTTGTAAGTGATAACATAACATCAATCATGCTCCACCTAGCGTGCTGTTAGCTTAAATAATTGAGCAAATCTATTGAACTAAAGATATCCGTCTAATAGCGGAAAATTAACCCTTAGAACAACAAGAAACCAAACGTGAGGTCTCTCAATAGAAGTGATCTGACCTCCTAGTACTACTAAGAATGAATTTACAACAGCAATCCATTGGAGACAAGTGTCGATTGAGCTCTGAATAAATTTAAAGCCAACATTGAGTCTAACATGTATAATGAGGTAATTTACAGTGAATAGTTTCGTTCTTTTTTTATTTAGCTCATGTTACGACACCAAATAGCATGCATCCAAGCATTGCTGCAACTATCAGCGAACAGAATGCATCTAAACTGCCCACTCCGTTGTCTATACAAACAATTCACAAATTATGTGACTTTTTAAAACTATATTTGAACACTATTAGCAAAATTAACGGATTTTTACCGCTATTCGGGTTTTTTTGAGTTTCATCATATTTGGATGTTATTTCTAACATTATGAACACGGGGTGACTGTGTTATGGCATAATAGGAGGATAGATGAGTGATCATTTCCACACTATCCTGTAACACCACAGCGATCAAAGGACTGTTACAATACGGTTGAAAGATATAGCTTTTTTTTTTTGTTTTGACTAAAGTATTTGCGATAAGTTGGGAGTTAGAAGAGAAATCGATCTAATTCCCTAAGTATTTGATGACTCAGCCGTTACGTTTGGGTGTCAGCAGCCCATGTCGACTATGGGAGACTCGCTTGATGTGATTAACCGCATTGAATTTTTCAATTATATTATAAAGCTCACACGGTTTTTTTTTGCCATTGATATTACTAAACAGGAATTTCAATTAATAATTAGCATCAACTATGTATTAGAACCGATAAATTATAACACCAGTCACAAGAGATCAAGTTGGTATCGACGATAATGAAGTCTGACGTGGTAAGGGACCAAAAATGCGGGTAGATCGATATATCTGCTAATAACTACCAACTTCTCGCTAAGCACACAAGTCGCCCTGTGATCATAAACTGTGCAATAACGCTAAAATATACCTCGATGGTAAATATCCCATTACTATTGCCAATAGAATTCGCAAATGGGATTGGTACTTGTGACACGCACAACAGAAACTACATGAATTGTAACATACCACAATTTAATGTAAAAATTAGTAATAAATACAACAGATAAATGCAGGAGTTTGCAAGTTAAAATTGCATTACATAACATCAAACAATGTGAAATAAAAAAAATTGCATTAGCTGCTTGCACAAAACAAAATTATTTAAACTATACTCGTAATGGAGGCATCAAACCAAGACATTAAAAAAATTATTATAAACAACAAATCGCTCATAAATATTTCGTGTAAAATATAACAAGACATTTAGCTAGGTTCGGAAGATTTGACACCCCCGATGCAGACGTATTACGTAACGTAACATATTAGCTAAAGTATAAGATACAAAATAAAATAACTGTAGACCATTGCTATCCTGAAAACAACCAGACTTCATCCTGCATTCCGTTGACTTTCATTTATAATCACTCGTTCTGATATTAAGGTTAAATTTTATATATATACAATAAAATGGAATATCCAATTGGCCAAACAAGTGACTAGGTCCGCAATATCTTTCGAGTATTAAACCAAATGGAGACGGCTGTTTAACAGTAAAATCCAATGAGAATAGACCAACTATAACTTGGACGCTTATTGACATCTAACGAGGTTTGATGCGGGTTCAGTCCCAAAACGTGCAACGCGAGACGGAAAGCGTCAAAATACATTATGTAAAAATAGAACCGTAGTTCAAGCTCACAGTAAAATTACGGTCAGTCTAATTGACTTAGTTTACTTATTAAATATAAATATTAAAACGTATGTTATTGTGTATAATGCTACCAAATCATGAGAATTGTTGTTTCTGGGCACTTATACAACACAATTATCATAGAACTTAGTCGGAAGCGATGCGATTGGTTATTTGATTGCGTCATGGACGCCACGCCCATATCCCTCCACAAAAATGGGTTGACGCGGATTTCATAGCAAAATTTTTTTGTATTGTCGGTCTATGCTCTTTAAATGTCTTTATGTAAAATAATTACGAGAATATTCGGCATATATAAGTACTCTATTCACGCAACATCCTAAATATTCTTCATCATAATGTTTAAGATTATACTTGGGATAGTTTGCATCATAAGCCGTAAGTGACTGACTTTTTAACGATTTTCCATACGCATCTCCGTTTGGTGAAACACTCAAAGACGAGACCTTATTCTCATAAGACTAAATTTAGTAATTCGTCAACCTTATGTGTAAAATTCCATATGGCATTATGTAGGCTTTCATTGAGTCTAATCCTTCGTTTAATTAAGTGGCATTCTTTCGAAAGCTGAAATAAGAGATCAAAGGAAGATATTTTCTGAGCCAAACGATGTGATACTCCAATATATTCTGGCCAGACACTATCATAGTATCCTAACCTAAAATATCTAAAATAATATACTATGTTACAGCAAAGTTTTATATATATTAAAAAATTGGTCTCGATATATAGAAATACAAAAAAAAAAATACAAATGCATTCACGATTAGAAGCGTTTGACGCAACGCAAGCAGCCGCCTTCCGGGGCACAACCACAAATCGGATAGCTATGATCTATTCCAACAATAGAAACATTATTGCGCGACAATAAATAATTAAACAGTACAAACTAATACGATTGGCAGAGGTAAACGAGCTAAACCTTAAATATTACCAGCTATTAAAAACCTGTACAGTACCGTAACCCAAAACGCCATATCACTATGCATTTATAGTTAGGAGTAGTTCACTTATATGTAAATACAAATAGGTAGACATCTTCTTTAAGACAATTAATTACTTTTAAAATATCCTTTAGTTTGGTTACGTAATTAAATAACTAGTTATATTGCACTGAGTATGAAATGCTATCAAATAATAAGCGCCCACATTACAATGAACGGCTGATATAAAAACTCTTTGATAATATCTTAAAAATAAATATAATCTTTGTGGAAGAAACATTTTGATTATTTAAATATTAAATCCTTAGGGAACGCGGAGCTTGAGTGCTTTTCATCAAGTGGGCCCCTATATTTAATAGGTTATATTTAATCTACGATAAGAGTTATAAAAATTTTGACTATTATATTAAAATTGCACAAGTGAGTTGCGTTCACAGCTACCGTCAAACAGCAGTATTGCCACAACTATGAACATATCTGAAGTTACCCACGGACATTATTATATTAAATTAAATGCGTAATACACCGTTTGGTTGACCAACATCGATTGTAAACAAAACTGCGTTAATTATTCTAAAATACAATTAAAGTTCCAAGAGGTCAGAATCAAATAAAATATAAAATCTCGAGTGATACTGTAATCTCTGCATGTGCACGACGTAACGTATAACCCGCTGTCACCCGCCACACTGACAAATGACAGTGACACTGACAGATGCGACCTCAATCGTTGGATGCTAGATGCCTTACATTTACCTCAAATTAACTAATCAATAAACACGTTATTTAACATTAGAGTAGGAGTCGAGTCGTAACGTTTAAACACTCTTGGTTCTAGCACCATACCAATTTATCACATTTCAGTTACTGTACCACTCTAAAAGTGTTTCGCTAAAAGTTTAACAATCTTAAATCTTAATTGAAAAATACATAAACGCTAGGTTAGTCCCAATCATAGAATGCCAATATTAGTCACAAAACGCGCGACCTCACATCGTCGCATTCCTACTTACAAAGTAAAAGAAAGGGGTCTTGGACCCCAAGCACCGATCACTCGAGGGACCTCTAGCATACCCATAGACAACTAAACACCTATCAACGACAAAATAAAAAAACATCTCAACATCTCCGCTCAAATATTCTAATGACCAACTCAAACAATCCAAATCATTGTTATAATTAGATGAATCAATAAAAACAAACAACATTAATAAATCATACTATACAGATATATGTATAGATAGATAAAATATATGAAATTATATTAAATCAGACAATAGAATATCTAAGTATAAAAAACAATCTCGGTAAATAGTTCGACTATTCTAGTATAAAAAAAAAATCTTTTCGTATGTTTCCTTAGGCGCTATCCGTAATACATCACAAATCCTTAATAATTATCCATCTTGCAAATGGCCTCATAGAGTAAAAATGCATCTACACTGAGATTCAGTCAATATTTATATGTCGTTGACTAACGACAGATCACAATCTCTTGCCAGTCCTTCATTTCATTCCTGGTGTTATCCCGCAACGCACATAGGATATACTATTAACATAAATATAATTAGCTACAGGAAACTTATAATTTCCTATCTAACGAATAAATATAACGAGAAAAATGGGCCCGGAATGGGCAACTGTTAATAGCCTGCATAACTTCGCGGTCGGACCGCTCGTAATAAAGTGTATATACTTAAAATAGCTTAAGATATCGATACAATATAAAAAATAATATGGTAATAAAATTAACATCATATTATTGCTTTTGCCCGTTCCCGTATAGCAATTGGTATAGAACAAAATTTACTTAACTACTCACATGTGTCGCGTCTTGTGGCGCGATCACAATATACCTTATAGAGGAAAAGCCCTCATTATAGCTCCTCACGCGGAACCTTATAAAACTGGGGCAAGTACGCACAACCGAGACAATACTAGAGGCATCGCCGAAAAGAACTCGAGGCCCGCTTAAGTAATAGCACTTCAGCTTAATCCTAGGTAGGAGTCTTTGTTTGACACGAGGAGAAGTGAGCTGGCAGAGGCCGGCGCGATCACTGCGCGTCCAGCCCGAGCCAGTACATGGACAATCAGTCGAAGCTCGCGTGGAGATGGTTCGCGAAGTGCGGAGGAGCCGGCGCCGTGGACTCGAACTTGCGCGTGTCGGGATTGTACGCGGGGTGCTTGAACTTGCAGTGCGTGCGAAGGTTGTCGGAGCGAGTGTAGGTGGCGCGGCAAAGCGGGCACTCGAACCGGCCGGGGAAGTGAACGTGGTAGTGATTCCGGATGTGCGTCACCACCTTCCCGCACAGCTTGCAGCGGTGCAGGTTGAGGGCGCCCGCCACGCGCTCGAACGTCAGCCGCATGTGCCAGCCTTTCGAGCCTGCAACCAAGTTGCGACCAGCTGCTACACTTCACCGCAACCCCATCCTCTCCACTCCATACAACCCACACATACCCCACCCCCAACTCTCACTCAACAATGCCACGGTGCTAACTCAAAATGCCATACGATAGCTTTCTAGAAGTTTGTCACACGACCATAATAGCTGCCTAGAACAAGGACAGCTATAAACATAAGCCTTCTTATCCATCTTCGAAGAGGTTCTCATGATATTATATTATGCACTTGAAGTATCAATATTTTAAACCAATTGAGTGGATCACGTTTACGGCAGAACTGCGGTGGCTGAGCAATACTCTCGCGGAAGTGACACTTAACTTATATTTTTATTTATAGCCACTCTGTACTCTATACTCTGGGCCATATTTCACCACGCAGATAGACAATTAACAAGTTAACTGCAATTATTACAAATATTAAAAAAAGCTTTCTTCATTCGACATTTGTCGAATTGTCAACAGACATAATATGTCACTGGCAAAGGCGAATTGGGTGAAATAGAAATAGAATAGTGAAAATCTGTGACCGCAAACAATTCTTCAAGTATATAAAATCTAATATCCTGAGACGTAAGTTTATTTGTTTTTGTCGTAACTTTGTTCCAGAAATCTATCATATAGGCTTGTTTGATAGTCTGTGGCAATCATACGCACATTATTAGTGCACTACTCAATGATATGTTGTGTTTCGAGAAACCTAGTCTGCGTTATACAACTGTTGACTTATAAGCTAAAAATTGACAATTAAAATAAAGTTACTTTTGTAAAAAAAAATATAGCACAGTGGCATTTTTGTCTAAATCTTAGTGCATCACTATTAAAGTAGAATTTGGTATGTCAATTTATTGAAGTAGGAGCTACTTTGCGGAAATACATAATCATACAAACGATTTGAGTTTTCTTTAAAGTTAATTCCGCCAATATTTGTATTTTAAAAATTCGACACGTGTTTCGCCTCTACACGAGACATCCTCAGGACGTGTTGTCTCGCCAAAATCTGGCACGAGACTGATCAAGTGAAATCAGTCTCGTGCCAAAAACTCAAATCATTTGTATAATTTGGTATGTCATTTTATTTGTTTTAAGAAAACGTTTACAATGTGTATATACTACACAAGCTTAAAATTAATAATTATAATTGTTTGTTTTTTTTTTTAATTTTATAAGGACCAAATTCTACTGTAATAAAATATTGGGAGTAAAATTAGCGCTATATGAAAGCTTCGAATAAATGTTAGAGCTATGCTATAGTAGATGCCCTAGCTATTAAAGCATTAACTGTAATATGTAATACGGTTTAAGTTCCTTGAAGTGAGCTTTAAAGTTAATTTTAACTTTTTAAAATCATGCAGAAATGAACCAATGGCTGAAGAAGTGGTGTTTGATATGGCAATATTACATAATATATTTTATCTGCGGTCACCAAGCTTGAAAAACATACTGCAATGTGTGGAGACATGACATTGTCACCTCGAAACAAAGAAAAGCATGGAAAAAAGGATGAAAATGAAAAGAAAAAGATATAAATAAAGAGATATATTTGCAACGAACACACAGTAACGATAGACTTAAATACAAATTAATTAACTTGAAAGTTAAACTAATGATAATAATAAATTAATATTAAGAGGTAATTACACCTGAAAACGCTGAATACAAAAGCAAAATCAGTCTTTGATTAGATTCAGAGTATTTTCGTTAATTTACAAATACTACGAGGAACAAAAAGAGATCAATTTAGTGTTTATCAAGAGGGGGTCAGATGTCATTTCAGGATTAAAATTGTTCTAACGGCTATATTTGACCGAGACACCACGGTAGTGTAACCAAACGGACACCAGGTGAGTAACTCTCTATTGAGCTCTATGTTTTTGGTAGCGGTGACAGGTTGCGCCACCCGTTGGTGGAATCCCGGTGTAATACAGCCCTAAGACACCATTATTTGTGTAAAACTTAATTTTTTTGCATTTTGTTAAAAAAAATGAACTTCAAATGATATCCAACCCTCTTTAACACGTTCAATTTGTACTGTAAAATTATCACATACAATATTAACTCTAAAATACATACAACTAACATTGGTAAAAACTTTGGAATTTGGGATAATATATCTCTTAGAAACGTTTAGTGTACGATCATCAAGATAATTAGTACAAAAGCGAATGTTAGTAAGTACTATGTTAATAACATGTATGTACACACATTAATATTTGTTAGTCATTATACATTCTGTGAAAATGTTAAACTTTGAAGTGTAAAATTAATGAAAAACCACACAAACCACAACTTAATTCTAGTTAAACATTAAAAGGCCCTTCATAAGCGTACTTCATCGTAAGCAAAAAGTTGTAACAGTAGTCAGAATGACCGCTGTTACTTATTTACAAATTAGTGGTTAGTTTGTCGACAGGGATGCGACGAATTGAATGCGAAAATATTATACATAATTTTAACAATTTGGCACTCGAAATAAAAGAAAAAAACAGCACGTTTAACATGTAGTTTGTATATTAGACGCATTGTTAAGGCCTAGCACAGAGCAATGTTTCATACGGAGATGTCGTTTGAGATTATCAGCCCGCGTCAGTATTATGGGACAGAGGGGGCACTTGTGTTGCTCGGGATTGTGTGATTTCATGTGTTTCTTTATATTGGTCACGTGTTTTCCGCAAACATTACACGGTACGGGAATACTGTACGGTTTGTTGTTGAGTGCCATTTTAAACGATCTTACTAGGTTCTCAATCTTAGCTGTGTTCAGGGTGTTTGTATCCGGGGGCTTATCATTCTCGTCACCATAATATTCACCTGCAAGATATCCAATGTGTTGACAGCTGCGGAGCAACTCAATAGCATGCTGGCTCAAACACACGTCCATATCTACTTTCAAGGCACTCCAAACTCGTATACAGACTAGCTCAATTGTCACCTTCACCTAACTACATGCAGGCCGTAACGCTCAAATATATCTATATGTATCTCGTGAATAGTTGCAATCGAATCGTCTATCGACCTACGTCCCACCGGGGCGCCAAATCATTATCCATTATGTTAATCACCACACCGATTTCTTCATAAATCAGAATTAAAAAAAAAAAGCATAAAGAAAATAATTTAAAAAGCGGCAAATGGTTAGTGTAAATTAGAAAAGACAAGCAATGGAAGGCATGCGAAGGAATAGAAAGCATGCGCTACATAACTATGAATGATCAAGACATATTATATATATATATATCCCAATCATTTATAAGAGGGGTGTTGCAAATAATAAAAAGCAGCATATTCATTCTATCCGTTAAGCTGTGACGTTTTAGATAAAACTATGTCAGTATTGACATTATAATATAAACACAACGCATAACAGATCGAACAATTCAATAACACAGCAAAAACATTTATTATATTTATCACCATACACCAAAAATACTCCAACATAAACATTTCATCAGCTTATAAAAATAGATATTACAAAACGTTATTTTTTTTAAAGATATATACGGGCAAAGGTTTGATGGTAAACAGCCAAAAGAATTAGAGTAACAATGGCAGCCTCGACTTACTCTTTGTACATTTATCCATAGACATAGAGAATGCACAGAGTAATCCCCGCAGAAAACCAAACAATTTCTAGAAACAGGTAAATCTTGAAGCTGATGATAAAATTTTCCACATTACACGTGTATTTTCTATAACTGTTTATTTTTTTTCTATAAGAATGAGTATGTTTGGTGATGTCGATTATTGTCTATCACTTACCATCAATGGTGTCTGTTTGGTCTTGGTGTGGTTGCATCATCTGTTCCGTTTCGTTGCAGTCATTGCCCATAGGATGCTGTGTCAACATTGAGGCCATCTCAGTAACTCCCATTGGCTGAAAATAATAATCATAAAATTACTAACCAACGGGTGAACACAGCAATCGTAAATGCCAGTAGGCACCTAACATCTAAACATTCCCAATATAAACAAATAAGTCAAACAGACAAGGGGTCAGCGGGCGTGGGGTGAGAATCCATTTTTTTTATGAAAATAAGGGACGAGACGAGCAGGAGGTTCAGCTGATGGTAATTGATACGCCTTACCCATTACAATACAATGCAGTGCCGCTCAGGATTCTTGAAAATCCCAAAAATTCTGAGCTGAACTACAATAAATTGTGCTCGTTACCTTGAGACAAAATGCTTAGTCTAATTTGCCCAGTAATTTCACTAGCTACGGCGCTCTTCACACCGAAACACAGTAATGTTGACACATAACTGTTTCACGGCAGAAATAGGCGCCGCTGTAGTACCCATAATCTAGCCGGCTTCCTGTGCAATGGAGCCTCGCATCGGTATAATCCATTGGTTAGGTAATGTTCACAACATATTGTAATTGGTCTGTGGAACTGTGGATTTATGTCAGATCTGTATTCCTGTGGTCTCTAAAATCGTTCACATTTTTTTATCCAGAAAAAAAGTCATGTGCGAGTCACACTTGCACAATATGGGTTCCGTTTCATAGTAGAAGAATTACTTGTCTCTTTTTGGAGTTCTTTAGGCGCGTTATGAAAAAATGATGAGAGTGAAATTTTAAGATGCGCGCGCATTACTGTCACACAAAAGTAACAGGGTGAAGTTGGTTCCTAAAATTTTCTAAATTTTTTTTTGGTTTCTGCGTCCATTATTAGGATAGGCAAAGGGTTCAACCCCGTACAGCCGTATTCGTTGTTTAATAATTAATTGTCAAAGCCATCGTTGCAAGATTTCTACAATATTGTTCTTTCTATAAAGGTAGAATAAGCACGCGGAATAAATAATTTTAAGGATTTTTGCTTAGTTAGGCCAAATAAGTATAACTTCTTGTCTGCATACATAAGGGCATACACACATTTTTTTTATTTCACTTGTTCTTTTTTATTTTTATTTATTAATGTTTACATATATGTTAAAGTTAATTATTTTGTTAATGGTTCCTTTTTTATATTATAAATTATTATGACCTTTGTTTAGCAGTATAATTAATATTATTATTTAACAATATGTAGTGTTTACAATTAAATAGATGCAGGAGAGTTAGCGAAAACTGTATGTAAAACTTAGTTAGGTTTTTAGTGACAGTCGCTTTTATCAACTGGTATTTTAAGGCTTAATAATTAAATTAATTAAGCCCAGGACGTGTTCAAACAAAATAGGGGTATAGAGTGGAGCTACCGAATATACCCGTGAATTCCAACCTATTTATTGCCTATTTTTCCCAAGCATGGCTGAATGCGTTGTTCATAGGAGTACCCCCCTGAGGGTAGTAGGAATGCTGAATTTACAAATTCCGCCGGGGCAGTAAAAAAAGCAATTTTTTGTGTGAAACCGCTTAAAATTAAATTACACAAATATTTAAAAAGAAAAAGAACAATTATTTTCAATTACAGTTATGACAACATAGATCTTATTTTAAGCAAAGTAGTATAGAAATCAGTAAAAAGCAATTCATAAAAAATAATTATCAACTAAACGTTCCCAATATACTATCTACAGATAGAGATAAATTACTACCTTCTACTGTCAGTAATTAGCTGTCAATAATCTGAAGCTGTCCCGATATACCCGATAAGTTATTCTTATCGTCTTATATTGGGACGCATGAATTGCAATTTCCATACAAACTTCTATCGCTGGTAAGCTATACGTCGTCCATTGACAGACAGCGTGTACGGATAAGGTGAGTTACCGTCGATAAGTTTATTGGGACAGAAAAGAGTAAAGTAATATTGGGAACGGCCGACAGCTACCCGCAGATAAAATTATATTAATGAAGGGCCGTAAAAAAAAGATGTTAATATAAAAACTCGATGGACAGCGCGTTAATAATATTATAATGGGCTGATTAAGTCGCCGTGAAATACATAATGTTAATTATGTATTTACATTACACGTCATAACATTATCTAAATATAACTTAAAAATAGGGTTATAATTGTTTAGATATAAAACCAGTTTCAACCGTACTTTATTTTTGTAAATTACTAGTTTGAATATTAATTAGAGACCATGACTATGGGGTGTGGTAACGAAAGAATATCAAAATTCTTTCTGTAGTTAAGGTGTCACGGCAATTCCTATTTTTCAAGCCAGTGCTGTTAATGCTTTGACAAGATTGACTGTGACTGTAAAAACCTCGAAAAAAATTGAGGTTGACAGTTAACCCCTATTTTGAGCAATACAGCACGCACGCTAACAAAGTGATATACAAATCGCGAATGTAAGACGTAGCGTGTCACTCACACTAAACAAATAACCTGGCCTGTTTTCATCGGTTGTCTAACAGCAAGAGGCTCCATCTAGACGTAGGCTAGGTTAGGATCTAGGCTCCTTTGCACAGGAAGCCGGCTAGATTATGGGTACCACAACGGCGCCTATTTCTGCCGTGAAGCAGTAATGTGTAATCATTACTGTGTTTCGGTCTAAAGGGCGCCGTAGCTAGTGAAATTACTGAGCAAATGAGAATAACATCCTATGTCTCAAGGTGACGAGCGCAATGATTGTAGTGCCGCTCAGAATTTTTTGGATTTAAAGGCATAAAAAGGCATTTATTTTCTCAAAATTGATTCCTTTAGAAATCTTTTTGATGTCATTATTTCATCATTTTTGGAGCGGCACTGCATTGTTATGGACAGGGCGCATCAATTACCATCAGCTGAATCGTGCTATTCGTAGGTATCGTTCATAAGCGGCCAAACATCACAACGGGTAGGTATCATATTAGTTATAAAGGCGCCTTCATACCGGCAGGTGCGTCTGGTCGTAGCCGGCGTGCGCGTGATGCGGGTGATGCGCATACGGCGAGTCCGGGTCCGGCTTCACGAGCGGCGTGTGCGCCGGCGAGCGACTCACGCGGCCCACGCCCGGAGTCGCGACCACCGCGTGCGAGTGTGCTGCGTGCGCGGGCGGCGGCGTCGACGGCTCCGAGCCGGAACCGGCAGAACTCTTACCCGTTTTGACTTGACCCTATATAAAGGATTATTTATAACTTTAATAAAATCTTGGTTGTGAACAGCGACATGCTTTGGTTTTCTAACCAGGTAGCAAGTTGAGTTGTTTAGTCCGACAGTGCGACATTAGTTGTATGAAACGCTGCTTGCGTCGTATATGCAATCTGTAGACTGCCTACCGTTGGTAGTAAATTAAATTTAACACTAATGCTATATTTATTTATGTTCGTAACGAGGTAGGCACTGCCTAATTGCCTATATGATATGCACGCTCCTGGTGTTGAAAGTATAATTGAATAAAAGTTACGATGATTCAAGCATATTTGAGATTGATTTGATTGTGATCTATACACATAGGTTTAGGTATTCCCTATGAATGGTAGTGTGTGTCGCTCTTTTTTAACATTTTTTAAATCTCGACCGAGAGACGTTACATACACAGAGACTGCCTTTAAGATAGTACGAGCATAATGTACCAAACTGTTTAAGTTCAGATAATACTATTAACAGTCAAAAAAGACCGCATGTTATGCGGATGCACCTCATACGGCCGGTATGATAGGTCGATGTCCTCTCTCGGCAAGGTGGAGTTCTTTCTGCGCCGCTTCTCCGGCGGAAGGTGCGGCGCGAGCGGTTGCGGCGCGAGCGGTGTGAGTGAGCCCGCACTGTGCGCCGCGGGCGGCGTTGCGAACTCCCCTCGCGACGATAGATTCTCTGCGCCCACTGATGGTGTTGATCGCTCTTCACTCTACATTAAAAAAATATATTATTAATTTCTTGAGAAACCTAATAATCTGTTACAATAATATGCTCCCCCACAAGCGACATACAGGTCGCCAATCAATAATTTATATCGTTATTTAGGTTTTCTATTTCTATTATTTTCTATCCCACTTATTCATAATGGTCCGCTAACTTTAAACAGCCGCTAAGGAGTGTTTTTTCTCATTCTGACTTAGGTCAATAGAAGAAGACAGAGTGAGAATTAGCAATGCTTTAAGTTAGCAGACTATTGTGAATAAGGGGGATAGTATATAGATATAGTTTTATATTTGTATGACAATAAGGGACGAGACGAGTAGGACGTTGATGGTAATTTATACGTCCTGTCCATTATAATGCAGTGCTGCTCAAGAATCTTGAAAAACCCAAAATTCTGAGCAACACTACAACTGCCCTCGTCACCTTGACAGTAAAATCTCATTTACCCAGTAATTTCACTAGCTACGGCGCCCTTCAGACCGAAACACAGTAATGCTTACTCATTACTGCTTCACGGCAGAAATAGGCGTCGTTGTGGTACTGATAATCTAGCCGGCATCTGTGTAAAGGATCCTCCCACTGGTCTGGTTATCCTTAAGAGATAGAGATATATGCCCGCATGAACTTTTCTGTAGACCTATATAAGATACAACAGTTCCACCATACATTATTTTGTTATATCTCAAAGGGCTTAAACAGGGCGTTCGTTGAAAGCTCTCAGCAGAAAATTTATTAATTTATTGAATTAGGAGAGGCTTTTTGAGTGTAAATTCCGCTAAGATTCGTCTTCAGTCAATTCGACACATGTTTCTCGTCTCGTGCCAGAGTTTGGCGAGTCAACATCTCCTGAGGGTGCCTCGTGTAGAGGCGAAACGCGTGTCGAATTGATTGAAGACGAATTTACATTCAAGAAGGCTCACATCACTTGAATAGCACTCAGAAGGGTTATTTTTCCGACACCTCCAACAAAATATCGTTTACCTATGTATACAAATATTTATAAAAGAAAACTTAACAAATTATATACTAAAACCTTCCTCGAGAACTACGCTAACCATTGGCGACAACAGCATGAAAATCGGTGCAGTACTTTTTGGGTTTACCGCAAACAGACAGACACACAGACGACCGCGGAGGAGGACTTTGTTTTATAATATGTGTGATGATGTGTCCCGGATGATAATCTATAGATGTTAGCATTTTATTGATACTCAATCTCATAAGAATAGCACAATAATAGCTAGCTAAAGTAAAGACATGTGGGCACGTAAGCCGAGTATAACGAAGCGAGGTATCAAGTTTTTGTTAAATTAACTACTGCATTCTTGATTTACGCGAACAGAATCGCGTAGATAATAACTATACAATGTAATCATAACGGGGTTACTGAATTGCTCACATCTCCTCACGAAGGGAACGGGAAATCTATTAGTATTAGACGACCTGTATAGTCGAGTGGTTAGCGATCCTACCTACTAAGCTACAGGTCCCGTGTTCTAATCCCGGTAGGTTCAAGCATTTATATGATGAATATGGATGTTTTAAACATCCATATTGTATTTATGTATGTAAGTTTATATGAATTTAAGCATGTTAAAGTAAGTATATTGTATTAAATATATCATTGTCTTGTAACCCATAACACAGGCTATATATGCTTAACTTGGGACAAGATAATTTGTCTAAAAAGTGTGTCAATATTATGTTATATATTATATTAGTAAGACCGTTAGTATGTCTGTAATCAGGCTGTACCTATATCAATAATAATAATAAAAACTAGAATGGCGATTTAAAAACTCAAACTCGCACTATTTTATATCGACGACCATCGAATTCCTAATTTTGGGAAAGTTGTGTGCTAGAAATATTTTAGAAAATTCATTGAAGTAGGCGTTACTTTGCGGAAATCCATAATCATACAAATGATTTGAGTTTTCTTTAAAGTTAATTCCGCCAATATTTGTATTTTAAAAATTCGACACGTGCTTCGCCTCTACACTAGGCATCCTCAGGACGTGTTGTCTCGCCAAAATCTGGCACGAAACATGCTAGGTAAATATTTTTTACCAATTTGTTATGCTTTAAAGTGATAACCCTCACTTCTGGGTTAACACAAATAAAATTTGAAAACAAAATTTTATGAACGATGCGGGATTGGCCACAACCTTAGAGTTGAACAAAGCATACAAGATTTTATCAACGGTACGTCACTCGAATGGTTGGCTCAGTTCAGCTCGCACGGAACGCGAAAGGTCGCGGGTTCGAGTCCCGCATCGTTCATAAAATTTTGTTTTCAAATTTTATTTGTGTATCTATATTTTTAAACCGTAAAATTCAATTGTTATTTATTTTTAATTTTCGCATAGGTATTCTAATACTTGTTAGAAATGTGAATGTGAGTTTGTTACACTTTCAAGTTAAAATAATCGACCATCATAAAATTATATAATATAATTATAGCATACAGAGCGTTGTCAGAGAAAAGGATATACTACCTACGGGTTTTTTCGGAAATTTTAAAGGGTTATCTAGAGAGGGCGATACTTAAGTATTTTTCATCTGGTTCACATTATAACGAATTTAAATTCAAATATTTTTATTCAAAATATAATGAAATAGAGAGCGAAGAACGATCGCAAGAAACTCAGCGGACGTTTCATTTTTTCATAAAAATTTGTTTGGTTACAATGTAATATCGTACAATAAAATTTATCATTTAATAGCCTCAGGGCGTTTGCTCCATTCCGAATCTGTGGTATCATTATGAAAGTCATTTATGTATATTATGTGAATGACTTCGAAAGAAAGCTATGGAATGAATGACATACCTACCTATGTGTAGCCAGGAGACAGTGTGAAAGTATGTAGCATTCGTTCGCTAACGTTTTTTGAATGTGGACAAGGACTTATGCGAACGAAGTTGCAGGTATAAGATATTTTGTATTGTTTTATTCATAGACTCAGATTGTACTAGCGTATAGACGATACGACAGCCCGATGGTGCGTGAACAATTTAAATTTATTAATATGGTCGTTACAGCTATTGGTCAATTTGTGTGCGTGCGTTGCTCAAACTAGAGGTTGACAGTCAATTTTTTTCTACGCTTACACAGCTGTCAACGTCTATCTAAACGTATAACGGACATTCCCAATATACTATCTACAGAAAGAGTTAAATTACTACCTTCTACTGTCAGTAATTAGCTGCCAATAATCTGAAGCTGTCCCAATATACCCGATAAGTCATTGTAATCGCATTATATTGGGACGCCTGAATTGCAATTTCCATACAAACTTCTATCACTGGTAGGCTATACGTCCTCCCGTAATAAGGTGAGTTACCGTCGATAAGTTTATTGGGACAGAAAATAATAATGTAAGAGATAGACTGAATATTGGGAACGGCCGTAAATGATCCGAAGTTCAAAATACTAAGAAGTGATCCGGTAGTGATACATAATAAACGAAGCGTTAGTGTTTATTTTATAGCGACTATAAGTTAAACCAACGGCACAGGGCGTATTGCCCCGCGCCGATACTCTCATAGCAAGCGCGCTCGCAACACATTTCTCAACATAACGGATTTTAAATACGCACACGTGATTTAGAACGGTCGGCGGTAAAAAGTGTAATTTATGTGCCGGCAAAACATATCCCTACGATTATTAATTAGGTATTTGATATTGTACGAGTCGACTTAATTGAGATTTTATTCTACAACAATAAAGAGCAAGATATGTTGTACTTTTAACTTAACGCAACTTAGGCTGGGATTTATAGAGCGAATTTATAGTGTGGTAAAACGCGAACTTGACATCTGTTGTCAAATGACTATGCGAACAAAATCAAAGAATATGCTGAGCTTACACTCAGCATAGTTTTACGTAAGTAAGGTCTGAGCAAAGTCTAAATACGCCCAATAGATCTCAGCCTTAGAGTGTACAAACCGGTTATAACGAGTTCCATGACAAATACTTGAAAATTACGGAATAAATGTATACATGCCTTTGTATTAAAATTAGTACATCATTTTGGGGATGCGATACTAAGTTTGATTAAAATTTGAGGTTTCTTTGCACAAGACGCAGTTGACGACGACAATAGACAAAAAGCGGCGCGTTTTCTGTCTTGAAGCACTAATGTGCAAACATTGTTAAGTTTCGGTTAGAAGGGCGCCGTAGCTAGTGAAATAACTGAGATATTGGCACTCAACATCCTATATCTCAAAGAGTGGAGCGCCGTTGGGATACCGCGCCCAATTTTGGGTTCAATCAAGACTGCACTGCATTGTAATTGGCTGGGTGGATAAAAAAAAATCATAACCCAAGCATACGATCATAAATTCGTATGGTCCAATTATCATTAATCTCGAGACACCGAAGTCAACTGGTTTAGACACAAGTTTGTAATAAAGTTATTGCCCGAGCTTACGTTCCAATAAAAAACTAGAAAGCTCCATCTACGTGTCTACACGGATGGCTAAGCATCCCTGGTATTTCTAATGCGAAACTGTAAATTTGAATGCACATATGAAGTTGTTTTATAAGTGCATAAGTATAACAAAAGATAAAACTAAGGTCTCTATTTGTGGCGTGAAATAACAACTACTTACCCGCTTTAAAAAAATAAACTGTTACATTTTTGTATCGTTTGTTTCGTCTACGATTTTGCAACTGTTATTGAAGAATATGGATTATGGGTTTCCGCGGATTAGGATATTGTGAAAATTTATTGAAGTAGGCGTTACTTTGCGGAAATCCATAATTATCCGAATGTTTTGAGTTTTCTTTAGTGTTAATTCCGCCAATATTTGTCTTTAAATAGTCTGCTAACTTAACCTAATTCTCACTTTGCCTTCTTCTATTCACCTAAGTCAAAATGAGAAAAAACACTCCTTAGCGGCTGTTTAAAGTTAGCGGACCATTATGAATAAGGGGGATTGTGAATAAAATCCGATTGGTTCGTAAAATTATCTATGCGAGCAAAGTCGAGGGCGTCAGTTATGGAATCGTTGAGATATATAGCATATAGATATTAAAAACTTGAATACTTTCTGAAGCAATTAAAAGATCGGCGAATGTCGATGGTTTTAAAAATATATCGCTATTAATTCTAGCATAACGGGGTCATTGAGCTCTCGCGAAATCTTCAAGGCCACTGCTTGATAGTGTCGTTATAATACAAGTGTACAACAGAATAACACGACTGCCTAGCAATTCTACTATGAAGATGGTAAGTAGGTTATAACTCACCACGCGCTTAATAACTTTATTCACAATAATATTATATTTATAATAATATATAATAAACTTAAATGAAAACGCCTAAAAAACCGTACACAAACTAAAATTACATCGTCCACGTAATCAAAAATGTTCATAAAAAATTATATTAAAGTGAAAACTACTGGGCCAAACTATGTTAAATGTTTATGGGACCTAATATGGCAACTATTCCGCATCAAACTAAAGGAAAATTAGGTAAATCGGATCATAAATCTCAGCTTAATCAGTGTACATACAAAAAAAAAACCAATGGAATTGAGAACCTCCTACTTTTAGAAGTCGGTTAACAATTTAATATTCCTATGTACAAAAATATCGTATACTCTTTGGTTCCACTAGTAATTTTAATTACTACACCACAAGAAATCCACATAGTATAAAAGATTGAATACTAGTACATAATCCACAGATGATCACAATAACGTCACAGTTCGGATATTAAAATGCCAAGAGCAAGTAATTAAGATAATGATCTGCAATCGTCATTTTGGACGGGGCATACTATAAGAGGACGAGAGAAATGGTGTAAAACTATAATGAACTGGTATCCGAGAGACAGAAAAAGAAACCGAGGGAGACCATTTAGGAGATGGGTGGACGACATTAAAGCAGTTGCCGGTAGTAGGTACATGGACTAGAACAGCTGAAACAGGAGTCTGTGGAGGCAGTTGGAGGAGGCCTGTGTCTCTGACAAACAGACAAAACCCATAATTATCAAACTAATTAAAAAAAAATGTATATATATAATTTATGAAGGAAAATACTGTCAAATTTAAATAATAATAATTCATGTAAAATTTGATTGAGTATTTTGTCTGAATAAAGGCTATTTTATGTATTTATTTATTTATAATCGTCATTTCAGGATTGGGATTGAAGTAATTGGCCGTAAGTCGGAAGAAAAATCAGTTCCCAAACGTTTTAACCGCGTGCGTGGTGTAATAATGGTTAGTGAAACAATATATTTTTATGACAATTTGACCATAGGACACGTTCTGCACACGTATGCAGCACGTTCAGCTGATGGTAATAATTTATACGCCCTGTCCATTAAAATGCAATACCGCTCAGGATTCTTGAAAAACCCAAATATTCTGAGCGGCACTACAATTATTACGCTCGTCACCTTGAGACAGAAGATGTTAAAATTCGCTAGTTACGGTGCCCTTCAGACCGAAATACATTAGTGCTTTTACATAACTGCTTCACGGCAGAAAAAGGCGCTGTTGTGGTATTCCCAGCATCGTGTGCGAAGAAGCCTCACACTGGTAAAAGCCCTGAGTAGCCTCTTACGACACCCTTGGACTACAACTATGCCCTAATTATGCCCCGGGGGAGGCAAAAAACACATACAAAATGTCAAAATAATAAAACATGATTATTTATCATACATGAGCCACAAATGTGTTATAAAATATCTAATATAAAAAATTCTCGTGTCATGGTGTTAAACATTGAACTCCTCCGAAACGGCTTTACCGATTCTCATGAAATTTTGAGTGCATATTGGGTAGGTCTGAGAATCGGACAACATCTATTTTTCACCCCCCCAAAAATGTTAAGGGTGTTCCAAACGAATTTTTTTTTAATTCTTTTGACATTTTTTTTTAAATTTGTTTGATAATGAGTCAGCATTAAAAAATACATACAACTCCAAATTTTCACCCATCTACGATCAACAGTTACTTTTGTATCGCGATTTTAATATCGGCAATACAACATTTGCTGGGTCAGCTAGTATTGTTATAAAAGGCGAGTGAAGAAAAAAAACTTTGGGAGAGAATTTGCTCAAATATTAACAATAATAATTATAAAGGACACACCATATCCCATTGGTTAGAAACCCTGATGTGTCCAAGCGAAGGGTCCCGGGTTGGGATCTCGGGTAGTGCAAATACATTTCTATGATTATTGTTTACTAGTTGACCCGACAGACGTTGTTCTGTATATGATTAATAAAATATTATTTTTTATGAATTTGTCAATAATTAATATATCATAACATCAAGAATTATTTCGTAAAATATGCTCCCTGTTGTTGTAATGAAATTGTTTTACACCAGAACTGTCAAACCGTGCGTCAATAAATTCTCTCATAGAAAATATGTCCATACAAAACAAATATCGGACGACGGGGGACACATCAAAGGAAAAACAAAATTGTTGTATTTATTTAATTCCGAACACTTTCATATTTATTCACCTTTAAAACCTTCCCTGCACTTAAATAATTCAAGACCAAAATTAGCCAAATCGGTTCAGTCGTTCTCGAGTTCTAGCGAGACTAACGAACAGCAATTCATTTTTATATATATAAGATGTATGTTTGATATACAAAATGTTAATAATAAATCATAATATATATCGTCTGGCAACTGTAAAATATGCTTTATTTAGTTTGGGGCTACATTATAGTGTGTTTGTTTTTATTTAATACATAAATAACCTAAAGAATATCCTATACTAGTTTGCTGTCGTTTTTAACCGACTTCAAAAGGGAGGAGGTTCTCAATTCGATTGGTATTTTTTTTATGTATGCACACTACGCTGAGATTTACGATCCGATTAACGTGATTCTTCTTTTGTTTGAAGCGGAATAGGTTCTATTTGGTCGCAGAAAAATTTAAAATAGTTTGGTTTTTATTTTATGAACATTTTTTCGCAATCATTTTCAGTTTCAAACGAAATACTTCCATTTTCACCAAGAGGTATCTAGAAAAAAATCGTACGATTCGTTTCATGAACACAAATTGTTGAAAATTTTCTTTTGAATTAAATCAAAAAATTCTCGAATACATAAACTGTATAAACCTGACTGTATACCGAAACAAATTTAATCTAGCAGTAAATACTTTTTTGTATTGTATGTATCTATGTATTACCTGTCAATAAAATACAGTATGGTTTGTTTTCATCCCTTAAGGAATAAAATGATACAATACTAAATTGTGGTGGCTGGATGATCTTGGTACCAGGAGGTCTGCTTTTTTTTGTTTTTTTATTTTTTTTTATTTTTTTTTTATTTATGGAATAGGAGGACAAACGAGCGTACGGGTCACCTGGTGTTAAGTGATCACCGCCGCCCACACTCTCCTGCAACGCCAGAGGAATCACAAGAGCGTTGCCGGCCTTTAAGGAAGGTGTACGCGCTTTTCTTGAAGGTACCCCCCATGTCGTATCGTCCCGGAAACACCGCACAAGGAAGCTCATTCCACAGCTTCGTGGTACGAGGAAGAAAGCTCCTTGAAACCGCACTGTGGAGGACCGCCACACATCCAGATGGTGGGGATGATATCGTAGCTTGTGGCGTGTCGTGCGAAGGTGAAATTCGGCGGCAGGAATCAGGTTGAAAAGCTCTTCGGAACACTCCCCGTGATAAATGCGGTAGAAGACACTCAATGAAGCGACGTCTCTACGCAACGCCATGTGATTGATGTGTTTTTTTTTTATTGCCAACGCAATGCTTGATGTGTTTTTTATTATTTCTTTTAAAGTTAAAGCTATTATATATTATATCTTATGAAATGCTCACATAATGCCTCTATTTATTTACGGTATGTGTAGATTGATGCATCTACTATACTCAATAACTCTTGTGTTTATAAGTATTAATTTACTTTTTTTTCTTTTTTTGACTTACTCGTCTAAGCCTTTCAGTTTTTGACATTTGAGTAGTTTTGTTGCATCACTTTGCATATATATTGTAATTGAAATGATTTGTAAAACAATTAAAATGTAAATCTTGACTTAAAAGAGTAGCAATGAGTTTCTTGCTACTTCTTCTCATTAGCTCAACACTTTACGAAGTAGCGGTAAATTCAATAAGAAACAATATTTTTATTTTTTTTGACATTCATAAGTGTCATTTCCGTGACCTACATGAATAAAGTGTTTTTGAATTTGAATATGAATTATGTTTAGTTTTTCTTTGTACTAAACTAGTTATATTTGTTCTACTAAGTAAAACGGAATTATACAAAAAACTGTCAAAAGTCCATTAAAAGAAATTTGTTCCAGTTACAGCCATTGTAGGCATAATCTAAAGACTCATTACAATAACATAGTACAATAGAACACTATTTTAGGAAACCATAATTTATAACTTTTTGTCTAAGTCGATAGGGACAGTAATTTTTAATTTAATATAAGCTTTATTTCTTATTAATAATGTATCTTAATCTATTTATCGGCGCCTATTTATGCCGGTGTGAAGGGTGCCATAGCTAGTGGAATTACTGGGCAAATGAGACTTAACATCTTATGCCTCCAGGTGATGAGCGCACTTGTAGTTCACAGAACTTGTAGGTTGTTCAAGAATCCTGAGTGGCACTGCATTGTAATGGGCAAGACATATCAATTACCAGCTGAACACCCTACTTGTCTCGTCCCTTATTTTCATAAAAAAATCTAAGCATTTTAAAGAGAGTTGTTGCAGACATTCATCACTACATTTGATACTATCTGATCAACCTGTCGCTACAAAGATGCACTTTGAATTCCTTTGCATGTACTGTACTGTATTCATTCTAATAGAGGTCTACAATAATATACGTAATCCATTAAAATGTACAAAAAAAAAATAGCTCACCTTAGGATTCAATGTGTTATTTTCTGTTAAACCTCTAACTTGTAAACTTTCAGCAGTCTTTAGGAACATCGGTAGCATATTTTGGCCAACATTAACCTCACCCTGCAAATTTCAAGTATTTTAATTTCTTTTCTTGTCAATAAATTCTCCAGTTAACTGCATTTAAGCATACCTTATACATAAAATCCAAAAGTGACTTCATCTCTGAAAATTTGACATCTTTTAGGAAAATAATCGGATGTGGGTGAGAATTTTGCATGAAGATACTTTCAAAGTATGGTGAACAAGCTGAAAGTATTGTCTGGTGTGCCTAAAACAAACATTAAAACTGTTATGAGAGCATTTACCAGTGGGAGGCTCCTTTGCACAGGATGCCGGCTAGATTATGGATACCACAACGGTGCCTACTTCTGCCGTGAAGCAGTAATGTGTAAGCATTACTTTGTTTCGGTCTGAAGGGCGCCGTAGCTAGTCAAATTACTGGGCAAATGAGACTTAACATCTTGACGAGCGCAATTGTAGTGCCACTCAGAATTTTTGAGTTTTTCAAGAATCCTGAACGGCACTGCATTGTAATGGGCAGGGCGTATCAATTACCATCAGCTGAACGTCCTGCTTGTCTCGTCTCTTATTACCATAAAAAAAAAGAAAAAAAAAAAGCATATAACCTTAAAATATAATATTATGTAGTTCAAATAATCCTGTACATATATTGTCATGCAAATGCTACAATGCTAGAGTCATTCTTATTATAATTAGATGATCTATGGATAGGTTTCACAGTCCAGCATGTATAGAACAATTAAAAATTTAAACAAATTTGTAACAATGGAACAAACCACTTGTACACATAGAAGTTTCAAGTGTTAATTTTATAATAATGGCAAAGTTTCGAATGATAAATTCAACATAGTTACGTGACAGTTATTATACTCTATAAATAGCAATATAGCATATGCTATATTTGTCACTATAATTTAAAATACAGCACACTAAGAGTAAAATCTGTGTAAGTAATGAAAAGGGTGAAGTATTTTACATCTAAAAAGTTTTTTACATTTTATGTAGTCTTTGCAGGTTTGGCAATTAGAATTTTAAACTCTAAGCAATGTTAAAAAGAAATTCTAAACTTCCCATTATAACCTCGGTTTCAACACCATTTTAAGCACATTTTTATAACATGTGCAACAGTACTAGGACTTTCATTCAACTAAATCTGTTATCTAGACCCTAAAACCTGCCAAACAGGTGCTATAAAAATTAGAAAGTGAGTAAAAACATGCAAGTTTTTGCACACTTCTACCTAAACTATTCAATGGTGACCTACTAAATGCATTGCATTTTATTAGTATACACAAAAACTTTCATTATTAATAAATCTTAATTTATTTTCTACTTGAGAATATTTTTATAAAGTAGTATTATTGACTATTGATGATTATAATTATGAATAAGTAATAATAATTTAAATGACAAAAACAAATTACTAGATACTTAAAATTTATGTCAAAAAAATTGCACTATTAAGTATATGAAGATTTATTATACATGCAAAAACACTGTTCAAAAGTATTTGTATATTTCAAGGCAAACAATAAATCTTCTAAATATACAAGCAGTGATTTTATTCTAGGTGTCGAAGCTGAATATCGCAAGAACAACCTTGTGAAATTAGCAAATATTTAAATTTTTTCAATGCGACTAACGTTTCACCTTGAATTGACGAATCCTAAAATGTTTTATTAAACTTGCAACAATTAACGTTTCTCGGATGAGTTGTAAATGATTGTTAGTAAAATAAAGAATCTACTTAATAGATAAATTTAGTCCTATCTGTTGTTAATATGTTTACTATAGTCTATAGTTATATATATTAGTGATGTTTCATAAAAGCATTCAATTAATGTTTGTAAATCATAATAAACAATTTGTTATGAGTCTGTGACATAAGTGTAAGCAATTGCATTTACAAGACTTGAGTAACTATAAGATGCCATTGTTTACATTATATTAAAATAAATTTATTAGTGACTCATTGATATTAAATGTAATTTTTGTTTCTTGTTTATGGATTGGGTCAGTATTTAAAGAATACCGTTAGAATCTTATGAACATTGTTTTCCTGTAATTTGTGTAAATATTTAAATTGTTGTAGTAACCTTAACTGTCTCCCCATCACAGGCCAGTGTGACATCACAGAGTGCTTCTCGCTGTAAAAGGCTTGCAAGCACATCAGTCAGATTAGTTGGATGATTATTCCAGCGCAAACAAAATTGCTGGTCCATTGTTGGTGCTAGTGTCAGTGACCGTGCTGAAAAAGTTACAATAATTATTCCCTGCAATATTATTTCTGTAAAAAAAAATTGCAAATGCATTATATAAAAGGAACTGATATCTGGACACACCAAGAGATACATACACAACTCCAGAGAAATTCGACACGTGCGCTGGATATCACATATTTATGAGCTATTTTGCTCGTAAATTGGGTGCCATAGGGCCTAGATAGGAGAGCGAGAGATAAGTGACATCAGCGGCGCGAATTATAAGGGGCCGCGGGCTCAGCTTACTGTACTCCACATTGACAGTTAGACCGACGAGCGTCGACTCAATATATCTACTTGTTGCATGCACCAAGCGAAACCCATACATTATGTAATTTAGCTCCAGAGACAGACGGCGAGGCCACCGACCCTACAGGACGCGAAAACCTCTAGCTGTCTACAAAACGAGTTTAGAAAAGAAGTACCGCTGCCCAAAAAAATCGCAACATGCTGACACCGTTAGAATCGCCAAGTTGGATGTTCCAGTTGCTAAATTCGATGTATTTCAGGATTACTTTGAATCTTCATAATTTAAATTGTCACTGATCACTTAGGCATAAATTGTTGATCCAAATAAATAACAAACGGGATTTCTAGGCGCATAGATGTGTCAAAATTTGGCTATTAGTAGCGCCATTTGCCGTTTCCGTATCGCAAAATCTTGAAATTATCAATCAACAACGAAATTTACTGTAACACATAGATAACGCACTATCACAAACCAAATACGATGTCAAAACACAAGCCAATATTTCCTAACTCACCATTTGCAAAAATTTTGCCATCACAAACGCCACCCGACCCCTACCTTGCACTGTCTTTTTGACCACACACACATCTCGATTTCCGTGTTCACTCACGGCACCTCACGGCCTTCGGAATATCTTTCACATCATAATCGGCGAGTATTCGCAATCGCGAACTTCATACGTATCTATATGGTGAAACGCGCTAAATTTGAACTTTTGAAATAAAATAGTTATTTATAAATAGATAACAGCTAAATTATATAAAGCACAATAATCGTTACTTTTAACTTTTGCGATTGATTATTTAATTCAACAATTTGGTTAGAAAATCTACTTTCCAAAACATTTGAAACACAACTAGGTTATGTTTGGCGCTCGAACTACGGTCAACAAACTTAGAGCCAAAAATATAATAATTTAAACATTTTAATGTTACACAATTTATTATATAATTACTCTGGCCAATACGAAAATACTTTTCATATCTAAAATTAAATAGGGCAATTCCTTAAAATTGTAAATTACCTTGATTTGCAATAGCCTTGACATTTACGTTATCAGAAATTAGCACAGTATGATAGACAATTTAGATTTTAACGCCATCTCGTGTCACAGCAAGAAAATTTTTACTACTTGGTTACAGCCAAAGTCTGGGTTGCAGGCTGCAGCGCACAGTTAGCGTTGCAACTTGCAACCTGCAGAAGAATGCACTGCAAATTTTATAGTGCGAAGGCCCATTCATGCAAACCACAAGGCGTAAGTTGGTATACTGCATACATGGTAAAATGTTTAAATAGTTACCTACGTACGGCGTACCTGCCATATAATATTTTCAAATATGAGAAACATTATACTGGTTAAGGTGGTGTGTTACAGGCCAGCTGCTCAGAACAGAATACGTACAACATCACTTGGCTTTGTTATCCGTTTCAAATAATAGTAGGTTTAATAAGTGTTATTAGTTTCAGTCGCGAAGTTGGTACTTCATCTACTTTGCCTTATAACGCTAATCTTTAAAAGCAGTTCGATAGATGGCAGTAGCTACGTAAATGAAAATAATTTACAGCAATTACTGAATAGGAATACAATCGGACTCCTAGATGCACCTGGTAATACCATAGACTACATAAACGAGTAGGGTATGGTAATACCATTTATAAAATAAAATACCATAACTACCTACTTACTTAATGTATGAACAATTGTTGTTTGTAGGTAAACGAAAACTTTAAAATTTTGAGGACTGCCTAAAATAATAACTATAAAAAATTTAAAGCATTGTAGGTACCCAATAATTCAAACTAAAGTAGGTTTTCGTAAAAACGTAGGTCCAAAATGGATATTTAACGTACATCCTCATTTGTATACTAATTAACAAGATAAAACACAATATAGGTACCAACCTACAATAAATAAAAATTCTCAAGGCCTCCATTAAAACTCTCTAGTCTAAGGTTTTTTTATAAGGTTGGTAGACTGTACCTACCTTGCGAATTAGATGAAACCTAGAGCTGCTGATGATCTCATATCAACTAAGTTCAATGAACTAGACTGTCGGTACCTTAGCATGTACTTTATAGTACATTAACCTATCTCACTTTGCAACATGTTTCTAAAATAAGTAAGTAAGTACCTATGACTACTTTAAAATGTTTCTAAGTTATAATATTTTACTAGTTTCAACTTAGATCCGTTAACTCAACTTAGTTCCATCCATGCAATACTAAATTATGATAGGTAGGATTGGTTGCTATTTGAATAGGTACCTACGCAACTAATTACTTATAATAATTAATAATCTACAGACCAAAATAATGATGTAGGGGGCCGTATTCCAAAAAGTGTCTCATAGCATAGCCTAAAGTATTTTTGTCCGTTTTTAATGCGCAATTATGGAGACAGTGAAATCAATGGCGTTGATCTTGGATTACGTATAAGACGCCTTCTGGAACATGGACACCTTTAATCTCGTAGTTGGTGATATAGTAGCTACAGATAGCGCGCGAGTTGAATGCAGTCCGGGCCTGAGGTAAAGAGCGGAACATCTCACCACATCCACTGACCTGTATAAATACCACTGGACAGTCTGTTCCATATGTTTGACAGCTAATTTTTTGTGCCTATTTGAGGCGCCATCGCGTGCGCCCGGAGAACTAATTTTGACGTATAGTACAAATGGCTGCGAAGGAACGTACAATACTCTGAAGTATTTTTGCATTTTGAATTAATTTAGTTTTCCGTGATATGTATACTTCAAGAATCGACGTCATAAAGTTCACATTTTTTTTGTAAAATGTTTCCCACCATCTATCGATGTTTGCTAAGGATGTCATCGCTAATTTTAGTACCGCAGACTCTCGCTACATGGCCAACAGCGCCAAAATAGTGAATATCAAACAGGTACAAAAGTACTTTGAGAGCCGCCGGTCCAGTGGTATATGTCAGTGTCTCACCCCGTTGTCTACTTTGTCGTACTTGACAGTGATATCACTTTAATACTGAAGTTGCGATCCCATGTTATTTTTTTATTATTTTAATAATGACTGACCCGTGTCCACAAGGTTCGGTTCCAAAAAAAACGAGTTTTTATTCGTCGCCAAGCACGAGAAATGGCTAAAAACGTTTTAGACATGTGTGTTGAATAAAGGCAGATCAAAAATTTGAGATTTAATTATTAAGTTAAAATGGTAAATTAAAATCATTATTTATATATTTTATCGACACGCTCATGATTATGATTTATGGTCTTCAATTATAATTAGATCACAGCACTATCGCATTCCTAAACTCTGCATTCAACTCGCGCGTAATTTGTATGTCCATGTGCATGTGGAGGTAGATCTTTAATCGTTCAAATATATACCTACTAATGTCTAGAAAATTCTCGAAATAGAGACTCGACAGTAAAAAAGTAGTAACGAATTGTAAGATTCTGCATACATTCTTAGTTATGTTGTTTGCGAAACTAAGTTTAATTAATAAAAGTATTGATAAACTCGACAGACATATTACGTCGATGATGAGAGTGGTCTGTCGTGTCACAGTAATGTAATGCAGTGCAAATGAGTCAATCTCGACGGGCCAGGGTGGGTGGCCGCACACCTATTAGGAAATCAATTCGTTCTCAAACCCATCAACAACTAGTCTCAGCTATTTCAATTGTCACCGTAATGGGAAACGTTCATCTAATTAATTATGAAACTCCCTTTGTGCTCGATTTGATACAGATATTAGAAAATTTATTGAATAAGGCGATTTAGAAGGAAAATTTATTGATACAGATATTAGAGATATTAATGCCAAACCATATGCATACAAATTTGTCCAATCTAACATTATTTGCATGCATTCGTATCCATTGCATCGCGGTACCGGCAATCTAATTATGACGCGAGAGGAAAGTCGTCCACTAACGCACTTAGTTTTCCAATCTAAACAATAGAAATTCAACGGGTGCTCGACCCGTGGGACATTGATCCATCTCTATGTAAATTATGCCGGAAATAATAGTGACTTGTGTTCATCATGCCTCCAGAACGTGATTCAGGCGACACTGTGGCGCGAAATGCTCTCCATTGATGAAAAATCAAATTAGAGGCTTATTTTCTGCCAATAGGGAGATCTTATCTCGTAGTCTGGTGAAAAATTTAGAAATCTCTTTAGATTAATAATTTATATTCTAAAATCTAAGTTTTACAAGAGCCGCGAAATATGTTTGCCTTTAAGTATAAATTTAGTTTGGCAGAAAAATAGAAATATGTACGCAATCTACCAAACTAGTTCTAACCAAGAATCTAGATTACTGTCTATCTGCGTAGTAGCAAAATGTATGTCAATGTCTAAAAATACTTTCTAGAGCAAATGATCATGCGCAGCGTGCGAAGAATATCAATCTTGAATGTAAAGTTGAGATAAGTAATGATGTTTTAGCATAAACTTAGTATACTAGCGTATTCTAGTATTTTTTTGTGGTGATAGTCAGAGGTTAGCATAACAGTTGACCACATTGCGCCAGTCATATCTTTAGGTCCCACGTAATGGATGGCGTGCCCATTACTGTAATTTAATTATTGTTTAAAAAAAACATGCAGGTATTTTATTTCATTTGATTAAATTTCCTATAGTTTTAGAGACATTGGTAGGGTTTCGGTTGGATTATGCTAAGGTGTAAATAGCCCTTACGAGTTCCTCGCGTTGTGACGTCATTCGTACGGAGTACAAAAACATAAAAGTTAAATTAATTCAAATTTCTTTCAAAATATTTTTGTAAAGTTTTTTGCTTTCAAAATGCATTGTCGATCTTAAATCTACGTAAATATAAAAATTTGTTTATTTATGTATCGTCACTACTTATCTTACTAAATGTCTGACCTAGGAACGTGAAAGTGACAATAACGATTATCATATCAATTAGTAATTGACATTTTCACTATTAAAGCTTTATTATAATAGTTTCAGTTAGTATCGGTTACGTAAAAACTTTACAAAAATATCTTCGACTATTTTAATATCGTAACAAATATGCTATCGGTACTGTGCCCTCGAGGCGACAGAGGGGAGCCGCGCGGGGACGGGGACTCAAATTCCACCGAAGTACACAGATAATTCGAACGAGTTAAATATAAATTACATTTATATAAATATTCTTCGAGAAGAAACTTACCTCTTTTTAAGTAATTAATAATTTCGCAATAGCAACGCTGGCATAAAGAACAGTAGATACGGCGTGAAGTAATCCTTGGATTTTGCATGGTAGTGCTTGCTATTATTTTTTCCTGTACTCTATTTCCTTCGAATATAAGTATCATAATTGTATTCGCAAAGCATTTATGAATGTGTAATGTTGTTTTCTGCGTATTAGGTACTTTGTGTAGAACTCAAATAAAATAAAAATATGCATAAATAAATTAAATTGTTGTGTTGTGTAGTGTTGTGTTAATGAAAAATAGTCCAGCAATCTTCATTTTTCATAATACCTGAAAGAAAAGAGAAAGTTTAATATTGTGCCATTTATTTGTTACTAAGTATACTTTCTTTTTTGTACTAGTATATCCGAGTGAAATTCATGACATTCTTATTGAATACTAATTGTGAATGCAGCTTTGTCAAATCTATCTCCTTAGATTAAGGATTGGTCTCCGCTGCACTACAACTAGATACCACACTACCTGAGAACATTAGTTTTTTTATTGCGGGTACTATTAAATGCATGTGTGCGTGGCATCTTTACGCTCAACGACATCTTTCAAATTTTGTAACATATGGTTCATGTTATTTTATCTACACCCATGCTTTGAATCCTCTATTAAAGATTCTGAAACAGTTAGCTTATTGCCAACATTAAAACACCCAATGTTCTAATAACCATTACATCATCCAAACGAGTGTTGTAATGTTGTACTGAATTTCAGAGCAACACTCCTATGTTTTTTTTTTCGATCCCCTCATGCGCAAAGAATTTCAACAGACAGCCACATTCTTAGTGCTCGATGCCTGGTATCTGTATGAATTTCAAAAAAAGTACATTTTGGTTTACGTGCGTTCCACACTACCAGAAGTCGCGCCCCGTAAAAAAAAGTTGGTTATTCTAATCCCCGCCATTTTTATTGTTTTGTTTACAAAAAATGAGCGATTCATGAAGAATAAAAAAATAAAAATGAAGACTTGGCTGTATGGGCTTTTGACCCCTTTGCCTGTCCAGATGGACGAACAGAACCAAAAAAAAAAATGAGCGATTCATTTTAAACGCTGCAACAGAACATTATATTCGAGTGAATTATAATTATTGCACCATACAAAATGTAAATTACTACTAAAATAAATAATTGTATCATTAATACTTAGTTTATTTGTATATAATCAGTAATGAATGATATTAGGTTACTACTAGGACTGCTGTTTTAATGTTAGCAGTAAGCCAATCAGTAAGCTAACTGTTTCAGAATCTTTTAGAGGATTCATATTCTGGGTGTAGATAAAGTCTTGTATGCAACTGTTGATAATTAGGAATTAAAACACTCATGTGATACTATTATCACGTGTTTTAATACCCCTTATTACACAACAGTTACATAAATAACTATTACATTGAAATTAATTAAATACATAATACTTACTGATAATATGAGATCCCAGTGTTCTTTTTTATTTCTTGTAGTATTATTTTTACACAGTTTTACAACGCAATCCCGGCATTTTAGTTAAAATTATTAGCGAAGTTTAACATGTGGCACGTCAACGTCACATATTGTTCGAGACTAGCTCGAGTACAACCACTTGGGCGTAGTATTAGTTACCGCACTTTGCGACCGCGGTATCTAGTTGGAGCGCAGCAGAGATCAATCCCTAATCTAAGTCTATCTCGGTTTATTAATATGATAAAACGAAACATGGGTTTGTTTGTCCGTTAGTGTAACACTATACAGAAAGTCAATAGTTTGTTGTGGTATTTTTTATTTGTATAGTGTGTTTCGTTGTACTGGTTCCGACAATGAACTGAGTACTTGATAAAGCAATATCTACAATGGCACCTCTCTGTATATCAAAGAAATTGAAGAAAATAGCGCCTAGAAGCTATTCGGTAAATGTATAAAGGTACCACAAGCAACTTACACTCAAAACTACTAAGAAGAAAGAGTTTTACGTTTTTAAGCTATTGCATAGCTTCTATCGCGGGCCATGAGCGTGGAGACCGAATCCAGAAATTCCGTAACGAAAATAACCTAAGACCCCACTTACTAGATGTATATAGATATTTCGCCACGGTCATTACAGTTGCCGTGGAACAGCGGTTATCACGTATGCTTTTTGTGCAGAAGGTCCCAGGTTCGAGCCTGGGGTACGTCTTGATTCTTTTTGATTTCTTTAATTTTTTTTTATTTCGTTTTTTTAATTTTATTATTATTTACATTTCTCCAAATCCAAAATTGGACGAGGTAGACCATTTTATTCATCGCGCTTTACTGGAGTACACTGAAGAAGGGTCGAAAATACTTAGTACAAATGGTAATAAATTTTTAACTTATTTTGGCTGGCGATTTCAACATCAACTTCGCTGATAAAAAATCAGAGCGGTTGACAACTTTTCTTTCGAAAATATTGAATTTGAAAACGAATAATGATCCACAAGAATCCACAACACAATATGGAACCACCATAATTGCCGCGGTATTTTCCAGATATTTAGAAGATATCAAGTCTGAAATTTATGTTTCTTATTCTAGTTACCATGAACCTATAGTTTCAATGATAAATATTCCTGAATAACCTACATGTATTGTAAGATAATAAAAATATTTTGAACAAATAACTTCTCATTTATTTAATAAAAGAAAAAAAAATTGTTTTCTTATCGGTCACCACGCTCAAAAAGTGTAACTTGAATTAATATCAAAGAAAAAAAAAACAACGGAAAATACTGCATAAATAAAATAAATAAATAATTATAATTGTATAAGTTGATAAAAAATGCTATGCAATAGCTTTACCGCGGCAGTCCCCGAGAGCGAGAAAAGAGTCAAGTTATTGAAGAAGTGATTGACAGTGAGACAATAAATTTGAAGGTAGTATTAAAAAAGTAACAGTTCAATAATTGATATTAGCCACTTACCATTAGGAGGAAAGATGAACACTCGCAAAACAATCCCAGGACCGAACTCTTCTTAGGGGCGTATGTAGGCTACGTTTCTTTCGAGGTGCTTTTCTGCTTGCAAAATTTTCATTCAAAACAAATCGCATAGCAGAAATCAGAGGTATTCTATATGTACTGTGTGTTTTAGGTGTAAGTGTAATGAAAGTAGTTGTAAAAAATAAAGTGTATAGCAAAATATTTGTAAATATATGAGAATAAGAAATATATGTTCCAAAAATATTGTTTGTTTTGTATTTTTAGTAGTTTTTAGTTATTTTTTTTACTATTATAACGGTTTTAATATGTTTACTGGAAAATTTCTTTTGATACAATTTCAAAAAATAAAGATACTATAAAGTATATAATAATATATAGTATTTAATGAAAAAATAATTTCCATTATTGTCAATTTTGTATTATTAATAGTAAATTGTAAAATAGAGTCTTGCTGATTTGTCTCAAGATCACATACACCTCTTTTTTTTTTAATAAATAATATTGCCTAACCACAAGAAAAGTATTGTCTTGTTTTTTTTTTCTCTTCTCTATTTTAATTTCGTTCGATATTTGATTACTTCTTAGTCTTTTCTTTTTATTTATACGTCTAGATAGAGTCTATTGCTGCTAGACAACCGATGAAAACAGACCAGGTTTATTTCTTTAATGTGCGTGACAAGCTACGTCTTACACTTGCAATTTGTATGTCACTTTGTGTTGGTCTGCGTGCATTGCTCAAAATAGAGGTTAACTGTCAACCTCTATTTTTTTCCGGAGTTTTCACATCTGTCTCAGTCTATCTAGACGTAGAAATTATCTATGCATTACTTATACTAAATATGAACACGTTACAGCCGTTAAATTCATTTCTACTAACATTTTATACTAAATATTTATTAGGCATATGCATTACCATTAGCATCCAGCAAAACGTATTTCAATAAAAAAATAAGAAGGCAGTGGCTTTGGACTATAGGAAACAAGCATTTATATTTTTTTATAATATTGAGCATTGTTTACATCTAATATATATATAAATTACGTGACACGTTGTTTGTCCGCGATGGACTCCTAAACTAATGAACGGATTTTAATGGGGATTACTT
The DNA here is from genome assembly GCF_905404315.1 of Leptidea sinapis. Taxonomy (NCBI): domain Eukaryota; kingdom Metazoa; phylum Arthropoda; class Insecta; order Lepidoptera; family Pieridae; genus Leptidea; species Leptidea sinapis. Next base: position 10,024,711 of record NC_066275.1, on the reverse strand, counting down.
CATGGAGTGTAGTTTGGTCCAACTTGAGAGATAGGATAGTTTTTATTTCGATTTGGGAACCATAATTATTTTGATTTTCAATATTTCTTTTGTATGGACATATTTTCGATGAGAGAATTTAGTGACGCACGGTTTGACAGTTCCGCTGTGAAACAATTTTATTATAACAACAGGGTGCATTTTTTACGAAATAATTCTTGATGTTTTGAAATATTATTGGCAAATTCCTATAAAACAGGTTTTTTTTTATTATTATTATCTACAGAACAACGTCTGTCTGGGCAGCTAGTATATTTATAAGCATTAAGTTGTTGTAGATAAATAACTAAAGCTCACAGAAAAAGTAAGCAATCAGTTAAGAATACTAAAGTTTATATACTATACGATTCAGCGACTTTTAAAATCCCTTCAGCAAAATAAACAATTATGAACTGGAGAATCCGTGACAAGCATTGAAGGAACATTGCCAGGGATTTCTTTTTCAATTAAGTACAACTCTATATCCAACTCTACAAATTTTCACCTAGCTCTATATTATTTAATCTATGATTAGGAACACAAAATTTATTAAATCCACTTAATAATCCATTTAATAGTAATTATTATAGGAATTTAATAGTTAGAGAACAATATGATTCCTTTACGGCCGTTCCCAATATACTATCTACAGATAGAGATAAATTACTACCTTCTACTGTCAGTAATTAGCTGTCAATAATCTGAAGCTGTCCCAATATATCCGATAAGTCATTCTTATCGCCTTATATTGGGACGCGTGAATTGCAATTTCAATACAAACTTTATATCGCTGGTAAGCTATACGTCGTCCCATTGACAGACAGCGTGCACGGATAAGGTGAGTTACCGTCGATAAGTTTATTGGGACAGAAAAGTCAACGATAGTTAAGATTTTTATCTCAAGTAAGAGATAGACTGAATATTGGGAACGGCCGTTAGTGATCAAAGTTTTGGTTTAGTTAATTTTTTGTAGGAACTTTTCCATATATTTAATCATGAATAATAGGTACTTCGAAAAATGACATAAAGTATACGAAATGAATGGTTTCTTTCCACGTCTTCTGAAATAGTAAAAAACTTTATTTATTGGTAGATGAAGGAATAGGATAGCACGTGCTGATGTTATGTTCCCTATTAATATTATAAATGTGAATGTGAGTTTGTTTGTTACGCTTTCACGCCTACACCACTGAACCCATTTTTATAAAATTTAGCACAGAGATAGACAAGAGCTTGGGAAAGGCTACCTTTTATCGCGAATAAAAGGCTTGGCGGGGTTGAAATAGGAGGAAATTTGCATGAAACTTCGTCATTATCGAAGATAATATAACACCATGAAAATTTGTATTTAAAAACAAATAAATACATATTTGTTCTAGCGTTTTTAAGATTTAGATCTGTGTGGGGATGAAAAAGGAGAATATAAGTACTATAGTTGGTATATTATAAAAATGTATGAACCACGGCAGTTTTTTGTGTATTATTAGCAAAGTGAGTATATAAAAAAATAAAAATTGCTGTCCAAAGTAACTGTTGTAAGCGCATGAAGTCGCGGGAAAAAGCTAGTTCTACATATTTTTTTTATTCATTATTAGTTTTCATACTTCTACTAAAAATTTAATAATAAGTACTATTTAGTATAAGACGTGAAGTTTCATTAACTTATTTAGAACTAAGTTTCTATCATAGTTTTACTTCTTAAAAAATTAAAAAATGAGGTTATTATACAGCCTATTTGAATCCTTAAGCCTTATTTGTTGAAAACTGTATAACCTATTTTTGTTTTATAATTTTTATTAGTTCTTTTTATTTATATTATTTTTTATTTTGTTAAGTTAAGGATTTCGTTATTCTTTTGTTTGAGAGTTAATGTACTTAGATTATAATGGGGCTGATATGTACATAGATATAAAAGCCCTTAAATAAATAAAGGAATAAAAAAGCTATACGTGTAAAAATAGACCGTGTTTTAAATTATTAGCTGTTTCTTATATAAACACGTCTCAAGAATAGATAAAGTGTAAGCGTAAAGTTTATTATTAATACTAAATAAGGAACAATTCTAGGCCTATTTTTTGATGGGGTGTCTAAGGGTTCCTTAGAAAAACCCATAATGTATTTCTTGACGAAACAAACTTGATTTGAAAAGATTATGATTATATAAGCTACTCGTATATGGAAATCTTGTTTAAATATTTTAACTTTGTGTCATAATCGAAAAATTTTTTAATAAAACTCTTTAAAAAAAATAAAGATTTAGTTTGGAGCAGTGTGATAATGAAATGTGTAGGCTGAATGAAGTTCTTGAATTAATTCGCTTTGCAGTTTCTTTGGTCATCAAATTGTTGATGAAAATCTGAAAGAAATTTACAGATTAGTAATAATTATATACGAGTATTAACGGCCGTTCCCAATATACTATCTTCAGATAGAGATAAATTACTACTGTAATTAGCTGTCAATAATCTGAAGCTGTCCCAATATACCCGATAAGTCATTCTTATCGCCTTATATTGGGACGCGTGAATTGCAATTTCCATGCATACTTCTATCGTTGGTAAGCTATACGTCCTCCCATTGACAGACAGCGTGTACGGATAAGGTGAGATACCGTCTATAAATTTATTGGGACAGAAAAGCCAACGATAGTTACGATTTTTATCTCAAGTTGGCCACAACCGGAGATAGACTGAATTTTGGGAACGGTCGTAAGTAATTTACAGCCAACCTATTTCCTATTAGAAAAAATTTCTGGTCAAAACATATATATACATCAGAACAAAAGAAGTCGACCTTCAGATGAAAATAGCACTGTCTAACACTCTGTTTGTTTCTTCTCTGTTTTCGTAATAAAAAGAAAACTATTCTTTAAAATTTACACAAAATTGCCGTACTACTTACTAAGAACAGCTTTTATCTCCTTAAAAAAATCATAAGCTCCAAACATGATTAAGATGGTTGGTACCATTGTTAATACTTAATAGATATTTAAGTTATAATAGGGGTTAAAGTATGAATTTGCCGTTTTATTGTACCTATTACTTCGAATTGACATAGAACCTTCATGATTTGAAATTTTTGAGTGAAACTTTTATCACATGGTGCCTATGCAGCCGTTTCGTTTCGTGATGGAAACTTTGATTTGACGAACGTACCGCGTGGAAGACGAACCACACATTCGAATAACAATGGATTGAAATATATGGTGGAAGCCGATCCGAGTCAAACTACCCAGGAATTAGCAGCATGGTAAAATATTGACCCATATGCGTCAAATCGATAAAATAAAATAATATGAAAACAGGGTGTCTCATTAAAGTGGTCATCATTGAAGTGATCTAGAAAAAGAAACGCTTGCTGAAACCTGTGTTGCCTTGTTGAATCAATACTAAAATTAAGGAATATTGGATCCAATTTTTACATGCAATGAAAAGCGGATTCTTTACGATAGCCGTAAGCGAAATATGCAATGGCCGAAAAAGGCCCAGATTATAAAGCAAAGGTATCCAATAAAAAGGTAAAATAGTAACTGTTTGGTGGTCTCAGCATGGTGTTGTTCACTATAGCTTTCTCCGATCTGGTCAAGCAATAACGGAATATGTATACTGTGCCGAACTCTGAACAATGATAGCAAATTATTTACTAATACGGCTTTACTCACGTCTTTGTCGGTGTCGGTACCGACTAGTTTCGGACCATTCGGAGTTCCTTCATCAGGGGTGAGGTAATGCCGTTATTAATAAATAATTTAATAATGACTCACAAAAGTTGTAATAATTTAAATGATAGCAAATCTAACATCGAATATCTGAACTCTTTCGCTTAAATATGATTTTAACAGATTTAGGGCTCCATTTTTCACTCCATAATGTTTTAGTTCTAGCTGACCCGGCAGACTTCGTACTGCCTCAATCGATAAATAAAATACCTAAACTTTTGTGTAAAATAAACTTAAAACAAACAAAAGGAATCCTTTTTTATACAAACAAATAGTAAAAAAATAAAGAAAAATGCTCGGTACGAATGAAATTTTATTATTATTTTCAATTAATTACATACGATATTCATAACTTACAAAACAGAGTTTTCCTGAAGTACTGGCTTTTTATAAGGTTTCAATTTGATATTGACAGACATACACATTAATAATACAGTCTGTTAATCAATATAAAGCTTTCTGATATACTTTTTGTTTAAACAAAACTTAAGATTTATCAATCTACATATTATGAATAATCTGATAGATAGTTAACAACTGTAGTTAATCTACCTACTACAGTTACCATAAATTAAGTTTATTTTTTACCTCCTGAGAAAGTTAGAAATATTTAAAAATTCTAATTAGTTATTCATTTTAAACTATTATTTTAATTTGATTTCGGAACGACGGGGGAAGCAAACAAAGAAAAATCAAAATCGTTGTTTTTATTTAATTCCGAGCATTTTCATATTTATTACCTTTTAAACGTTCTCTGGACTTCCACAAATAATTCAAGACCAAAAATAGCCAAGTCGGTCCAGCCGTTCTCGAGTTTTAGCGAGACTAACGAACAGAAATTCATTTTATATATATATAGATGTACAGAACAACGTCTGTCGCCTAGTCGCCTGATCAGCCTAGCTATCCAACGTGGAAATGCTGCCAGTATTCTTGATACACTATTATTCTTGTAGTTAGAAATTGAAGGATTATATATATATAGATACTATATATAGAAATCCTTAATTCTCTGTAAAGTATCCCGCAAATTTAAACTCTGTGGATGTTCTCTTACGTTTCATTTATTTATCCATCGTCTTTGTTCCGCAAATATTACCGCAATCCGCAAAGCTAACTCTTTGTACATTTTCCCAACTAAGATCTTAATTTACAAATTAAATTTACACTATATAGAATTGAAAGCAATTAAACCTCTATGTAACCAACGTTTTTAAGAAATGTGCTGAAAGAGAGCTCGACTTGTAGTTAAGTCGGGTCGGCGTGATGCTTTTGAAGAAATTCACTGACATAATTTAAAAATGTATTTTGCTCGCTTTTAATAAAAGGCCTAGCTTATATTAGTAAAAATATCTCAGTGTAAATTCAAAAGGCTTTTAAAGAGATCAACAAAAATTACACAGAATTTCTTAGAAGTCCGGACTTATAATCGACTTTAGTGAACAAATAGGAAACCAAGATTAAATGCTACCTTTAAATAGGTAACTGCAATTCTAAGTATTTTCTTTAAAGAGTAACCACTTAACCCGCTGGCTTTAACATTATATTTAATTAAGCCCAACAACTTCGCTTTAGTTTTTTTGAAGTATTTTATGAATTACTTATTAATAAGTTGAACTTATAGTTTTATTTAGTTATTAGAACCAATACTTTGGTATCTACTACTAGATATTTTCTTCTGTTCGTAACGGTGTCGTAGGGCGGGTCGTTACTCTTTACCTTTCCTAAAATATGTGGGAGGGAACCGATGACACATGGTCATGCTCGTGAACGGTCGCTGCTATGGTTCCTGGTCGGTCCTGTCTTCGGGGATTTTAATCTTTATAGTGCTTTTTTATGACAGTAAAGACGAGACGAGCAGGACGTTCAGCTGATAGCAATTGATACGCCTTGCCCATAACAATGTAGTGCCCCTCAGGATTCTAGAAAAACCCAAAAATTCTGGGCGTCTCTACAATTGCGCTCGTCGCCTTGAGACATAAGATATTTAGTCTCATTTGCCCAGTAATTTTACTAGCTACGGCGGCCTTCAGACCGAAACACTGCTTAAATATCAGTGCTTCACAGCAGAAATGGGCGTCATTGTGGTACCGATAAACTAGTCAGCATCCTGTGCAAAGGAGACACCCACTGGTAATATAACATTTGAAGTTATATTAAGTTTTAATATGCGAATTGATAAATCTACTGCACTGGTCTCTATATCTATCTATATGGTATCTACTCTTTTGAATTTATTTTTGTTTTTTTTTTTTAACTTACACAAGTAATTCAAAGCGTTTAAATATTTTTGATGCCTCACGTTACACACATTGTATAAAATATAATGCTGAAACTGTAAATATAGATTTAAAAGAACTCAACTTTTCCGAAGCGGTGGTAAAATCTTTGACAGTAAAAATTTGTAATCTTGACCTAAGTGAATCAATGATTTTTCTTCCTTTCTATTGCAAAGAATTGCAACACGAAGCTGTTACAGTTTAGTGTTATTTTAAATGTTTGTCTAGGGATGACAAAGCTTCTCTAAAATTTAAATTAAAAAAAAGTTTTCATTAGCAATGTTTCTAACAGGCCAGTTCTAAACATTTTCAGTGTTACCCACGTATAAGGCCTGGTCGCTACTTGGAGTAACTGGACGATTCTGCATCGCTTAACTTCTGTTTTATTTTTGCATGAATTATTTGATTTTGATCATTCTCATGTTATGCTTTATTTATAATGTGTGCATGATGCTAGTATAAAACTCTTATATAACGCTTATTAAACTTATACTATACTATTATATTCTAATTAGTTTATGTATTATAAATGCATCTACTTAAATATTTTTAAGAAGAAATCCTCTTGGCATTACTTTATTGTCTATCAGTCGTATTTACTGCACTGTTACATCTAGCCCATACTTCTATACGGATGTGAGGCGTGGACTATTAAAGAAGACCTCAGAAAACGTATAGAAGCTTTTGAAATGTGGGTATATAGACGTATGTTGGCCATAAGTTGGACCCACAAGGTCACAAATGTGGAAGTTCTGCGCCGCGTCAATCAAAATCGCGAAGTCATGCAAACTATCAAGATAAGGAAAGTCACATATTTGGGGCACGTGCTTAGGCACGAGAGGTAGAAACTCCTACAATCAACTCATCTTGATGGGAAAAGTTGCCGGAAAAAGAGGCGTAGGTCGCAGAAAAAAGTCTTGGCTGCGCAACATCCGAGAGTGGACTGGCATTGCGAGTGCGGCAGAACTATTTCGCCTCGCGAAGGACAAACAATTAAAACTACAAAGCTGACCGCCAACCTTCGCTAGTCGGAGAGGCACGCGAAGAAGAAGAAGAAGTCGTATTTAATTTGTGGAATTAAACTTAAATAATTTATACGTCTAGATAGACTGTGATAGCTTTAAACAAGTCGAAAAAAAGCGTAGAACAGTTATCCTCTATTTTAAGCACACTGAAAACAATGTAACTGACGAATCGCGAGTGTATGACTTAGCTATAATGCACAATAAAGTAATCAAATAAAATTCACGTAGGTTTAAATTAAATGCAGCAGTATGTATTGAAAGGACCAATGACAATGCTGATATGTTTTTAAAATGACCAATGGGAATGCCAAATCCGTTACTGAGAGTGCTGATAATTGATATCATGTTTGGTAACACTTCTACTTCTTCGTCGGATTACTTTTGACAGAGCAGTCGTGGTCACGTCGAACGACGAACGATTCTACGCCAGTTATCCCTGGCTGTTGCTTCTCTGGCACATGTGTTGAGGGGAGTGTTGGTGACACCTCTGTGTCTTATTAAATCAAGGTTGAGAATACTCAGTAACCATCCAGAAATAAAGATTGTCACACTCTTATAATTCTTTGTTTTGAGCTCTGTTTGAGTGGTAGGTATAGGACTTTTTTCTACACACAAACGTTAAATATCTGAATTTCATAGCGAGCATCTCAAACGTTTTATTAAGAACTAGGTACCTCATTTGAATACTTTGTGGTGCTATAAAGCGAAGATGTCAGACATTAAGGCGTTACTTGTTGTAGTTTGAAACAGTAATAAAGGGAACTGTAAATGAGACTTTTGAAGTATATTTCTCAACTTCAAAACTTCAATATTGTATGTGGTCATAAAAATTGTTAAAAGTGATCTATTTTTTCTATCACATAGAAAATTTTTTTGTGTTATGTTAGTTAGTTAAGCTGGGCTGTTTACATACTTAGCCTCTTGATTGGGCCATTGTGCATTTTGGTTTGTCTTCTTACTTCAACCAGCCCAGATCATTCCAGAAGTTTAGCAGTCTTTTTAAACTTCTGCAGGTATCTGAGAGCGATGCTGGTGATTGGAGTATTTGTGCCCGTTATTCGGCCACATTCCTGCACTCCATAAGCACGTGTTCTGGCGTTTCTTCTGCCTCTATGCATCCTCTACACAAAGGGCTGTCTGTTACACCTATGATAGACAGATGCTTGTTCAAGGGTAGTGACCGGTGACTGCGTAGTCTCATCACGTTGTGGGCAAACCTCTTTGAGGGCACCGGAACCGCATTCTTAGTTTGCCTGCAACCTTTGTTGTTTCTCCAATCTGTTATGTGGGTTTGTTCCGTTTTTTATCACAGCCACTTTTTAATTTGGGTCTGAGGTGTGGGAGCAGTGGGTCCGGTCCATATGTTACAGCTTCATATCCCCTTTTGGCTAGATCATCTGCAGCATCATGGCCCAGTGAGTTTTTGTGTTCGTTGATCCATTGCATAGTGACTCTGTTCTGGTTTGCGATATATTGAAGTGCGTTATGGCATTACAGTATAAGGACAGACGTTATGGTGTTGTCTTTTGGCGCCTGAAGTACGGATGCAATGTTCGTTAGTTATACATTAATATAACAAATTGCAATAGAAATTATAGCGATCGGTCAAAATGATCTCTTTTGGCTTAAGGCCTTTTAAATGAAATCAATTATTCGATCTATATATTTTCCAACCACGCACTTTATCCGTGAAAAATCATTCAATGCCAATCTCTTTTTTTACATAAAATGGTTCAGTAACTCTTTAAGAGCTAACCCACCAACCATCACTGAAATAATGCCCATATTGTATACTCTGTCAACTTTTTGAAAAGCTTCTATAAAGCTTAAGTATAAACTCGGTCATCTCGCTTGTTAAAATGTTGCGTAAGTAAAGATTTTCTCCACAATAATATTATTCTGACCTTCCTTTAAACGTGCCACTTGAGAAGTTATTTTGATTTTACTGTAACCTTATTTATTTTTAAATGATCGCTAATTGCGTTTCTTAAGGGGATGATAGACGCGCGAGTAAGTTTGCGAACCTGGGGCTTGACGACCTCTTTCGCTCGTGTGCAATCAAAGCATAATTATTGAGGATGACAGTAATGCTGAGCGGAAATAATTATTATGTAATTCTTTGCTGCCATTCCATGTGGTATTCTACACAACTTTCAATTCACCAAATAGTACCAGAGATTTTATAATTTTCTGCTAATTTAAAATACTAGTAATCACAGGACTCTTAGAGATACGTTAGCGCTTACGTTCAGTATCTTGCGTTGCATTTCTTTTGGTTTCGTAATGGTACATGGGCTTGTCATAAACTTATATCTGCTGACATGGTCGCTCAAGAAGAAGACTCTCCACTTATTACAAAATTTCCTTAGACAGCTATCGACTTGCTCGAGGAATGGAAGAAAAGTATCAAGACGGTAATATTTCAAGCCGGCCCATTTTCTAGCGCTCAACAAAGTAAAGGCTACATAATGGAATAAAGAATTCATCTCTGGTCTGGTGCACCCCAGTTCAGCTGATAAAATTTGAGCGCGTGCAACGCAGAGCTGCTTGAATTGTTGGATCTAGTGCATTGTCAACGGTTAGAGCACTTGGCGTGCCGTAGATACGTTCTTTGTGTGTCTTGTACCGCATTTATCACGGGGAGTATTCCAAAAAGCTGTTTTACTTCATTCCTGTTGCCGAATTCCACCTTCATATCACACGCCTCAAACTATAGGATATCATCGCAACCATCATGATATCTGGCGTGCAACCAAAGTATGGAATGAGCTAGCGGCGCGGTTTTACCAGGACGATACGACATGGCTGCCTCAAAAAAAAAGCGCGTACTTTTTTCTTAAATAGGGAATCTAGGCACTTTCTTACTTCTTTACCATAAAACATAGCTATGATTCAAGCCTTGACCTGCATTTTCCACCAATATATGAAACAACCAGTTAAGGTTTTCCGAATCCGTTAGTATTAAAAACAAGTGGCAAGTACTTCAGACCTTTTTTTTTACTAAAATGTTTCAGTCGCCCTTTGATACCTAACACCCTAACAGCCATCACTGAAGCCGGATAATGCCCATATTGTACTCTGATTGAGAAGATTGTTCTCTTTTTGAGAAGCTTCTATACAGCCTCCAACATAAGCTCGGTCATCCTGCTTGTTAAAATGTTGCTGAAGGAATCATATTTCAATATACAAATGATTTAAGTTTTCTTTAGTGTTAATTCCGCCAATACGTGTCGAATTGTTTTAAAAAACAAATATTGGCGGAATGAATACTAAAGAAAACTTAAATCATTTGTATAATTATGGATTTCCGCAAAGTAACGCCTAATTCAATAAATTTTCATATTTCAATAAGCAATTGGTGATATAATTACCAATGCATCTCTTAAAGAAGATCAAGAAAAGAGAAATCTCTTAGAATTCGCGAACATGTGGCTCATCGACCTGTTGTGCACGTGCACATTCAAAGCACAATAATTATTGATGATGACAGTAATGCTGAGATGAAATCTTATATGTTTAAAGGAGCAATTTTTGTATATATATTTCAAATCTTAATCTCGGAAACGGCTCCAACTATTTTCATAAAATTTAGTATACAGGGGATTTGGGGGGCGATAAATCAATCTAGCTAGGTTTCAATTTAAAAAAAATGTAGTTCTATCCGTGTTTTAATGAGAAACAGCTACAATAACATTAGAATACAAAGGTAAATTTCGTCACTATATGCAAGACTATAATAGCTCTGATAGGACATTGGGTGATCCGGAAAGCAGAAGACCCAGTTTCGAATCCAGATGTCCTATTAGATTTTTTTTTGTTCAAGTTTTGTACATTCTTAAAAATCCGATCAAGGCTCGGTCGTCCGGATATTAATTAATTAATCATCCTCATTTTCCATAAAACATAGTTATGATTGCAAACCTTGCCCTGAATCTCTCATCAATAATGAAACAACGAGTTAAGGATTTTCCGAAACTGTTAGTATAACTGCCTATTTTAAATATTACGAACAGCAATAAAGCAAGGGCTTTCCATTGGACTTTAATAAACAGGCCTCGCGAATTTTGTTGATTGATTTTGTTGAACTTTTTATTAAATGGCAAAACTGAAAACATCGACGACCATTCAAGTGTTCATCAAAATTGAATGAATAAATCGAGATCGCAAAAATAAAATTGAACTGATACAACTATTTACAAACTTGTGATGCGTGGTAAAGTCAATAAGCGTTACGATTTAATAATATTTGTGAGCAAAACTTTATCAAGAACTTCAATTAAATTAATACTGTCGTTATATTGGTAATGAAATAAAAGAGGACAATTGAATTAATATTAGATTTTTTTTATGAAAGAACGTACGGGTCACCTGATGTGAGTGCTTTCACTTTTTCTAGGAGATAATAGAGTATGTCTTTTTTTTATGGAATAGGAGGACAAATGAGCGTACGGGTCAACTGATGTTAAGTGATCACCGCCGCCCACAATCTCTTGCAACACCAGAGGAATCACAGGAGCGTTGCCGGCCTTTAAGGATGTACGCGTTTTTTTGAAGGAACCCATGTCGTATCGTCCCGGAATTACCGCACACGGAAGCTCATTCCACAGCTTTGTAGTACGTGGAAGAAAGCTCCTTGAAAACCGTACTGTGGAGGACCGCCACACATCCAGATGGTGAGGATGATATCCTAACTTGTGGCGTGTCGTGCGAAGGTTGAATTCGGCGACAGGAATCAGGTTAAACAGCTCTTCCGAACACTTCCCGTGATAAATGCGGTAGAAGACACACAATGAAGCGACGTCTCTACGCAACGCCAAGTGATCCAACCGTTCAGATTCAGAGTTCTGTCTGATTTCAGAGATGCTACTTACGTAGAACAGACTAATAAAAAGAGAATATTTTGCTTGGATATGTTTTTTCTTTCTCAAAATAATGCCAATCATTATATCTTGTTGTTGGTTGGTTGTATCTATGTTCAGTTTGGCCGATTTTTGTGCCGCGAACTGCGTATCTTGGAAACGTCCTATTTCGGACCCATTCTGGCAGTAAGTAACGTTGACAACTTTTTTCATCATATCAATGAGTGAATGTGGTGCGAAAAACATATTAACTGCATTACTTAACCGCGATGCGCGTAGGTAAGTTCTACTAGGGCCTAAAAATCTAAATTCCAACGTTTTGTCGCACAAAATCGTAGAATATAACATCTTTACTGTACATATGAATGATATATAAAAAAAATGATTGTTGAATTTATTTAAAAAAAATCTTAGTTGGTTTTGGTTTGTTTTTGGAGTATTTATATTAAAATGAAACTACGTACTCCTACAATGAAATTATTAACGGCAACCTCTCTGTAATATTATATTCCTGTTAATATACATAGGCAAATTAGCGAATTTTCTAGGAACTATTATAACGTAAATACTAGATACAAACATTACCCTGTTATGCCTATTACTCAGTTAAGTATATTAATAAGTTTTTTGTTGGGCGGTTTATTTGCTAAGTGATTCCAGAAATTGTACAAAACTGTCTTACGAACATCCAAAAAATTTAAAAAAAATGTTTGGTTGGTAAACGTTAGCATAGCATAAATGACTTTCTTAATGATAACAAGCTTCGGACCCTTTATTCTAAACCTAAGGGATATATTATCGATTCTCAAAACTATTTTTATAAAGAATATATGAATTAAATTGAAGAAAAACTCAATAATGTTAACGGAGCCTCAACGGTCTAAGTAAAAGCAAAAAAAACAATCAATCGATAAATCGGAGAATATTGGAAGAGATAGAAAATAATGTATGCAAGTGGTTCTTATAGTTGGATGGGCATTGTCCAATTGCCCCGCGGCGTTTATGCGATTATTCAAAACAGACATGGTAACAGGAATAACCAGCTTAATATGCTTTGTCCGTCCTCCATTCACATGGCTTTATTGTATTGTATGTTCTGAATGCTTTAATATTGGCTCATAAAATTCATTAAGCTATAAAATAATAAGTAAGTGATGTAATAAGTTCAATACGGGCGAACTGAAGATATGTTTGCTTGTAAAAAAATAACGCTTCTTCGTAATTCATGCAGCTAATAAGATACTTATCCTAATCATTGAGTTGGATTTTTTTATGAATATAAGGGACCAGACGAGCAGGACATTCAGCTGATGGTAATTGGTACGCCGCTCAGGATTCTTGAAAAACCCAAAAATTCTGAGTGGCACTACAATTGCGCTCGTCCCTTGAGACATAAGATGTCATGTCTCATTTGCCTAGTAATTTCACTAGCTACGGCGCCCTTCAGACCGAGACACAGTAATGCTTACACATAACTGCTTCACGGCAGAAAAAGGCGCCGTTGTGGTACCCATAATCTAGCCGGCTTCCTGTGCAAAGGAGCCTTCCAGTCGTGATGAAGCCACGTCATATTTATGTTTTAGTGCTTATTTTGCGCGTGAGCCACAGGAGAACCTGATAAGGAGATTGAGAGTGTCATGCACACGCGTTTTATACAACGTTCTTAACACAACTGCGGGATAGTAGACACTATATTATAGTTTTTTCCCATGGGTCCCTGAGACGCGGAAAATGTACAAAGTATTATCTTCTCCCCTCAATAGGGCTACTGGCAACCCAAGCACTGGCAGCTAGTTCCGTCAACGGATCAGCCTAGCTACCAACGTGGAAATGCTGCCAGTATTCTGGGTACTCAGTTTTGTAAATATAGTTATAAGATTTGTTTTGTTCGAATAAATATGAACTAATATAGTTTTTCATATTAAAAAATATTTGTTAGTATGAAAATTAAAAAACAATATTTCGGACCTATAAGTTGCAACAAGGACACGCTTAGCCGGGAAATTATAAAGCACTTATTACAGCCCTAGTGCGGTACTGAAGAGTTAAGAGCACTCGTTTTTAATATTTTGGCTTATAACCGTAAAAGCTATGTTTAATATCCAAGATACGGTCAAGTGTGTTGATTTTTAAAATTAATTATAATTAACACGACCCTTACAGCCCAGTTTGAATCCCGGTCACCTATCGAGACATTTATATAATTCGAATTCAAATTCAAATATTTTTATTCAAAATAGGATTTAAAATCATTTATTGAACGTCAAAAACTACCACCCATTCAAAAGAGACTGCCTCAGACCTGAGAAGAATGGAATAAATATGGATATTTGTTTCCGGATCCTTGATGCTTATGATGTCGTTCTATTGTACAGACTATGCCTTATTTGCGGCAAGATAATTTGTGTGTTTTTGTGATTAGGTGTTTCAATCTTTATATATATAATTCTTGTGTGCGTGTGTATGTCACTGAACTCCTCCTAGACGGCTGGACCGATTTTATTGAAACTTTCTGTGTGTCTTCAGGTGGATTCGAGAATGGTTTAGATTCACAATTGAACTACTTCCTGAACGGCTGGACCGATTTTGATGAGATTTTTGAGTGTTCCAGTGAATTTGAGATTGATGTGTGTCTTCGGGTGGATTCAAGAATGGTTAAGAAACCCAATTAAACTACCTCCTCAACGGCTGGACCGATTTTGATGACTTTTTGTTTGTTTCAGTGAATTTGAGATTGGTTTAGATTCTCAATTACGTCCATATAATATAATTCTCCTGCTCATGTGTATGTTAGTGAACACCTCCTAACGGCTGGACAGATTTTTCAAAATTAAGACGTGTGTACAGGACAACGTCTGTTGGGTCCACTAGTATAATATAAAATAATTAGCTGAAATAAATTAGTAATTAACAATATTGTCATTAGATTCTAGTCAACTTATTAAGCCCCTTTCTTTGATAAATAATATTACCGCTGATAAAATGAATCTACACAACGTTTTTAATCCAGTCAACAAATTAATCCAGCTTTGTTAATGCGAAGACTCCGTTAGCTTTACGTTTATTACTTTCCTATAATTAACATATCGGATAGTTCATTATTACAACGTCCTCATAAGCCGTCATAATCCACTTGAACATGGTAAAGCGTGAAGTGCGCTCATTCGATGCAAACCATGTAATATACGGACGAGTTCCCATGCGAATATAATGCCTATAATGCACGGTTCTCTGTCTAAAATACAGCTCATCTGTACGAAATATAATAAAAGAGTTAGCGTCGCGTATCTGTACGTTTTCATTTAAAAAAAAAACAATTTAAACTAAATGTACTTTTGTTACCGAGTACAAAAACATGCATTTATGGACGCTACTATTCAATTAAATAAGAATTTCTCTGTATATATATTTATCTTATCTTCTATTCAAAATCACTTATTGAACGTCAAAAACTACCACCCATTCAAAATAGACTGCGTCAGGCCTGAGAAGAACGGGCGCAACAAAATCAGCGGGCCTTTTTTTTAAATAAAAATATGGATTACAACGTAATATCGTAAAATGAACATTTACAAGTGCCTGAGGGTAGAGCCGCTTTATTCCCTGTCTGTGGTATCATTAAGAAAATCGTGATAGTGTTATAATAATCTTTCCGGCGGAAATAGGCGCCGTTGTGGTACCGGTCTAACCGGCTTCCTGTGCAAAGGAGCCTCCCACTGGTGAATGCTAGGACCCATCTAGCAAAAAGCTTCCCACAAACCCTAGTTGGGTTCAAAAGTTTGGCCTAAAATAACAATAATAAGCTTCTTTGTTCCAGATTGTTCTAAAATAATAAGTGAACTAAAAGTAGTGTAATATTAGTATAAGTAACTGTAATAAATATAATGGTTATTCATTAAGTACTTTTAATCAGTGTCGCTCTACATATTTTTCTATTACGTAGAGTAGGATATTAAACCACATTTAAATTAAGAGCGTTTGTTTATTATCCTACATACTGCTAACAATGGACATACAATTTCTTATTTCTAATGATAGCTAAGGCCACGTAGAATAAGAATTTTAATTTTACGATACGGTAGATGTAAACAAAGCGATTAATACCTACTTCTCGCAGCTACAAAACATTCAACTCAGAGGAAACTTTCTTAATTCTTTATTATTGTTCCCTTAAGTATCTATTCCATTATTTCTGAGTTTTGTGTATACCACAATCATACAAATGATTTAAGTTTTCTTTAGTGTTAATTCCGCCAATATTTGTTTTTAAAACAATTCGACACGTGTTTCGCCTCTACACGAGGCATCCTCAGAACGTGTTGTCTCGCCAAAATCTGGCACGAGACTATGTCTCGTGTCGAATTGTTTTAAAAACAAATATTGGTGGAATTAACACCAAAGCAAACTTATAGCATTTGTATAATTATGGATTTCTGCAAAGTAACGCCTAATTCAATAAATTTTCTTATACCACAATCGTTAACAAACTGTAAGGTTTTATGACAAACTTGCTCTCGTTTGCGAATTACGGTGGCCTTCACCGAAACGATGATAAACCGTTGATCTTAAAACCGACCATTTAATGTTAGTCACATTGGTTAAACTTGGAGAGTTATATTTCTGTTCACCAACACCTTTTAACAGTGGTTATTAAGCCGAGCGTTTTATTAAGTGGACCAAATAAGAAAATAAGCCTTTTTTTATGAAAATAACGGACGAGACGAGCAGGACGTTCAGCTGATGGTAATTGATATGATATGCCCATAACAATGCAGTGCTGCTCAGGATTTTTGAAAAACCCAAAAATTCTGAGCGGCTCTACAACTGCGCTCGTCACCTTGAGACAAAAGTTGTCAAGTCTCATTTGTCCGGTAATTTCACTGAAACACAGTAATGCTTACACATTACTGCTACCCGGTCGAAATAGGCGCCGTTGTGGAACCCATAAGGTTGTCTAACAGTAAGAGGCTGTATCTATACGTGTAAATTATCTAAGTATTTAATACATACTTTGTTTATTTGAAAATTTTAATCACTTATGTTAATTTTTAGATTTATTTTGTATGATAATGGTTAAGTAGTTCTTTCTATTCGTGTGTCTATTTATTCTCACCATTTTGACACACACAATACAATATTGACACACTTTTTACAGAAATTATCTTGCCCCAAATTAAGCATATATAGCCTGTGTTATGGGTTACAAGATAATGATATATTTAATACAATATACTTACTTTAACATACATAAATTTATATAAACATACATAAATACATATAAACATCCATGACTCGGAAACAAACATCCATATTCATCATATAAATGCTTGCACCTACCGGGATTCGAACCTGGGACCTCTAGCTTAGTAGGTAGGATCGCTAACCACTCGGCTATACAGGTCTTCAATTAGCAATCAATTATTTTGGCACCACGCTGTTTAATATGTATAATTGATGGTTCTTATTAATTCCCGCATGATTAGAGAAATATATTTTATTAAACATTTACAAGTAAACAATATTAAAAGTTATTGTATATCGTAACTTTTATGTATAACTTGGCACCAACTTTTTTTTCGTGAGAAGGTTTTTCATAAAATCTAACAGAAAACTTTTTCCGAAAAGGTTTTTAGCTATACAATTTTGAAATGCGCCCTATATTTATCTGTCAAAAAAATTAATTGGTAAGTTTAATTTTTAATTTAGTAAGTAGTACGGCTAAATAAGTAACAGAATGGCGTCCAAGATATAATACTAGACATAAAGGAAGACAGCATCGAAGATGGAAAGATGGTATTCAAAATGTGGCAGGTGAGACTTGGATGAGGACAGCAAGAGAGAGATCTTTGTGTAGAACACTTGGGGAGTTGCTGGAAACCCGGTGTTTAATACAGTATATAGATTTAAGATAATATATACATTGTTAATAAAGGCTATTATTATTATTATAAGTAGTACGGCGATTTATCTCAAAAAATGGTTTATTTATTTAGGTTATCAATAATAATTAATTCGCATACGCTTAATTGAGCGAAACTGCATATTACAGAGCTGTCAACTTACCCTTGGTAGTTAAATTCATCCGTTCCTCTTGAATGCTTGCAGCCAATCACGGCTGATTTGTGGAGGTTCCGAGCTTATTAATTTCGGTATGCCGGTTAATTTTCCTGCGAATATGTGAAGCACTTGCTCAAGTATCATGAATTACGGTAACAGTAGTATACATATGTTGAGAACGTATGTATGTATGTATAATATACATACTGACTACTGTAGTGTGGTAAATAAACGGTCTAGTATGGATCCTCGATTGCTATTCCGTTACAACAAGTACTAGGAGCACAAAGATTAAGCAGAAGTGAATTCAACGGGCGTTGCGTTCTGAATAGCAAAATTGTACCCTACGCTACTGTTTTGTAGATTCAATATTGTTTGTCTGCAAACAGCTTTTCCTCTCTATGACGTAATCCACGTTTACAGATAAAGTTGGGGTTGTTTCCGCATAGTTTGTATGGAAAGTAGTTTGTGTGTTTCATAGAATTGTTAAGCTAACGAAATCACGTTGATAGTGTTGTACGAATGTGTTTTGAGTAAATAATTATTATACGTACTCGTTGCGGTGTGGCTTTCTGACAATCTGAAACAAATAATATTTAATTACAAACTGTTATAATTATAATAAAAATTATAATGTAACCAGGCATCTATTGGCTTCGTGTTCTATAATTTCGCTCTCTACCAAGCGAAAATGAGGACAAACGGGCTGTCAGTGATATAAAAAATCTATGAATATAATGGAATTTGTACCAAAAAATACCAAGATTTATAGACCATACGTAATTTGGATGTTAAACTTAGCGGTTAAAGCGCTGGGGACGTAATCTTTAGACGCAGATTCCAATACCGCATGGTCTGTAAATTTTGGTATAAATTATATTTGTTTATATAATACTAGAAGTGAAAAAAATCATTTTTAAAATATCAACATGTATCTATTAATATTTTGAATTGTTTAACAAAAAAAAAAATTGATTTAAATAATTATATTTACACATCATAAACTTATCAAACAATAATTAAACAAAATGTCTGTTAATGCAAAGAATTTTTACTTGCTCGTACGTAGGTTCGGACTGAACTGCCCTAAAAGCTATGTTTATCAGATCATCGACATAAATGTATAATCGCATTCAGCAATCTAGCATACTAAATTCAGAAATAAGGATGGTTTCTGATTGACTGAATCATTTAAAAGGCTAATTAGAAACGCATTTAGGAAGGTGTAATCGCATTAAGTTACTGATATCGGTCGCTCGTGGCTCTTCGTTGGTGGAGGACGTATTAAAAATAGTTTTGTTTTGTGTTCCCGATTAATAGTAATAGCCCAACAAGTTTCAGGAATAAATTTTGTCAGCAGGGGTATTAAATGGGATATTATTTATTATTATAAAGGGGATATTAAAGAACTAAATTTTAAATCTTAGTGTTATGAACAATCTTTATCTTGCACTAAAACTGTCTTGCAGTATCTTGCTTTAAAATAAACGGTGTCACAAGGTTTGGTAATATTTCAAACGATCTCGAATCAATTCGTAGATAGTTTCTTAAGTCCGCTGGTTCTAAAGCACCCATGTAATGTTCATGTTTGCTAACTTTCCGTGCAGTAATAATTATTCCTTCACACATGTTCATCTTTTTCATTTTTCTATTTGAATTGAGCCAACGGCCAGGGCAAAAGCCAATTTTTTGATGTCTGCAGCCCTCCTCGTATACGACACGTCCGACTTCGTCGCGATTTAAGTGATGACTGATTTAGTAACTAAATTTAGTTAAATTTTGGATTTTTCAAGAATCATGAGCGGTATGCCACTTAGGATTCTTGACACGGCACTGCATTGTAATGGGCAGGGCGTATCCATTGCCATCAGCTGAACGCCTTGCTTGTCTCATCCTCCTCATTTTCATAAAATAAAAAAAAAGTTGTCTTAAACCACAGAAGACATATGTAATTAAGCTGAGTGCTTTAACTGTGGAATTCTTAGCGAACGTAGTCGCGGGCAAAAGCTAGTCAAACCAATTCCGTAATGAGTTACACAGGCACTGATATTTTATATTTTTTTTATTAAAAATGAAGGTAGTGTAAGGACTATTCAGACCTCGGTTACGACAATAGTGTTTCGCATAAAAGCAAGAACAATAAAGAACAGAGGTTTTCATTTTAATCTTACATCGAGAAAACCATATAAGCTGAGCTGTCATTTGCTGCAATTTGTATAAAAATGCGGTCCGTTAAACTGATAAAATGTTGGTTTAGAAAAATCTATGTACCTATTTTGTTCTTGTTTTTTTGCTCTTTTTAATATTTAGACGTAGAATGTTGATGGTTGAAATAAGGCATACAATGGTTGTTACTAAACAGAATAACTAAAATTTTGATGTAAACCTCAACCCACTATTTTAAGAAAGATTAAGGGGCTCATGGTATTCAAAAACCTGGTAACACTATTTCTTCGGATCAAGTCGCTTAGGTGAAAATGTATTATATAAATATATTCTCGATCTTATTACTTTTGTAGTTGCTAAATCCTCTTTTGATCTGGCTCGTAATCTATACATATAAATAAAATTGGAGTGTCTGTTTGTAATATTGAAATAACTGTTTTTTACTACATGTTTAAGAATATATATACGGTAAATACACCAAAATAACATTTTTTACAATATTTCTCGTCTGTCTGTCTGTTTGTTCCGGCTAATCTCTGCTATGGCTGAACTGATTTTGGCGGGACTTTTATTGGCAAGTAGCTGATGTAATACGGAGTAACTTAGGCTATTTTAGAAAAAACCTTTTATTTTAGAAAAATAAAGTATGTATTATAAAGTATAATATATAAATTTAGTGTCCTGATGTTTGTTTCCAGTGAACTCGCAAAACAATGAACGGATTTTAATTGGGGTTACTTCATGGAGTGCAGTTTAGTACAATTTGAAAGATAGGATAGTTTTTATTTCGATTTGGGACCCATAATTATTTTTAAATCCAATATTTGTTTTGTATGGACATATTTTCTATAAGATAATGTAATGACGCGCGGTTTGACAGTATTCTCTGAAACATTTTCATTATGACAACAGGGATCATTTAACGAAATAATTCATGATGTTTAAAACAGTATTTTATTTTTTACTAGCTGACCCGGCAAACGTTGTTTTGCCATATAAATTATTTTTAGAGTTAGAACGTTTCTTGGACATTACTGCAACATTACTTTATTTTTCTAAAATAAAAGATTTTTTCTAATATAAACGTAGCTAAGTTACTCCTTATTACATCAGCTATCTGCCAATAAAAGTCCCGCCAAAATCAGTCCAGCCAGTTCGGAGATTAGCCGGAAGAAACAGACAGACAGACAGACAGAAAATTGTAAAAAATGGTATTTTGTTGTATTTACCATATACATATTCATATACATGTAGTATAAAACAGTTATTTCAATATTACAAACAGACACTCCAATTCTATTTATATGTATGTACCGTACAACGTCTGTCGGGTCAGCTACTAAAGTGATATAATTTCACATAATAATAGGTATGTCGAAATACGAGATCTGTCATGTACCACATGATAAGAAATAGTTTAGAAAATACAAAAGTGCACGTCCCATAATCTTATTTTCCACGATAAAATTGATTATTTGTAAAAGTGTTCACAAGTACGTAGATAAACTCGTTTGTTACTGCCGTAAGTAAGTGGGTGGTACCAAGTGGTATTTTAAATTGATGAATAGAGTTAAGGAGATCCAAGTGACAAGTACATTGACATGACAAAAAAAATCTCAAATTGCAAAGTTTGTCAACAATACTGTAGCAGGTGTATATTTAAGCGATAGTAAATTGAATGCTCATATTAACTGAGAACGTGTGTGTTACTTTAGATAATAAAAAAAATTATCCCAGTAAGACAACTTCATACAACTACTAACACACGGACATCCATAAAAGATTATTTTTAATTTTATTATTTAGGTACTATGTCAAACAGAATATTATAGTTATTAAAATATAATTTATAAACCTCACACATTGTTTGACTTGATATAAATGCGCTCATATAAACCTGTAAGTGTGATATAAATAAAGAAAAAAAAATTCAGTTTTGAGAAAAAAAATCTTTTTTGACATGTCGAGTAGACAATTTAAATGTAAAGTGATAACCCTCACTTCTGGGATTAATAATACAAATAAAACTGAAACAAAATTTTATGAACGATTCGGGACTCAAACCCGCGACATCTCGCATTTCGTGCGAGCGCTCTTTCCAACTGAGCCAATCGTTTGAGTTACGTATCATCATAAAATCTTGTATGCTTTGTCTTGCTCTCAGGCTGTGGCTTAATTATAATATTTGCAAATTCGGAAATGTACTTGAGATGTCGCTCTTGCAAATCTAAACAATTTGTTATGTTTTTAAAGTAGTATCTCTCACATCTGGGATTGGCTGGGTCACACCGAAGCCAGCCGGCCTGGCTCAGTTGGAAGGAGCGCTCGCACGGAACGCGAGAATTCGCGGGTTCATGACCCGCGTTGTTCGTAATATTTAGTTTTCAGTTATATATGTCGAGTAAAGTAGAGTTGAGCACTACCTCAACGCTTTGGTTATGAGGCAATAGAGAAAAAGAAACGCCATTTTATTTTATGAAAGAGGAAGACAAATGAGTGTGTGGGTAACCTGATGCTAAGTGATCACCGCCGCCCATATTCTCTTGCAACACCAGAGGAATCACAGCAGGGTTACCAGTTTTTTAGAAAAGTGTACGCGCTTGGAAGCCAGGTCCTTAAAGATCAGATACGACTCTAATCCTAGGAAAATACTACCGTATCACACCCTGACCAATACTAGTAAATTAAAATTAAGACGGCTTTTGTTTTCTTAGTTCATTCATAACACAAGTTGGCTGGCATTTCTCCAACTATTTTCCTTTCGTGAGTCTCTGAGTAGACTCTATAGCTTATGCCTAAATCTAATTTGGCACCTTCGCTTGAAAATTGCGGCTTAAAAATTATATGACCCTCATTCAGCCAGTCCTTATGACATAACAAAAAGGTAACCACACCCTTTTCTGGTGGAAAGAATCCATATTCTCTTTTTTTTATATTATATATATACTACTATATACATATATAATATCTGTCTGTAATTTCATGTTTTTATGGTATTTTCTGATAAATAAACGCACGGTTGTGACTCATCATTATCATTTCAACCGGAAGACGTCTGCTGCGGCTGCTGGACAAAAGCCTCCCCAAGAATCCTGTGCTGCCTTTATTCACCCTATTCCTATCTCGGTGAGATCATCTGTCCTACCAACACTGAGTCTTCCGGTACATGGTCGCCATTCAAGGACTTAACTGACCCAACAGCCAGCAGTCCTTATTATCTTAATTTTTTTAACTACTGTAAAAACATTGAATGGCCCCATAATTTACTCCAAAAAACATAATATTATGAACTTTTCCAATGAGCCTAGTGACCGATTTTGGATTGATCATCTGCATTGTCGGTGAACATCTACTATTTTCGAAAACAACGTTATTTCAATAAAATAATCTATAACAACAATTTGTTTTGTTTTTAAAGTGATTACCCTCATTTCTAGGATTAATTAAACAAATAAAATTTATGAACGATGCGGGACTCGAACACGCGACCTCTCGAGTTCCGTTCCAACTGAGCAAACTGTTCGGGTGACGTATTTTTGAAAAATTTTGTATGCTTTGTTCAACTCTCAGGTTGTGGCTTTATCTACAGGATCTGCTTACAGTTGATAACCTGCTCAACACCAATATTTGCAATTCAGGAAATTGACTTGAGATGTCGCTCTTGTTAATTTAAACAATTTTTTATGTTTTTAATGTGATAACTCTCACTTCTGGGATTAATTACACAAATAAAATTTGAAAATCAAAATTTATGAACGATGCGGGACTCGAACCTCTCGCGTTCCGTGCGAGCGCTCTTCCAACTGAGCCAACCGTTCGAGTGACGTATAGCCGTTTTTTTTTTGCTTTGTTCAACTCTCAGGTTGTGGCTTCATCTACAGGATGTACTTTACGTTTCATAACCTGTCAACCAAATTTGATTCCTCAAATTTTATTTGTGTAAGCTTAAGTCATATGAAAGAACTCCTCACTTTAATGTCCTAGACATGTGTATCAACAAATTCCCTTAACAACATCAATAACCTCTGAGGAGAAACACGTGTCAAATTGATTAAAGACAGCTTAACGCAATGAAGACTCAAGAAAACTTTTAACATTTGAATATTTATTTATTTTTGGGCTTTCCACACGCCTAAATCAATAAATTCCCTTAAGTGACCTTAAGATTCACAAGTTAAACAAAACAATAACCTGTACTGTTATTGTCCGTTACAGCGAGGCTTGTACAGATATTTGTTTTGTAAACAGCACCAAACTAATCATCTCTAGTAAACAGAAGTAACAAGACTACGTTCCGTTTTCATACCTTAATTGAAATATTCTGCAGGCATGATTAATTAACAATCACAGCTCAACAAAAAATTTACCGAATGCAATGAATAAAATAGTATTATTTGCAGTCGATGTTATTAACAGATAGGTAGTATATGTTAATTAAAAACCACGAAATAACCGTATGAAGTAAATCTGTTATTGCTGTCACGTGCAGTGTCGGTGAAATGAATTCATATATTGATGCTATTTGATATTACGTAATTTGGATGGAGTCTATGATATGATATCCTGTGCTAAAGATGTAATTTATATGT